>NC_140589.1:854930439-856358439 GCF_964204655.1 Triturus cristatus
CCCTCGTTGTAAGAAACGTTGACTCATTTCTTCTATTTGTTGATTAAAGTCTGACAGTTCTGAACAATTCCTTCTGGCTCTTAACATTTCCCCATAGGGGATACTCCATTTAAGTTTTATGGGATGTCCACTGTTTGCATGGAGAATGCTGTTACTAGCGGTTGGTTTTCTATGCATTTTGGTGCAGAATTTTCCGTTCAGTATATAAACCTCGACATCCAAAAATATAATGCTTGTCACACTGGTAGTGAAGGTGAAAGTTAGTTGATATCTATTGATATTAAGAGAGTCAAGAAAGTTCCTGAAGTCGTCCATATCGCCTTCCCAAACGATGAAGAGGTCATCGATATATCTGGACCAGAACTTTATGTTCTTCGTTCGTTCGTCCTCTAAAACTTCAGTTTCCCATATGGCCATGAAGAGATTGGCATAAGTCGGGGCAAAAGACGTCCCCATCGCAGTCCCTTGTTTTTGCAGGAACAATTCTCTTCTGAAGAGGAAGACATTATATATATATATTTATATATATATATAAGATCCCCTGGGTCGGGCCAGTGAGTATGAAGTCAGTCATTCTGTTTAAAAAACAATTACGTGGGAAGGAGGGCATTTGTGCTGCACCCTCTCTGAAACATATAATGGCTTCAGGGACTCAATCACCTTGAACAGGCACAAATTTGGTGTCCTGGGTACCACATCCACTTGGACACAATAGAGGCATCTTCCTTCCCTGCCAGTGCTCTTGTGGAAGCAGAAGATACCTCACCTGAGTTGTCTGTGCCCCTGTTGGGACCATAGCACTTGTAAGAATAAAATGCAGCCCATTCCCTAGGGTCAGTGGTGGCTGGGGAGTTGATGGGGCTTCAGGTGCCTTAGGCCTCTCACTGAGGGACCCCAAAAATATGCAAGCTCGGGGTGTTCTCCGTTGGACAGGGGCACCCAAAAAAGCAAATTAAATAATGTGGTGCGAGACCACCAAAGTAAATCATTTATTATTCACTGCTCCCTGTAAGGAGCTTCCATTAATGCCCTTTGTGGGCTAATTACAGATATGGTCCTAATTGCAGTGAACCAATCAGGGCAGGGGCACCACCAACATGTTACAAAAATGTCTCAGTTATGTGATCAGTGATGTTATCAATTATGTCATTTGAAATGTCAAGTTATAGGTACGCCAGTAATGTATAAATGGTTATTTTTTGTATTTATTTTTTAGATTGTAAACATTATTTTGCATATTATTAGTTATACGATTCTTAAAATCTTTGGTTTCTCAGTTAAATAAAATCTATGTATAGCATTTTTGGATTTGTCTCTGAACTCCTTAGTTCTAGTTCTGAAGCTTATCAGTAGTGTAAGGCTATCAGTTGACTGTGTAGACACTACATGGCAGAAGATAAGGTTCATTCTTACTGGCCTTATGCTTATGACTCTAATGTGAGGTTGAAATCAAAACTCATAAGATGCAAGACCATCACGGATGTGTTTTCCATCAAGTTTCCACTAAACCCTGTCTAATCATAATTTAGTATTATCTGTCATAGCTGCTTACCATGGGAAATTGCAGATTTATATATCTTAGACTCAGCCCAAGGTCATTAGATTACTTTCTATGTGAACCTGAGGTTACACTTTTTTATGAGGCATAGGAGTACAAGTGAGTTGTCCTAAACTAGAGGATGTGAGGTCAGGATTCAAACGTGGTTCCCTAGTTCCAGGTCTGGTAGCTCTACCCACTATGCCAAATCTCCTCTGTGAAAGTATTGTTTGCAATTATAAGTTGCCTGGTCTTGATAGATTTGCTAGTTCATAAAATCTCAGAAACTCCCTTATGAGCTTGTAACGCAGTGCAGCGTAGCACAGTGCAGCGCACCAAGTCAGCCTGCTGCGCTTCACTGTGTGACAGCGAAAGGGCGGAATGTGCCATATTTAAGGGAAATAGGTGCATTGCCGTCCTTTCCCTTGAGTTGGTGCCCATTTGGAAGCCTGGCACCAATGCATACACCCATGCACCATGGTGCAAGGGTGCCTGTGTTGTATGCAGAATTGTTTTTGTGCAGTAAGGGGCACCTTCATCACAAAGACAATCCTGGGAGGCATATTGCTCTATCTATGTGTGCTGCAGAATGCAGAGCACTTAGAAAGAGGCAGAAACAAGGAGAAATAGAGATATTGCTCCTGGTTATGCTTTCCCTCGGAAGATATAAGATTTTGATGCACCCCCAGGTTTACAAGTTTTCGTGAATTTAGGAATGGGTCAAAATCTTTTGGAGTTGCGTTGGAACGCCCACGCAATGCCCATAGAATTCTTTTTCAGGTCAGAATAATGCATATCAGCGATTAGCGCTGTGTTGGGTTAATCCAGATTTTTCAAGCTACTCAGAACCATGCAAAGTGGCTTTGTGTGGCTTCAAAAATCTGACTTAAAGGTTTGCGTCACACATGTACCACATCGTATGGTGAAAACGTGACACAACCCTCTCATTAATATACCCCTCGGGCCTAATTTGAGCCAGTGGTTGCAGGTGGGACCCACTGGCACTGATTTTTGAGGACCAGCACTTATTTTCCCTTATCAGGCTTTCAACCAGAGCAAGAGTGAGAGAAACACACAACAGGGAAAGAAGGAGGAAGAGAAAGATGGAGAAACAGCAAGAAAGAAAGAACTCATGGATAAAATAGGAACCTGACAAAGTGAGATAAAGAGTGATGGAGTGCCTGAGCTGGATCAAAGAGGCATCGGGTGGAATGAAGACAAAGCAACCTTTGGATAATGCCCGCTGCGGTGCTTCTGAGCAACCCTGTGGGCACCTGCATTTATTATGTGATGAATTAAGCATTGTAAAAATGTGTAAATAAAATTAGAAGGGATCTGCGTGGGCTATCAATAAAACTTGAAACAAGCTAAAATTGAAAGTGGTAGTTTCTCAATTTAAATATACTGATTCTCAATGATAAAGCAGCACAAGTCAAAATTAAGAAGCAATGATTTCTTGCTAAGATCTGAGACTGTCTAATTATGTCATGCAGTGACGTCTTAAACCATATCAGGACCATATCAGGACGCTTTTTAACATTTACTATATTACCACAAAAAAAAACATGGACTGTACATTTTCAGAATAATTTGCACATTTTGGGCCTGATTTCACAAAGGTAAACTGAGACAAAAGTCTAACTTTATGACTTTCGGTATTCACAAAGGGCATTTACAAGTAGTAAAGTTAGACTTTTGTCTCAGTTAAACTTAACCTTTAGTCTTAAGTCTAACTGAGACAAAAATTAAGTTAAACTGAGACAAAAGTCTAACTTTATTGCTCATAAAGGCCCTTTGTGAATACCGAAAGTCATAAAGTTAGACTTTTGTCTCAGTTTACCTTTGTGAAGCGAGCCCTTTATTTATAAGACAGCAAATATAAAGGCTTTAATCAATCAATAGTATTTTTGTCTATTTAATCAAAACTGTGTGTAATCTTTGGTTTGCCCACAGATTTACATAACCATTTGCTATGTTCTAATTGCATGGATGACATCATAACACAGGCTGACAGGTTACAGCAAATTAAGGACATTAGCACGCAATAATGCAAAAAGAAAAGTTTTTTTTAATGTACTGCAAGATGTTTTTGAACCAGAGGAATACCAGATTTATTTAGATAAAATTGGATAAAAAGTTTATTTATTTTATCTTTTGGTCACCTAGTTCATGAAAAAGTGGGGACAGTGTGTGGTAAACACCAAGTATTATGGCATCTTTGTTCTTTAAGAATTCCATACAGAGACGTAGACCTACACAGGCTGTTACTCTGACAAGTAAGTCAGTAGGCAGTCAAAGAGCAAATTTCATTGGGAGCTTTGTACAATGTATTCAAGATCTCAGAGTAGGTCAAAGCTGCCTTATGGTTGACATGTCACCGACTGCCGCACCTGGTCTGACACATAATGGACATAATATAGATGCCTTCTCAATAGGATGAACTGTGGGGTGTTAAAGTAAACCGCAGGGCATGCACAAAAGTAATTTTCAACGTAGAACATCAAATGCAGTCACTATGGCAACCACATTATCACTGACAAAACAGAGAAAAGTGTTTTCAGAGCAACATTATTGAACTCTTGCAGCTCACATTTAAAGTGAAAGGGAATTCAGGAATATTAAAGGAATTATTGTGAATGTAGAATTCACTTGGTCCACAATGGCCATCTGAACTAGAGTAGGTACTCTTATTTATTATGAATGTCTAGCTATGCAAGACAGTACCATTAGGAAAACTGAAAACAAGTAGCCACCATCAGGGACTCACACTGAAATATACAAAAGATTGATGACAAAATCCTTAAATTGATCTAAGCCACTGGTAATTCTTTGGGCCGCAACCGAGTCCATCATTATTTTAAACACATCATACCACCTCAGAATACACAGTTATATGCAAATTAGTCTTGACCCTGCTTCAATAGGAACTGTCCATCTTGAACTGCCAGGCCAAGTCCTCTCTGAACTAGAACACAAGCAAACCAAGACTGGTTTTACCCTGACTGGGGCTCTTCTGTCGGGAGTACATTGATTCCAGTGATATAGTGAGCACAGTATCCCCAGTCAGGGCCAAAATCAATCTTGGGTTGCTTGTGTTCTGGGTCAGGGAGGACCTGACCAGGCTGGGCTGTTCCTATTGGAGCAGAGTCAGGACTGATTCGCATATGACTGGGCCCAAACTGAGGTGGCATGTTGGGCAAAAGAACTGTGGGTTGGAATGCTACCCTTAGCGATTGCCACTGGTTAGACTTATTGCATGCATTCCTCCCATCAAACTTTGTATGCCTGCCTGTTTTACACTATAGCTCTGGCAACGAACATGCAAACTGTTAGACACCTTTATAGTGTCTTGTGCGTTTTATGATGGATCCCTTTTGGCTCCTAACGGACTCTGTAGAGCTGTGATGTAGGTGTCAGAGTGGAATGCAATAAAAGCTTGTTGTAGAATGTTGAGTTCACAGTTACATACAGATGAATAAAGACGTGTATTACTAAGCTCTGTGTGTGGTATAGTCATTGGCAGGGACCCAGGCTGGGGAAGAAACTAGAACTGGTGACAAGATAGGGGATAAGTTACCCTAAGAATGACTGTGCTGTCCCAGAGAGTTTGCGGTGGTCCAAGCACACTGCTTGTGTGTGCCACATTTGCTGCTGTCGAAGTATGCAATCAATGCTTCATGCATGTGGAGTCAAAGCACACATCCAGCTTCTGTAAAGCAGGTGAAGACAGCGGAAGTGTTGCCAACACTCTACACATCGATGGCTGAGAACCTCCTGGTCAGGCCATACATAAAGGTACTGCGCGGCCACGCAAGATAACATTGTGCACTATACAGAGTTTTAATGCTACCCACCGATTTACGAAGCGCAGCTGCTGATAATCATAACTTGCAATTTAACGCTGTGAACAGAAGCGCTGCAAGGCACAGATCAGCCAGGTGTCAGAAAATGGGAATTGACATTTAGAATAAAAGAAATAAATGACTTAATTAATAGGCTAAGAGAGTCATCATATCACAGCACTCGCTGAAGTTGGCTCAAGGAGAAGTGCTCAGGTTGTGCATACTGAGCCGTCCATTCCCGAAGCGGTTCATTCACAAAGTTGCAGAGTGGGGCTCAGAACAACTACACAGGTCTTCAAAGAATAAAGAACAAAGAGTGATTATTGGAATAGTGACATTTTTCAGATTGCAGCTAGGTCATGTTTCCGGCTATCATTAAAGATGACTCAGGGGCCCACACATCACAAGGTCTCACAGATGAGTTGCCTAAGCCAAGTCACAGAGATCCACCAGTGGTGCCAGTAAGTTCCACACTGGTCTACAATGCTGCTGCATTCCTGAAATCACGAGCACCTTTCGATACAATCAAAAAGCTAAATATTGGACTGCTTGGATAAAGACATTTGATGATTCCATTGATACCCTTGAAGGGACCGAAAACAAAAAGATTATCAAGTATCTCAAAAATCCTGCTGGTGATGGTGTGAGAGAAGTCATAAAGAAAGTGCTGTGATCTGATGAAGAAATCACATACTGTCAGATTAAAGAAATGCTGAATCTCAAGTTCAATCTAGTACCAAACGTTGATTACAAACAATACATTTTCAGTCAAGAATGCCAAAAAGTTGGTGAAACCACTGATGAATTTGTTGAGAGACACGAGACACTCATCAAACACTGTAAGTTGAATTAATTTACTCATGAAGGATTGATGGATGCATGTCAGATTCATTTAGACAAGGAATGCTGAGAGAAACTTAGGGGCATATTTACAAGCCCCCATTACCACAGGAGCATCACTTTTAATGATGTTCCTGTGGTGATAGGGGATTTACCTTATTTACAAGGCGGTGTTAAGCCACTTAACGTGGCTTAACGCTGCCTTGGAAATAAGGCTCACTTTCACGCTAAACTTAGCTTGAAAGAGGCATACAATGGGTGTTGGGATGGGTGTTGCGGTGGGTGTTCCCCAGCACCACCCATTGATTTTGATGCTGCGCCTATTTACAAAGGTGGAGTAAATATGAGGCAGTCACAAACCAGGGAAAACCTGGTCTTAACATATTGAAATGGGGAGGCACCCTTGCACTAAGGTGCAATGGTGCTTGCATTGGCACTAGGAAGCTTAATTTAATGCCAGCGCTATGGAAAATGCAGGGATGTGCTGTATCTTTGTAAATAAGGCTCATCCCTGCATTATCGGAATGGCAGAGCATGGCGCTAACATTTTGTGCTTAATGCCACGCTCTGCCATTCCCTTGTAAATATGTCCCTTAGTCTGGAACGAGTGTTTATGGCTGCCAGAGCTAAGGAGCATGCTGAAAGACAAGCTTCTGACATGGAGGCAGGAGGTTCCCAGAGTGAATCAGTCATGAGTATAAAAAGTAATCAAAAACAAAAGACTCAAGGACACAAAGTGATATCTACAAGTAAAAAGAAATAATTTTTTTAATTTGGATTTTCATTTCCACAAGAAGGTAAATGTCCTGCCATTCTACAGATATGCAAAGGTTGTGTGAAAGAGAACCATTTTGTGACAATTTGTAAAGTCGAAGGAAAAAGTAAATGTGTCACGGCGTGAATACAAAATGGCTGTAAGAACCTCCAAGAAGCAACGTTTGACCCACACACCAAGCGACACTGAACAAAGTCGATCATCATCTAAATGATCGTCAAACAGTTCTTCTGCCTCAATATCAAGTGAAAATGGGAAAGATGGTTGTGCCATGTTGATGTTTTCCTCAGAAAAAATGGTGCACATGTCAGAATGGCTGCATGTGAGGAAAATGTCAGTCAAAGAAAAGTCAACATGTCAAAGCCCCGAAGTCATACAAACATTGTCAGAAGATTGTATTGAAAATAAATGGCTGCTCAATACCTTTAATTTTTGACAGTGGTGCATCGATAAACATAATGCCTGAAGAGAGATCAATTGAATTACCTCCATTGCCGCGACTTATGCCATTGAAAACCAAAGTGTACACATGGGCTGCCTTGACAGCCATAAAAAGTTAAGGTTCATTTGTATAAAAAATGAAACACAAGATAACGAAGGTGCAAGCAGCCTTCCATGTGCTGCAAGGTACAGCCCCAAGTTTCAGTACAGCTGCTGATTTGGGACTGATTTCTGTGAATTACAACATGAATGCTCACCACAAAA
The DNA here is from genome assembly GCF_964204655.1 of Triturus cristatus. NCBI lineage: Eukaryota > Metazoa > Chordata > Amphibia > Caudata > Salamandridae > Triturus > Triturus cristatus. Next base: position 854,938,139 of record NC_140589.1, read on the forward strand.
TAGTAAGTCAATTACCTTTGTTGTGTCATTGTTTAGGAAAGCTTAAGACTATGAGAGTAAAGTTGCATATTAATGAAGATATCCATCCTGTTGCTCGGAGACATAGACACATTGCTTTTCATTCACAAGAGACTGTTGAAAAATAGCTTGAATAATTACTGAAGCATAGCATCACTAAGAATTCAACTGGCCCAACGCCGTGGCTTTGTCCCATAGTGGTAGTTCCCAAAAGGAACAGTGAAGGTGCTGTATGCATATACTTTGACATGCGTCTAGCAAACATGGCAATTGAATAAGAACAACATCGATGTCCACACATTGCTTACATGATAACAGATTTAAATGGTGCAATGGTCTTCTTTCAACGTGATTTAAATAAAGTTTAACACCTGTTGGAACTCAAAGAAAATTGCAGGTACATTATAACCTTTCATACACTTGTTGGTCTGTTTTGATACAAGAGACTCAGTTTTGGTGTGTCATCGGCTGCAGAACTTTTCCATGACGTTGTAGGTAGCTGGCTCTGTATATGGTATACCACCAGGTGGTTATACAGTGCACAGAGTTCAGGGGTTCCCCCGAAGTGTACAGTGCTAAATGTAAAACCCAAAGTTCTCTATTAGTGGTAGTGGGGGCCAGCATCCTTAGGCCTAAGAAAGAGGAGTGTAAGACATTTATTGCACCTGCGTTGCCAATAACCGACACACGACTCAAAAAGGGAATCCACAACAATTTCATAAAAATAAGCGTTGTTTGTATTCCATTTTAAGACCAAGATCTTTGAAACAAGGTACGTACATTTTTAACTAAAAATACTTTTCACTTTAAAAAATCGACAGTGCAATGCCTGAACAGTTCAATGTTATCTTATGGAGGAAAACAATAATGCAGTTTAACAGATAAGTACCACACCTACATTTCCAGTCTTTGGGCCCAAAGGTCAGCAAGGGGCAAGGGTCAGGTGAGTACCAAAACCGGAGTAAACTGGGGGCTGCCATCTGCTGTTAGGAGCAGAGGATGTGGCATTGCAATACTAAGGTGGCAGGCATTTTAAGCTTCAACTTTTAGCACCTGCCCATCCTGGGGGAGGAGGTGTGACTCCTCTGCCAAGGATGTGCAATGTTTCTGATCCCAGAAAGCAGAGGCTCTACACCCAGGGGTCCAGAAGTATGTCTGTGTATGGCAGACTGCCTAGAGCCAGTCAGTTCCCACACCAGGGCCGGTAGCTTTATAGGGCGAATCTCTGAGGCACCCTCTGAGTACATGCTGTAATACATTTCAAACTGGCATCAGTGTGGGTTTATTATAAGGAGTTGTTTGCTACCAAACACTCCTGATTTCAGTGAAGCCTTCATGGTGCTGAAGAACTCAAGTCATCGAGTTTCTAGCCCATGTTCTTCTCATGGCTTCCCTGGCACTTCAATATTTAAGAATTAACTTACCTATTGTGGGGGCATGCATATATACGCCCTCACCTGTGGTATAGTGCACAATGCTGTAGGGTTGAACAGCTTGCTAAAGGGGAACTTACCTGTCCTTCAGGCAGTGCTGGCAGGCATGGAACCCAGGGAGGGTGCCATGTTCACTATGTAATGTTTTACCTCACAGGCACATGCCAGCTGCAAAAGGTAGGATTTTTGTCCTAGTGAGGGAGTCCCGGAAACCCTCTTCAGATTCAAGGCCCTAGTTACCCAGGGTACTATTTACTTGGGACTTACGGGGGCAGAGGTACCAATTATGAGTATGTTTTAGGGAAGAGGCACCAGCACAGAGGAACTTGTTGGCAGGGACCCTGTGTACAACAATCGAAACTACATCAAAGCCAGGCAAAAAGTGGAGGCTAACCATCTCAACAGAGGCCCTTTCTCACAGACGTCATTCAACGTATTATACAGCCTGTTGTGAATGCATTCAATTATAGGGATAACATACAGATTTTCTGTGATAAACAGAAGGAGCATGATAAAACTGTCACACAAGTAAGTCGCTTACTTACTGTTGCAGGTTTGACTTTTAATGTAGACAAGTGAGAGTTCCACAAAACAAAGTTAAAGTTCTTTGGCAATATCTTTTCTGATGGGTGCATGACACCTGATCTTGCAAAGGTACAAGCCCTGTCAATTGCTGATCACCAACAAGATGTTTCTATGATACGTTAATTTCTTGTCATGGGCAATTACTGTTCAACATACAAGTCTTTGCCACTGTAAGTGCTCTATCACAAGAGTTAAAAAAGAAAATGTTTCATTCAAGTGGTCACAAGAATGTGGTAGAAGGTTCAAGAAGATCAAACAAGTCATTGAAATGGCAGCTGAGATGACATAGTTCCATCCAAAGCCTCAAATCCGAAGTTGCTGTTGACGTTAGCCGAGTCGGGTTAGGCGCTATCCTTGTACAGCATGGAGAACACCCACATGCTCAAAGACATGATTCTCACACAACCTATCAGACCAGGAGACGGCATTGTCAGAAACAGGCTTTGAGACAACCAGCTTCATAGATACGTGAGCACATATCAGTCATCTAAGCCTGCAGTAACATTGGGCCAGATTCACAAAAGTTATCTGAGACAAACTCCTAACTTTACGACTTTTGGTATTCACAAAAGGCATTTAGTAGTAGTAAAGTTAGGATTTCTAACTTTACTTCTACTAAACTGAGAAAAATCCTAACTTTACAACTTTCGGTATTCACAAAAGGCATTTAGTAGTAGTAAAGTTAGGAATCAGTATAGTATAGTGATGGAATCGGAAGGGCCGGTTCTACTTGAGCACATATCATGAACACAGAAGCAAATCAAGGGTAGAGAAGGGAATAGGGGGGAAGCGGGGGCAGTGACCAAGAGACATATACGGGTAATGCAAAAACATGTAGCTGTGTAAAGAAGGGTATAACCAACAATGTACTGATCTTCTCAGTGACACCAAGTTCTATCAAGTGATCACTATAGACCCTACCCCACGCTTACAGAATACGATTGCTTCAATGGTCGACGAAGCAGAGACCAATAATTGGATTTCGAAGTCAGAAGCGGACTTCCTGCTGACAAAATCACCCAGGATGCCGTACTTCTATTCCCTCCCCAAAATCCATAAAGAAAAACGACCACCACCAGGACGGCCCATTGTTTCAGGAATAGGATCCATCCTTGAACCATTGTCACAATTTGCTGACCACTATCTTAGACCACTAGTACAACAGACTGCCACCTACCTGAAGGACACTAAAAACCTTCTGAACCTTCTCAAGAACCTACAATTCTCAGAAGAGAAGATGTTACTAGTTGGTCTAGACGTTGAAAGCTTATATACAAGCTTGCCCCAACAAAAGACTCTAGAAACCCTAGAGACACTACTATTCAACCAGCAATGGGAGCATAAAACACCGAGACACTTTGTCCTTGAATGCTGCAGACTAGCATTGACTGAGAACCACTTGCAATACAATAAAACAATGTACAAGCAGTGCCACGGAACATCTATGGGGAGCACCTTTGCGCCTAGTGTGGCAGGACTCTATGTCAGTGACTTTGAGGATAACCATATTTTTGACATCTCTAACCCTTTTCGAAGCAAAATCGTTTTTTGGAAACGCTACATCAATGATGTGCTCCTAATATGGGAAGGGGATAGAGAAACCCTGACTGATCTCCACCAATGGATGAACGCGAGAGATGCGTGGTTAAAATTCACGTATACAGCAAGTTCGAACAGCCTGGATTTTCTGGATGTCACAATATTCATCAAAAATGACACAATACACACTAAAACTTTCTTTAAGTCAACCGCCAAGAATAGTCTCTTGTCATATAAGAGCTTTCACCCACGTCCATTAAGAGATAACCTCCCCTATGGGCAATTTCTGAGGTTAAGACGTAATTGTAGTGACACGAGAGACTACAAGAGTCAAGCAAGGGAACTCAGTGAAAAACTCCGTATAAGAGACTACCCTATCAAGACCATCGAAAAATGCCAAAAGAGGGCGAAAAACCAACAGAGAGAAGCCCTACTCGAAACCATCACAAAAGAACCAACACCAGACCTCATCACCTGTGTGAGTACCTACAGCACGATGTCCAATGACATCAAGAAAATCATAAACAAGAACTGGAAGATTCTTACCTCCGGATCCTTAAAATGGCCAAAACCAAGGTTCTCAAATAGAAGGACTAGGAACTTGAAAGACCTACTCGTCCATACAAGACCTCCGGAGAAACCCATCAATAAAATCCCACGAGGGCCATGGAACAACTCACCCATAACTGGACACTTCCCATGCGGCACCTGCTCAGTATGTCACCTAACAACAGCAACTAAGACATTGCAACTACTGCCTGATTTAAAATGGACACTTAGATCACACACCAACTGCAACACCACCCATGTAATCTACATGATTACATGCCCCTGCAGTTTACGATACATTGGCATGACGAGCCGAGAAGCCAAACAGAGACTATGTGAACATAGAAGCAATGTAAAATGTAAAAAAATGACCACGAAGATGAGTTGCCACTTCCTTGAGCAAGGACACACTGTTGATGACCTTCAATGGGTAATTTTAGAGACTCTACCCTCTAAAAACTTCAATGCTGAAAAAATACTATTCGAAAAGGAACAAAGATGGGTATATCGTCTCCAAACACACAGACGAGGTCTGAACGATAATATCCCATGGCTCAGCCTCAAGAATACATGATTGAAACACCAACACCCATCAACATGGAGTACTAAGAAGTCTGTGAACTTTTGCGTTATTCTGGAAACTAAGATCAATTTCCTCATTTCTCATGATAAAACGAAACAGATATTGCCAACACTTCACCTATAAAAAGAACAATGGTCCACGCGGGCATAATACCACTATGTACCGCTTTTAGGACTCCTCAACCTCTCCATTTCCTACAGCAAGTACAAGTGTCAATGTACTATTGACTTACTCAGACCCTGTCCGGTTCAGGCATGTCTTACCAATAACCCTGAGCTTCGCAATAATAATGTCATCATTTTTTGAAAAACCAAAGTCGAACCCCTGATTATCAGAACTATTCAAAAAAACAATAAAAAACGTAATCACCAAAAGTTTCACGAGATCACGGTACCACACACCCAGAGGTAATGAAGAACATAATGAATCAATTAACGGATATAATCATGTCAGTACATAAAATACCCAACTATGGAGGCAGAGTCAGCACAGGTCCCAGACCGACGCCGAAGAGGTAATAGAAGGAGATTTGGACCGCCGCAAAACCGTAACGTATTTTTTAAGATATACTTTCTTTGAAGCACTGCTTTTCTCTCCAATCACTACTAGAGCGTGAAGCGACCCCCCTAGAGTACCCGTTGTGGCCTGAAACCAAGGAGACCAGGTAACAAATGCAGACACTGCATGAGTATTCTTTAGCGGGTTTTGTATCACAATGTCTTGTAATTTAGAGTCATCATTACTCGTCTTGCTCGACTTAAAAGCCATTTGTGAGTTATCGCTACTCGTCATTTTTACTTACCTTGAAAAATAAAACAGCGCACTGTAATTCCCTTTCCCAAGGTCGAGTCGCGTATCACTACTGTATTTCCTGCCATAAGTCTACAATCTCTGAGAGTTCCTACAACCAGCCACGGAACCAACACAAACGAGAGTCCCTTATTACATAGAGATGCCGCATAGCTCTGTCCTTTGTTAAACTTAAGTATCATACGAGACAATGCACGAATTCACTTGCATACTTTTAATGATGACATGAATTATATATCTCTCTACAAATAAGGTCTGATACCAACCATGACGCGAGCCCTATACACGGCTCGGTTTTTTATGGATACCATCCGTGCTATACAGCACAGATCATGAGTCCCGTCCTAGTCCTATTTCTAACTTGGCGCCATTTTATGACCAATATCCTAATCACCTCCTGTGAACATCTAGAATTGTTCTCTCTATTGTTCTCTTGACCCCTCAACCTGAACCAATCACAGGGGAGCATAGAGCACGCATTTTTGTTGATGGTAATGAGGAGATGTTTTGAGATTTGGTTTTACTTTTATTTTCACAAATGTGAATATGACAAAATGGATAGTTAAAGGGTCTTTTTCTTACAAAAAGGAGGGCCGAAGTTTGCCATACCGAGTGTCTTCCCTAACAAAAATGGGTCTCACTCGAAAAAAAGTTTTGCCATTTTATGATTGCATATATATTGAATGAATTCACAATGATTTCTGTGTTTTTATTTTCCCTCTTTTTTTCCCCCCTCCCCCGACAAACACTTTTCAATGGTTTTAGATTGAATGTGCGACCAAAAAGGAAACAATATTTTCCCGCACTTCCACAAGGGTGCCTGAACTTAAGGCCACTCTATTCTGCACCAGGTCCTGAAGAAAGCCCACTTGACCCCTCGGGGCTGACGAGGGCTGAAACATGTCGACCTTTTTTTGGACACTAATTTTAAAAGTGCACTAGACCATAATAAGTCTGATGTGTGCACAATTACAAGAATTTTTTTAAACCTATCCCGAATCCAGTACCAATAAAGAAATCTACTGGCTTTACGAGATTTTTAAACAACACCTTTTCACCACAATCACCTCACCTTTTTTATTCACGATCACTACTGTGACCACCAGTGGTAAAAGCCTCCGGGTGGAGGAAGCATTGGATTAACCCAATGATTATGCGATCACGTTAATGAAAAATGTAGCGGAGAATCAAGATATACCGCTAACCTCGATCCTTTACCAAACGTGAATGAGGGTTTCTTAAACAGTACAAAGTACTAACCATGCAATACCCTGGTTCTCCCAGGACCAGTGATCCACTCTCCCATTGATTTTTTGATATATTGAGATAAGGAAGCTGAGTGGACCTAAGCCCTTCTTTCTCCCTCCTATCTGATTTTTGAGCACTGTAGTATCACAAGTTAATCTGAAGAGGCAGACTCCAAAGTCAATAAGTGTGCCTAAAGCGGCTGCCAAATATCTTTAGGATGGGAAGTTTGGGGCTGCAGCATAGATCTCGCTGGGGGTGTCACAATAGACCAGACTGCTTAGCCAAACAGTTGTGGTCGGGGAACGTTTGCTGTCCCAGAATAGTGCAATCTTCCTCTTTGCTAACAGTAACGCAATAGCCATAAATCTGGGTACCCCTTTTGGTTTAGTTCTTACGTAACTAAACAGGGCCAGGAGTGGGTCAGTGACTAGATTGAATCCTATCCTTAAGGAGAGCCGGGAGAGCACATCACACCAGAATCCCCCAATGTGACTGCATGTCCATGTCACCATGTCAGGTCTGTGGAATTGGAGTCATCAGCATGGCACTTGGAGCAATCAACAGGTCTCGAAGGGTCTATCCTCGCCAGCGCACTAGGAGTAGTGTATGCTTTATAGACATACTTTATAGAAATACTTGCAGTGTATGAGTTTGTGTGTGAGATTTTCAGAGACAAGCTGAGTTTGATTGCAACAATAGTACCAGATTGTGTCAGTCAGAGGAAGTATGAGGTCTTGTTCCTAAGTCTCCAGCAGTTTCCCATCTCTTGGGAGCAAAAGGCCTATGCTGGCGCGATAGAGTTTAGAAAATAGGTTTGCTTCCTTACTGTCTGTTATCACTAACATCAATGGGGTTAACTCCTCCGGACCAATGAGTAGGAGGGAATCTGGGCCTACAGCATGCTGTGTATGCAGGGCAGAACAAAAGGTTTCATGTAGTTGGCTTAGATAAACCTAGCATTGTTGGCATGTGAGAGTGCTTGCCCATCTGGGAATACGTCTCCAAACGTGCATAAGTTGTGTTGTGCCAATGTGTGTTGGACTAGTTTCTCCTGTGCAATTGGAAGCCATTGGTTATCCACCAGTGGCAGAGTAGGGGACTAGAGGAGCCCCACCCGATAAGTCGAATGAGCTTTCTCCACACCCAACCGGTAGTCGAGAAGGTTTGAATATCGGTATGATTCAGTGAAAGGACTTTTGCGAGGAGAGAGCATAGGGGCAACAGCTCCGTCTGGTCACGCTCAGATTTGGCGTACCCAAGACACGCGTTTGTGTGATACCAGTGGTGTGCATAGTGACACTGCGTAGCCAGGTAGTATAGTTGAAGGTAGGGAACACCAAACACACTACGCTCATAGAGAAATACTAAGGAATTCCAGCCAATATGGGGTCTACTCCCCCCAACCCCAGGTGAGCTGCAGCAGGACACTAAGTAAGGTAGTGAAAAATGCGTTTGTAAGTGGGCTTTGGATATTGAGAAAGAGGTACATTAATCGGGGAAGCACAACCATCTTGATGATGGCAATGCAACCAGCCATAGAAAGAGGGATGTAGTCCCCCCTCTCAATTTGCATAGTAAGTCTGTCAGTTGCAGGGCCATAGTTCAGTCGTACAACGTGTCCTTTTTCCCAATGAAGCATAATACACAAATACCTGACTGAGCTGTCACTCACCATCAATGGGAAGTCACACAAAACTGTAGCCGTTGCCTCTGTGTATGGAAATAGTTTTGACTTTTTCCAGTTTATCATGAGGGCAGAGGATCCATCATATCTGATGAGTGGGAACAGGTTGTCTGCAGGGTGGCACATAAACAGCAAGCCCAGTGGAGGTGTTCTCTTATAAATGCCAGACAAACGAGTCAATAGCAATGACGTAGAGTAGCGGGATAGGGGACAGCCTTACCTGGTCCCCCTGGCAATGTGAAAGGAGGAGGTAATGATACCATTGGTCCAAATGTGGGCCATCGGTTGAGAATACAGTAGTATTACCAATGCAATGAACCCTCGCAGCAGCCACAGTTTGTGCAGTGTCACATGTAGGAAATGCCACTCCAGAGAGGCGAATGCCTTCTCTCTGTCCAGGAGGGCCACAGCGCAAGTACATCCAGGAAGACTCTGTTCAGCACTGTAAGTTTAGCATGGTGGAGCAGTGATTGACAAAGCCCGACTGCACAGGCTATATAATCTACTCCAGCTGGAGCAACAACCAATTGGCAAAGAGTTTAAGTGAGTATTTTGTTTCTGAAGTTCAGTAACGACAAATGGCGATATGAAGAGCAGTTTAGTGGATCTTTTACGGGCTTCAGCAAAAGGGCAATTACCGCCTCGCTCAGTGTCAAGGGGAGAATGACCATTTACGGGACTCCGATACATTGCCAAAAGGTGTAGAGCATGTATATTCTTTTAGGCCTTATAAAAAACCCCGATGAGTCCCTCAAGGCCTGGGGCTTTAGAGTCATTCGCCTGCACTATCTCCTCTCTCAAGTTTGGCTTGCTGGGAAATTGCCTCTGGGTGTCTGTGATCCATACCGTTGCAATTTCTGAGAGGTAGTTTGCGAACATAGCATCATCCCGGGATGTGAGTGAGATGCAGAAGTTTGTGTAATATCTAAGAAGTTCTGTAAGGATGCCACTTTTTCTGTCACCCATGCCCCATCTAGATCAAAGATGTCTGGTATGTAATTACTGCCCCTGTGCAGATGGAGGAGTCTCACAAGTTTGTGGTTCATGTGCTCACCCTCCCCATAGAACCTGGTATGAGCATATTTCCACAGATAGGACACCTGCAGGGGGCCATGGCATTTTTGGGGGCTTGCCCGATCTATGTTTGCCAATTCAGCCCTCACTAGGGCCAAACCGGTACGCAAGTCACGAAGTACCCCTACATGTTTGGCGATGGAGTCCCTTCGGATATATGTCTTAAAGGCCACCCACAAAGTGACTTGTTTAATTACAGAGCCTATGTTGAATTTAAAGAACTCCTCCACAGAATCACGTAATTCAGAAGGGAACTCGTCATTGTGATGTGTGGAGCATGGGAAGCACCATTAACCTTCAAGTCCACTTCCAAAGAGTATTGTCAAAACTATTTGGACTGGGGAGTGATCAGAGAGTGTGCGAGGCTGGTAGGTTACACTGTCCAGCCATGGAGCAACAGTCACTGAGCCAAAAATCTATACGATTCCAGATATGTTAAGGTGCAGAGTAGAATGTGTAGCCTGGAGCTGTGTCATGCAGCTGAAGCCAAGTATCCTTGAGGAGATACGCATCACAGAGGTCGTTAAGCACCTGCAGCAAGCGTGGCTTACAACTAGGCACTTTGGCAGTGCTGTCCAGTGAGGGATCTTGGATCATATTAAAGTTGGCCCCCATAATTATGATCTGCGTTTCTACTCTGTGTAGTCTACAATTGGAGTGTATATATTAACCAGAAACAATTGCTTGCACGTTAAGGTGCCTGCTACCACCACGTCCCTGCCCTCATCTTCAAGAAAGCTTGCAGTGGGATGAAAGGGGAGACTTTTATGTACTAACATGCACACTGGTCTAGAGTAGGTGCTGTAGTTTGAAAACTATATCTGGGGGCCCTCTGCAGATGCAAAGGTAGGAGATGTCCCTGGGGGAAGATGCGTTTCCTGAAGGAATACAATTTCCGTGCCATGTTGGGTTAGGTGGTTTAGAACTTGCTTGTTTTTGCACACATTGTTGAGGCCTCTAAGGTTTCATGAGAGGAATGTGAGTTCAGCCACCAACCCCTGATACAATGTGCATGTGGCATCTGGGCATGAGGGCATGATATATGGGGATCCCTACCCAACACTGGGCACCAAACCGCCCAGTGAATCCCTAAGCATGTAACTAAACCCCAAAACAGTATCAACAACATCAATGCCAACAGTCTACAGAGTGGTGTACACCTAATGGGGTGGGCAATACTATGGCAAACAAGCACCATAAGTATATGTATCTTGATAGTGGGTGCAGAAATATGGGTCGTTCAGTGGATCAGAAATGTAGTCAAAATCAGGACACACCTAGATAGCACTGCTGCACATCATATCCGACGTGGCAAGAGGGGAAAAAGCATGAAAGGGCGTAGAACACATGAATAAATGACCATTAGTCAAGAGGGAAAAGGTCTAAGCCAACCTTGGGCTGAGTACACGGACTGCTACTACGCGGAGTTCCACGGAATTAAAAACAAATCAGTGGAACTCTGCTCTGCTTCATCCTCCCAAACAATAAAAAATAGGAAAAAAAAATCACTTACATGCTCTGGCATCTCCGGGCTGCCGTCCTCCTCGACGGGGTCTTTCCTCTTTGCCGTCCTCGTCCTTGCCGGGCGCAAACCCCTATTTTGTATGTCTTGGGAAGACTGAGCATGAGCGAGGAAAAGAGACCACAGCGAGGAGGAGGGCAGCCCTGAGACGCCAGACCAGGTAAGTGATTTTTTTCCTGGTTTTGTGGGTGGGGGCAGGGGCTTGGGCAGGGGCTAACTCTGCTCCGCCATGGAGTCGGAGTTTTGCCTGAACTCCACATTCCCAACAGAGTGCGGAGTTGGCAAAACTCCGCAAACTCCGCTGGCGGAGTGGAGTTCGCCACCTGGGCTTAGTCTGAGATTGCCGAGGCATGCAGTGCAGATCCATAGGAGAAGGTTAAATTGTGTCATGGTGGGATGCAAATCGCTGGTTGGCATACTGTTTGTAGAAGGCTAATGGGTCCACTGCTGATTCAAACAAGTGAACCTTACCATTTAGAAGATTCTGGTGATGGGCAGAATACAGCATACTGTATTTCAAATCCAGTTTCCGTAGCAGAGCCTTGGCATCCGCAAATTTACATCATGCTTCCTGCACAGCCATCATGAAGTCTGGGAAGAAGGAGAAAGTGGCACCTTGGCAGCACATCGGGCCATGTTCACGAGCCAGTCTGAGTAAGGTATTCCAGTCCCGGAAGTTGAGAAGATGGGCTAGCAGGGTTAGGGCACTAGGAGTAGGACATGGACCAAGAGACCACTGTGCATGCTCAACCACAAAGGTGGATGCGAAGTTCTGGGGACCAACGAGTTCTGAAATCAGGCGCTCAACAAATAGGTCAATGCAGCAAGTGTCCATGGATTCCTCCATACCCAATATGCAAAGGTTTTGTTCAGCGAGACCTTGCCTCCAAATCTTTGTTTTTAATGGCCAAAGTTTTTAGAAGACACTCAACAATCTTCAGCCTTTCTTTACATGTCGATGCGCCATCCCCGAGGCTAGATATTCACCCCTCTGCACCGTCTAGTCTGATATTCTGGCTGTCTTCACATTCCCCTATGAAGCCTAGTCTGTTTGTGAGAATGTCAAAACAGGCACCCATGGAACGGAAGCCCGCATGGAGCTCCGCCATGATGGTCTTAGCGCCTACCATATGGTTGGTTACAGAGGGCCCAGTTGTCCCTGTCTCGGCCTCATCATGGGTCTCCTGCAGTTCAGTGGCCAGAAACTGCTCAAACAGCAACTCACGCTGCTCGGAAACACCATGTATCATTGTCTGATCTACCTAGATCATAGCAGCACTCAGGCATCCAGAAAGAAATGAGAGTCTCACAATTGTATGGGAACTAGACTGTATATGCATCTCTGGGTGGGCAACATTGTGCAGGGTACAATATAGTGCAGGGCCCAGCGAGGTCAGGCAAGCCCGTAATCAGGAGAAGGAGTCCAAAGATGTGCTGTGTTTGTGGTGGAGGAGGAGTAATCACATTTTCAAGGCCCATTGGGGTGAGCGCAGAGATGCTTCACTAAAGCGGATTCATCTCCCAAGTGGTCTGGAAGCACGGCAGAGAGGCCTGCCACCAGGCAGGAGTACAGGGATGGAGCACGCCATGTGCATGATAGCCAGTATTGCCCAGGCTGCAAGAATGACGCAGGAACAACAGATGTTGCAGTGGGAGGCGTTGTGAGTGCCTCCTGCCAGTGTGGGGCATAGATCACACCTTACCACTAGGCCTTGGTGGAATAAAGCAGGCAGCTCCTCCATATGGCGCAACCCTCACAGCGTCCCTCTGTTGATGCAATGGGCTTGCCCTCCGGGTCTGCCCACATAGCGCCAGGGGGCAATCAGGGGGTGCTAGTGGCACTGGAAGCCCAGTGGGGTTCGGCAGCTCCGTACCTCAGGCTTACCTCTGGCCCCTGTTCCGTGGTCCTCCGAGGTGGGTGCCTGGCCTCTGCACATGCAAACCGGTCTGAAGTTCTGCTGGTGGTTTGGCACCAAAAATAACACCAGCTGATGCAGCAATCATCGGGGTGTGGGAGCAACATCCCTGATGGCCTTGGATAAGGAAACAAACCAAATCAAAGTATTCAGGGACCGAATGTGGCAGAGCTTCATTACCGCCCGGCCACCTTAGTTGCTGGCATGGTCTTGCTCCATCCTGAAGAGGCTTTGTTTTGTTCATTAATCACTCCATTTTACAAGAAGAATCATTGTCAATATGAGAATTCTAAAAAGGCAACATATGAAAAAAGGAAGACCAATTCATCCTCTGTTTCTGTGAAATAAAAAGACTGTGGACTTGGCTAATATAGGGTCCTAACAAAAAATCCTCTTGCTTGTTGATGAAGAAGTAAATTCAGTGATACCAAAGGGGATGATGGATGGAGCGTTTGAGCAAATCAAACACTCACCCCCAGTCAACTGAAACAAGCATCCTGGGACCGGTTTCGGGTTCATAACCCTCCTCAGCCAGGCTATCTTGAATCCAGTGGCAGCGTGAGCAAGGGACCCACGTCTGGGCATACCCTGCCAAATTAGGGCGAACAAAGCGATAACAAAGGGGATGATGGACGGAGCATTTGAGCAAATCAAACACTCACCCCCAGTCAACTGATCTGGGTTTAATCCATCATCATTCTTTAGCTCACTCCACCACCCCAGTTCAGACATGGCCATATGCAAATCAGTCTGACCCTGTGCCTCATGGGAACAGTCCAGCCCGAACTGCCAAGCCATGTCTTCCCTGGACTGGAAACAAGCATCCTGGGACCGGTTTCGGGTTCATAACCCTCCTCAGCCAGGCTATCTTGAATCCAGTGGCAAAGTGAGCAAGGGAACCATGTCTGGGCATACCCTGCCAACTTAGGTCGAACAAAGCAATACCAAAGGGGATGATGGACGGAGCGTTTGAGCAAATCAAACACTCACCCCCAGTCAACTGATCTGGGTTTAATCCATCATCATTCTTTAGCTCACTCCACCACTCCAGTTCAGACATGGCCATATGCAAATCAGTCTGACCCTGTGTCTCATGGGAAAAATCCAGCTCGGACTGCCAAGACATGTCTTCCCTGGACCGGAAACAAGCATCCTGGGACCGGTTTCGGGTTCATAACCCTCCTCAGCCAGGCTATCTTGAATCCAGTGGCAAAGTGAGCAAGTAACCCACGTCTGGGCATACCCTGCCAACTTAGGGCGAACAAAGCGATACCAAAGGGGATGATGGACGGCGCGTTTGATCAAATCAAACCCTCACCCCCAGTCAACTGATCTGGGTTTAATCCATCATCATTCTTTAGCTCACTCCACCGCCCCAGTTCAGACATGGCCATATGCAAATCAGTCTGACCCTGTGCCTCATGGGAACAGTCCAGCCCGAACTGCCAAGCCATGTCTTCCCTGGACTGGAAACAAGCATCCTGGGACCGGTTTCGGGTTCATAACCCTCCTCATCCAGGCTATCTTGAATCCAGTGGCAAAGTGAGCAAGGGACCCACGTCTGGGCATACCCTGCCAACTTAGGGCGAACAAAGCGATACCAAAGGGGATGATGGACGAAGCATTTGAGCAAACCAAACACTCACCCCCAGTCAACTGATCTGGGTTTAATCCATCATCATTCTTTAGCTCACTCCACCACCCCAGTTCAGACATGGCCATATGCAAATCAGTCTGACCCTGGGGTGAATGTTTTGCCAATGTTCAACATTCCGTCCATCATCTTGTGTGTTTTGCTGTTCACCCTATGTGGGAAGGGTATGCCCAGACGTGGGTCCCGTGCTCACTACGCCACTGGAGTCAAGCTATCCTGGCTGAAGAGGGGTGAAACCCCGAAACCGGTCCTAGGATGCTTGATTCTGGTCCAGGGAAAACATGGCATGGCAGTTCGGGCTGGACTGTTCCCATGAGGCACAGGGTCAAGACTGATTTGCATATGGCCATGTCTGAACTGGGGTGGCGTGGTGAGCAAAATAACGATGGATTAAACCCAGATCTGTGACTGGGGGTGAATGTTTTGCCAATGTGCAACATTCCGTCCATCATCTTGTGTGTTTTGCTGTTCGCCCTATGTGGGAAGGATATTCCCAGACGTGGGTCCCGTGCTCACTACGCCACTGGAGTCAAGCTATCCTCGCTGAAGAGGGGTGAAACCCCGAAACCGGTCCTAGGATGCTTGATTCTGGTCCAGGGAAAACATGGCTTGGCAGTTCGGGCTGGACTGTTCCCATGAGGCACAGGGTCAAGACTGATTTGCATATGGCCATGTCTGAACTGGGGTGGCGTGGTGAGCAAAATAACGATGGATTAAACCCAGATCTGTGACTGAGGGTGAATGTTTTCCCAATGTGCAACATTCCGTCCATCATCTTGTGTGTGAAGAAGTAAATTCAGACAAGACTCCAGAGACATACTTTCTTTAGCCATATTCATAATCTCAGAGAGAAAATCCTACAGTTGATTTTCCTCTAAATTTGACACTTATGACTCAAAAATATGTTTTTTTCTTAACAGCAGCCAGATGGCTATCTGTCCGGCTATAGATCACATTTTCCAATAGTCTTTGAACATTTGAACCTACATTTTTTATGACTCTTTTAAATGGGTTTTTGTCTCCATGCTGTTGTGGGCATCCCTTTCTAGTAACGACTTAGTATAAGATGTACCATTGATTTATGACTGATTTGGGTGGCAAAGCAAGGAAAAGTTCCTGGCCCTTAAGTTCTGGTAGTAGCCCATTCTCAAAAGGACTAGGTTCCCCTTTGGACTACTTCCTCTTTGTGAATGTTGTAAAAACAATTCAGGAAGAATACGCAGTGGTCCAAGGAACCATTGCTGAATCTCAGTAAAACCTTTTTAAAAAAGAAAACTTTTTTTATTTAATTGAAGTAATGTTACCTGTCAGGAAAACAGAGACATTTTGCTTAAATAAAGTTTTATTTAAATGATATCACAGACATGGTGGTCTGCTGAGCCATGCAAATCACCATTCCCATTGTTGTGGCCAATCAGAGTGAGTGACAGTTTGTGACCGATCTCATGAAAATTAATGATGTCGGTCAAATTGCAATATTAGCACATAGGTCAGTTTGCAAAATTCAACTATTGTCGCCAAAATGCTGGTAGCAGATTGCAATCAATTTTTTTGACCATTGTTATAGTAAATCTGACCCAGAATTCTGAACACAGTTAAAGCATTTGTCTCTTTTTAACTTCTAGATAGGACATGTCCACCACAAAAGTATAATTGTCTGTCCAGTATGATTCATCCTTAATATATTGTCAACTTGATACCCAATATGAATGAAAGAATGTGTAATGTAAGCTCTTTTAAATTTACATATAAAGTGGTCTATTGTCAATATGATTGCTCACAGGATTAAAACTCCAGAAACCATATGTCATGAAGGTGTGTCCTCACATATAATTATCTCAGAATTTCTCTGCATTAGTTCATGAACTCCATATAGCGTAATTAGATTGAAGGTAGCAGTGGTTCTTTCCCTCTGTTTCCGAACAGTGCTGAAGGCAGCTAATGTAATCATATAGGGGAAGTTCTGAGTCCAATGTATAGGCTTTGCGAAGTGAGGACATCAAAGGTTTCTGTGTGTTTGTTTTGCAGTCTGGCTCTTAATAGCTAGACCAAAGAGATTGTGTTCTGTGTTGTAAGAAATTGGATTATTAATTGAGGGGGGTGAGAGACCCACTCAATTAATAAATACTATCCTTGTCAGGGTGATCTGCAAAAGTCACTAAATGATCCTGTGCTTTACCCTCTGGTAGCTGCGTAGCAAAGCAATCAGGCTTAACTCAGAGGCAAACTGTAAAGTTGTTATGCAGAACACAAACAGTAATAACGTAAAAACACAACACAGGAAAAATCCCAAACCACTTTAGTAAATTTAAATAAATAAAATGACACCAAAATGTCAAAAATACAATCCTTAGAAATGGAGTTGTTATTTTTTTAGTAGAAATAGCACCCAGAAACACAAAACACCACTCACAGTTATCTGATTGAGCTGGACCGGGTCAAAGTCACACGTCAAGGATGACTGCACTAGAGCGCAGGTCAGATACAGGGACCCAGGTTGTCCTGGTGGACATTTTACCTTTTCAGTGTCAAAATCCACACAATGAGCCGGAGCTTCTTGTTGGTGGGAGCTGAAAGCAGGTCGTTGTCAGTGTGAGAAGCAATTTTTCCTTTGGCATTATCTTGATGGTTGATGTGTGTGGTTGTTGTTTGAATAGAGACCAAGTCACTGTCAGAACTTCACATTGGCAGGTGATGCACAGACCGATGATGACGTGAAGAGGCCGCTCACAGTTGTGAAGAGGTCCAAACTTTTAAATTTTCAGCTAGAATGCAGTTTATTGTAGATTTGAGGCATGATGCTAACATTCTGATGCCAGCTTAGGGTCTAGGGCCTCAAGGGGAACCTCTTGGGCATCAGGACTGACTCCAGCAGAAGCCAACAGAAGGGTTCAGGGAGGTCCAGGCAGATCCAGTTGACGTTGATCAGCTCAGTAGTTGAAGGAAGGCCTCTGGAAGCCTGTTATGTCACTGTAGCTTAAACAGGAGGTCAGTCATCTTTCCCTTTGTGTCACTTCTGGGGAAGCCTGGATTCAAGGCAAGGAGGTCCACTTCCCTCTTCAGACACCAGGGCAGCCCTTCTTCTGAATATTCCACAGATCAGGAGTGTTGTGATAAGTGGTACTGCCGCATTTATACCTGGTGCCAATCTTTTTGTTGAGGAAATCCGTCCGTGTCCTTTTCACCAAATTGGTTCTGGTCAGTTCTTTTCCTTCCCCTGGGTTTGGCTCCAAAATGTCTAAGGCGGGGGAAGGCCTGGTGTCAGGTTCTATTGTATGCACCACTGACAGTGTAAACAGGGCAGGGCACAGCTACTCCCCAGCCATCCTATCAGGAAGACCCACCCTCTCCACCTACAGGCCCCTTTTGTCCCATTGTTTGGAAGGAATACACAACCCATAACACGAGAGCCATTAACAGACATGTGACCCTAGACACTGGCAGAAAGACACATTTGGTTTAGGCAGAAACATGCCATCTCTAAAAGTAAAGAATAAAACACTATATTCTGTCTAAAACTGTTTAACAAGCACAACAAGTTCTCAGTATAGAATATACATCAATCAATGTCTGATATACTTATTCAGCCCACATCACATTTCAGTGTTCTACCAAAATGATGAAATATCAATGTTCAAAAACAGACAATTCAAAACAAAACCTCAATAATTGTGATATATTAAAATTCACCAGTTCTCATCATTTGAACATAAGGAGTATCATATTTATCACAACTGTCCATGCTCCTAAGACAAAGCTATCACAGGGGTTTAATAGTTATTAATTGAACCAAGGAGAGGTACACTATCTTAAAGGGTTGCCTCCACAATAAGAAGAGATTCCTACAGCTCCCTAATGCGTAATGTCGACGGGTTTCAAACCCTGTAATTTTAGTGTCTCCTCAGGATACAGAACTGCGAAGAACTGAGAAACAATTTAAAATACAATGCAGTGTTACTCTATTACTGGTCTTGTGGGATATTTGATTTATAATAGACCCCTCACAGTTATTTTGTGTTTTACCTTCTTTTACTATCTAGTCCATTTTTGTCATTGTTTTTTATTTGTTTGGACTACTTATCAACATATTTAAGAAGACAAAACAAAAAAAAAGGATCAAAAGAACAGATTTGTCTGGTTATAATCCAGTCTCATTCAGTGGTATGCTTTTAGATTACAATTGTTATTAGTCGAAAAGCAACTTAATTAATTGATGACGCATTGTCTAAGTGTAAGTGCTGTTCTCTTGCTTTCGACTCATAGCGTTGATATTTGCAAGGTCATCTGCTTGTGTTATGAAAGGAATGAGAAAACCAATTATTCACAGTCTAAGGGCACATGCAACAAGCATTTTACCAGTCGCAAAGGGGCCGATTTGCAGAATGGGCCCGTTTGTGACTGGAAAAATGTCTTTTCCGATGCATGTACCTTTTAGCATTCGCAATATAGGTGATCATGATTTTTTGTGATTACCTAAATTTCGAATGCATTTAGGGAATCGCAGTTTGCGATTCCCTAATTTGAGATGCATGTAGCATTTCCTAAACGCGACTGTGCATTTAGGAAATGCTAAATACCATCAACTTCAAGTTGATGGTAATTTGTACATGCATGGAAAAATCCACAAAAAATGCATTTTTCAATGCGCTATGTAGCGCACACATGCTCTTAGGGCATGTGTGTGCTACACATGTGCAAACTTACCTTTTTTGGGGGGTTCTTCAGGGGGGCCTAAGGACCAAGGCACCCTTGGATTTGCATTTTCAATTTGCGATTACCAAATAGGTAATCGCAAATTGCGAATGGATTCCCATTCATTCCTATGGGCTTGTAGGCCATTAGGAATGAATGGGAATGCATTCTCTAATAACGCTTCGCAATTTGCGAATCGCTATCAGGGAATGTTAAGGATTTGCAAAATCATTTGCGAATCCTTCATGCATAGGCTTTTGCGATTACCAAATAGCGAATACTTAAAATTTGCTATTTGGTAAACGCAAATGGTTACCTTGATGCATGTCCCCCCTTAGTCTGCATTTGCAGACTCTGCACCTTGATAGCTGCTTTTTTTTAAATTCCATTGCCGTAAACGTGCTTTATTTACTCTGTAAGTTGGCTGCGTTGTCAGCGTGCTTTCTTCTTGGCCGCAATCATGGTAACAGTATCTTTGTTGCTGCCTTGTATTAAGAGAAAAAGAACAAGGTACCATTTTAGTTCACTTTTACGTACCTTTGGCATCCTTATTCTTAATTATTGTCTAGTTTCTTAGATCAAAATAAGGGCATACTTGCTTCAATGCATAATGCCTACCTTTGGGGCGACTTATACATGTAAAAAAAATGAAGATTTAGGCCGAGGTAAAGATTTATTTTGCCAGGTTGAAATGATAGTTTAAAACTGCATTACAGGCTCCAGTGGCAGGCCAGTGACATGTTTTACAGTGCTACTTTAGTAGGTGGAGAAAGAGTGCTGCAGCCTACATTACATGCCCTGGGTACATGTTCTACCATTTACTAGAAACATATAAGTCAATCAAACGTACTAATTGTGTGTAGGACAACTGTACTATGTTTAAGGGTTAGAGCACAAATTCTTGAAGATTGGGTAACAAGAGAAAAGTGCACAAAACCATAATGCCAACAAAAACAAGTTCAGCAAATATATAAATCAACTCAGAAAGTCTCTGAGTCAACGCATGAGCAGTAGACAGCGAAGCTCGGAAACAAAGAGAGCAATTACTGTCCCGTGTTTTCGGAGTTAGGGGGCATATCAACAAGGGCTTTATCTCTGCTTTTTTGGCTTTAAAAGCCAAAAAAGCAGAGATAAAACTAGCACCCTTGATGAATACAGGCCCCAGCTAGGCCCGCAGGACACAAGGGTTCGCTCTCCTGTAATGGAATCTATAAGGAAGTTGGCACGGAAACTGCAAAGTACAAAGACAACATTTATTAACCCTTAAGGGTGGTCCTACAATCCACACAACACTCTTCAGTATTGCATAGAGTAGCACAAAGAACCTTCGTACATGGTCCCCTTTTATACACAGTAGAGGGGCTCATAAGTGGGTGGATACAACATGAGGCCGAAGAACATTACCATTTATGGTCATTTTCGATACTGAATCAATATGTGGGCGGAGCTAACGCACCCCTTAAGCCCGCGAAAACATGGTCAAGCAAGGCTAACTGATAACAGATGTGGTCAAGTCTGGGCATGTGCCAGATGGACAAAGGAGCTATTTATAGACTGTTACTAGGCAGATTACAGGAGCAACTAACACCGAGGTTGGACTCTTCTCGTGGGGAACACGTGGAAGCATGACAATACAAAATGGAGTCCAAGCTTCGGCCAACATAACAGAGAAAACACGATCTATAAAAGGGGAATTAATGTCTTTAGTAAATGCTTAATCACATCGTTGTTTCAATTTACAACAGACGACCCTTTCAGCATTTACTGAAGACATCCGGTTTGTTAGGATAATCATCATGCATGTCAATTGTCATCATTCCTTCAACTTCTTTAGCTAAACGTTTTTGGTGGGCAACATCGGCAATAGCTTTCTTATCAGGGATACAGAATGATACACATAATGAGCAAAGCAAGGGACCACATTGAACGCAGATACAGCACGAAAACAGAACCGCTACAATAATGCAGAGACCAGTTAGAACCTTCCATCCCCAGGCAGTAATTAGCGCCCAAAACCATCCAGAAAAGGACCAAGTGCCGTTTTCTGTATGGATCTCAGCTGCAATTTTATGCAGTTTATTGATGGCATTATAAACTGATGGCGTATGATCAGGGATAAACACACAACAGCTACTTCCAATAATTTTACATGCTCCTCCTCTGTCAGCTAGCATAACGTCTAATACCATACGATTCTGTAATGCAACAATTCTAGTAATTTGCAATTCCTCCGTAAGATTCCCAAGAGCAGCAGCAGTCTGATTTGTCACAGCTTCTACCACTCTTGTTAATCTTCGGATCTTCCTACTGTTCAGGGCAGCTCCAACAAAGAAAAACAGTCCTAAGTTAAAATCAATATACTGCTGCAGACTGGTGTCAGTCTGATCTACATCGTCAATTGATAAAGTACGCTTATATCTATTTACAGTCACATTATTCAATAATTTCAGATCCTTATGATAAGATGCGGGTGCTAGGAATACAGGAGGTAATAGAAATGATACATAGCATACCCCAGACCACCCAGCCGGCAGACGGTAATAACCTTTATTTCCACACACAAAGTACGTATTATGGGAGGCTAAGAAGGTACTATTGTTCAACCCATCAATATTCAGAACAGTAATGCAATCACTAACACCAACAGGGATGAAACCCACACTCTGGACACACAGGTCCGCCTGAGCTTGTGCTACTTGAATCACGAATTTGTCCTTTCCCACAGTGTCTCTTGTGTTCGTGAAGATGTAGGGAATGGATTCATTGTCTGGTCGGTACTCTTCCCACTCCCAAATTGTCCCATTCGCTTGTGGATACCCATTCTTGTCTTGATGACATTCTTTATTGAGTCTGAAGAGCAATCGTCCCACTGTCGGTTTCCGAGTGGCAAAAAGCAAAGTATACCATGCTCTACAAGAGCCATTATGAGAGAAAGGAAGTGGTATAAATGGCGTTCCTCCTTTCTTCTGATGAGCTGGCATCATCCCACATATCCAACAGTTCGTAGCATTCGTAGCAACGTGGGTATGATGCAGCATCTGGATGAAAGTGTTATTCAAGTAAGATTGTCGATGCTTCAACTCTTGATACGGTAATGTATAAAAGTAGTGCTCCTCAGGCACCGGAGTTGTCAACACAAGAATCTTCCGAGCGGGAGTTACATCCTCCACGAACCATGTGGTTATCCCAACAATGGCTACTGTCAACATGAACCCTAACGCACAAAGGATTTTCTTTTTCTCCATATCAAAGCAAAAATAAAACCCAATATCTTCCTGAAACTAAAAGTCTGTCAGAACTCTTCCCCTTGGGCAGCGGTTGATTTCTTCACCAGCGGGCCAAGACGGGTGTCGCTACACTAATGCAGGGCTGATCCCCCCCCCTTGCCTCATCGGCTCTCCGTTTCACTAACCCAAGGGCCGTTCTGACAGTATGTCCCGGTACTGGAAAACTCACTTCCTTGGTCGAAGATGATATCGCCTTCCTCCAGGAGTCGCGTGGTCCGGAAAGAGCTCCTCAGTGTCGTTTGGCTCCGCAGCACGGCCTGTCTCTGCAGCCAAAATTTCTCGTTGATCGGTCAGCACGGCAGGTTCCACCAATCCGGGCGGCACCTTCCTACAGTGCAGAGAGTGGATCCAATTCTTTCGGTTGGAGACTCGCACAGCCGTCCTCGTTGCGAGGAGGACCTGCTCAGGGCCCACCCATCTCGGCTCCAAACTGTTCGTTCTGTCGAAGACTTTCACCATGACATGGTCACCAGGCCGGAGACCATGTCCTTCGCCGGTAGACCGATCAGGGAGCGCCTCCCGGACCTGTTGATGAATAGAAACCAAGTTATCCGTTAACTGTGCCAGATAATCACTCATCATCACACAAGGTACATCATGCACAGCCTTAGGTTTTGGCGGACCCCAAATATTCATTGGGCGTCCGAAAACAACCTCATATGGTGTAATGCCAGTTCGAGAGTGCGGTACTGATCTAATTGACAATAACGCCAGTGGCAGAGCGTCTGGCCAAGTCAAAGACGTCGAAGCTTGAATTTTGGCGATCTTAAGCTTCAGTGTACCATTATACTTCTCAACTAGGCCTGCAGACTGAGGGTGAAACACGGCGTGGAACTTCTGAGTGATGCCTAGGCCCTTCAAGACATACTTTATAACATCCACTACAAAGTGAGGGCCATTATCACTCCACAGAAGTCTACAGACGCCATATCGAGGGAAGAACTCCTTCAGCAGCAGTTTCGCAGTAGTCATTGCAGTATTGTCTTTCGTAGGGTACGCTTCAACCCATTTGCTGAAAGCGCAGACCACTACTAGAACATACTTCAGATTATTACAGCGCTCCAGCTGGATATAATCCATCTGCAGAACCTCAAAGGGTGCAGTGGGTGTCACAAACCCTCCTGCTGGAGTTCGAGTACCCTTTCCTGGGTTATACCTCAGGCAGATCATACAAGTCTGCACCACCCTCTTTGCTGTGCTAGCAATCTCTGGATGCTCCCAGACTTGGGTAAGCAATTTCACAATTGCGGAAGCTCCAACATGTGCTAGCCCATGTGCCATCTGAACCATAGGTTGTACAAAAGCCGTGGGTAATTTCCATCTATCCATCTGCTTATTTCTCCAGCAGCCCTCGTCATCCAGTTCTCCCTCGCTAGCCCATTGTTCCCGCTCTTTGTCAGAAGCGGTCCCTTGCATTTCTCGCACTTCCTCCTTCGCATCATGCCATCTCTCCACCTGTGACTTCACTACATACATGGCAGTAGTACCGGGCTGCATCGCAGTCTCCCGTGCTACTCGATCCGCTAACGCATTCCCTTCTCCAACTTTATCAACCACTTTCCTATGGGCGCTACACTTAACGATGGCAATTTTCTTTGGGTATGTCAATGCAGTTAAAAGATTATGAACTAACTCTCCATGCATTATCTGTACTCCATGTGACGTTAAAAACCCTCTCTCCTTCCAGAGTAGGCCGAAGTCATGCGCTACTCCGAAGGCATAGCGGCTATCTGTATAAACATTCACACATAGTCCTGTACTGAGCTCACATGCTCGTGTTAATGCTATCAGTTCCGCTGCTTGAGCTGATTTCTGTGGTATGCGTGCTGTCTCCACTATCGTTTGCAATGTGGTAATTGCATATGCTGCTGAAGTCGTACCATCTGGTAGCTTCAGACAGGATCCATCCACCCACAGTTCTCCATCTACATCTGGAAAGGGCGTATCCTGGAGATCAATACGACCCTTTGTTTGTTCCTCAGTCACGAGAATACAATCATGCGCTTTCCGCGCCTCAGGCTGGGTTTCGGGGTATGGCAACAATGTTGCCGGGTTTAACGTTACGCACCTTTTCAACGTAATATGAGGAGCCAAAAGCGTCAACTCATATCCCGTTAAACGGGCGCTGGTCAAATGCTGCGTCTTCGTTTGATTGAGCAGGGCATCGACAGCATGGGGGACTAATACCAACAGCTTATGAGATAACACAATTCCCTCGCTTTGGCGTATTGACACAGCTGTCGCCGCAACCGAGCGAAAACACCCTGGTAATGCTCGGGCGACAGGATCAAGTACAGCCGAAAAATATGCACATGGGCGCTGCTTATCGCCGTGCATCTGCACTAAAACTGACAATGCACATCCATCTTTCTCATGCACATACAACGAAAAGGGTTTTGCATAATCCGGGGTCCCTAACACTGGTGCTGAACAAAGGGCCTGTCGTAGTTGCTGAAAGGCAGTATCACACTCATCTGACCAAGGGATTGGGATAGGCGTGTCCTTTGTCAAGAGGGCTAACAATGGCTTAGCTATGTTCGAAAACCCCAATATCCACTGTCTACAAAAAGAAACAAGGCCCAAAAATGCACGCACATCCTTCTGTGTGGACGGTCTTGGTGTATCCAAAATTACTTGGATACGATCCGGTGTGAGTGCACGTCCCTCCTTAGACAAAAGGTGACCCAAATAAGTCACCTTTGGTCTACAGAATTGCAATTTCTTCTTAGATACCTTATGATTGTGGGACGCTAGAAAGGAAAGTAGGGATAACGTACTTTTTTCACACAACTCCAGGGTGTCAGCCGCCAGCAAGATGTCATCAACATATTGAATGAGGGCGACCCCCTCGAGCAGAACAAAGGAATCCAATTGTCGTTTCAAAGCCTGACTGTAAATGCTAGGGCTTTCTGTATAGCCCTGGGGAATCCTACAGAAACGATAAGATCTATTATTCAATGTAAACCCAAAAAGATATCGGCTATCAGGATGAATGGGAATGGAAAAGAAGGCATTCTTCAAATCAATCACTGAGAACATGGTCGCCGTAGGCGGGACCAAGGTAAGCAACGTCGTGATATCGGAAACCACTGGGTATTGAGGTATCACGATCTTGTTCACTTCTCTCAAATCAATTATAAACCGATAAACTCTGGCATCCGTATCCTTTTTCAGTATGGGAAGAATCGGACTGTTACAAATGTTGTAGGGGACTTCCTCTATTACCCCTACCGCTATCAAATCCTGCACTATCTGTATAAGAGCCTCCTCCCCCTCCTGGGAAATACGGTACTGTGGGAGGCGTGGTAACACCGCCCCCTCCTGGACGCTAATGTGGACCGGTGGAATCACCATTTGTCCTACATCAGTATCCGAAGTTGCCCACAAAGCACGAGGGAGGGTAGATAACAGCGCATCCTCTGACATCGCACACATCCGTTCAGATCGGGGGTAATTGTCATTCAATATTACCCGCACACCAGCAGGGGAGCAGCGGATAGTAGCCCTAAAATGCTTTAACATATCAAGACCCATAATATTGTCCGGTGTGTACGGGGCAAGCAGAAACGGACAGGGTGCAGAAAAGGAATCAACCTTAAACATGAGGGGCTGTGAAAGAGGGCTTCGGGAGAGTGTACCGTCAAACCCTACTGATGTGACCATTAAGCCGGATGGGGGAGCCCCCGGAACCAATTGCTTAGACAATGCACTACGTGTCGCTCCTGTATCCACGAGGAACTGATCAGTAGAGCCCAAAACCTCAGCCGATACATAAGGGCCCTTCTGATCGACCGGCACCTCAACTGATTCTAACCCCCATCCAACGCATTCCTATGCATGCTGAGAGTCATGGTACCACGACCGGTCAATCCCTGACGCTTGATACTGATGCTGGCGATCGAAAACATTTGATCTATCTCGGTGCTGCCCAGCAGAGTCAAAACGAGCCTGTTCATTAGAGTTCCCTTGAAAGTTCGAGAAACCCCCTCTACCTCGCGGGTCACCGTGGGTATGCCCCTGACGCGATGCATGCAACACCGGGCAGTCCCTAGCCCAATGACCCGATTGCTTACAATACGCACATTGGTTCCTATTCAGATCAGATCGGCCCGAGGGAGGACCATAAGATCCTCCCCTACCTCTATTACTACTCCGTCGAGGCGGGCCATAGACTTGTGCCAACATCACCTTTGTTTTCAAATCTTTCGATTTCTTTTCCTCCTGGCCCTTTGCTTCTTGCTCCTGACGCTCATAATACTGGGCGATAGTCAGGAGGGCCGTCGGTGTAGCGGAGGACCAAGAACTTTCACTCGCTTTTAGACGGGCCGCAACTGCCGGCAGCAGATTAGCCACATATTTATCCGCAAAAAGGTGGCGTCCCGTATCGTCGGTAAGCGACTGTCCACTAAAATCATGAAACGTCTCCTCAAAGCGCGTAAAGAAGTCCGCAACTGACTCGTCAACTTTCTGTTTACATGCAGCTAACATATTCCAATCAATCTTTTTAGGGGGGATAATTGTCTTCAACTTAGCCACAATAGCAGCAGGGAGATCTAAAATATTCTGGGGCGGTTTCTGCGCAGGCTTCCTCTCCCTATCCTCATCCTCCAGTTCAGACCATCGAGCCTTAAAAGTGGCAACATCATCTACCTTTCGCACCGATCGCCACATATCTGGTGGTAGAATAAGCCCAAAGAACAGATCTATATCTGCTAAAGTCATAACGCAAGAATTCAAGGCCCCCTCAACTTCTTCATAGAAGGCCGCTGGATTCTTGCGGGGATCGGGCAGCGCATTCTTCAATGCCATAACATCAGCCCTATGCCACGGAGTGTAAACCCAATTATACACAAAATATCCCTTAGCATCGGCGGAGGTAATATCCGAGCTAGTCCCCGCTCCTTTAGGAGGAACATACAAAGGCGCCGCCTCCCGCATTGGTTTAACATGCACTATGTCATCCTTATCTGACTGGGAGGTGGATGAGTGGCCCTCTGTTATGCACGAATCCGACTGCTTCTCCTCCCCTGCTCGCTGGCGCGCTTTCTCTTTAAAGACCAGCACCTCGTCCCGCAAGGCGAACAGCCGCCGAGCCGTATCTGGAGCCTTAGAAAAAGAGAAAACACCATTACGCAATGCTTTAGCATCCGATGACACTTCGTCGGGCTCAAAAACACCAGAACGTTTCCGGAAAGCATCAATCACTTCCTCCGCGAAATGACCCAGAAAATACAATTTATCTCTCTCCTGCCACGGCCCCCAAGTATGAAATAATTCCTCTATGGATATCTTGCCTTTAAGTGCACGGAAGGAAAGTTGCCGAAGCTCAGCCATTTGTTCGGCTGATAACATGGACCGCGTATCTACCTTACCCGGACCCGGGACAGAATCTTGCGGCCTTGGAGCAGATGCGCCGACATAAGGGGGCGGAGAACGATCTAGTAAATAAAAATCATCATCAAGATTATTAAGGACAGGATAAAGCGGCTGCCGAACAGCGTATTGACCCGAAACTTGTAGCCTACGCTCCTTCTCTTGCCTGTCCGTCTGCTCTCTGTCCTCCCGACGCTTCGCTTCCTGTGCTCGCACATGATCATTCTTTCGTTGTTCTTTATCAAACAGCGCTTTCTCACGCTTCTCTCGCTCACGCACCTCCTTCACCCACAACCGTACACACTCAAACATATCCTGACGAGCACGCCGCTTACACATACACTGTTCCACATACTCAATCTTACGTATATCAAACGATCCATACAAAGGCCATCGCAACTCAGGATCCTTTTTTGTATATTTCCTCCATACTGTGCTGTACATTATGGAAGAAAGACCATGCTTCACATACATATCCCTATTAGGAGTCCCCTCTGGGGGAGCTGGAGCAGATTCCTCGAGGTTCAACCGGTTCCCAAAACAGCAACACCACTTACGGAGTGCGCTGAAAGCAGGCATGCTCAGAAATAATGCAAAATATGCAATATTATAGAAAAATGGCACTTAATCGTTGCGCCGTTCAAAGTTACACAGCTCCGGAGAAATCTCTCCACATTACCTGCCTATATGTGTTGCAACGCATATATATTCACAAAGACAAATACAAAATATGACTAGTCATCACAAATCAAACTCAAATAGCCAGATCAGGCTTCAAAAACTCGGAGCAAGTACCGTACACCGGTTCTTACCAATCAAGAGTCCAGGTTCCAACTGCCAAGCTCCACAATCGCCCAAACGGCTTTCACGGCAAGACCGACAGAAGAGGTCTCAGTCGAGGACCGGCGCCACCCAGACGGTCAGCTCGGAAGGGAAGGAAGAAAAACCTCGGGATGCCAGGGCTAAGACGCCGCTGGCAGTGATCACGTCCCCGGCCAAATTCCTCACCTTCGTCGCGACCAGTCCTTCGAGCATCCGAGTCGCCGATGAGCCCCACGTGACGGGCGCCAATTGATGAATACAGGCCCCAGCTAGGCCCGCAGGACACAAGGGTTCGCTCTCCTGTAATGGAATCTATAAGGAAGTTGGCACGGAAACTGCAAAGTACAAAGACAACATTTATTAACCCTTAAGGGTGGTCCTACAATCCACACAACACTCTTCAGTATTGCATAGAGTAGCACAAAGAACCTTCGTACATGGTCCCCTTTTATACACAGTAGAGGGGCTCATAAGTGGGTGGATACAACATGAGGCCGAAGAACATTACCATTTATGGTCATTTTCGATACTGAATCAATATGTGGGCGGAGCTAACGCACCCCTTAAGCCCGCGAAAACATGGTCAAGCAAGGCTAACTGATAACAGATGTGGTCAAGTCTGGGCATGTGCCAGATGGACAAAGGAGCTATTTATAGACTGTTACTAGGCAGATTACAGGAGCAACTAACACCGAGGTTGGACTCTTCTCGTGGGGAACACGTGGAAGCATGACAATACAAAATGGAGTCCAAGCTTCGGCCAACATAACAGAGAAAACACGATCTATAAAAGGGGAATTAATGTCTTTAGTAAATGCTTAATCACATCGTTGTTTCAATTTACAACACCCTATCAACAACAGGGTGCTAACATGCAAATTCGCATGTTAGCACCCTTTTACTCTACGCTTCCCCTTGCATCTCTAATGAGATGCAAAGGGGGCGTTCCAGAGTAAAATAATAGGAGAAATGTCCTATTATCAAGAATATCGCTAACCCTGTTAGAGACAAAAAAAGCAGCGCTAACCGCGGTTAACGCTGCTTTTTTACGTCTGGTATTTTTCTGACTTAGCCATGATATCCTATGGAAGGAGGATATCATGGCTAAGTTTGTCTGTCCCTATCAACAAGCTAACGTGAGATTATAGCTGGGTTTCCAGCGATAATCTCACGTTAGCCACTTAGCGTGAGTATTTTTATCGCTATTGAGATAAGCGTTGCTAATAGCACGCTATCTCAGCGATAAAAATCAACGCTAGCCGGCGATAATTATCCTAGCGCTAAGTGCGCTTAGCGATAATTATCGCCGATTGTTGTTGATATGCCCCTTAGTTTTTTAAAGTTATGCACTAACTCGGAGATTTTCGGGGTTAGTGTATGTTCTGGAGTCAGGGCAATTTTGGGGAAAACAAAGGCGCAGATCAAATCTACATTTTTGCAGCTCCACGCCGAAAGTTAAGCCAATACAATATCGGCTGCAGAAAGAAGTGGGCGACCAGTAGATGGCAAGTCAAAGGCCTACACAGGCCTCTCATCCTTCCACTTTTTCAAGGTCGATAAATAAAGAGCCTTCTGTAGGCTAATAGCACCTTTTATAAGCACTTTAAGACAACTGTAGCTGAGTGCTGTAGATAGATTTATTATTTTATTGCAAAAGTGTAGTAAAAATGCGTATTTCCTATCTTCGAAGCTTTCTTAGTGAGAAGCACTGCAATACTGTAAGCTTTTGCAATATCTGTCAACGAACACATCCCTTATATGAACCAAAGCTCCATGGATGAAATATTGGCTCGTAAGAAATTGGTGTATGCTCTGTTTCCCTTCAGGTACCATTGTTTTTCCGTTTTTTAGTTGGCTCAGGTTGACAAAGAACAAATATAATGTGTGCTCAGTGGCTGCAATCTATACTGAAACAATTTTCATTTTCGTGGTTATCCAAACGCCTGAACGGTCTGGATACCATTATTTTCACTGAACAAACCATTTAACCTCTGTGTATTGAACATCAGTCACTTCCTCTCTCCACCGCAGCATATTGCAGTCCTCCATCCATTCTGCTGAAGTGTCACATGTGCACCGGTGCAACAACAGAAAGTGACGTGTACAGGACGTTTTCCCTTTCTAACAGAGGTGCGGGGTCAAAAGAAATACATTTTAAGAAGCGACGTGCAGGTTGTTCACAAATGGCAGAGCTGAGGTACAGACTGGTCCAGATGTAAACATTTGTTTCTGCAGTAAGACATCTTACATCAGTACCAAGGGCGACACGATAGGACAAAGGGGAAGTGATGGATCAGAGTTTTAGCAAAACAAAGGTGTACAATGGAAAACATTTGGATTGTGCACATTTATAAATTGTGTTGTGCAAAGGAGATTCACTATAATCCAAACAGAATTCTTTATCTTCTTCTGTTACCCACAAGATTATATTTTTAGCCCTGATATCCTTGTAAAATAAGAAAGTCAATAAGGTATAGAGCTTTTTATAGAGAACAAACAAAAAAATCCCAATCACAGATTCAATATTTTTTTCGCCCTGCTACCTGCAAACCCTTTTTCTATCTATTTATATGGTATTTGTATAGTGTGAGCCTAGTTAAAATGCAGTGCAGTACAGGCTCAAAGGCAAAGGTACACCCAACAAGTGATTGAAGGTATAGCTGGGTTCTGAGAGCCGAAGAGAACTGTTTTTGTGCATTATGATGTTGTGTTCTTTAATGGCGTGTGTAAATCATGCAAAAGGGGTGCTTTTGTGATAGCTTTGGTAGGTGATATAACTGATTGTGAAGATTGTGCAAGTGGCTGGGGGATCCAGTAAAGTTCCCTCAGGGAGGGAGTGTGTGGCCATATTTCTTCAGCCCTTGGTGAATTATGCTTCAACTTGTAGAAAGTCATTATTGCGGGCCAGTGTTGTCTGGGAGGCCATGGACTAGGGTGTTGTCTAGGTTTTTGTGGTGATGTGTGCTTTAGTATGAGGTCAATGTTCAGAGTGAATCAGAGCAACTTGTCATTGGATGGACTTTGCGGTTTGAATCTGTCTAGGCTGAAGTTGTTGAGCCAATTTTGGATGGATTGTTGCATGTTAGTCTTGTTGAATAACGGGAATTCTTTTTTGGACAGTCTGAACTTCACTTAGGTGTTAGACATCCTGGGAGAAGGCCAGGCGATGTGGATGTGTGAAACAGATGAGGTTTCCAATTCATGTTTTGTGTGGTGTATTGGTGAATTTAGTTGAGTTATCACATCAGTTGACTCCCAATAGACTGTATGTAAAGATAAAAATAAATAGAGGACAGCACGGCGCCCTGGTGGACTCTGCATGTGGTAGGGATCTTGGTGCCCATGTTAATAAACTGGGAATTGGTGTTGGGTGGATTAGTAGGAGATCCAGTGAAAGACATTCCTAGTGAATTCCCTTCAATACATCTGAGTGTGGCTAAAGGTATGATATTCAATGATGGGGAAGTTGGCAGAGACTTCTAACAATATAAGGAGGCAGGTTCGTCTTTATCTTCAGTCTGGAGGTTAAAGTAAATCATTTTTAAAGAAACTGTTGCTGACCGAAAGCCAGATTGCTAGTCATGCAGAAGATGGGGCCATATTGTAGACATATCAGTCATTGCCAACACATGCATACATATTGAAATGGACACTGAAATCAGGTACCCTGTACAATCATATCCAGGCCAGTAGTGTCATCGAGTGCCATCTGCATGCATATCAGGACTTTGTTTATTCCTACCATGTGCCAACTGCAGACATATTCAAGCACACTCTTCTCATATGCCATATACAGACATATCCAGGGTAGCACTGCCAGCCATGTGCCAACTAAAAACATAGGGACATATTTATGAGCCAGTTTGCATCTTGTTTGCATCACAAAACGTGGTATATGCACAACGCAAACCTTGCATGCGATTTATGAAGCCACGCAAGGCTTCAGTGTTCCCACGCAACTCCCATGGTTTTTGACACACTACAAGATTTACCAGAACTGGTAAACCTGGAAATGTGCTAAAAAGATAAGTCCTTCCCAGGAGAGGTGTAACAAAAAAAAAATCTTTTTTTCTCTGTGTTACTTACTCTTTTTATGTGTCCTACCTTCTGCAGCACACATAGATAGAGGAATTTGCCTCTCAGGATAGATTTTGTGCAGTAAGGTGCCCCTTCCTGCACAAAAACAATCTTGCATGCAACTGAGGCACTCTTGTAACTGCCCTATAATGTGTCCCCTGCTGTGAGGTGGAACTATGCTGTGTCAATGGTGCAAGCAGGCATTAGTCTCCTAAGAAACATTATGGGCACAGTACTTATTTTTTCAAAATTATCCAGTGGTCAAAACCCCAGGTGGAAGCAACATTTTATCCCAGCAAGGAATTTGAAATTGGTGGTAAAAATTGTTGACCCTAGTTGTCAGGTTAACGAGGCACTCAGAATAAGGACAATTCTCTATTTCTCCTGCCCATATTTCTTGCACAATGTTTCCTCTAGCTGGCCATCTTCCCAACAAGGCAACATGTTACATAGATAACTTTTTTGTTGGGAAGCCAAATAAAACAGGATAATGCAATCCAACTTTTTAATGAAGTGATTAGGACGTGTGCATACGGGAATATAATATGCAGCAAAAATAATAATTTAAGTATGAAAATATTACAATTTTCCAGCTCTATTTTAACTACACGAGGCAATCAACATAAGAGCAAACAGTCACAATCAAGGAAGCCACCTCACATCATTGCATATTTTATGAAATGTAAAACTGCATTTTGATGAGAATCTGTGACGCTTTAAGAGTTCTTCAATGCCACCTTAATTGTAAAAATGTTCTTTCTCATTAGTTTTCATCTAATTTATCACTATTGCTCAAATACGGTTACGTTGTTCAGGCTTAAATACAGCTTGTAAAATGTTTTGTTTTCCATAACTTCAGTAATCAGTAATCAAATCCTAGTTTGGCAGCTAGCAAGATGTTGCAGGTCCAATTTTACATCAATGACACGGTGACCATTGGTTGAGGGTGGGATATTTTTAGCAAGGTCAGATTACAGTTTTCTATCTAATCCTAAAACCCATGGCACCACATTTAATTATAATTTACCTGCAGCCATACTGAAGCTTATATTATGTTTTTACGGAAATGTTAGAAAAAGTTGAAAAATGTCTGCAGATTTTTAGAACACAGCTTGTTCCAGGAACACTGAGGGGCTGAATACGATGTTGGTCATAACGGCTCCGACCGGCATTAGGTTCGTCCAAATCAATGTCAGAAGCCATGTTTCCTACCGACTCAGAAAAATGACCGACTGACCGATTACCACACAAGGTAGTTGGTCGGTCATTCCGAATCGGTTGTGACCGGCATTCGGAGAGTCCTAGTCAGTCAAAGCCGAATTGTAGAGCTCTACGGGCCGTGTTTCAGACAGACTGATTAGGATGTCGGATTCCGACAGCCTTTCTGACTCAGTCTGTCCAACACAAAAAGGCAGTTGGAGACTGACTTTGGGTGCCCGTAGCGGGCCCCCTTCACCAGGACGACTCCGAATGAGCCCCATAGGGGTGCTCACGGGATCCCTCCTTACAACGATGCACAGTGTGGCAGGTACCATGGGGCGCAAGGTTTTTGGGAAAACACCTTTTTTCAATGGGAGTCTGTGTTGTCGGTCGGAACAGAGACTCCCATTGAAGTCAATGGAAGTCCGACGAACAGTGTTTGGAAACATAGTAATTAGTCAGTCGGACTGCCTGATCCAAGTCGGTCGGAAAGCATTCCGACATCGTAATTGACCCCTAAGTTGAAAACTTCTGCTAAAATAATGTGTATCCTTGAAATCACAATTATATTATTAAGCAGCATAAGAATTTAGACAAAAAAATGTCAACCTATATTATGTGAGCGAGAATGATCAAAGGGGCAAAATCGAATATAGTAAAATGTGAATGTAAGTGTTTTGCCTCAGGGCACAGAGAAGGCTGATTTATGCATTATGTTATGTTATACATTTTGTGCAGCAAATACCCTAAATGGGCATCCTTGTGCTAAAGAAAAAGAAAAGACACACCAGAAAGGAAGCTGCCAAAAGAAGATATAAAGAGGGTCTAATGAAAAAGCTGGGTTTTGATTTATTTCAGAGTATGACTAAATAGACTTTAATTTTACCTAAACTATCTAATTATGTGCTATGTTATACATTTTTTAAAGCACAGCAGATACCCCAAGGTGCCTTGTGGAGGTAAAGAAAAAGCAGAGATACAGCAGTAAGGAAACTGTCAACAGCGGCGATAAGGAGAGTCTTTCCGAATCAGAGCTAGAGTTTCCAAGTATTTTTAGCTAAACTGGAAAAGGAACAGACACCCAACTGATATTTTTTGATGTGTGATACCACTACAAGATGGGTAGAAGAAGAACATAGAGTACCAATGGAATTGTAACTCCAGAATTTGTTCCGAGGGTTGAAGGGTCCAGAGTTATGGAAAAATCTAATTGAGAACAAAAAGGGATTTGTACTCAGGATTTTTTAATAGAAAGCAGTGAAGATCTTACAGATAAGATCAGGCAATCAGCAGTGATTGGAACAATCTAGAGGCAGTGGATAGGATAAACACAAATTCCAAGATAGAGACACTTGGAATAGTCAAGCCTCAAAGTAATGAGAGTGGACCACTGTTTTTCTGGCTGAAACAGAAATCCGAAGTATGATTGTCCTGGGCATTGTCAGAAGAGAGAATCAACTGCTGGCTTCTATTTAACCTATTTAGAAAATTGAAGGCTCTGATCAATGGTAAAGCCTATGTGTTAGACCAGTCAAATATCTGACATTACAACGCAATCAATTACAACGCATGCCTTTACAACGCAGTTTTTACATCACAACATCCATTACAATGCATGATTTTACAACGCATGCCATCACAACGCATTTTTAGAAACTACACTTACAACGCATTCCATTGCAAGGCATACCATTACATCTCATACGATTACAAAGCATAATACTTTTAGGGCAACAGTAAGTAGTGTTGGATAGTGTAGGGGTAAAAATCACTATTCCAACTCCAGTGAGTGCAACAGTAGGGTGAGTGTTGGATAGTTTAGGGGTAAAAATGACTATTTCCACTCCAGTGAGTGCAACAGTAGGGTAAGTGTTGGATAGTGTACGGGTATACATTCTATTTCCACTCCAGTGAGTACAACAGTAGGCTAAGTGTTGGATAGTGTAGGGGTAGAAATTACTATTTCCCATTACTTACCTTATAATGCGTTGTAATGGCATGCGTTAGTACAACAGTAGGGTAAGTGTTGGATAGTGTAGGGGTAGAAATTACTATTTCCCATTACTTACCTTATAATGCGTTGTAATGGCATGCGTTGTAGTGGCATGCATTGTTAAGGCATGCATAGTAGTGACATGCGTTGTAATGGCTGCGTTGTAATGGTATGCGATGTAAAGGATGTTACGTTGTAATGACTGCGTTGTAAAGGTAGTGCGATGTAATGACTGCATTGTAATGGTTGTTTCCCGACCAGTCAACCTTAGGGTGGCCTTCCCCCAAATATTTTGCCTGTCCTCCTCCATTTTGCTGAGATAATTTTTGTTGGCCCTAGGAATCTTTATCTCTGCTATTCAGTGCTAAAGTGCTTGTGCTCACTCCACTAAAACATGGCCAAATTGGCTTATTCCCAATTGGCATATTTAATTTCCTTGTAAGTTCCTTGGAGGCCCACAGGGTGGAATGCTGTGTAATTAAGAGGTTGGACATGTACTTTTAAGGTATACATGTCCTGGTAGTGAAAAACTCCTTAATTCGTTTTTTCATGACTGTGAGGCCTATCCCTCCTATAACGCTTGAGATTCCTTATTACAGTTAAAAAGCTGTAATTTTCAATTGGGAACAGGTCCTATATCCTGTTTTATGTCTTTAGAATTGTAGTGAAATGCCCTATAAAGTTAGGTTTTTTATTATAATTTTAAAGATTGCTCTTTTGGAAAGTTAATAATATTTAAAAAAGGGAGACCCAAGGATTGCTGGGGACCTGGGGTAAGAACTAGAACAAAAAGCACACCAAATGCCCAAAAAGTTTATTCAAAGGAAATTATGAAAAACTATTTAACATAGCGATGGAGTGAAACATTGCGCAAATAAATATGCTCAGTGCTCTCTTTAGAGGTGATACACTCAAGTGATAAGTCATGATCAACAAGTGTATCAGCAAACACATGAACAGCACGGCCCATTACAGCAAGTTCTCAAAAATCAAATAGGGTCCGCGTTGACGGCGTTTTGATCCCAATAAAAATGGGGCGATCATCGGCAGTGCTCTGGGGGATACAATGAGCCAGAGAGAGAACTGAAGCAATAATAGAGAAATGGTGATCAGAGGAAAAAGAAACTGAAAATGGAGCCAGTACAAGGCATAGGCAATACTCATGAGACCATACTTACGTTATGAAAGGTAACCCGGTTGCTAAAGAAGGGAGCCCCTGGTGACAAGCCTCAAGAGCAGGGTAGGCGGGAATGGCCTAAGAAAAAGAAATGGACAGAGGAGCTGCTTAAAACCCTCAAAATGGGTGATACTGGTGAAGGAGAGAGTGTGCAGTAATATGAGAGGCACTGACCTGGGCTGGAAATATGCTGCATACCCATTGGGGGTTCCAGTCAGCCTACAGTAGGGGGCATGCATGTGGTCTGGGTCTCAAGGTTGAGTGCCAGATTCCTTCACTGGTCTTGAATCAGCCAAAAAAAGGAGATGCATTGGTAGAGCTGACGGGCAGCATGGAGTCCTTTACGAACAATGAGTTCTCAAAAGAAATTATGAGAAGACAGCATGCTGGTTAATGTAGGTGATAGAAAGATTAGAAGGACCAAGGAATGAAAATGAAGAATCTGAAGAAAGACTCGTCCCAGTGACAGAAAAGGGAGGAGTGTTTTAAAAGAAATGGACAAACCTCAAAATAAAGCAGCATAATTACACTTACACCAAAATACTCGGGACAGTACAATCAAAAACATGACAGTGCAATAAAATTATCCGTACATTGTGGAAAGAGCCATAAAGGTCAGGGTAACAAGATGGAAGAGTCCGTAAAATTTCTGTATGAAGAGAGTTCATTTTAAATCAAGGATGCCCACTGTTCCTCACAATTTAGACCTGTGCGTAGTGTACAAGTGAAGATTCCAACACAATTCCTCCTAGTTTAATAGGGTTTCAATGTCGCCCACTCTCTCAGGGATGGAAATGCGGCTGATCACTTGACAGTGCAAGTCATTCTCAGAGTGATCAAACTCTAAAAAATGTGTCATTAAATGGGCAGTGAGGACCTTGCATTGATGCGACTCCTATACTGTCATATGTAAATCCTTATTTTTTGTGAAGTTTGGCCAACATACAGTAGGTTACAGGGACATAGAATGGCATTTATGCATTGGCAGTCTTCCAATTTGAGAAAAATCCCAACAATGTATTGAAGCGCTAATGTGAAAATTCCTTCATCTCCATGCAAAAAGAACACACTACATTGTCCACATTTGTAATGCATTTTCATGGGGGAAAAGGCACCAACACGCAGTAATGGTGAAAACTAGTCTGTTAGTATGGCTGCACGGAAGAGATGGTCTTTTAAGTTCCTTCCCCACTTGTAAGCAAAAATAGGTGGCTCAAACGGAAAGTCCCCAGCTGCTAAAATATGATTTTGCCGATGAAGTTCAAACTTGGAGACACAGTAGTGACTCATACAAGTCTGCTGGATTCCCTTCTAGTAGAGTAGAGTTTGCAGAGTCCCACACGGGTCGTACCATGCTCTCTTAGCAGAGCATCTAATCAAGAGCAAGAGTGAGGGTATTACTGGTGACTTTAGACTTGGGTCTAGCAGTTAAAAGGATCAATTCTTGATTTTAACATGCCTTTCTTAATTGGAAAAAGCAGTAAGAATACATATATGCCACAGAATGTTTATTGCATTTATATTGATGTTATTATAATTATTATTATTATTGTTATTAATAGTATAATTAAAGTTATAATTGTTGTTGTTGTTCTTACGATTATTAATGTGTCATTTTAGAAAATAACAATACCAATGCAATTTACTATCCTTAACATAAATCTATTCCTAGTGCCTTTTGCAGTTATGAAAAACATGTTAAAAACAAAAATGTATCCTTTTATGTGCTATTCCCTGGTCTAAAGAGCTATCATCATCATCGTTTATTAGTAATGGCGATTTCTTGAATATTCCTTTGATTGAAACTCTATAAATAATTGCATTGCAAATATTACTAAGTTATATTTATAATTTCATAGGTTACCTTTTTTAGTGTTTACGTGCATTTTTAATAAGTATAATTTTATAGTTCTTTTTTAAGTATTTGCCCATTTCAATGTGGTACCTGGCAATGTGGTGTGCCCTAGTGCAGTAGTGGGAGGGTACCCCTAAAACAGACAAGGAGGCTAATTTAGAGTGCTAGCTTCGGTCCTGGAATAATTTTGATAAGATATTTCATTTAAAGAATGTTATCAATTAGTGTTTAGCTGTTGTAAGGAAATATCTAAGTTCATACCCAGCAGCTGTTCACCTGAGAGTATGGCTAAAGGCAAAAATCTGGGAATACTGGGATAGGAGAAGACACAGCAACATCAAGAATTCTCTCAAGTTCTTTATGTGTCATATAATAAATAGGTATTTGGTTTAAAACAAGGGGAGCATGACCTTTGTTTCAGCAAGATCTGTTTTACTGCAATGTGCAGTGACTTGTTTCAACTCGGAGCTTAAAGCAGTTCCTTTTAATACTGGATTAAATAGCACACTAGGGAAACATATAACATATTAGTAATTCCTCAAATGTTCAAAGCAAAAATGAAAAAAGTAATGTTACAAGTAGCAGAAGTATCTACATAACAATAGGTAAATAGAAAACTATTATTTCTTTAGGCAAAATCATAAAATAATGATTCAAATATATTTGTGATTATTGGCAGGTAATGCAAGCTGTTTGTGCCCTGCCTGCAGCACTGTACTTTAAAACAAATGCTTGCTATACCTGCATAACTATAGGAATTGAGCTACAGCTTACTGATGATTCCTAACATTGCCAAGAAATGTCTGGTCTTGATTGTGTGGGTTTGGACTAATAGTTCGAGCTGGACTCTATGTTTTGGTGTTGCACAAAACCTGATTTTCATATGCTTTTTTTTAATGCAGATTTATATAGCGCAAACTTGACCCGAAGGTATTGGAGCGCTTTACATGAGCACCGGTTACGTTACACAAGGACACATTCAGGCACAGGGAGATTAAGTGATTTGCCCAGAATCACAGGATGTGGACGCGACCCAGAGGCTCGAACCTTGGTTTCCAGCACCATAGTCAGCAATCTAGCTGGTGGACCACATCCTCTCCCCTGCTTGATGCCTGTATTCTAATGACACAAAGTAGAAAAATGGATGAACAGTAAGGAAACCCATGTGTGAGATAAATGTATTCCATCCACTAATAATATTTGCGCTTCCTATGTCAGTCTTCCTAAGTAGATGAGGTAGCCACAGAAAGGGTCTTATGCGTACTACTCCATAGGATTCAAGTGGCAAATCATTAGACTGATGAGTTCAAACAAGGCTGAAACTGATTTGGGTTGTTTGTGTTATTGTTTGGAGGAGATGGGGCTTAGTAGTTTGGCTAGACTGTCCATTTTGGGATGAGGTCAAACCTAATTTATTTGAGGTTGGACCCTGTCTGTAATGGCATTGATACGGTAAGAGAAGACTAACTGGGATGAGGCTGATGTAGATTAACACTTGCTGA
The DNA here is from genome assembly GCF_964204655.1 of Triturus cristatus. NCBI lineage: Eukaryota > Metazoa > Chordata > Amphibia > Caudata > Salamandridae > Triturus > Triturus cristatus. The sequence continues at coordinate 854,978,732 of NC_140589.1, forward strand.
GATTAGATCAAGCATATCCATGATTTTTATTTTTTTCTGTTTAAATCTGAATAATTTACATCTGTCTGGAAGTGTAGGTGGCAATGTCAAATTGAAGACCATCCAATACAGGAGTACTAGGTAGGCAAAGGATCTTATTCTTTAGATAACAGGCAGTGGTTTGAGGGTATCTCAGAAATCCTTGCATTTCAAATAGACAGAGTGCCGAAGAGCATAAACAGGAGATCCTAAGAGAGTTTGGCAGGTGGCTTTGCTAAAACGTTATGAACATTAAAGTGTGGAAAATGGCCAGGACTTTATTTTGCAAAGATAGCCAGCTAGCCTCTAATGGTTCATAGGTTTGCTAAAAGTGAGGCCTGTAAATAGAGTTTTCTACAGCTAATTTCTTTAAAAACCCATTTGTGGCAAGTTTGGTGTAATTATGTTCTGTAATTTTTTTATTTTTAGGGAAAATGGTACAAAAAATAGTATTGACATACAGCTGGTAACTCAATTGTTAATTCATCAATATGACTGAACCAGCAGAATTAATTTAACTGAAAAGTTTAAAGTAGATCTAATTAATGTACTGATTTTGATGAATATTTGAATCCAATCTTCTGCAATTGTGCAATATTAAACAAATGCATGAGGTCTGTATTTGATATTGCACATCTGAAGCATTTTGAATCCTGTCTTTGACTTCACGTATGAAGATTCACGGTGGTGTAATGCAAATCTTGAACGATTTCTAAATGTTGTACTCTTAATTTTGCCATCATTAACCTTATTTGTCTGTTGCCAAATTCCTATACAACTATTGTTAATTCCATTTGTAGCAAAACAAAAATTTTGTCACTGTCCGTGAGTTTGGGGATCCCCTGTTCTTTCCATTAAATGATTTTACAGCAATCTTATTGTGACCTTTTCCCTCCCTTTACAATTACGTCATTCAAACCTTGAATTTATTCTAAAGGAAGGACTTCTTTTCATAGGTAGGTAATCTCTCTTATCCGGAAGTGACATCCTCATGCTGAAATTCTCTAAATTAACAAATCTCACTACCTCTGAAGCGGAGTCCTACAGCTTATAAGTAAATAAGTCTCCATGCATGTTTACCGGCATCACTAAAAATGTCATTGAAAATACGGTTGTACTATAGTGGGGAATATTCTGTAATACTGGGGATTTCAAGATGCTTCAAAATAGGCTTCCATGAATGGCGGAAAACTGCAGTCGTCTTGAATCTAGTTATTTTAAAATATGTGCGCACATTTCTTGGTAAGATATCATCATATATATTATAAAGTGGCCACAGGTTTATCCCCGGCCCATAATTTGGACCAACCTGCCTCCACAAGAAGCCCAATTATAAAATTGTATGTAGCGACGGTCCAACCTCCCTTACATAGACGTAACTAGTTATATGAAACAGCCCCATGTATTTATACCCTCAGGCAAAACTATTCCAAGCTATCTCTAGAGTCCTAAGAAAATAGCCAGGGCTAGTGGTGGTATTGAATGGAAAAGACCCACAAATTTCAATAAAAAGATTATTTGATGACGTAAAAGCATCTTATTGCGTCAATAAGCAGTAGATTCTATGTACAAATAGACTTGACTGAGTCTTTTAGGAGTGGTTCATAATTCAGACCAATCATATTATTGATTGTTTGTGTAATCTTTACCCCAAGTATCTACCTCATCCTATCTTATTTCTGTACTATAGCTCTATGTTTACACAATATTTGAGTTTTTGCAGTTCAGAAAGCAGCTAGTTTTCTGCCAACATATAAGTGCTTCTTCTTCTATAACAATTTTTTCTTAATCAGTATGTGAAATGAATATTGCAGTGTCATTCACATAAACAGCAATTATTCACTCCTCTTCATGGAATGTAACTGAAGATATGTGTTTTGTTTTAGCCTTTTTCTAGAACTGTGTCATCTCCTTCCTAAGAGAATTAAAATGGAAAAAGAAATAAAATTTTTGAACTCGTCCTTTTTCCCTTTTATTGTTCCCCATTGTAGGAACTGCACAAAACATGCAATGCTTATCCCGAATTAGATGAGCATATTTGTTGAAAAGTTTCATAAAAATGTGTGGAACTGTGCCAAAGTTATTAATGAATCAAAAACTCCCCTTTGAATAGCAAGGGTGACGTAGCCATAACTACACAGGTACTATCGCCTGATTCTTGTGACATACCTCATGGTTTCTAAATGTGTCCAGATTCCCTCAATTAACCAAAAACTGAAGTGGAGTTATGACTTAAAACATTAAAAAAACACCGAAATTGGAAAGCTGTGGTCAGGAACAGAATCCACATCTCTCACAAAATACATACATGTATATATATATTCACTGAAAAAACCATAGGTTTCACACATGTTATAGTTAGCTGGACATTTCACTCGTGAAAAACCATTGAAATTCCCCCGTTATAGTTAGTGCAGGCAACTATAACTCACGCGACCGCAATCCTCTGCTGATGCTAATACTGTATTTAGACACTTATTTGCCCATGTCTTCTTCCATTAAATTTTAGCTATACATATATTACAAATATTTTTTTTTCATAAAGACACATATGTCATCAGCAGAGGATTGCGGTCGAGTGAGTTATAGTTGCCTGCACTAACTATAACGGGGGAATTTCAATGGTTTTTCACGAGTGAAATGTCCAGCTAACTATAACATGTGTGAAACCTATGGTTTTTTCAGTGAATTTGCAAGGTTTTTTAAATGCTAATTCCTAACTATAACATGTGTGAAACCTATGGTTTTTTCAGTGAATTTGTACGGTTTTTTAAATGCTAAGTTACTTTACGCCGTTCGTGGCGTGCGCGCCCACTTCACGCAGTTCGTTCCGTGCGCGCACGGTGCGCTTCGCGCACCGTGCGCGCACAGTGAGCACGCGGTGCGCTTCGCGCACCGCGCGCCCACTTTACGCAGTTAGTGCCGTGCACGCACGGTGGGCACGCGGTGCGCTACGCGCACCGCGTGCCCACGTTACGCTGGATGGGCCATGTACGCACGATGCGCTTCGCGCACCGTCCGCACACGGACAACATATTATGCGCTTCGTTGTGAAAGGTTATCTATAAAATGTTCAATCGTTCTATATGCCATGCACAAAAGGCGCCCTACGGGCAACTTTTGCACAAGGGGGGGGGGAAGTGGATATTTTTTTATTTTTTTTTATTTTTGTCCGTACGCGTACGGTAAGCGCATTCGCCGTTTTTTCCCCCAAAAAAATGAATTTTTGGCCTTGGGGGTTCTTTTGGGACACACTAACCAAGGCTAGGTGGTTAGGAGCTGTCTAGCCTGCCCCTTTTCATGTTATCTAACTTTGTTTTTCCTCCCCCCCCTCAGAGTGCGAGAGAGAAAATGGCGGCCGAAACTTCCTGGTTTCGACCGATTCGAATATTTACTAAGATCTAACAGCCAATCAGAATCGCGCTCGCGCACGGCACCGTACACGTACGGTAAGCTTACCGTAAGCGCACGGTAAGCGCACGGAGCGCTGCCACAGATATATATATTGATTTAAATGCTATTTTCTCAGGAACTACTGAACAGATTTACACCAGACCTACAAAAGGCACTTCCTTGACCTGTAGACTACCTCTCTGCCAAATTTCAAGTAACTCTGTTCAGCCGTTCGGGCTGTAGCTGTGTCTAAAGGTCCTATGGAAAAATGCATGGGGAAAACGCGTTTTGGGACCCCCCTTTTTTCCCAGCCCCCGCTTGACGAATCCCCCCGAGACTTTCAGGGTAGGAGCGGAGCGTAGCGCCCCATTAGTTTTGAAAATTTCGCGAGGATTCGTCGACCGGCGCCAAAGTTATTCCAAATAGAATGTTGCAGATTTCCTATGGAAACATGGTCCTAACTATAACTATCTACTGGCGACCGCCAGTAGATAATATATATATATATATATATATATATATATATATATATATATATATATATATAAAGATCCACAATTCTTCAAGCTTATAAAGAACGCCAGGACACTTTGGAAATGCAGTGAATGATACCGACTGCACCAGCAACGCGTTTCAGCTTTCGCCTTGCTCACGCTGTGGCTAACGCAGAGACAGCATCTATTTTATTAAGTGTAATAAACAATGAAAAAGGACAAAAAGTTTAAAGCTCATGTCTTTACAGTTCAGTGGTGGCCATCTTAGAACAGTAAAATTTCAATAGAAATGTATCTAATCATGGCAGTGATCATTCTTCATGTTAAAGAGAACAAAAGCAGATCAAGCCCAAGTGGGCCATAAATATGAACAACAAAATAACGCTGTCATCATCATGAAACTAATTAGATTGTGACAAAAAAAAATATATATATATATTTTTCAAATGAAATATCCTCATATAGGTCCTCAGTGTATACAACAAAATACATGATATATTGTATGTTGATTGGAATTGCGCCCAAGTGGGCAAAAATTATACTCAACAACCTAATTAGAACGTTGTGTTCCCTTGTACTTGCTTCAACATGATTAGCCTGATCTGAAATACCCCATCTGAAAGATGTACAAAAAAGAGAAAACATTTTTTTATATGTAAAAACATTAATTTAAAAATTGTGTTAAAATTAGAAACATACAGCTTTTGTCAAGATTCTGTGGGCCAAATCATACTATATACATCACCATAAAGTTACAGAAAATGAACCTGGAGGTCAAAAAAAGATTTTAAAATTCATACAAATTTAATATGTTACTGCCGTAAATGTACCACTAATTCCTCACTGGAATTCAATCCCACCGGGGACATAGTCTCCAAATCAATGATGTATCTTGATTCCAATTGGCGTAATGTTAGCTGTCTGTTGCCTCCCCTTACACCAATTGGAACTTCGTCAATAACCACCATTTTCAATAGTTCCTCCTTTTGAGAATGATATTCAAAGAAGTGTCTAGCCACTGGATACTGTCTATTGTGGTGTCTGATAGCTCTGACATGTTCTAACACTCTTTTCTTGGCACAGTGGATAGTGCTCCCAATATAGATCTTATTGCAGGGACACATGAGTGCATAGATACAATATGCGGTGTTGCAACTCAGAGCTTTTTTGATTTTAAATTCTCTGCCACTGTTGGTAAGGGTAAGTGTCTTACAATCTGAACTGTTTTTACATGCTTTGCACTTTCTGCAACACCGAAAGCCAGGACAGTTAGTTCCCAGTTTTACATCCTTGCTGGTAACATAGTTGGAACATATCTCATCCCTGAGTGACTTACTTCTCTGAAATGTGATTTGGGGACAACTGTTAAGGTGTTTCTGAAGATTGGTGTCCGTTAATAAAACATGCCAGTTTTTATTTAGTATTCGACGAATACACTGGGCTTGACCTGAATAGGTAGTGATGAATCTGATGGTTTCAGTGGCTGATTCAGATTTGTTAGGATGCAAAAGCTCAGTCCGTGTAACCAACTCTACTCGTTTACAAGCCTCAGAGATAGTTTTTATACTGTAGCCTCTCTCTTTGAATCGGCCAATCATGGCATCCTTTTCTCTATCATACAAGCTAAGAGAGCTACAGTTGCGTTTTGCCCGTAATAATTCACCATATGGAATACTATATATTAGCTTCCGTGGGTGGGCACTTGTAGCGTTAAGAATGCTGTTACCTGCTGTGGTTTTACGGAAAAGTTTGGTTTCAATGGAATTGTTAACAATCTCAACTTTTACATCCAAAAATTCAATCTCTCTAGTATTTATGTTTTCTGTTAAGGCAATGTTGAACTCATTATCATTTAGTTTGCAAATGAATTCTTTAGCTGACTCAATATCACCCTTCCATATGATGAAAATATCATCGATGAATCTCAGCCACAGGGCACAGCATTCAAAATTGGGGATCGTTGACACAACCTGCTCCTCCCACCAGCCCATTACCAAATTGGCATAACTGGGGGCGAAGCAGGTTCCCATGGCTGTGCCCTGGGCCTGACGGTAAATCACATCATCAAACATAAAAAAGTTGTTTGTTAAACAAAACCTGATCATGTCTAGAATCATTTCTGAATGAGACCATAGGGAGATTGAGCGGGTCTTCAGATAGTGCCTGATAGCTTGCAGACCAAAATCATGGTTGATACACGTGTATAGATTACATACATCTAGGGTTGAGTGAACAACAAATCAAGGCATGAGAAGATTTGAAACAAGATAGGACTATAACTATACGACAGTCCGATAAAGGAGGTAATGTTGTCGTATTAGACAAATGTGCATACTTACAAGAAGGATACAGACAGTTAACTAATACGATCTGCTACAATGTTTCAGACAAAAAGGCAATATCCAAATCTAATTGGGAGTATGGAAACTTGCTTGTAGATTGGAGGGAACGGGGTTTATTGGAATGGGAAGAGTATAACTTTTTAAGATGCCAATTTCCCCCTATCCCTATACTGTATTTATTGCCAAAACTGCATAAGGATCCTGAGAATCCCCCAGGTAGACCTATTGTCTCCTCAATGGGCTCTCTACTAGAAAACACTTCTCGTTTTATCGACCACTATTTAAGACCATTTGTGGTAAGTCTACCAGCCTATCTTAGGGATACTACACACTTTTTGACTATTATAGATGGCATTCACTGGGAATCTGATTTCATTTTGATAACCCTAGATGTATGTAATCTATACACGTGTATCAACCATGATTTTGGTCTGCAAGCTATCAGGCACTATCTGAAGACCCGCTCAATCTCCCTATGGTCTCATTCAGAAATGATTCTAGACATGATCAGGTTTTGTTTAACAAACAACTTTTTTATGTTTGATGATGTGATTTACCGTCAGGCCCAGGGCACAGCCATGGGAACCTGCTTCGCCCCCAGTTATGCCAATTTGGTAATGGGCTGGTGGGAGGAGCAGGTTGTGTCAACGATCCCCAATTTTGAATGCTGTGCCCTGTGGCTGAGATTCATCGATGATATTTTCATCATATGGAAGGGTGATATTGAGTCAGCTAAAGAATTCATTTGCAAACTAAATGATAATGAGTTCAACATTGCCTTAACAGAAAACATAAATACTAGAGAGATTGAATTTTTGGATGTAAAAGTTGAGATTGTTAACAATTCCATTGAAACCAAACTTTTCCGTAAAACCACAGCAGGTAACAGCATTCTTAACGCTACAAGTGCCCACCCACGGAAGCTAATATATAGTATTCCATATGGTGAATTATTACGGGCAAAACGCAACTGTAGCTCTCTTAGCTTGTATGATAGAGAAAAGGATGCCATGATTGGCCGATTCAAAGAGAGAGGCTACAGTATAAAAACTATCTCTGAGGCTTGTAAACGAGTAGAGTTGGTTACACGGACTGAGCTTTTGCATCCTAACAAATCTGAATCAGCCACTGAAACCATCAGATTCATCACTACCTATTCAGGTCAAGCCCAGTGTATTCGTCGAATACTAAATAAAAACTGGCATGTTTTATTAACGGACACCAATCTTCAGAAACACCTTAACAGTTGTCCCCAAATCACATTTCAGAGAAGTAAGTCACTCAGGGATGAGATATGTTCCAACTATGTTACCAGCAAGGATGTAAAACTGGGAACTAACTGTCCTGGCTTTCGGTGTTGCAGAAAGTGCAAAGCATGTAAAAACAGTTCAGATTGTAAGACACTTACCCTTACCAACAGTGGCAGAGAATTTAAAATCAAAAAAGCTCTGAGTTGCAACACCGCATATTGTATCTATGCACTCATGTGTCCCTGCAATAAGATCTATATTGGGAGCACTATCCACTGTGCCAAGAAAAGAGTGTTAGAACATGTCAGAGCTATCAGACACCACAATAGACAGTATCCAGTGGCTAGACACTTCTTTGAATATCATTCTCAAAAGGAGGAACTATTGAAAATGGTGGTTATTGACGAAGTTCCAATTGGTGTAAGGGGAGGCAACAGACAGCTAACATTACGCCAATTGGAATCAAGATACATCATTGATTTGGAGACTATGTCCCCGGTGGGATTGAATTCCAGTGAGGAATTAGTGGTACATTTACGGCAGTAACATATTAAATTTGTATGAATTTTAAAATCTTTTTTTGACCTCCAGGTTCATTTTCTGTAACTTTATGGTGATGTATATAGTATGATTTGGCCCACAGAATCTTGACAAAAGCTGTATGTTTCTAATTTTAACACAATTTTTAAATTAATGTTTTTACATATAAAAAAATGTTTTCTCTTTTTTGTACATCTTTCAGATGGGGTATTTCAGATCAGGCTAATCATGTTGAAGCAAGTACAAGGGAACACAACGTTCTAATTAGGTTGTTGAGTATAATTTTTGCCCACTTGGGCGCAATTCCAATCAACATACAATATATCATGTATTTTGTTGTATACACTGAGGACCTATATGAGGATATTTCATTTGAAAAATATATATATATATATTTTTTTGTCACAATCTAATTAGTTTCATGATGATGACAGCGTTATTTTGTTGTTCATATTTATGGCCCACTTGGGCTTGATCTGCTTTTGTTCTCTTTAACATGAAGAATGATCACTGCCATGATTAGATACATTTCTATTGAAATTTTACTGTTCTAAGATGGCCACCACTGAACTGTAAAGACATGAGCTTTAAACTTTTTGTCCTTTTTCATTGTTTATTACACTTAATAAAATAGATGCTGTCTCTGCGTTAGCCACAGCGTGAGCAAGGCGAAAGCTGAAACGCGTTGCTGGTGCAGTCGGTATCATTCACTGCATTTCCAAAGTGTCCTGGCGTTCTTTATAAGCTTGAAGAATTGTGGATCTTTATATTTCAGGGCTCCGATACCCTGTGCGAGGACCGCCCTACATTGACAGCCTCTTACATTATCGGGATTGGTATCGATATATATATATATATATATTCAATGAAAAAACCAAAGGTTTCACACATGTTATAGTTAGCTGGACATTTCACTCGTAAAAAACCATTGAAATTCCCCCGTTATAGTTAGTTCAGCTAACTATAACTCGCGCGCCCGCAATGCACTGCTGATGACGTCACATATTACATCACTCATGACATGGTCAGTGACATCACTCATGACATCACTGATGACATCTCAAATGACATCACTGATGACATCACTGATGACATCATCCAGTGAATGTGTGTTTTTCTGAAAATTAAATATGTTTTATATATGTATATCTCAAGGTCGATGGAAGAATAAATGGGTATATAAGTGTCTAAATGGATGATTTGTTTTTGAAAAATTGATTGTGTAACTGACTGATTAAGTGTATCATAGTGAATACATGGCTTAGTGAGTAATGTTTAAATATGTAAATATCTGTATCAGTCTCTCACTTTGTGTATAAGTGGCTGCATGGGTTGGTGAGTAGCTATATGGGTGTCTATATAGGTTATTAGTTGGTTTTTTGAGTATCAGTCTGAGTGTCTGCATGGTTCGGTGGGGGGTATTACGTAGTGCATAGGTGCATGAATGAGTGACTCACTGTTTGTATGTGTTGAACACAGCATGTGTGCAGGACTGTATGGGTGGATGAGTGTGTGTATGGGTGTGTTAGTGAGTGAATGACTGTCTCAATAGTGTCTTTATGAGTAACTACATATGTTTTAAACTAGTATATGTGACTATTGGTGTATATATGTGAGTATATGTGAGAGTGAGAGATTGAAAGAGTTCCTGTATGAATAAGTATGTGTTTCTATAAGTGATTGTTTAAAAGACTAAGTATGTGTAAGTTTCCGTAGAAGTAAGTGTGGTGGTGTGTGTATAACTGTATATGCAAGTAAATGTATGTTTGATTCTTTATTAGCATGAGTGACTATGTGTGTGAGTAACTCTATGGATGAGTGGCATTGTGTAACAGGATGTATAGGTGCATGAGTACATATGATGAGTGAGTACATGTATGAGTGACTGTATAGGACTGTTGGTGAATGAGTGGATGTGTATGTGGATCTTAGAATTACTGAAGAGGTTGTTGTAACTGGTATTGGTATGTCCATTGTTTTGAAAATTTTAGTCTCTATTTTTGAATGTGTGTATCAAAGGTTATATTAGGGTGAGAGGAGGTCTGCCACTCTATCACAAGGATGATGTCATCAGTGATGTCATTTGAGATGTCATCAGTGATGTCATGAGTGATGTCACTGACCATGTCATGAGTGATGTAATATGTGACGTCATCAGCAGTGCATTGCGGGCGCGCGAGTTATAGTTAGCTGAACTAACTATAACGGGGGAATTTCAATGGTTTTTTACGAGTGAAATGTCCAGCTAACTATAACATGTGTGAAACCTTTGGTTTTTTCATTGAATTTCTAAGGTTTTTTAAATGCTAATTCCTAACTATAACGTGTGTGAAACCCATGGTTTTTTCAGTGAATTTGCAAGGTTTTTTAAATGCTAATTTCTAACTATGCCTACAGAGATAGGACATGTGAAGAAAGAAGAAAAAATGCACAGAAAGAAACAAAAGAAGTGCAGAAAGAAGCAACAGAAGTCCTCAAATACGAAGATAAGTGCAGGAAGAAGGATAACGTGCAGAAAGAACAAAAAGAAGAGCAGAAAGAAGCCTTGTTGCAAAATCATCCTGTACCCTCAACTTTTTCAGACGGATACTGGTGGTAACTGAGTCTGACTAGCCAGTCCTAGAGCCAGTGCTATGTTAAAAGACACTTAGAATACAGTGAAAACACCTACATACACTAGGGAACATTATGCGTTGGGGTCCCCCTGTGATTAGCATGACCTCCTCTGTAAGCCCCTAGTACATAATAGGGCATGGGGATTAAAACTACCTCTTAAAACAGGCCACAGGGCGTTTTTGCACACGTTAACTCAGGCCCCGTCCCCTCCCTTCACCACTGTGTAAACACGTCCTGTGTCCATTTTTAGTTGGGAGATTAAGTTCATTTGAATCCTGAGGGTCCCTAGGGTCCAACTAGCCCACTAGGTACCTCCAGTAAATGCCACAGAGCTGTGTTGCAGAGAGGTGTAAAAAGTGGCACGGCCTGGACCACCTCCTTGCAATGCAGCTCAGTGGCGCTTACTGGAAGCACTTGGTGGGCTAGTTAGCCCCCAGGGGCCCTCAGTATTAAAGGGAAATTATATCCCCAATTTAAAACGTGCCATAGTGCGTGTTTGCACACGTCACCTCAGGCCCCGTCCCCTCCCTTCACCACTGTGTAAACGCGCCCTGTGGCTGTTCTAAGTTGAGAGATTAAGTCCCCTTGAATCCTAAGGGTCCCTAGGGTCAAACTAGACCACTAGGTACCTCCAGTAAGCGCCACAGAGCTGCGTTGCAGAGAGGTGTAAAAAGGGGCTTGGCCTCAGAACACCTGTCTGCAGCGCAGCTCCCTGGCGCATACTGGAGATGCCTGTTGGGGGCGCGTTTGCAGAGTGCTGCACGGAGGGGGCATGGCCTCCGGCACGATGCCAGTCTTTTATTTATTTTAATTTTTTAAGAAGGGGGGCTGTGTGGTTCCCCTTCTTATTCTAATTTATTGGCCCTGATGACCCCATCCCCCAGGGCCTGTCTCCTAATTATATTTTTTTGACCCCAATCCCTAGGGCCGGCCACTGTTTTTTATTATTTTAAAAAAATATTTATTTATAGACACACCTAGGACATGCTGGACAAACCGTACGTACCTATCACCATGACGATTTGCGGGATATTCATTAAAAGGCGACTATGCATGCAATGAATCCACGTGGAATGTATTTACACTACTAGTGAAGCTCTGACATGTCTGATGCCCTACCGTGCCTAATCCCGGTAGACACCCTTGTCGTTTATTTATACAAACATGGGTAGCTATTGACGGGCACATTTATTACACATGCACACCAAGCCATTCAAAGGGGATTCGACAAAAATTCGACCAAAACTATGCAAGAAACCCCCCTCACGGTTAATAAAACACACATCCACTGCCGGATGTGTAATACTTTTTATTTTACTCTCTGGAAAGGGGATGAACATCACTTGAGAGTCACAGCGCGCTCCTGACAGAGCCCAATGCTGTGTTACACCCACCATTGCCTGCCGAGTGCCACACACCTCTGTGTTGTATTCCACTAGCTAGTGCATATGCTATGACACTCTCTAGCCCATGTGCACTGTAACACCACCCCGTGAATATGTCATGCCACACTTGTCTTCGCACGGGTTATATTGCCCCATCTAACGTGCCTTCCTCGATGCCTATGTTATAACGCACAGTGCTATGCCATACATATTACAATCTGCGATCCATATCTGTGTCACAGTGCATATGCAACGTTACACTCCCCAGCACATATTTTATATTACAACTTTAGAGACTAGTTAGGTTACACAACACTGCCCTGTGCATATTACACTCCAAGGCGCATATCGCATAGCACGCGCTAGTGCCTGTGCTATCTCGCGCTCTCCAATGAATCTGTCATTGCGCACAATGTATTGCATATTATATTTCACGCCCGGTTCATCTTATATCACACTTTTTGGTGCATAGTTTATACCATACACTATATCTAGTTTTCATTTTCAATCGTGCTCTCAGGACTATGTTCTATATAACACTGTGTTCACCTACCCTTTTCACGGGCATTACATTTTGCGATAGGGGGTGGAGGGTCAGGGGGTGTTTCTGCCAAGTGAGCCCGGAGTCACAGTCACAAACGTCCTCTTCTTCCTGAATAAAAGTGAGATTATGCTGCATACTTGTTCATATTTTAAGTAGTTCGCACAGACTCAATGTTTTAAAAACAATAAAGTTCCTAATACCCGCCTTCTCTGAACAGTTAGCTTGCTGCCCCATCCCCCTCCTCCCTATCCTCTGTTGTGTGAATCCATGGAATAGCCTCCTCCCTCCTGCCATGCATGGTCTGATGTGCTGCCACTGCCCTCAATTTAGAATGATGTACCAGTCCACTCCTCCTGCCCTCCATTGCCCAATTCTATGCCCCATCATTGACCTCCTGCTTAAACTCTGTGCTTAGCTTGCTGCCCCTATTCTCCTTCCCCCTGCCCTCCGATGTCTTAGTGCATGCCCCTGCTCCATCCTTTTTGCCCACCATGTCCCATGGACCTGCCACTCCTATCTACTCTGAGTGTTCTGTTGAGCTGCCACTCCCCTCCCACCTGCCTAGCATTGTCAGATGACTGTAACCTGTCCCTGCCACCTCCACCCTGCCTGTCCACATGCCATGCCCCTATCCTCTTCCTCCTGTCATACATGGTCCATTGTACTGCCACACCCTTCTGCCCTCCCTGGTCTGTTGTGCTGCAACTGCTCCTCCTGCGTGCCCCGTGTGGTCTGTTGTGAGGTCCCTTCCCCTGAACTTTCTTGTCTGTGCACAGGTCCTGACCCTCCCTTCTATCCTCCATCGTCCTTTGTGCATGCCCCTGCACCCTCCTTCTTGCCCATCATAGCCATTGGTCTTCTGTGCTGCCATGGCCCCTCCCACCTTCCCTGTGTGGTCAGTTAGCTGCCCCTGACCCCCTCCCACCTTCCCTCCATGGTCTGTGTGTATGCCATCACAGTCTCACTGTTGCTCTTCATGGTGTGTCTTGCTTCTAGTGCCCATCCTGCCTGACCTCCATGGCTATCTTGCTGCTCCTGCCCTGCCCCCGTGCCCCCAGCCCTCTGTTTACATGTGAAGACCCCTACTCCCTCCCTCCTGGCTTGTCTGTTCCATTGTAATGCCCCTGATCCGTCCCTACTGCCCTTTATGGTCTGTAATGCTGCAGCTTTCTCTCCTGTCTGTCCATTATGGTCAGCTAGCTACCATTGCCTCTTGCCCCTCTGTTCTCTGTTGTCCATGTGCATGGTCCTGTCCCCTCCCTCTTGCTTTCCATGGATTGTTGTGCTGCACTCCCGTCCTGCATGCCCTGTGTGGTGTATTGTGCTGCTACAAACCCTGATGCCTGCCCTGCAGGGTCAGTTTGGTGCACCTCTCCATGCCCCTCTTGTCCTCTGTTATCCAAGTCCATGTCCCTATCCCATTTCCTTCCATGATCCAATGTACCATACTTGCGAACATTTTGAACTTGGTAAGAGGGAGATTTTGAAAAAAAAACTGGGGTATTGATTTTCCCCTTTGAGTTACATTGAAAAAGAGGATATTGTAGACAGGAGACAGATCAAATAAAGCCCATTTGAGCTTAAAAACATTGGACGTTTCCTGGCTGAATCGGGTCTGTTGGCATGTATGGTTGTACTACCATTGCCTCTTCCTTCTGCCCACAATGGTCTATTACATTGCCACAGCCTTGAAGGAGGGTAGATTTTGTATCACAGGGAGCCCCTGGCCCGTTCTGTCCACACCTGAAGTATGAGACCCTTGTCCTTGCCCTGCCAGCCGCATTTGTAGGCCGTATTAAATTGACCAGCGGGTCCTGTGTTGCTATATAATTATCCTGAGACATCCTTACCACTCAGCCAGCATAAAACCCCTGTGTAGGCCCTTCTGTTCAATATGTAGGCCTCTTTGTTAAATTGACCATAGCTCTGCAATTTTAGTGTATAGCAGTCTGAAGGCAGGTCTGCGAGGCCTTCTGCTCCAAACTAGTAGCCCCCACCCTACCCGAGTGCTCCGTGCTCGGTATCAAAGTTCAACATCCCACTGAAGCTGTCGACATACAGTAGGCTGCATCCTGGACTGGTACTTGCTTCCTGGGCAGGTTTCCCGCTTTTAAGGAAGTGGCAACCGCAGAGCGTCAAGTTAGGAGAACTGAGGAGATTTTGTACATGAATATATTGAATTCCCGTACAATACCCATTATTTTCTGCTTGCTCTATGGAACTTACGATAAGCGATTGGCCTGAGAGACTGACCTTTTCACCCAGGTCCATTGTCAGCATTAAGTGGGTAAATGACGAAATGTCTGGTAAAATCTGCAGACGAAGCTTTTGGGTAGCATACGTAGGTAGATGTAGCGTGCAAAGGAGCCCACAAAATGATATAAAAAGGGAGCACCCACAGATATCGACGGACTACCTCGCCATCTGTATGTAGGTTAACAGGCTGTGCAGGTTTTCCCCAAGAGCTGGGAGCTCTTGTCTTCCTTTGCTTAAAATGTCTTGCTCTGCTTTGCTTGAAGTATCTTATTCTATTTTACCTATATGAAATGTCATGTTATGTTTAACCATTGTTCTCTTTACTTTTGCATTTAAAAGATTTTGTATTGTAATTGCAGGAATGCTTGCTCTAAGAGTAAACGTGAGAGTTCCTAGGTAACATTTTCCTTGGTGTAACTTGTTTCTCATGATGCATTTATAGATGTGTTTTCTCTCTCTCTCTGTCAGTACATTAATTAAGATACAGAGAATATCATGACAGCTGTATGATTATCTGGATTCTGTATTTTGTACTTTATGTCTCTATTCTGCGGTTTCTTTGAAGTTGTATCTTCTCATTAAACTGCCATTGTATTCTGCCACCAATTCCATGTCTCATATGTCTGTTTTCTTCATTTTTGGAGCAAGCGTTCCTAGGCACCCCGGCTCAAATTAAGGTGCCCCTTTTGTCCCTGACTCACTCTCCTGCTCAGTTCTGTGGTGGCTCCCGGGGCTCTGGGGACCGCCTCTAGCTTCCTTGACCCGTAATAGATCTTCCCTCCAACAGCCTCTCTTGCAAGTCCTGTATTGTTGGTTTGTTGCCCCTGCCCCCCTTTCCACTGCCCTCCATAGTCTGTTGTGCTTCCACGGCCCTTCCTGCCTGCTCAGTGTGGTTAAATTGTTGCCTTTGCACTCTCCTACCTGCCTTCAATTTTCAGAGTCCGTGCCCCTGGCCTTTGCCTCTCAACAGTATCCCAATGAACAACTAGATTGCTAACATTCTATATTTATTACAAAAGTGTGGAACGCCTGACATCATCTTGATGTAATCAAAACTGTAATACCTAGAGCATTTCCTTTAGAAATTACATATATGAGAGGGTCTTATTGGCATCAAAATTATGGTTAGTGCTCTAAAAGACTAAAATAAGGACATTTTGTCTGAGTTTTCAAATAGCGACAAAGCACTTTTAAATTATTTGTTATCTTTATGTTTTTTTTATCCAGTTGACCACTTGATTAAATGTTGCACTTAGGGGAGAGGATGTGGTGTTACTTCCAGAACTGCAGACTTTGCAACTGGGGAACCAGGTTGAAGTTTCTGCTTCAGCTCGACATTCTGTGATTCTGGTCAAATCACTTAGTCTCCCCATGTCTACAACCAAAATGAATTTGTGCTTGTGTGATGTAACCAATGCTCATGTAAAGCACTCCAATACCTGACAAGTCTGCACTATATAACACTGCAAAAACACTAAATAATAAGTGTTTTGCACACTTCTGTCATTGGGCTATATTTGGGCTACATCTGGGTGATTTTGGGCTACATTTGGGCTCTTTTGTCTCCGGTGGCCATCTTGGGAGATTTATTTGTTATGAAGTTTCCTAATTTCTTCATGTACTGCAGTCTCCTCAGTAGGAAATGCTTTCAGTTTTTTACGTTGATTCCATCATGAAGGTATTCAGATATGTCACACATTTGCCATAAATTCTGAATGTTAGCACTCTAGTTGCTCATTAGATCACTGTAGTAAAACTACTGTTCACCATGGAAGTCTGCTCCTGGTATTAAAAGTGCATGTTTCAGTCTGCATGTCAGAATTTTTTAATGAAATAGAAGAGGATTTGAGAAGTCACTCAAAATGTGCCCTAATTTTTCTTTCTGCAGCACTAATCATACTTTTTATGGAAAAATGAACCCCCTCATTTTGTTCCTTTTGAAATTAAATGTTTTAAGAGTTACCACTTTATTCCAAGCAAGATGGCTTCAGGTGTGCCATACGTTTATCATAGGTAGGACTGTTAGCGCTCTAGTAGTTCTTTGGAACACTCTGGGAAGCTGCAGTAGAACACAAAGGAATCAACTGACAGTCTCTGCCCTTGTTGGATGTACATGTTTTACTGAGAATGTCAGACTTCATTCTCACATGACTGAGAAAGATAATGTGAATTTACAGAAAATAAGCTCTCAGTTTAGTTTATAGATCACCTTCCAAACCTCTGAGAGAAAAATATTTTCTCATGCTTTTACCACAATCATGATATCCCAGCAGAAGGCTTTTTCACATGGTGAAATCACCTTAGAACATACCACAATTCCTAAAATGAGTATGGTACCATCAACAAATGATTTATAATGTAACTAAAGTCTTAAAACCTTCTATTAACTGCAATGCTTTTTAATGAGGTGCTATCATGTATATTGGTCCCAAGATGGCTGCCAACACTTCTTGGATGAAGTGCTGACAGCCAATCAGATCTCAGGATGAGATGTGTGGTTAGGCTCCGCCCACATATATATATGCTTTTAAATGCTATTTTCTCAGGACATACTGAACAGATTTACACCAGACCTGCAAAAGGCACTTCCTTGACCTTATGGCTACCTCTCTGCCAAATTTCAAGTAATTCTGTTCAGCCGTTCGGGCTGTAGCTGTGTCTAAAGGTCCTATGGAAAAATGCATGGGAAAAACGCGTTTTGGGACCCCCCTTTTATCTCGGCCCCCGCTTGACGAATCCCCCCGAGACTTTCAGGGTAGGAGCGGAGCGTAGCGCCCCACCTATTTTGAAACATTCGCGAGGATTCGTCGACCGGCGCCAAAGTTATTCAAAATAGAATGTTGCGGATTTCCTATGGAAACGTGGTCCTAACTATAACTACCTACTGGCGACCGCCAGTAGGTAATATATATATATATATATATCTTCAACACAAACAAATCTGAGATAACCACATTATCAAATTCTAGACATTAATAATAAAATGAGCCTTCTTTTTCATTTGTTTTTAGACGTTTATTCAAATTTTATGCTATATATATATGTATTCACTTAAAAAAACATAGATTTCAGGTATGTTATAGTTAGGAATTAGCATATAAAAAAACCTTAGAAATTCACTGAAAAAAACAAAGGTTTCAGGGGTGTTATAGTTAGTTGGACATTTCCCTCATACAAAACCATTGAAAGTCCCCCGTTATAGATAGTTCAGCTAACTATAACTCGCGCCCCCGCAATGCATTGCTGATGACGTCACATATTACATCACTCATGACATGGTCAGTGACATCACTGATGACATCACTGATGACATCTCAAATGACATCATTGATGACATCACTGATGACATCTTCCATTGACTGTGTGTTTCTCTAAAGTTTAATTTTGTTTTACATATATGCCAAGCTGTATTGGGGAATGAGTGGATGTATAAGTGTCTGTATAGAGGATTTAGTAGGTGCGTGACTGACTGTATAAGTGAGTGATTAAACATATCTTACTGAATGCATGGGTTAGTGGCTAAATTGTGTGAATGTCTGTATGCCTCTGTCTGTTGGTGTGTAAGCGGCTGCATGGGTTTGTGAATAGCTACATGAGTGTCTATATGAGTTATTGATAGGTTGTCTGAGTATCTGTATGGGTGCCTAAGTGTTTGTGTGGGTGGGATGTGTGTGACTCTGTGCATAGATGTGTGAGTGGGTGATTCGCTGGGTGCATGGTTTCAAGACTTTGTCTGTGATGGACTGTATAGGTGGGTGAATATGTGTATGGCTGTGTTAGTGAGTGAATATATATTTCATTAGTACATGTGTGATTTAGTACATATGTGAACGGCAGTATATATGTATGTTGGAGTACAGAAATGACTATAAGTGAGAGTGTGTGATCGTGTGAGTGGCTGTATGGATGAGTGTGTGGTTGTATCATTGATTCTATAAGAGCATAAGAATGTGCTAGTATTTGTATGAGTAATTGAGCTAGTGTGTGTATAACTGTATAGGTGAGTAAATGGCAGTGTGGTTAATTATTTGCATGACTTAGTACGTGTGTGCGCACCTCTATGGATGAGTAGTGGTATGTGAGTGTCTATATAGGTGAATGAGTACATATGATAGTTCTGTACTGACTGACCATAAGTATGAGTGACTGTGCGGGTGAGTGAGTGGCTGGGTGTGTAGACCTAAGACTCTGTGATGGGGTATGTACTTATTGGTGTTGGAGTGTCTATGGTTTTGAGAGTGGCAGTATGTAATTTAAAGTGGGTGTATCAAAGGTTATATTAGATTGTGAGAAGATGCATCAAATGATCACATGGATGAGGTCATCAGTGATGTCATCAGTGATGTCATTTGAGATGTCAGCAGTGATGTCATCAGCGATGGTACTGACCATGTCATGAGTGATGTAATATGTGATGTCATCAGCAGTCATTGGGGGTGCGAGTTATAGTTAGCTGAACTAACTATAACCGGGGAATTTCAATGGTTTTGTACGAGGGAAATTTCCAGCTAACTATAACGCCCCTGAAACCTATGGTTTTTTCAGTGAATTTCTAAGGTTTTTTATATGCTAATTCCTAACTATAACATACCTGAAACCTATGGTTTTTTAAGTGAATTTCAAAGGTTTTTAAATGCTATTTCCTAACTATAAAGTGCTTGAAACCTATGGTTTTTTCAGTGAATTTCAAAGGTTTTTTAAATGCTAATTCCTAACTATAACATACCTGAAACCTATAGTTTTTTAAGTGAATTTCAAAGGTTTTTTAAATGCTAATTCCTATCTATAACTTATCTCTAACCTATGATTTTTAATGATTTTCATAGGATTTCTAAATCTTTATTTTTCAGTGTATCAATTCCTTTATTTATGTGTTTTTATGTTGTTTTTCATGATTTTTGTAAGGTTTTTTTATTATTTCTTTAAAAAAGTAATAAATATTATTTGTTTTAAATGAATTTTTAAAAAAAAATATTTGTAAATTTTTTTTAACTCTATTTTTTATATTTATTTTTAAATATTTGTTAAACTATATTTTTAATACTTTGTTATTATTTATTTTTTTCAATGATTTTTTGGATTCGCGCACCCTATGCGCACCTTTCTCGATCCCTGCGCTGAACATAGTCGCCATTTTATGATTGTAGTGTAGGATCCGTGTACGGTCTGCATTGGTTACGTATTTTTGTGCACGAATGCTATGCAACCTGTACGCGACTCCAAGGCCATACTCGACAAGTACAAAGTACATTATGTGACGCTCGCGCGCTTCCGCGAAACGTCGTGTGTTTGACGCGGTGGGTGTGCAAATCCCGCGAAATATTTTAAATGTCAAAAACATATATATATGTATTTCATGTAAATATTAAGGGAAGACATAATCTAAGCTACTCATAAAATTAACATATTTTTACTTTCAATCATCCTATATTGCTTTTAAATGCAACTTCATGGATTCGAGCTCGGTGCGTGCTGCCTATGTGCACGGTGCGCGGATCCCATGTGACCTGAAAAAAAGAGATTTGATTGGTTCATTAAACTTCCTATTCTAACTATTGAAAGAACCCACCCATTTCAATCATTCTTCTTAGACCTTCTTTGAGGAGCATCTCTCTGCTGAGAAGAACTTTTTTTGACTAAGTTTACACTTAGATCAAACTTTTTTTGCAAACAATGGCTTCAGGGCAGGAGGCATCTCCAGCATCTGCTCATTCATCTGAGGATGAATTTCTGGTTGAACCACCACGCCCAGAAAGGTACTCATCTGTGGTCTGGAAATGTTTTACTTTTCCAGAGGGGCAAACCAAAACTAATGACACCTTGGTGACATACAAGATATGTCAACGAGTGCTCTTCTGTGACGATCCAGCTAAAAGGTATTCATGTGGTACAGCCAGCATGAAAAAGCACCTCAAGACCATGCATCCAGTCAACCTGGCGCGTGAAGAGTGTCGAAGAATGCAAGTTCTTTCTGGTCCTTCAGAGGCATCACAGCCGAGTACTTCGCGTGTGGATCCATCAAACCAACACTTGGACATCCGTCCACAGTTTGCCACATTGAAACTCCTCTGCATAAAATGCAACGCCGTCCTTTGCTACGGAGAGCAGTCCATTGACCTAATTTGCAGGAAGCAAGAAAACCATAATTGCTAGTTTTTTATTTTTTTATTTTTTCCCTGAAGTTCATTGTTTTGTTCCTCCAGTTGTGTTTTTTCCATTTTGTTTCCAGAAAAACCCCCAAAAATTAAAAAGTGTTCAGAAAACCAAGAAAAAAATGTAAAAGAAAAAAGAAGAAAAAAAAAGTTCTTCTAAAAACTAACTTTCCTGGTT
Source organism: Triturus cristatus (assembly GCF_964204655.1). NCBI lineage: Eukaryota > Metazoa > Chordata > Amphibia > Caudata > Salamandridae > Triturus > Triturus cristatus. Next base: position 854,999,900 of record NC_140589.1, read on the forward strand.
CAAAAAAAGAGCTATATTTGTTTGTTAGTGTGTGAAAGTTTAGATGAATTTATGTGTAGTGCGTAATTGACTGAACAAATGCATTAGTAGTGTATGGCGAATGTATAAGTACAGAACTATGCGGAAGTGCTGCAGCATCACACAGTAACCTCTTCAACTGCAGTGTGCTGTAGTACTTCCAAAGCACAGGGAGTCAACATTTGTACATAAATATGTTGCAAATCTATGCTTCTCTCTGAACGGCTGCTTAAACTGCAGCCATATGGTGACACAGGCACCCTTGCACCATGGTGCAAGGATATCTGTGTCATGTGGTGTTTGTTTTTGTGCAGGAAGACACACCTTCCTGCACAAAAACAATCAGTAAAGGCATTTTTCTCCTTCAATGTATGCTGAGCATTTTAGCATGTATTGAAGGTTAAAAAATGAGGTGAAATTAAAACAATTCTTCTTGTTTGCTTTGCTACACCAATTGGAGAATGGTGCAGCATTCACACACATGTCCAGTTTTATTATTTTTGATAAATCTGGAGATATGTCTTGTTCTATGAGTATTCTGTGCAATTACGCACAGCAACACTTATAGAACACCCTTTCAACGCAAAGTGGTGTGTATGATGAGGTCGTATTTACATTGAGAAAAAAGGTACACAGAGTGCCTTTTTCTCTATTTGTAAATATAAAGGAGTGTCTTGCGCTATAACTATGTTACAAAAAGTAACATATTTCTGTTTGGAAAATTGCTTGCGAATGATAGGAGGTAAGCACCGATGTTTGTCTGCAAAGATGCTCAAAGAAGAATGATTGAAATGATTGCAGTTCTTCAATACGTACAATGGGAAATATTATGAACCACTCATATCTGTTTCTTTGCAGGTCATATGATATCCTATGACAGAGAGATTCCAAAACGACATAGGTATAAACAGGGTGTTTTGAAAAACATATTAAAACTTTGTAGCCTCTTGCAGATCTAACCATTGTGCATATTAATACTTAGTTAAACTTACCTTCACAGTATTAGAAATAAAAAATGGTACACATTTTTTTCAGTTGTTTTTTGTAACGTAAATTGTGGTAACTTGCTTATTTTAGAATTAGAATCTGTGAAATAAAAGAAAAAATAGTTATAACATGTAATAATACATTTTTAACAACACAGCATAATTTAAACAAAGTAATTTGTTTGCCTATTTTGCTGTTCTCAGAATATATTGAATTTCACTAGAAATAGTGATTTCAATCGTACTCATCACATAACAGCAGGCAAAAAAAAACAATCAAAAAGATTGTTTAAAAAGACCCAAAATTCTATTCTCAGTAAAATACCAGAAAATACAAATCACACATATATAAAATGCTTATTGCTAACAAAATTTTATAACTTCAATTTATAAAAACTGTAAATGTTGTTGCTTTAAAATATTCACCGAGTCAATGAGTAAGAAAAAGTCCATAATTCAAACATATACCTTTCCTTGAGGCCAAATGGTATTTTTCAACTGTTTTTTATGTAAATTGTCCAATGGTAATCCTAATAAATTATAATAATAAATTCCTCAGAGAGTGAATTATCTTCCTAAAACTTTGGCTTTAAAAATATGAGGTAGGAATTTGGTAATTCACTAGGCAAACGTTGTTTGAAAACCAACTGGGCATCATTACAAAGTGTCCAGCCTTTGTCACATTTTAGATAGGCAGTGTAATGTCCAGATGTTGTGGAAGGACCATCATTGAAAATTATTGCAATTGCTACAAAAGTCCTTCCTGATATTGATAGCTGTGTTGCTACAAATTGCTTTATTAAAGTATCCAATTTTCTTCCATCAGCTGTACAACGTTGCATCATTAAAATTATATATTGTCCATATTTTTTTTTAAATAATGTGGATAACATTTCTGATTTACATTGGCTACACTCCATGTTTTGATTTGCAGCTTTAACTAATCTATTGAAAGACACTGATTTACAGTCCAGTAATGTTATTTTCTATTTCTACACCTTCATTTTCAAAAATGGTAAGCATATACATAAAAAATTCCTGGATATTTTGCGTAAATTGTGTAGAACCAGAACATACATCCAAAGATTACGAACATCTGAAACAGTTTGTATTTTACTTGTATCTGTTCTCAATTTTTCATAAACAGAATACAACAAGGAACAAAATCTTTTTTCCCGATTCTGCAGTTGACACCTGAACTATTTTCAAACTGATAGCCAACAATCTCTTCAATAGTGTCCTTTTTCTTTTTACTTGCAATCACAACATTATCTTGTTCTTTTCCCTTCTCTACACCTTCAGTACAGATATTCTCATACCTTCTTTTTCGACCAAATAAACGCTTTTCAAATACAGGATATTGACCTAAATTGGGAGCATACTCCCTTCTTAACCTATTATACTCTTTTACACAGTTTGCATCTGCAGTAACCTTTGTGTCATCAAAATCAATCAAAAACAAACCAGATAATGTTTTGACTTGCGACAAAGCAACATATGCCATACCCTCTTTAAACACGGTTGATCCAATGTTCACCAATGCACTGTCTACACTTAATCCTTGAGATTTATGAATAGTCACTGCGTATGCCAGAGAAAATGGAAATTGTTTTCTACGGACATATAAATCTTTAACAAGCAAAAAACAAACTGAAAAACGACCAATTTCTTTAACTTCTTCAATCTGATCAAATTTAATTTTTAAAATTTCAATTCCATCTTTTTTCTGATAATTAACAAAATCTACCACTTTACCCATTGCTCCATTAACTAAACATTTTTCTACATCTAAATTGCGCCTTAAAATTACCTGACAGTTTATACATGCATATAGAGTCTTTTCTAAACCAGCCGTTTTAGATATCTTTTTTCTAAAGAATCCAGTTTTGTTTTCAATTTTCCCATCAAAATAATAGTGATTCCTTCATGCTTTATTTTATCGATGACTTCCAGTTTTATAATTTCTTCATTTTCCAGTTTCAATAGTTCTTTGTTGAATATAGAACACTCGCGCAGTGTTGGCATTAAGCAGATCACTGATTTATTTTCTGCAATTTTCATGTATACTTTTTCAGGAACTACATTTTCATTTGGAAACAAATTGGAAAGTAATCGACTCTGCAAAGCTTGTTTGCCATGTTCTGTCAGAAGTCCAATTCTTATATCTTGAAGAATACTTCCATATTCAGCATCATTTCCCTGTCGCATATTTTTCGTCAGTTTTTTGTATTCAAAATATGTTCAAATGTTCACGTTTCCAACACTACCCAGAGACTTTCTGGTATCTTCATGCGCAAGTGTTTTAAATACTGGTTGTCCTTTTACAGGAGTCAGTTGCAGTAGATCTCCAAAAACTATGACGTGTTTTCCTCCAAATAACACGTCATACTCTGTTTTAAGAATTTGCTGCATTCTTAAATGCACAAAGGCAAGCATCAAGTTTGAGACCATGCTTACCTCATCAATAATGAGAAGTTTCATTTTCTTCAGGACTCTTGAAGCTTCTCCAGATAGCTTGTGGCATTCCAATTTGTTCTCATGCTCTACTGGTAGCATTAGTAAACAATGTAAAGTAATTCCTTTAATGTTATGTGCTGCCAACCCAGTTGGAGCAGTGACAACACAAGACAAATGCGACTCAGTTGTTTTCTGCAGATAACTTGTTATTACTTTAATTAAGAACATTTTCCTGTTCCAGCTTGACCACTCACATACATTCGGATAGGTTGAAATGATGTACATGAGCACTCTTTCGTTTCATGAAGTAATCCATGGTCAATCTGTTCTTTCACTTGCTGATATATTGGTTTCTGTTCAACAATTAGTTGTTCTTCCAAGTTTCCTAACTGCATTACATATTCCTTAGCTTGATGCATTGCTGTTTCCACCTAATTCATGGCAATTGCTGCTTCATTTTCAACAATTGGTTGTCCTAGTGGATCTTGACAAGCGGCCCCCTTCCAAATTAATTTTTTTCAACAACAAAAAATTAGGGTGCAGGCCCTTATGGGATGGGGTCCCCAGGGCCAATAAATTAGAAAAAGAAGGGGGGCCACACAGCCCTCCTTCTTAAAAAAATAAAAAAAATAAAAGACTGGCATCGCGCCAGAGGCAACGCCCCCTCCTTGCAGCACTCTGCAAACGCGCCCCCAGGCCAGTTGTAAGTTGGGGAATTAATTCCCCTTCAATACTGAGGGTCCCTGAGGGCCAACTAGCCCAACAAGTTTCTCCAGTATGCGCCAGGGAGCTGCGTTGCAGACAGGTGTTCTGAGGCCACGCTCCTTTTTACACCTCTATGCAACGCAGCTCTGTGGTGCTTACTGGAGGTACCTAGTGGGCTAGTTTGACCCTAGGGACCCTTAGGGTTCAAGGGGACTTAATCTCTCAACTTAGAACGGCCACAGGGCGCGTTTACACAGTGGTGAAGGGAGGCGACGGGGCATGAGGTGACGTGTGTAAACACGCCCTGTGTCGCGTTTTAAGTTGGGGAAATAATTTCCTTTCCATCCTGAGGGACCCTGGGGGCCAACTAGCCCACCAGGTGCTTCCAGTAAGCGCCACTGCTCTGCGTTGCAGAGAGGTGGTGCAGGTCGTGCCCCTTTTTACATCTCTCTGCAATGGCGCATACTGGACGTACCTAGTGGGCTATTTTGCCCCTAGGGACCCTCAGGATCCAAGGAGACTTAATCTCCCAACTTAAAACGGTCACAGGGCGTGTTTACACAGTGGGGAAGGGAGGGGACGGGCCCTGAGGTGACATGCGCAAACATGCCCTATGGCGTGTTTTAAGTTGGGGAAATAATTCTCCTACAATCCTGAGGGCCCCTGGGGGCTAACTAGCCCACCAGGTGGTTCCAGTAAGCGCCACTGAGCTGCGTTGCAGAGAGGTGGTCCAGGCCGTGCCACTTTTTACACCTCTCTGCAACGCAGATCTATGGCGCTTACTGGAGGTACCTAGTGGGTTAGTTGGACCCTAGGGACCCTCAGGATTCAAATGAACTTAATCTCCCAACTAAAAACGGCCACAGGGCGTGTTTACACAGTGGGGAAGGGAGGGGAGGGGACCTGAGGTGACGTGTGCAAACACGCCCTGTGGCGCGTTTTAAGAGGTAATTTTAATCCCCTGCCCTATTATATACTAGAGGCTTACAGAGGAGGTCCTGCTAATCACAGGGGGACCCCAACGCATAGTGTTCCCAAGTGTATGTAGGTGTTTTCACTGCATTCTGAGTGTCTTTTAACATAGCACTGGCTCTAGGACTGGTTAGTCAGACTCAGTTACCACCAGTATCCGTCTGAAAAAGTTGAGGGTACAGGATGATTTTGCAACAAGGCTTCTTTCTGCTCTTCTGTTTGTTCTTTCTGCACGTTATCCTTCTTCCTGCACTTTTCTTCGTCTTTTAGGACTTCTGTTGCTTCTTTCTGCATTTCTTTTTTTTCTCGTACAAAACTATTGAAATTCCCCCGTTAAAGTTAGTTCAGCTAACTATAACTGGCGCGCCCGCAATGCACTGCTGATGACGTCACATATTACATCACTCATGACATGGTCAGTGACATCACTCATGACATCACTGATGGCATCTCAACACATACAAACAGTGAGTCACTCATTCATGCACCTATGCACTACATAATACCCCCCACCGAACCATACAGACACTCAGACACTCATATTGATACTAAAAAAAACAACTAATAACCTATATAGACGCTCATGTAGCTACTCACCGTCCCATGCAGCCACTTATACACAAAGTGAGAGACCGAGACAGATATTTACATATTTAAACATTACTCACTAAGCCATGTATTCACTAAGATACACTTAATCAGTCAGTTATACAATCAATTTTTCAAAAACAATACATCCATTTAGACACTTATATACCCATTTATTTTTCCATCGACCTTGAGATATACATTTATAAAACATATGTCATTTTCAGAAAAACACACATTCACTGGATGATGTCATCAGTGATGTCATCAGTGATGTCATTTGAGATGTCATCAGTGATGTCATGAGTGATGTCACTGACCATGTCATGAGTGATGTAATATGTGACGTCATCAGCAGTGCATTGCGGGCGCGTGAGTTATAGTTAGCTGAACTAACTATAACGGGGGAATTTCAATGGTTTTGTACGAGTGAAAAGTCCAGCTAACTATAACGCCCCTGAAACCTATGGTTTCTTCAGTGAATTTCTAAGGTTTTTTAAATGCTAATTCCTAACTATAACGTGCCTGAAACCTATGGTTTTTTCAGTGAATATATATATATATATATATAAATTATCTACTGGCGGTCGCTAGTAGATAGTTATAGTTAGGACCTATTTTCCATAGGAAATCCGCAACATTCTATTTAGAATAACGTTGGCGCCGGTTGACGAATCCTCGCGAAATTTTCCAAACTTTTGGTGATCCGTCAAGCGGGGGCCGAGAAAAAAGGGGGGTCCCAAAACGCATTTTCCCCTTGCAATTTCACATAGGATCTGTTGTCGCAGCTACAGCCCGAACCGCTGAATGGAATGACACCAAATTTGGCAAAGAGGTAGTCCTCAGTTCGGACTCGTGCCTTTTGCATATATGGTGTGAATCCGTTCAGTAGTTCCTGAGAAAATTAGGGTAAAAATTTTAGTGATATCTATGGCCGCGGAGGATCCGCGGACCGTACCCGCACCGTAAGCGCACCCTCCCCGAACCGAGCACACCCTCCCCGAACCGAGCGCACACCCTCCCGATCGCGCGCTGTCAGGATCCCTAATGTGAGTTCCAAAGTGAAGCGCAAGGAATTAAGTTCGATTGGCACTTCGGTTTCGAATAGACCTCAATGGTCGAGTTTGTGGCATGCCCGCAATTCCAAGATGGCCGCTAAGGCGCTGGGGTCTGCGGTCTAGTTGTCAACAAATCCAGAGAGACGGTGTGATGCGCGTGCGCCTGAAGTAATGCGCATTTTACTAAGACATTTCCTCAGAGAAGACGTGTTCGCATGTGTTCCCAGTTCTGAAGTGAATAATTGAGTAAGAAAGAAGTTTTTCCAGAGAGAAACGTTTTGAGAGTTGTTCTGAGTCAAGAAAACCAAAACTTACCGAAGAGGACAGAAATGCCCGCTTGAGTCCGTAGTGGGCAACTTACCGGGAGTCGAGTACGGAGTCATCTCGTCACTACAGGAAGCGAGTGAAGACTTCAGCCGCACCTGAAAAGAAAACAGAAGAAAGCTAAGTGAATCATAGATAGAATTTTCAAGCACATAAATATGTTAAGCAATGTTTGATGACGCAAAAGGTAATTAAGACTTACCGTGGTCAGCAGAGTTCAGCATACAGAGTCCTGTAATAGAAAAGAAGAACATTATGGAATATATTGCGAAAAGGGTTCTTGAGGAGAAATTAACAGACAATATCAACAGTTAACTAGGAAAGAAAGGAGATAGACTTACCAGAGTTAAGAAAAAGGTTAAAATCACAGAAGAAAAAATCTAGAAGATAACAGTTTTAGAATAGCAAGGAGCAGGAAAAGAAAGAAGAGATACCACGAAAAGAAAGAGAAGGAAACAAACAGTAACATTAATGGTAGGTTAAAAAGGAGAAAGAGTAGAAGATGCCTTAACCCAAGATTAAATAGGTATAATTAACAAGATATATGTTTTACAGATAATTAGAGACATCATAACAAGAAAAGAAGAAAGGCAGAGTTGAACAAGAAGAGAGGCACAGAGTTCAGGATCCTGGGTAGGTAGCATTTCACAAGAGAAGAGAGGAAAGGAGACAAGATAGAGTAGAGGAGAAATAATTATTTGTTGTGTGCTTAGTTACCCTTAGGAGTCTTCAGTAGCAGAGTGAAAGCAGAAGAAGAATTCCAGATAGGAAACCAGAAGGTCCAGAACCAGTCTCTTCTGTTGTTTATTATTTTATCCAATTTCCCCGTTCCCCCCGGCTGATCAGTTAGAGCCAAGACATATCTTGGGGCTGAGTGATTGGTAGCTGGTCTATTCCCGCATTGACACTACCCCCGATTAAAAATTGGTCTGCAAAGGCGCTACAGATTAACGCCCTCACGGTGGATCATAATTTAAGAGCAGTAAATGGTAGATCCCTTTCCGATCGGGACGGGGCAATGACGTTTAATAGATTCAATAGCCCGTCCAGAATTGATTATATTTTATTGGACGTCACTATGTGGCGTGACCTGGTTGACATGGAGGTGAGCCCCTCGCAGGATAGCGACCACAATCCCTTATGTATGTCGTTGAGGTGGAGGGATTTAAAAAGTAACCAAAACCCAGCCCAATTGAAGATAACAAAGGAGGTGATCCCATATGACGGCAATCGAAGATTGAAATGGGAGAAGGTAGGCTCTCACCCAGATAAACTGGCAAAGATTAAGATGCACATTGATGGGCTGACTACTGAGCTGAAGGCTATAACTATGGTGACAGGGGTGGTCCATGACTCGCTCTTCCCACAGATTTATACTAATGCCATTGAAGAAGTTGGCAAATTATTTTTAACCCGGAGCTCTAAAACAAATGCTCCTAAACCCAGCAATCCCTGGTATTCTACAAAATGTCGGGCAAAAAGACGTGAGCTAACTGTTGCCCTTCGTAATAAGAACCAATCGCTGGTGAGAATAGTTAGGAGGGAGTACGCGGAAGAACAAGCTCGGGCAAAAAAAGAATGGGAGGAACTGTATTGGCAGGACCTTAAAAATGCATCTAGAATGAAAAATGGTTCACTGTTTTGGGATCTGATCAATAAAGCCAGAAATTATAATAGGCCTCTGATGGCTAATCACATTACTAGCCAACAATGGTATTCCCATTTTTCAACAATTTACGGTGACCATGATGCACCCAAATATCTTTCTCGAGATCCAGTATTTTCGGTTGAGAACTCATATGAGCCTTCCGAGGTTGTAGAGGCCATAAGTCACCTAACCCCTAAGAAGGCAGCAGGCCAAGATGGTATTCCGGGGGATCTCCTCATGAAAGAACCCGTAGTTTGGGCTACAGTCATTGCATTAATAATGAATCTAATATCCAGGGGCCATCCTGTCCCAGACTCGTGGAAGGGGGCCGAAGTAATTACGGTCTACAAGAAGGGGGACAGGGATGACCCTGCCAACTACAGACCAATCAGTCTGATAGACGTGATCCAGAAAGTGGTTGGCAGGGTCATCATTTTGCGAGTAGGTGCATGGATGGATGAGAAGCAGGTTCTTTCTCATTATCAGGCCGGATTCCGAAAAAAAGTAGGTACAATGGACCAGGTCTTCCGCTTTTTTGCGATCTACTGGAAAACCGTGTCAATTAATCATGGTAGTCTTTACCTGGCCTTTATAGATCTCAGGATGGCGTTCGATCTGGTCCCTCGTGCTAGGCTATGGGAAGTTTTGGAAGAGCTGGGCTTGCCAGGTTACCTTCTGGACCTTATAGTTAAGCTCCATGAAGGTAACTACGCAAGAATCAGATGGGGTACCCAAGGCCAATTGACTGAGAGGGTGCCCGTGAGGAGGGGAGTCCGCCAGGGCTTTGTCATGGCGCCGACTCTATTTTCCCTATTTGTGAATGGTGTGGTGGACCACCTGCGGGAAGAGCCGGCGGATGCACCATTCCTGGCTGGGGAAAAAATACCAACTCTCCTCTTCGCGGATGACACCATTCTGATTTCAAAAACTCCGACAGGTCTCCAAAAGCTATTGCACCGATTTAGCGATTTTTGCAATGATAGGGGCCTTACAATTAATACCTCGAAAACTAAACTTATGGCCATATCCCCTTCCAGAAAAATTTGGAATAATTTTTCGCTTAATGGTGAGTCCTTGGAGATGGTGGAGTCCTTTGACTACTTGGGAGTTAGGGTGAATAGTCGGATGTGCTGGACTGACCATCTGGCTAAAATGTCATTAAACTTTAAAAGAGTTGCAGGGGTGGTAATGCGTGAGCATAGAGCGTCAGTGAGCAAACCCGTGGCCCCGGCCCTAGCTATTTACGAAGGCCAAATATTGCCTAGCGCTCTGTACGGCTCTGAGCTCTGGGGGTTCGAAAATATTCCGGATTTAATAACCTCTGAAAACAAATTCTTGAGAGATTTGGTTGCCTTACCAGTTTCCACCCCATTGATACCTTTACGTCTAGACATGGGCAGGCGTCCCCTTAAGGATATTGTGCGCTTGCGCCCTTTACTTTTTTGGGCCCGGCTGAGAAGAACTGAGGAGCTTAAGAACTACGCTGCTGCATTGGACGAACTTATCTTGTTGGATAAAGGTAACAGGATTAAGTGGTTGTGTAACCTGCGGCAGCTGGTGGGATCTATGGGTCTTAGCGATCTATGGAAGAACCAATCTCCCCCACCTAAACTAGTTATTAAGAAGCTTTATTGGGAGTGGGTCCAGCTGGAGACTTCTCGTAGTGGCACTGGGGGTTCTCTCACTGAGCGGTTTTTGGATTATAAGGGGTCAAGGCTATTTGAACCATTTCTTGACTACATTGAGAAACCCCTTGACAGATCACTATATCTAAAAATTAGATTTGGAACCCTCCCTGTAAATGCCTTTACTTCTGGGTGGAACTCACATGGTAGTTCAACAAAGGCGTGCCCGTGTTGTGCAGCCCCCATTGAGTCCATGGCACACCTTATGTTTGCCTGCCCGGCTTACAAGGTACCCAGGAGGATATGGCTAAAACCATTATGTAGGGGCCTGGGCCTTCGTTGCCACGCAATGGCCTTGCGAGTTCTTTGTACCGATACATCCTCCTCTACATTGGTGTGTGGTGTCGCCAAATTTATCGGAAGTGCTTGGGTGATTCGCATGAGGAAACTTAGGCCTCAACTTACTTCGTAGACCGGGATTATTGTGTTGTAAATGTAGAGCAAATGATGATTTTTAACATGTTTTTTTTGCAATGTGAAATTTCATGTGTTATGTGGTATAAATTTTAGCGATTATACTGTTTTTTATCACATGTCTATATAGGTCATGTTACTGTATACTTACTTTTATGATGGAAATTTTTATCGAATAAAGTATTACTGATTGGTAGTGGGAGTCGGGAAGCTAGCAACTTCTGTTCCCGTGCACGACAACAGTAACCAGCAAGAAGCTGAAGGTGAGCTCTGACAGAGTGAAGTGCCCACGTATTAATCTAGCACCCGAACAGAAAAGAAATGGTTGAGGGAATACATTTACAGATCTTAGGGTCGGTCCTAGAGGCGATACAAAAGGAACTGGTAGGAGTTAAGGAAGAGAATCAAAGTCTAAGGCAGGAGGTCATGAATTCTAGGAAAGAGACGGCAGAATTAGCACAGAGGATTAGACAACCGTATTCAACTGGAAGGGAGGGTCCCACCACATCTATGGGAGACGCAAATAAGCTAACAACACAAGTAATGCATTCTTTATCGCCAGTAATACAATTGGCAGCGCCAGAGAGATTTAGTGGGGACCCTCAAAAGGCGCAGGTGTTTATTACACAATGTTCACTTAATTTCTTGTGTCGCCCTTCCATCTTCCCTGATGCGCTATCTAAGGTAGCCTTCATTTTGTCATATTTAAGCGGAGATGCAGCGGCATGGCCGATGCCGATAGTCTCACGAGATGATCCATTATTGCAGAATTTTGATGAGTTCAAGAAGGAATTTCTGAGAATCTTTGACCGAAGACGGATCTCTCAAGCAGTAGATAACGAACTCTTGGAATTGAAGCAGGGAAACAGAGATTTAGTGGCTTATCTAGCTCAATTCAACAAACTTGTAATGGAGACTGATTGGCCGGAGAACAAGAGGACAGCAATATTTTATCGAGGCCTGCGAGATGAACTAAAGGATGCTTTGGCTCAAATACCGAATCGTCCAACTGAAATTTCCGCCCTGATAGACCTAGTACTAGAACTGGATTTCCGGCAGGGAGAGAGAAGGGAAGAGAGAAGACGAGAGTACAGAAGCACGGTTCCGCGATTCGACCGAGTTAAGGCTGAAACAGGAAGGAGTACAGAAGGAACCTCAGGATCTGAACCTATGCAAATAGGAACGATTCGGGGACCGCTCACAAAGGAGGAGAAGGAAAAAAGGCGAGCCAACAACTTATGTATGTATTGTGGATCTAGTGGACATTTTGTGCGAAACTGTCCAAGAAAGCCAAAGGGTCCATTTAAGCCGAAGGAAAACTCACAGCACCACCTGTAGAAGGAGTTGTGCAGATGGATGCGAATCAGAAATCAACTCCTCAGGAACATTGGATGGCGAATACATTACAGTCATCTTCGCCCCATTTGATTTTATCTTTGACAATCCGATTTCGAGAAAAAATTATGAAAGGAGTGACTTTGATGGTGGACTCAGGGGCCACAGGTAATTTCTGCGATCTGAAATTTGCGGCTAAGATTGGGCTGCAAGCAATTGCCAAGGCTAGAAGTGAACCTGTTCGAGCAATCGATGGTACCAATCTATCCTCAGGGCCTATCACGAGTCACACAGAGTTGGTAGAGCTGATTCGAGAAGATGGGCATAGAGAAGCCATACACTTTAATTTAATTGATGCCCCCCAATTTCAACTTATATTGGGGCTTCCTTGGCTCACTGAGCACAATCCTTCAATCAATTGGAACAACAGAACAATTGAAATGAATTCAGCGTATTGTAGAGAGAACTGTTTTGGGGCTTTCAAGGCAACGAGTAAACTGAACCCGGCTCACGCCTTATGTTCAGCTGAAGTCTCCGTGTGCCTAATAAATACGCAATCAATACCACAAGAGTATCAAGATTTCGAGGACATATTCAACGAACAGGAAGCTGAGCAACTGCCGCCTCATCGTGTTTACGATTGCAAGATAGACTTGGAGCCAGGGGCGAATTTGCCTTGCAGTCGAGTGTGCGCCTTGACGGAACAAGAGAATCATCACCTGAGGGAATATATCGACAAGTACCTGGCCAATGGATTTATACGTCCTTCCCAATCGCCAGTGTTCTCGCCACTATTTTTTGTGGCTAAGAAGGAGCAGGGCGAGTTGAGAACGTGCATTGATTATAGAGCCATAAATCGAATAACGAAGAAGAACAGGTATCCTCTTCCCCTTATCTCCGTCTTATTGGACCAGATCAAGGGAGCACAGATGTTCACGAAGTTGGATTTAAGGGGAGCTTATCACCTTATTCGAGTTAGAGAGGGAGACGAATGGAAGACGGCCTTCAGGACACGCTTTGGGCTATTTGAGTACCAGGTTATGCCCTATGGGTTGTGTAATGCGCCTGCAGCGTTTCAGCACTTCATAAATGATGTACTCAGTGAATTCATTGATCAATGTGCAATTGTGTATATTGATGATATATTAATCTACTCAAAGGATACGCAGGAGCATCAAACACAAGTTCGAGGAGTTTTACAAAAACTGCGAAAGAACAAATTATTTGTCAAGTTGGAGAAATGTGCTTTTGGAGTTTCACAGGTAGAGTTCTTGGGCTTTGTGATCTCGCCAGCAGGAATTCATATGGACAAACGGAAAATTCAAGCTGTACAAGAATGGAAGTCACCCACCAGTGTCAAAGAAGTCCAAGCGTTTATTGGGTTCACAAATTTCTACCAGAGATTTATTGGAGAATTTTCTCGACGAATACTACCCTTGACACGACTACTGAAGAAAGGGACACGATTCGAATGGTCGGGGGAAGCAGAGCAAGCCTTTAAAGATTAGAAGATTGAATTCTCCACTGCACCTATCCTCCTTCATGCCGATCCGATGGAGCCCTTTTATGTCGAGACAGATGCCTCGGACCTTGCGATTGGTGGAGTTCTTTCTCAAAGGAATAAGGAAACGGGCCAATTACACCCGGTTGCTTATCGATCCAGGAAGCTGACACCAGCTGAAATCAATTATACAATTACGGAAAAAGAGTTGCTGGCGATAAAAGACGCCTTCAAGGAGTGGAGACATTATCTAATGGGGGCCCACCATGTGGTAACAGTCTACACGGACCATCGAAACTTAAAACTCCTGAAGTCAGCCAGAACCTTGACACCTCGCCAACTCCGTTGGTCACTGTACTTTGCCGATTACGATTTTGTGATAACTTATCGGCCGGGTGCACAGAATGGAAAGGCAGATGCTTTGTCTAGGTTGGGAACCGGAGAAGAAAGAAATCCACTAAGTGCTCAAGTGATCATACCGGATACCAAGATTATCGGCGCCACTGACATACTGAACTTTAAAGAAAAAGTAATCCAAGCTCTAACCTCAGAAGAAATGCAGAAGTGGGCGCAACTAGAACCTGGAAGAGAAATTCGTGATGAATTACCATTTAAAGAAGGTGCATTGTATTTGCCGACTACAGCATTGCAGAAGCAAGCCTTGCAGGAATGCCATGATCACCTGTTGGCTGGCCACAAGGGAGAGTTCAAGACAGCAGATCTAATTAAAAGAAAATATTGGTGGCCACAGATGAGTAAAGATATAGAACAATATGTAAAGACTTGTGAGATATGCGCTCAGGGAAAATCAGAACGGCACGCTCCCCAAGAGCTGTTGCAACCCCTGCCCATTCCTCCTCATCCTTGGCATACAATCACCCTAGACTTAATTACAGACTTACCATCTTGTCAAGGGACAAATACAATACTAGTAATAGTAGATGCATACACGAAAATGACACACTTCTTGGCCTTAAAGGGAATCCCAACAGCAAAACAGTTAGCAAGGCACTTTAGTACCCAGATTGTCAGATTACATGGAATACCCAAGATCATAATATCAGACCGGGGAACCCAATTTGTTTCACATTTCTGGAAGGCTTTTATGAAAGGGTTAGGAGTAGAAACTCGTTTTTCCACCAGTTTCCATCCGGAGACGGATGGACAAACGGAAAGGTTGAACCAGGAATTGGAGCAATATTTACGGTTGTTCTTGTTGAAACAGGAGGGAGAATGGCCGGACTACTTGTGGACAGCAGAATTCGCTCATAATAACGCGAAGAATGTTTCCACTGGGTATTCTCCGTTCTACTTAAACTATGGTAGACATCCAAATTCAGCAGTACAAGATGTGGAGCTCTCAGTCCCAGCAGTCAAGGATTTGGTAGCTCATTTAAATTCAGTACATGAAAAGGGCATCAAAGAATCTAGTGAGGCTAAGGAAAAGTATAAGAAGTACGCAGATAAGAAAAGAAAGAAACCTCCTCCACTAGGAATTGGAGATAAAGTCTGGTTGAATACAAAAAATTTAAGGCTAAAAGGGAACCGAAAATTTCAGCCACTATATATCGGCCCTTATCCAATTGCTGAGCAGATCGGTCCAGTGACCTATAAATTGACTTTACCCCCCCAATTCAAAATTCACCCAGTGTTTCATGTTTCTCTTTTAAAGAAGGCAGTTCCTAATTTGAGAAAAAAAACGATTCCAAAACCAATTCAGCTAGATACAGGAGTGGAGTTTGAGGTGAAAGAAATTCTGGACTCAAAATTAGTTAGAGGTAAACTGTATTATTTGGTGGACTGGAAAGGCTACGGTCCAGAGGAGCGGTCTTGGGAATTGGATTCAGATGTTCATGCTCCTAGGCTAATAAAACTTTTTATTCAGTGCAATCCAACCAAGCCCAGAGTGTAAGGACCATCCTTGGTGGGGGGTACTGTCAGGATCCCTAATGTGAGTTCCAAAGTGAAGCGCAAGGAATTAGGTTCGATTGCCGCTTCGGTTTCGAATAGACCTCAATGGTCGAGTTTGTGGCATGCCCGCAATTCCAAGATGCCCGCTAAGGCGCTGGGGTCTGCGGTCTAGTTGTCAACAAATTCAGAGAGACGGTGTGACGTGCGCGCGCCAGAAGTAATGTGCACTTCACTAAGACATTTCCTCAGAAAAGACGTGTTCGCGTGTGTTCCCAGTTCTGAAGTAAATAATTGAGTAAGAAGTTTTTCCAGAGAGAAACGTTTTGAGAGTTGTTCTGAGTCAAGAAAACCGAAACTTACCGAAGAGGACAGAAATACCCGCTTGAGTCCGTAGTGGGCAACTTGCCGGGAGTCGAGTACGGAGTCATCTCGTCACTTCAGGAAGCGAGTGAAGACTTCAGCCGCACCTGAAAAGAAAACAGAAGAAAGCTAAGTGGATCATAGATAGAATTTTCAAGCACATAAATATGTTAAGCAATGTTTGATGACGCAAAAGGTAATTAAGACTTACCGTGGTCAGCAGAGTTCAGCATACAGAGTCCTGTAATAGAAAAGTAGAAGATGCCTTAACCCAAGATTAAATAGGTATAATTAACAAGATATATGTTTTACAGATAATTAGAGACATCATAACAAGAAAAGAAGAAAGGCAGAGTTGAACAAGAAGAGAGGCACAGAGTTCAGGATCCTGGGTAGGTAGCATTTCACAAGAGAAGAGAGGAAAGGAGACAAGATAGAGTAGAGGAGAAATAATTATTTGATGTGTGCTTAGTTACCCTTAGGAGTCTTCAGTAGCAGAGTGAAAGCAGAAGAAGAATTCCAGATAGGAAACCAGAAGGTTCAGAACCAGTCTCTTCTATTGTTTATTATTTTATCAAATTTCCCCCTTCCCCCCGGCTGATCAGTTAGAGCCAAGACATATCTTGGGGCTGAGTGATTGGTAGTGGGAGTCGGGAAGCTAGCAACTTCTGTTCCCGTGCAAGACAACAGTAACCAGCGAGAAGCTGAAGGTGCGCTCTGACACGTGCTGAATGCTAATTGGCTGTCGAGTGTCTCTCTACATTCGAAACCAGGAACTTTCGGCGGCCATTTTCTGCCTCGGTAGAAGCGAGGCTGAAGAAGCAAGGGGAGTAAGTGTGTAAAACATATAAAGGGGGCAGAGTGGAAATACTCTGACCCTCTAGAGGTGCTAAGGACCCCCTGGGGCCCCCTTTTTTTTCAAAAAAACACGGGGAAATGCACGCACGGTGCGTGCATCCTATCGCGTTGGATGCACGGATTCTCTCGCGGTGGGTGCTCGGATCCACGGCAACGTTTTTTGAAAAACGACAAGAAATCATTGGTTGTATGACAACTTTCTACACTGAAAGGTAGGGTGTATATTTCTGTTTTTTAAAGGTATGGTTGTTATTGGTTAACAAAAACAGATTGTAAGGAACATTATATATGATAAGCTGATATGTTGAAAAGTGAAGCACACTTCCTGTCTTGTGTAGGAACATTGTGTGCTGAACTTGTGACCTGTGAGCTCAGTGCAGTGTTCCATGACCTGTTTCTATGGTAACAGGCAGAAGGAAGATTGGGGGAAGGGTTGAAATGTATTTCAGTTGGAAATGGTTGAAATGTTTAACCAATAGAAATGTGTGTTTGCTTTTGAGTTTATGTGCGAAGGATTGTGATTTGATGTTTACATGTATATGTGTGGAAAATGAAAGGGAAACTTTTTCATTCTTTGCTTTTGCTGAGAGGTGCACAGTGCAGAGATTCTGTAAAAGAAAATATGGTGAGTGATTGATATACTTCTTAATCTACAAATCTACAAAATAACTTGAAAGATGAGTTATTTAATTGTGAGGGGATGTATGTAGACTATTTTGATTTTAATCAGACTAATGTATTTTTCCTGCTAAAGTATAGGGAGTACTTTTTTTCTCTACAATGTGTGTGCATGTAGAAACCATTCTGTGATAAGCATTTGTGTTTTTCATGTGTTTGTAAACAGATAACTGTGCAGTTTTTATATTTTGGTAGAATTAGAAACCAGTCATTGTTTATGAATTTGTGAAATGAGTTATGTTATGTTTCCATACTAAAATGTAGTACTACTTCTAGATGAAGAAATGTGTTTTGGTATAGTGCAAGGGATAGTGTTGTTTGTCTAGAATCACACGGTGAGTCTGTGTGGATTTGGGAACCACTGTGAGAAAAGCATTTGGTAACATTGTGTATTTGCTGACAGATAACTGTTTTAACTTGTCATGTTGTGAAGTTTTAGTAGCATTAAAAGACAGTTATGGCTTATGATTTGATTAAATGAGTCAGGCTTTGACAGAAAAGTGCAGTCCTGAAATATGTAGATTGTGTGCAGTTCCCTTACCAGTTGCACTGTAGTGAATGAGTTTTGGTAAACTCCTAGGGATAGTGGTGCATGTCTAGAATCACAGTGTGAGTTAGTGTGTATTTGGGATCAGTGTGAGAGAAGCATTTGGTGATATCATGTATTTGCTTACAGATAACTTTTTTAAAACCTGTCATGTTGTGAAGTTTTAGTAGTATTAGAATCCAGTCTTTGGTTATACGTTGATTAAATGAGTCATGCTTTGACACTGATGTGCTATACTTAAATATGTAGATTGTGTTCAGGACCATTAACTCTTCTAGACTAGTGAATGAGTTTTGGTAAACTCCTAGGATAGTGTTGATTGTCTAAAATCACACTGTGAGTCTGTGTGCATTTGGGTAAGGATTGTGAGAGAAGCATTTGGTAATATTGTGTATTTGCTGAAAGATAACTGTTTTAAAACCGGTCATGTTGTCAAGTTTTAGTAGCATTAGAAGCCAGTCTTTGTTTATGCTTTGATTAAATGAGTCAGGCTTTGACACAAAAGTGCAGTCCTGAAATATGTAGATTGTGTGCAGTTTCCTTACCACTTGCACTGTAGTGAATTAGTTTTGGTAAACTCATAGGGATAGTGGTGCTTGTCTAGGATCACACTGTGAATTAGTGTGTATTTGGGATCAGTGTGAGAGAATCATTTGGTAACATCATGTATTTGCTGACAGATAACTGTTTTAAAGTCTGTCATGTTGTGAAGTTTTATTAGCATTAGAATCCAGTCTTTGCTTATGTGTTGATTAAATGAGTCACGCCTTGACACTGATGTGCTTTACTTAAAATATGTAGATTGTGTGCAGTCCCCTTACCCCTTCCACAGTAGTGAATGAGTTTTGGTAAAGTCCTAGGATAGTGTTGATTGTCTAGAATCACACTGTGAGTATGTGTGCATTTGGGAACCACTGTGAGAGAAGTCTTTGGTAACATCATGTATTTGCTGACAGATAAGTGTTGTAAAACATGTCATGTTGTCAAGTTTTAGCAGCATTAGAAGACAGTTATGGCTTATGCTTTCATTATATGAGTCAGGCATTGACAGTAAATTGCAGTTATGAAATATGTAGATTGTGTGCAGTTCCCTTACCACTTGCACTGTAGTGAATGAGTTTTGGTAAACTCATAGGGATAGTGGTGCTTGTCTAGAATCACACTGTGAGTCTGTGTGCATTTGGGTAAGGATTGTGAGAGAAGCATTTGGTAACATTGTGTATTTGCTGACATATACCTGTTTTAAAACCGGTCATATTGTGAAGTTTTAGTAGCATTAGAAGCCAGTCTTTGCTTATGCTTTGATTATATGAGTTAGGCTTTGACATAAAAGTGCAGTCCTGAAATATGAAGATTGTGTGCAGTTCGCTTACCACTTCCACAGTAGTGAATGATTTTTGGTAAACTCCTAGGTATAGTGGTTGTTGTCTAGAATCACACTGTGAGTCTGTGTGCATTTGGGAACCACTGTGAGAGAAGCATTTGGTAACATTGTGTATTTGCTGACAGATAACTAATTTGAAACCTCTCATGTTGTCAAGTTTTAGTAGCATTAGAAGGTATATATATCAAGCTCCTGGTTGACACACGCCATGTGGCTTGGTATTTACCTACCTGATCATGGGGCAACTGCGCTGGATTGAGGACAGTGATTTGCATTTATTTCTGCTTGCAGGCGGATGCTGCCCGTACCAGTGATTTAAGGAACAGGTTGAGCCTTACGCAGCTGCTCGAGTACCTTCCAAACTGCGTGTGTCAACCAGGAGCTTGATGTTTTGGCGGCTACACGGCCGTCGGAAGGGCACCACCCCGCGAACATTGGGGGCCATGTGGCTTGGTATTTACCTACCTGATCATGGGGCAACTGCGCTGGATTGAGGACAGTAACGCTTGTGGGGGCTCATCCAGAACTTACAAGAAATGTGCTTCCATCTGAGGATTAATTTCGGACACTCCATTTCCCAGCAATCACCACAGTTCCATTCGGACAGCCCATCTGGGCGTGGCAGATGAAATAGACATTAAAAGCGATGGGGGAGTGTTCATCATGGTACTGCCTTTGAAGAAGTGAATAAACGAAACGTGTCAGGCAAAAAAGTGATTTGCATTTATTTCTGCTTGCAGGCGGATGCTGCCCGTACCAGTGATTTAAGGAACAGGTTGAGCCTTACGCAGCTGCTCGAGTGCCTTCCAAACTGCGTGTGTCAACCAGGAGCTTGATGTTTTGGCGGCTACACGGCCGTCGGAAGGGCACCACCCCGCGAACATTGGGGGCCATGTGGCTTGGTATTTACCTACCTGATCATGGGGCAACTGCACTGGATTGAGGACAGTAACGCTTGTGGGGGCTCATCCAGAGCTTACAAGAAATGTGCTTCCATCTGAGGATTAATTTCGGACACTCCATTTCCCAGCAATCACCACAGATCCATTCGGACAGCCCATCTGGGCGTGGCAGATGAAATAGACAATAAAAGCGATGGGGGAGTGTTCATCATGGTACTGCCTTTGAAGAAGTGAATAAACGAAACGCGTCAGGCAAAAAAGTGATTTGCATTTATTTCTGCTTGCAGGCGGATGCTGCCCGTACCAGTGATTTAAGGAACAGGTTGAGCCTTACGCAGCTGCTCGAGTGCCTTCCAAACTGTGTGTGTCAACCAGGAGCTTGATATATATATATGTATATATATATATATATATATATATATATATATATATATATATATATATATATATATATATATATATATATATATATATATATATATATATATATATATCACAAAACTAATCCAGCACCGCCACTAACAGCAAACAGGCGGAAAGAATGCTGTCAGGGACCTCTTCGATGTGCTCACGCTGGTAGAGATAGACAGGAATCCGGAATAGGTGCAGGCATTAATTTATTTGGCAAAGGCAATATAAGTCCATTACAATCGTCGGACATAGTGTCCACCATGACGCGTTTTGCTCGCGTCCGCGAGCTTGATCACATGACGCGCTCGGGAACGTCCATGAATAAATTATAGCACATGCACAATTTACTTTAGAAATAAACCTTAATGTGTGCGTGAAACTAAACAACAGACTTCAGAAACATATGGTATCAAGCCTCGAAACTACCAACAGTCCAAAAATTCGATATTAGTAATTAATTGCAACTTAAATAGAATCCAATACTTTATAGCTGCTGAAATAAAATAAATATGGCAAATATTATTTACATACATAATAAATATCACTTTGTAAATACCATTAAAAAATCACAAAAGAGACTCATCATTGGTGTGGTAAAAACAGCAGAGTTGCTGTTATAAGTGCAAAAGATGCAAGAGCAAAGAGTCAAAATTGTTGTGCAAATACCGCTAAGTCTTAGGCAAGACGCATGTGAGTTCTCCTGAGGCGGAAGCCGGGAGTGTGTGTGTTTTGGAACTTTTAAAACTTTGAGAGTCACGTATTTCTTGTGTTATTATCCTCCACAACCCCCCTCCTGGCACTTTGATTCTGGGCATTAGGCTCACCTGGTCAGGCTGTGCAGCGGAGCTCAGCGCTGCCGCCATTCCGGCGTTCATTGAGGTCACGAGCAAATTTGTAAGCTTTGCGAATCTTAATTGTTTCCTCATGTTTTTTAATGCGGATATCGATGTCAACCGACCTTTAGTGACAAGGTCTTTATCACTGATTGCGTCCAATAGCTTATTAATACGTTCAATTTCAAGTAGTATTACTTCTCTGTCAATCTCTGCGTATTTAATTAATATATGGACCATATTCATGGAGGCCTGTAGGTTGTTATCAGCCCATTCCTTTAACATAGCTGGGTTGGGGTTCTCAAAAGTCGGAGCGATGAGGACTCGCAATCCTCTAGGTACACGATTGACCTCTCTATATTTTTCCAAACTTTTCTTTTACCACCACTTAGTAAGTTCGTTTCTGAGGAGCTTTTCCAGTGATTTCAAGAGTGACCTTAAATCTTGATTGACAGGCTCACTATTGATAGATGGTACTGTTGAATTGACGTTAGGTTGGTTCAAAAAGAGTGCCTCCGCAGCTGCCTCTCTATCCCGAAGTGCGTCATTGGTTGCCATAATTGGATAATTGATAATTGCCTCAATTTTCTCTGCATCAATCCGTAAAATAATTAGATATATTGATTTATAGTCCTGTAACAATGTTCATAGAAACAGAGCATATGATCCCGTATCTATGGTTGTCAAAATGGCCGTCTGAAATTTTGAGGCGGTGTATCAAAGGTTATATTAGGGTGTGAGAAGATGCACTAATTTATCACATGGATGACGTCATCAGTGATGTCATCAGTGATGTTATTTGAAATGTCATCAGTGATGTCATCAGTGATGTCACTGAGCATGTCATGAGTAATGTAATATGTGACGTCATCAGCAGTGCATTGCGGGGGCGCGAGTTATAGTTAGCTGAACTAGCTGTAACAGGGGAATTTCTAGCGTTTTGTACGAGGGAAATGTCCAGCTAACTATAACACCCCTGAAACCTATGGTTTTTCAGTGAATATATATATATATATATATATATATATATATATATATATATATCCAACCAAAAAAACGCTCCTTGTGAGACCACGGACACATGGAGGGTGGTGTGTGCTCAGGAAGAGCACCCGGTATTCAAAATTTCTGTCCGTCACAATTGCGATGAAACACACTCTCAGGCTCCAAAGTAAGTACCCAGTGGGATGTTTATTTCCACGCTACGCGTTTCGGCTAAACAGCCTTGTTCACACGATGGAAATGCATGTAAATGTCACCATTTTTGTAAACCATTCGTACTTCCTGAGGTAGTAAACACAAAAGATGGTTTCACAATAAGAAAACACTCACTGAGTGGAATGCAAATATCGCGGCCATATTGGCATGGTTGATTAACAAAGGAGTTTCCAAGTGTATATACATTTTGCAGTGTGTCAATAAGGTTATATACACAAACTAAACAAAATATATTCACATTGTAAATAACGCGGCCAAATTGGCCTGGTTAAGTAACCTAGAGATTTCCAAGTGTATATACATTTTGCAGTGTTAAGTATGTGTCTCAATAAAGTTAAATACACGAACTAAACAAAATGTATTCACATTGCATTATCACTCAAGTTTTCAACGAAGTTGATTTGCAGTAAAGCTACACATGTGTTAAACACCTCGAAACACGAGAGAAAAATATATATAATTCGCTAATGAAAATATAAATTCCATGGAGTTATGTGAAAACATTAGTGAAATTGCACCGCATCATTTTGCAATAGAATACTGGGCTAAATCCCAACGGACACCTATCTGCTGCAAGTGTAACAGTGAAAGACTCGTCACCATAGTTGTGCTGAAATAACTACACTGGTTACGAATGTTTAAACAGATCCCATGCTGAATACTAGCGGGTCCCAGGATACTGATGAAATCAAGGGGCATACTCATGCACAATAAATGATAATACTAATATTCGTCATATGCAGAGAGACCTCCCCCGAAATGTGCTTCAAGTTATCGCTCATCCCTGGGATGGGTGATGAAATAACGGACAAGTGCCCATATTGCATGTGTCATAAATGGGTGAAGAGTTGTGAATTTAAATGACCAACTCCATGTGTGTGGGGTGTATCAAATATCAATAACTTCCAGGAAAGCCTAGTCTATGGAGTGCATGGAGGGGAATGTCAATGATCATATTTTTGGACAATCAATAACCATACAAGTCATTCCAAAGTTACTATCACAAGACTATGTCTGTAATACTCCAAAAAGGCTGGATATACACCACGGAACAAACTTCGGTGACATTTGGCAAATTTGTAAAGATACCGCATTCTGTTGTGCCTTCGGAAAAAAGGGGTGGGGACCCGTGAATGTGATACCACCCCTGTAGTATGGGTCCCTGCCTTTCCTCCTGTAGTGAGAAGAAAAGAAGAGAAAAAGAAAAAGAGAAAAGAGAAAACAAAATATATGTGAATATTCAAACCTCTGAAAAAGTGCTTTAAAATAAACAGATTAAAATAAGTTCCGAAGAACATTCATGTGTACAATGACAAGTGTTTTTCTTTTTCATTTTCTTATGCAATTAGTATTGTAACTGTATTCAGTAATATCATGTTCTACTTTGCACAAAGAAAACATTTCTTTACGAATATTGGATGAGGAGCAAGATGACAAAACAGATCTAAGTTACTTTTCATACAGATGTATTCGTAACTCCTCGTCAATGTTGAGCCCCCCCGGGGATTTGGTCTGAAGGTCAATGATCATTGTTGATTCTTTCTGTCTGAGTTTTAATACCCTATTCCCACCTCTCGGGGATCTTGGGATGTGTTCCATGGCAAAATAGCTAAGACCTGAGTTATTGGAGAAATGATGTTCTTGAAAATGACGGGCTACCGGATATTGTTGGTCACAATTGTTGATAGCCCTCATATGCTCCAATACACGTTTCTTTGCTGGGTGAACTGTGCTTCCTATATATCTTAGTTTGCACGGGCATTCAAGACAGTATATGACAAACGGGGTTCCACAGGTGAGGAACTGTGAGATGATTTTCTTCCTACCACCTCCATCCGTGTACTCCTTTTTCATGCTACTGTTTCTACAAGCTCTGCAATGTCCGCAGGGAAAGAAACCTTGAAGTCCCTGATTCATCATGGTATTGTATACAGTAACCTCGTTCAACCTTTTATCCACCATTGGGTCATGACAATATAGACACATTTCATGATGTGGTGAACATGCAACTAACAAAATTCAGACAAAAGAAATGGTTTAAAACCCAACAAAAACAAAACCTTACACCGGCACAAAGAGATGCCATGACTTCCTTAGCTCAGGACAGTAGTATCATCATTCGCCCCGCTGACAAAGGGGGCAATGTGGTAATATTAGACAGAGATAAATACATTGCTGAGGCATTACGCCAATTACAAGACAAACAATTCTACACAGTTATCAACAGGGAAATCTATTCCAACAGCGTAGAACAGATTTGGGAAAAACTCAACAATTGGAAAGATTTAGGGATTCTTGAATGGCAGGAGTATTGTTATCTTAAACAGGACTACCCCATCCTACCTGTACTATATTTATTACCTAAAGTACATAAAGATCCCATAAATCCTCCAGGCAGACCCATAGTCTCTTCTAAAGGCAGCATTTTGGAGAATATCTCGAAATACGTTGACTTCTTCCTCAGAGAATATGTCAGTGGTCTGCCTTCACATGTCAGAGATACCAAGGATTTCCTTGATAAAATCGAGGGCTTGGTGTGGGATGAAGAATGTTTGTTGGTCACCATGGATGTCAGCTCTCTCTATACCATAATCAAACATGAACATGGCATAGAGGCATGCAGACACTATTTAAAAACACGACACATCAGATTCAAAGACCATACTGATATGGTTTTGGAGATGATGGAGTTTTGCCTCACACACAATATCTTTTTATTTGATGGCACACTGTACCAACAAACAACTGGTACAGCGATGGGAACATGTTTCGCTCCATCCTTTGCCAATCTGTTCCTAGGCAAGTGGGAAGAGGATACTCTAGAGGACACTCACTTTGTCCCAGATAGACAGAAAATCAGGCTCTGGCTCCGCTACATCGATGACATTTTTTTGGTGTGGAGAGGTACAGAACCTGAGGTAACTGAATTCATTGCAAGACTTAACATCAACAATCTCAACATCAGTTTAACTAGCACTATAAGCAAAAATTCAGTGGAGTTCCTAGACACCAAAGTAGAAGTAGAAAACAACATCATCCAAACCAAGCTTTTCCGCAAGGATACAGCTGGTAATACATTACTTCATGCCCTCAGTGGCCACCCGGATCCTTTAAAATGGAGTATACCATTTGGAGAATTTCTCAGGGCCAAACGTAACTGCAGCACCCTGGCGGGGTTCAAGGAAGAAACTACAATCATGCTTGAAAGATTTAAAACCAGGGGTTATCCCACATGGGTCCTTAATAAAGCATTACGGAAGGTAGAGCTGATAGAGAGAACTGACACTCTCAGATCCAAGAGAGAGCAGGAACAGGAACCCACTCAACAAGATGAGACAACTAGAATCATACTCACATATAACAGAAATGCAAAGGAAATAAAAAACATACTGGCCAAGAATTGGGACATTCTTAAAAGTGATCCCAGCATAGGTACCATCATTAGTGAGAAACCACACATCACTTATAGAAAAGGCTACAATTTCAGAGACAAATTAGTACACAGTGATGTTACTGTATACAATACCATGATGAATCAGGGACTTCAAGGTTTCTTTCCCTGCGGACATTGCAGAGCTTGTAGAAACAGTAGCATGAAAAAGGAGTACACGGATGGAGGTGGTAGGAAGAAAATCATCTCACAGTTCCTCACCTGTGGAACCCCGTTTGTCATATACTGTCTTGAATGCCCGTGCAAACTAAGATATATAGGAAGCACAGTTCACCCAGCAAAGAAACGTGTATTGGAGCATATGAGGGCTATCAACAATTGTGACCAACAATATCCGGTAGCCCGTCATTTTCAAGAACATCATTTCTCCAATAACTCAGGTCTTAGCTATTTTGCCATGGAACACATCCCAAGATCCCCGAGAGGTGGGAATAGGGTATTAAAACTCAGACAGAAAGAATCAAAAATGATCATTGACCTTCAGACCAAATCCCCGGGGGGGCTCAACATTGACGAGGAGTTACGAATACATCTGTATGAAAAGTAACTTAGATCTGTTTTGTCATCTTGCTCCTCATCCAATATTCGCAAAGAAATGTTTTCTTTGTGCAAAGTAGAACATGATATTACTGAATACAGTTACAATACTAATTGCATAAGAAAATGAAAAAGAAAAACACTTGTCATTGTACACATGAATGTTCTTCGGAACTTATTTTAATCTGTTTATTTTAAAGCACTTTTTCAGAGGTTTGAATATTCACATATATTTTGTTTTCTCTTTTTCTTTTTCTCTTCTTTTCTTCTCACTACAGGAGGAAAGGCAGGGACCCATACTACAGGGGTGGTATCACATTCACGGGTCCCCACCCTTTTTTCCGAAGGCACAACAGAATGCGGTATCTTTACAAATTTGCCAAATGTCACCGAAGTTTGTTCCGTGGTGTATATCCAGCCTTTTTGGAGTATTACAGACATAGTCTTGTGATAGTAACTTTGGGATGACTTGTATGGTTATTGATTGTCCAAAAATATGATCATTGACATTCCCCTCCATGCACTCCATAGACTAGGCTTTCCTGGAAGTTATTGATATTTGATACACCCCACACACATGGAGTTGGTCATTTAAATTCACAACTCTTCACCCATTTATGACACATGCAATATGGGCACTTGTCCGTTATTTCAATCACCCATCCCAGGGATGAGCGATAACTTGAAGCACATTTCGGGGGAGGTCTCTCTGCATATGACGAATATTAGTATTATCATTTATTGTGCATGAGTATGCCCCTTGATTTCATCAGTATCCTGGGACCCGCTAGTATTCAGCATGGGATCTGTTTAAACATTCGTAACCAGTGTAGTTATTTCAGCACAACTATGGTGACGAGTCTTTCACTGTTACACTTGCAGCAGATAGGTGTCCGTTGGGATTTAGCCCAGTATTCTATTGCAAAATGATGCGGTGCAATTTCACTAATGTTTTCACATAACTCTATGGAATTTATATTTTCATTAGCGAATTATATATATTTTTTTCTCGTGTTTCGAGGTGTTTAACACATGTGTAGTTTTACTGCAAATCAACTTCGTTGAAAACTTGAGTGATAATGCAATGTGAATACATTTTGTTTAGTTCGTGTATTTAACTTTATTGAGACACATACTTAACACTGCAAAATGTATATACACTTGGAAATCTCTAGGTTACTTAACCAGGCCAATTTGGCCGCGTTATTTACAATGTGAATATATTTTGTTTAGTTTGTGTATATAACCTTATTGACACACTGCAAAATGTATATACACTTGGAAACTCCTTTGTTAATCAACCATGCCAATATGGCCGCGATATTTGCATTCCACTCAGTGAGTGTTTTCTTATTGTGAAACCATCTTTTGTGTTTACTACCTCAGGAAGTACGAATGGTTTACAAAAATGGTGACATTTACATGCATTTCCATCGTGTGAACAAGGCTGTTTAGCCGAAACGCGTAGCGTGGAAATAAACATCCCACTGGTTACTTACTTTGGAGCCTGAGAGTGTGTTTCATCGCAATTGTGATGGACAGAAATATATATATATATATATATATATATATATATGTACACCAGCATAGAGCACACGATTGGTCTAAAAGCCATTGAGTATTTTTTAAATTCAAGGCTGATCGAATTTTACCAACATAACAAAATGCTCCTTAATTTAATATGATGGCGTTTGCACAATAATTATTTTTTATTTGGCAATGACATTTTTTTGCAGAAAAGAGGCGTGGCGATGGGGGCTTGCTTCTCCCCCAGCTATGCATGTCTTCATGTAGGCTGGTGGGAGGAGCAGGTCCTCAAAACTACACATGCTAACACTTTTAAAAATCATGTCTTACATTGGTTAAGATATATCGATGACGTTTTTATTGTGTGGCAAGGCAGTGAATCAAGTGCATCTGATTTTATCAAACAGATCAACAATAATAATGTAAATCTTAGATTCACTTCCAACATCAGTAAGAGCAGCATAGATTTTTTAGATGTCAAGGTCTACCACAATGAAGAGAAATTATGTACCACCCTATACAGAAAGGAAACTGCTGGAAATTTAACGTTACATGCTAGCAGTGCCCATCCGAAACACACGATTGACAACATCCCTTATGGTGAATTTCTGCGTCTCAAAAGAATATGTAATAACAATACAGATCTTAATAGATGTACTGAAGAAGCATATCAAAGATTCAGAGAAAGGGGCTATAGTGAGAGGACCCTTAAAATAGCAATAAACAAAACCAAGGAACGATCCAGGGAGTCTTTACTCACTAACATAGAAGAAAAGCTTATCAATGACAACTCAGCCCCAAGATTGATTACTTCATTCAGTAAACAAGAAAGAAAACTACGAGCCATTGTTAAACGTCACTGGCCAATCGTTCTAACAGATGGCGTACTATGCACAAGATTACCTTTGCAACCCACTGTCACCTACAGAAAGGGCATTTCAATGCGTGCACAAATGGGGAAAGTTTGCCCAGAATTGGCTGTTGCCAAAACCTGGCTACAGCCAAAAAATGGGTTTACAAAATGTAGTACATGCAGGGCCTGCAAATTTGGTAAGAATACTACACACTATTTTTCCCCTTTCAGCCCTAAAGAGGTGGCTATTAGGGGGAACTTCTCATGTAGAACAGAATTTGCAGTGTACGTCCTGACATGCACCTGCGGGCTTAGGTATGTGGGTAGTACTAAGCTGCAGGTGCATGTCAGGATATTACAACATCTACGTGCCATAGTCAATAACGACCCCACATATCCGGTAGCACGGCATTTTAAACAAACTCACAACAACGATCTCAATTGTCTGAGTTATTTTGTAGCTGCAGCTATCCCAAAACCACAACGTGGGGGAGATCGAGAAAAGGCCCTAAGACAGTTGGAATCAAGAATGATTTTAGAACTTGATACCAAATTTCCACATGGGTTGAATAACACAGAGGATCTGCACAACTTTTTATAAATTGATGATTCTTTTATGACAAACTGATCTCCTTTGAGATTTTTTCTGAGACCTTTTCGAATACATAAACCTAGTTGATATTTATACGTTGACTATTAGGCTTCCCTCTTAGCGGCGTTTTGCATGATGGGGATACAGCAGGGATTGGAAATTTATTTTTTCAGTCTCAGGTGCACCCTTTTCATGCTAAGCCTTGTTTTTAGAACGCTTTTTACACATTTTTAGTGACTGGTTATGGTTTAAACATTTTTTAAAGTATTTGCACAGCCAGTATTTTGCACTTTAGTATGCACTTGACACTTTGCTTGTATTTTTAACTATCTCCCAATGTTCCTTATTTTTAATTTTTTTTTTATTGCAGTGTTTTCCCTGTATATAGGAGAGTTGGAGTAGGCTCTGGAATAGATATTCATTTTTCTCGAATGATGTTAAAATATGCAAATGTATGACGCCTTTTTGCACATGGTAATATGACTCAATTGTGATATTTTAATATATTTATATATTTATTTATTTATGTATTGATATCATATTTATATTCTTCAGCATTTTTAGATACACATGGAAATTTCGAGTGAAACATTGTATTTATACGGTTATCAACATATCTGGGACCTATCACCTCTCTATGGACTATGATATCTCTTTGGAGGATCACGAAGTATTTAGAAAACAGGACACAAGCACCATGGAATAATAAAAAATAAAAAATAAATGTGTGGAAGAGAAAATTAAAGGAGATAACAATGACAATTTTGAAATGGGAGAGAGAGAGGAGAAATAAAAATTGGGAAAAAAAGATAAAAGAAACAAACAGATAAACGGATGTGGACATATATATGCACTTGCATAGATAGTATTTTTTCTATGTTTATTGCGGGTGTCTTATCACGTGGTGTAAACAATGCATATAAAAAAATGGCGTTTCTTACTTGCTGGCTATGTGAACAAGGGCAAGTGGTGCCCGAAACGCGTCATCAGGAAACAACAATAAACATCGACTTTGCCTGAAACTTTGGTGGTTCGTGTATCCTTTGTGGCGGAGGAAGCGTTGACTACGCGGTCAGCTGACAAAGGATTATCGGTGATTCTTATATATATATATATATATATAGATATATATATATTTTTTTTTTTTACCTACTGGTGGTCGCCAGTAGGTAGTTATTGTTAGGAAGGAGTTTGTAACAAAAAGGTGATTTTCAGTTTCCTATATTTTTGGTGCTGGTTGATCAACCTTCATGACATTTCCTTCAGGTTCTGTCTGTAAAGTTTCAGGGTGGTTTGTCAAGAGGGAGCCAAGAAAGAAGGGAGGTCCCAAAATGCGTTTTCCCCATATTAATTCCCATAGGACCTACAGACATGACTACAGCCTGAACCGCCTGATAGAATTACACCGAATATGGCAGGAAGCTAGATTTTGGTATGCAGATCATGCTTGTTGTGATTTGGTGTAAATCCAGTCAGTAGTTTGGGAGCTTTTAAGTGGAAACTAAATTTGTATATACAGGGACGCGGATTGTAATCTGACTGGCTGCCAACATAAAAAAATAAAGAAAGGGGGGCAAGGTAGCACTACCCTGACACCCTAGAATTGTTGGAGGGATCCCACATGAATTCCGCAGAGGGCTAAAAAAAAAATGTTATCAATTTTGCTCCAAATTCACAGGTGGACCCATGGATTCACTGCAAAATTTCAAGTAAGCCCTCCGGCGGGCCAGATCCTGGGGGCATTGTAAACAAACAGGAGGGGAGTGCATGGGGCCTTCTTCCAAGTCTTTGTAAAAGCCCTGGGAGTCGCCACCTCCTTGGGTTATTTATGAAGTTAATGTGAGGGAGGCCCGCACATCCTCCCTTGCAGCCCTGGGGACCATCAGCTCCCCGGGCTAATAGTAATGAAATTGAGGGGCCTTGTGGACCCCCCTGCCCTCGGTACCAGCACCTCCCCCGGGCTGTTTAATTTTGAAATGGAGAGCCTCATGGACCCCATTGGCCTTGGGACCACCTACAGGGCCAAAATATTTTTTTTTTAAATTGGAGGAGGGCCCCCATCCCAGGCCCCTCATACAAGAAAGGAGGGGGCACACGGCCCCCATTGTGGAGCTAATAATGGCCCTGGGGACCACCACCCCTCAGGGCCAGCTCCTGTTATGTCCTGGAGTGCCCCCCGGGACATAGCTGTTTGCTGTGGTTTGGCTGGAGCTTTACTGTGCCTGCCAAGCCACAGCAAACTTTCCTTGCTGGAAGCAGAGGAAAATTGTGGCAGACACAGGGAGCTGCATTTCCAGCAGCTCCCTTTGTCTGAAACAATGTCAGCTCCTGCAGGAGGCGCGGAGTCGGCAGGGACCGCAGTGGCCTTCAGGCTCTCCCTGTGGTCCCAGTGGAGACTGTGTGCCCTGAGGGCACCCTGCACACATGGCCGGGCTCAGGAGGATGGTGTCCTGGAGCTGAAAATGGCCCATAGAGTGGGGCGCATGACCCCTCTCCACCATTTGATGGGGTCCAAATCATCTTGGGGAGGATGGCACCCATCATCTCTATTGCAAATTTAAATTAAAAGGCTTGGTCAGAGGGATGGGGTCCCTGGGGCTGAAATTGACCCAAGAAAGGGGCCATGTGGCTCCCCTCCCTTATTACATATTAGCTGGGCCCTGGAGGATGCGGTCCCAAAGCCTGAAATTGTCCAGAAGAGGAGGGTGCACGCCCCCCTCCCCTAATACCAAAAACAATATATAATAAAAGTCCAGGCCTTGGACGATGGGGTGCCCAGGGCTAAAATTGGGCCAGGAAGGGTGGACGTGCATCCCCCAGTGCAAAAAGGCCAGGCCCTGGGAAATGGGGTCCTTGGGGCTAAAACTGGCCCAAGAAGGGGGGCCACACAGCCCCCTCTCCCATAATAAAAGTGAAAAATTAGAGAAAGAGGGCCGCATCTCAAAATCGCTGGAGGCCCGCCCCTTTTCTCTACCACTCTGCAAATGCACCTTCTGGTGTACTGCCGGTTGGGGATGAAGTCCCCTTGGCTGCTGAGGGTCCTTCGGTGCCAACAAGCCCTCCTTTTGCCTCCAGTAAGTCCCACATGGTGGGATTACTGAGAGGTCTTCAGATCCCACACCCCATTTCTCCACCATACTGCAAATGTGCCCCCTGGTGCACTACTGGTTGGATGCTGAGGGTCTTTGGGTCTGAGAACTCCTCCTATTACATCCAGTAAGTCCCATACCGTGTGATTGCTGAGAGCTGATAGGAGGCACCGCCCCTGCACCTCCTGGCTCACAACCCAAAGGTTACAGCGACGTTATAATTAGTCTCACAGTTCACTCATACAATACCAGAGAAATTCAGCAGTTATAGTTACCTGAGCTAATTATCACTTATGCCCCCACAAAGCACTACTTATGACCTCATATATTACATCACTCATGACATTTTTAGTGACATCAGTGATGACATCACTGATTTGAATTTGAATAATGCGGGGGCAGCACAGACCCCACACAGCCCTTGGCGACCACCACTTCTCATGGGCCTTAAGGTTAATTACTGTGGAGGGCTGCACAGACCCTCCCAGGCCCCGCCCCCCTACCCAGATCAAATAACAAAGAAATGAGGTGGCCCTGCGTGCCTCCCCTGCAAACCTGGGGACTAACACCTCCCCAGAGCTCAAATAATACAACAAAGGGGTTCCATTGAGGATGTCCAGCCCTGGGGCAACCACCTACCTTGGGCTAAAGTTAAGGTTAGAGAGGCCCCCCTGCTGGAGCCAAAGATGACCTTGGGAACGCGACACCCAAGGGCCAGATCCGGCTATGTGCCATGTTGCCTACCACCGGATCATCGCCTTGTGCTTTCAGCAAGCAAGAGCATTGAAAATGCTCTCGCTTGCTGAAAGTGTGCACAATCGCATAGAGAGAGTGAGCTGCATGTTAGAAGCTTCCTTTCTGTCAAAGCAATGCAGTCTCCCACAGGAAGCGGTGGGCTGGCAGGGGCTGCAGGGACTCCCCGAACAGTCCCAGCACTTAAATGTGGGTGCCCTGCGTGGTACCAGGGCACCCACAATAGAGGCCAAGCCATGGGATGTGGTTCCCAGGGTTGAAATCGGGGGCCGCTGGGCCAACCTCCCTTTAATAAAAAAAACATTAAAATAGAGAAAAAAGGCCAGGCCCAGGGGATGGGGTCCATGCAGCTGAAAGGGAGGGGGGGCCTTGTGGCCCTCCTCCCAAAATAAATTGTTTTAAAAAAGAGACCGTCAAGCCCCTGGAGGCCTGCCCTTTTTTACCACCACTTTGTCAACGCACCTCCTGGCACACTTCGGGTTGAGGGATGAAATCCCCATGGCTCCAAAGGGTCCTTGGGGTCCAACAAGCCCTCTTCTTACTTCCAGTAAGTCTCATAGAGTAGTGATTGCTGAGAGGACTTCAGAGGCCCCGGCCCTTTTCTCCAACACTTTCCAAATGCTCCTCCTGGTGCACTTCTAGTTGGGTGATGAAGTCCACTTGGCGCCAGAGGGTCATTGGGGGCCAGAAAGCCCTCCTGTTACCCCTGTTACCGCCAGTAAGTTCCACAAATTGTGATTGCTGTGAGGACTTTGGAAGCCACGCTCCCTTTCTCCATCACTCAGCAAACGTACCTCCTGGGGTTCGGCTGGTTCGGGGATGAAGTCCCCTGGGCTCCAGAGGGTTTTTGTGAGCCAACAAGCCCTGCTGTTATCTCCAGTAAGTCCCACAGAGCACAGTTGCTGAGAGGTCTTCAGAGGCCAGGCCCCCTTTCTCTACCACTGTGCAAATGCACCTCTTGTTGCAGTTCATGCTTGAGGATGAAGTTCCCTCACATGCTGAGGGTTCTTGGAGTCAAGAACCCCTTTCTGTTACCTACAGTAAGTCCCTCCCAGTGGGATTGCTGAGTGGTGGTCGAAGGCCATGCCTCCATTTCACCACCACACTGCAAACGCACGTCCTGACGCACTGCTGGTTAGGAAATGAAGTCTCCTTGGCTCAAAAGGGCCCTTGTGGGCCAACTACCTCTCCTGTTACCTCCTGTAAGTCTTTGGGGGGTCACATCTCCTTTCTCTACCAATCCGCAAACACTGGCTCACTGCTAGTTGGGGGATGAAGTCCCCTTTGATGCTAAGGGTCCTTGGGGGACAGGAATCCCTTTTGTTACCTCCAGTATGTCCCACAGAGTGGGATTGCTGAGAGCTGGGTGGAGGCCCCAACCCCTTTCTCCACCACTCTGCAAACGCGACTACTAGTTAAAAAAATATAGAAATTCGCAGAAAAAACCCAAAGGTGTATACTGAGACGTTATAGTTAGGCTCAGTTTTCACTCATAAAAAACCAGTGAAATTCAGCAGTTATAGTGACCTGAGCTAACTTTAACTCGCCCCCCGCAATGCACTTCTTATGATCTCTCATATTACATCACTCATGACATGGTCAGTGACATATATATACATTAAAAAACCTCTCTCTTTTCCTTGCAGTAAAGGAGGAGGCTGTCATTCAGGTAAAGATTCCAGTGCATTTATTACTCCAGCCAAGGCATTCACATCTAAGGATTCTGGTTAATCACCAGCCTTGATCATGATACATGTTGCTATATTGAAAATTGCTTTAAACACCCTGCACATTGCATGAATTATGGACTGAAAATAAATGTTCCCCATTTTATTTTAAGAAGCATGTTGAAATATCACAACATATGATTCCAAATCAACTAATCTCAATAAATAATACCCAAATAATATTCTGTTCTTCAAACATCATTTTGAAAAAGAACTACCACTCTGTTATTGTGATTTATTTGCATTTTCCCCGGTCAGTTTGTTGTTTCTGACCTCTATGCGTTATCCATATATTGTATTCATACATCCATCAAAATCTATATACAAAGAATAATCCAGTTGCCTAACATACTAAATCTGTAAGCCCCAGTGTGCTCTTACATTGATGTATTGTAAATACACCCTTCATCGATACGGATAACAAATCTATAACATTTTCTATATTTTCTAGTATCTTGCGTTTATTGGCATCTGCCAAGAATCACCTGTTAGACCATCATAAAAATGGGAGAAAAGAGGTGAATATCTGAAAACTAAACAAAATCTAAAATACCATTCAAAACTATTGTGAGCACTTCAGAACCAAACTAAATTGAACTATCAGCAGTAATGTCTATAAATGAGTATGAAGTTCTATCAAACAAGTTAAACCCCATGGCTCATTAAATGTCCATAGCACAATTCCTTTTCTATATCACCAGCTTTGGGTACCCTTGAGATACTGCCATTCACCCTCTACTTCAATCTATTTTCATCTCCTCCATTCAGTTTGTAGAAATGCCTCACTACTGGGTCAGTGTTTTCATTGTTCTTTATGGATCTAAGATATTGTAGAATCTGCTTGTCAGCTGGCACAATGGTGCTACCAATGTATATTTTACGCATTGCTTCACTTGTATAAAAATAAGTGCCAGGGCTCTCTTCAGGAAGCATCTGCAGCTTGCACCACACATTGTCCCTTGCCATGCTGTCAATTATAGTTACAGCACAGCTACTAACCATAAGGGCTGCCAACATTCACTATCATCTTTAGGCAGATGACATCCAATTGTACTTGAAAATGTTATCTCCTGAAGACATCCGATCCCTCAATCCCATCTTTCAAAACACTCAAATTGGTTAGCATGCAACCATCTCAAACTCAATACTCAAAAAACGGAATTCCTCCTAATCTCCCCTCCTAATCGGATACACTTAAGAAATGATTGGATGAAGCATTTAACAACTTTCAATTGTACACCACAACTCATTGAATCAGCCAAATCACTAGGAATAATCCTGAACAAAAATCTTAATATGCAAAAACACATCGTTGCCACCACCAAAAGAATAATCTTACAACTGAGTATACTATATCAACTAAAATCCTTTCCTCCCTGAAACAGACTTCAAACTGGCAGCTCAGGCACTAGTAATCCCCAGATTGGATTATGGAAATGCTACTCTCATTGGCCTACCTTGGGCCACAACAGCCCCCTTAAGGGCTTCACTCAACTCGGCGGTAAGGCTCATCAAGGGGTCAAAACGGCACAATCGGACCATAAGTCCCTCAACTTACTACCCTACGAAGCAAGAATCCAAGTAAAAATTGCATGCATGTCACATAAAGCTCTACATTTCAACTCCCCAACCTATCTTGCCTGCAAACTTGAGCTATCAGGAGGCGCTAGATCCACCAGAAGTGCTTCCACCCTCCAACTTAAGCCACAATGTTTCAACAAGAAAAAAACCTATAACAGATCATTCTCGGGACTTGCTTCCAGAATTTGGAATGCTCTCCCTCCAGTATCTCCTTCAAGTAAACAGTAAAACTCATACTAATGAACAGATTCTTGGTTTAGATCCTCAACTCTCTCCTCCGTTTTTTTAGTTGTTATCTGCTAAACTGTATGTACCTTTAACAGGTTACATGTTTTATTAATCATTGTTCTCCTCATCCTGTAAAGCGCTCTGATAATCGCATGTGTCTAGTTCGCGCTATATAAAACTTTTCAACTAAATTAAATAAATGAATAACACTACACCAAGTGTGACGTTTTGGACTGTTCCAGGCTCCCATAGCATTAAGAATGGCTTGGGTTGCACTGTTGTGATTGATCAGGGGAGCCTGTGTGCCGGGTGCTTCCTGTTCTTGGTAGACTAGAGCAGGAGCAGAGATGCGGAACCCGGCAGGAAGGCACGCGTTTTCTTTTTTAATTGTTACCCGCGCGCCTTGCCAGCCACCACTGGTGTGCTGCAGAATGCAGCACATGTAGAAAGTGGAAAAACAAGGAGAAACAAATGTATTTCTCATCAGTACACCTGCTCTGGGAATGTGAAGCATTTTGATGCATTCCCAGTTTTACTGTTGTTAGTAAATCTGAGAATGCGCCAAAACGTATGGGTGGATGGGTGGAAACACCTACGCTATAACCATGGAACGCCTTCTGAAGGTAGAGTGAGGGAAGGCAGCAACTTTCGCTGTCTTGCGTTAATCCAGATTTACTATGCCAAGTAGAGCCATGCAAGGTGACTGTGCAGCCTAATGAATCTCACTTACGGACTTGAGTTGCCCTTGCATCACACTGCGTGACACAAGGGCAATGCAAGCCTTTAGTGAATCTGGGACGCAGTTTTAAGATTTCATTCTCACGCGAAAATACAAAACAAAAGATATGCAGTGCACTCAAATATAATGAATTGAACACGAATATGCTCACATAGCAAAAAATGCCTTGTACTAGTTATGGAGAGTTAATTATGTGTACTTGTTGGCTCTTAGATGCACTATGCACCTTGTGTTCTTTTTCTCTATATGTAATGATCTTTTATAGCATCTCTTGACCAGAAGAAAGAAGCCCCTCTGAGCTTGGATGACACTATGGAAACTGTAACAATAAATATCTAAAGGAGCTGTGTATCAACAAATATATTGTTCCATTCCAGAAAACTACATCAGACAACCAAATAATTATCTTGGATGCCTATTTAAATTTTGGTGTAAAGCAGATGTTAAAAAGACTCTTGTAAACATTTTAGCAGTGGTTACTACTCCAATCTCTCTGAGGAAAATGCCAAGGGATTTAAGTGATTTAGTATTTCTCCAGAATCTCCAGTGCATGCTTTTTTTCTGCTATCTTCTTCAAGATACTAATGATACGTTCAATCAATGCGATAAGGTTGCACGATAGTCTTTACACACTGCAAAAGAAGTATTGATTGTATTATAGCAGCGTAAAATAGAAGTGCTACACAGTGAAATATTTTTCATACTGTTCCGTGAAATTTAATTTTTGGTGCTGCAAATGAAAACAATCAAATACCTTGTAAAACAAGATGCATAAAATAATCTTGACTTCAGACACAGCTGTAGATAAAAATATATTTCATCTACGGTTGCATCAAAGCAGTTGTTGAAGGTTCTTTTATTCTCACCCCTTCATTATTTTACTAACTTTCAGAAAACTTTCTAGGGGAAAAACTGTTAACCGGATTTAGCAATATGCAGTAATGGAAACTACGCCAAATAAATGTTAGAATGTTAGTCAAACATGGGCAGTAGTGTGCATGTTCAATGCCCATCAAGCCCATGCAATCTGCTGGAGTCTGTTAGAAGGTTCTGAAGGTAGCTGCCACAGAATATAGCAGCACTGAAGAAATCCCCCAAAGTCAAGCCAGCTCAGATAGAGTTTGAGGCTTGTACACCTTACGCAGATTGGACTCTACCAGCTATGTTAAAAACATTGGAATGTTGAAAGCTCCACTGAAGACAATGAAGTAGTTCAGGGCTTATAATATCTGTTAAATGCCTTCTGCTCCAGCATTTGTCTTCCTGTTTCTCGCATTTTAATTTAGAACAATCCACCCTCAGTGGGTGAAATGGTCTAATAGCTTAATAGCCCTTTTGCCTCAGGCTATACCAGTTGTTAAAGACCCTCTTTCTTGCTATAGGCCAGCGAGACTCCGGCCTATAACTCAGGTTCAGGGCCTTTAACAACTGGTATAGCCCTCACCTTAAGTTAGTCTGAAAGACAAACATCGTAATGTTGTAGCAGAAGGCTTATTCAGGCCATTATTAGCCCTGAGCTATATATTGACTTCAGTGGAGTTCACAACCATCCAATGTTCTAATATTATCTCCATCAGATGATATAACCTCACATGCACATTGAAAAAGGTCCAGACAGTAAATGGTGTGTATAGTTTCCTAAAGGAGATGAGGAGCTGATCAGAAGATGGGAACCCTAACAAAATTGATTACAGAAAGCGGGGGCGTGGCTAAGATAGCAATGATGGTGGACACATAAATATGAGCTCCGGTGCCTCAAGCCCTGCTGGCAGCAAGATCCTATGGACCCATGACCCCATCGCCCTTTGTGGGTCTAGTAAGGTGCAGGTGCCAGTGTTTGTGTCATTGTTGGCACATATGGACCCTCTACATGTGCTACCGTGACATCTGAAGCCAACGCCAGAGAGTGGGATGAAAAGCAAGATGGCAGCTGTTGGCGGATGCAAGGGCCTAGCTGGACTGCCACAATAACAACGTGGTGACTGACTCCATAGACCCACGCCAGCCATTAGGCTCTGCCCACAACTGAGGAGCATAGATAGTCCAGCTGCCTGGCTTGGGGATGTGAGAGAGGCCCCTCAGTATCCTGCTGCATGTCCTAGTGCCACGAGGATCACTGGGTTCTGGATGTTAGCTGAGACTCAAAAGTGGCTCTCACAGAATCTGGAGAAGAGGAGGAGGAAGCTGGTGTAGGGGGCCGGGAGTGCGACCCATTCAATCGAGGACCCATGTGTCCCGAGGGGAAACACAGGCAGTGGTGTGGTCGGATGAGTGGGCGGAAGACCCCAGAACATGCCTGGACCACTGAAGACAGGACACAGGTTCCCCCTTTTTTTCTGGCCTATTCAAATGCTGTGTTGAATGCGGGGGCACATAGGGCGGCCAAATCGGGGCCAGTTGAGGTAGCTAGCAGTGCACCTGTCGGGACCAGCATGGAACTGGAGTCAAGACCAATGAGAGGGCCCAGGAGCACCTCAAATATGCTAGAGAGTGTGGGCACACTCTCTGGACAATTGCTTCTGGCACTCAGAGGAGAATTCACATAAACACGTGGGGAGCATCCAGGATATATGCCTCACTGCCCCAGCTGGTCGTTGGTGGACTCTGTGCGGTGGCCCTGGAGCACTGGATGTGGGCGATGGTGCACCCCAAGCATAATAAAATGGTGCCGAGCAAGGAGGAAGCACTGGTGAGTGACAAGGCCAAAGCAGAGACCAAGATGGGTTTGGAGGCCCACACTGCCAAAATACTGGTGGTGATATGCGACACCAAGTAACAGTTAAACAAGAAAATAAAGGTGGTAGTGCTTGATGTTGGACTGCTACATGCTGATCATAAGAAATTGGCAGACAGAGTGGTGGGCTCAGAATCCACTGTGACCCAACTTCGGCCCACAGTCACCATACAGCTAAAATCCAAAAACTGCTAAAAGAGGTTGACTTTCTCATGGCCAAGCAGACCATGTAGGCAGCGCAGGAAAAGGGAGCCTGTTTTTTACCAGTGGATATCCCTTATTAACCGATGAGGTCATCAGATATTTCAGACTCAGGAGGGACTCCACTATAAAACTGATAAACAAGATAGCGCCAAGAATCCAGCCACCAACTGCCACTAACATACCTCAGCAGGTCAAGTTGATGGCAGTCCTCCTATATGCTGGCTTTGGTTCTTTCCAGATCACAACAGCCAGAGTGGCAGGAAATGTGTTTTCTGCCTTTCTACCCTCTGTCCCAGATGCCATCATTCGCCTCATACCTCAGTGCCTCCTCTTCTCCAACACCCAACATCAGCTGGAGACCAAGCAAGGTTTCTATGCCATTTTGGGATTTCTCCATGTGCCAGGTGTGATGGATTGCACACATGTGCAACTGGCTCCCCTGCAAAAACATCACACCTGTACAGGAACGGAAAGCGCACCTACTCCATCAATGTCAAGGCCATTGTGGGTCATCTGGGGATGTTCATTAACGTGCTAGCAAAATACCCGGGGAGCACACATGATGCATACATCTTCAGGCACAGCCTCATCAATGAACACATGCAGATTGGGCAATATGGAAATGACGTACATTTTGGTAAGCAAATCTGAAGTACATAACAGACCTACTAATATTCAGAAATGTCTGCAATATTAGCCATCACTGTGCCTGTCGATGGATCTAGGGCCATATGTATGAGGGGTGTGCCTCATACTTGCACTATGCATCATGGTACATGTGTAATGCAAATCCCCATGTCAGACATGTTAAGACACGCAAAGCCGCTTTGTGTGACATTGAATGGCGGAAGAATTGGACCAATCCAACAGTGCACAAAATGCAGTGTTGTATCACTGTATGCAAGGAAGAGGTTCCATGGGCATTGTGTAGCTGTCTCCATGCAGCTCACATGGTTCATGAGGCGTGCCATGTGTCTCCCATGGTTCATGAGGCATGCCATGTGTACCACACTAGGTAAACCTGGAAATACGTCAAGTCAATTGGTCTTCCCAGGTGATGTGTAACCAGGATAAATAGATTAATTCATCCAAGTCACTCCCTCTTTCTATGTGTGCTGCCTGCTGTGGCACACATATATAGAAAACCATGCCTCTAAGGGTTCATTATGTGCAGGAAGGTGGCCCCTCCTGCACATAGACAATCTTGCATCATGCAATGCAGGCACCCTGGAACCACGGTGCAAGTGAGCCAGTGTTTGTGCTAGGCAGTGTCATGGTTCCAGCCTTACACTATGTTTTTGTGCTGCCTCTAACAGCGCTGAGCGTGCAATGGAGTAAATTGGGTTAACGGTACAGCTTTTTGCTGTTTTCTCTGTTTCTATGGGGTCAGCAGTGCAGGGTTGGACTTCCGGGTAGCAGGTATTTCAATCCTCGTCTTCCACCCCAACTCTGTTTCATATCTTGACCTGGTTTCCAGAGCCTTGAGTGACCTGTTCTGCCGCATTCCTTGGACTGCATGCAGGTATCATCTCTTGTCAGCTGTTTAACATGTGCAAAGGGTAACTCTCTTTATCAATGCCATATGGATGCTAGCTCCTACCTGGAGCACTTGTTAGGTGGATTAGTAATTTGCGCTGGAGCTCTTTGTAGGTAGTTAGCATTGTGCTCTGGAGACCCACTATTCATCTGCACAATACGTGCCAGTGCGCTTCTTCATCTATTCTGTGCCATATGCGCAAGAGCGCTTTTTATTTGGCTCTAAGTTGTACGTGCTACAGCTTTCTTCTTTTGCTTTGCACCATAAGTGCTGAAGTGTTTTTCATTTGATTCTGTGTCAAAAGCGCTGGAGCACTTTTTATTTGGTTCGAAGTTGTACGCATTGGAGTGCGTCTTCTTTCGTTTTGCACCATAAGTGCTGGGGCGCTTTTAATTTGGTTCTGTGTTAATTGTGCTGGAGCACTTTTCATTTGGTTTCAAGTTGTACGTGCTGGAGCACTTCTTCCTTTGTTGTGAACCATAAGTGCTGGAGCACCTTCATTTGCTTTGTGCTACACAACCGCTGAAGCGCTTTCATATATACTTAGCAGCACACACTGTGAACATATTTCAATTGTGCAATCAATACAAGCCTGGAGTGCTGATGTGTTTATAGTGATTGTGCATGGTGCACTCTTGCCTTCTTCACTCAGTGATGCCTAACTGAGTAATTTTCTAGATGAGATTTTTTCATTGATCTACTATTCATTCATTCCAAGGTTACTATAATATAGGAGCATTTTATGTTCTTTGTAAGTGGGAGGGTGAGCTTTTATGAGTGTGCCAAAGTAAAAAATATGTACATTAATTCATGCATTTCCTTATCCTTTTAGGAGCTCTACCCTTCATCCCAGTCTGCACCTATAATCTCAACACATGAAATACTCTTCCACAGGTAGGTATAGTGATTAAGGATGGGTAGGGGCGACGTACATATGTCAGAGAAGCGTGGTCATGATGCTGTTCTTCTTTTTAGGATGAAATCACAGAGAAAAAACAGACTTTGCAACATCCAGGACCTCCTCTCCTGAACCCCAGCCTTCTCCCTTGTTTTCTTTTACACACCCATGCAAGCGGCAGGAGAAGGACTGTGGATTTGGTTCATATTGTCTCTGTAGGATGACTTTGCGGGCTTGAAG
Source organism: Triturus cristatus (assembly GCF_964204655.1). Taxonomy (NCBI): domain Eukaryota; kingdom Metazoa; phylum Chordata; class Amphibia; order Caudata; family Salamandridae; genus Triturus; species Triturus cristatus. Next base: position 855,043,383 of record NC_140589.1, read on the forward strand.
GTAAGGCTCATGGAGATCTGACAGGCAGCCCACTGTGTGCCAGTGCAGGGTGAAAATACAGGAATGTGCTGTATGGCCTAAGTACTGTGCACTACTGCTTATTCTCAGTGACACAGTGCAGCACAGATAGGGGACTTGTTGTAATGCACAGTACCATTTTCCCAACTGTCTGGGCCCTTGTGACATGTGCACATAGTGGGAACAACATACTGCAACATGCAGTCAACAATTCACCACATTGACATGCCCTTGCTAAATTGTCAAAGGCAGTAGCTACAGAACATCCGTGAATCGCAATGTGTCATTTCACTCTGTGTGAATGGATGGAACCACACCAGTACTTTGGAGGGTTCAGTACCCGTAACCCAGACTTTTCTCTGTTGTATATATTTTGACAGGATTCTGTCCATGATTTATTGCTTCCTGATGAAGGCTGGATAGCCGAAACGTGCGTAGATATGGGAATGTTTAGCCATCATGGATAAGAAATGTTAACTTATTATAATTTGAGACAACAATGTATTAAATAAGAATCAAGAAAATCATTATATTAATCTCAATGCAGTTAAGTGTCACTAAATGCAACTTAGAAGTATACGCATCCATTGTAAGATGTAAAACAGCAAATGTCTATATATTAAAATAACAAGGTAAATGTCTATATATCAAAACAATAAGGCAAGTTTGCACTAAAGAAAAAACAAAAAAAACAGTTAATCCCAGAATAGGATGAATGAGAATGTATGAATGAATCATATGGATGCCTTATAACCATGTTGTGAAAAAAACATGTTTGAACTAATTGTAATATTGATGGAAGTGTATTTGTTTTTTTTATTTCTTATACATTACGAATAGTAGATATTAAACCACATTTTATCATAAAAATACAGTCATAGCAATCCATAAACCAACATAAACAAAAACAACAAAAAAGGCTACTCCAATAAGGAGATCTTCAAACCCTAGCTACCACATACAGGAATAGGCAGTTTCCCTTAAAAAGACCTATCACAGACACTGAGTCTTAAAGCAGAGCTAATTTAGGTCTGCTGGGATATCCAAGCTGTGAGTGGCCCCCAGGTCCTATTCCCCTTAATCTTCCCCTTCCTGCCTCTTTGATCATACAGCGCTGTCTCGAGATTATAGACATGCGAAAACCGTCCTTTCCATTGCTAGAAGGTTGGTGGAAGCGGATCTAGCCAAGCAGAGGCAACACACAGCCTATTAACTGACATCGCAATCAAAATTATCTCCCTCCCAATTCCCCTAGCTTGTTCGTCTATTCGTAATGACATAATCTGAGGAGAGAGTGGAATATCTATTTTCAATATGTCTCCCAGAAAGCCTATTATTTCCCTGGCTGTTGATTCCAGGCAAGGGCATGTGGAAAATATATGAACCATTTCCGCTCCTTCCGCCCTGCATCTAAAGCATCGTATCCCCTCTACTCCCCCCATTTTACGATTTTTGAGGGTGTTATGTACAGATCGAACAGGGTTTTATAATGCTGTGACTGTAAGTTAGCAGAACATAATTTTAAGCCCCCCATTGCTAATGATTCGAGAAACGGGGTGTCCAATAGCTCTAGCCTGACCTGCCACTTCAAGCTGTGTTTAACCAGATCATCCGAGGACTCTTCCAGTAAACAACTATATAACTGAGAGATTTAGGTGATCTCATCCTTCATTAGTAGTTCTATTACAGAGACCAGTGTAAAACCTGCAGCACCAACGGCTTTCTCACATAAAAAGTTCCTTATTTGCAGAAATTTGAAAAAGTCCCGGGCTCAAATACTAAATCTTTCCTTAACTACCTCAAAAGATGCAATATGATCTTCGGCCAGCAGATCCCCTACCCTACAAAAATCAGACTTCCCCCATCTTGCCAGGCAACCATATTGTAGGGCCCTGGGTACTTGATCATTCCTGATGAGAGGGGTAAGTCTGCTGAATCTGCCTATCCCAAGCCGATTCCGAATACCTGCCACATTACTGTGATTAAGGTCTTGAATTTTGTCTTTTTAAAATAGCTAGCTTCATAAAATTTAACAGGGCAGCCTTCCACCTTAGCGCCTATCAAGATCTCAAATATTGATGGAACATAATTAGGATCGACCCCTTTCCTTGCCTTATTCCTGAATAGGGGGCTATAAAACTGCAGAACTGAAGCCAAATAATATATCTTAAAGTTAGGGAGCCCCACCCCCCTCTTTCCCTAGGTAGACTTAAGAACGCATTGGCCCTTCTTGTTTTCCCATAGGACCAGATAAACTTTGAATCCTCCCTTTCTATTAGCTTGAACCAATCATTATGTATAGCTAGGGGTAAAGTTCGAAAAATGTAAAGTAGCTTTGGTAAGAACATCATTTTCACTAAATTACACCGCCCCATAATTGAGAGTCTCAGGTTATCCCAGCGTCGAAAGTCCTTCTGCCCATTATAGGGGAAAGATTTAGATCTACAATTGCCTTCACCTTTGCCGTTATAGTTATACCAAGATATGTTACTTCATTTACTATCCTACCGTCAGAGGCTGGGGTATACCTATTTATCAAAATCTGGGTCTTAGCCCTATTTAGTAGGAAGCCAGATTGGATCCCAAAGTCTTCGGCTATACTTTCAACTGACTGTAATGCTTTATCCGGGTCAGTAGTGATTACTTCCACATCATCGGCATAAGCCAATATCTTAGTGTCCCACCCTTGTATGCTTACAGGGGTGATATCATTAGAGTCCTCCAATCGTCTCAGAAATGGGTTTAGATATAAGGCGAACATCAAGGGGGAAGAAGGACACCCCTGCCTTGTTCCTCTTTTCAATTATAAATGGTTTAGACTCTTCTGCCATATTCGCAATTGAGCGGTAGGTTTAATATACATAGCCTGTATCGCTTTAATAAAAGGTGTGCCAAGGCCGCTAGCTTCCATGATCTTCCAAAGGTACTGTCATGACACCCTACCAAAGTCCTTCTCCGCATCTAAAAACGCAACCGTCATTGGTTTGGTAAGAACCTCTGTGGCATCCAGTAGTGTAATTACTGGTCTGATGTGATCTGGCCTCCCCCTCCCCTGAATGAAGCCATGTTGCCAGGTTGAGACGAGAAGTGGCATTACTTTATTCAAGCGTTTGGCAACAATTTTGGAGTACAGCTTGGCATCACTATTGAGAAGTGTGAGAGGTCTGTAAGATCCAGTAACATAGGGTCTTTCCCCTTCTTTAGAAAGATAACAGTATTAGCTGTGCCCCATAAGCCTGGTGGATCTGCTCCTCCCCTAGCCCCCTTAATTACCTCAAGCGTATCCTTACCAACTTCTTCTCTGAAGATTTTGTAGAACTCGAGGGGTATACCATCTGTTCCAGCTGCTTTACCTGAGGGAAGGGCCTGGAGAGCTATCTGGAATTCCTCCAGAGGTACATCCGCTACGAGGAAGGCTCTCATCCTGTGGGAACCTCACCAATGGTGCGAATACCAGTTGTTCACCTATTCCATTGTTATCCCCTACATGAGGGGCCTTATAGAGTTCTTCAGAGAATTCCCTGACAGCTTCCCTAATCTTGTCTGGTTCCGAAATCCTTACCACCTGCAAATTATTTACCTCTCCTATATGCCCCACAGCAATCTGTTGGCTAGCCCTAACAAGTAAATACCGACCCACACTCTCACTGTACTTATAGCACTCCTGTCTTTTTGCCATATACTTCCCTGCAGTTTTCTCTGTACTGAAGTCGTCAATATATTATTTTGTAATGGCTATTGCATTCATTGTTGATGAGACATCACCTCCTGAGGCCACACTACAGATTAGCTCGGTCTCTATACCCCCAAGTCTCTGATAGAGTTCTTTTAGCATTCCTGCCTCTCTTTTTTGTTTACCAACATTGTCCCGCAGGGTCTCCCCTCTAACTGCCGCCTTGAATGCGTCCCACGTCATCCCTATGTGAGCACTACCCCTAATCATATTCATAAATTCTGTGTTCCAGCCCTTCATATGCTTGACATACTCCTGATCTGATAGGAGTGCCCTTTCAAATGTCCAGCTCCTAGATTGCCTTGTTAACCCTGTGACTGAAACTTCCAGTACAACAGGGTTATGATCTGACATAACCTTGGGGAATATCTCAATCTGAGCCCCATTAAGAAAGGCTGGTGACACCAGGAAATAGTCCAACCTTGCAAACTTTCTGTGTGGCGCCGAATAATAAGTGCAGCCAGGATCTTGGTATTTCAGGCTTGGCCAGGCATCAACCAAACCAATATTTTTCAGTAAATTATCTAGGGAGAGCATAGATTGTGGTTTGCGGCTTGTACTCGCCACGCTGGTCCCTTCAGGGCCTATTCTAGAAGCATTTATATTTAGATCCCCACATACTACATAGGGTGCTGGCAAGGAAGGTAGCTCAGTAGCTAAAAAATCTAATACCCCAGGATCATCTAAAACTGGAGCATACACTGAACAGAGTGTAAGAATCACCTCCCCTATTCTGCATTCTAGTATCACCCATCTACCATTTTTATTCACTAATTTTCTACCTGGTATGACACTATTACCTTTCAGTAATATCGCTACTCCTTTAGTCTTAACTTCCTGCGTGGTATGACAGACATTCTTCAACCCTAATGCATTCAGAAGGTTACTATCATTCCGGGCTATATGTGTGTCCTGTAAACAGTACACTTCCGCCCTCAACACCGTCAAATTTTCTTGCACTTTCCTTCTGTTAGCATTATCGTTCAACCCACAGATATTAATGGTTGCAATGCGAAGTTTAGCCATTATCTTGCATCATGTTTCCCAGCCGTAGAAGAGCTTATCTCTTGCAAACAACAACTCACCCATCTATTTCCATACAAAAGCTGAATATTACGATCAAAAGTTGTCAGAATCTTCAAACAGAAATATAAAGTTTGCTGTAACTTAGTAACCACCTTAAGTGTACATAAAATTACCCATCTCACCACCCCTCTTTTGACCTCCCCCAACCCCACCCCCCATATTGAAAGCAGTCAGACCTACCAGGTCTGTGTGATGTTGTTAGTGTAGAACCTCACAAGCTCCCTACCCTATGTCCCCCCTGCTACCCCCTCCCAGTGTGCAGAATTTGTGCCAGCTAACTAAAGTTCTCTCCCCCGCCCAAAAGAAAAAAAAGGAACCACTATGTCTCTTAGGAGAAAAAGGAAGAAAAGAGAAAAAGATAATGATACCAAAATGTTTGGAGGCGATTCCCTTACATATAGCCCCCCCAGATAAAGCAAGGCTCGCTAGGTTTTTACCTTTTCTAGAAGAGCCTGATCCAGATACTCTCTGGCTTTTATCTCAGAGGTGAAAAACTTAACAGCCCCTCTTACTATCGTTTTCAACGTGGCTAGTGCAAGCAGAAAAGCTTCAAAGCCAGCCTCCTGATTAAGCTTGATTGCCTGCCGCAAACGCCATCTACGTTCTCCCGTGATATGGCAGAAATCATGACGTACAAAGAAGGAGCTTGCCATACACTGCCTTTTAGCGTCCGGTCTGGCTTTTTCAAATATAGCCTGTCTAAGCATAAAATTATCAAAGAACACCAGGATGGCTCTTGGCTGATTCTTGTCTCTGCCAGGCTGTGAACTGTGGTAGAGATTAAAAAGGAACCGATGGACCCTCTGTACTTCCATTTCCCGATTCCAGCCTGTGAGGTCCGGGAAGGCTTCCTTGAGTAGGTCCAGGATAAAAGCACAAATGTCCCCCCTTCAAGACCCTCCTCTATACCAAGGAAGCGGAAGTTATTTCTCCTTAAGCAATTTTCCATATCCTCCAGCTTCCACATGACATCCGTTAGCTGGGCTTCATGAGCACTTGTCTGCTCTTTCACAGCAGAATGGTCAGTCTCTACACCAGCTGTTATTTCCTCCACACTGTTAAGCCTCTCACCAATCTCAGTACATGCTTTCCCTATTTTTCTAATCGCGCCTTCAAGCTTTTTAGTGGCTTGTCTTGTTTTTTTCCCATCTGCCCGTGTCTCTGCACGAGGTTCCTTGATTGGTTCTTTAATTTCAGACCTAGAGCAGGGTGTATATTAGCTGCCCCTGCATCATGCTGGTTGTGTTGGTTACTTCCCGGTTGATCGGTACCTTCCTCCAATGATCCCAACATCTTGGTATGGGAGTAGTCCCATTTCAACCCCATGCCTATGTTGTGTCTACCCCTGTTTGAAGAGTCAGTGTGGCTTTTGGATGTTTTCAAACCCCTCCAGTGCCTGTGACATTTAAGCGCAGTCTCAAGCTCTTCCATTGTACTAGACCCTTATGTTGTTACGAAGTCCTCTGATTCGCTGTAGCTGGTGCTAGTTATGCCAGAATAGGAGTCCTCTGTGAGTGAAAGAAATGTATCTGTCCCATCTGAAGTAATATCCACGGGATGGTGTACTGTACTCCCTGCCGTAGAGCCACAGATCGATGCTAATTGATGTTTCATCTGTGTGTCATGTAAGTTCTTAAATACCTCCTGGGTAGGCTCGCTAGGGATCTCTTCCCTTCTTTCCAGAGCGGGGGTAGGCTGCGAAAGAGATCCCACGTTTGTGAACATGCTCTCTGTCTGTTGTTGGTCCGCCATTACTGAGATGGGCTCATTACCTTTAAGGCCCTTTTGTTTGGTTTTCTCTGAGTCTGACTCAGAGAATTGTTCTTGTGGCATTCCAATCATCCCTGCTTCTTTAGTTTTAAAGAAATCTGTTATGTCTGCCTGAGGAGGGACAGCGGGGCTCGATACATTGGGTGGGGTTGATATACTGTCTCCCTCAGCAGACAGAGTCTGTTCGTTCGCTGGTTTAACCAGCAACGTTTTCCTCACTGCACCTTGCTGTTTCTCCAATAAATTTCTTTTATTCCCTGCGCCTGTGCTTTCATGCCTGTTTTTGGCAGGCTTACCTGCATTCTCGTTTTTAGTATTGAGGGGAAACTCCTGTCTCACCCCCTGTAGTTGTGTTGTGGTCCGCGCCGCAAGCTCCCTGGCTTGCTTGCTGACCTTTGGAACCATCCCCGTGCTTTTCACTAGCAAAGCACTGAATCCAGTTTCCTTCACGCTCCAGGCGGCTCTCAGCCTCCTTGCAACATGACACACCCACTCTTGCAGGGCTTCTTGCAGGGCGTCTCTCACTGAAGAAGCAAGCCTTTCGGTCAGCGCGTAGAGTGCTGCCGGGCTACTCCTTCTCCAGCCTCTGTTCTGTGCCTCCTCCGGTCTCAGGGCAGCTCCGATGTATCGGTTCTCACTCGCAATCAGCAGGTGTCCCGTCTTTGCAGTCAGCCACAGGATCATCCAAGAACATGCCGCTGCCGACCGCCGGCATCCATCAGCACTACCTCCGGCACAGGTACGATAGTTCAGGAAGCTAGGGCAGGAGCTCTATTGCGGCAATCCTACACAATCGCCATCTTGCTTTCCCAGGAATTTTCTATTTTTGATACAATAAATAATTGAAATACAATTTTTCTTTTGGGTACCAGTACTTTCTCATAAATGCCCCATATATAAATATAGCTTTGTAAGTTATAGTTGCCTAAGCATTGTTTGTACAATCGTTTTTCAGTCCCTGGCTTAGGAACTCTACTAAGTATTAGGGGAACTCCTATATATATACAGTTGGAACAAGATCATCTGCACTGGGTAACAAATCACAATAAAAACCATGCAGTATGCCAGACAAGCCAATTAGAGTGCAAAGGCAACACAAGAGATAAGTGTGAGATGAGTGTCACCTCAATGGTGGGCCTACTCTTGGTATCAGTCAAAGGTCAACAAGTTCAATGGTGTGATTACAATTACTGTAGAGTAAGTGTGTCACACATGGCAGTATGCTGACCAGATTTTCAGAAGCAATAGAGAAAGAAGTATTTGAAAAGGCACTGTGCGGCATGCTATGTCAATGTAGGCCCCCGACATGTGTAAATGTCAATTTTATTTATTTATTTAAATAGATGTTTATACTGCAAACATGACCCTTGCGGGTGTCAGAGTGTTTTACAAATTTACAGAGAGCAGAGCAGTAGAAACAGTAATATCAAATTCACTACAAATTCAATAACAACCAAATATCATAGTTCTGTCACTAATTACAACACAATATCATAGCTCAGACCACTGCAATTACCAGGCAGTGTTGAGAAGCATGGGGTAATGTCAGTAGTGCTAGGATGAGAGCACTAAGGTAGCCAGAGATAAGTGGTCATGTGAGCGACTGAGGAAACTAGAATCTTGGGATCTAGGGAAGAAATGTGTTCTTTAGGAGTTCTTTGACTATGTTCTTGACGGATATGATCGAGGGATTTGTTCTGATTTCAGCAGGAAATATGTTCCAGATTCTTGGGGCAATCCCAGAGAAGGTTGTAAGATTTCTTCTTGTGAAATCTCAGAGGTTTCTGAAGAAAGGTGTTGGAGCTTCTGGATGATCTGGAGCCACCAGAGAGTTTGAGCCTCTGGACGAGATATCTAGGGGTATTGTGGTAGAGGGCTTTATGCATTAGGCATGTGATTTTTACATGGATTCTTGCTTTGTAGGGGAGCCAGTTGAGGGATTCGATCTCCAGGGTGATGTGGTTGTATCTTTTTAGGCCAGTGATAAGTCTAGCTGCAGAGTTGGGCGAGGTCCTTAGGTGAGTCAGTTTGGACCAGGGTAGTCCAGATAGGGTTGTACTACCGTAGTCCAACCTGGGAATCACTAGGGCTTGTACTGCATGCTTGAAGTCGGTGGGGAGGAAAGGTTTTAATTTTCTTCGATGACCAGCGACTGCTTAGGTGGGATGATTAGGAGGAGCTCAGTTTTTTGAGTGTTGAGTTTGAGGTAATTGTTTGCTAGCCAGTTTTGAGTTTTCTTAAGTGTTGTGTTGAGGGAAGTGATGTCCTCTGGGGCAGAGACTTTTAGGTATAGTTGGGTATCGTCAGCATACATGTGATAGTGGATGTTGGATGAGCTCAGAATTTCTGTTAGAGGTTCCACAAATACTGGATAACATTGTGACACCAACAGTACAAAGCAAACTTATATCTCAGCCATACTGACAGTCTATGTACACACTTACACATGGACTTACAGCCGCATTGACATATGTAACCAATGTGATGGCTCACCTATTCTGTGGCGGCACAGCAGGCAGTTCTGGGTTACCTGGATTGGAGGTGACGGAGGTCATGGGATGCAGACTTTGTTCTTCACCTGCGGCATTCAGCTACAGGTGCAGTGAGGACAGGAGTGACGCTGTTTCCAGTGTTGGTCGCAGGCCTTGTGAGGATCCCTCTGGCTGGTGGATGCATTGAAGTGGTATGGTACCGGGCTGGTGACCAACAAGCCTTGGCTGCTGCAACTTTTGATTGACAAGGCGAATCGCATTGACAGGGTCTGTGCTGGTCTTCACTTTGTTTTTTTTATTTACACAAATTCCTGACCATTAACTTAGTACGGCTGTTTATTGATTAACCAGGCTCAGATCATTATCCAATTCAATTGGTGTTCAGTAATTTATTTATGAATTTTTTATGCCATTTCTCTAGCTCATTCAAACATTATTGAAACATGTTTTTCCAAAAGAGACCACATAGAACATTAAACATATATACATATTGTGTTCAACATTTAGAATTAGACATACATTATATACAAAGTACAAAACGCCATTGCACTTGAACCAGTCAATTTTGAACTCAACAGCCAAATAGAGAAATTATTTAAAGGCAATTCATTACAAATACTAGAAAGGCTGTTGCCTGCTGGATACTCATTTTGAAAGTCTGACGAGCATACATTATTTCAAACACAATGCTCAATGCAGACAAACATTATTCATGAATTGTGATATCCCAGTAGGAGTAAACGCAGACGCGTTTCGAGCCCCTAAGCAGTTTTCGGGGTTCTCTTCAGGGCTTGTGACTGGATAAAGTGTGGAAGTCGAGTGCTGTCTGAATATCCAGGAAGGTCTAGAAACAAATTTCTTACATTTTCAGGGTCATCATCAGATTCCACAGGAAGGCCCTTCTAACAGGAACCAACATAGAGACAATACGTTTTTAGAGAAAGGCCAACAGAAGAACAATGGTCAGTTCAAGCAACAACCATGGGAAATGTGTACGATACACCAGTTCTACAAAACCTAGTTTCAATGGTGAACCCGTCTAACAAAGTTCTAACGAAAGATGAGACATCGGTACTTGAGTTAGGCCGGAAATTTGTTCTGAATAGACGAACTGATTTTGCAAAATTAAAAATAGAAGCGAGTGAATTTTTTCAAAAAATTAGGCTTAAATCCTTTTTCACGACTAGAGAGACGAGTCTGCCTCAAGAAACAACTGGTTTGAGCAATACATCGTGATTTATTCCTCCAACACACATGATTCCAAAGGAAATTCCTGCCTTTGAACAAGATGTATTATCATCCATACAGCAGTTAGAGAAACAAAAGTCTTACATGAAGAACAACTTGACATTAGAACAACAAAAGGCCATTCAAGATCTGAAAAAAGATGACTCAGTGGTCATAAAGGCGGCTGATAAAGGTGGCGCACTCAACATTTGGACAAGGGAAATGTACTTGAAGGAGGGCCGGAAACAGGTCCTTAACCAGGTCTGGTAGAGACAAATCAAAGAAGACCCTACACTAAAATTCAACAGCATGGTTAATGGAATTACAAAGGAAGCCTTTGAACAAGGAATCCTTGGGAAAAAGAAATCAAATATCTAGCCCCAAAAGATCCTAGAATTCTGGTTATTTATTTTTTACCAAAAATTCATAAAGATCTGAAGGAGCCATCGGGCAAACCGATTGTTTCTGGTTGTGATTCTCTATTAGGCCCAATATCAAAATATGTGGACATTTTTTTAAACCCTTCCTTCAACAAGTACCTTTGTAGCTAAGAGATACAATGGACTTTATTTAAAAAAAGTCAGGTACACACTTCCCTCCAATCAGTGTCTAGTATCTCTAGATGTGGTTTCACTATATACACAAATTCCACAAGATGAGGCATTAGAGGCATTGGAATACTATCTTGAATCCAGAATCTGTCCACACCAGGTACCATATGAGTCCATTCTGAAACTGGCTTCAATAGCATTAAAGAAAAACTAATTTCAATTTGAAGACTCATTTTATGTCCAAACAAAGGGGACTGCGATGGGTTGTCCCTTCGCTCCGGAGATGGCCATACTGTCCATGGCACGATTTGAGGACAAATACGTCTTTAATAACAACCCTCATATGAAACATCTGAAACAGTGGTACTGCTATATAGATGATATTTGGTGCCTCTGGGATTGCACAGAACTAGAATTGGACAGCTTCTTCCAATGGATGAATTTCAGACACCCAGACATTCAGTTTACCCTCACAAAGAGCACAAACAGTCTTACATTCCTTAACGCGAAAGTGAAAAATATTCAAAATACTTTGATCACAACTCTGCACAGGAAATCAACAGATCAAAATACGATTTTGCACTACAAGAGCTTCCACCCTCATAGTCTGAAAGATAATTTACCATACGGACAACTGCTGAGGATAAGAAGAAACTGTACAGGCCAAGAAGACTATGCTGTACACGCAGAAGCTTTCCAAGATCAATTGAAAAAGGAGGGTACCCTAAAACGCTGCTTAAACATGTTATGAAAAGAGCTCACTATACACCTAGGGAATGCTTATTACTCAAGAAAGAAAACAATTTGATGATAATTTGGACTGTGTCTCCACATTTAGTCCCCACACAAACAAATTCCACCAGATTATACTCTAAAACTGGCACCTGTTAAAAGACATGGAGCAACCACTACAACCACCTCTATTTACAATGAGAAAGAACACCAGCATAGGGCAGCAAATTGTTTGCTCAGAGATTGCCCCTACAACTAGGGGTGGGTGGAATTTGCGTAATCGCGTTACGCAAATCTCCGCGAAACTGTAAAAAATCTCCGCGAACATGCAGAAATTCCGCGAACACGCGGAAATGCTTGTTCGCGATGCTTTTTTTCCTGTTCACAGTTGCTGTTTGCGTGCTCAGGGAGAAATATCTCGCGAACACGCATTTTGAGAACGCGAACAAGAAAAAATTTCGCGAAGTCGCGGAAAGCAGAATTTTGGGCAATTTCGCGTTCTCCGCGGAACGCGAAATTACCGAAATTCCGCAAATTCCGCGAGCGGAACTGAATTTACCGCCCAGGCCTACCTACAACCAAGAAAAGGGACTTGCTATCTCAGTGGAACTTGAAACTCACTGTAGGACACCATAAGTGTGTGGTAATTGCTCAGTATGTAACACAACAATTGAAGGTTCTGAATTTGTACATTACAACATCAGATAGACACAGAAAGATTTCTCAAACTGTAAAACAAAAAACGTCATATATGCAGTGATATGTCCTTGCCAAAAACTGTAAATAGGAAAAATCAACCAGAAAATAAGACAGAGGCTGGTGCAACACAGGTCGAGGATCAAAACAAAAGTAGCCACTGCCCCGATGGTCAGCCATTTTCATTGAAATGAATCACAGTGAACGCAACTTTAGATGGACAGTATTATGTGTCATAAAGCCCAATTTAAGAGGAGGAGACAGCACTTTTAAGAAAAGAGGCATATTTAATTCTCAAATTCAACAGCACAGTGCATGGTCTCATTGAAATGACAGAAATAGGGAGACGTAACTCTACAACTTTATTGTATGACTCAAATAGCCCATCAGAATACATTTGTCAATAAACTGGTCTCTTTATACCAATACCAACGTAAAAATCCCGAATGAGCGCAACCTAATTTATAAGTCAAAGAACTGGACTCTTCATAATAATATCAGCCTAAAGAATCAAAAGTTTCGAAATATATGTGGTCAACGGCCAATTGGTATTACCATTGAGGCATCTGCGGTAAACTACGAATCCCAGAATTCATTGCTACATGGGAAGGTGTAAAGGCAACCAAACCAGAAATACAGTCTGTAGCAGTGCGGAAGGATCTACCACGCCAGGAGAATGAGAAGTTACAGCTACAAGTGAGTTAAACGCTGCCGCGGTAGCCTCAAACAGATTGAAATCTCATGCAGTAATAATGTATCACTGATAGTGCGCTTGTTTGTATTTCAGTGATTTGAAACAAAGTCTAAATTGATCCCGACTCAAGACCGCTGAGCGGCTACACGGAATTAGTCAAGCTTCCTATAACAAACAGTTATGGGTTGCTGCACCTTTCATTGACTTATTTTATTTGAACAGAAAGAAATCAAATGTAAGTTTAGTAACACTACTTTGCACACATTTCCTTTGTTTTTGCATTCTTTTAAAAAGCCTCCAACCCTGTAAACAGCCATAAATTTAAAGCATGGTCTTCTGTCTATATGCAGAACAGTAACCAGTTACTGAAAACTACCAAACTGTACACCAATCTTTAACTCACAAAGAAAATCTGGTGTCACTGGCTTTCAAAACAGGTACCACTTTTTACGTCATAGAGATTAGAATGTAGTATTAAGAAATAACTAAGAGAGAGTTGTTAAATGATAACTAATTGCTTCTGGATTTCTTACATTTCAGCCTTTATCCAGTCACAAGCCCTGAAGAGAAGCCCGAAAACTGCTTAGGGGCTCGAAATGCTTCAGCGTTTACTCCTACTGGGATATCACAACTCATGAATAATGTTTGTCGAAGTTGAGCATTGTGTTGGAAATAATTTATACCCGTCAGACGTGCAAAATGAGTACCCAGCAGGCAACAGTCTTTGTAGTATTTGCGATGAATTGCCTTCTAAGTAATTACTCTATTTGGCTGTTGGGTTCAAAATCAACTGGTTCAAGTGCAATGGCGTTTTGTACTTTGTATATAATGTATGTCTAATTCTAAATGTTGAACACAGTATGTATATATGTTTAATGTTTTCTGTGGTCCGCTTTTGGAAAGACAAGTTTCAATAATGTTTGAATGAGCTAAAAAAAAATGGCATAAAGAAAAAGTGAATAAATTGCTAAAGACCAATAGAATTAGATAAAGGTCTGAGTCTGTTTAATCAACAGTCATACTAAGTTAACGGTCAGGAACTTGAGTGTATACAAAGTTTGATAGGTGCTTCCTGGACGGTTTAGGGTACAACCCCCCTTGTTCTAAGTTCTTCACTTAATGGCAGTGTTTACCGGCGGATTGCCGGGGACTAGTCCCGGGCATTTGGCGAAGGCTGGCAGGGCTCTGGGGTTCCTGGGGGCTGCACATGTTTCAGGTAAGACCGTCAGACCGCAGGTGGCATGTCCTTTTGAAGTTGACAGAGTTTGGTCCCAATTTCCTCTGCAGCAGGGCTCAGAACCTGGATTATCAGCACGTCTTCTTCCTTTGACTGCTTTAGGTCTGAGGAATCTAAAGTCAAGGTCTCGGGAGCCACCTAAATACTAAATTTAAGGGTCATTGAGGGGGAGCAGGTAGTAGCCAATGGGCTGCTTACCTGTAGGGTGAATATACCCTCTATATGCTTACCCCATGTGGGGGGTAAGCATATCAATGACCCTGACAGGGTATTTACCCTATCTTCAAGAGCAGGTTTTGTCTCGGTCCACCCAGGAGCGTGGACTCTGACCCCATGAGGTCAGAAACATGTCTGGTAGTAGCAGACTGACATAAAACAGTCAGAAACCACACCAGGGCTTGTTAGGTTTTCAGGGGACCCTCTAAACGGGTCTCCTGTGTGAATTTATTAATAAATCCATCACTGCCATCACTGGGGATCTATTAAGACAAAATGTTTAGTACCAAACACCTTAGAAATCAGTGGAGTCATCATGGAGCTAGGAAACACGTGTTAACGAGTATCCAGCTCATGTACTCTTTTTGACTTCCCTGTTCACGTTCAACCTCACAGAGTTGACTAGATATTGTAGGGGCCTGTTTGCTCATGCACATAGGCCCACACATAGGAAATAGTGCACCCTGCCTTATAGCTGAAGGCCAGCAGTAGGCACGACTTACCTATATCTCATGCAGCGCACATAGGGTGTGTGCCATCGACTCGTTGGATTGTCCTGCACCAAAACATGCAGCCTGCAGTGGCAGAATGCATAGCCTTGGTAAGGGGGCCCTGGGGTGGCACAATCATTGCTTCAGCCCCATAGGACCTTTTACAGCACCCATGCCTTAGGCCCCCGGGGTACCATTTGCTATGGAATAATTGAGGTTGTACCAATCGTGGTAGAGTTTTGGGGAAGAGATCTGGCACTGGGAACCTGGTTAGCAGAAATCCAGTGCACTCACAGTTCGAAATCACATCAGGCAAAAACTGGGGGATAACCAGCTGCTGATGGTACAGGTAAGAGTGGCAGGGTGGTGGGGCCGGATGAGGGGGGATTTCGATGGACGATGACCAGAGCAAATTCATTATTTATTTAATTTTCCCTGGTCATCGTCTGTCTAAATCCACCCTCACCCAGCGCCACCACCTCACCGCTCTTACCTGTACCGGCCGCGGCTGGGGATAACCATGCAAAAAGAGGCTCTTTCCTACACTCACAAAGTCTAACACAATACTGCTAAACATGTCATACATCACTCATGACCATAGAATAAAATGCAACCTGGACAAGGCACAACACTACACTCAGGATACCAATCTCAAAACTCATTCACCACAGCAATGATGAAAGAATCAAGGCATAGAGGTACACAGTCCCCTATAAGTTACAGTCATACACATACATGTGAAAATCAAAGTGCTGTGTCCAGGTCTGTGGCAGTCAGGTACTCGTAACAACAATAGTGTGCCCTACATAGAGATGCCACACATCACAAAACCTATGTGTCAATCCAAGAGCACCATGACAAATTGCCTGATGAAAAGCAACAGCAGAAGGATGACAATGAATTATACAATTTTCCATGTAATATATTTGAAATGCACCACATGTGCACACTAAATTCAAATGCTAAAGTAAGTGAACTTTGAAAGGCTGTGTCGTTGTCATGTAGGGTGTCATGCACTCACCTAGTCTCAACCGCGGAGCTGAATCTGGAGCCAATGCCTATCCTTCCCATGGACAGCAATTGCCTAAGAAACAAAACCTTGGAACACACAAGGGGGAAGGAGGTTGGGATAAAATACGAAAAGAGACTTGCAGTATTGGATCTGCTCTGGGGTGTGAGACATTGCATAACAGGATTGGCCACTTTGAGACCATCTATCTTTGTGAGGTGGATGTGCCTCAGAACAGAACCTCTTGTATAGCAATGGCGCAATACAATGGAAAGAACAAGAGGTGGCAGTTACCATCCATACACTAACAGGTCTTTAAATAAAGTGACCATACATTGACTTCGGTGACATGCACTTACAGGTTTCAGCAGCAGCATGACATGAGGGCAGAATAATCAAAATCACAGATTGAAGTTTGGGCACTCCTAAGGATTAAACTTGGAACACATATTTTGGCAAGGCTCATACATATATCAAAGACTCTGAAGTACTATCTCTAGGCCCTACTGTTCATCAGAGAAACACAGAGCTCACGTTTTTAATCCTTGCGTGATACAGTTCTGGCACCAAGGTTGCAGAAAGGGTCCAAAGGATAAATGCACAAGAAGTGCTGGAGTAAATCACAGAGAGGACATGGAGAAAAAAGTCTATAGTCTTTGAAGACGGAGATACTTGATTCTGTTTACTACTATAGGAAGTTTAATGGGCACTATCGTGATATCAAATACTTAGCCTATTTCCTCCATTTGCCTAAAGTTTGAAGAAGATCTTGAGGCTTTGACTAAGGAATCAAAGGGGTCTGGAGTAGCTATGCAGAAGGGAGTTCGAAGGAAGACGGCAAGGGAGATGGTGCCATGAGAACCACATGTTCGGAAGGACTTGAAGGAGACTGGAGCACTTCTCGATTCCGACAAGATTCTTCATGTGAGGGGGAAGGGTGAAGCTTGTTCCGCAGGGTGCAAGGCCAAGCCACGAATCGGTGTTGGTTGTAGTTTGTATACCTTCTCGAAGGCTCAATGGATGTGGCACGTGAGGTACATGGCCGTCTGGAAGGTTCTCGAACCTTGGAGAAAACATGTGTTAATACACTATCTTTCAACAGAATGAGCTAGTGCAACTTGTTGATAGGGACTAAATAACAGGAAATTAATGTATCATTTTCGCTTGAACGCACATTATAGAAAACGACATCAAGGCCCCAGTAACAACGGAAGCAAGGCTTGCCATTGGCTCACTAGATGCTGGGGGAAGCTTGCAGGGATTCAAGATCAATGTAGGTGCGGGTTCTGGGGGAGCATCAGTCACAAAGGTGTTGGAGAACATTAGTTAGGAGGCGCTGGGGGAAAATAGGGCATGAGGACGCTGGGTGAACCTCAGTCATGAGGGTGTTGAGGGAGCATCAATTATGAGGCTGCTAGGGAAACATCGGTCATCATATCATAGCATGCCATAAGATGCCACAGGGGTAAAGCAACATGAGCCCTGTGCGCTAGACCCTCTGCACAGGAGCCTAGCGCATGAGAGGGTTATGACATAGGGCAGCAACACATTGAAGGTTCCACAGGGACATATGTATGTGTGAGTGTCAAACATGTTGGCACTGTCACAGCCTACCTAGGGATGACCAAAAGGCCAACAATCAGATGACTTTTCTGTCCCTTTGCACATGCAGTAAGTGTGCATAACATAGAGTGGTAAATAACCTCTTAAAAGACCTATCACAGTAAGCTACTGGCCAATCATGAATGTTTGCATGTAGAAGTGTCCAAGTATCAGGACTTGCTCATCTCTTGCTATGGCGCAGAGAACCGGAAGGGACATGTGTAATACAATAGCCAAAATGTATATGTAACATATATTGTCAAATACTGTGAGAAATGTGTATGAGTCATTCAATACACATAACACACATGGACAAGAATGTGGCTGTGACAATCAGCATAATCATTGACAGTATTATTATTTTCTAATTATAGCTGCCCAAGGATATGGTCTGCAGCCATGGGTCATGACCCCAATTGCAAATCCTGAGGCTGAGCCGGAACAGCATTACAACCAGGCTCTGGCCAAAATCAGGAACATTGCGGAGCATACTTTTGGTGTGATGAGGTCACGGTTCCAATGCCTGGACATGTCAGTGGGGAGATTGCTATACTGGCCCCCTATGGTGTGCAAAATCATCATTGTATGTGCTATCCTATACAACATATAAGTACCTTACAAATGTAAGGTGAGATGTGGACCATGAGGAGCAGGAACCAATAGAAGAGGATGAGGATTGAGGAGATATCCAATGCACAATGGCTGGTACCTCTTTTTGCATGCAACCACAGCATTTTCTGCGTAAATTTGTTTACTTAATTGAATTAATCTCAAATATGAGCTAAATTGTGCAAAATCTAAATGAGTGTTTGCACTCATTCTTTGTTTTGGATATTTATGTCACAATTACTGCAAAAATCAAGTCATTCACACCTCCTCAATTTGAATTAGGCCTCAATATGTAACAATCATGTCATTAGACCAATTGAGCTACATGGGGCCATGGCTCTTAATCAATTCACCGATCCAGAAATGCAATGCAATGCAGTGCACTTAATTAAAGGGACAGACCAGTCATGCCACATATCTACATCCAAAATTATCTTTACTGTCCTCATGCATTTGAGCAGAGTAGTGCTGCACAGCTAGCAGTCTTGCAGTATTCTGCAGCAGCAAAGTGTCTTTCAGATGGCACTAAGTGCATGTTGGATCACAAATCACCAAATGTGTCCATACCTGAGACAATCAACTCAGTGTAGTCTATCTCACCAATGTGGTAGCATGCACAATGGTAGCACTTTGCAGGAGCTAATTTTGCAGCACATATCTTCACAGATCATAAGGGACAGGTGTCATTGTCATGGTCAAGACCAAGTGAGATGTGTACAAGATTGCATTCACATGTTCTTCTTATAGAATGCATATATGCATGTCTGGGGAACCTCAAAACACTATACATGGGACTCATTTATTGACCAAATTGTCATATATAACACTTCAGGCCACAGATGTCAGTATACACAACTCACAGGCCTTGCACAGTCATGTGAAGAGAGCCAAAGTCCTGCAACACAACTATGATATATGAGCAGATGTCTTTACATTGCAAGTAATTAACCAGAGAAGTATGACAATGGAGATGTTCTTTGCAAACATCACAACACATTAAAACTACAGAGATGCCAAGAGTGTGATATTAGTGTACAAGTGCATAGTTGAGGGGTTCACTAATCTTGTATCATCCCATTGGAGAAATGGCATTTGAGTGTGTGCCATTAAATAGGCCTGTGTCAGGGAAGGCTGTCTTCTTGCCCAGGAGGCCCACACAAAGATGGTCCCTCGGAGTAGATGTACTGCAACTGCCCATGGCAGGAGTGAGACAGAGATCATGTGTGATTGACAGAATGATGTTAATTGATCATCAATAGTGTACCTGACCATGCATGTGTCCCTGGATCACTGCAGTGAGGCCTAATGGCTAAATCACCTATTCGGTTTCTGTGTCACACTCACTCCTGCCCAACATCCTGTCTATTAAAACATGTCTGCATGTTAACAACATGTGTTGAACATGTGTGCCTGTGCAAGACATACACAACAAAAATCTTACAACATGGAACAGTGTGCACATGCTGAGAGTGTGTATGAAGCAAGAGTGTGTTCACCTTCCGACGCTCAATCTCAGGTCAAAGGGAGTATAGATCCAAACATTGTGTGATGACTGCATGTGCTGCACATCATGATGTTTGCTTATGTCTGATGCGTGGATCACAGCAGAGTTCCCCTAACGTTCTGTGATTGAAAAACGAGGGGCATAGACTGTGCATAGCCACACAGGGCAGCACAGATAGTCTCCCGACTGCATGGCTATATGTGAAGCATATTGCAAGTAATGTGCTGTACCAAACTGAATACAAAACAGTCATGCCTTTTCTCTTGTGCCTGTGCGGTTTTGGCTGCCTAGGGCTTACACAGGCACATGCACCATGGAGCAGGGATTTAACGATCACATGTACACAGCACACACAGAAAAATGAACTTACCAGGAGATTTGTAGGCCCAAGTCCTTGTAATGCCACTCCTGGGAATGTATTACTTACTGGCACATTTCTAGGTATACCTGGTTTGGTATGTTTGGGAATGCATATTTAACCATCAGGTGTGCATGGGTACCCTCATGCAATGGTCAAGGAGCCTCTCTCTGGTGCAGATAGCCAATGCATTCATTTGCAATAAATTGGTTCACTCATGAATAATTACACTTCTCATGGCTACTCAAGCTGGACTTGTTTGGCTTAAAAAATATGTAAACAGATATCCATAGCACATCTACTGTGGTGCATTGTGCAAGTTCAACCATATTGGTTCACATATATAACCTTGAGTGCAGACGTGTCTTTACCACCACATATCATGGCAGACCTTGCCTAAATTTGTGCGCAAATAAATATCGGCCTGACTATCACAAATGCCATATCGGAAATACAACAAATGTTTTTGAAATATCCAGTAAATCTGCAAGCTGGGTGGCACATACACTGTAGTAGGGGGGAGCCAGCCTGTCTCTGGGTTTCCATAGGTGTGTTGTGCATCGGTAACAAATCTCATGACATGATTCCTTACAGATTGAATGAATAAAGATGTTGGGAAGAATAGACAATACAATACCGTGGCATATGGGCCTCTGGAGCATTCTTCATATGAACATATGACTGTGGGGGATATTCAGGTGTGTGTCCTGGTAACAACTCTGACAACTTAAGGGCGATCAGAATGGTCCTGATACCAGCCTTGCTGTGTTGCTATATTGCCTGCTGTTGCCCAGGTTGGGTGAAGATGAATGCACATGCACTCCTTGAACCCAGATTCACTTCACAGGCCATGTGCTGGCAAATTGGTCATGAATTAACAGGGACATGAACCAATTACACTTAGAGAGATTCACCACCTGGATACCACCCTCTGTCAGACAGACCTGTCAAGTGGTGCCAACCCAGTCCACACAGATGTACCAAGTCTCATGCAACACTGGATGTGGTGAAGCATACATTACATAACTGCAGCATCACCACAGCTACCTAAGTCCTCCCAAGCCTAATTCAAACTACAAAAGGAATATTATTTAGTAAATGTGTCACTAAATTGCAATAATTACGTTGTTCCCCTCACAATAGATTGTTACTTAAGATGTAACACTTAAGACAGTATTATGCCACACAAAAGCACACTATGACCAGTGAAATGTACACATAACCTAACTTTTAACTTGTTTTTATAACTCTAGGACGAATGGAAGTGTGTCCATGCTATGATTTTCTGATTTTCACACTCCTC
Organism: Triturus cristatus; assembly: GCF_964204655.1. Lineage (NCBI taxonomy): Eukaryota > Metazoa > Chordata > Amphibia > Caudata > Salamandridae > Triturus > Triturus cristatus. The sequence continues at coordinate 855,064,711 of NC_140589.1, forward strand.
TGCATTATATCTCACACATTAGTCCAGTAGCATGGGGCAGAAAGGATGCAACGCCCCTGTTACAATGCACATTTCCTCCAGAAACCGGTCCCAGGATGCTTGTTTCCGGTCCAGGGAAGACATGGCTTGGCAGTTCGGGCTGGACTGTTCCCATGAGGTACAGGGTCAGACTGATTTGCATATGGCCATGTCTGAACTGGGGTGGCAGAGTGAGCTAAAGAATGATGATGTATTAAACCCAGATCAGTTGACTGGGGGTGAGTGCTTGCAATGTTCAACACTCCGTCCATCAGCCCCTTTGGTTTTACGATGCACATTGCACCAGTTCTGTCGTAAGCTGCGCATTGAGGCCAATGCATGTATAAAACATCATAAATGCCAATGCGGTGTACGTTCATCACACAATGGCAATCTCAGTATTGATGCATCAGAAAAAATTACTCATTGTCGAAAATGGTCAGGACTCACCCAGGAAATGACGCAATGGGTGTGGTAGGCTCATACTACGAAGTGTGAAGCTACTTTCAGTTTCTCTTACTCTCTGTTAGTCTGTGCTTGGAGTTGGAGGTGTTTGGAGAGTGGCTGTAATAATGGTGGTTGTTTGGCCATGTCAGTGTGTGCTCTGTCTCTATGTTGCACCCTTGTCTAATCCTTTTGTCCTTTTTTATAGTTTTGTCCAGCCACGGCCCATATAGAGCGTGCCACCGGGCGGTGACGTGGGGCGGGGGAGGGGCATTTGGTGATGCAGCCTGTGCAACGAAATTCGTTTTTTTTTTTCGGTACTTACCTGAAATCGTCCATATGCCACATTTTGCAAACCCCCACTGTGAGAAAGTGGCTCTGTATATACTGTTCCCAAATAGGTACAGTGTGTCCAGAGTCCACAGTCCCCAGAGGTTTGGCAGAGGCTAAAGTTAGATATAACCTTACTCTCTAAAGTGGTAACTTGGTTGAGCAGTAAGGCAGTATTAGAGGACAGTGTAAAGCATTTGTTGTACACACTCAGTCAGCAAATGGTCTCACACACTCAAGAACTGAACTCTAGGCCAATGGGTTATATAAAAAATATATCTTTGTTTTATTTTCGAACCAACAATAGGTATTAAAATATTCTTTTTCAGGATGAGATGCTTTAGTTAAATACTTTTGCAATATGCAGTTGACTTTTGTAGGTAGGTACAGGTTGTTGCAATCGGTAACACAATTTCAAACACAATAATACATTGAGCTCAATGGAAGTTTTAAGTTATTTGCAAAAGATTACTTTCAGGATTACTTTTCTATCTCCAGGACAGGATCCTAGATTCAGTCCTGGGACAGTTCTTGGAAATAAGTGAGTAAAGTCGACTTAGTTACTGTTGTGATTTTTAGGCAAAATTTTGCTATTTTAAAAGTTGACACTTAGAAGAAATTTCATAGAAAAAAATGATTTTTAGGCAAAATTTTGCTATTTTAAAAGTTGACACTTAGAAGAAATGTCTAAGAAAAACAGTCAATAATTCCCTATGGGAGAAAATTCAAGTTACAGGTATGGTATGTTCTCGTTACTTTTGTAATCCAGTACTGGGCTCCTAGGCTCAGTACTGGGACCTCTATCTAAAACAGATAAGCAATTACATTTTCACAGTTGGTACGATTTTTAAAGAATATTTGTAGTTTGCAAAAATCGACACTTAGAAGAAATTTCACAGAAAAACAATCAATAATTTCCTATGGAAGAAAATTGGGTTAATGGTAAGTACGGTTGTGAGTACTTTTCACGGTCAGTGCTGGGCACCAAGATCTAGCTCAGGGATCTCTCCTAATAGCAGGTGAGTATTTTCATTTTCGTTACTCAGTTGATTTTAGGTGAATATTTTAAGTTTTAGAAACTCCACACTTTTTAGAAGAAATTTCAGAAGAAACCAGTCAATGTTACCCTATGGAGGAAAATTGGGTTATCGTCTTTTGGGTAAGTACTCGACTGGCAGAGTTAAGGTTCTGGGCACAGACTCAGGGGTCTCCCAGGGTCGGGTAAGTACAGTTGTTACACCCTCAGCGGCACAGGGGCAGCCGGGTGCAGAGTGAGTTAGGCCCAATGTTATCCTATGGGAGGCAGGGGGGCCTTGGTTGGTGGCTGCTGACTAGCAGGCCATGCGGCTGTGGGAGCTGGGCTCCTGGTCACTTGCTCAGGGCAAATGGGGAAGTAGATAGGAGTAGAGGTTACACTGCCAGGACCACTCGGGCGGCTGGGTGCAGGGTGCTTTGAGCCTTTGGGCGCTCACTGGATTTCAATGGGAAAGCTCCTGGATGAACAAAGCCTGCAAGCTCGGGGACGAAGATACTTCAGGTGCCACCACCACTTCGAGAGGTAAGTTGGGTAGTTGGAGGATAGGTAGATACCCAGGAGTTGGGCACAGGGGGCCACAGGGTGCCGGGTGCAGGGGTGCCTTTTGGTGTCGGGAAATCTTACCCTCTGTTGATCGCAGTTGGGGGGTACCTGGTTGTTAGGCTGCAGGCATCGTCAGGAGCATCGAGGTGAGTCCTTGGGTGCCGGATTCGGGGTCACAGTCACCAGGGGCACGCTCTCATGGTCTTTGTTCACTCCGGCACAGGCCAGGCTTGGCGGGTGCAGAGTGTGCAGAGTTCGCGGTTCCGGGGCGATGCCAGGGGTTAGAAGCTGGTTTTGAGCAGAGCCACTGCTCATTGGAGTCCCAGGTGCTCAGAGTTAAAAGGTAGCCAGGTCCTCTGAGGTTTGTGAGGTTGCTGGCCACAAGAGGTGCCGGGATATAGCAGTAGCAGGTTTGAGGGTCAACAGGCCGGTAGGGCTGGGGCCAAAGCAGTTGGTGTCTTCTTCTTCTGGTTCAGGGTTCAGGGTACCCCTAAATACTAGATTTAGGGGGGTTACAGGTAGGTAAAGGGCAGGGACCAGTAGGTCCCTGCCCTGGGGTGGGTACAACCCCTATCCTGCCACTCTCCTGTGGGAGGGGGGCAGTAGCCTAGTCCTGATTGGGCAGCGCCTCCCATCTTCAAGAGTGCCCAGAGATGTGCTTCACCTCTCCTCCCCCACCTGAGGGGTGGGGTTGGCAGGCTGGCACATCCCCTGTCCTTATTTGGTTTTTCCGGCCAGTCTTCCCACCAGAGTGGGTGTTAGAACCGGTGGGGGACAGTTTGCTGGGTACAGCAAGTGGCCTGGGGAAGCTCACAGAGGCGGCATGCCTTTGGAGCTTCACCCTGTCCATCCTAGGGGAGGAGACCTAGCACCTCGCCCAGGATGTGCGTTGTTGCAGGCCCAGGAGAGCGGGGGCTCCCCTATCCAGGGGTCCAGCAACATGTCTTCTGTGTGGCAGCCTAGGCAGCCTCCCAGACCAGACGTGGATTGTAGGTTAGGTTTCAGGGGGCATCTCTAAGATGCCCTCTGTAGTGCTTTGTACATTAAATCCCACACTGGCATCAGTGCGGGTTTAATGTGCTGAGACGTTTGATACCAAACTTCTCAGTCTTCAGTGTTGCCATTATGGTGCTGTGGAGTTCGTGTTTGACGAGCTCTCAGCACCATGTACTCTTAAATGGCAGCACTTCACTTACAGTGCCCAGGAATGGACCTGGGCATCTTGTCTTACAACAGCTTCCATCCTCGACCATTGAGAGAAAATTTACCCTACAGTCAGTTTTTACGATTGAAACGGAACTGCAGCAAGCTGACAGATTATAAGACCCAAGCAGCAGCTCAAGAACATAAGCTAGAACTCAGGAATTACCCTTTGAAGACAATCAAGAAATGCCAAAAGAGAGCAAGGAATCAGCCCAGAGATAGTTTACTTGAATCAATCCAACGAGAAGAACCAGCAGACTTATTGACATGTGGTACAACTTACTGTACATCCACAAACACTGTAAAGAAAATAATAAATAGGAACTGGAGAATTCTAACGTCCAACAATCTGGATTGGCCCAAACCACGCTTTGCCAATAGACGAACACAAAACATTAAGGACATCCTTGTACACACAAGACCAACTGCCACTACAAATGATGGAACCTTAACAACACTCTAGGACCTCAACCCTATAGTAGGACATTACCCGTGTGGCTCGTGTTCGGTGTGTAAACTCACAAAGACAACGAAAACACTACAACTTCTACCTAATTTCACCTGGACGATACGCCACCACACGAACTGCAACACTACACATGCAATTTACATGATTGTATGCCCTTGTGGCCTCAAGTACATAGGGATGACGTGCCGAAAAGTGAAGATTCGAATCTGTGAACACAGGAGCAATGTAACCTGCAAACGAATTACAACTAAGATGAGCAAACACTACATTGAACATAACCATGATCCTGATGATCTTAAATGGGTAGTCCTTGGGACCCTGAAAACAAGACCGTACAACGCAGAGAAGATCCTTTTTGAGAAAGAACAACGTTGGATTTATTGCCTCCATACAGATACAGGAGGAATGAATGATAATATCCCGTGGCATGCCTTATCATGATCTTTTAGAGTTCTGAAGATCAACTGACAAATGTTTGCCGTTAAGAACATCCCACTATAATTACAGTTAGAACACTTCAGTACAACATCTCCCCTTGGCCCTTAATATAACCATCTAAACTGGCCAAGAGACTAAGAAGATTCATAATAAAGTTTGGCAACTAGCAATTGTCCCTTTAAGAATAGAAGATGTTAATCAACACAACCTACATCCCTTAATTACGAAATCATACTAATTGACAATACACCGCCTATTAGTATGACGGCTGAAATTCTCCAGTTTTTTAACGAAAACTGCCATTGGTTCATAATTTACCCATCCATATTGACCAAGGGACTGAAACTCATGAAGTCAAGTCACAATAGAGGATGAAATATAGCAATTGTCCTTTTAAGAATAGAAGAAGCGATACAACATTACTGACACTCCTTAATCACCGAATTCAGTACCCTGCCATAATAATTAGGCCCGGGTGGTAAATTCCGTTCTGCTCGCGGAATTTGCGGAATTTGGGTAATTTTGCGTTCCGCGGAGAACGCGAAATTGCCCAAAATTCTGCTTTCCGCGACTTCGCGAAATTTTTTGCTTGTTCACGTTCTCAACATGCGTGTTCGCGAGATATTTCTCCCCGAGCACGCAAACAGCGATTGTGAACAGGAAAAAGGCATTGCGAACAAGCAATTCCGCGTGTTCGCGGAATTTCTGCGTGTTCGCGGAGATTTTTTACCATTTCACGGAGATTTGCGTAACGCGATTACGCAAATTCCGCCCACCCCTAATAATAATCACATTACTATCATTTAATTTCATTCTTTAGCCACTAAAAGACTAACTTGTAACGTTATAGTCTTTTCTCTAATAACAAGGACCCTGTGCCAATCAACCTTGCCAACCAACTCCACTATAGTCCTTCTTCCCTTTTTACCATTACCGGGAATACACACGAACCAAGAATGGCCCTCGCGTCACTCAGAGCACCGTAGTGAGAGCCAGCACAAGTGAATCACTGTGAAGACACTGGTGAGAGATACGAACGAACAGACCTCCCTGCCGTCATCCAAGTGTCAAGTAAGATACTGTAACTTTCACTTCTTTCCTTAGAAAGGAATCGGCATTCAGAGGCCCGCCGGTGACTCCATGAAGCTTTGCAATTTAAAGCTTACAAGGTAAAAGCCCCAACGATTGTTTGTTAGGCGTTTTCTTGCCTGTAGTGTCTCGATGTCAATAACACACCGAATCTTGCTAAATCACAATCGCGCTTGATATAGATTCTACCTATCATAGCTGCCATAACCTTCTGAGTTCACCAGGTGCTAAACAACAGCTCCTATCAACGATCAGATCTACGATAGCCTCTTACAACTAAGTAACTATGAATCAGCTAAAAACGCGCGAATTTCAAGACATCGTATTTCTATTCCTAATGGTTGATTATTGCGGTTAAATGAATGATATTTTAGATTCAGATATATGCGCACCTTTAGACTGCATAATCACCTGTAATAAGACTTCGAGAATCAGCCAAAAGCGCGCTGGTCTGGGACATCGAATCTTCTATTCTAACTGCATGCAAATTACTGTCAAATGAACGATCTTTCTGTTATATGTGCACCTTCAGGCAGAATAACCACCCGTAAATGACATTTGGGCCTTAACTATTAAGCTCTAAACGCACTCCAACATAACGATATGTATACCTGTGTAATCTTGAATCTAACCGCCCTGCCCACTGACTATTTTGTAGTTACATCCCTTTTGAAAGCATAATGTTGCGTTATACTCTCTCCCACTGTGGACAATTGAGTAACACTGTTCCAGCAGCCTTTTTACTGAAACTTTTGAATGCATAAGTTTTCATGTATCACTGCATCCCCCAACTTTCTTTTCTCTCTCTAGGTACAGATACTACTGATCTGACCCTTTTGAACCCAGAGCGGTGAGTACACCTCTCCGTGCAGAACCAAACAGGCTCATCACACTCAAAACTCGGTCCTGACGAAAGCCCCTAGAATACACAGAGGGCTGAAACATGTTGACCCATAAGAAGTGCGTATGATAAGTAACTCATTCAAAACGCACGACACCTTTCTTTTAATCTCCCATTCACTGCCTCTCAAATAAATCATTGAGGTTGAAGGTGAAATAGGGATTTTAAATATTTTTTTCACAATATCACGAGCACATATTCACATCTATTTCTGACCACTACTGTCAGTACCAGCGGGTCTTCCTCCAGGTGGAGGTCAGCATTTTACAAAAGAAAATGACCCAATGATGAAGCTGAAACAGTACACAAAAGGCGGAGAATGAAAATATTCCGCCATCGGCCTGTGTAGATGTATGAGGGTCTTTTTTTGACGGACACTACCGAAAAGACCCTGGTAACACAGGACAAGTGGTCCATTCTCTCTCTCTCTCCCCCCCTTGATTTAAAACTTTTACTGAGAAGTCTACAAAGTCAATCCAGGACTGGGTCTGGGTTTTGTGAGCCCCCCTGAATCTAATTCAATACTCAGTAGTGAATCCAAATCCGTCAATCAGAGTCTTCCTCATGAGGTCATAGGATCCTGCCTCTAGCCTAGAGAGGGTCAGAAGCCTGTATCTGCAGTTACCAGAGAATAGTTCCCACAGGAGTGCCCCCCAGAGAGGTTTCTTTACTCTTCTTATCTCACAAGCTCTCTCAAAGGCTGTGAACTATTTGGTGATGTCATTACCTTCCTCAAATTTAGGGACAATCCCTTTGGGGATTTTAGGATCAGAAGTTTCCTCCCTATCCTTGTTTTTATTATTGCTTCCACCATTGATGGGTGCTAAACCCATCTCTCTCCTTTCTTTTTCTAGAGCCAGGAGCATGGACTCCAGCTACAATCGTTTGGCCAGCCTAGCTAAAAGACTGTCCTCTTCACTGGTGGGTCCCCCAGTGATCTTTCTGTTACCTGGTTCACCTGTGTGAACTCTAGGTTCCCAGATGCTAATTCTTGGATTCAAGGGTATGGGGGCCCTTTCCTCCCTAGGGAATAGTGTGGGGGGGTTATTATCCTCCTCCTCTTCTTCCCTTTCCTCATCTGACAGGTCATCACCATGTTCAGATGGGTGGTCCTTAGCATACTCAGCCAAGAGCTCCTGGAGCCCTACTTTGGTTGGATGCAGGCCCATTGATACGTGTTTAATTTTGCATAAGGACCTCAATTCCTTGAAAGACAAGTGTAAGTAAGGTGTGAGGTCGAGCTCCTCCACCAGGTCCATGTTATTATTTTCACTAATAGCTGGGTTTGTTTGAGTCATTCTAACCTGACAGTTCTAATCCTCTACCCTGACTATAGTGACTTTTATTTTTCTAAAATTCTAATGGGACTTAAGCAAGGCCCTGTCAAGACTTTTAGTATTTTGGAAAAGACCAATCAGAATTCTAAAGGCAATTTTAAGAGTTCTGTTGTGTGATCAGATGGTAACCAAGTAGTCCAACAAATGCAAGTTTGTATCCCACCGCTGCCACCAATGTGAGAAAGTGGCTCTGTATATACTGTTCCCAAATAGGTACAGTGTGAACAGAGTCCACAGTACCCAGAGGTTTGGCAGAGGCTAAAGTTAGATTTAACCTTACTCTCTAAAGTGGTAGCTTAGTCGAGCAGTAAGGCAGCATCAGAGGACAGTGTAAAGCATTTGTTGTATACATTCAGTCAGCAAATGGTCTCACACACTCAAGAACTGAACTCTAGGCCAATGGGTTATATAAAAAATATATGTTTGTTTTATTTTAGAACCAACAATAGGTATTAAAATATACTTTCTCAGGATGAGATGCTTTAGTTAAATACTTTTGCAATATGCAATTGACGTTTGTAGATAGTTACAGGTTGTTGCAATAGGCAACACAATTTCAAACACAATAATACATTGAGCTCAATGCAAGTTTTAAGTTATTTGCAATAGATTACTTTCAGGATTTCTTTTCTAACTCCAGGACTGGATCCTAGATTCAGTCCTGGGACAGTTTTCGGAAACAAGTGAGTAAAGTTGACTTAGTTACTGTTGTGATTTTTAAGCAATATTTTGCTATTTTAAAAGTTGACACTTAGAAGAAATTTCATCGGAAAAAATAAATTATTCCCTATGGGAGAAAATTCAAGTTACAGGTATGGTATGTTCTCGTTACTTTTGTAATGTAGTACCGGGCTCCTAGGCTCAGTACTGGGACCTCTATCTAAAACATGTAAGCAATTACGTTTTCACAGTTGGTACGATTTTTAAAGAATATTTGTAGTTTGCAAACATCGACACTTTGAAGAAATTTCACAGAAAATCAGTCAATGATTTCCTATGGAAGAAAATTGGGTTAATGGTAAGTACGGTTGTGAGTACTTTTCAGGGTCAGTGCTGGGCAACAAGATCCAGCACTGGTATCCCTAATAGCAGGTGAGTATTTTCGTTTTCGTTACTCAGTTGATTTTAGGTGAATATTTTAAGTTTTAGCAACTCCAACACTTAGAAGGAGGAAAATTGGGTTATCGGCTTTTGGGTAAGTACTCGACTGGCAGAGTTAAGGTTCTGGGCACAGACTCAGGGGTCTCCCAGGGTCAGGTAAGTACAGTTGTTACACCCTCAGCGGCACAGGGGCAGCCGGGTGCAGAGTGAGTTAGGCCCAATGTTATCCTATGGGAGGCAGGGGGGCCTTGGTTGGTGGCTGCTGACTAGCAGGCCACGCTGCTGTGGGAGCTGGTCTCCTGGTCACTTGCTCAGGGCAAATGGGGAAGTAGATAGGAGTAGAGGTTACCCTTCCAGGGCCACTCGGGCGGCTGGGTGCAGGGTGCTTTTGAATCTTCGGGCGCTCAATGGATTTCAATGGGAAAGCTCCTGGATGAACAAAGGCTACAAGCTCGGGGACAAAGATTCTTCAGGTGCCACCACCACTTCGAGAGGTAAGCTGGGTAGATGGAGGATAGGTAGGTACCCAGGAGTTGGGCACAGGGGGCTGCAGGGCGCCGGGTGCAGGGGTACCTTTTGGTGTCGGGAAATCTTACCCTCTGTCGATCGCGGTTGGGGGGTACCTGGTTCTGAGTCTGCAGACGTCATCAGGAGCATCGAGGTGAGTTCTTGGGTACCGGATTCAGGGTCACAGTCGCTGGGGGGACGTTCTCGGGGTCTTTGTTCACTCCGGCACAGGCCAGGCTTGGCGGGTGCAGAGTGTGCAGGGTTCGCGGTTCCGGGCTGATGCCAGGGGTTAGAAGCTGGTTTTGAGCAGAGCCACTGCTCATGGGAGTCCCAGGTGCTCAGAGTCAAAAGGTAGCCAGGTCCTCTGGGGTTTGTGAGGTTGCTGGCCACAAGATGTGCCGGGATGTAGCAGGAGCAGGTTCGAGGGTCAACAGGCCGGTAGGGCTGGGGCCAAAGCAGTTGGTGTCTTCCTCTTCTTAGCAGCTGCACAGCAGGTCTCCTTTCTTCTAGCTCTTCTTTGTTTTTTGGAATCTGGAATCTAAGGAAGGAAGGTTCAGGGTACCCCTAAATACTAGATTTAGGGGGTTACAGGTAGGTAAATGGCAAGGACCAATGGGTCCCTGCCCTGGGGTGGGTACACCCCCTATCCTGCCACTCTCCTGTGGGAGGGGGGCAGTGTCCTAGTCCTGATTGGGCAGGGCCTCCCAACTTCAAGATGGTGAGTGCCCAGAGATGTGCTTCACCTCACCTCCCCCACCTGAGGGGTGGGGTTGGCAGGCTGGCACATCCCCTGTCCTTATTTGGGGTTTCTGGCCAGTCTTCCCGCCAGAGTGGGGGTTAGAACCGGTGGGGGCCAGTTTGCTGGGTACAGCAAGTGGCCTGGGGAAGCTCACAGAGGCGGCATGCCTTTAGAGCTTCACCCTGTCCATCCTAGGGGAGGCGACCAAGCACCTCACCCAGGATGTGCATTGTTGTAGGCCCAGGAGAGCGGAGGCTCTCCTATTCAGGGGTCCAGCAACATGTCTGCTGTGTGGCAGCCTAGGCAACCTCCCAGACCAGACGTGGATTGTAGGTTAGGTTTCAGGGGGCATCTCTAAGATGCCCTCTGTAGTGCTTTGTACATTAAATCCCACCCTGGCATCAGTGCGGGTTTCATGTGCTGAGAAGTTTGATACCAAACTTCTCAGTCTTGGGTACAGGGCCTCTAAGGGTGGCACAATAAGTGCTGCAGCCCTTAGAGGCCTTCCCTGGTCACAAGGCCCTGGGTACCTAGGGTAACATTTACCAGGGGCTGACATGTGGCCAGGGTTTGCCAATTTGGGTTTGAGGTTTTTAGGGAAGGAACATAGGCCCTGGGCACTTGATTGTCAGGAGTCCAGGGCACACTCAGTCAAAGTACATTCAGCAATTCAGCAAAAAGTTGGGGCATACCATGCAAGAAAGATGGCACTTTCTCACACCCACCCTGCCCCTCCCCTGCCCCATGTCACCACCCGGAGGCACGCCCTATACGGGCCGTGGCTGGTTTTGTCTAGTTATTGTCGCTGTTTTGTTGAGAGTTTGTCTTTTTGGGGTATTTTCTTGTAGGGGTTGTTATAGTTTTTTGGGGGGATTTGATTCTTTTTGTATAGTGTCTGTGCAAGGGATAGGGACATATCGGGTAGGAGCAAAAACTTCAGTGAACCGGAGTTTGGAGAACTTGTTTGGCTGACCATCCCCTACGCACTCAGGATGTTGGCAGCTGGGGATAGGGTGAGCCAGGGCTACCCTGCAAAGGACAAACAAGATTGGTGGGAGCGTGTGTGCTGGCATCACCAGAAGACCTTCCAGGTCGATCAGACCTGTGTCCAGATGAAGCATTGCCTCTTTTTTTGGGGCAACACCAAAACATTATACCTGCTGACAAGGCAGGCATTCTTGCACAGAGTTGGAAGGTACAAACAATTCACACCATTCAGCACTCTGTCCAACAGTGCCAGTAAACTGTTATGTGGCTTCAATATTGTTACATACGGTGAATGCCTGTCTTCTTCTACTACTACACCACTTAGTCATTCCAAGGATGAATGTTGTCACCCATGTTTCATGGTACTAGCTGCGTTCAATAATCTGTCCATTTTCAGATATGTGTGTCTAAGCTGTTGTGTAAATCTGAAATACTGGGATAGCATAGGTTGTAATATTGAAATGTAAGCATATGCTAAAGCACTGTTTACAATGCAATGTCCCAAATAATGTATTCTAGGTGGACATCAACTATTCACTCGGTGGGAGGTGGACTCCTTCCAGGACACCAGTGCTACCAGAAAGTGTTATAAGTACATGCACTTAGCATTTGTAAGTCTGTGTGTGATCTAAGTGAAATGTACAATTGTGATGCGTTGTCGGAGGTAATAATCACCTACTATCCATTTGCTCTCTGTGTGTGAAACACAACAGAACCTGCCCATAGATTCCTTTGGAATGAACAAGGAAGAATTCCATTGTTAATGTGAGGTGTATGTAAGCAGGCCCACAGTATGTTAGCATCTTAACATTTGTGTTTATGTTTGCACATCTACAGTCATGTGGCTTTGGGCATAGTAACCATCACCTGGTGCAGAATCTACATGTGTTCAACAGAAACACATTAGCTCATGCAACAAATGGCACTTGGCTATACAATCATGTGTCAATGTAAGTAGTAGCACAGTGAAATGTGCTTTGCTAAGCATGTCTAGGCAGGATTCTTTTGCATATGTTCAAAATTGTGTATGACACACAGGTGCAGATGATGTGCAATATTTTAACATAGACACTGTTAGCAAGAAATCAGAATGAGTGTTTATGCCACATATGTTCCATCAACATGCAGCCTACTTTGCTCAGACATGCTGCATACTTTTGAGCTCCCCAGCCAAAGAATATCTGTTTGACTGACCATAAGGGTGGCCAAACAAACCTGCTGTGTTACACCTAATTTATTTGTACACAACATGTCTGTCCCTGAAGCAGTATGCTAGATAAAATGCAGAATTGTGAAAAGATGTATGTCAGTGTCAGCAGGGTAGCCATCTCAATCTAACCTATTTTGTATGTGATATTTGCGGCATTTGTTTTTCAGATGGACAACAAACCTTCATATTAAAAGTAATTGATCCATGACAGACAACAAATGACATGGCTAGAAGTGTCCCTTTCCATGTGTTTGTACATCAACATGTGGATAACTGGATCTTCAATTTCTGGGCCTACCACGAGGTATAACTGTTGTAATCCAGCCTCAGGGGTACTTTGGTCTCGCTCAGAGTCATGGTGCAAGGATCCATCGTAGAAGATTTTAAGGTTTTTAATAACCCCTTAAGTGACCATTTCCCCATTATCATGGTCCTCGCTGAAAGAACAAAGAATAAGCCATATGACATTCTGACCGCTCTAAATCAAAGCGATCTAGAGCTAGGCTCTTTGAATGGCTTTACATTGAAGTGGGGTAATATTGATAAAGAAGCCACAACAAAAAAAATTGTCACAAATAACCAAACGGATATTATTAACTGCTTGGATTCCACCACCCACCCTAGTGAAACTATAGTAAGCTTTCTATCAATTACAACAACCATACAAAAAGAATTGACTAAAAAGCACAAACAAAGGCCCCAACTGAAGAAAGGGTGGTTTGATACAGCATGTACTAAAGCATCTACACGCCTAAAGGAAGCTCTGAACAGTAAACATAAGGACAGAGTCGAAATCATCAGACTTAGAAAAGAGTATACAGCCGCCCTAAAAAACAGGAAAAAGGAAGTAAAAGCTGAACTATGGTCAAAACTGATCCAAAGCTCGGAACTTAACGATAGTGCTTTGTTCTGGCAGATAGTTCGTTCCCCACTCCTAACAGAGAAATCCAACCTTCCATCAATTGATGTATCTATAAGCCAACACGAATGGGTGAACCATTTTACTAAAGTCTTTGCCATAGACCCGACCGAAGACACAGATCAGCCTGAACCTCTACCACAAATTGTCTATCCGTTAAATCTTCACTTCTCCCATGAAGAGGTCCAAAAAGCTTTAAAATCTTCAAAAACAGCCAAAGCACCAGGCCCGGACGGCGTTCCGGTTGACGTTTTTAAACACCTTCCAGATCTTTGGACCCCGCTACTAACTAACGTCTTGAACGCCACCACTGAAGTAGGTATCCTGGAATCCTGGAAAACATCAATCTTGGTACCTATCTTCAAGAAAGGAGATCGAAATAGTCCAACATGCTATAGGCCGATCTCCCTCCTGGACTCCCTAGGCAAAATGGCAGGACGAATATTACTTGACCGCCTCCAGGAGTGGGCCTTAGAACACAAAATTATTTCCGATCTACAATATGGCTTCCGGGAGGGACTAGGAACAACTGACCAGGCTCTAAACCTGTCCCTACAGGCGAGCAAATACCTGGACGCCAAAGGGTCCTCATTCCACATGGCCTATGTCGATCTTTCCGCAGCATTTGACTGCGTGTCACACTCAATGCTGTGGAATACAATCTTGAAAATGGGCGTTCCTACACCAATTGTGGATTTCTTACGCGAACTATATACAGGCACCACTGGCAGGGTAAGATTTGGGACAAAGGGCGAGCTCACTAACTTCTTCAGAGTGGAAAAGGGGGTCAGGCAGGGGTGCGTATTGGCCCCCTTCTTATTCACCCTATACACGAATGGCCTAGAGGTTGCCATGCTACAAGGCAGTAAGGACCTCCCGGCAACAGTTCGTCGGCAGATACCAGCACTTCTATATGCCGACGATGCTGTTATCCTAGCAAGAACTTCAAACGAATTACAAATGGCCCTGAACAGATATTGTGATTTTATGGCAAGTTTAAACCTGAAACTGAACGCAAAAAAAACGTACACAATGCACTCAGGGGAGCAAAGAAACGTAAAACACAGGAAGTTAATGGCGCAGGGCGAACACCTGGATAGGACTAAAACCTATCCCTATTTAGGGATTGTCATTGACGAAAAATTCAAATGGACTCCAGCCATTAATACAAGAAAATTGATTTTCCTCCGAGAGACATCATCACTAAAAACCTTCTCGCAGAGATTGGGGCAGAGACAAATTAAAGAACTAGTGCAAATATATAACGCAAAATGTGTAAGCACTGCAACATATGGGGCGGGGATCTGGGGTTTTAAAAACGTGGACTCAATACAAACAATAGAGAATTCTTTCCTTAGATATTTGCTGGCGGTGCCCAAAACCTGCTCCACCTATGCCTGCCACTCTGAGCTGGGCATTGACTATATCACTGACATCATAAAACTACAACCAATAATGCTGTGGCGCAGAATATGGGTTACCGAGCAATGCCACTTGACCAGGACGATTATACAAGATATTTTAACGCTAGACCACGCTAAGAAAATCAAATGGCTGTCGTACGTCAAAGCGTTATTGACAGATCTTGGATATAGGAAATACTTTGACCATCCATCGCTGATAGAGGAAATCCCTAAAAAGACCTTAAAAAGGGAGTGTTTAACTCATTTACGTCAGCTACGTTTATTATCCGAGGTCCACAAGCCATCAGTCCAACATTCCCTGCTAGTCCAGACTGCGTTTTCTGCTGAACCTTACCTAAATTTTAAAATAACACAGTTTGAAAGAATGCTGCTTACCCGCTTCAGACTTGATTTGTTCCACCTACTAGTTCTATTTCCTGAGCAAAATGTCAGGACTTCTACCACCTCTATGTGCCCTTGTGATTTGGTATCGCCACAATCAACGATACACACAATGTTATTCTGCAAATTCTATAGCGAGCCCCGGAAGCGCTGGATACTCCCTATCTTGAAGTTCTGGGGCTTCCGTCAATGTCGCCCAGCGTATTTGGCACTACAATTTCTGGAAAATGAAAACTATGCGAAAGCGATTGTATCTTACCTTAAATTTTGTATACGCCACCGCACAAATTTATAACCTCGAACAACATCGCTTATACATATTAACGAAGGGACTGAGATAACAGAAAAACTGTACGTCTTTGCACATGTTGGAAAAATTTGCCCTAATGAAATTGTGATGCACTTTTTACTTCCATGTATTGCTGGCGGTGCCCAAAAATGTACATTTTAATAATCTTTTTAACCTTTTTTTTTTTTATACAATTGTAACTGTGTTTTTATTCTATTTGAACTTTTATGGTGTTTTTTCAAAACTACCGAATAAAGTTGATATTGATTGATTGATGTGCAACAAAGTAGTAGGTCAGGTGGGTGCTCCGGCATGTATACACACACTACTGAGAAGCACTGTCTAATTCATAATGTGTGCAGCCAAATGCAGGCTTTGGATGATGTGTGGGCCAGTGGCAGCTCCTCCACTAAGGCGGAGGAGCATCACCCCATTGCTTTTCAGCAGTGTACGGAAAAATAAAATGATAATAATAGAAAGTTATTATAATTTTTTTTATTTTTCCTGTTGCGGGCACAGCAGCTTTGCCAGGCGGGGTGGGACAGGGCTGCTCTGCTGACAGAGCAGGAGAGGGAAGGAGAGGTTTTCACTCCCTAAGTGCGCCCCTCTATGGCTGGCCAAAAATTCAGGCGCACTTAGCATGTTCTCCACCCAGGCTGCATTTCAGCCTGGGTGGATAACATGCCCAGGCTCCCTGTTCCCATCAGAGCACCAACCCGTAGAGCTCAGCCCAATCACAACACTGCATCAACAAGGAAACAACTTTGCTTAGGAAGGCACCCATAGTTGCTATAGGACTCCTGCTTGTACTCCATAGTTTACAAGATGGTGAGAATGGCCCCAAGCAAGGTGGCAACTTCACTGGTGTCACATTGGCAGGGCTGTTGTTCTTGTCTCTGCCTCATGACACCAGCAATGCCAGCCAGTTTAATTCTATAGAACAAAGGGTAGGGGCCTTTGATTGCCTCAAAGATGTATTTGTTGTGACTGAAGCACCTACGGACTCCTTCTCGGGTGCCCAAGTTGGTCTCCATCCCTGCTTGCACCTCATCTAGCAGCTGCTGTGGACTCCTACCACTTGCAGTTGGGAGGCTACTTGGGGTCCACCAAGTCCACAGCTGGGCTTGGGCTGGCAGATGAGGCATGTCCTGAGGTAGACGGTTCTCAAAGACGCTGTTGCCCCTTGCCTTGACTAGAGAAGGTGTTCCAATGGAGTCCAGGAGTTGCTGGAAGGTGTCATCATCCATGGGGGGGCAGGATGTCATCGCCAACAGGTTGGTCATCCAGGACAGGCTGCTAGTCAGGAGGTGTTGCTTCTCCCTCTGCATGAAATTGGAATATGTTAATGTGATCTATGATAGATGTTGACGTGATTAATTTGGCTGGCACACAGACTTTATTCTCATTCACTTTAAGTTAAATGTTGACATGCAGACATACGTTACTCGAAGGAAATTAAGCAAGTTTACACTATTCTTGCCATTTAGATAGCAATATCTTTACATTGTTCACATGACCACTGTGTTTTTTGTGTCACACCTCACATTGCAAGGCAGTTACTCAGCTTGCTGGCCTGCCCTGCCTGTGAGGGTAAGTTGAGGTAAGGGCCACATCTGCCTTGTTGATTAACTTTCTGTTTCATGATGAATATACTGATTAGAGATTCACTTATTGACACCACAACTATATACCTTGCACCAAGTCACCTGGGTGCCTGTATTCCCTCAGCCCACAGTTACAGGGAAAGTGATGTAGGTTTGGTCATGTATTTGATCTGATCCGGGGCTCTGCCTTTCACTCAGTACTCCACGCCAGTCTGCCTTGTTGCGATGTCTTACATGCACTTTGTGCATTGATTTGACCAAGGGCTCATATTTGACATGCATCCACACAACTCTATATAGCTGGAAACCTTGCAACACTACAGGAATGTGCAAGAACATGTACTTACTATGGTCTACTTATTTTTGTGTATTCATGTAATTTAATTACAAACACAGTTTTCTCCATAGTTTAGAACAGTAGACACTGTGTACAGTTTCCGAGGGGGATAGGCCCAGTCAAGCTTGTAAATTTTAACCACTGATTATCACCCCATTTTGTCATTGCCCCAGCTGGTTATCTGCAGAGTATCACAGATTTCTTAACTCAGCCCACTTACTCGTACCTGTACATGACTCCTCTGGTAATAACTCATTTGGACCCAGGAACTCTACTTACTGTCACACACTGATGGCACCCAGATCATACAGTGTCTAACATGTGACACCAACATCACTGATACAAGTTAACATATGCAATTGACTGACATACCTACCTGTATGTGAGAGCTACAGCTCAAGCTATACTCCACATGCTAGTAGTAATGTTTTCTATGACATGTACCTACCCTGGTTGGACACATAGCTAGGCCCATACACCTCACCCTTCAACATTCCCCAAAACCTGCTCATCATCCTGGACATGTAGCTCATACTGTCACTTCACTATTCCATGTTTCACATCCTCCTGATTTGATATATGAGGCATAGTCGGATATTTCTATTTATGGCTCCCTCCTCACAGCTGCTATATCTTCACCCTGGTCCACATTACATGTAGGATCTTGTACACCAATCCCATCTTCTAAGAAACCCCTTCACAGCTGAAACACAAGTGTGACACATTAACACACAGCACCGTGTGACTATCACTCAGGATACATTGCAGTACACAAGTCACAACTCGCCTCCTTGCTGCTATACAATCGTTTCCCATTCAGACACAGTGCCAGTTCAATGTGGTCAGCCACACCTACATTGCATTACACTACCAGGGGCCCACCAGGCTCACACACCATCTATTCTTTCAACAAACACTCATGGTCCATCATGGTGAGCATCACTTGTATGCACCCCCAACCCAGTATACATTTGTACATGACATGAGGGAGGGTGGTCTCAAACATGGCAGGTGATACCTGTGTCCTCTCTCCCTGCCCATCAGGATAGTAGCATGCAATGTAGTTGCATGCTAGTGACTATACATGTGGCACTTTGCATGATGCTACTTGGTGATACTCCACATACTCCACACATGAACCCCCTCTCAGTTGAGGAGTTAATCCTCTGGCAGCCTCATTCCATTCCATTGCGTTACAGTCCAGATTTGGCTGCATGGACACGAAATAGACACACTAGCCTCATGGAGCAATGGGGCCTGCATCGTCACAGTCAGGATGTGTAGGGTTCAAGTGTTCATGCATGATGTGCTGCTCCAGTCCAGGTTTCTTGCTCCAGTCATGGTTTCTTCCTTTGTATTGTGGAACTAGTAGTCCAGGTCATTCATATTATAGATTCCTCTCCAAGTCTCAGTGTACAAAAATATAACATAGCATGTGTATTTGTAAAGCACACGTTCATCAAAGGGTATCTTGGTGCTAAATAAAGATGTCCATTGTTTTTTGGGGTTTTTTTGTCCTCATTCACCTCAGAAAAAGAGAAAGATGTCCATTTTTTCTGCCCTAATCGTTTGTTTGGGTTACCAACCTCTTAACGGGCATACTCCAATAAACACCAACCTTTCTGTGGCTGTATCTCATACCCGGTATTATACCGGTACTGCAAGAAAACAAACGTTACAGGCCCTGAAGCAGTACAGGAGTGTTAGCCGGTGTAATCATTGGACGTGAAAGCATACTAATATCGTAAAATATAGCCCCAACCATTACTTCATTCACCTTCCAGCCAAACAGTTAATAGATTCCAGAAAGCCTTCTTTTTTGACATTTTCCCAGAGAGATCCATTCGAGACATATAAGTTAGGGATTCCAACCAATCCAAATGCTGTGGGTTTATGTTGCTTACCCATTTACGACAGATTTCCCTTCTGGCCAATAATACAGCATAAAACAGCGAATCTCTAGAAGTACCTGTTATCTCATCATCCACTCCAAAAATAACCAGAGAGAGGCTTACCTTTATTAGCCAAAGATGTTCATTGTTACCCAACGGCACACATTTGATCAACCTCAGAAGGATGAAAGGCGGGCTGGAACGACTGGGATTTCAACCTGTGACATGAGGTCGAACACAGGCCACTTCACTGGACACATTTGTCCACTAAGTTACCACATCTGCAAAGATGAACCTGGATTAGTGCTGCGCATCACACATGGACTGTACAAACTTGATGGAGCTGGACTGGGCTGTAAAACATGCAACTGGGCGATATGACTTGCATTTATGTGATGCATGAATTAACATGTGAGAGATTTGTGCCCTTTTCTTGGCACACAACACAATGCAGCACAGAAACATAGCTTGCTGCGCTGCACAGCTTGACATTTTTAACCATATTTTCCCTTGTTGCTACTTACCCTGTAGTTCTTGCTGGTTCTTAAAGCCAGCACTGTCCTGTCCTTCCTTCTCTGCTACCAACTCTGCTGGAATGACTGACGCCACCTGCTCCTTCAAGGGATCTAGCACCTCCAGTTCATCAGATCCTCCTCCTCCAGTCCGCATGGCCGCCCTCAGGTTCTTGACCAGTTTCTCCTTGGTCCTGAACTTATCGGGCCCGATTCACAGAACAAACTTAAGACAAAATCCTAAACTTAGTACCATTTTGGTATTCACAGAATGCACTTACTACTTCTGGTATTCACAGAATGAACTTACTACTTTTACGATTCACAGAATAAACTTACTACTTTTGCTATTCACAGAATGGATTTAAGACTACTAACTTTACGTCCGCACTCGGGCCGGAAATTCCGGGCCGGAGGCGGAGCTTCCGGTCCGGAGGCGGGGCTTCCGGGCCGGAGGCGGGGCTTCCGGGCCGGAGGCAGAGCTTCCGGCCCGGAGGTGGGGATTCCGGCCAGTGGCGGAGATTTAAAATCTCCACCTCTGGGCCGGAAGCTCCGCCTCCGGGCCGGAAGCCCCGCCTCCGGGCCGGAAGCTCCGCCTCCGGGCCGGAATTTCCGGCCCGAGTGCGGACGTAAAGTTAGTAGTCTTAAATCCATTCTGTGAATAGCAAAAGTAGTAAGTTTATTCTGTGAGTCGCAAAAGTAGTCAGTTCATTCTGTGAATACCAGAAGTAGTAAGTGCATTCTGTGAATACCAAAATGGTACTAAGTTTAGGATTTTGTCTTAAGTTTGTTCTGTGAATCGGGCCCATAGTCATGCCAGCACTTCTTGCACTCTGACACTGTCCTTTTAGTTTGTCCTACACTGTTTATATTTTCCACTATGGACTCCAAAATGGCTTCTTTCTTCCCTGATGGTAATCTTGAGGTGAAGATGAGTACAGGTTCATTTTAGTCACCTCTGTAATTAAAGTTTGGTTCTCCTCATTGAAATTACTCTTCCTCTTCCCCTAGGGGTCTTTCTGGACATCCTGGCTGGCGTTGGAATTGTTGGGGTTGTTGCCCTGACTGCTGCTGTCTGCTCCATATATATACCTTTTAATGAGAAGAAAAAAGGTTTTGTTTGACAATGCATCAATTTTTGAGGCATTGTATTCTCCAATGAGGGGACAAATGTATCGTTATTTGTCCCAGCACAATGCAGCAAGACACAACTTGCTGTACTGTACTGCATCAAATGGAGAAGGCAGGAATGCACCATATTTACCAAGTTATAGTGCATTCCTGCTTTCTCTCCATGCCGGTGCACTACGTGCTGTCTTGTGTCAATGCAGGCACCCTTACCCCATGGTGCAAGGGTGACTGATTTATTCAGGCAGGATTGTTTTTGTGCAGATAGGGGAACCTTCCCAGAGAAAAACAATAATTGGAGGTATTTTCCTTTAAGTGTTCTGTAGAATGCAGTACACTTAGAAAGAGAGCACAACGAGAATAAATAAAAAAAAATCTCTTTGTTGCGCCTCTATCAGAAAGGTGCACTATTTTGATGCATGTGATAGTTGATGATAGCTTGTCTTGGTAAATCTGGGAATGCACCAAAATGCATGGGTGGATGCATGAAAACACCCACGCTCTACCCATGTAGCGTCTTCCCAGGGCAGAGTAACACAAGACAGCGACTTGCACTGCCTTGTGCTACCCTAGATTTACCAAGCCACTCAGGGCCTCGCAAGGTGGCTTTGCGTGGCATGGTAAATCTTATTTAAGGATTGCATTGGCCTTGAGTCACCTTGCATGATGTAAGGACAATGCAATCTTTTGATAAACCTGGTCTTGAATACCAGGGCTGAAACTTTTGCCCAGAATTACAGGGTTGGCACCCTTGAAGGTATGAGTGCCACATACCAAGGCTATGCAGATTACACCCTCTTTATATCCCTCTTCCAGGTAATAATTCATCCCTCCTTTCTCCCTTTGCTACTGTTTTTCTGTCTTTCTCCTTTTTTCCTCATTTTGTGTTTTTCTCTCTCTCTTGCTCTGAATCAAAGTCTGTTGAGGAAAAATAAGTGCCAGCCCCCCACATAAGTGCCAGTGGGCCCCACCTGCAAACACTGGATCAATTTGGTCATTGGCCCTAATAAAAAAAATATTAAGAAACGAGAAATTAGGGTGCTCAAAGAGTATAGTGCATGTCCAGTCAGACAAGGAAAGAGAGGAAATGTCCACAAATCCTGAAGGGAAAGGAAGACAGAGGATTAGGTAGTCACATGTTGAACATAATAACTGACCCTATTTCAATGCCATGAGCAGAAATAAGGAGACTTATTCTGAGGACCTAATGACATTCATGGGATATTCACCAGCAAGCTCAGATGTTCTTTTGTCTTTCTTTTGCCTATGGGATATCAGTAATAAAGAAAATCACTGGGAACGCATCCCATGAATTCCCCAAGGCAGTTTCTTTTTATTTCAACGTGACCTCAGGCAAGTAATTCTATTCAAACAGTAACTAACAAATGACAAGGAAAGCTGGGTCAGAAGAAGCTACATGTTGTTTGGATGAACCTGCAAGAAAGCACAAATTTGAGGAGGAAGAAGCCCTGAGAATAACAATGATATACTTTCAGGCATAAAGTAAGGGAGACTTCATTAACAGCCCAAACAGCCAGCTTTCATACTTGCGACTTTGCCTTAATAAAATATTAAATTTACCCAGCATAAATCTTGATAAATTCCATTAAATAGAAATTTTAATTCATAGAATTCAGTTCACAATGTATTGTATTTAATCTGCTGGATCCACCACAATTTCTGGCATTTAGTTTTGAAAAGTAGCTAGTATAATGGTGGACTTTCCACCAAAGTTATCTTTTATAAACATGTGGAAATGGAAATGTGTAAACAGTTTCACAAGAATGAAAAAAAGTATAACCTTTCATTTGTCACAAATTTAGCTATTTGTCCAAATATTTCACATGTCACGGGGTTCATAAAAATGCTTCCATAATTGGCAATGCCATTAATCTGCACCCCCTCCCTCGCTCTGACATGTTCATATTAGCTACATGTTTTGGGGCATGTCAGTATTGACAACATACTCGGAAGTATGCTTGCAGCATTGTAACTTATTTGTAAAAAGTCTGCCAGCCCAATTTTCACCATTGGTAGAAATTTTGCAAAAGAATTTACATAACCTCCTCGCCCCCCACTTTGTTTCATTACTTGAGGCAGCCATGCCTCCAGACACAGCCAATCGTCCTTATATCTTCCTGTTTCAACTGTGTCTTACAGACACCCGTAGGTCGAGTGCAGGACACCAACTTCAGTGTCTTTTATTTGGAGTTTGTTTTGTGTGTGTACCTGCCACGGTGAGCTGTCTGCTTGATGGGGCTGGTAGGGTGTGTTTCACATGCCAGAATTAGCCTCTTTTTTGGGCGAAGCAAAGAAAAAGGCTTTGGGGCAGATTTACAAGCCCCATGCGCCACCGGTGCATCACGTTTCATGACGCACCGGTGGCGCAGCCTGCTAAGGGATATTTACAAGCACAGGTAAAGTCACCCTGCGTGACTTAACCTGTGCTTGTAAATATTGCCCCTGTTCACGCAACACTTTGCGTGTCAGCTCTTTTCTCATACAAAAAATCAATACCATCTATGACAAATTCTCTAATACTTGTCGCACTTCACTGTCCGACGACATTGTGAAACCCCCTATTGTCAAACATGCAACTTTGCTGACCCTTCCTCCCCTCTTACGGGATGAGACCGCCACACTATTACGCAATGTTAAATCTGGCTCTCCCATAGATGTTATGCCTGCAAGATTAGGGACGTCTCTTGCTCACGCACTAGCAGACCCTGTCACCCTGCTGTTTAACTCCTCTTTAAGTAAGGGGCTAGTTCCCCTCTCTTGGAAAGCTGCACAGGTCATCCCACTACGTAAAAATAACAAGCTTCCTATGGATGACCTCGCCAACCTGCGCCATATCTCCCTCCTCCCTTATTTGAGCAAGGTCCTCGAGAAGTATGTGAATAAACACATCTCGAACCATATTGAAGCGACTGGCTACCTGGACCCATCCCAATCAGGGTTTCGTGCAAACTACAGCACCGAGACTGCCCTGGTTGCTGTTACCGATTGCATTAGACGGACGCTCGACCAGGGACAATCTGCCATCCTGGTCCTTTTAGACCTTTCCGCCGCTTTCGATACGGTTGACCATCTGACCTTGCTCGAAAGATTAAGAGGGGCAGGACTAGGGGGTACGGCGCTCAGTTGGGTAACTAGCTTCCTTACTGACCACACACAAACCTTGAACCTTGGCCCTTTCCGCTCCACCACTGAGTGTCTGACCAAGGGCGTGCCACAGGGCTCTTGTTTGAGCCCTATGTTGTGTAACATCTATGTGGCCCCCCTTGCTTCTCTTCTAAGATCTCTTGGGTTCATCCCCATATCCTATGCGGATGATACCCAACTTATCTTCCCATTTGATAAATCCTCACTGACTGCCCAAACTTGTTTCTCCCAAGGTATGCTGGCCATTTCGGAGTGGATGAGTGGTAATTTCCTGCAGCTGAATGCCAGCAAAACGGAGATCATCCTCTATGGAGATGCCTCCATCATGTGGTCACCAACCTGGTGGCCAACTGAGTTGGGGCCCGCTCCATTGCCTAAAAATACAGTAAAAAACCTTGGCGTTCGCCTCGATCAGGCTATGTCCATGAAGGATCATGTTTCTTACACCGTCAGTGCATGCTTCTTTACACTGCGCCTTTTGAAGAAAGCTCTTCCCTATCTCCCGGACTCTTTTCGCAAGACACTTGTCCAGGCTCTGGTATTAAATAAACTGGATTACCGCCCTCATTGTCGCTGCCAATGAATCTGCCCTTAACTGTCTGCAAGTGGTGCAAAACACCGCAGCACGACTGGTCACCAAAGCCCCAGGCAGATCTGCCTCTATTCCGCTGCTTCGGCAATTGCACTGGTTACCAGTGAGGAAACGAGTCAAGTTTAAACTCTGTTGCCTAACCCACAAAGCATTGTGGGGCCCCGGCCCTTCCTACCTGACTGAAAGGCTCCTCCAATATATTCCCAACCGCGACCTGAGATCAGGCTCCAAATCGCTGTTACTCATTCCGAGGATAAAGAGAGCACGGCTAGGAGGTAGATCTTTCTCCTACCAAGCACCATTGGTCTGGAATCAGCCTCCCCTCCCGCTTAGACAGTGCTCCGATTACCTTGGGTTCAGAAAGATACTAAAGACCACCCTTTTTTCAGAATGATTCCGCTACATCATCTTCGCACAGTTCTGCCAGCGCCGAGAGACCCCTTCGGGGGTGATTCACGCGCTCTACAAACTATTTAACATAACATAACACATAACATGGGTGATGCTGTTGCAGCGTGGAACATCAAATTCCCCCTTCGTCGCAGACCAAATACCTCAATAGTAAATTCACTCAAAACATTCGTGGTGGGGCCCATAACACCAACACTCATACTTCGTTGATCTGCTTCCCTAGAAGAATAGGCTTCCAAACGCTGACATGAAAGGAATATCTTTACCTAACCCTAAATGCGTTGACTCCAACCTTGTGCTATTCCCCTCATAAGGAGATGAATCATTTAGTTGTTTTGTAGTTTAGTGAACCACTTCATTTATCTATACACTACTCTTTATCCTAGTTTTCTTCTTCAAATAATCGACACAACACATTTATCAATTAATCAAATATCGTTTATCTAAGAAAATTGCAAATTGTTAGAAATCATCATCAAAACCGCAGAACATCATATTTACCTAATCTGGCTAATAGTCGTCCTCTAAGTCGGTCAAGTCGTGGAAAAACCTTTAAAATTCATCAAAGTCAGGACGCAATTCAGTCTCTCAAAGATTCAGGATAACAGCTGTCCAGCAGTGTCACCGTCCTCTCCGTCAGCATAACGTCAGGAAATCGAGTTCGTCAAAGAAGAAGAGTTTTTTAGTTCATTTCCCTACCTACTTTTATAATGAAATTAATGTCAAAACGTATCAAGATTGGGGTTTTGGAAAGTTCTCATTGGTGGACTTGGGGTCGTCCAGTAAAGTTCTCACATAGCCCGCAAAATGAAGTCATCGCACTTGCTGGTTCCGGTTTTAAGACAGTCCTTTGTATTGTCGTTAGCAAAGCTCCCAGAGTGTCCTTGATAAGAAAATCTTCACCTGGGGTCAGGACTAGGCCATTGTTGCTGGCGGTGACACATGTGCACTTCACCCAGAACCTTATGTGTCAGGAGCAGTCACGTTAAACGTCTCAATCAGCCATCTTGGATTAGGCCGAAATGGTCAACTTAAGCAAAACTAACACAAAAACGTAATTAAAACATGGAAATGGCTAATAAAATGTTAAACCCTCACTAATTCCCTTATGTGTAAGTAATTATCTAGCAGAATAGCAACATTCAAAGCGTTTATACTCACCCAATGATGCACAACTTACAATTACTTCACAAAAGCAACATATATCATGCAATATTCTAATTTTCTACTATTAATATGCGTACATATGTTAGTTTACAATTAGTTTAGCCATGCAAAGTGCAATTCCCACGTGTAATTCTTTTGTTAATATAATTGGTAAGTCTTTCACTGCAAACAAATTAATAAGATTACTATTAGTTGATTATTCAGATTAATATAACATGCAAAATGGGGGTATACAAAATTTTGTACTACCCGCTCCAGCAATGCTGTGGGTGTTCCCACGCAACACCCATGTCCGCTGATGCATTTCCAGATTTACGAGAAATCGTAAACCTGAAAATGCGTCAGTTTGCTGCGCCACCTTAGGGGCAGCGTAGCGAAGTGCAACGAGGAGAAATGTTTTCATTTCTCCTCGTTTTTTCCTCTTTCAATGCGTGCATTGTAGATATGTCGCATTCCTGTACTCTGAAAGTGCCGCAGCGTGGCGCAGCCAAAGGGCTTGCTTTGCCGCGCTGCGGCACTTTCTTGTAGATCTGCCCCTAAGTTTTCGAGTGTGCTGATGGGGTCAGCGCATGTAAGGAAACCAAGCTGCCTGATTGAACATAGCAGTGTTTTAAACCAGACAGTTGCAACAAACTTGTACTCTGAGCAGTGGCGGCTGGTCAAATGCTTAAGATCAAATAACAAGTTTAGACATGTGAGCGAAGCAAGGCACACACAGTGCTTAATTTGGAAAATATGAAGTGCAGGTGCTCAAATCTTTGTCGGAGGCCGCACCTACTTTTTTCTGGCTCCACCCACTTCCTCCAGTGACTCCACCCACTTCCTCTATTAGCTCCACCCACATCGTCAACTGGCACTGAGAAAAGACAGATGAATTTCAGCAAGGGAGCCTTCCTCATAGTAGGGTTTTGATAGGAGGTTCCCCTGCCCTGTGAATATTTTGAAAAAGATTCAATCAAAAGTGCATTTAAAGCACAAGTTTGGAATAAATTAGCTGAGATCACTAATGCATTGAAAAGGGACAATTCCAGTGCTCTATGTGCTGATTTGGGAAAAGGACAATACTGGGGTAGGGTATGCCCTTTTTAATAGAGAGTCTATGCAGTGACTGAGTGAGTCTAAGAGTTCAAAAAGATGCAACTTTTACATAGCTTATGTATCAAAATAAACCAAAATGTTGTGAAAACACTGGTCTGAAATACACTTGAATTAGTCACTTTGTCACTTCCAGTGGCCGAATGGGTTTGGGATTTCTAAATAGCAGAGTTAGTATTCTGTTAAAGCAATTACTTTTAGAAAAACAATTAAAAAAGATGATTAACAATTGGGCATGTTACTATAATTTACTTCCTGGCATGGAGCTATATGTGCATTTATTAGACATTCAGAATAGTAAAAAACATGGAACTTAACTGGCGTTTCCAAATGTAGTTCCGTAGCACACAGACAAGACAGAGATTAGAAAAGAGCGACCCAGCGATAATCTCACGCAATGTGGCGTTAGCTTGTTGATAGGGCCCCACAAACTTTGCCATGATATCCACCTTCCATAGGATATCATGGCTAAGTCAGTCCTGAAGCAGGCATAAGGAAAGTAGCGATAACAGGGGTTATCACTACTTTTCTTGCCGCTATGCTTCATAGCGTGGGGCTTGATGATAGGAGAAATGTCGCTTAGCGACATTTCTCCTGTCATGTCAGGTCAGGAACGCCCACTTTGTATCTCATTAGAGATGCAAAGCTGGGCGTTAGGAATTGGTGCGCTAATGCAAGGTTCCACGCGTTAGCGTGACCTTGCTAATTAGGCGATAAAATTATCACTGCTTTTCTGCCAAAAACGGCCGCAAAAGCGGCGATAATTCTATCGCCTCACCTTGCTGATATGACCCTAAGATTGCTGTTCAGCCTCCCTCAAAATGCCTCCTCAGCCCAGAAAAGCCTGGAGTTTGGTGTATTAAATCAGTTAATAGCAAGGAAAGGGGATTATGTAAAAACCTGAAAAAGAATCCGGTCCACCTCAGGAAGTCAACTGTGGCAAGGTCTTTGGCAGGAACTGAAAACTAATTAAACTGAACCTGCGGGCTGTTACCTCGACTTGGCCATTAAAGATCTAGGGATTCACACAATATGAAAAAATCCCCCCTCTCCAGACACCTTTAAAAAATTTGCCAAGGTCAAAACATCAGTGCTCAAAGACAAAGATACGCTATCTCATAGATCACATGCTTGGTCAGCTCATAATGAATATAAGACACTTAAGTGCCAATCTTACTTAGAGGGCGGGTGGTCAATGCACTTAAAAATTGATTTCATGCATTATCGCTTTGCCTTCACCTGACCCAGGAGAAATCAATAGAAAATCGTGGAAAAAGGTGACTGCAAATGGTGTTGCAGATTTTGCAACTCTGGGATACCAAAATATCATACACATTACTTGCTTCAGCCAAACCTTATCACAAGAAAGAAGACTGTTGCTGAAAGTGCTCTTTAATCAGCACCGGATACGGACCTGCAGGCTGCCACTAATTGCAAGTTTAAAATCTAGGGACCACATGAAAATCTGTTGGTGCACAAAATGTTCAAGAATCAATGCCTTGTAGTCTTAAAAATATTTACTACCCTTCCTAGACTTATATAAAAGATATGAAATTGATATTTTATTGCTACTGTATGGTTTTAATGCTCCGCACTTGCACTGTCATACAATATATTCTTCTGAATGATGCCTAAATGCTAAAATGACCTATTACGCACTTTGGTTAGTTAGATGCAGTTCTGCTTAACTTATAGGGCTACACAAAAGGATGCAGCACCGTATATTGTAATGTGCCGGTAATAAGCTTGGATAATCACCTGGCTTTTATATAAATTTGTTTCATTTAAAATTTTTACGAATTGCTCTAAAATGATCTATATTTAATGATTATTAAAGGAAATGTTTTAAAAGTTTTTCTTTAACAAATTAATTGTAAAGGTTTTTAATTAACTGTACAATAAATAATTTGACTTGACTTGATTCCCGATTAGTCTTGACTTGATAGGAATCGAATTTATCGAAACATCAGTTACCCTTTGTACAGAACTCTGGTACTTGTCAACAGAAGTGGTAGGCACTATAACAAAACTAGTGAGTTGCAATACATTGTCACAAACCCTCCATGTTTTACAAAGATTTTCAAATTTTTCTTTTTGTTTATGGGTTTAATATTCCTAAACTGCAGCCTCAGTGTGGTGATGCATGTCTCCCTGCCCTACATGCCCCAGGCCAGCACCCACTAATTTACCGTATTTGAACCCAGCGCGCCAAAGCATAGCATGGACCATAAAAGACATCCCTCGCCTTTGACACCTACACAGGTCTGGGGTCTCGTGCGGTGCTGTTGACCCCGGGCCACCCATGCTCTCGCAACCGCCCCTGTGAGCTATGTTTGGGCCTGGAGTGAGCTGGGGCTGTTGAGGTGGTGTGGGTGGGTGGTGTTTGGTTTCCATCCCCTTGAACTGCACTGTGGCGGAGGAATGTTGTTGTGAGGTGACAGCAGAACAAAGGTCTGAGACACCGAGTGAAAAATGAGTTTTACGTGAAGAGTGAGGCCTCCGCATGGATACCTACAATAGGGGTGGAAAGGACAGTAAGGAGAACCGTCTTCAGGCAGGGTCCCCGCCCCGACAACCTATGACCCTGCGAACCTGGGGACGGGTCAGCTGTTCCCTCACCCCTCACGAGCCGGGCTCCTCCAGACCTTCTCAGTACCCGGCCTCCTGCCCCTCTCTGTGTGTGCTGCTGAGTAAAGTGACAGCTAACTGAGAGTGTTGCCCGGGCTGGGGTTACCGTTACTCAGAGAGCAGGGCCGTTACTATCTCTTTCACTGGGCATAAGTAAACACATCCAAATGTGTGCATCGTGCGAGCAATTGTAAAACAATTCAAAACACACTGTCTAAAATTATACATGCCGCCGCTCAGTACATTGAATTAGACATTTATTTTTACCCAAGCTAAAGATGGACTCCATAACACCCTAGTATCATCAGCCCACCCCTGACCCCACCACATGACTCAGAATCCGGTCTGTAATAATAATGCAAACCTTGCAAATGAGGGCAGGCAACTGCGATGGCCCAGGCTTACAGAGCATTACCTTCATACCATCATCAACAGGCGCTCGGAACAATGAATGACCCCTGAACCCGCGGGAATCAATTAATAAAGTAATAGATTGCAATATCACACCAGTTGCGACAATAATGCCACACCACACCCGAAAAAGAAAGTGAAATCATTACAAGCATCGGGATCGGCTGCGTGCACCAGCTGCCATGTTTGGACAAGTAGTCAGCGAGCGGCTGGGCGGGTAGGCTAGGGGAGCAGCCTGGGCCTAGTTAGTTTACCTTCTTCTTAACCCGCAGCCTGCGCACTGTGCGCAGTCCAGTACTGTACTGCGGGCCGCGGCGCCAGCACGACTATTGCTACGGCCGGTGGGCCTGCCCTTCAGTGAATTGAATTGCACAATTTTGCATATTCCTATAATCAGTATTATTGGAGCTGCCTCTCCCCCCCACGCCGGTGATCTTACAACCGGACCCTCACTCAGGTCACACACTACCAAATAAAAATACAGCGTATGTTGTTTTTTTGCATGCACGGTATTCAGTAGTACTGACTGTCTGACGGTATTTGCTAAGTAGTTAGTACTTCAGTTGGCTTAGCATTAGCCCACTACTTAGCTTAGCTCACTCAGTCAGTACAGTAGTTCACTTATATAACTAACTCACTCACTGTTTTAATAACTTCCTTCAATCTTACCGTTACTCGTGGTGGGCGGTCCGGACCGTCCGGCTCTGTCAGTGAATAACTGATTTAGGATTAGGTGGCCTGGTGCACTGCTGCTGCTGTTTGCTATCCAACAATATGCAGAACCTCCAGACAGCAGTGTCCTGGTTAGCTTGGGCTGCGGTGGTTATGCTGGGGCGTGGCGGCGGTGTCGCGCGTGGTCATGTGACAAAAAGCTGCCACACGCTGCGCGTACAGCGGCCCCTACCCCCTATCAGAACAAGTTCAGAACCGACCCAAAAATCCAGCCCGCCCCTGGCACCCCAATAAATCAGTGTGTGTGACGCACACACACAGTCAACTGTGTGCCGTGCACGCACGGCCCACTGAGCCCACTCACTGTGTAAATAACAAGTAAGTAACCAGGCTGCGGCCACTGCCGCCATGATCACAGGTGCACGCCACGCCGCCACCAATAATTTATTCTCTCTCTCTCTCTCTTTGACGGCACCGTGCTCGGCAGGCAGCACCTAAATT
This sequence comes from Triturus cristatus, assembly GCF_964204655.1. Classification (NCBI taxonomy): domain Eukaryota; kingdom Metazoa; phylum Chordata; class Amphibia; order Caudata; family Salamandridae; genus Triturus; species Triturus cristatus. Next base: position 855,096,191 of record NC_140589.1, read on the forward strand.
AAGAGAAGTGTGTTAGTCGATCTCACACACAGCCGCAACCATTACCAGTCATTACCCGCTCCGGTGACCTGCAGGCTGCATGATTGAACACGCTGAGAGTAGTACACAGAGTACTTACAGTAAATTTTAAAAAACATCAATGACGCATGGGCGATATGCGTAGACCCAGCCCTGTCAATTAAGTGCTGGTGCTAAGCACCGGCAAGCACCGGCACAAATTAAGCCCTGGGAACACAGTGCTAATTACTTCATTAGGACATAAGAGAGTGACTTGAAATGCCTGGGATCACAATGTGCACGGTATAAAAAAGCTTTCTTTTTGGCAAAGTGCACATCCTGAGGGCTCGAATTTCGAGGAGCTGTCATTGTGCTAATTACCATTAGCACCTATGAGAGTGACTTGAAATAATTAAGCTCAGGATGTACAATGTACAAAAATGGAAATATATCTGGCTCAATATCATCAAGCTGTGTTCTTGGCTCACTGAATTATTGCTGTGTTAGTCAGCCCCTACCTCAAACACATTAGCAATCTGACCGCATATAACAGTTAAAATAAAAAGTTTTAACTGACTAAATAAATAATCCTGTGCATCACATAAATAAAACAATGCACACTACAGAGCTTTGGTTGTAGCCCTGCAAAGAAAGTGACTCACTAATTGTGTTGGCTCAAAAAATGGCAACAAGTGTTTTGTGAAACGTACTTTTAAATGCTTAATGAAATGCTTAATTAAAAGTGATTTTCCTCTGGACATTTAGTGTAGTGAGATATAAGAGTTATAAAAGAGTGTTTTGAAGATTTCAGTGGAAAGAAAAACTTGAATTTCTGCCCACTGTGAAGTGTTTTTTAGGTCGAGCTTAGGCAGGTTTTGGTCACAGGGACAGTTATCAAATTTTTGAGACCAATCATTCATTATGGTGGAAGCTGGTTAAAACCGTGAAAGACATCCATTCTGAAACGCGCAAGTACAAACATATGCCTGTGGTTTGGAATAAACTTAAGTTAAGGTTGCATATCGTGCGCAACCAGTATAGACTGATTTATTTAGGACTGTGGGGTTTAACAGCTCTGTATTTACCCTGAGTTCTTCAAGAAGCCCCAGGCACATATTTCAGATCTATCCTACCTATACCTAACAAAGTATCAGGCTGTTCAAACTACAATGGTTGACCCAAGCTCCAACAGAATTGTTTAATATAAACTAGCCATGGTAAATGCATTGCAGAGCTAAGGTTGAGGCAATCTCTAATAACTGCCTGATTAAAGCCTGCAAGTTCTGAAGTCCAAATCTTGTGCCATAACCAGATTGTCTGCAACTTAATTATATCAACATGAAATGATAGACCCAGTTCTGCCTGGCAAACATAAGCACTTTTAGGTCCAGCAAGAAGACGCCTCAGAAACTAATTTTCCTTGCAATTAACTTGTCTCCATACACCTGTCCCATAAGCAGCAATAAAAAGGCATTTAGCCTTATAAATCTTTAGCATTTCATGGGGGATGGGGGGTTCGTGACTAGCTTCCTTGCAAGGCTGGATAGAGCCATAACTGATTCCTCCTTACCTTTCCAAACGCTGTTGTCGTTGCAGGGGCCAGCTAGAAGCCCCGTGGGACCGTTGCTTCACCCAGAACCGCGTCCCTGCGCCGGAGGATTTCAATTCCCGGCAGGCAGGGGAAGCACTTGTTGCACGCCACCAGCAAGCGCCCGGAGGCGCTCAAAACACCGAGCCGCCTCTCACAGCGCGGGACTCCTTACCTTTCCAAACGCTGTTGGGGGTCGTTGCAGGGGCCAGCTAGAAGCCCCGTGGGACCGTTGCTTCACCCAGACCCGCGTCCCTGCGCCGGAGGACTTCAATTCCCGGCAGGCAGGGGACGCACTTGTTGCACGTCACCAGCAAGTGCCCAGAGGCGCTCAAAACACCGAGGCGCCTCCCGCAGCGCGGGACGCGTGCGGGCGTGGCCGGCCCGTCCTGCGCCCGTCAACGACCGGAAAGACAGGGCAGGGCCCACTCTCTAACTCCTGCCACAAGACACCCTCACCTTTCCCTGGACACTAGAACCTGAGTAAAAGGTACTGTGGGGTTATAGCAGGGGGAATCATGCAAGGCTGTTATTGTGTTCCATGATTAATTGACTGCATAACACTCAGAAGAATGGGGAAACGGAAATCTATGGAGGGGGGGGCCCAGCAGTTGAATATAAAGAAAGGGAAAAAGATAAAAAAAGCTATCGCCGCCAGTTCAAATTGTACCCTGACCCGTATTGAAAATCTTGTCAGTGATTTTGAGGTTATTCTAGCAGACAATACACCACAACATGAAGCGATTCCCACCCCCAATACAGAAGATGCAGGCCAATGTAGAGGGAAGGTGATTCCAGATATTTTTCTAAATAAAAAAACACCGCAATCTCTACCCATTTGCTTATTGCACACTCAACCAGAGATTAGTCCTGTGCCTGCTGCAACTGGGTCATCGGGCTTTATAGACGATGACCTATTAATTGCAACAGACATTAACACTGATAAGGGATCTGCATTGTCAAGCCCAGGAGATATCACAATTTTATGTGGTAATAAATACGCCGTCCTGGAGAGGGAAACAGGTGACGCGGCAGATGTAATCGCGGAGGCGTCTAAGAGGGGCTCAGCTGAAAATGTAAAAGCTATATGCGTAGAAAGATCTGTGGGCTGCCCAATTTGTCCTGGTTCCACCAAGGCTATCCTGTTAAAGTTAGAGAAACTTGAACAGGACATGGTGGATATCAAGAGATTGTTGGCGACACTATCCCAGAAAGGGAATGTAGCTCTGACAAACAAAATTTTGCACCCTGGCAATTCCACTCTAATACCAACGCCACTACCTCAATTATCGTCCCCCGTCCTTAGGTCTCCATCTGAGGGCGAGCGCCCAAAGATTACACCGATGAGCACCAAGTCCTGCCCCAAATCATATGCTGATATTTTAAGATCGCAGGGCGCAGATTTGAGAAATAAGCCTGGTCCCCTAACTGCCCCATCATTTAGTAATGGGAGGATGGAAAGAGATAGATTCACCAAGGGGAGCTCAACCTATACATCTGTGTCCAACACCAAAAGTATTGCTAATAATATAGTATACATGATCGGTGTCCCTAAAATGAACAATAAGCAGGGCCCTGAATCCAGTCTAAATTTAGGACTACTAAATTGAGAAAAATCCTAATTTTAAGACTTTCGGTATTCACAGAAGGCATTTAGGAGTCCTAAAGTTAGGAGTCCTAACTATACTACTACTAAACTGAGAAAAATCCTAATTTTAAGGCTTTCGGTATTCACAGAAGGCATTTAGGAGTCCTAAAGTTAGGAGTCCTAAATTTAGGACTACTAAATTGAGAAAAATCCTAATTTTAAGACTTTCGGTATTCACAGAAGGCATTTAGGAGTCCTAAAGTTAGGAGTCCTAACTATACTACTACTAAACTGAGAAAAATCCTAATTTTAAGACTTTTGGTATTCACAGAAGGCATTTAGGAGTCCTAAAGTTAGGACTCCTAACTTCTGTGAATACCGAAATGAGTAAGTGCCTTCTGTGAATACCAAAATGAGTAAGTGCCTTCTATGAATACCAAAATGGTAGTAAGTTTAGGATTTTGTCTTAAGTTAGTTCTGTGAATCGGGCCCTTAGGGTCCGAGCAATCCTTGACTGTCCGTCCTGACCCCGAGTCAGTGCCTATGCAGCCTAAATCAGTTGTTTATTTCACACTTCTAGAGGTTCAGACAGCTAATAAAAGTATAGCTCGTGGGAAGGCTGCAGGCCCGGATGGGCTGCCTGGCGATTTAATTCTTCATGACCCCATAGTATGGGCCAACCTTATCCTCCATTTGATGAACTTATTGTTAAAGGGACATACAGTTCCAGACTCCTGGAAGGGAGCGGAGGTGGTCGCAATTCACAAGAAGGGGACGAGAGAGGACCCTGCCAACTACAGACCAATAAGTTTAATTGATGTCATCCAAAAGGTGGTTGGCAGGGTTCTTATCTCCAGAATGGGGGCCTGGCTAGAAGAGGGGGACATCTTAACACATTTACAAGCGGGTTTTAGACAGAAAATAGGTACTATGGACCAAGTATTTAGATTCACAGCTACTTACTGGAAGACCGTTTTAATTGGTAAGGGGTCCTTGTATTTGGCCTTTATTGACCTCAAAACCGCTTTCGATCTTGTCCCCCGGGCCAAATTGTGGCAGGTATTGCATGACATGGGCCTTCCGCGATACCTCCTAGAACTAATTAAAAGATTGCATGATGGTACGTATGCGAGAATCAGATGGGGGAATGAAGGTCAGCTAACAGAGAGAATATCTGTGCAGAGGGGGGTCCGCCAGGGATGTGTGATGGCTCCCACTTTGTTCTCCCTCTTTATAAATGGGGTGGCAGACCATTTGAAGGAGGACCCAGCGGATGCCCCCGCCCTGGCAGGGGAAAAAATACCTACCCTCCTCTTTGCAGACGACACTTTCCTTATGTCCAAAACCCCCTCTGGTCTCCAGAAACTTCTAGACAGGTTTAGTGCCTTTTGTAAAGATCGCGGTCTTACAATTAATACTATCAAAACCAAATTGATGGTCTTGTCTAGAAACAAAAAATTTAAGAAAATCCATATTGTATTAAATGGCACTTTACTGGAGGAAGTTGATGCATTTGATTACCTAGGGGTCAGGATAAACTGTAAAATGAAGTGGGACTCTCACATTGCCAAGATGCTATTAAACTTTAAAAGAGTGACAGGAGCAATTGCCAGAGACCATCGCTTGACCTCTAGTAAACCCATCAGCCCTGTTCTAGCAGTCTATGAGGGAAAGGCATTGTCCGCTGCAACCTATGGCTCTGAACTGTGGGGATCTGAAAGAGTCACTGATTTAGTTATAGCGGAGCATAAATTTATGAGAGAGTTAGTGGGTCTTCCGGTCTCTACCCCTATTAAACCATTACTTCACGACCTGGGTCGCCGCTCAATCAAAGACATTGTTGGCCTCCGGCCTTTACTTTTTTGGGCTCGCCTTAGAAGGACGCCGGAGCTTAGTAACTACGCCGCAGTCCTTGACGAACTTATTGATCTGAATGGCTTTAGGGTGATTCCTTGGCTGAAAAATTTAAGGGACTTGGCGATCAATTTGGGGTTAAAAGAAGAATGGTTATCACAGCTGCCCCCGCCGAAAGACACTATCAAAAAACTGTACTGGGAGAGGATACAAGTAAGGGACTTGGGAAATCCCAAGTGGGGTGCACTAACCGACCAATTTTTGATCTATAAGCCAGTACGGAAGCTGGAACCATTCCTTGATTTTATTACTACACCAAGAGACAGATCCTTCTTTCTTAAAATGAGGTACGGCACGCTACCCCTGAATGTTTTTACCAGTAGTTGGAAAAATTTTAAGCACCATCATGTAGCTTGTCCGGAGTGCCCTAATCCAACTGAATCACTGGGCCACTTCCTGTTTGCCTGTAGGGCGTACAGGGGGGCCAGGAAAAGATGGTTAAGCCCAGTTTGCAGAGAATTGGGGACAAGGCAGTGTTCAGTGGCCCTTCACATCCTGACAACGGACACTACATCTCTGATGGTTATCTGTGGGGTTGCAAAATTTTTGGGGAAAGCGTGGCAAAAACGAATCAAGCTTGTTCGATTGAGTACTGGGTAGATCTTTAAAATGTGTAATTGTGTCTTTTTATGAATTAGCACTTTATTAACCAGCATCCTTTGGCCCTGATCACATTTGCCCGGGCTTGTTGTCCTTTTTATTCTTAATCATGATTTTTAAGACAACTCATTTTTAAATGTGCTTTTTTTTTTTTTTTATTGCATTTGAATATTGTTTTTAGCAAATTTTATTCAATTTTATGAAGTAATTGTATTTACTAAATTTAATTTGATTTATGATGCATTGTAGTTACTTTTATGATACCTTGTTATCGCATAAAGTATTACAACAACAACAATATACAAAAGATTCCTGGTCTTTATACATTGAGTCGATGTTCTCTCATTATCAAACAGTAGACCCAGATAAGAAAAGGTCACTGTAGTACTAATCTTTGCAACAAATATTTTTGTATTTTAATGATGATGATATCTCCACCCTTAAGTCAGTCAAGGTTTTCCACAACTTGCTATGGCTAAAGCAATCAAGTTATGATGACACATCTACAAAGGCAAGGTAAATATTCTCTTTCTTAATTTTAGCATTTTTCACGATTAAGCAATTTAGAGTCAATCCCTGTTTTATAGTCCCCACTCCCGGGTTAAAACCATACTGTAGATCTGAAAGAATTTTGTTCAAATCTGCCCAATCCTGGAGTCAGTGCTATAATCTGGCCCACTATCTTTACTAATGAGTCAAGTAGAGATATTGGGCGGTAGCATACAGGATTATTACGGTCCCCTTTGTTTATAAATGGGGACTATAATTGACTCTTCCCAAGTTGGTAAGAAACATATACTACAGCATTTGCCTAGTACCAAACTTAATAAGGGGCCCCATACTAGCGTGTTAGCTTTGAACAAGTCTACCGGAATCTCATAAGGGCATGGTGCTTTGCCCCCTTTACTGACATTAATAGCCTAATGACTTCATCTAAGCTAAGAGAAAGGTAAATGCTGCCATAAGGTAAATGTTTAGGTGTAAGATGATTGGTAGTATGTCCTGGATTCACTGTCTCAGTAGGTGGAATTGTATATATTTGAGAAAAGTGCTCATCCATTCTAGTTCAAAATGGCTGTCTCCAGCCTAGGGGCCCCCTCGTCTTTTAGTATCGTTGAGTTGAACCCATGCCAAAAGCCAGTATTATCTATGTTCAGACTTGCTTCAAGCAAAGATTCCCATGCTTTATTTCTTAAGGCTATTTTCCTCTGTTTCTTTACTGTCTTATGGCCAGCTCTACAAGACTGTATCTTAGTTTTGCACCTAATGGACTTATGCAGCGCATCATTTAATCTCCTGTGTGCTTTCGTACACTCAGAGTCAAGCCATCCACTCCTTATTCGAGTTGAGCACCCTCTTGAAGCAGAAAGGCCCTCCTTAACTCCCCCCCTCAAATCTTCAAAAATGCTTAAATACGGGCGTGTGGATCAACTGTATCTTCTAGGCATGCCATAAAGGCATCCCTATGGGCATATAACTGCTTCATGAAAACCTTCTGCTTCAACTTGTGTCCATCATAATATATAATCATTAAGAGTGGCTAATTGAAAATTGTCTGCTATAACCAGAGTTTTTTGGTATATCGACATCAGATAAAATGTTAAGAGTAAGTTGGATGCTCTAAGGGTAATCCGTCATGTCACAAGATTTCATGAGTAACAAACTTATGAGCTCTATTTGCGAAACTCGTACAATGTAGCACAAATTCAATAACACTATGCTGGTTCTACTATTAAAAGTGGGCTTGAAGGAAGCATAGGGAGCAGAAATCTCATTAGTAAATACCAAATCATATCTATAAAGTAAATCATTCAATTAATCCACATATCCTTTTAGAGGGTAGATTGCATAAATGTAAATTGAAATCCCCCACCCCCCAAATAACCAGGTCCTTTTGATTGCCTTTACATAACGATACTAAATCATTGTCTAGATGTCGAAGCACACTAGTTATATCAGTTGACATGGTGTTAATATAAAAAATAATCACAGCTAGTATCATAGTATTAGAGACGTCACAAACAATCATCTGGAAGAACAAGTTGTGTGCTGCCATTCAAATCTTTCTAAATGGCACATTATTGGATATGTAAGTGCAGATTCCTCCTTCTGGTCTACCATGTTTGGATAGAGCGGCCGGATATGGTAAGGTCTATAGCCATTAATATGCAGAGGGTCCTGAATCCATTTCTGCTGTAAACACAATATGCTGAGCTCAGCAATAAAATCCAACCATTCAGTGTTACTTACTTTATTATGCAAGCCCACCACTTTCCACACCACAACTCCTAAGAAATTAGGGACAGGCTCATTGGTTGAATTATTTCCAGGTTCTATTAATGATACGATAGATGTCATATGCCTTGGCCCTAAGTCATTGCTAAGTTGTAAGTTAATATTGGTCTTAGGCACCTCTAAAATACAGGGGCCAGTACCCATGTCCCCCCGGTCCTCAGAGGGGCCCTTTCTTAGTCAATCCAGAATATCCAGGACTGACAAGTTACATAACGATTATAAGTTGATATTCAGTATTGGAAATCACATGGTGTCCTGGGGTTAAAATGTACTGGAGATCTTGGTTTTGAATTCCTATGCACAGGTTGGAAGAAATATCCTAAGGGTAGAACTGAGATATTATGTGGTGAAACACCTGAAGGACTTAATCTGTTTAGGATAGTTTCCACTAGGCGTGGGGTTTCAAAAGACTAAACCACACAATCACCTGGCAGATATTTACGGCCTCTGCCTACCCATTTCACTCGACTAATGATTTATATGTCATTGAAGAGAGACCCTGGTCAAATCAGTTTTAGTGCTTACCCAATTTGAAGCCTTATTCCTTAATGAGGTCCAAGTTTCATTTTCCTGTGAAGGTACAATGGCTACATTGGCAATCACTACTACATAAGGTGTTAAAGCAGGAGGAAGATCCAAATATTCAATGGGGATAATTTGTGGGTTACCAGCAGAATCACTCTGACCAAAAGGACCAGCGACTGAGCGAGGACCGCTCTCCCCGTTGAAATTACCTGGCCTTGTGGTGGGTCTCTGGGTTTTTGTAGATAGATGGTACAGTGGTCCCTGTGACTGTTTCATATCTAAGTCAGAAGGAATTACCTTGTCCAAGAGCTCTAAGACCTGTTAGAACATTGGAATGTGGAGCACTCCATTGTAGACAATGGAGTGCTCCATGCTTCTACGGGCCGGTAAAGGCCCGCAGAGCAACATTCCAATGTTTTACAAAAGCCTCTCGAAGCTCGAGGGGATTTAAATCCCCTCGAATTCGAGAAGCCTCTGTTTAATTTATTAGAACATTCTGCCCTCTAGTGGCAGAATGTTCTAATAGCCTTATAGCCCTTCGTAGCAGGGCTATACCGCTATTAAAGTCCCGCTGCTTTTGTTAAAGTCCCTCGCCTTCGGCTCGGGCCTTTAACTCTGCAGCGGGCCTTTAATAGCCGGTATAGCCCGCTACGGCGGGCTATAAGGCTATATTGAGAGCAAAGAGGAAGCCGTCTTCCTGCCTTACATTCAGAGGAAGCCTGCATGGGCTGCTCTCTTACTTCATGGCTAGATGTAGCAGAGAGCTCATTCGATTTTTAAGTAAAACATTCTAGACCTCTTGTATATAATATAGTATATACTTATATGTGCATGTACTTTGTGGGCTCTGGAGATCAGCCCTAAGACTTGTCTGCTTCCGCTTAGGGACTTTTTCTTCTATTCAACTGCCTCTATTTAACTGTCTTGATAGAAAACGACCAGTAGAGGTCAGTAAAATACGGCTGAGGGACTTTATTTTTTTTATTTTTCTGGCTACTGCATCTATTTAACTTTCTTGATAGAAAACGACCAGCAGAGGTCAGTAAAGTACCAGAATCACTTTAACATTCACTAGATTCCAGTCCATAGAAATTGTCTTCCATGAGCACCCATAGACAATAATATTTTTTTCAACTCTTATATTAAAAGTGATATGACCACCGAAGGACCTGATTTTACATTAGAAACAGAGCTTTTGACTATACCATCCTCCTGAAAAGAAATATTTCTCTCTACGTGTTCCCATACCTGGCGTGTCACGCAGTTTGGTGCTTACTTATCCCTCCATGTTAAAGAACAGTAGTTGTTTCAGCACCCTGGCTAGTGTGCTGCATAGCTAAATACATGTAAGGTCCCAAAGGCGACACCAATTGCATTGCAAATGCTGTTTTCTGTAGCAGTTCCAAACAAGTAGTAGTTAAGCTTTCAACACACAGTACTTTTTCAGCCAAACTTTCTAAAGTAGATCTGATAAATAATTCTAAAGATTTAACCGTGTCACTTATACTCTCAAGCTTATCACTCATATGCTTGGTGACAATCTTTTTAGTAACAGATCTAGCAGTAGCCTTTTTAGTGCTAACATCAGGTTGAGCCATCTCTTTCTTTAGTGCTAACATTGGGGTGAGCCATCTCTTTCTTTAGTGCTAACATTGGGTTGAGCCATCTCTTTCTCTGTGTTAAGAGTCACATTTGTAGAGCGAGTTTTGGGGTTTGTGGAGGTTTAGATGAAGGTTGAGAATCACTATTACAGATGGAAATAGAATCCGTGCCATTATGTATTCAGCCATTAGGACCATTATCAGCTGGGGTTTGAACAGCACTATTTGTTATAGTAGCCAGAAGACTATTAGCTGGCTGGGATTGCGAGTGAAAATCTGTGAGACCTCCCTTCTGCTACTAAGCCGGGTTTCTTGTGCACTCGTTATTTTTTTATCAGTTACTTCTGTTGCACCTATAATATACTTCAAAATGGATGTATGGGGTTAGACAAGGTGCCTCCTCCTTCAACGGAAGGCGGATGCTTTCTTTTTCCCAGCCTTGATCACCTTTACAGGCAGACAAGTGCTGAGAATAGTCTGCAGTAGTCTTAAACTTATAGGTGATCCCCTTGCAACCAAAGTCATTAACACCAGTGGGCACAACATAAAGAGTTCCTTGTTGCAATAAGAAGATCAATTTCTGCAGAGGAACGAAAAGTTAGCAGAGCCGGAGGGGGGGGGGGGGGGTGGTGACCCTGCCCGGGCTCTTTCTGGCTATGACGGGCTCGAGAAGGCCCCGGTAGAAGAATCCCACTGGAGTGTCTTTGTGCTTTTATGGCATTGGGTCATGCCTCCCACATCATAAAGAATGCCTGGGGACCGAGTCCCACCACAGCCCTTCTCCAGCCAACAAAGCAGGAAACTAAGTGCAGCAGGCCTCAGACAGCCCTGTAGAAGCGTCCCAGGGGAGTCGCTAGGTGAGTCACTTCACTCCGGGGAGTGCAACAGCCCCCAGGAGCTCCATTAGGTGGGAGCCCAGCAATCCCTGGTGCTCACTTCGCAGAGATCCACCTCACAAGAGCAGCGCTCAGGGGGGGGGAGAAGGAGCGCTGTCCAATGCGGAACTACATAGTTCTCAAAGCAAGAGGGGGCAAGTCTCCAGGGCCCCCTCTATTTCCAGCCATCCTCAGCACCAGAGGAGCAGTCCTTTCTCATTTGACGATCGGTGATGGGTGGGATGAGGCACCTCAGACCCCGCAAGTGTCATCTTAGACCAGGCAGGGAGGAAAATATCATGGGCCCTCCAGGTCCTCGGATGCTGACTGCCTTCTCTCCACTTTCACTGACTGCCACGTGGGTGCCGGAGCCCCTGTGCCACTCCCCCAGTCAGAGGCGCAACTAGAGCCAAATTTCGGGGGGGGGGGGCTAAGGAAAATTTCGGGGGGGGGGGGCTGAATCTTTTAAGCCATAGGCAGAGTGGAGCTGCAGGGGCTCTTAGAAGGGGTGAAACAACAGCGAGGCCTCATTAACATGCAAATGGTCTTTTAAAGACCTGTGAAGTGCTCGGGTGCGGCTGTGTGGGTTCCGGGAAGCTGTCTCATCCCGGGCTGCCACACATGACGGGGGGGGGGCTGAAGCCCTGAGTCCAATGGGTGTTGCGCGCCTGCCTCCAGGTACAGCTAGTCTATCTCGGGTGGCGGGCCACTGCGTGTCAGAGACACGCCCCCACCCGCTCCTCACTTCGTTGTCATCACTGTTGCAGTCAGGTCCTAGCCCAGCTTCACACCCGGCCGCACCCCCTCCTTGATGGCCAGGAGGAGCGACAGCAGCTCTCAACAGGCTGCCCAAGCTCACCATGCTGTAGTCACTATGTGGGCTTTCATTCCGCCCCTTGCTGCTGATTGGTTAATGTGTGAGTCATTCTCAAAAGCTTGCTGCTATGTGGCTTGTTTTACTTTATATCCCACCTTCTTGTGACTAGTTCCCTCCCCTAGAGAATTGGCCTATTTATAGTCTCCTTTCTCTGCAGTCTTTCTCCCTTTGTGTTTGCGCACTCTCTTTTAGTTTTGTGAAGCTTGTGCACGATGCGTTATGGTTTTATTTTTATAATGTATCCCTTGACTGGATTGTCCACTGAGTTTTTCAAGCTTTCCAGACACACCATTTTTAAGGACTTGTGTAATGCACACAGGCAAACTGAAAACTTGTCAAAGAGGGTATGAAGGACACCATGGGCTAACAGTTCAATCAACTATATTTTGAAAAACAAATGACCTGTCAGGCTGAGTTTCTGTCTTTCAAATATGGATCAGCATCAGGCTCTTCTCAATTGCGACCTTAGAGTGACCAAATTCCAGCTCTTTTAGGCAGCAGCTTCTGCAAAGCTACCCCCATTGACAGCCGTCCATTCATTACAGCATTGAAAATTTCACTTTATGAGGTTCCCTTCCACACGTCCGTCCTTAATGTGAACTGCAGTCAAGGGCCCAGGCTCCACCCTGTGCTGCTGCTGAAGACTGTCAGTTGTGTGTGCCAGGCGGGCAACTAGAGCCAAATTTCGGGAGGGGGGGGGGCTGAAAAAGATTTCGGGGGTGGGGGGTAAGTCTTCCAGCCATAGGCAGAGTGGCTGTAAGAAGGGGTGAAAACACAACAAAAGCCTCATTAACGAGTAAATGGTCCTGTGAAGTACTCGGGTCCGGCTGCAATTAGACGGACGCCAGCCCGCGAGGCTGTCTCAGCCGGGTTGACACACATGGGGGGGGGGGGGTCTGAAGCCCTGTGAACCCAATGGGTGTTGCGCGCCTGGTGTGTGCCGGATTCAGGGCTGTCGCTTCGATTGGCCTTCGCCTGTTTCTGCAGCCCATTCCTGACCTTCCCGCCGCCACCAGGGCCAATACGAGAAAGGTGAGAATCACCTGCAGAGAACGCCCCCCCGCCCCTTCCTTACCCCGCATGAACCCCCCACTTTGCATCTTCAATTCTCAGTACCTACTGCCCCATCCCTCGATGCCACACTTCGCTTTTCTGAGTCCCTGGTGCTTCCAGGGACAGAGACTGCCCGGTTTATAGCACCAGCTGCTTTTTCACGTCTTGCTATGCGCTGTGTATTTGCAGGTGTTTCACGACTGCTGCGTCAGGTGACTCCATGCTGTGATTTTCCCAGCTCCTGCTGGCTCCCCACATGATGTGTTTCTTAATCCCTGTTACTTCCTTATTGTATGCTACACTGTGTCTGTTTTCTAAATCTTCGCATGACATACGTTTGTGCTCTGCATGGGAACGTGCATAACAAACTTATAGTATAACGTCTTGTAGGCTCATTCGTTTACTCTGGCCTTCTTAGTCCTTGTCAACATGTCTAACCCGTCTGCTGCTTCTACAACCATCAAATTTAGCTATGGCTACTCCTTTATTCCTTCTCTGCCCAGCATGTCGAGTCCCCATTGTTTAACTCCAATTGCTTTAATGTTAGACCAATGGCAACAACAGCTATACAAAAGGTACAGCACAATACAGTACGATGTCTGGTTAATGGAGACTCATTCATTCCTCTGCCAGCTTAGTTGTAAAAAAGAAAAAAAACTGACATATACCTAGCAATAACCTCCTTTTTTATTACATCTGACAATAGAGGATAGCTTACGGAACGCCTCAATCAGTGGAAGGGTGTTAACACCCATTTGCACTGCATCGAATGGTGACCATAATTGCGGAACAGAACCAGGATAATGTGCTGCATGGCGAAACACTGATAAGGTCCCAAAGGTGAGATCCACAGGCTATGCTAATGCTTGTTTTTGTGTGCTCCTGTTTTATATAGTGCGACCATGACCCAGAAGTACTGGAGCGCTGTGTGAGCACCATAGTGCGCTCACACGTGCCACTCGCTGCGCCCCACTGCATCACTCCCAAGGAGATGGACACTAGTCATTACTGTGGTTTAACGAAGGGCGTAGCCTTTTATTCATATAGACACCACTCACTGTGAAATGATAAGTGACAACCTTTGGCATAGTTAAGCAAACATTGTTATGAGAACACCGTTCATAAGATCAGCCAGATCATACATAATTGTTTTTGAGAGGCAGGTCATAGGGCAGATGAACAGCTCATAGATTGTGCAATCCACACATCAGTATCTCGACCTTCCTTTACAAAGGAACATTTCAAAGAGGTTAATGTCAAGTGCCAGCAGGCCCCTTAACCTTATTCATCGCCCTCACCTTAAACCAAGGTCATCCCTTTATTAGTAACTTCCAGGGCACCACACCGCGGTCCATCCCTGCCAGGGGATACCTACCACTAGGCCAAATCCCCCAAAATTTTCAATTTCTGGCACCCCGGGTTAGGGCAGAAAGATCCAGGACCACCAACAGGTCAGTCCCCCCTCCTGCCTGCCCAGTGCCCACATTAATCAACCCCCTTCCAAGGGGAAAGTCCAGTAAATCAGTCCACATTTGGGGTAGCCCCCATTTCTTCTGGAAGAAAATCCGCCAAGATCGCCACATTCTGCCTTCTTGCCAGGGTGGGTGGGTGGTTGTGCGAATCCAGTGTGATGGCTCTTGGTGCTCAGCGAAGGGAAAAGAGGCCGATCCCTCGCCTCGCGGGACCTTATAAAGCTGCTGCCCCCTTGAGCGGCCCCCAATGACGTCTTGGGAGCCACCCCTCCGATGTGGCGACACCAACAGAGGACAACTCTCCCCCTTGGCTGCCCCTGCCCGTTCCGCGACTAAGGGCGCCACTCTGCTATGCGCCGGGTGCGCCTTCAGTTCCATTACAGCAGGACTCATTCATCTTTTTGCAGGCCCAGAGAGATTAAGTGATTTGCCCAGTATCACAGGTTATTGAGCTGTTGCCAGGACTCAAACCCAGTTCTTTGGTTCCAAAGTCAGCAGCTCTGGTCGTTAGGCCACATCCTCTAAAAGGTTGCATTTGAAGCTCACTTTGCAGTTTTTAAATGAATGCAACACCAGTTGAATATAAAGGAAAGTTCAATATGAAAATAAATGATTGTGTGCAAAATTTCCATTACTTCCTCAGAAAGGGAATTATTATTCCTGGGGTTAGTAAGACTTTAAATAGAGCACTGGTTAAAGTGTTCAATAAAGCACATGTATAGCAACATGCAAGGTTAAAGAAAGAACATATAAACCATTTTATCGTTGACTCGGAATGGGTGGTAAATACAATGCCGGTTGTAAATTGAGTGCGCCGTAAAAGGTGGAACTGAGAGCCTTGCAAATCCTTTGAAATTAAACTAGACATAATAAAAAAAGGCTGAATAATCTTTGCCATCAGTGCAAATTTCAATAGAGCATATCCTGAAAAATTCAAATGAAGCATAAGAGCATTGAAAGCTCAATGATTTAAATAGCCAATCGGGATTGAAATGGCGTTTCAGGGATTTTGTGTAAACAGAACTATCCCTGGGATCACAGAGCGACAGTATGTACGGACTGAGTCACCATACCACGTCAGTACCTATGAACCTCAATCCTGACTAGCTCATAATGCCTAACCTGCCCTCCTAACCTCCCACAGTGACAGGTAAGTTAGCAACCCAGAACACTACAATTTGATCCCCTCTGGGAACCGTGGAACCGTGGAAACAGATCACCTTTCGTTTTCTCACACATGCTTGTCATTAATAAACAAAACAAAGACATAAGAACAATTTACTATATTTATTGAAACGTGTGCTTTGTCATGAAACAA
This sequence comes from Triturus cristatus, assembly GCF_964204655.1. NCBI lineage: Eukaryota > Metazoa > Chordata > Amphibia > Caudata > Salamandridae > Triturus > Triturus cristatus. The sequence continues at coordinate 855,111,894 of NC_140589.1, forward strand.
CTGCACTACAACTAGAAAACATATGCATGCGAGCAGAGTGAGTAGCCTCTCAAGTAAACTATATACAGTGAGAACCGCTGCCATGTTTAAGAAATATATCAGCCTCAGCCTATCCTCACTACAGGGGCACAGTGATATATTATAGATCCCCGGGATTAGAACCGAACACCATTCATGTATTATTGTTAGGTAATCTGCATCTCAGGTTGTGCTAGGCTGACACGTTCATCTCAGGACCTCTCCTCTGCAAGAATTCCACTCGCTGTTTTCAAATGATCTGTCTCCATGTATATGTTATGAGGTGTCTTTTTTAAAACGGCAGATGTGAAATTATGTTGTGTCTCAATGCAAAGCTACGTTGCTAACCAAGCACAGTGTTGCTTGCCCTTGTACGAGATGTTCAGAGTGCGTTTCAGAGAGACGAAGCATAAACATGTGCAGTGTTTTGAAAATAAAATTGTGGCACAAAAATAAACATGCTGAGTGTAACGTGTGCAAAGCAAAGCAGCCTACCACTTGCAGTTAGGCTAAAATAAGGGAAAACTAAGTGGGCACTAAAGGGAACTCATGATACCCCCTTTTGGGCAGGCAAGTAATGGAGTGACTAGATAAACACCATATAGCACAAGCAAAGTGACTTCAATGCTTTGCTGATAGACAGGTTTTACAAATAAATTGCAATCACAATAATAAAAAGCATAACATGGGAAATTTGGATACATGGCCAGATTAAGGTGTGATGGAGGTATCTGTGATGTCTCTCATGAGTTCAAGAGAAATTGAATCCACAACGGACTCAGTCTCCGCAGATGATGAATCTGCCATAACCCACGTAAAATAGACAGACATGATCCTCTGTATCAGATGCTTATACCTGGCATTGTGCAGAGCCCCAAGCCAATTCACAAGTCAGAAAATGGGTTGTTAGAGGACTCATCAACAGGTTCATGTCCACAGGAACCGGCGTTTGCAAAGCCAGGTAAATATCAAGTGCCCATTCGAAAGGTCACCATAGGCAATGAAACACTGGTTTGATACAGGCACACCAGACAGGTTGGAATGTCAGTGACCAGTCAAGATGCAGTTCTTGGAGCAGTAAGATTCCAAATAACCTTTCAAAGCGTTTACGACATAACCGTACCGGTGGTAGTTACAGAGGACTTTGCGACGGGTCATCCCTTGCGGAGGAGCAGAAATAGAATCAAAATGCCACAAATGACGAATAAACCCAATAGGATACCTTGGAACACACTAGAAAAAAGGGAATAAATTAAAGCCAGCATTACTCCAAAGATTTTTTGGAAGGAACTGACCATGCCAGAATAGAGAATTTAAAAAAAGCGAAGAAGGTCAGAAGTTTTAGATGCTTTAAAAATGTGATGAACTAACTTGTTAAAATGTATTTTGAGGTTGATGTTTAAAAAAGACTGTATTTCACTGGATGTCCTTGCAACTGGAGCAGATGTTAGTGCTACGTCTTTTTAAATCAATAGTGCTTTGAGTTTACTTAGCTTGGTAATATCTGCCATCAAAGTTCGAATTGAGGACCACGAGCCATCATCTCCTTGCAGATCTGTGACGAGCACGTTATTGCACCATGTGACACTGCAGAAAAACAACAAAATATATGGGATCCCACCTTTCTTTCCACAACATTCATGATCATTTAAAATTAAATAGCTTCTGTTTGAAAGAATTTGAATGAGGGGAATTATGGAATGGGCTTGGACTCCTTTTAGAAAACAGGCCAAATTTGCTACTGAAGCATTATATGCGCCAAGAATGTTAATGTGTTGACAGATAAGTGAATGTCTGAAAAAAGACTCACATTCCTTTCCAGTAAGGAAGACCTTCTTATTTGCGAGTTCACAGTGATGAAAAAATGGGAGGGACCATAACTGTTGAATGAAGCTGCCTCAGAGGGGCTTCTATCTACTGACATGCAAATGTTTCATGCAAGCTGGAATTTGAAATGTCAAAATTGGTAGAGATATTACTCCATGTATTAACCGTACAGCAAAAGGTGTTTCTGCTATAGTGAAAGGGAGCTATTATAACTTCTCAAGATGTAACATTGTGTAGGTTGCATCTTTTTTGCCATGAGTTGTTGTTTATGTGTCAGATTGAAAAGCATGAATAGCTGGATCGAATTAGGGTAACAGCAAGGAATGCAACCGTTTTTAAGGGTTTGAAGGGTCCAGCTAAACTGCATGATGAATCTAAGCTGACTTTGCCCATGGTACAATGAATGAATACACGTCACTTTGCATGATATCAATAACCACATGACACATTGTTATTCAAATTTGAAATGTGCGAATATAACATACTAATACTATTATCAACAACAGCATGCACTTTATCTAAATTGTTTTCCTCAATTTATCTTAAACATGCAGCAGCTTCCATGTGTGACAATTTCCCGAAAAAGTATGTTTAGCATAAATACATCTTTTAGTATGCAGAGATTTAGGACCCAACAAAAAAATCAGATAGGTCGGTGGTGTCCTCCTAGAGGAGAGAAAGATGTTGTTTCACTGCAGATAGTGTAGAATGTTCTAATCATTGTTGTCACAATTTTCCCACTGAATAGGTAGTAACAATTCCTGAGTGTCGCAATTGGGTATAACAAGGCTCATATCGGCTAGCTTTAAACCCCGGTGTGGAATTCAAAAAATGGGCATGACATCCATTTGTGTCCCCTATCCACAATAACCACCCATGAGGAAGTGTGGTGTTAAATGCACCATTCTGTAACATACTATTGGGTTGGTCAGCAGTGAAATTTGTTAAATGTTGCCAGTTTTCAAACCATCTAAAGGAAGGAATGGCTGGTGCATTCATTTGTTTACTTTTAGCCAATCCTGGACATGTAGTCTGCTGAATGCTGTCATTCAGGAAAATCATTTGAGTTGGAATTAAGCAGGCTCGAAATAAAGTATCCATGTCCTGGACATGCCAGCATGTTGTACCCCAAATGGATATCAAATCAATGGTGTTCTTCCAATATTCCTAGCCTTTCACACCTATATTTGTAACAAGTGAATCTATATAGATTCATTTGGATTGTGTAAGCATATAATTTTTCGGCGGTGCAGGGACATGTTTAAAATAAAAGGACGTTGGAGCTGGCTTGCCAGATCCTGAAAAATAGGTAAATTTGTCTTTGTATGTTTTTTAACTCCCTTGTGGGGGAGTTGGGCAATGTTCCCATTGTGTTTAATTAAAAGGTGTGCGTTGAACCCTAGCTCAATGTAAATAATAATGTTTATAATGGTGGTAACAGAGCATCTCACCATAGTTAGCAGAATTACAGTACAACTCCTCTGATTCAAGAACAGTATAATAGTCCAGCTCCAAGAGCATGAACTTTACACTTTCAACATCCCAATCGCCAGAATATAACCCAGGCACTATCACATCCCCCATAGAAACTCTAAACATATATGGTATCTGCAGGATCTCCATAGGACCGCATTTGTCGTAAAGAACTTTATGCCAAACAATTCCATCAGTTACTGGAACAACTGAAATGTTCACATGGGAGAAGTCTCTTTTTAGCTTATGTGAAAAAGAGTGGTGGGTCAACAACCCATCGACCAGTTCTGTAGCAGAGCGTTCTGGAAGATAGTGGCCAATAATCCGCAAGAAAAGAAACTGTCATAAATCCAATCCACAGGAACAGAAAAACCTAGGCAAGTGTTATCCAAATATATATCCAAGGGGGACCAGATAAGTGTGTTTCTGCCATGAAAAGAAAACACTGATCCATGTAGGAGGAGTCTCTAAAACAGAAGAATCATAAAAAGAATCTGAAGAAAAATCATCTCAACCCACATAAGACCCAGAAGCAAAACTGGTGAAGCCAGTACATTTAAAAAATCGGTAAAATGCAAGAGTGGTGGAAATATATAAATGGAATCAGCTGTGGAAGATGCAGTAGTACGTTTAGTACTCACTTTAGTCGAGTTGCTTGCAGTTGTAGAAGGTGCAGGTATGGATTGAAGTGCATTCTTCGTGCACCCAGTCAGGGAGAAACAGCTTTGTTGGAGCTCATGAGGTGTAGGAGGAATTTTCTGCATGGATAGCAAGAGAAGGTATGAAACTACGAAGTACTTCTCTTGGCCTACTGTTGAGAATTGGCCACATGCTGTAATTTAATGTTATCAATGGAGACAAAACTATTGTCTTTAGAACCAGGAAGTGGTGGCAAGATTACAGTTCTTGTACCTTGAATGCCAAGGACTGGCACCAGTGCTTGTATGATGGACCAAACTCCTTCTTTACCACCACCTTCTCTTGCACAAGATACCCAACGTTTGGAATCCAGCCAGAAGGTTCTGGTTTCTACTTGATTCTCGCAGAGGCAGAATTCTTCAACTGCTCTTTTGGTTGGGTGTCATAGAACCTTTGTAGGTCCTGTATGACAACACAACAATCATTTACGTCAAAGGGCATGGCTGCCGCCACAATGTCAGGACCGTCATGGTGTGGAATGAACATTTTGATTCCAAAGAGGAACCTCGTATTGAGTCCGGCCACTCAGAGATTCTTTGAGAGATTGCTGAGAGACTGCTGAACCCCATATAGGTGGTGTATCCAACTACATCCTGTGCCTAATACTCCAGATGCTAAAGACTGCTTTAAGTCCAAGTTAATCTTCTCCACAACAGAATTGCCCTCAGGCCTACTAGGAGAAGAATTATGTGCCAGTACACATAGGGATGCATAGTGTCCCAGTAAGCTTTAGAAGCAAAAGCCAAGCCCTGGCCCAAGTGCAATGTATTGCATGCATATGTCCTGATAAAGACTTTCATGGCTTTAATAACAGTGGGAGTGTCAGCCAAATGCTGGGGCCAAACTCAGAAGAACCTGGAGCAAAAATCAACTGCAACTAGGACGAATTTAAATGCTCTATCCAAAATAAGAGGATCACAGTGGTCCAAATAAATGCATGCCGAAAGGTTTAGTGGAAATTAACTGGTATATCTGTGGCGGACGAGCCACTGTGAAAGCTTCAATTTGTTGGCAAATGTCACAACAAAGGATATATTTTTTGGGCTATTGATATAAGCAATGCCACCAATAACGTACCTGTAGCAGCGAAATCGTAGCCGCCACACCTGCATGTGCAGAAGCAACATCTTTGTGCCCAGCTACCACTAAAGCTAGTCCACGGTCTTGGTAGGGAATCAATCGATAACCAACTCCTGGAATAGTTACAAATGGATTGTTTTGTTCACTCAAGTGGTAGATATATTTAGATGGAAATCCCTTAGGTAAGGAGGTGCAGTCTTTATTAGAATTGACAGCAGCTCAAATAGCAGAGTTATTTCTTATTTTAGCCCAGGGTTAGTTCAGGCAACTGTGCTGTTCAATCTCCCAAGGACTGAGTCCAAGTTTTTTGTGGTTAGAATTTTCCACCCATGATCACACTAGCAATGGTGGCACACAACACTGAATACTGATGTTTAGAGCCTATAGCAGGGTGGGCTGACCCATCAGTGTTAACAATCTGTTTATACTGTTCAAGGGGTAAGACCGAATTGGGCTTAGGATAAACATGCTCATATTGTAAGAATGTGTGTGTCTGTAAAGACAGGTCAAAGACAAAGGGCCCGATTCACAGAACTAAATTAAGACAAAATCCTAAACTTACTACCATTTTGGTATTCACAGAAGGCACTTACTCATTTCGGTATTCACAGAAGTTAGGAGACCTAACTTTAGGACTCCTAAATGCCTTCTGTGAATACCGAAAGTCTTAAAATTAGGATTTTTCTCAGTTTAGTAGTAGTATAGTTAGGACTCCTAACTTTAGGACTCCTAAATGCCTTCTGTGAATTCCGAAAGTCTTAAAATAAGGATTTTTCTCAATTTAGTAGTCCTAAATTTAGGACTCCTAACTTTAGGACTCCTAAATGCCTTCTGTGGATACCGAAAGCCTTAAAATTAGGATTTTTCTCAGTGAACTAAACTGAGAAAAATCCTAATTTTAAGGCTTTCGGTATCCACAGAAGGCATTTAGGATCCTGCTGTATTTGCTTTACACATCCGGAAAGACTGACATGGACAAAGTGCCATGACTCATCTTATATTGTCAGGATCCTCAGGATGATTCCTGCAAATCGCTCTACATTGGCCACCATCTCCCCTAGCAACACAATCAGGAAGTGGCAAAACCCCATTAGGAATAACGATTGGAGATTGAGCTGGCAGCGCTTGAAATTCAAGATGTCTACCAGCTCTGTGAGAAGGTGGGTTGGTATATGCTGTCCACTAGTTAAAGTGGGCACCTTGTACCAGGCCACACGACCCTTATGATGCATTAGGTCAAAGATAACCTTATTTAAAGATATCCTAGTGGTAGCTATGCAGAGTAGCCTTCAGGCTTAATCTTGAAGGAATGTAAAGCAGCTTGGTTTACCAGAATATCACCTCCTAAATAATTAAATGAAAGGAGAACCACACAGGGTTTATATAAAAATATGTATTTATTAATGTAGCACTCTCTACTAGTCTCTACACGAGACTAGGGCATAAAGCACACAATACTAAATCAATGGAACATTCGTAAATAGCGAAATACACAGCGGGCTCCAGGGGGAGCCCGAATCATATACTAAAAAATTGGTATAACAACAACTACTTCAATAGACACAGTGCCTAGAGCACGTAGAATCGCTGGGAACCAAAAGAACCACCCAGACGAGTGACACAGGGAGCCCACGGAGGACAGGTGCAGTGAGGAAACACAGACGCGTGCACCGTACAAGTCTATGGGAAAGTCGCGGTTGGAAATTTAGAAGTTAAGGGCACTTCTAAGAGGACTTCGAGCAAACCCTTTGGAACTTAGGAGTTTCTAAGGCCAACCCACCAGTGAGTACCAAAGTATCTGTGTTACCTATCCCAAAGGAGCCGGGTGCATAGGGATCAAGTGGTGTCGGAAACCTTTGTCACTTTCAATGGAGAGCTGCAAAGAAGTCCTGCTGCCTGCAGGCTGAGTACGATTAAAACAAAGGGAACTTTGCTTTAATATAAATGCCTTATGATAATGAAACAAATCTGGTAGTATAATTTATAATACATTCACAATTTAATGTGTTTTTTTTTATGGTATGGGAAGTGTTTTCTTTTGCCAAATTATTTCTTTTATGGGTAACATATCAGGGGTGCAATGAACATTCAGGGCCTGATTACGATGCGGGTTGAAACGGCTCCGACTGTCGGTCGGAGCCCTTCAGCTCGCATCATAATGGGATGGTCGAATTCCTTTCCGATCGACCCATTTTGATGGGGGCGGTCGGAAGGGAATCCGAAACAGATTTCCGAATGGCCTCCGGCAGGCTCGGAGGGCCCATCCACCACTCGGAAAGCCTTCAGTAATCCCTCAGCCGGCTTTTTCCGGCCGAGGGATTACAATGACAGATTCTCACAGCCTTTCTGTGTCGGCCTTTCAGACACAGAAAGGCTTTGGGATTCTGTCTTTGGGGGCCCCTAGCAGGGCCCCCATGTGTGCAAGGCTGCAGAGTGGTGGCCTAGGGGGCACCTATGGTGCCCCCCTGTTGATCCCTGCACCCAGTGGCAGGCTCCTTGAGGTGCCTGCCGCCACGTGCAGGGATGAACTTCACCTCTGCACTTTACAATGAGAGCATGCATTCCGTTCCCATTGTAAAGTATATGATTGCGACCAAACAGGGTTCGGTCGCATCCTACTTGCTGGGCTAGAACCGACGACAGGAGGCAATTCTGTTCCAGTTCCCAAACTATGTTGGACGGACTCCGGTCCGTCCGACATCATAATCAGCCCCAAAGAAGAAAACAGTCTGTTTTCTTAATATTTAATGTAGAACCTGAAAATGTGAAAATGAGAAAATTAGATAAAATAAAGGGGGAAAGGGAAATTCAGGATGACTAATAAACAAAAGTACATCATCAGCATTGGGTAAGGATTTTTATAAGAACATCATACATACTAATACCCTTAATGTCTATACATTTTCTGATAGCAGTGAGTAAAGGTTCAATAACAAGAAGAAAAAGTAAAGGAGACAAGTGACAACCTTGTTAAGTACCCCTAAAAAAGGAAACTTTCATTAGAAATTTAACCATTAATGAAAAGTTGAGCAGATGGGCTACAATAAAGTACTATCATACAAATAAATGAATCCCCAAAATTAAACACAAATTAGATATGAAATACATATTGCAAATGAACTTTGTCAAAACATTTTCCAGAATCTAATGCCAATACTCTAGAAGGTGAGGATAAAGAAGACCCTTTTTCAATAGCATGTACTAACACTCTAGAATTGTTTACAGAGTATCTATGTTTCATGAAGCCAGATTGAGCAGTATGTGCAACGGAATTGAAAACAGAGGTCAACCTGGTTCCAAGAATTTTAGCATATAGTTTACAATCTTGATTTGTTAAGGAGTTTGGGTGATAATTCAAAACAATAGTGGAATCTTAATTAAGCTTTGGAAGAACTATAATCATTGCTTTAGTAAAAGACACAGAAGTTGTTGCCGAAGAACTAAAATAGTAAAAAAGCTTAAACACATGAGAAATGAAGTGCAAAGAACATTTTTTTAATTTTTTTATTTACCTTTATTGAAAACTCGTACGTTACATTAGTGTGATGAACAAACATCCTATCGTATTTTACATAGGTACGTATGCATAGAACACCTTCCCGTACCAGCATAACCATGGTTATAACACCCCCCTCTCAATAACGTTGATGCAGGCCATACTCTCTTTATACAGTCCAATCTGTAGTCGTCCATTATAGCACCATGTGATGCAGTCCACGTTTTATCAAAGAATGTGCAATTGCGAGTCATGATAGCCTTCACAGCTACCCCAGGTATACCATCACCCCAATCAATCCACACCAACTCTACCCTTCACATACATTGTAGAAAGATTCACACCTCATTTCCAGCGCCCCACCCCGGCCCCAAACAGAACTCCCCTTCAACTTCCCCCCCGCAAGGTGCCAGAGCAGGGCATAACTATCTCCACATTGCTTGCCCCTTGCGCCCCCACACCATCCTCTTCTCCGCCCTCCGCCGCCCGTGCAAGCAAATATGAAATGAGCGGGCCTCAAATGTCTTTCGGTCGTGACTTAGTAGGTAAGAGGTCAGCATAGTCTTGCGTGTGTACCTGCCATGTAGTCATTGAATGAAACCACTCTTTAAATTTAGGAGCCCGGCCCCTCCCCCACCGGCACACCACCTGCTTTTTGGCTAGCAGCAGTCCCATTGATAAGAATTTTTTGTAACGTGTGTTTACCGTTTGCGTCAGCCCCAGGAGGGCTAGGAGGGGACAGGGTGGTACCCGGACCCCTATCATGCTCGAGACACCCTCAAACACCTGCACCCAGTACTCCGCCACCAGGGGACATCTCCAGGCCAGGTGCAGGAAGTCTGACCCTCCTGCCCACAGCGCCCACAGCGATCACTGTCCCTACGTTGGAACCTGTACAGTTTGGCTGGGGAATAATACAATCGGTGCAAAAAGTTAAAGTGTATAAGTCTTAATCTACTGTTGCCTGTGATGGCTATTGTCCGTGTGCAGCCAAGTTCCCACTGTTCATCAGTCAATGGAGAAGCCAAGTCCCTGTCCCACTCAGTACGTGCTCGAGTAGCAAGGGTGAGCTTAGCTTGCAACGTGTGCCTATATAGGAGAGATATGGGATGCTGGGGGGGCGCCGCCTGTCAGAATGCATGTAGGGGAGCCAATGTAATGGGTTCTGCTGGATACTCCGGGGTTACCGCCCTAACACTTTGGCGGAGCCGCGTATACAGAAATGTATCCATGACCGTGGGTGTGCGTGTGCCAAAGAATTGCTCCTGTGTGCGGAACTGCCCTGTTATGTAAAGGTCCCCCAACGAGGAGTACTCGAGGCTAGTCAGCATCTTACAACATATTCCCTCCTCCGTGACGCGTAGCAGAGGGTTTCGCAGCAGAGGCATCTTGGGAGAGTATAACATAGGACTTCCCAGCTTGCGAGTTATCCGATGCCAAGCCAGTATAGTACAGTCCACCGTGGACGGGTCTCGCTTGCATTCCCTAACCGCTGTAAAGAGGTACCCTGATGGAGGGGTCGGGGCCATATAGCCGTCCTCCACTGCCAAATGAGCCATAAACGGTGGTGGATGAAACCAATAAGTTGCGAAATGTGCCTGCGCACAGTAGTAATAGAATTTAAAATCAGGAACCTCAAACCCCCCCTGGTGATAGGGCAACATGAGTGTGGCTAGGTTAAGGCGCGCCTGCTTCCCTCGCCATATAAGTCGCGTGAGTTGCGCCCTAAGGGTACTATAGAAAAAACGCCAGGGATGGTATGGTATGTTGACAAACAGGTACAGGAGCTTCGGCAACAGTACCATCTTAATTAGTGATATTCATCCCGCCATAGAAAGGGGAAGGCGTATCCATTTAGTAACAACATCAGTTATCTTATCCATGGCTGTTCCATAGTTAACCCTCATTAACTCCTCCTCGTCCCTGGTAATAAGGATGCCCAAATATTTCAATTCGTTAGATTCCCATATGAGAGGGTAGTCCAGCTGGTACGGCTGGGTATTTTCCGTGAGGGGGAATACCGCTGATTTGGACCAGTTGATCTGCACACCAGCTATAGCTCCAAATTTAGATATTTGTCACAAGATGGGGTTCAAATTATCACGGGGGTTCCTCACATATAGCGCCATATCGTCAGCATATAACGAGATTAGTAATTGTCTAGTGGGATAAATTAGCGCCTTGTCATTATGATGCTGTCGGAGCTTCGCAGCTAAGGGTTTTATAGCAAGCGCAACCAGAATCAGAGATAGGGGGCATCCCTGCCACGTGCCTCTGGAGATGGCGAATGGGGAGGATCTGGCACCATTTAAGATGACGGAGGCCACCGGCTGGCTGTAAAGCAAGCGTATCCAATTGAGGAAAGTAAAGGGCATCCCCATGCGTTCCAAAACCCCAAGTAAGTAGTCCCATTCCAGGGAATCGAACGGCTTAGTGGCGTCTAGAAATACCGCCACCGCCGAGCAGTGAGGGTCAATATCCTGCAGCACTGCCGCGAGAGTATGAAGGTTATGCGATGTAGCGCGTTTGGAAATGAACCCCGCCTGGTCAGGGAGTACAAGCCTCTGCATTAGCAAGCCGAGTCGGGTCGCCAGTACTTTAGCAAGTATCTTAGTGTCACAATTTAGCAAAGATAGGGGGCGATACGAGTCACAGGAGAGGGGGGACTTTCCAGGCTTCAACAACGAGGTGATTAATGCTTCACGCATAGTACCAGGCAAGCCACCCTCCTCGAGCGCTGTGTAATATACCTCTTTCAGAATGGGGGCGAGAATCCTTACATAAGTTTTATAAAATTCTATGGGTAACCCGTCCGACCCCGGAGCCCGACCAGACTGCATCTGCGTAATAGCCTCTATAATTTCATCAACCTCTAATTCCAAGTTTAAGAATTTTTGCTGATTCTCTCCCAGCCAGGCGAGCGCTGTATCCTCAAAATATTCAGGCAGATCGAAGGGGGTCGCCTCTCTGCGACGAATACAGAGTCTTGTAGAACTCACTAAAAGTGGATAATTGTGTTGGAAGATCTCTACATATATTGCCCTGCGCATCCCGAATCTCTGACACATAATTAGAGAATCGAGGGGGTTTGATTGCCGCAGCCAGCGCCTTCCCTGGTCTATCTCCCTCCCCATATCTTCTGGCCGTATGAGACTTCCCCCGAAAATTACATTCCCTGTCCGCTAGCTCACTATATTCGGTTAGCTTGCTACGCATGGCAGCCCTAAGTGCATTATCATCAGCACTGGCCGCAATATCCTGTTCTAATGTCTTAAGCTCCCCTTCCAGCTTGGAGAGATCCCTACGCAACGTTTTCAGGATGCCTCCCCCTTTGGATATACACCATCCACGAACCGTAACCTTAAATGCCTCCCACACTACAGTTATACTGGGAACTGAGTCAACATTGCGCTGAAAAAACTCACGGACGTCCTGTTCCAGCTCCTCTCTGAACACCGTGTCATGCAGGTGGGATGGGTTAAAACGCCAGCTACTGTATGGGGTGTGCCGTACTGGGGGATGAAGTTCCGCCACAACTGGAGAGTGGTCCGAATACGTTCGAGCCAAGTGAGTTGCAGTGTGTAACCAGGGCGCAATACCAACTGACACAAACAGGTAATCCAACATGGCCCAGGACGAATGAACCGCTGAATAATGCCCTCCCGTACCTGTGGATGCACATGGTGCCACAAATCAATTAAACAATTATCAGTTATTATATCCTTCAGTGTCCTATGAGTGAGCGTAGAGTGGGCCGATGTAGCTCTAGACCTTTCCAGCAATGGTTGCATTGTCGTGTTAAAGTCTCCCCCCCAAATAACATAATAGTGCCTATTTCTTGAATCTTATCCCATAATTGTAGAAGTGCTCGAGGGTCCTCGGTGTTGGGGCCATAATAGTTAGCAATCGTCACCTCATAAGACTGGAGTCTTCCCCAGACCAGGCAATACCTACCGTCCACATCAATGACGGACCCATTAGGTACAAAAGGCACCCCTCTCTTGATTAAGATAGCAACACTGTGAGAATAACTGGAGTAGCCAGCGAAACAGCGGTGGGAGGCCCATCGGGACGCGAACAGAGGTGCAACGCTAGGGCCAAGGTGCGTCTCCTGCAACAGAGCAATGGAACTTCGATGTCTGTCTAAATACCCAAGTATCTGCCGCTTCTTTCTGGGGTTATTTAAGCCTTGCACATTCTACGTAGCAATCGTAATCCCAATAACATCACATGTGGTTCCTGCCATCATGGCGACTAAAACTGTCAGTACTCAGCCTTGCATCTAGAACTAGCATAGTGTGTACAGTCCAGAAAACTACAGCTATACACCCCCCTCCCGTCTCCCACACCGACTGCCCCAACATGCCGGGCATGCTACCCCCCCACCCAAATAACCCGCAACATCACTCACTTACTACCCTCTGGTACCACAGAAATGGGGGTTTGCCCTCGTGTGGAAGCGCCAAGGGCCCACGACCTGTCCTCTCCCTCCCTATTCTCACCCACCCACCGCTCCGCTTGTAAGCGGGCAGTTACCACGGGACAGGGAGGAGATGCCGAGCAGGACAGTCCACCAGAAGAAAAAAGGAATCTGAAATGGTTATACATCACCAACTACAATTCGTTCAGCAAAAATGTGTCCGCAATCAGAGTCACATGGGAACCAATGTCAAATACGATGCTTAATCCGGAGCTGACAAAGGAGAGTTAGACCTGGAGTGCCGTCGTTCCCCCAGCTCCCCAGACGCCGCGTGTCGCCGTTGTTTAAGATAATCCTCAGCCTGCTGCGGGGTCTGGAAGATATGCTGCTTACCCTGGAGCGTAATCTTCAACCTTGCCGGGTACAACATGGCATAGGAAATGTCCTGCGACTAAAATTTTTTATTGACAACAGAGAACTTACGCCTGGCATCTTGAACTGCTTGGGTGAAGTCCGGATAGAAGGCCAGCGTAGTATTTTCATAGTGCACCTGTTTTTTTTCCCGAGCCAGATGCAAAACCGCATCCCTGTCACGATAGTTCAAAAAGCGGGCTATCACCGGACTTGGTGGCGCCCCGGAGGCAGGCGGGCCCCCAGCGATCTGTGCGCTCTCTCCACCGTGAGATACGCAGAAAAGGAGTTGCGGCCAAACAGATCAACCACCAGCTTTTCAATGAAGTCCTCCATACGCCCCACATTGGTGGATTCCGCCAGGCCAAGGATACAGACATTATTTCTTCTGGAGTGCGCTTCTAAATCTTCATTTTTATCAGCTATAATTTTGAGCAGCTTGTCCATCTGCGACAAGTGCCCTTTACTGGAAGCCGCTCCATCTTCAAGTTCTGAGACTCTGGCCTCAGCCTCCTTCAGCCGCTGTTCGTGCTGATCCAGCTTATTGACCACCGCCTCCATGCACATGTTCATGGTGTCGATCTTGGTGCCAATGGACGTGAGGCTTTGTTTCATATCCACCAGTAGGGCTTTCCAATCTTCAGCCGGCGGCTCCGCTGCATCCAGATCAGGGGGCTCCTGCCCGGACGGCCTGGGGGTTTTGCGCATTTCAAAAGGGAGCTTGGATTGTTTGGTGTCTGTACGCCCCATCGTACTACAGTGAATACGACACACCGGGTCAGCCCAGGAGCACACGGGGCAGCAGCAGGAATCACCACCAATCTGGGGCGGCACCCGTCACCCACCAAAAAAGGGCAATAGAGACAGGTACACTCCCAGGAGTAAGTTGCACCAGGGTCCGCGCGGCAAAGCGTGGTCCAGCGCTGCAGTAGGTGCCCCCTACGTCAGCAGCATAGTGTCCGCCAAATATGTAGGCAAGGTGGAGTGGCAGTACGCCAAGTCTGCGCCAGCGAACAACTGCCCCAGGTATCCAGAGGCCTCCCAGGTACACCCCGCGCCCCTCCGGAAGACCAAAGGGGCAGAATACAACAACTCCGGGCTTTCCAACCAATGAGGCAGCGTCTCCACCTCAGCCGATGTAGTTCGTTTATCGTTCAGGACACCCAAAATGGCTATCAGGCATAACCCATTCACAATGGGAGAAGCCCCTGCGCACACCAAGGGCCCCGGGCCTACCAGGCAACAGGCATGCAGGAGGAAGAATCAGTCAGCAGCTCGCTGCCCCAGCCAGAGGTCCACACTGCAGCACCGGCCCACCAAAAGTCAATAGTGAGTTATTCAAAATGGCGGCCGGTCCATGCAGCGCCGGTGACCGGGCGGTGAGACCGGCAGCAATCCAAACCTGACAGAGAAGGTCGTGTAGAAGATAATGAATCCCAGATGCTATCCCCGCGAGCGCAATCCCTCCCCTCCTCCGCTAATGGCAGTACAGCATCGGCTCCTCGCTCCCCAATGCCGCTCGTCGAGCGGCTGCAGCACTCGGGCGGGGGATCCACACAGCACCTCTGTGGGTCACAGGCAATGTCCAGAGCCGCACGCGTCTCCGCTCCAGCACCCACATCCGTATCGCAGCGGTCCGGCGTGCCCTCCAGCAGTCACCCGGTCTCAGTGGCCAGCTCACGCAAGTGCAGGCGCGTCCACCGCCCTCGTGGCCTCGGGTTCCACCAGCGCAGTCGGCCGCCTCCGCGGTGGTGCAAAGAACATTTCCTGTAAAATTCTGTGGTAATGCCATCTAGACCAGGAGATGTATACAATGTAATTAACTTGATAGCTTTTACTGTAATTGTTGAATCTAAGACATCTTTAGCTGTTTGTGATATTTTTTGTAAACCACAACTGTGCAAGAAGCAATCAATAAGTGATGAATACCCAGGAGGAGGAATATAGTATAAGGTTGAATAGCAATTTAAAAATTGATCAACTATATCTTTATCAGATAATGCAGTCTTTCCATACAAACCATGATTTAGATTAATTTGAGTTTTATTGTTTTTAATGCACAGATTATTTATAAAAATCTACCAGATCTTTTAGCATTAAAATTGAATTTGGCTTTATTATTGGAAAGCTGTATACTAGCCCTTCTGCGCAATGTTGAATTAAATTCATAACAACGTTTTTGTAATTGTATTATATATTTGAGATCTTAGTCTTGGACTGAACTCAGTAAATTCTTTGCGTATTTTAAACGTTTCCTTAGCAAAGTCTTGGTGAATAAAGTTGTATTACCCTTCACCATTAAAGATGGAATTTCCCTTGCTGCTTTCCTGATCATCACTAAATGAAGATGGTGCAAAATTTAAAAAAATCATTTGTTGTGGTTTGTCATAATGAGGATTACAATAAGAAGGAATTCTATGTGCCTTGTCAATTTCAATTTTTTCTGAAAACTTTAAATGTAAACAACCAGGCAATAACTTCTCTAAATACTGTCTGCAGCCATTTTCTTCTACTTCTTCTGGTAAATTAAAGATGTGAAAGTTATCTATATTGGCGATTACGATTTTCTAAGCCCAATTGTAACTTGATCATTGTCAACATTTTTCCTGCCATAGGTGTTAGACTGTCAATCCTTTGCTGCAGTCCACTAGTGACATTTTTCTTACAGGCCCTTGCTACACTTTTGTGCCATATATTAGAAATGAATCCATAAGTTAAATATGTCAATTTGGAGTGTAGTCAATTTCAACATGCTTCAGGGGTCAGAGCACATACACTGGGTATTGAGCAGCAGTGTCTACTGTTGAGAGTACCTTCACGTTTTGTGTGTTTTATGTACTGCTCTAAGTGGCATAGGCATGTCCAGACCTGGGTCCCATGCACACTGTGTCACTGGAACCAAGCTGTACCCGGCTGCTGAGCCCATAACTAGGGTGAAACTAGTGCTGGGTTGCTTGTGCTCTGGTTCACTGAGGACCTGGCCTTGCAGTTCGGCTGGATGTTCCCATGAGGAGCAGAGTCAAGGCTGATTTGCATATGGCTAGGTTTAAACTGGGGTGGCACATGAGCAAAAGAACGATGGATTTGGATGCAACCCCGAGCAATTACCAGTGGCTAGACAGATTGCAAGCATTCCTCCCATCACCTTTTGTGAGAGTCAAAAACCCAGCACCAAAATCTAGCAAAAAAATGATGGGAGGGGAACCACACAAAAAGGGACATTTTCTTACACTCTCTCCCCATCTCCTGAGATACAAAGGAAAGGAGCAACTGCCCTTCCCTGGTCAGTACTTCTGAGAGGCTGCAGAAAAGCCCTCGTCATTGGTGGGGTCAGTGTCAGTTCACATCCTCCTGTCAAGTTCACTTACTGTGGGAACAACAGTTTTAGACCTTCCCTCAAATTCTGCCTTCAACAGTGCTGCTACTCTGTGAAGTTCAGCCCCAGCCACTACCCTGGTCCATAGGGAACTTTTCTTGTCTGCCGATCCCACCTGGGATAAAGGCAACTATAGCTTACTGGGCACGTGAACAGCACCACTATGGCAAACAAGGTGATGTTGCCCATATTGCCACCCAAGGATGGTTTCTGTTGCAAAATGAGGACCGGTGATGTACCAAAGACAAGCATCCAGCAGAGGCCACTAACATCTGACAGTGTCAAGAACCAGGTCCCTAGCCAGGCCTCTAGTTATCCACTGACAGGTGGAAAGTTCAATCTGGTACCTGGAGTAGGCCTCACTTCTAGCCTTGGGGCTGGGAAGGAGTACCCCACATGCCTCTGAGATCCCTCTGGCCTCTAAGGTTTTCATAGTGGGAGCTACAACCTCAAGTTGTGAACACTATCGTGCTACTCTCACTCCTGGCCTCTCATTGACCATATGCTTACAATTAGCCATTGCCAAAAAGTCCAGGACTTCTGGGATGGACACATAGTCCCCTTCAAGCGTTACACAGTCTGGTAGTGTCCTAGGTGAGACTGCCTGGCCTGTTTCTCCTGCATCGAAGGCTGGGGCAGTGCAGGAAGCCCCGATAGGTCAGTTGGGGCCTTACTAGTGTAGGTATTTGGGCCCTTTCCTAAGGAAGCAGTCAATTCCTGCCTCTCTGGTCCTTTCACTTCAGGTGACCACCTCCTGTTATGAATTATTTTTCTCCAGGGGATCACTAACCTGCAATTAGGGACAGTATCACCAGAAATCTGTGTTATTGGGCACCCTGGATGGCTGTCCCACCTAGCTCTTTTTTCACATGTGGTACCTCACTGCCAAGCATACTGTCTAGGGGTAGCTCAGGACTGACAACTACCCTGTGCTGGGCTAGAATCCCCTTCCATTCTTGAATGACTTCCATTATCCTTGGATGAACAGTAGGGAGTATGTTGCTTATTAATTTACTGAGTACTCACAAGAAAAGTCCACAACATGGGGTATCAGAAAACAATTTACTTTAGAACCATGTCTGTCCACCTGTTACAAATAAGGTAAGCACTAAACCTAAAATGGATTTTAGAATTTACTCAGTTCATCTCTAGTTCTTACCTCAGGCTTCTTTACTTTACATTAATTTACAGACGAACGCAGAAAAACGATATATTTTAAAGCCACATTATGTGACAATAGAGACTCTTTTAGTAGCAAAGAGTTTCATAATTATGGTTAGCACATAAATAGCTCCAGCATGTTTTGGGGCATTTTTGCAACAGGTAGCAGCTGATACAAGAACTGTTTTCTATTACAAATTGAGCTTGCCATAGAGCAAAGTGAGGGATTTTAGGGCTGTTTTGTGCAGCAGCACTATACACAGGACAGGCACTGAGCAAGAAATGAAAGCCGTAATACAAATGTGATTGAAAAACGAAAAACCGCTGTATTTATCTGACCTGATATCATATAAACGCACCTGCAAATTGAAATAAAAATAGTGGGTGAAGTCAAATTCTTCATTGAGAAGTTCCCGAAGTGGTACAGATGTCTTCATTACAAACCCAATGCAAACAGAATAATTTTTTTAAGTTCAAAAGATTTTTATTGGATAAGTAAAGGTGTCAATACATGAGAAAAAATACAAACATGTCTTCAATTGAAGAAGAAAGGTAATACATGGTAGTGAAAATATACAATTAATCAGAGGATAACAAGGGTTTGAGGCTAAATATCAAAAAACAGCACTGGTAATAATGAAAATTAAAGTAGCTTATATAAAAAGAATAATACAAATGAAAAACAATGTCACTCAGGGAGGCTTAGAGACCTCTTGCTGAATAGGTGATACATGGGAAGAGCGTTTAGCACAGATATCTAGATACAAGGTTACAGGAAGCCATAAATCATGTCGTTTAGCAGCTAAACTAAGGGGGTGCACAAAGACAGTGTCTAGCCTGTGATTATAGCACACATTGTACCACCATGCTTTAAAAGAGATATTCGTAAAGTTTTTCCAGTTGACGGTGATTTGCTGGAACGCAACAGCTAACAACAAATCAACAATTTGCGTATTAAGATGAATGTCATCCCAGCAGGGAGAAAGGCTTCCTAAAAAAATATTGACAAAAGAAAAGGGGAATGTAGTGTGGAATATGGCATTGATTTGGGCCCAAACTAGTGTCCAGAAATTTTTCGTAAAAGTGCAAGAAAAAAGCATGTGAAAAAGAGTGGCGTTAGGAGCAGAACAGGACCAACAGAGATCAGGTGTAGAAGAAAATCTTTTATTCAACATCTGGGGAGAGAAGAGGAGTCTATTGTAAATGAAGAAAAGAGTTTGTGTGAGGGAGGCAGCCCTAGATGTCTTGCGAAGTTTGGTCCATAGTTTATCCCACAGGGAGGTGGGCCAAGAGATGGCAAAATCAGATTCCCACTGTTCCTCAACTTTGGATTTTGGTCTGGGTGTGAGAATCGTATGGAATGAGTGGTATAATGAGGAGGCTGTAGGGTGAGTGCGCAGGAAGGAATGAAGCTGTGAGGTAGGGTTGGGAGGGCGAGGATGCATGGGGTAGTTAGAGAGAAGAGCATAAGTGGACATGACTGCATTTTTAAGCGCAAGATACTTGCAGGCAGAAGAACGGGGGAGATGGAAGTGTTGACTGAGAACGGAGAAGGATAAGAAATCAGAATTAGAGAAGAGTTGAGATACCCAGATTAAACCCCTCTGTCTCCAGGTTTTCCAATAAAAGGGTTTGCGATTGATGGTTATACTATTGTTGTGCCAGATGGTGGAATTGAGAAACTCTGCTACAGAGGAAGGGGGGCTTGGGGAGGTGGAGAGAAGCAGCTTGGCCGTGAACTTGTGGATAGGAATGGAGGAGAAGTGAGGCTTGCGGGAGAATGAGAGGTATTCAGCAAAAGTGAAAGGGGATAAGGAAAGTCGCTCAATGACAACCCATAAGGGGGACGGCTCAGCAGGGTCTTGCAGCCATTGGGAAGCTTGCCGCAAGAGGAATGCCTTGTGGTAAGCGGGAAAATTTGGAAAGTTAACTCCACCTTCAGACTTGGGGAGTTGCAATCTGGACAGGGACATACGTGCTTTTTTGCCGGACCAAAGAAAGGAAGAGAGAATAGTGTTGATTTTCTTAAAGAACTTAGCAGGGATAGGAATTGGGATGTTAGAAATGGTATAAAGGACTAACGGGGAGAGCATCATTTTAATCGTATCAAGACGGCCCCACCAGGAGAGGTATAATGGGTGCCATCTAGAGGTGAGGTCGGACAGTTTTTGGATGCATTTATTGAGACATAATGAAACAGTGTCAGGGAGGGAGGAAGTAATGTGTAAACCTAGATATTTGATGTGTGAGGAGCTCCAGGTAAAATTGGACGCCATAAAGTCCGGTTTAAAGGTGAACTTGGTAAGGGGTAGAATCTCACACTTGTCATTGTTTAGCTTATAACCTGAAATCTGAGAGTAGTCATGGACTTCAGCTAGGAATGCGGGAATGGAAGATGTAGGGTTAGACATGAATAGTAGAATATCGTCTGCGTAGGCAGCAAGTTTAATATTAGTTTGGGAAATTTGGAAACCATGTAAGTTGGGGTTTTGACGAAGCTTTGAAAGAAAAGGTTCCAGGGCCAAATTAAAAAGAAAAGGGGAAAGAGGGCAACCCTGACGAACACCCCTACCCAGATTGAAAAAAGAGGAGACTAGACCGTTGGCGCAAACCGCCGCTCTAGGGCTGGAATACAGAAAGGAGATAAAGGAGATGAAGTGTGGGCCAAATCCAAACCATTTGAGGGCGGAGAAAAGGAAAGTCCACTCCACCCTATCGAACGCTTTTTCTGCATCTAGAGCAATGGCTGCAAGTGAGTCTTGGAACTGTGGAGATTTGGAAAGGACATTAAACAAAAGTCTGGTGTTGTCAGTGATGAAGCGGCCCTTAACGAAGCCAGATTGTTCAGGGCCTAGCAATTCGGGAAGGTAAGGGTCTAATCTAATGGCGAGAGATTTGGCATACAGTTTATAATCAATGTTAACCAAAGAAATTGGTCTGTAATTCTTACAATGTTGGGTATCTTTGCCTTCTTTGGGTATGACACAGATGTGGGCATCAGAAAATGTACCTGAGGAAGAGCCATTCAATATGAAGGAATCAATAAGGGAATGTAGTCTGGGCAACAACAATTTGGAAAAATGCAAATAAAACTCAACTGTGAATCCGTCTGGGCCGGGGGCCTTATCTTTCTTGAGTGATTGAAGTGCTGAAAGTAATTCATCACTAGAGATTGGTGATTCAAGGGCAGATAGATCAACAGGGAAATTGGAGGGTGGTTGGATGGTGGCGAAGAAAGTAGCAAGAGAATGAGGAGTGGGGTGAGTCTCAGAAGAGTAGAGTTTGGAATAAAACTGGGAGAATTGCTCTAAAATATCAACATCCGTATGCTTTAAAACAGAATTAACATCGTAGATAGATTCAATATTCAGTTTGTTTTGCTTGACTTTTAAATAGTTGGCTAAGACCTTCCCCACCTTGTTTTTACCCCCATAGAATTTTGAACTGGATTTTAACAAATACAATGAAGCATCCTCAGTGGATTGTTTGTTAAATTGCATCTTAGCAGCAATGAGAGCAGTCAAACTTTCTTGCGAGTGGGATGTATAGAAGGAATGTTCTAATTTTTTAATCGTACAAAGGAGGTCACTGGTACGCTTACGAGCGTTCTTGCGTTTAGTAGCCACAAAGCTGATAATAAAACCTCTGGCTGCTGCTTTATAGGCATCCCAGGCAACGTGGTTAGGCATAGTGGGAGTGTCGTTAATGTTGAAAAATTCTGTGGTAAAGTCTACAAAGGAGGCGGAGAATTTGGGGTCAAGGAGTAAAGTGTTGTTAAAGCGCCATCTCTTTGGTCCAGTGGACTTGGGTAAAATGTCAATGTTTATCAAAACAGGGGCGTGGTCAGAAAATAAGATGGGGCCTATGTCAGCATGGGTGAGGGATTGGGACACATGATGGGAGAGGAAAATATAGTCAATACGGGACTGGGAATGATGAGTCGGGGAGTAGAAGGTGAATTCTTTAGAGGTGGGGTTGCAGAGACGCCAGGAATCAATGAGTTTATGCTGGGATATCGCTTGAGTAAAAAGCTTGTGGGACTTGTTGGGGATAAAAGGTGCCTTGGAGTTCCTGTCTAAAAAAGGATCAAAGGGTAGGTTACAATCACCTGCTAAAATAAAATTATCATCAATATATTCAGTGATGCGGGAGGCCAATGCGCGCCAGAAGACCTGATCACCTCCAGTAGGAGCATAAATGTTAAGGAGGGAGAGAGGGACGCCTTTTGAGGAGAGTTTGACATACAACCATCTACCATCAGGATCTGATTCAGAAGCCAAGAGCAAATGGGTAAGAGACTTGCGGACTAGTACAACCACACCGTTTCTCTTACCATCACCCGGAGATGAAAATACAGCCCCCACCCAACCTCTCTTAAGTTTAGCAGCTTCAGCATCAGATAGATGGGTTTCTTGTAAAAAGGCAATGTCTGCATTTAATTTGGCTAAATGAGAGAGGATTTTTTGTCTCTTGATAGGAGAATGCAGACCTCTAACATTCCAGGAAACAATTCGAACTGACATTAAAGACTAATCAAAAAATGGACCAATTGGAGAGTAGGACAGCAAGGAAATGCCTCACAGCGGACAAGAGCATAAGAGGAAAAGAGAGTGAGATGAGAACTGACGCGAAAAGACAAGGGTAGAAGAAAAAGTGAGAAAGGAACCAGTGAAGCCATAAAAATAGGAGAGAGCCAAGAAAGCAGAAAGAAAGTGAAGAAGACACAACAATACTCAAAGATAATGGTAGGTAAGGGCCAAGGGGAAATAGAATAGGTAAAGGGAGATGAATACAAGCAAGAGAGCCAATACACAATGGGGAGAAGAAAAAATGAAGAAAGAAAGATAAGGGAGAAGCATGAAAAATGCAATGGCACCAGTAAATCTGAAACCAACGAGGGAAAAGGTACAATAAGAAAATATAAAACAAAGAAAAACATGATAAATGAGGAATGAAGAGTACTTACGAGGGGTAGCACGGGAAAAATACAATCAGGAACTGGGAATAAGCGAAAACACACATGGAGATGAGGGGAGGGAGGTAGGGCCAACTGGGAGAGGCAGGGCATTCGGGGTGAGAGAGACGTCCAACCAGGGATAACAGAACGGAACGCAAAACAGTGATCTGTGAAGGGAGAAAGAGAACATAGTTAGAAACTCGGATACACGTTGATAAAGAACAAACATATGACCAACTGAAGAGCCCGATTAACACTATCAGACGATAAAATGAAAGGCATAATCTTGACGAAAGGTCATACAGTCTGAAGAACCTGCGAAAGAAAATGAAAGCATTAAAGCAGGACAAATTAGAGAATCAAGCTGCAGCTACAAGAATAAGTCATGGTGGGTGGGAAGAGGGACCGGCTATCTCCATGTCGGGTTGACCGCAGGAGTTCAGGAAGCTTCGAAGACGGGCAGGATCCTCATATGTCGTAGTCTTGTTATTATAAGTGACCTTAAAAAGGCAAGGATGAAAAAGCCCATATCTGGCACCAATGGAGCGTAGGTCAGGTCTCATGTCTAGGAAGGCCTTGCGACGGTTTGCAGTGGTCCTGGCATAATCTTGTGCAAAGAACAAGGTGGAGCCTGACCAAGTGAGGCGAGGAGAGGCTTTGACGGCTAAGAGGACTTTCAACAAGTCTGTGTACTCTAGAAAGTACATTATTACACCTCTAGGCTTCGTTGATGCGGAAGGAGAGGAGGAAGCTCGACCAAGTCTGTGGGCACGCTGGATATTCAGTGAGGTGTCATCAGGTAGGTGGAGAAGCTTCGGGAGAAAGGATTTGAAAAAGCTGATGGGATCATTCCCCTCACAACCCTCCACCAGGCCGTAAAGGCGGAGATTGTTGCGCCTGTTACGATTTTCGAGGTCCTCCACCTGCTTCTGAAGGAATGAAATCTGCGTGTGCATGTGGGAAACCTTGGACGCGGATTCCTGAAGAGAGGAGACGTCACGCTCCACCAGCGATACTCTTTCGTCCATCGAGGCCCAGTTATCAGTGAGAATCTGCAGCTTAGCATTCGTCTCCTCCATGTAAGGGCGCAGGGCCCGTATCTCTTCGAGGATTAGCTCCATTGAGATGGGCGAGGAGGACTTAGGAGGCGAAGGCGGGTCTTTCTTTAACCTCTTAGAGTTCACTTTTGCCGAAGGCTGTGAGGTGATGTCCGCAGTCGATGTCATTTCAGTTGAAGGTAGAGACTGAGAGGCTTCCAAGTGGGCCAGTGCCGTGAATAGTTTGGAGTTCTTAATGTAACTACGTTTTTGAGTCTGACTAGAGCAATGCGCCATCGGCACGCCAATGAAGCGCGCAGTCAAAAAAGAAGAAAAAATATCTTATTGCCCAACTGAAAAAGGAGCAGGGAGCAAATTAATAAGGGAAGGAAAATGCCAGGCCACAAAGTTGGAGTCAAAGGTGTTGGAGACTGGAAGCATAAGATGGCCGCCGTATATGAGGAAAGTTGAAAATTCCAGTCAGCAGAAAAAGGCAGCGGAAATAATCATGTTGAGGAGAAAAGAGAAAGTCACCTTAGAGTGCAGAATGTCCACAACTGTGCTTCAGGAGGTGCTGGGGTCAGTAGTTAAGCATGAGGCGTCCAGGGGATCCATGCGCGGCAAAGCGCACTGCTGAGGCAATCACGGGCGAAAATAAACAAGATGGCGGCCGCGGCCGCTGACGAGCCGCGACCGAAAATAAAATGGGTTGTAAAACCCAAAATAACTGTGCCTCAGCGCCAGAAAAGGATTAAAAATGATCTTGGCATGTTCCGACAGGAGAGGGTGCCCTTCGTTGGTGGAAACTGAGGCGCGAACCGCCAGTAAACCCTGGTGTGAACGGAGCTCCTAGCCGAACGCCGCCATCTCCTTCGGGCGCCAAGCCACGCCCCCCGCAAACAGAATAATTGATGGACAGAATGCAGAACAATGTCATACATTCACCCCAGTACAGAGATCTGGGCCTAAAATCCATCGTTTTTTTGCTCACCGTGCCATTCCAGTTTGGACCCAGCCATAGGCAAATCAGTCTTGACCCTGCACCCAATGGGAACAGTCAAACCCAAAATGCCAGGCCAAGTCCTCCCTGGACTGGAAACAAGTATCCTAGGACCGGTTTCGGGCTTTCAGCCCTCATCAGCCAGGATAGCTTGACTCCAGTGGCATGAAGAGCACGGGACCCACGTCTGGGCATATCCGTACCACCCAGGGGGACCAATGCAAAAAGAACAATTGATGGACAGAATGCAGAACAATGTCACACATTCACCCCAGTACAGAGATCTGGGCCTAAATCCATCGTTTTTTTGTTCACCATGCCATTCCAGTTTGGACCCAGCCATCTCCAAATCAGTCTTGACCCTGCCCCAATGGGAACAGTCCAGCCCGAACTGCCATGCCAAGTCTTCCCTGGACTGGAAACAAGCATCCTAAGACGGTTTTGGGCTTTCAGCCCTCATCAGCCAGGATAGCTTGACTCCAGTTTTGGGCTAGGATGCTTGTTTCCAGTCCAGGGAGGACCTGGCCTGGCAGTTTGGGCTGGACTGTTCCCATTGAGCACATGGTCAAGACTGATTTGCATATGGCTGGGTCCAAACTGGAATGGCATGGTGAGCAAATAAACGATGGATTTAGGCCCATATCTCTTTACTACTGGGGTGAATGTATGACATTGTTCTGCATTCTGACCATCAATTGTTAATTTTTCATTTGTCATCCCGAGTGGGACGGGTATGCCCGGACATGGGTCCCGTGCTCTCCATGCCACTGGAGTCAAGCTATCCTGGCTGATGAGGGCTGAAAGCCCAAAACCGGTCCTAAGATGCTTGTTTCCAGTCCAGGGAGGACCTGGCCTGGCAGTTCTGGCTGGACTGTTTCCATTGGGCACAGTGTCAAGACTGATTTACTTATGGCTGGGTCCGAACTGGAATGGCATGGTGAGCAAAAAAACGATAGATTTAGGCCCAGATCTCTGTACTGGGGTGAATGTATGACATTGTTCTGCATTCTGTCCATCAGTTGTTTTTTTTGCATTTGTTACCCTGAGTCTGAGTGGGAGGGGTATGCCCAGACGTGGGTCCTGTGCTCTCCATGCCACTGGAGTCAAGCTATCCTTGCTGATGAGGGCTGAAAGCCCGAAACTGGTCCTAGGATGCTTGTTTCCAGTCCAGGGAGGACCTGGCCTGGCAGTTCAGGCTGGACTGTTCCCATTGGACACAGGGTCAAGACTGATTTGCATATGACTGGGTCCAAACTGGAATGGCATGGTGAGCAAAAAAACGATGGATTTAGGCCCAGATCTCTGTACTTGGGCGGGGGAATGTATGACATTGTTCTGCATTCTGTCCATCAATTGTTCTTTTTACATTTGCCACCCCGAGTGGCACGGGTATGCCCAGACGTGGGTCCCATGCTCTCCATGCCACTGGAGTCAAGCTATCCTGCATGATGAGGGCTGAAAGCCCGAAACCGGTCCTAGGATGTTTGTTTCCAGTGCAGGGAGGACCTGACCTGGCAGTTCGGGCTGGACTGTTCCCATGGGGCACAGGGTCAAGACTGATTTGCATATGGCTGGGTCCAAACTGGAATGGCATGGTGAGAAAAAAAACGATGGATTTAGACCCAGATCTCTTTACTTGGGTGAATGTATGGCATTGTGCTGCATTCTGTCCATCAATTGTTCTTTTTGCATTCATTACAAAGCCAGTCAGGCAACCACTCCTCTTAACTGCAACCCGTGGATATATCTCAAATACATATTTTTTATTGAAAGGGGGGGTAGCTACACCTGTTGTTTACAGCGCTTTGAAGTGCTGTGCGTACCTATATGAAAACAAGTTATTACTATCGCTATTTGTATTATGTCTTCTGTGAAAGCACTGACCACGAAAATAACATTAGAAACACACTAACGTTTAAAAAGACCTAAAGGCTACATTTAATATTCCTCCACCAATAACATGACATTTTATGCGTATAGATTTCAAGCAATACAATCTATGAACTAACCGGATTCCAAACTCTAGTTAAGTACATCTAGGAATGATCTATCTAATAACTGCGATGTAACTGCAATATTTGCTAAGCAAAGGGATGTACTCGTGAGTTTCTAGCCCTGCTCTGCATTTCTCTTTAAGTGGCTTTGATACAAATGCACTCCATGTAATTGCAGAACTGCCAATGCTGTAACAAATTAATCCCTACTGGCAAGAAGAATATGGCTTCATTCCTGAATTTCAATTATAGTGCTGTGGGATTGACATTGGTTGAAACCCCCAGGAGGAATGTTTTTGTGGCCTTTAGTTTTAGGTAGGCAACTTGAAACACACATAAATATGGCAAAGACCCCAGGGAAATAGAGCAAGACATACTGTTTCCCTTATTTCATCTGTCCTACTATTCCCAGGAGGAAGGTATTGTCCAAGAGATATAATAGATTCAAGCATCCTAGTTTCTCTACCACAATTCATCAAAGTGGAACTTCGCCTTCACGTTTTACACATATCTGCAGTCATGCACCTTCAACATAGCACGAGCAGGATTCAATTTCAAAATCAGCCAAAGTGATTAGCCTGTAAAACAAATCCAGTCTACTTCACTAATACATTGCAATGTCTTTGTTGTTTCCCTACCCTCAGTAAAAAATATCATCTCTTTATCATACTTATATTTTGCACTACACTGAAAGTAATGAATTTGCGCTCAAATTATTTCGAATAGACAGACAATGACAGCTTAAATTGAGAAACAGTTGTTGTTTCATGGGGTGTTTAAGGAGTCCCATTTTCACAATTAGATCTGGTAATTAGAGGTCTGTCCATGGACCAGTGGGTGAGGTTTTATTTATGTCTGATTTTCTTGGAAATAGTAGACCACAAGGCAACGAAATGTTCCCCTTAACCATTTGAAGAGCTTGAGCAGAAGAACCCCTCTCTTTCTTCCACAGACACCAGAGTGGGGATATACAAGGGTCTCATTAGTCCACGCTTCTTAAATGATCTCATGCAGTGAAGCATTTCACATTCTAAACTATTTTCGTCAAATTTCCGCCTAGGAGTAGTAGTTTTCTCTTGGTTGTTTTTGTTTTATCTCCAGTTTGGGGGCCCAAGATATATTTGTTGTGGTGGGAAATAGGAGAGCAGGATATATGCAAGCAGTCCTGTGCTGAACAGCTTTTCTGTCTTTTTCTTATGGATGTGTAGTGAGAGAGAAGGGCAAAAGTATGCATCATCCTTTCTCGTATTTCTTTTTTTTACAAGGGTAGTAGTGATTTCCGGCCCTTATATTTCACAACTATGCCTTTTTCTCAAGATCAGTACTTTCAGACCTATATTTGGCACATAAGAGTGTGGGGCTAAAAATATCACATCCTTTTTCTTCATGAAAAACCTTTTTGCATAGCGTTGAAAAGCATACATTTCCACTGTTAAAGAGCATAGTGATGGAACAGTTAGCATGTTAACTGTAAACAGGCTTGTGCGTCCCAAATCCCAATTCGAAGAAATGGCAAACTAACATGTTCACCAGAGCCATATTCTCATCACACCCTTATCATTGTAATCTGGTTTAACCCTGGCCTCACTTTCACACCGTATTTTATGTATAGCAACTCCAGTGGCGGCCTGTGCAAGTAAACGCGGTAGGGTGGGGGGAGGTGAGGGGGAGTGTCAAACGATGGAATAGGGAAAACAAAATAAATAAATTAAAAAACCACCTACCTTGCACTCGCCGACGCAGCGATACACCGAGCACAAGGTAAGTGGTTGTATTTATTTATTTCATTTTTCCTAATCCTCGTTTGTCTCTCCCCCTGCCCCGCCTCACCACGCTTACCTGCACGGGCAGCCACTGAGCATCTCTAGTTAAGATGCCACTATGACAATAAAAAACATTTTCCATGGCTTCTTGCAGCTGAGTTCACAATATCAAATATCTAAAGTAAAATCCCTGCCAACCTATAAGGCCCTAAAGATGTCTTAATCGCAGTGAAACATCACAGCATTACACACTTAACCTCTTCAACAATGTCATTGAAATTGGAGAATGGAACCTGCGTGTGACACAAGTTCCATGGCATGTGCTCCGCTCCCAAATCTATTGCCAACATTTCTCGAGTATTATCATACAAAGCACAGACACTCTAATGCTTGGGCAAATGTGATGGCTTTAGGAATGATGTTTACTTTTAAGAATATTAGATATTCTCCATCTCATATGGCCAGTTTTTTTCAAGTTTTTTTTATACAAAACACAGGTACTTCAATGACTTAAAAGGCGTCGAAACGTTTTTTACACTGATCATATGATGTTCCTCAGAGTTTTGACCCTGTCTTAAAGTTCCACACCGAATCCTTTAGGTCCCCCTGAGACCCAACGACTAATGTTTGTTTCTTGTATTCTTCGTAAGCTATGTATAAACCCAGCTCAGTAAGACTGTGCATACTTTCTCTCTTTGTTATGAAAACATAATTAAGAAATATTAACAAAAAAATGAATTTTCAATGTTAAGAATGTTGATTGTCCTTTCTCCCACTGGCACACCTACTGTACCAACCCTCTGAAGGTATTTCAGTCACCTATGCCTCTATCCCCACTTGACACAGAGGGTCTGGCTGCACTTATGTGCTGGGTTGATGGCGGCAAGAAATGCAAGTTGATCCTGCCATTATCAATCTGTTTATTGTCATTCACAAATGCCTATCCATCTCCAGTTCACCCTCGAAAGAGTCACATTTTTTTGCAGTCAAGGACTGAATCAAGCTCCTTTCCAAGGTGGGCAGGCAATTCATCACAGCCAAATGGGGGTGCAGATGATGGGATTTCTCTACTAACAGTGGAGAAAAAAATGAAAAGGAAAACAATATGCCATTGAACAGAGATACTATATTTCCATAGTGGGAAATTACTAAAATATGATAATTCTTTCTAGTCTGACTGGCACAGAATTTATATCTGAATGCAAACCTGTGTTTTTCTGAGTGTCTTGAGCAGGCGCGGCCAGTACAGGTAAGAGCAATGGGGTGGTGGGGGGAGGTGGAGGCAGGGTGCAGGCAGGAAGTCGACAAACAACGGAATAGGGAAAATAAAATACAACAATAAATAGAACCACTTACCTTGCTCTCGCTGCATCGCAGTCAGCAACGGACGTGCACCAGGTAAGTGGTTTTATTTATTTATTTATTTTCCCTATTTCATTGTTTGTGGACTCCCCCATCCCCCCCTACCACTCTTACCTGTATCGCCCGTGCCTGGTCTTGAATGTAATGGTAGCAGACAAATATGGCTTTTCTATGTGTTAAGGGTACCCACAGGTGATAAACCTGGTGCAGTACTTTGGAGAAATTTGGAAAGCAAATGAAAGTGAAATGCCAGAATGGGTACCTGTCTTTTGGTTGTAGGTCTCAGCCTTGGTCCATATGGAAACATACCACAACCATATATTTTCATCATCCAAACAGCCTACGGTTTTTATAACTGGATACCTGACCTTTTTACACCATGATTAGCTTGCCAGTGTATGCTCTAAAACATGCAGTTTAGGATATCCGTCTTTTGGTCACAGGTATCATCTGTGGGCTGTGTGCAAACCAAACACAACAATATATTTTCAACATGTCCACTTCCTAAGGTTCTTTTCACGGGGTGCCACCCCTCCACTGGCCAGGAGAGCACATTGAACATTATGGGTCTAATTTTAAAAAAATGACACAATACTGCGGTCGATGCGTCAAAATTACTTGCGTCTGTGGCAGAATTCCTTAAGACACCATGGATGCACTATATTTATAATACGAGTCTCCATGGCACAAGGACCCATGGATGTGTCAGAAATGATGACGCATATGTGAGAAGGATGCCTCAAGGCATAGGTCCCAAAAGTGGCGCATTTATGTAGTTGATCATAAAACTGACACAAGTATAGCAATGCATTAAAAACAGAGGCGATGCATCAGTATTGACTGTCACAAGTAGCCTACTGTATAGGGACCAACATAATAGAGTGTGAAAAGGTGAAAAACTCACCTTGGACTATCTGACATCGGTCCTGTATGTCTCACTTTCAAGTGGGCAAAGTGTAGTTCTGTGTACCACTAAATCTACGTGTTGGAAAGTGGATTATTAGTAGTGATAAGTAGTGACTTACCACCCTCAATAAATTATTCCCTTGCTCAACACTCGGTAACTGGCAATGAGCAGGCAGGCATAACTTAGGAGACAGGTGTGTGAAGCATTTAAAAACAATACATTAAATAAGTATGACACAACACAAAATAAAAATCCAACTCCTGGTTCTGAAAATAGAAGATATTTTTATGAACAAATAGACACAAAAGCGACAAACATCCAATGTAGGGAACCGGAGATATGATTTTTTTTTAAAGGATTAACACTCTCTAGTGTCTAAAAATATATACTGCCACTTTGGGAAATCTGGTCGTGATTGACCGAGACAAATTCAAAGTTTGAGGCAGACCACAAAGGAAGCTTTGGTCAAAATTTGACCTTCAGACTTAGAAACCTTTCCGGAGGATTTTTCTCTTAATGTCCAGTGGTCATCTCCAGCCGGCCGATTTCAATGCAACATCGTTCGATTGCTTCTTTTCAAGGCCTTGGTCAAATCCCGCAAGTCTGGAGCTCCAGAGATTTTAACGGGAAGAACCTGAAATCCAGGCTGGGTCGTGGTTGAAGGTAGCTGTCTTGACTCTCGACGTTCGTCAGTCACCTCAAGGAGTATTTTGGGTTCAAAGTGTCCAAAACACAAATCCCTGTGCCTGTAATCTTCTAGATGGTCCTCAAGATGTCTGGACTACAATTCCCACAATGCACTTGGCCAAATACATACATGTCCACTGGACGCATTCCAGGATGGGGACTCGGTGGAGATGATGCAGGTGGGCTCTGTTAACCTGTAGATTGCAGGGATTCCACTCCTTAATCCTTCTTGAAGCAAGGCAAAGTCCTTAGGGCTGTACACCAGATTGTGCAGCAGGTTCAGTCCTTCAGAGGGCTCTACTTTGAAGTGCAGATCACAATTCCAGCAGCACAGTCTTTCTTCCCCTTGTAGTTTCAGGCAGCAGATTTGAGGAGCTATGCAGCTCTCCCATATTTATTCACAGTTTCTGGGCATCAACCAGGGAGAGAGGCACCCCTGACCAATGGGATGCAGGGTGTCACCCAGGTGTATGACAACATCCTTCCAAGTGTGGTATATTTATTTCCCAGAAAGTACCATGCTCTCAATATCCATTATGGAGTCTCTCCTTTGGGGATAGATCTGGATCAGCGAACCAACTGATGTGGCTAATTTTCACCAATACACCTCTTTGAATCCCCTAACTAATCTAATTACTCAGGGTCCCATGTGACTGGGGGTGCCGGATGTGGGGTCAGCTTGTGCTGGTCCCAAACTGTCATTCTCCTTTTGAAGACCAGTTTGGCTGCCCCACACTCTTCCTGTCTTTTGGCTTTTGCAGCTAAAGTTCTCCACGCACAATAAATCCATTGTCTACCCTGTCAGGACACTTCACACCTCATCAAGCAGCTCTGGCTCAGAAGAGGGCAGATGGAAATCTGGATTTTGGTACACAGAAAGGAATGTTTAATAACTTATTTTTTGTAAAAGTTATTACAAATCTGACAGTGGCAAGTCATTGGATGTATCTTAACTAATAATTAGATACCTTAAAGTAAGTTTTGGGTGGCCCCTGTCAATATTTATACTTAAATAAAATATCTCAATGTTAGCCTATGGAGCCATTCACTACAATGGGGAAATGCAGAATTGGCAGTGTTTTCTTTCATAATGTCCCTGCTTACAAGGCACCCTGCCCCTGAGCACCTAGGGGAGAACGTAGGGGTGACTTATATTTAAAAATAAGGTAGTTTGAGACTTTTGAAGTAACTTTAAATCCATAGTCGAATTTGCATATACATGTAAGGTAACGGCAGCCTGAAAGGCAGTGCTGCCTTTAAAATGAAAGCAGGCAATGCGTGGTGCACACTTAAGTGTACGACGGCCCAGTCCACTCCTCCCACGCAGCAGGCGGGTGACGACGAAGCTCCATGTCCAAGGTCTTACCCACTGCCAAAGGTGACATGATTGCACATGCTGTACACAGCACAATGTCATGTTGTAGGCCCAGGGACCCTCATGCATACATCATGACCACACGGACACACTGAGATAGTTTGTGGAACTGGCTATGGGCACGAGCGCCCGACTCCTTTATTGGCAGGGACAAATGTACAGTGACGCCTGTGCTGGATGTTTGTGGGGTGAGTGTAAGCCAGCCAGCACGCAGTTGCTGGTGCAGGCAACAACTTGAACAATGAACACTATGGAAACAAAAACAGTAAACACCAGCATTACAGAGACTACTGTGGTGCATCATGTTGGTATCCGGAGCAAGTACAGAGGTCAACCAACATGCAAACAGATGTGTCCGTGAGTTGCAGTGCACCGATGTTGGGGCACAAGAGCTGAGCTCGCTCATGTGAAGAAAATGTCTAGAATTGTGTCCCTTCGGGAAAAACCTGATGCAGCTGCAGTGTGGTGTTTTACATCGGCATCATCTTCCTCATCATTGCCCCAGGTCTCACACACTGCCTGAGGTGACATTGCTGAGTGAGCTCCCCACAGCACACAACTCAATCAGAAAGGGTCCATGAGTCGTGGTGCTCTGAATCAGTGGCACCTCGAGTGCTGACCAGGGTATCAGGCAGATGATGGCATCCACGACAGGTGACACCAACTCTGATAGTCTGGCAGTAAGACACTTTCGACTTTGGCTGTTGAGGCCAGAGGCAGCAGACAGCGCAGGACCACAGACACATGGCGCTGAGGACCCATGGCCACCGTCTCAGAGGACATCCATTATCTCAGCAGACAGGGTCCCTGACTTGAGCTGCACAGAGTTAGTGGCCACGGATGCACTGCGGCCGGCACAGGCACACCCGCAAGGGACGGTGACTTATGGTGCACTGAGATTGGGCCACGCGAGCTGAGTGGGTCCTAATCGATGTCCAAGGTGAACGAGGCATAGGGTTGCGGGAGACAGTGGAAGGTGTCCTCCAGGGCATGATGCAGAGGGTACAAGCCGTCTGGTAGCAGCAAATGGAGGAGTGGAATTCTACTGCCTCGTTTTCACCACAAAGTCAGTATCTCAGACATTATGATGACGACAATTCCAATGCCATAGACCCATTCGCCACCACAGTTCACCCAGAAAGTGTCCATGGATGTTGTGGAACAGACTTAGTGGCACCAGAGCTGAGCGGGTGTTCAGTCAGTGATGATGCCGTGTCCTGCCTGCTACGGACTGGATTGTATTGGTGTGAGGCCTGCTGGACCGCAGTGTAGGCCAGAGGCAGTGGTCCGCATGGGCCCACAGCCACGTGTCATTGGGATGACATGCAGAGTTGCTGCCACCTGATTGAAGGGTGGAGAGTGAAGTAAGGCTGCCATGTATGTATGGCCTCGGACATCATGTAATCAAGACACAGTTCCATATGTGTGACCTACTACACTACAGTGTAGGCCCGAGGCAGCAGTCAGCAGGGGCACACAGCCACGTGTCATTGACTCGCGATGCACAGAGTCAGTGACACCAGAGCAGATGTCGGCAGTGTTCGATCACCTCCGTAACGAGGATCCTTTTCTCCTCCGGACTGAACCGCGTCTTTCTCTTACACCTCTCCCTGCGTGCAATGATATGAACTATGGCATACATGAATCAAGACTCAGCTCCAAGTGTGTGACCTACTCGGACTCAGTGTAGGCCGAAGGCAGTACTCAGGAAGGGACCACAAACAGTTGTCGTTCGAATGCTGTGCACAGAGTTGACGGCCCCACATAGAAGGGAGAACACAGATATGACTCAGCCATGACATGTGTACTCTGCCATTGCATAATCAAGACTCAGTTCCCAATGTGTGACCTACTTGACAGTAGTGTGGACCGGAGGCAGCAGTAGAGTACATCAACGAGAAAGGAGTAAAGCGGCCTGTGTCGCAGAGGCTGTGATGGTCTGAGGAGGCTGCCAAGGTCACGGGCCTCGAGCTTGGAGCTTGAGGCGGCACGTGGTGGGCCCTCTTTGACACACGCCGGTGTCAGCAGGTGAGCAGTGTGGCCTGGCTGCACAGGGGCGGGCTTGATGGGTTCGGGGTCCAGCAGCCCGGGGTACAGCATGCGCAGAGGATTGCAGGCAACTCTGCTCATGACGATGGCGTCGTCTTCATGGCGGGGTGAGAGGCGCCTCTCTGGCATAGATGTTGGGCATTAAGGAAGAGAACCGCGCCCAGGGCTATGTGCTTTTTATTCACACCCCTACGCTGGCCTGGCATACGCCAGGCCAGCCCACTCCGCACATGCTTACGGGGGGACGTAACAGGTTACATTTCCGCGAACTCCCCCACTGGCTGGGGTGACGTGGTTGCGTCCACTGTCCACTACACTCCATACACCAGCGGTGTATGTCACCATGGATATGGGTGTGTTCTGCATACTGCAGTCTGTCCAGCACATCTGCCCCACACTTGGCATTGTGTGTTTTCCTATTCATGGGTCACTTGCCTCCTTCACACCTGCCTAGTTCCCACCTCTCCCCACAGTCCGATATTGTGTTGCTGGGGTGCCATGACGTTGATGGCTCATGTTCACGGCTAGCCCAGGTTACCATGGTAAGTTGTGCTGTCGTGTCTGGTGGTGTTGTATTCCGCTTTAGGTGTCCGTATATAGGTTCTCCTGATACATGTCCTTATATAGGCACAATTCGCATTGCCTTTATATAGGCATAAGATCCCAGTCCTTATTTAGGCATTAGCCATACTATCCAAATAAATACATGGTCACCTACATCCGTGCACCCCAATGTCACAACGAGTTCTTAGAAGCCAGACCCTTAAGCTCTTGGGAGTTCTCCTAGCACAGGATTATTGATTTCTCCAAGAACTCATTTATTATGCATGAACCGCTATTCCTTAAGGCTTCATTCCTGACGTCTTCCTCTGCCAGACCTTATGTCAATGCTAACAGTCCAAGGCACCTACCGGGTATAAATATACCTTTCCTTGCCCAAGCAAGTAGGAGGATACCTCGACTTTAGAGGAGCCCGTGTCCCGGCCTGACGCACTGACAAGAGACGCTGTCATCCCTGCTCGCAGAGAATCCAGCTTCCAGTGTTCTGACTCCCTTCGCGGGGTGTTAGAGTTCGAGACCCGGAAAGAGATTCCCACCTCTCTCATTCTCAAGGTATGGAGCTGACAAGATCCTAGAGGGACTCTTGGCTTATCAGACTTAGCATACCATACTATGGTATACCAGACTATAGCATACAGCACCTACTTCTTACCTTGTACTACACTTAGATTAGGTACACTGGGGTAGAACTAGTTAAAGAAGCATTTCATGAGTACTCGCATTTTTAGCTTATGTTATTTATGTATATGAATATATGTGTCATAGCTAAAAGATAATGCTAGTGCAGTATTATTTCTTCCTACTGCTTATGCTGTATATAATATATCTTGCATACTGTCTTGTGATTGTAACAGTTCATATCTCTTACACGAGAAACAAGACTGTTCAATAAATCCTTTTATTAAAACACCTGTCTATTCTTTCTGTGTACCTCTGAAGAAACTAAGCATGCACGATTACCTGAGTTAAACTGTTATCTGTTGTTTCCACAATTCTGACAGTGTTACGATTCTAAAGGGAAACAAAGTTGTCATGTTTATGCGGTTGCCAGAAACTAATCCCTTCTTGTTTACAAGGAGTTTCTAGTGGCCTCTGAGCTAGCTGGCACAAATTCATTAAGTTTAATATACTCAATAGGGGCATACTGACCTCAATCCTATGCCAAATTTATAGGGTATATTATTCCAATGCGCAGAGCCTATTAGGGAAATAGGAACTACACTACAGTGGGTGGGGATGTTGTTTGGCATGTTGTATGTGAATTTGTGACATGTGCATTGCCAGATTTGTGAGTTGCATGGTTGTGGAGTTGAGGTGTGTGGGCTGTTCATTTGGTACTTGCCAACGGGCTGTTTATTTCCGTTGGTGCCATCCTGGAAGCGCTGGTTGATGTGAGTTTTAGCGTTTCTATTAATTTAACTTGTTAAGCACTGTTACTTTAGCCATTCGAGGCCTAGTACAGTTAAATATGACCTCATACTCCAAAGTTTTGCATTTTCAAATGCGTTTAATTTTCATTCAAGCTTGTACGTTAATACAGCAAATTTATTCTAACTATATTATTTTGTATTGTATTTAAAAAAGCATCTTCAATAGATAGTGGTAAAATATGCTCAGCAAATTGTGCAGTGCTGTGCAACTTAAGGCACAGACTAAATGTCTTTCCTAAGTTAAACAGTGGGACAATCTGCTGTACCTTGAGGAAAGAGAATCACGTACCCTTGCCTTGTGTTTCTTTTCACCTGCTGCTGTCTGACTTTGTCTATTGTTTTCTTTTTTGGTTAGCTTTCCCCACTTGGCAGGAGCATCCTTTAAAATGTTCACTTCGGATGCCTCAATCCGTGTACATAAATTACTAACTGCAGGGCTGCTGTGGCACCCAGTTTAGCAGTAACTGTGCTAGATGCATATGGGTAATCATTGGGTTAGGGGAGTCCTGAGAGGATAAACTGTGTGCAGTGAATTCAGGAAATTTCAAATGCAAATGAAAGCAAAAGGCCAGGGTACCTATCATATGGTCATAAGTATCACTTCTGAGTTACAGGATAACCACAACTACATATTTGCAATAACTACACATCCTAAGATTTCTATCACTGTGTGCCAGGCTTCCTTCACCCGATTCTCAGAATACAGTTGCAACATGAAGTTTGTGAAATTTCAGCAATTGCATTCCTTAAAAATGCTAGAGTGTTTCAATTTTTCTCATACAGAAAGATTTCCCTTCCAAGTCTTTGTTAGGTTTGAAAATCCCATCCCTGCAACGCACTCATTTCATGATATAATTGGTTAGCAGTGTGTGGCTAAATGTACGCCATTTGTATTCACATTGTGCAACCCACTGAGTTATCCCTGTAAAGTGCAAAGCTTCAGTTAGCGAGTGTGACTCCATTTTGTATTTCGTAACCCCATTAGACTGCTTAGCCTGTGCTCGAACTAGGCCTCATTATTCAGTATTGCTTGCCTTAGCAGAACACTGTACTTTGTTATTATTTTCTCTCTATGTTCAAGGTTGCTTCCTGACTCACTAATGAATAGGCCATTCTGCCCTTGCATACCTATCCAAGTGTGTAGTTTCTGCTCCCACGTTAGGAGACGCTGAGTCCCAGTTCCGTAGCCTTCAGTCGTAGATAACATGTACCCATCTGGCAGGTGGTAGCTCATCACTCTGTGCCTCCTTTGTTCATGTTCGGCTTAGGCCGGTACTTTCCATTGTGGATGTGTTTGGAGGTTTCTCAGGAGGATTGATTACTCACTGTAGACTGTTGGGGGGTCAGTCCCTCAGCAGACATCTTAGGGTGCAGGTCAGATTGGACTCTTCTCCAGAGTATTGCTAATAAATGTATATTTTGTATTCTCTACTGTCTGACCGACTCTTCATTCTTGGGAAGGCATAGCAGGTGGTTGTAAGTAACCCGGGTGTCCCTAGAGGGCCACTTTCTTCAGCTTGACCCACATTTGTGTTCTACTGGGTCTTCTGAGCGTGAGGGTATCAGACATGTGTAGGTTTTCAATGCACTTGAGAAAGGATTCATTCACTAGTCCCCAAGTGAGCGTCCATTGGGTGTGTCTGCAGTATTTGTGTCTTAGGTCAACTGGTACCTAGCCAATCCTACTAAGCCTAAACATGTCTGAAAACTGGAGAATACAGGGTTTGTGACTGCTTGAGCCCCAACTAGTTTTGCTACTCAAAATCTCTCTAAATTTTCAAAATATGGGTAAAAAAAGTCAATATTTATTTGTTTTTTTTTACAGAAAACTCCAGTACTGTTAGCAAACAACAAATGACCTACCATCCAAAGTTCCTGGTGACATCTTTTTCTGTCCTATAAATGTATATATTGTAGGGGGACTCTAAAGAAGGTCATCAGCTGTATCATCTCTCTGCCCTTAGGAGCTATTCAGTGAAAAACAGCATTCCTTCAC
This sequence comes from Triturus cristatus, assembly GCF_964204655.1. NCBI lineage: Eukaryota > Metazoa > Chordata > Amphibia > Caudata > Salamandridae > Triturus > Triturus cristatus. The sequence continues at coordinate 855,150,973 of NC_140589.1, forward strand.
ATTTAGCGGCTTCTCTCCTCCTAAGTCTGAGGGTCCCACAGACGTCCAGCACCTAAACTATCCACCGCTACTTGTGCATATATTTCACTGTGTAAACTAATAATGATGCAGATTATTTTTTCTTGTAGTAAAACATTCTTATAGGAGAAATTACATTGATTTGCAATCATATTATATTTGTTTGGTTTCCAAATGCACTTTTATGAAGCTTTTAAAAGAGTCATCTTCTCGTCATGAAAAACATGTACTGGGCTATACAGTGTCATCGTGGTACTTCTGTCAATGCACGCCCCTCTAATTGTGTCCCCTTTAATATCAAAGCTTTATGGAAATGGAGATGAGAATGACAAAGTCAACTGTTCATTTGGGAAAGAGATTAGGAACTGGATATGTCAGGCTATAGGAAGAGGTCATATTTTTAATGTGACCTCCCACACTACCCAAACTGATAGCTCCTCAGAGGTAAACAGTTTAAGCAAACGTAAACTATTGTCATTAGTGCCATAAAAGTAACTACATTAAAAATACATTAATATGTCAATGCAAGTGATCAAGCAGTACTCTGACTATGCAACAAACTACTTTGATACATGGTTGGGCCTTGTAGAACTTAAAAACTGAATATTTCTGGTAGTCTAAAATGTATTTTTGTGTTCAATTGCACCTGATAGGTCGAGATGTACATGCATATAATTGAGAAAGTGGGTATTTACCTAGCCAGGAAGAAAAACGGAGCACCAAAAAACCCCAAAGAAGCAGGACTTGGAACCGAACCAGGAGACGGACCGACAACAAAAATCATAGAAGGACTTGGAGAAGGGAAGGAAGAGGACCGGAGGCAGGGAAACACCTATACGATTCAAGCCACATGTATTAGGATATCCCTTTTGTACACAGTTCTTATTCATGCTTCTTATGCTACCAGACCATAGACGGTAACCTTACCTTTTTCAGCAAACTTATAGCACTGGTCAGTATATACTGAAAATTAGAGCATGCACAGTAAATTGAAAGCCAGGACTGTTACACCATGACTTCTAATATTAAGACTCCTTGTGTGGTGAAAGTCTAAGTGCTGAAGTCAGTGAGAGACATTTCTTATGACCTCTGGTTTAGCTAGGCACATTATGGAGAGTAGATACAGCTTCCCTAGACAGTGGGAATGCATTGACTCTATCCCCATAGATGGAGGGTGTACAGTCAGAACTGAAGTGAGGAAGTATTTAGATAAGGCTACCCTACAGAACTTCTCTGAGGGCTTGGTTAGCAAAAGGATTTGTGATTATTTCTTACTGAGTGACAATATAGATGATAAGAGTGAAGTGTAGATCAGAGGTTTCTCTTGTTAAAGGTGACAGAGGTTCAAATCAGGGCCTGCCCTTTTTCTGTGCCTAATAGCTGCTTAGAAAGGCTGATGACAACAAGGTGCAGAGATCTCATACTTCATTGTGTAATTATTTTAAAATCTCCTGCTAACAGCAGCCATTATTGCTCCTGTTGTGCCGTCCCCTAGAACAAAATCTGTATCTTAAATACAGCTAGAAAATGACATTTGAAAGAGAATCTGTAGGAAGGTAGGATCCTTCTGCCTGTGTACCCCCACTTTTTGCCTGGCTCTAAGCTGATTTTTGACTAGTCTGACTGGGATTCTACTAATCAGGACGCCAGCCTATCTTCTTTCTCCCTAAACTGTTATGTTGTACCTAGGTACAATCCCAGCTCGGATACTGGGGTACCCTTATCAGTAACTAGTATATGGTACCCATAAACCCAAGGCATATGTACCCCAGAGGTCTCCCATGGGCTGCAGCATGTATTAAGCCACCCATGAGTGCCATTAAAAGTGGAACAAAAGGCCTATCCTTGCAGCCTGTGTAATTTGATGCATGCACCACTCACTAAAGATATAGGTTGACTATATCTAAGGGTCACTGCACTTAAAACCTAAAAGTCACCCCTATAGAAGGCCTTGACAATTCAGAAGGCAGGGTGCTTGGTTCTAAGTGAGAGGGTGCCCCTGCATGAGCAGGACACCCCTGCAGCCTTCGGAGTCCATTCTCCCGGGTTGTCAGCAAAGCAGCCATATAGTAACATAGAGTGGCATTACATGAACACGTGATGACCATCTCGAAAATGACTGCAACCATGCTTGACTCCACCCATCAGACGTGCCCTTCGTGGGGCTCCTGGTGTTCCCGGTACCAGCCATCTAGTCCCGTACAGCACAAAATGGTTGCTGCCGACCAGAAACACATTTCTGCCCTCCTGCTGCTGAGCCAAGCTAGAGCAAGGGAAGACAGGGCAATAGCCATCCCATCACAGGGAGGTGTGACCACCTCCCAGACAGGATGTAGTGTATTAGGGCTGGGTGGGTGGCCTTGACAGTGACTGAAAGTCTGCATGAGGGGCACATTTGGTGTCCCTGTTTGTAGTCCAGTACAAACCAATCGTCCTGCCTGCCGTTGGCTTCTGCTCTGGCACGAAACTGGACAAAGGACATGGGAGTAAGCTCCCCCCTGTCCAGACCCTCCTCTGGAAGGGTCCCCATAATCTTCTCAACCCTTTTCTTAGGTTACTTAAGGGCTTACCTGGCTGTAGGACTTTGGATTCGTTGTGGACAAGATTCAGAACTGAAACCACTGCACTTCGACCGTCTGGGCACTCTGGACTTCGCTGGACTTTGTTTGGGGCTGACTTTGTCTCTCTATCAGTCTGCTGCATCATCTGTGCACCATACAGGATCCGTGCAGTACCTGTAGAGCATCCAAGACACCTGAAGATAATCTCCCTTGGAGTGAAGGAGTCACTCCCCTGCATTCGCAGGCACGCAACACTGCTGACCGGTCTGCTGATCCCAAGCTCCCCCGACTCCAAAGGGTTCAATAACACAGGAGGTGGATTCCTATGTCCCTTGAGGCCCAAACTACTCTCTCACAGAGTTTGAGGTCAGTATCCCTCGTGAAGGCTGCATTACCCGAACCCCTGTGCACCGGATACTTTTGCAAGTGCATGTGCTTGTTGGCAATTCTGTGACAAGTGCATTGGGCTTCAAGTAGCCCCAACCTCTGGAAACTTCTCCCACAGAGATCTTCAACCACCTTGCACTGTGTGCTCCATGGCCTTTTGTTTTGTGAAGCTGCTCGAGGTCCTCTGGCCAGTCCTGTGCCTCCGGTCTTTGGGTCCATTTGGGGGTCATCTTTGTTTTCCTTGGGCTCCCCTGATTGATCTGGGCTTGCCCTGACTTCCCTGTTTGTGGTGAGTCTCCTGGACCTTGCTGGTCCAAACCGTACACTTCCTTGACTTCCTGTGTGTGTTGTTTTTGCCAAGGCTTGTTGGTGTTTCCGCCGGACACTGACCCCTCAGCACTCGACATCCTTTGTGGGACAGCTCGTACCCAGCTCCTGGTCATCCTCAGCATCGCCTGTTCCCCGCAGCTGTGGAGTCTAGATCACAGTCAACTATCCTGAAGCACCCAATTTCGGTGGGAATTCGTCTATCGAGCCCCTGGTCACTCTCAAATGACCCAGACTCTTTCCCCTCTGATTTCAGGTACTCTTCAACAAGAATCCACATTTGGATTCCAACTGACACTTTCTCCTCTTCCAGCAGTGGCACTTTCTCAAAGTCCTCCATTGGGTTTGATGGCAGTTTCCAACACCGATTCACACTTATGCACCCGGCTCCCCTAGGACAGGTAACTTGGGTACTTCGGTATCCACGGGTGGGGTGGCTCTCCAGCCTTCGTTGCTCCACGGTGTTTCTTCGAAGTCCACTGGGAAGGGTCCTTAATCTTCAAAATTCCAACCTCCACTTACACAAAAATGTGTGCGGAGCACGCGGTTGTATTCACACATAGCACACGCACTCCAAGGGGGTCACCATCTACTCACCTTGGGTGGTTCCTTGGGGTCCCAGCAATTCGACATCCTCTCGATATTGTCCTGACTCGAGTCGTGGTTCTTATATTACTTTCTTAGAATATGGTTTGCCCCCTCCCCCCGGCCTACTGTGTATTAGTGCTATTTACTGTCATTTCTTTGCTGAAGTATTGTGTGCTTTGTGTCTATCTCCATGTGGGAGATTCTGTAACGCACTAGATAATGTGATATAACAAATACATATTTTTTATAACTACTGTGTTGTTCTCTTTTCATTTAATCTATACTATAAGATTGCATTCTGGTAAAACAAGCCTCTTTACACTCTTTCACGTATAAGCCTGAAGGCTGCTCTCCACAGTTACCACTTGGATAGCTTTCTAAGGTTGTCTGAGACTTCTTAAATCACCATAAGGGCTGTCTGGACTGGTGCAAGGTGTCCACTTTAATTAGCGAACATCATATACCAGGCCAGCTTCTCACAGAATCACTCTTTATCATTTCTGAAACATCAGCAGTGGATACACATCCTCAGTCTGAATATGAGTATAAAAGTGGAACAGAGAAAAGATGGATCCATAGGTCACAAGAAAGACAATAACAAAACGTCACTGTTTATTCAGTGTCGTATTTTCTATAACATTTCTAATAAAGTCAATGAATAAAATATCGTTGTCAGTTTCTTCTGTTCTGTTTCTTTGAAACCTATGTGTCTGTCTCTAATTTACAGGGAATGTTCATTCATATTCCAATGACATTCAGTTCAAGTAATTATAGTCCCATTCCTTCGCTTGTTAACTCTGTCAACAGAATATTACCTCCAATGGCCTAATAGAGATGGAATCATCATTGGAAGAATTGTACACTGGCCACCCTACTTGGGGTAAAACCTGGTTGTAAAGGATTGTAAATAAATGCTGACCCCCCACATTCTGGGAGAAAATGTCCAGCATGTGCGGTCCAGTAGTTTTTATTTTTCAAAGACAAATTCCTACTTTGGGAGTTTGTTTTTAAAAAACAAAAAATGTTGCATAGACAGGAACGTTCATGACATCAGTTCCTGTCAATATAGAGAGTTGTCCGCAGGGCCAGCTAAAAAATCTAAACTTGATGGGCTGATGTCCCTCAGGATGGTGTAGGTATGCTCTTCACACCACCTGACAGAATTAACTCTGTCCCCAAACTCTAAATCCGGCCCATAGATCATCTTCATTCTGTCATAAGACTGGAATAAAGTCTCTCAATTGAACTGTGTTGTAGGTTCGCAAGTGGCTCTCGGCAATAGTTCCTATTTTGGTAGGATCCCCGTAAATAACAGATTCCACTATGTCACTAGGATATAACATTTCCAGTTCCTGTCTCTGCTTTCACACATAATTCTTTTGGGGGTACTTTGCATGATTTGTTTAATTGAACTGAAACAAACTTATCAATTCCAGGATGCACTGATTTGCTGCAGACAAGGAGGTGTTCTGATAACATGGAGGCCTCTTAGTAATCCTATATCTGTCTCTCATACATGGCTTTGTGAGTAGGAGCAAGTACATAGCTTCGGAAGAGTAAATAGTGTCACCTAGTTTTGCTAAGGTCCTAATCATTGTCATTATTAGCCACCTCTACAGGTAAGCTCATATTTGTGCAAATATGTATTTTAATCACTTTAGTGTCCAACATTTTCCCCTAATGAGTTTGTGTGCGAAAATCATCCTTTTTGCCCTGGTTACCCCCATATTTTGCTTGGTACTGGTGGTAACTGAATTCGACTGCACCCTGGGCTCTTCTTAACAGGCCCAGGGCCAGTGCTCTGATCATGAGGATAGACAAATTAGATGTCATTATAATTGTTACCTACTGCCTGGCTGTAAGTCCCTCGTATATAATAGGGCATATAGGGTTAGAGGCCCTGTAGACTTAGTGTACTTAAGTGTGCACTACTATGGTGCCTGCCATCATCATTTTAAAGGCAGCACTGCCTTCATGCTGCCTTTACCTTAAATGTATATGCAAATTCGACTTTGGAGTTAAAGGTACTTCCAAAGTCTCAAACAACCTTATTTTTACATAAATGTCGACCCTAAGGTCTCCCCTAGGTGCCCCAGGAGTGCGATGCCTTGTAACTATAAGCAGGGGCATTTTAAAAGATATTTTATAAGCTCTGGTGAGGGAAAAACTGCCAACTCTGTTTTTCCCTATTGTAGTGAATGGCTCCATAGCCTAACATTGAGATGTTTTAGCTGAGCATAAGTATTGACAGGAGCCAACAAAAAATACACTTCAATGTATCAAATTGACAGTCAAGATAAACCCAACAACTTGCCACGCTTAGATTTCCAATACCTATGACAGAAAAGAGTTGCTCTAATGAGGTGTGAAAAGCCCTGGTAGAGAGACAAAGGGTTTCCTGTGGGCAGAGAAGTACAAGCTGAAGAGCAGATGGCAGGAAGGGGGTGAGGGGTAGCCAACCTGGTCTTCAAAGGGAGAATGGCACTTTAGGACAGCACAGGTTGACCCTCACATCCTGCCACCCCAGCCACACAGGAGCCCCTGTAATTAGATTAGGGAGAGGGTTGGAAAGGAAGTGTTTAGGAAAATTAGCCACATCAGTAGGTTGGGTTAGCCTGATCCATCTCCTCTGGAAAGACTTTCTCCGTTTTGGATTTTGAGAAAATTGTGCTTTCTGGGACAGGAATATGCCGCACTCTGGAGGAAGTTGTCATACACCTGAGTGGCACCCTGCATCCCATTGGTCAAGGGTACCCGCCCTGCTTGTCACCTATGAACACTTGATAAATATAGAAGAGCAGCATAGTTCCTCAGATCTGCTGCCTGAAACTGCAAGGAGAATGACTGTCCTGCTGGAACCCTGGCCTGCACCCCAAATGCACGCATTTGGAAAGACTGCACCTACTGCATGCTTGAAACTACAGCCCTAATGACTTTGCCTTGCTTCAAGAACTATTAAGAAGTGGACTCCCTGCAAGCTACAGGTTAACAGAGCCCACCTGAATCATCTCCACCAAAAGTCCCCATCCTGAAGTGTGTCCAGTGGACCTTTAAGGATTTGGCAAGTTGCATTGTGGGAATTGCCGTCCAGACATCCAAAGGTCCACCTAGGAGATTCTAGACCCTTGGATTTGAGTTTTGGACACTTTGAACCTTCAAGAGGAACTTCAGGAAGACATTCCAGAAGTTTGGAGAAGTTTGGAGCAACTTTTGGAATAACCTCCATGAGGTGACCGACTTATCGTCGAGAGTCAAGTCGCCTACCTTCAACCACAACCCAACCTGGATTTCATATTCGTTTATATGAAAGCTACAGAACTCAAGACTTCCAGGATTTGACCAGGGCCTCACGTAGACGCAATGAGATGACATTGCATGGAAATTTACTTTCTGGAGAGGACTGCTTGACGTCTAGAAAAAATCCACCAGAAACGTTTCTAAGTCCGAAGGTACCAAGGTCTCCCGACCAGGACTCCAAAGCAGGTGGTCTCAAACATTGACTTTGTCCCGGTCAAGCACGACCAGATGTCCCAAAGTGGTGCTGTGCATTTTTAAGCACTAGAAAGTGTTTAGTCTTTTAAAATCTATATCTCCGGATCCCTACATTGATTGTTTGTTTTTTCGGTATCTAAATAGTTTAATAGAAATATAATATATTATTATACATTGTAGTTGGATTTTTGTTGTGTGTTGTGTTTTACTTATTTAATGTATTGGTGTTTTTAAATGCTTTACACAACTGTCTACTTAGTTAAGTCTGCCTGCTTGTTGTCATCTATCAAGGGTTGAGCAAGGGAATACTTTATTGAGACCCTAACTGAACCTTTTATTGTGTTTGTGGCCTTGTCACTAGTAGTAATCACTTTCCAACAGTTATATTGAAGTGGGAATAGTAAATATCACCAATTAGTGTCAAAAGCCTTCCCCTATGTGACTTAGGTTGTAGAGGGAATAGTAAATGTCAATGCTTTAGTGTCCCTTTAGTGTCCAAAACATTTTCCTAATTTGCTTAGATTGGAGTCAGAATAGCGGGAATTGTAAATTTCACCCATTTAGAGTTCAACTCCTTCCCCTACAAATAAATGTAAAACTGGAATTTCCTTAAAGGAAAAGGGGATGCATTTAAAAAATGATAAATGAAACATTACTGTTTCATTTTTTAAGAGTAGGCAGTGGTCCGTGGGACCACTGCCTGGTCATAAAAAATATTTTCAATGCCATGTCACAAAGAGGAAGGGGTCCCCTGGGGAGGGGTCCCCTGGGGTCCCCATTCCATTTCCGAGTGGCTTACCACCTACTTGAAGTGGGTGGTAAACTGCAAGAGTTTTGCGACCGCAATTGTGGTCACAAAACAATCGTATATTGAAGTGCGACTCGCTTTTAGGAAGGGACGCCCCTTCCTAATAGCGAGTCACAAACCCTATTTTGTGAATTGGTAATAGGTTACCAACTTACAAAATAGGGTTTGTACTTGGGGCAGACCAATTTTGCTGTCGCAAGCGGGCCGATTTCCCATTTGAAACCGTACAAAACGGTTGTACCTCTGGCACTAGGTGTATTATAACAGGGATTTGGATGTTATTTCTAAATAGGGTTCTCCTTTCTATTTATAAAGATTCTAACATTATATTGTAGCATGTTGTGCATTCTACTGGTTTGTTTACTTACTTTCAGTTTGATTTGTGTAACTGATTGCTCTAATCTTAGTTGCTGATAGATTTTTTCTTTGGTGTAAGGCTTCTATGAATTTGTAGTTTGGGCTATCCCAAGCGTGGCTTGAAAGCTGTTGTGGCATCCTTTTTACTGTGTTGTTGGTTTTGGCTGCTTCAGCTGTGGTGGTGTCATGCACATTTCACAATGGTATCTGGAATTTGTATTGTTGTCTGTGTCTGGGGGGGGAGGGGTGCAGTCTACCAACCCAAGTGTCTTCAAAGTAGTCCATTAGGGGATATAGATGGTGTTTCTTTTGTTGGTAAAAGGGGCTTTCTATAAGTAGGTTATAGTGGTTAGCTACCTCTGTTAAAAGGACATAAGCTAGTGCAATTAGATCTGTTATTTCAATGGTAAACTGACTATTTGTTGCATGTTCAACACTTATGGGACGGTTACGACTCAGAATTTGGACCTACAGACTTGTGTTTGGGAGTTCTTCTTGCCGGATAACAATGCGAGCGCAGGCTCCAATGGGGAAATGGGTTGTTTGCAGAAAACCCTGCATCCTGTTGCAGGGACCCCACTGTCTTGCCACACAGTGCGGAGTTTTACAGGGGGAGTCCTTAGGTACCCCCTCGGCCATCAACCATAGGCATTGGAACTTAGGGGGCCCAGCTAGGAGCCCCTGAAGTCACTTTCCAAGAGCTTTTTTATGTTGGACAGGGCGACGCGGAAAGGCTGTTAGAAATTGATTTCGTAATCTCTAGGGCGGAAACGCTGTCCATAGTGCGATGCAGTTCCGACTGACAGCAATACTCAGCGAGACGCTCGGAACCGATTCGAAATGACAGCGCAGTTTACATTCCGACCGCTAACATTGTAATTGGGCGGTCGGAATGTAAACCGACTGAGTTGGTTGGAAGGGCTCCAACATGGTCGAGGAGATTATGACTCCGCCCGACATCGTAATCTGTCCCCTAGTGAAGATTGTTGGAGATGTCTTCAAATGCTGTGTTTAAAGTGGTAATAAAATCTTTGAATGGCTGTTGGTAGAGGTAAGGAGCCTTATTACAAGTTCAAGAGGACTGCCGAACCTGTGATGGCAGTCTGACCACTGCCACAACGCGGGCCCACAGTATTACGACTGGAGTGGTTGCACTTCCACAGGACCACTGTGTCCGCCGAGGATCCAGGATCCTGCGGTAGTCACACAGTGGTTAGAGGCTGAAATATGCTGACGGTGCCACAGCCGCACCACCGAGCATATTTCGAGTTGCCTCTACGCCTCCCTTTTTAGGGCGGTGAGCCCACCATAAAAGGGGGATGGAGAGGCACAAGCCCCCTGTCACTTCTGGGCCTTGGGATGCACATGTAGTGCCCCCCTGGATTTGCACCCCCTGTTCCTGTATGCCACACCATGCAGGAAGGTGCAGTTTGTGCTCTTACTGTAGCTGTGTGCATGTTAAGCTCTTCTATGAGCTTAACAGACCGCTGCTGTCAGACTGCTGTATTATCACCCGCCAGACCAGGGTTAAAGTCCAAATTTGGGGGGCAGCAGCACAATGGCCTTGGAGGTCCTACAGTGGATGGGGCGTTGCTCATCCGCTGTAGGACTTTCAAAGTTGTAATAAGGCCCTAAGTATTGTTTGTACCATGGCTTGTTCAAAGTTGATTATAATTTCATGTAGGGAGTAATTGTTTGTTTTAATTTTAATGTGGTTTAGCAGCTTGTCATAAATGCTTCTTTGTTTGTTAGGTAGCAAGGCATATATCAGAGCTATCTTTCCGTTTTGATATTCACCTTGTATCTTTGTGTTTTGATATTCACAATCAATGGTGTAAATTGGACTGAATGGTTTAGGACACATTTTGAATGTTTTTTGCATCATCCATGTTAGACATTGGCTTAGTCCTCATACACTATCTGCTATAGAAAATTTATAACTGAGTTTTTCATATGTAGGTGGTCATGTAGGCGGAAGGGTTCATTATTATTATTGTTCTTTATATGAGGTGCTTAAGTGCTCCAGTATTTGGATGCCTCTGTGTCTTCTAGGGCCAACAGAAGTGTCACTGGTGGCTCTTTTAGTTTATACTAATACACGTTTTAAAGTGTGCATAGATGGTGATTTTTTCAGATATTTTAGGGAGTATATCTTTTAGAATTTTAGTAGTGGGCTCCTTAAAACTAGTGTTTGCCTCTCCAAAGAACTTTCTCAGTGTTTGTACCTTCTTGGCTGTACATGTAGCCCATGTATGAGAGTAATTGCTTCCCTTTTGTGAGGTGATATATATTGTGCTATCTGTCATTCTATATGTTAAATGTTTATTTGTGGGTAGTTTGCAGGGGTTGAAGTTATTTAGTCATATTTTTTACTTTTAAGGTTTTAGCTGATATCTACAAGTTGTTTGCTTTTATTTACTTTTTAGGGGCCTCTTTGTAGGTGTTAAGTTGTTGAATTTTCTTGCTAGGTTTCTAGTAAGCAGATGGTTTTGTACTTCTTCTGTAGTACCTTAGCGTTTTTTACATAAGTTACTTTCAACCTTCCGAAACAAATGTTTTACTTTATTTGTGAAGGTAGTTTTTGTTTTCAGACACAGTTTTGTTCTTTAGGTGCCATTAGCATTGAGGTTTTCTTATCTTTTATATTGTGTGTTTAATTAATTCCCTTTTTGATTGCCTAGTTTGCCTTATGGTTACTTTTGTTCGTTAATGTTCAATAAGTTTACATTTTCTTCAGCTATTACCTTTTATGGGAGACACTAATCAATGTAGCTGTTATAATGTGATATATATATTTCTGTTTTCTGTGTTAATTTATGTGTAATATTTATCTTTAATTTCAGTTTTGAATACTTAGTTTTTATATTACAAGAATTGCTCAAATATTTTTTGTATTCATTATTTATTGTTTTGAAATGTATTTTAATTAGTTTTTGTGTTTACACTTCATTTTTTGTTATAATCATGAATTAATGTAGCTAGATGATTTATAGATGTATGTGAAGTTTATTTTTTTAATTAAAATAGAAATATTATATTATTTAAAAAATGTTGCCATTATTTTTTGTGATATTACAGTGTTTTGATATACTGTATATATATATTTTTTAGATAACAATATTTATGTTTATAATATTTGTGGTTTCAATGATAGTAGAAATAGATATTTTTAATGCCAATATTTTAGTTATCAATATTGGTGTTCTTGTTAATTAAATATAGGATTGCGATATTTTTGTAAATATAACTTCTCTGATATTTTTGTGATTCAATATTGTTTTCACCGATATTATGTCATTGACCTGTGTGAGACACAAATATATCTGTCTTTTTGAATCCTCAAAGTAAAATGTTATTCACGTCTTTTTAGATGCATTACATCTGCTATCAAAAGGCCACAGCTACGCTAAGGGGTATATTCACAAGAACGTGTGCTAAATATCTCAAAATAATTTTAACGCAACTTTACACATCGCAGCCTTTCGCGGGAAAATAACCCTGTGTCAACGTGGAATTTACAACACAGCGGTACTATGCGATACTTCGCTAAAAAAGCGGCCAATGTCCGCGATACAACCACCGTGAAGGAGATAAAAACAGAAACTCCAACACGTAAAAAGACGCGATGTGCACAAACGTGATAAGAAAACAGTGACAACCAGCGAGAGGCCAGCAATACCCACGCATAATGCGGGAAAAAGCACAAGAACAGCATACGGAAAATGTCACTAAAAAACTACATCAACTGCGGAGTATGACGGATGCACCCTGACCGACTGCAGAGGACAACATGAACCCCATAATCCCCACGGAGGAACACCCAGGAATAAAGGTCCCGTGGAAGGGCAATGAGAAGAGGAAGAGGGAGACGGGGTACAGTCGCCAGGAAAACCTGATCATTGCCACGGATGAGCCAGAACACCACCACCAACTGTACGTCACCTCCAACGTGTCATTGGCAACAAAGAGGCAAAGATGGCACACCACCTCGGACCACGGGAATGCCGTCGCATGGCAGAGGAGGACAATGGAAGAGCACAAGAGGCTCTGTACTGATGTGAATGGCAAAACCAAGCAGAAACTCGCTGCCAACACCAAAGCAGCAACGCACCCCGGAGGAGGGGGGCCAGGTGAACACCAGGAGCTGAATGACATGGAGAAGATGGTGGACACAGTCACCAGTTGGGAGACTGTGACAGGAGTCTGGGATCCGGACACTGTCCAACATGACCCGACACCACATCAACAGGGTGCGCACCGACCAGGGAGTGTTTGGACAGGGGGAGATGGGCACAATGGCACACATGCACAATTAAGCAGAGCACACTGCACACCCACAATGACTCAGGATCATGTCCCTGATCCCACGGTAACACTTCAGCACACACAAAAACACAAAGGGGTCCCACGTACACCATGTGCCCAAAGGGGCACCCACCCAACACATCACCAAGCACAGAACCAACACGTGCACACGTGCGAAACACAGCAAACATACATATACGTCAGCCACACTGACAAGGCAAGAGACACCACATGACGAGTGGTATGGCTGCAGTCCAATCACCATGACAATGCACACGGCACAACACTGAGGTGGCTGAGTGTGGACCACAACCGGAAAGGAGCAGGTCACACTCGGACACAACCACCTGCACAAACAACCCCTGACGTCAACTAAATCTGTGGACAAACCATGCTCAAGAGTCACAACTCGACAAAGAGCACAAGTTACCTAAGTCTGCAACATCTCAGCACCGTGTAAGCACAGAACTGACAGGCACATCGCATGAAAGGGACCTCTGGCAGACAAATCAGCGCTGCAGGAGCGAATCACCCACCGTGCAGCATACGCACATAAGTATAAATGCAACTCTGCATTGACAACATCCCGGTACAAACCGCAACACCTCCTCAACAGAACACAGGACACAACTGGTGCCGCAAATGTGCACAACATGGCAAATCACATCTGCACAGCAGGAAACTGTGACATGACAATGTACAAGTACAACCTGTAACCTGCAAATATGTTTTAATCACACATACTGTGCTTCTGGACATTTTGTACTGTCCCATGATTGCCAGGGATGGCCACAATGTGACGTGCTCATGGGAAGAAATTGTCAATGATGGTGTTCCTACGGGCCATTCCTGTCGCAGCTGCAGTGGGATGTGGGCCACCTGCCCCATCGTCACCATCATCGACCAGTACTTCTGGAACTGGGATCCATGGGGCATTGGTGCGTACACAGATATTGTGCAACACACAACATGCAACGATCATCTTGCACACGATGTCCGGACTGTACAGGAGCTTTCCACCTGTGCCGTCCAGGCACCTGAAACATGACTTCAACACGCCAAATGTGCTTTCAACGATGCCCCTGGTGCGTATGTGGGCCGCATTGTACTGCCTCTGGGCGGGTGTGTTTGGGTCTCGAAGGGGTGTCATCACCAAAGGGCAGAGTGCATATCCTTGATCACCTGTGACAGTGCAGGGAGTAAAGCGTCAATACTTGGTTCGGCAAGATGTGATGGCAGGCCCACTAATCCAGTGACGCCTGTGCTGGCTGTGTGTCTGGTGACTGTAAGCCAGCCCTCAGGGAGTAGCTGGTGCTGGCAACAACTCCAACAGTCATCAGGCACTCAGAAATGCAATGCCAGAACAACAAGGGGGAATGACTTGAGTCGCACAGGGTTAGTGGCCCAGCGTCCGACACTGGCCCACCGCCACGGGACGCTGACCTGCGTGAGACCGGGGTAGGGTGATGGGGGCAGAGCAGGGTCTCGTATGTATCATAGGTGCCTTCAGCGGAGTGTCTCAGGGAGAATGGGAGGTCTACCCCCAGGGTATGATGCAGATGACACATGCTAGCTGTGTCCGGCAACATGGTGGATATGAATGCCACAGACTCATGCCAGACACCAAGTCCGTACCTGCCCGTTACCGATGACAACCTCCAGGCCACAGGCTCAGACACCAACGATGTTCCGCCGGAGGCTGACGGTCACTCACGGCACACAGGGTTAGTGGCACCACGTGTCGCCAGCTTGCGTGGAACAGGGTTAGTGGCACCACGTGTCACTGGCTTGTGTTAAACAGGGTTAGTGGCACCATGTGTCACCAGCTAGCGTTGAACAGGGTTAGTGGCACCACGTGTCGCCGGCTTGGATTGAATAGGGTTAGTGGCACCATGTGTCGCCGGCTTGAGTTGAACAGGGTTAGTGGCACCACGTGTCGCCGGCTTGGGTTGAATAGGGTTAGTGGCACCATGTGGCGCCGGCTTGCGTTGAACAGGGTTAGTGGCACCACGTGTCGCAGGACTGCAATATGGAATTATGCCTCACTGATCGAAGGGAGGTGATGGGGCAGCTGCAATGGATTTGTGGTCACTGCCATTCAGGGCTCAGGACACAGTTCCACATGTGCGACCTACTGGGACGAAGAGGACACCAGGGGAATATGTCGATGAGAAAGGAGTAATGTGGGCCAGCGCCCTGTGGGCCAGCGATGGGCTGCGGAGGCTGCAGAGGTTGCGGGACTGGGGCTTGGAGCATGCACCGGCACGTGGTGGGCTCTCTTTGAAACAAGACGGTGTCTGCAGGTGAGCAGTGCGGCCTTGGGGTGCTTGGGCGGGCAGGCCTGGTCTGGGTATCAGCGTCCTGGGGTGCAGCAGGCGAACAGGTTCGCAGGCCCCGCTGCTCACGGCGCCGGCCTCGTGACAGACTGAGAAGCGCCGCCCTGTCAGACACGTTGGCCTTTCCGGGTGAGAACCACGCTCTGCACCACAGGGTTTTTGTCCACACCCCTGCGCAGCCCTGGTATACGCAGGGCCAACCCACTATGCTCACACACACAGGGGGGGACACAGCGAGCGACATTTCCGCTATCTGACCCACGGCCTGGGGTGACATGGTTACATTCACTGTTCACTACTCTCCAGTCACCAGCAGTTGTGGTCTACATGGACATATCTGTGGTTTGCATACCCATGTCTGTCCTGCACATCCACGCCTCACTTGTCGTTGTGTACATTCCCATTCATGGGTCACTTGCATCGTTCTCACATGGCTGCATTCCGCATCTCCAAACGTTCAGCTGTTGTGTGGCTGTGGTGCCATGATATAGCTGTATTGTGTGCAGGGTTAGTCCAGGATGACCATGGAGTAGTGTTGTCGTGTCTGGTAGGTGGTCATGTTGATTGACATGTTGTATGTGGTTTGGTCCCGTGTGCATTCCCACAGTTGTGCGTTGTGTGGTGGTAGCTTTGAGGTGTGTGGTGTATTGATTTGGCACTTACCAACGAGCAGTCCAGTTCCATATGTGTCATCCTAGAAGCGCTGGTTGATGATGGACTGTCGGGAGATGTAGGAATTGTGCACACTGCCGGGGTAGTTTGCGTCGACATTGGTGAACATTCTCAGGTGGTTCACTATTGCCTGCACATTGATGGAATGAGTGTGCTTTCCGTTGCGGTAGTGGTGTGCAGTATCCGCAGGGGGCACAAGTGGGACATGTGTGCAGACTATTGCCCCCAACACTACCTGGAATCCAGCTATGGCATAGAACCCTTGCTTGGTCTCCTGCTATTCCTGCGCAGTGTGGGGGAAGTGAAGGTACTGGGGTAAGAAGCTGATGATGGCATCCAGGCCAGGTGCGATGAACTTTGATAGGGCTGGCTGTGAGACCCCTCTGACTCTGGCAGTTGTTGGTTGGAAGGTACCAGAGGCCCACTGGTGCAGCACAGCCAGCAGCTTTGTCTGCGGAGGGATGTTGGTTCTCCGCTGTGTTGGGACTGCCAACCTGTGGGCGATGTGGGTCATGATGCGGATGATGGTTGACCTTTTGAGCCTGTAGTGGGCAATGACTTCCTCTGGCGTTAGGTCTATGAGAGTGGTGCGTTTTCGGTAGGGCCGCTGTCTTACTCTGCGCTGCCTCTGTGGTGGTCCCGGGGGTGGGCGGGTTGGGGTCCTGGGGTTGGTGGTGGTGGGTTTTGTGGCCCTGTTGGGGCTCCGAGCTGCATGATGAGTAGCTCCATGGCGTCGTTTGTTCTTTTGGTGTGGCTGTGTACGGGGCTCCATTGCCTACAGCAGGTAGTCATCCGGCTGGAGGCAGGTGTTAAATACCTGCTGCTACCGTAGCTTATCGCATGGTTTTGACTTGCAACGCGGATCTGGCAGTTCATCGTGAAGTGGTGTTGTGGTTTTTTTGTGTGTTTTTGCAGTGGAACGCCTACACTGCATCTCATTAGGGTTAGTTGGTGATGTCCACCGTGGAGATAACTTTTGGGGCAGTTATCGCGGGAATACTGGCGATGTCTGCAGTTTGCACCAGCTTGTGAATGGGGCGTTAAATCTATCTCCACTTTTGATGCGTTAAGGTGGTGATAAATCAGAGATAAGTTCTTGTGAATATCCCCCCCAAGTCTTTCGTAGGCAGTTGTAATATGGTGCTGCCACAAATGGCCATCAGAGGCCATTAGACAGTGACAAAATACTAAACATGGGTTTGCTGCTTGAGAAAAGGGAATGCCTGAATGGCAAAATATAGATATTCCTGGGGCTGTGACAAATCCTTGCGCTGCAGCTGCAGGTATATAAGAGGCCCACAAAAGAACCCTCTCTGTATGTCTAAAAATGCACTGATAGCGACCCCAGAGCATTATGATTACTTTTATATCTAATAACCTATTAATGATAACTGCGAAGGAGACATTTTTAATTATTTGGTGTATGTTAGAAATGCTACAATATGCCCTAGCGAGGCAGTGTTTTTGAATCTTGAACAAACTATGTCACTGCAAATGTCAAAAGTTTTTTTAATGAATTGAAGTGTTTTGTTTTGAAGGTTTATAAAATGTTGGATTATCGTAAAAGTTCTATCTCTACACAAAAATGTGCACAACTTTAGGAAAGTTGGAGCCTGCCACTCAGCTCGCAGCGTTCTTAGTTTGTTTTTTGATTGTGGTTCTGAATATGCATGTTGTTTCAATAGCTTTTGTTGCTCTGTTCTTTTTTACTTCAAACATTCCATCTATGATTTCGATGCTGAGCCCTCCCGGCTCCCTGTCTTTTCTTCTTCTATACTCCGAGAGACACACACCGAGAAAATTCCTTTCCACTGAACGCATGCAATGTAAATATCAAGGCCCTGAACACGGTTGTCCTGATTAATTTTAATATGGGCAACAACTCCCCTTATGACACATATCACAATTTCTAGTTAGTAAGCGCTGCTATGCATCTGCCCTACAATTTATTTCGGGTGCGTTTTGGCGAGCAACCAGGGCTTTAAGTGGGCCGGGTCCTGCCGATGTTCAGCACCTGCACCTCACCCTTGGAGAAAAATAAAATCTGAACTCAGTAGCAGTATCACCCTTCACTGCCTTTGATGTAACTTCGAACAGACTGGTTATAGCTCTTTTACAGTCTCATAGATTTAGAACGGACGCATTTTCAACATTATATACATTGAAGCCATAGGTATTGCTTATTAACCTTATGCGACTAACAACCATTGGCATAGCCAATAGTCCTGGCTTATTGTAGGTATAAGGTTACTTGCTGTACTATATATCTGGTTGCAATGACAGAAACAGCAAAATACCAGTCGGGTGGCACACTATGTTAAACACATGTTTTTAGCTTAGGTTTTTTTAAGCCACGCCCTTAATTACATTGGCCACGCCCCTTTGAAAGACCCCCAGTTTTTCCATCCACTTAAAGCCCTGCGAGAAACCCTCCCAAAATGTACTAGGTGAGAACAGCCAGATAAAAACAAGATATGCATATTCTGTTGATATAAGCACTAAAGTCTGCATGTTATGCCTCATTTTGCATGCAATAATATATCATGGGGATATTCTCAATGAAGTGGCGGTGAGAGACGTTAGTCTCCTTGGCTTAACGCCTCTCATCGCCACTTCGGAAACGCGAGGCTGCACCCTATTCTCAAGAATATGGTGCAGCCTGGCATTTCCCCATGCGATGGCGCTGAGTTTCACAACTTAGCGCCAACGCAGGCACTCTTGCACCAGAGTGCAAGGGTGTCTGCAAGCAGGGAGGTGTGTTTATGTACAGGAAGGTGTCCCTTCCTGCAAATTAACAAACCGAAAATGCCAGTTTGTAACTTACATGTGTTCTGCTTCGTGCAGCACACATGTGAGTTACAAAACGGCATTTTAAAAAAAGGGTTGTTTATGTACAGGAAGGGACACCTTGCCCTCATCACACTTGCACAATAATGTTGCGAGCAACGGCTGAGGCCGAACAGTCCCTTCAAAGCCAAAACACTTGTTATGTGGTAGTGGATGTTGGATATATGAGTGTATGTGTTTTTTCATGTGAGTCACTCTGCTGGAGCGGTTGTAACAAAGGCTGTGCTGTGGTTGCTCTGTACCGGAGGACGACGGCGGGACAACAGGTACAAGGCAGGCACTGACCAGAAAGACTGGTCATCCCCTTACCGCTTCCCTCCAGGAAGCCTTGGCTAATAACCCAAAGCATATGCATGAGAAGGGAATCCCCCTCTCACATACAGAAAAACGCCTTAGTGAGTGTATCACATAGTCTGTACCACAACACTAAGTCTGTTTTATTTCACCACACCTTTTTTTTAAAAAACGGTCCTGAGGAAAGCCAGAACACTCTAAGGCACTGGCTGAAACATGTCGACCATCTGAAGGACGCAGGGGGCAGTAACTCGCCACCCTCACGCGTCCTGTAGCCTTACTTTTAAGCGCTGGTGGCGGCCCAGTTATTAAAATTTAATTTACCCTCAGGTACTGGGACCACCACCAAGCCGTTTTAAATCACAACTCACCCAACCTCACTGCACTCTCAGCAATATACCAGCTCCGCTGTAATCAGGCGTCGTAGCACACCCGGGACATACTAGGTGTCACTGGGTGGGCCCGATGATGAAGCATGCCACCAACTAGGTTGGTGGGTGAGGGCTTCATGAATACACCAACAAGGTGCCCGTGACAGAACTAAATTTGAGTACTGTAACACTCTAGTCAACTTAAGCTAGTCCTCTTTGTTTAATCACATATAAATCCTCGGGGACTCGGACTAGCTAACTAGTCCTCTCTCTCCCTCTTGTTACACGCATGCTCTGTAAGTCCTCCATAACTTTTTCTTACCATGCAATACACACTGTGAAGAACTCAGGGGTATATTCACAAGAACGTGTGATAACTACCGCAAGAGTAGCCTAACGCAACTCTCCACATCGCAGCCCAATGCGGGAAAATCACGCCGTGCCAACCAAGTATTCACAACACGGCGATACCGTGTGATAGTCACCAGATAACGCATCAAATGGCCACGCAAAATCCAATGCCACTCTGCAAAAATTAGCGAAAACCAGCCACAGGCCTGCATATCCCATGCGACTGGCGGGAAAATGCACCATAAAAGAAACAAAAAAAAACGCCAAAACCAATTCAAACTGCGTAGCGCGATGGATGCACCGAGTGCAGAGGACATGTCGAACTCACCAAGCCCCATGGAGGACCAGCACGGAACTCCAGGGTCAGGGAAGGGCAAGGAGAAGAGGAAGACAGGGTTCAGTCCGCAGGAAGACCGGATCATCATCACGGAGGTGATAGAAAACTTTCAACAACTGTTCGGCACCTCCCCTGCGGCACTGGCAACACAAACGGAAATATGGAACTCCATCGTCACAAAATTCAATGCAATCGGAGTGTCAAGGAGATCAATGGAGGAGGTCAGGCGGTGCTAGCATGAAGTGCACAGCCAAACGAAGGAGAAACTCGTCGCCAACAGGAATGGAGCAACGGCGGCTGAAGGTGGGAGTCCTGCGACACAAGAGGAGCTGGACGAGCTGGAGGAAATGGTGGCCACAGTCAACAGTGCGGAGATGGTGGCAGGAGTTGGGGGCATGGACACAGCCCGATACGACCTGACCCAACAGCAACAGGGTGAGTAACGACCAGGGACCGGAAGGACGGGGGGAGATGGGCACAATGGCACACATGCACAAATATGTGGAACACACTGCACATCCACAATGATCGTGGAACATGTCCCTGACAGCCTTGGCACACTGCAGCACACATAGAAACACCAAATAGGCCCCCGTCCACTGTGTGCACAAAGGGGCACCCCTCCCCAACATCAATATCACAACCTACCTATGCATATGTGCTGAATCCAGGAAAGCAACTGCTCTGTGAGCCACACTGACTATGCAAGTGACACTGCATGACTGCAGTCCCAATACATGCAATGGCCCACGAATCGACATGGAGGTGCCCCAGTGCGGATCACATCCGTAAAGGAGCAGGTCACACTCTGACATATCCACGTGCACCCACACCCATGTCGCACAACAAAAGCAGCACATGAACAATGCACCAGGCCACAAAATCTGTCCTGGAGCACATATGACCCAAGTCAAAAACAATACAGCCCCCGAAAAAGACACAATTCAAAGACACCCTGCCTCAAAGGGAGAAGGTTACATGAAATCAGAGCTGTAGGGGCAACTCCCCCACAATGCAGCACACACACATAGCAAACACAGTACACCAGCAATGACGGCAACATGGTACAATAGCAACACCAGAGGACAGAGCTCACATGTTCCGCTCGTGCATAGCAACTGTCCACTCACATCATGCATTGCCTGACACTGTGTGATGACAATGTACGGGTACTTTCACACATCCGTCATGTAATCGGTAAACACACTGTCTCCCATCAAATATCCAGCTCCACCAAAACACTCACAATGTACATCGGCATGCAGTCTGAATGTACAAATCTGCAATCCTTCAACATACATGTGCAACACTGTTAACCTGCATCACCCTTTTACATTTCAGAGGGACAAAGAACACCTCGTGCAGAGCAACCCACAGTTCCCATCAGTGATGATGAAGAGGACAACCCGCAGATATATGTTAGGACACCCTCCAACAGATAATGGACAGCCTCCGCACCCCATCCCCAGGAGCAGGGCATGTCAGCTGCCTCGAGGTGACCCCACCACCTGCACAGACCACACAGCAGGAAACACACACCACCACGGCAGTCTCCCTGGACCCTCCCAACCAAGACATGGAATTACAACAGCGTGAGTGGGCATGCCAGGTGGAGTTGGCTAATCAGCTGCGGGTGGGTTTCGAGCTTGTGGCAGCCAAACTCGATGCCCTACGTGGATGTCTGAGTCCCATCAGGGACCACATACAGTCCCTATCGGACACCCCCTGCAGGCACCATGCTCCACCACAGACCTTGGCTGACCTCGCTGGGGCCATTAATCGGATACAAGAACTGTCTGGTCAGACAGGCACAAGCGATCACAGCACAAATGTTGGCACAGAAGCGGAGGGCAATGGAGACCATGGAGCAGATGCTGGCTGGACGTCTGGCTGCCATGTCTGGACACCAGAGAGCAGTAGCTGGGAACTTCAACGCCCTGCAGTACATCATCTTGCCATTGATGCCACTGAGCCTGTCACAGATGGCTGCAGCGGGAACATCGACACACACAGCTCCGACCCCTGATATGTCAGTGGCACATGGTGATGCAGCCCCATCACCTTCGCAGTCTGATGTGTCAGTGACACACAGTGATGCAGCCATTACCCCGCCACACACACCGGACACACCGGACACAGAGCCCGTATCAGGGGAGTAAGATAGGGATGGAAATTACTGTGTGAGTAAGGAGGCAGTAGCATCCATCACTGCTATAAGGCTTGTCCCTGCCTGGCACTGACCTATGCATCATGCCCTGGGACAACACCTCCCACTGACCCATGGAACACTCTGCGACATTCACCCGGAACCCGACACGGACTGCCATATCCTCACTGCTGGTCAATCACACTGCAAGCCTGCTGAGGACTGCACTCCCCCTCATCCAAAACACTTTTCATTCCCCAAAGGACTCTGTTTGGCCCACCGCTGGGCTTCTATGTAATGTGGGCTAGGATGGCCATGTACAGTTCCAGCTCCATCAATCACCTGAATGTGAATAAAACATTCTAGATCACACATATGTGTCATGACTATGTTCACTCACATATAGAGGTATGGCAGGACGTAGGGACAATGATGCACATGTAGGTACACCCTGGTAACTGACATCTATGCGTATGTGTATCTCTGAGACACATGGCCAATTGAATGACTGTGGAGGTGAGCACTAGCTGTGTCCCCATTGCACATTAACTACAGTCTCACAACCCCCCAACGTAGGCACACGTACATGTATTGAATAGGGCTGTGTGTAGGAATACCCAATCGGTAGCAGGCCAGAGGTAGTGTCCTACAACACATGTGACAACCAGACCTCACGTCGCATACCTACACGCACACATCTGTGTGGCCACATCCTGTTACAATTCATGACATAGCTACATATGATCTGAGTTTGGACCCCCTACGTCACGCAAGTGCACAGGTCGGCCAGAAACTATCCCATAACAATGTCTGGCCCACAGAGGTGGAGATTGCAAAAGGGAGCCACCCCCATTGTACATGCATTAGTCAGTTCCTCCCTGTGTAGGTACGATGCACATTGTGGCCCATGAGTGGACATTCGATTCAACACTCATCACAGTTAGACACCAGTGGATTGGCATAGACTTTATTGGCATGTGCGTGTCAGTATGGACGAGGCAACGGCCACAACAGGCAGGGACAGGCTTAAGATGCTTAGATGCAGCATGGGAACATGTCGAGGTTCAGGAAATGGTGAGGCAAAAATGGACAACGGTCTCAGCACACCTTGCCGTTCTGGACGAGTCATGTGTTGTCTGGCATCTGCCCATTGCCCCGTGTGAGGGGGCTTGACTCACTGCCCATGTGATCAGCATAGTGCTCTGTCACCGGAGTGCGCAGATTGTCTGCTCTGCTGACAGTGATCAGGTGGAAGGGTCCGACCGGTTCACGTGTCGTTCTACATTACCATGTGTGTTCACTCACAACCAGCAGTGTGTCCGAATTGGTAACGGTGCAAAATGATGCTGTGTTCCTCCGAGCATGGACCGGCATCACCTTGCACAGGTGTGTGTACACACGCGTAGTTCCATGCACATGCATCCAGAGTCCTGACGATGGCAGACATGCCCTCTGTTGTGGTGGGATATGTGAGCATTCCTCACAATGCAACAAGTTGTTGGGACCTGTGCTGTGGGTGACAATCCGATGAGGCTGCAGGGACGTAGTTACTCGTCCATGAATGCCAGCGCAGCTTCATGTGCAATGCGTTCCAATAGTATGTCGTTGTCGTTGTCGTGTTCGAGGAACACCAGGGTGAGCCAATGCATTAACTGGTCCGGGCAGGTGTGCTCAGCCCACGCTGTTTGCCCAATCCGCAACACAGCCCAATAGGGGAGTGCTTCGATGTGGTCACTGCACACGAGGAATTGTGCAATCTCCCATGCACAACTGCCAATACATACGCATTATGTCAATGCATCCCATGCACGGCTGTATCGGTTAAACTCCTGTTTGTGATCCAACAGGGGGCACAGACACAAGTCATAGTCCAATTCATCTATGGTTGTGTTGGATAGGCAGATATCCATGGGACACTCAAATGTGCATGTCCGGCAGTGGAACCAGGGCTGGACGCAGGTGATGTAGGCCAGGCGGAAGCTCAGCCGGTAGCTGATCCGCAGCACTGCCAGGGCCAGTGCGCCCAGTGAATGCAGCACAAGTGCACAGTACAGTTCCATGTGACGGGGGTTGTACATGTGCCCGGGATGGCCTGACATTACATTGTTGAGTCTCATGGAACTGGCACTCTTCTGGACAGCGGCAGTTGTGTGGAGGATATGCCACAGCTCTGGGCTATGATTAGATTGTGTGTGCCACGTTGGGTAGAATGGGTTGCTGTTTCCGTGTGTGTCATGGGCATCACATGCAGGGGTACCTCAGGCAGGGCCTTCTGTGTGTGGGGTGTGGATAAGTTGGATTGTTCATTTGCGCAATGCGTGGTGTGGGAGTCGTCCACGTCTGCCAAGGCATCTGTCTCAGGGTGTTCCAGCCGCGTTCAGGACCAAGGTCGAAGGTGCAGCTATCCTCCCGCCTTCTGCATTGGTACAAAGGAGCTTTCATCCCTGATGTGTGTCTGACTACTACTTGCGTTTTCAGAATGTGATGTGGCTTTGGCGCAGAGATTGAGGCAAGTCCTTGGGCTCATGGTGTCCCGATAGCGATACACACATATATGTTGGCATGTATGGCCAGGTGCCCAGGAGGCCTTGCGCTGCTTGTGCACTCTCACTCCGTCTCTCTTCCTCGCTCTCTCTCTCCCTCTCTTTCCTTTGTTGTACTCTTGAATTTTGTCTTCCAGGCTGTGTCCTACAGATTGTCCAGTGTGGACCCGCTAGGACTCATCCAAATGCTTTTTGGGTTTTGGTTTGAATGGTGTTTTGTGTTGGTGATTGCATTGCTGTATGACTGATTCTCCATTTTCTGGGCACGCATGTGTGTTGGTATTCCTGCTTGTGCGACATCAGTAAAAATTGTATTTTTGGGGGGATTCGTGGTGTTGGTGTGCAGTTTAATTGTCTGGGGGGCTGGGGAGGACCAGGGGGGGTTGTGGGCCTGGGTGTTGTGTTGGTGGGTGTTGTGGCCCTCTTGAGCATCTGTGGTTCTTCATGTGTGGTTCTGGGCTAGGCTCCCTTTCGTGTTGCAGGCTGTGGTTCGACTTAGCACCAGGTCAGAGCAGGTGTTATTTTTCTGCAGCTAACGCGCCTTACCACCTGTTTTGTGTTCTTATCGCAGTTCTGTCTGGTCGGTAAGAAAGTTGCGGAGTGGTATTGTCGCGGCTTTGGGCACGGGAACGCCTTCGCTGCATCTCATTAGCGATAGTTGCGGGAGTCTGCTGTGGCGATGTTTTTTGCTGCTTCTATCGTGGGTAAACTGATGCTGTGGGCTGTTAACACCAGCTTGTGAATGGGGCGATAAATTTATCGCCACTTTGCCTGCGATAAAGTGCCGTTAAGTCGGCGATAGTTCCTTGTGAATATGCCCCTCAGTATTTGCAGCTTTCTTTATAACACACGTTATTCCTTCACTTAAGTTATCACAAAGTTATACACTGTCTTTGTGTGTCCTATGTCATACAAGTTCAGTCCTCCAAACCAATGATATTGTGAAAATTAGGTTCTAGCACAGAATTTGACTGAACCTATTCTTCGTGTATTTATACCCAGTAAATGCCCTCAACTAAGCACTGTTCTGCAGTGCCTTTCAGCGTATATGATTGTTGATACTTCCATGGTGAACGTGACAAAACAAGGCCCATCATCTGGCACCAAGAAACAATATTCAGCAGAAGTTGATGATGCGTTTATGCATTTTATTCAAAAGATACAATAAACCTACATACAAATTCACATATGTACACTGACATGACCTTAAGGCAGTTAAAAGAAATTTGCTATGACATGATAAAGTGTGTTTTCCTGGCTTATGCTAACTAGGCCTCAATTAGGACTCAATACCACCTTGTCTAAAATGGATTTCACAAAATCATGTTTATTTGTTGCTTATAATTCTTCTACACGTAGCTAGAAAGACTTGTTTTGTTTATTTTTGAATGCCACTGTTTTCTAAGAAGGGCCTTTATGTTTGTTACATAGTTCCAAGGACCTTCTGGTTTATCGTTGTTTATGTGACTAGTGTGTACACCCCCAGATGACATTAGGTCAGCACTTCTGAATCAATATACATTTAGTGAGTTAGTGCTCAGGTGGTAGCATACATGCCAACATTTTAGAGCAGGAAAGTAGCAGATTTTAAAACATAATTGAGGAGTGAATTTATTCCATTAACTAGTTTTGAAGCCGAGACAATTTCAAGTGGGAGACAGCTAAAATAATACAATTTTTGGCTTAAAGAATTGGGAGTTTCCCACCTGAATCGTATCCATTGGCAAGTATGAGGTAGTTGCAGCGTCCTCCTCAGCTAGTAAGCATGCAAATGAATATGCCACACGGAGGTCTGTAACAGACATCTTTATTCTTCAGCATACGATCACACACTGCACTCATATTATGTCATAATCATCAATAATCACACCTTAACACATCACAGTAAATTACATACTGTCTATGTTGAGTACACAAAGAACTGCAAGGGTCCTAGCGCACAGTCTCACGACACTACATCTCCCCTTTGTTAAATAAAAAGTCAAAACAATAGTCACATCATATTTCTTCAATATGTCATTGAGGTGCTCGGACTAGTCAGCCAGATCGAGTGGTATGAGACAGTTGAGATACACTTTGATTGTGCACATATGGCACAGGTTCTGGTGCTTAATCTGGACTGTTAGGAGGCTTCACATCATTAATGATTGCACAAACTGACGATCGTCGAGGTAGGTGCTTAAAGTGTGATGAGCCCTGTGATGTGGACATTCTGGGACGATGTGCTGTCACCATATGTCCTTTGCTTGTCACAACCCTCAGAAGATTGACATCAAATGGAGTGTCCATTTTCAGTTCTGCTTGGCCAGGACCCAGTCAATCTCATCAAAGACTATTTTCCTGAGCTTGTCGAAGCAGATCTGCATATGTTCTCATCTTGAACTTTTGGGATGTGTCTATGACACGGACCTCATCAATACAAGGAACGGTCTAATGTCCACTGCGGCAGTTTCATTCCAATGGTTCTCCCAAATAGCAAGGTGGCAGAACTCTCACCAGTTGTGGGGTGAGGAGTTTAACAATAAGCACGTAGGGCTTGACAGAGGGTCTGGTTTAACTCAATTCCCTCCATTGATGCTCAGTGAATCAAGCTTTTGAGGGTACCCATGAATCGCTGCACACCATTGACTTGGGGCCACAAAGGTGTACTCTGTTGAAGCTTGAGATTTAGTCTGACTAGAAATTCCTTGAATTCTTTGCTATTGAATGGAGGACCCTTGTTAAATTTGAGAATGGCGGGGATACCCCATGCTGCAAAAATGTCATCTAGCCATTAGATGGCATTGTCATGGATTGTTGATGACAACTACTCTACTAAAGGAAAGCATGAATACTCGTCAATGACTACCATGAGATGATGATGTCCCTTTCCTAAAGGGCCAAAGAAATTAATTGCAACTCTTTCCCAAGCATACGCAGAAAGATAAGACATTGTCAATGGATGCTGCTTCACTTTGGGGGACAGGCAGTTGCAATGATGGCACTCTTTTAGTTCCGTCTCAACTCGCTCATCTAGGGGTGGGAACCACACTCAGTCTGTTAGGGCTGTTTTGGTGGCTATATTGCCACAATGTCCTTCATGGGTAAATGCAATGACTTACTGTCTTAGATTATTTGGTATGATGATTCTCGAGCCCCTCAATACAACACCTTCCTTGGTAATGTACAGTTCATCCTGTACCTTTCTTAGTTTTTGAAAGTCAACATTGTCAGCAAAAGGTCAGGCACTCTTCCTCCGCGATTGAGTTGAAATGATTTCATTGAGGATAAGCATGTTCTTTCAGCATTAGCAGCAGCAATAATCTGTTCAATAGATAGGGCTGATGGCATACTGGAGAGCACAATGAAGTTAATGTACGGCACAGCCGTTTTGGACATTGAACTGTGACGATGTATCAGTACTCATAAAAAGTATTCAGTAGGGTTCTGATCTTTACCCAGCCTGTGTACAATTGCATAGTCGTACTCCTGAAGTTGTAAACCCAAACTCTCAATGTGAGGGAGCATCTTGGCTTTCAGGTTTCCAAAAGTAGTGAGCAGCGCTTAGCAGCCTGCAATGATAGTGAAACTTATTCCATATAGAAACACATGAAAATGTGCGCAGACTCACACTACATCCAGATTCACTTTCTCCGGCTGATAATAGGCACATTCTGTGTCAGAAAGTCTTCGACTGGCGTAGGCCACTGTTTGGCTCTGATCGTTCGGATGACCGTTATGTTGAGCAAGGATTGCCCCATTGGGCTCGCATCTACTGTGATCTCAGTATGTAACTTGGGGTCAAAATAGGCTATCTTGGTTGCATTCTCAATCACATGTCTTATTCTTTTGAAGCTTTGATCACAGTCAGCAGACCCCTGGAAAGGGACATTTCATTTTGTCAAGTCTCTCAATGGGGTACTCAGAGTACCAAAGTCATGAATGTACCTTGAGCAACAACAAGCCA
This sequence comes from Triturus cristatus, assembly GCF_964204655.1. Taxonomy (NCBI): domain Eukaryota; kingdom Metazoa; phylum Chordata; class Amphibia; order Caudata; family Salamandridae; genus Triturus; species Triturus cristatus. The sequence goes on from NC_140589.1 coordinate 855,179,659, forward strand.
TGCCTAAGAACGATTGAGGCGTGGTGACATCTAGTGGGGGGCAAGTTGCTGACAGTGCTTGCAATTTATCTGGGCCAGGAATTATTCCCCCATCAGAGAATATGTGCCCAAAGAATTAAAGTTTGGTCTTGCGAAACTCACACTTTGCTGTGCTCAGAGTGAGACCCGCGTCAGCAAGTAACTAGCATACTTGTTTACGAGCCTTATCATGCTCCTTTTGCGCTTCTCCAATTACCAGTATATTATCACTGTAATTAAAAGCATGCATGACAGGTTGAATTATTCGACGTATAATATATAACATCCTGAAATATTTTTGCAGTGGTCGACACTCCAAAATTCAACCTTTTATATGTCAACAAAGCAACATAGTTGAAAAAGTAGTGATGTACCTACAGTTCTCTTTCAACTCAAGTTGATGGTATCTCTTGTTCAGTTCAAGACAGGTGAACACTTTGACACAGTTCAGTTGCATGATCGTGGCAGCTATGTGTGGACCAGCACCTCCACTGTTCTTTTTGGCACCACCACTATGAGGAAGACCCATGGCGTAAGACCGCTGGAGCTTAATGCTGTCATGCTTCAATAGTGTTTCTAGTTCTTTCTCAACGGCTGCTTGCAAGTGAAAAGCATCTCCGCAATAGGGCAAATGTTCTCAGTAATATAAAGTTGCACTTTTGTTGCCTTTAACCTTCCTTGGCCATGAAACAATGACAGGAACTGACTCACAATTTCAGATTGAGTGTGGAGTTCATAATTAAGAGATATCAGTCTCATGTCAACAGCAGTAGCAAAACTTAGTAAGCATGCAATGGATGAAGTTCCATGCAGACCTTGAACTGGAGCTTGCACTGATACTGCTTTATGTCACATTGTCACTGTGAATAACCCTTGAATCCACAACGGTTTGGAAGCAGCTCACATGTATACCTTTACGATCAACGGGTGAAGGCACGGCACAGGAGAAAGTCTATTGAACTTTTCAACTGGCATGATGTTAATCAACGCACCACTGTCTATGATAAAGGTTACAAGGCAACGGTTGACTTTTATTGTAATCTTGGGACAGTGTCCTAATGAATTCAGTTGCTTTGTTTGGTGGTTTAACTTTGTTCTTCTTCTTCCTTGCAAGCAGCCAATCCTACAGGCACCTATTGTTGCTCAGTCAATACTAACATCGCACATCCATCTTCTTCACTGGCACTTGATAATGGCATTGAAGAGCCTTTGTAAGGTGAACTTGACGACAATCGATTATGTCTGTTTTTTACTTGTCGTAACTGATGTTACATGCTGGCCTTGTGGGTATGGCGAGAATGCTTCTGGAACCTTCTGGTGTCCATTTTCTCTTCTGGCTGTGATGCATTTGGTTTCTTCTTCACTTTGCAGACCATTGCAAAGTATTTTTTTTCCCGCAGACTTTGCATGTCTCTCGCATTGCTGGACATTTACTTTCATGGGTAAATGAAAACCCACATTTGAAACACAACTTTTTCTTCTCTGTAGACGTTGACTTGCATGCATCTTCCTTTTGAGTGCTTTTCATGATCAACGCTGATACACCTTACACTGTTTCAGCTTTCATATCAATCGCCTGTTGATCTGCATGTTCTTCTGCTTTTGAGGCCATTAGCACTTTCTCTAAACTGAGTGTCTCTCTCTCAACATGCGTCTGCTTAACGAGTCTGAAAGACAACCATCAATGAGTCTAAGGTGCATGGCTTCTTCATCATTGAATTGACTAACCTTGCAGTGTTTGATAAGCACAAAAATCTTCTCAAGAATCTCATCCATTGTTTCACCAGCTTGCTGTCTCGCTTGATTGAAAATGCACATTTCATAGTTGAGATTCAACATTGCATTGAACTTGGTTCCCAATGCTTCTTGGTTCTGACGGCACAAAAATTCCATCAGTCTGCGAGATTTTCTTAAGCCCTTCTGTTACTTTGACACCAGCAAGGTTCTTTAAGTACTTAGGGCCTTATTTACAAGAGGCCTGTGCTGCCGTATGGGCTTTTTTTGCGCTCCAGTAGTGCAAGCCTCTCATTCATATCTATGAGGTGACACAAAGCTTTGTCTTACTCTGAGTCAAGGAGGCCTCCCACAGGCATTGCGTTGGGTGTTCCCAAGCAACACCCATGGATTTATACGGTGCACCAGATTGACAAAATCATGTAAACCTGGGGCAGTGCCTATTTCTTACCCCTCCCCCAGAGCACGTATAACAAGGAGAACTGATTTAATTTATCCTCTTTTTTCCTCTTTCCATGTGTGCTGCTGCATTCTGCAGCACACATAGAATGAGAAAAATACCTCTCTGCATAGCTTTTTTAGCAGGAAGGTGCCCCTTGATATAACTGCATAAAACAATTGTTATCCAGAGATTTTCATTTTTGATTTGGGTTTTGGTATCATTAGAGAAGTGATGGTGGATGTGTTGCAGTGAGTATGTAATATTTCAGGAACCATAAGACCTATATACTTAATTGTGGTCTGAAAACATCAAGGTTTTGGGGGTCAAGTAGTCCTATAGAGACAGAAAAAAACTCCTCGGAGCAACCCTTGGTGGCTCTATAATTATGTGTTTTAGCCATCATATTGGTAATTTATTTTAATGTTATTTTTGTTTCAGGTTTTCCATTTATTCAAATTCATAAACATGAGCAATGCAGGGGGTAGCAGAGGATATCTACCTCTTGACAGAGTGTTGCTAACTACAAAATCTGAGGACTTCTTCAACAAGAAAAAATGTGTCATATACAGAGAGTTTGAGATGTTGCAGAAATATGGCACAGCGAAATTCACGAAAGATTGAAACTGAAGGGCTAAGAGGATTAAATATTTTATCATTGTAACGAAAAGGGATACAAGTTGTATAAATTGGAAAAAAGTCTGGAAAAAATGTGTCAAAAAATAGCAGAAACCAGTGAATCACAACAAGAATCTGGGTCTTCTGAGAAAGCGATGACAACGAAGTTTAATGCTCATTAACTTAGAAGAGTGATGGCTACACCTCGTCTACCTCCAACAACTGATCAGAAAGCAGAGGATCTTCAATGTGGTATATGTGGTTTAAACAGAACAAGGGCCAAAGGGATTGTAGAAAGAACAAAGTACTGAGAATGTGATTCTCGAAGGACAAACATGTTTTTATCAGCTAATTTCTTCCAAGATAAAGTTTTCAGCCAAGTAGCTGATCTAAACAGCAATGTGAATGTATTTGCAGTGGATTTGTATGCCCAGCCAAATTGCTTTCCTGCATACATTTGAAAATATGAATATACAATGAGCTTCCACCAACAATGTAACCACCAGCCTTCAGTTAAGTTTGCACTCTTTGAAAGAGCAAAAGAAATTTTAAAGCCACCCTTGAGTGCTGGCTATAGGTTAACACTCAAGACCACAGGCCCTGCGATCAGAGAAATGACAGTCAACATTGATGAAACTGTATTGATCCGTAATAATGTACTAACATTTTTCTGGTGAGAATATACAATGACAGAATTTGTTTTTGTCAGTCTTACAAAATGAATGAGCCCCTTATTGTGCTCCCAGCTGATTTGACTCCTAAAGTTCTTGCTACCAGAATAAGATCACAGAATGTAGTAAAATCAGCAGGAACCATTTTAAGAAATGTCCTGAAACATTTCGACTTTGGACGTAATGACAAATTTTGTGATGAACTGACAGGGTTATGCTGTGCAAACATACTGGGGCAGATTTATGAGCCCCTTGTGCCACTTTTGCGTCACTTTTCCCATGTTAAAAGTGACGCAAAAGTGGCGCAAGGGGCTCATAAATCTGCCCCACTGTCTTTTCCAAATCATGTTTTATGAATTACATCACAGCAAAAAGAAAAGTCCGCTACACATGATGACTGCTCATGCAATCTGTGACAAGCACAAAAGTAGGGATCTAATCACTTCAAAGTATAGGATTGGTGTATCATCAAGTTATAATGACATAGTATGGAGCCGGAACTTGTTAACAGCTCATGCTGTAAAATCTTGTGAATCTGATAGCACACCACTTCTAAGTCACTTTACAAGGAAAGGATTTACAATAGCTGCTCTTGATAATTTTGATTTTGAAGACAGCTCTTTTTTGTCTGTAACATCTAGTACATATGATACTTCCATGGTGCTTTTTTAAGACTGTACCAATAAAGTAGCTTCTTGAAAACAAGCTGTGTCAGCTGTAGGCATAAACAAACTAAGCTGCAAACTTATAACCCAATTGCTTTGCCAACGTGTGCAAAATCACTACAAGCCCTCAAAATGTCCCAGTCTACCAGAACGTTTCAAAGTGGCTGAGGACATGGATCTTCTTCTACCTGATGCTGCAGTCTGCATAGCTGATTTAGCTGAATTTATCATATCGCTTATTTGCTGTGGACTGAAGGATGAAGAAATGTTTTATAATCTACTTGGTCCATTCCGTTCCCCCCTGTTTCCTCCGTCTTAGTGGATCCTCCCATGCACTATTGTCAACATTCCACAGCTGACTCCAGCTGACTGGAACTGTGGTGGTGGAAAAAAAAAGAAGGTTCTACACATACATGTGTACGTTTCGTCTTTGTAACATTGGCGACGCGAAGGATCACCATTTGGGGACTGTCCACACCACCCCCATCTTCTACTCCAGTGCCAGCTGCTGTGACACACAACTTGTGGTGCCACTCCTGGATGAGCTGATGAGGAGTCTCTCTTCGTTCAAGTCTGCTTGTTGTGACCAGCTGTCCTTCCTGCGGTCAACTGCCTCAGGTAATCAATCAATCAATCAATGAATTTGTAGAGCGCGCTACTCACCAGTAGGGTCTCAAGGCACTGGGGGGAGGGGGATCTGCTACTGCTCGAAGAGCCAGGTCTTGAGCTGTTTCCTGAAGGAGAGATGGTTCTGGGTCAGTCGTAGGTGGGTGGGGAGGGAGTTCCATGTCTTGGCCGCCAGGTAGGAGAAGGATCTTCCTCCGGCAGTGGTCTTGCGGATGCGCGGGACGGTGGCGAGGGCGAAGCTGGCGGAGCGGAGGTGGCGGGTGGATGTGTAGAATGTTAGGCGATTGTTGAGGTATGTGGGTCCCATGTCGTGGAGAGCCTTGTGTGCGTGGGTGAGGAGTCTGAACGTGATACTCCTGCTGATGGAGAGCCAGTGCAGGTCTCTCAGCTGGGGAGAGATGTGGCTGAAGCAGGGGGTGTCCAGGATAAGTCGTGCAGAGGCTTTCTGTATGCGCTGCAGTCTTTTCTGTAGTTTGGTTGTGGTTCCAGCGTAGAGGGTGTTTCTGTAGTCCAGTCGGCTGGTGACGAGGGCCTGGGTGACCGTCTTCCTGGTGTCGGTGGGGATCTTTCGGAGCATGCGCAGGGTGTTGAAGCAAGATGACGAGATGGCGTTGACTTGCTTGGTCATCGTGAGGGAGGAGTTCAGGATGAAGCCCAGGTTGCGAGCATGGTCCGTTGGCTTTGGAGCGGAGCCCAGGGCAGGGGGCCACCAGGTGTCGTCCCAGGCGGAGGGGGATGTTCCCAGGATGACAACTTCCGTCTTATCTGAGTTCAGTTTCAGCCGGCTGAGCTTCATCCATTCCGCGACGTCTTTCATTCCTTCCTGGAGGTTGGCTCTGGCTGTGGCGGGGTCGTTGGTGAGGGAGAGGATCAGCTGGGTGTCGTCGGCGTAGGAGATGATGTTGAGGTTGTGTTGGCATGCGATGGCTGGGAGGGGGCTCATGTAGACATTGAAGAGGGTGGGGCTGAGCGAGGATCCTTGCGGGACGCTGCAGATGACTTCGGTGGCCACGGACCGGAACGGGGGAAGTCGGACTCTCTGGGTTCTGCCGGCGAGGAACGAGATGATCCATTCCAAGGCCTTTCCTTGGATTCCGATGTTGCTGAGGCGCTGTATCAGGGTGCGGTGGCATATGGTGTCGAAGGCTGCTGAGAGGTCCAGGAGAATGAGGGCAGCTGTTTCCCCGTTGTCGAGCAGGGACCTGATGTCGTTGGTGGCTGCGATGAGGGCGGTCTTGGTGCTGTGGTTTGCTCGGAAGCCGGACTGCGAGGGGTCGAGGGATCCGTTGGTCTCGAGGAAGGCGGAGAGTTGTTTGTTGACGATCTTCTCGATGACTTTGGCTGGAAAGGGGAGGAGCGAGATGGGGCGGACGTTCTTGAGGTCCGTGGGGTCAGCGGTGGGTTTCTTCAGGAGGGCACTGAGCTCGGCATGTTTCCAGCTCTCTGGGAAGGTGGCGGATGCGAAGGAGCTGTTGATGATGTTCCGGAGTTGGGGTGCGAGGATGGAGTCGGCTTTGTTGAAGATGTGGTGGGGGCTGGGGTCGGTTGGGGAGCCGGAGTGGATGGTGTTCATCGTGTGGGTGGTATCTTCAGTGCTGACCGTCGTCCAGGTGCGGAGGGTGGTGGTGGGGGGCACCGGATCGGTGGTAGGGTGCGTGGTCTGTGCGCCGAAACTGTTGTGTATGTCGGCAATCTTGCGGTGAAAGAACGAGGCGAGTGAGTTGCAGAGGTCCTGCGAGGGTGTGATGTCGTTGTTGCAGGCGCTGGGGCTGGAGAGCTCTTTGACGATGCTGAAGAGTTCCTTGCTGTTGTGGGAGTTGTTGTCCAGTCGTTCTTTGAATGTGGTCCTTTTGGTGGTGTGGATCAGTTGGTGGTGTTTGCGGGTGGCGTTCTTGAGGGCTGTCATGTTTTCTGTAGTCTGGTCGTGGCGCCAGGCTTTCTCGAGGGTACAGCAGGTTTTCTTGGAGTTTTTGAGGTCGTTGGTGAACCATGAGGCTTTCTTGCTGCCGTATCTGCTGGGGGGGTTCTTCAGTGGTGCGAGGTCATCGGCGCAGTTGGTGAGCCACTGTGTGAGGTTGCGGGCTGCTTCGTTGGGGTCCGTCGTGTTGGTGGGGGGGTTCTGGCTGAGGGAGGTGGTGAGCTGGTCGGCGGTGATCTTGCTCCAGCTTCTGCGGGGAACCTGTTGAGGGTGGTTGTGGGTCGTGGTTCTCCTGAAGTTGAAGTGGATGCAGCTGTGGTCTGTCCAGTGCAGTCCGGTGGAGTGGCTGAAGGAGATGTGCTTGCTGGAGGAGAAGATGGGGTCAAGCGTGTGGCTGGCGATGTGGGTGGGGGTGTTCACCAGTTGCTTGAGTCCGAGGTTGGCGAGGTTGTCCAGCAGGGTGGCGGTGTTGCTGTCATTGTTGTTCTCCAGGTGGAAGTTGAGGTCTCCTAGGAGGATGTAGTCTGAGGAGGTAAGGGCGTGCAGGCTGATGAAGTCTGTGATGGCTTTGCTGAATTGTGTGCGTGGTCCCGTGGCTCTGTAGACGAGGGTGCCTCTGAGGGTGGTCTTGGGGTCGGTGTGTATCTTGAAGTGAAGGTGTTCGGCGGCGGTGAGGGTGTCGTCGGAGTTGGTCGTGATTCGGATGGTGTTTCTGTGGACGATGGCGATGCCTCCTCCGGCTTGGTTGACGCGGTCCTTCCGGGCGATCTTGTAGCCATCCGGGATGGCTATGGTGATGTCGGGAGCTGAGGAGGCGTTCATCCATGTTTCTGTGAGGAAGGCGACGTCTGGTGATGTTGTGTCGAGAAGGTTCCAGAGTTCGACGGCGTGCCTGTGGATGGAGCGAGCGGGTGTTGAGCAAGATGCACTTGAGGTGGTCGTTGCTGGAGCCTGGCTTGGTGGGTGCGGTGCAGGATCAGGTGCAGGTGAAGTTGCAGGCATGGCAGGTGAATGCTCCGTGGGTGCGTTTCGGGTTGGCTTGGTAGCAGGCTGGCTGTCGGCCGGTGTTGAGTGCGTGGAGGGTGGCGGCGTCGTATCTCTGTTGGGTTGGCTGGCTCCGGCGGGGTCCAGGGGTTCTGGCGCTAGGCGCGGTCCAGGCGTGGATGGGCGTACCATGTTGAGTTGTACCTGTTTTGGATGCTTTTGTCAAGCACAGCCACATTGAGTGTCCCTACTGTCCTGCCTTCCATAAACTGTCTTGTGTTGACTGAACTGAGTCCTCCCTGGGCTGTTCTTCTATCTACTGGCACAAGTGGAGATATGTGGAGGCTCGCTTTACGTGCCGCGACTTCGTTTCAGCCAATGGCACGCATATTGTAGATGGCCTATTCCAGGGGGCATTCTCCGTATGCGCAGCCTTTGGTTTGTCTGCAGCTCCTTGCCTCTTTCGAGTTCCCCACTTGTGCCCCGCGGCTGCCTGAGGTGGATTCTTTATCGGATCTCTGTCAGTGAGTCTGCTCTATTGCTGTCCGCTCCTCTTTCTTTGCTTCCACAGCCGCAGCAGATTCCCTCATCTCAACGCCCCTCCTCTCACGTCGGAGCCAGAAACGCCCAGAGGTGTGTTGATGCATTTTTTCCACTGTTGTTTCCAATTAACGGGCACTCCCTTGTCAAGTCCACTAGGTGTGGCGTCTTTGACCAGCGTGCCACCCACCCTTCGAGGTTGCACTATAGTATAAGGGTCAGCCTGCTTGTAGCCATTTACTGACTTCATACTAGCCTTAAGTGGTCTGTTGTGGTCTCCTCTTATTTTTGTTGGCCTTTCTTAATCCCTGTGCAATTCTAATGGTTTCACCAAATATCTCTCAGCCAACTCCTTTTCTGAATGAAGTTGGTAAACCCTTACTGCCTTGGAAACAATGGCTTGGCTTATTAGAATCTTACCTTATTGCGATAGGAGGAGACATTTTTTCCCCTTAATGTAAACTACATACTCTACTTCATAACTTGGGTATTGAAGGACGTAAAACATATGATAATGTATCAATGTCTAGTCAGGAGGGGGAGGATAGTGATGAAGATGAAAACATTTACCAAGCCGCAGTGAACAGTTTAGAAAAACACTTTGGCAAGAAGATAAATGTTGTCTTAGAGAGACAAAAACTATTTTCTAGAACACAAGGTAAACTCGAGAAAGTGAAACCTTTTCTTGCAGCATTAAAGGGGTTAGCTAACACATGTGAATTTGAGTACCTCCAAGAATCCCTTATTAGGGACCAACTAGTCAGGTGCGCTAATAACCTTAAAATCCAAGAAAGATTACTGGTGGCTAATCCTGATCTCAAGGAAGCAATTAATATTGCGGTTGGGATTGAACATACTGCGGATTGTATTGTGGCTGTGAATGATAGTGGGGACAAACATACTGATGTAAATGTCATCAATAAGCAAGATGTAAATAAGGATAACAAGAATAAAAGCAGTAGCACATTATTCAGTCAAAACCAAGTGATACAGATGTGGAAGCCGGGCTCACTTAGCTAATAATATAGCTTGCCCAGTAAGAACTATTGTTTGCCACATGTGTGGTAAAAGGGGCCATATGGCAAGGGTCTGTAGAGAACAGAGCAACAAACCGGTATTAGCCATTGAGCAAGACCTACACCATGATACTAAATTCATCTTCCAATTACAAGATAGTAGTAAAGCTACCTGTTTCCCTCTTGCAACATCACACTTGATAAAAAACCTGTGTCTGTATTTGATGACTCTTGTACACCCTACACCCTAGTTGATGCCAAATGCTTTCTGAACTCTTTCCCACCTGGCAAGAAATCCTACAATCCCCTGACATACAACCCTGGGGTTATAACGGTGTTCCAATACCCCTATTGGGAATGGCCATCATGGAGATTGGATTCAAGGGTAGGAGCACTATTGGGAAAATCTTTGTCACGCAAAAAGGGTCTAGTCTGCTGAGGTGGAGGCACCAAAAGGAATTGGGCATCAAGTTGGACCACAATACCCCAACCAAGTATTACTTGTGGACCAGTCAGTTGGTTTGAAGGAGGTTTGTAATTAATTCCCTAAGGTGTTCACTGAAGACTTAGGATTACTACAAAATTATCAACACTCTGTTAAACGAAAATCCAACACCAAACCAGTCGCACATAAGGTCAGACCCATTCCGCTCCGACTGTAACTAGACCTTTTACTGGCTCTTGGAGTGAAAGAACCCATTGAACATTTCCAGTGGTTTGCCCCTATTGTTCTCACAACCAAAGCTTCAAGCAAAGATATAAGGTTATGTGTGGATCGCAGGGATCTTAATGGAAACATTTTGGTGGACAGACATCCACTACCACGGAATCACGAGGTCCTCACATTAATTAATGGAGCCAGTTGTTTCAATGTCCTCGACCTGTCTGCAGCACACCATTAAGTTGAGCTCCATCCGGATTCCTTCCACCTTCCACCTTTCATAACCCCGCTGGGTGCATTTCAATACCGGCGCATGCTTTTCGGATTGGCTTCAGCTGCGGCTGCCTTCCCAAGAATAATGCAGCATGTGCTGAGGGATCTTCCAGGAACACTGCGCTTCTGGGATGATATCCTCATTTATGGAAATAATTTGGATGAGCACAATGTCAGGCTGAGAAGTGTACTATCCAACCTGGAAAAAGCAGGACTTATCTTAAAAAAAGAGAAGTGTCGCACAGGGGTAGGATCAGTAGAATACCTCGGCCACACTATCTCACATGATGGCATCAGACCCAAATTAAATCTGGTAGAAGCTATTCAAAATACTGAAGCCCCGACATGTACTGAAGACCTAAAGTCATTCCTAGGGCTGTCGAAATACTCTTCCAAATTTGTTTGCAACTATGCTAGTATTGTTGAACCATTACGAAGGTTGCTTAAATCCAAGGTCCCGTATGTGTGGGGTAAAGAATGTAATGATGCTTTTACAGAAGTAAAAGAAGGAATTGTATCTGCACCGTCACTTGGTAGATTTGACCCCACCAAACCCACAGTCCTGTGTACAGACGCGAGCAACAAATGTTTGGGTGCCAGCCTTACTCAGTTTGCTAATGGTAAAGAACAAGTAGTGGCATTCACCTCTCATGCTCTTAAAGGAGCAGAAAATAATTATTCGGTAGTGGAAAAAGGGGCACTGGCTTGTTTTTGGGCCATTAAACACTTCAGTTTCTTCCTATGGGGAATACCATGTACGGTAAGAACAGATCACAAACCTCTAGAATTTGTATTCACCACAAAAGAGTCAAACAGGACCACTCCCACAATTGCAAGATGGGTGTTAGGATTAGAAGGTTGCATTTTCAAGGTAAATTATGTACCTGGTAGGCCTGGGCAAAAATTTCGTTCCGGTCGCGGAAATTGCGATAATTTGACATTTTTGCGTTCCGCGGAGAGCGCGAAAATGTCAAAAATTCCGGTTTCCGCAGCTTGGCGATAATTTGTTTCTTGCTCGCGCTGTAAAATGATACATTCTCGCGCGCGCGCGATCGCCTTACCTGAATCCCTGCGTTCGCCGACAAGTTTTCTTGATCCGGTCGCGTTCTCCATGAGATGTTGTATTGTTTTTAGCCATTTGCGCTGTCTCGCGACAGTTCGCGCCCGCAGTGACGTCATGCGTCGCGCGATCACGTCTTTCTTCTCGCGATCATGCACCGCGAGAACAACTCAAAACAAGATGGCCGCGCCCGCAAGCAGCCACATGGGTAAGTTGGCGACCCGCAACCATGCAGAAAATCGCGCGAACATGCCGGAAAAAAACTTCCGCATCTTCGCGATATTTCTGCTTGTTTGCGATAATTTTAAACATTCTCGCGATAATTTGCGAAGGTTAATTCCGCAAATTCCGCCCACCCCTAGTACCTGGTACACAAAATGTTGTGGCAGATTATCTAACCCACACTCTGATGGATTTGGAAGATGAACATATCAATGGGGTGTATGAGGAGATCGTCTTACAAGTAACATGTCTGAATAGGGAGGAATGGGAAGCTTGCGTTCAAGCTGATGAGGAGATGAACTTCCTTAAAGAGTACATAAGGGAGGGTTGGCCTACCACCAAAAATGAGCTCCCAGTGTCACTTTGCAAGTACTGGGAGGAGAGGCTTGAGTGATAAAACTCACAAAACGCACAAACATCCTCTTTCTCCTGTAGAGGTTCTCAGTAAACCGTGGTCTAAATTAGCACTGGACATTATAGGACCACTTAATCTCAAAATGCTTAAAGAACGTTTCATGTTGGTGTTAGAAGACTATAACCGATGGGTGGTTTTTAAGAGTGCACCAAATTGACACGGAAGCCATCATAACATTTTTAAAGGGAACATTTTTTGACAAAGGTATTCCTGACACCTTAAACACAGATAACGGAGTGCAATTCACCTCAGAAAACATGAAAAGTTTCTTGAATGATTTAGGCATAACTCACCAGAAAACAGCACTGAAGTCCCCGCACAAATGGACTGGCAGAGCGGATGAACCGCGTGTTTAAGGAATGCTTAAAAAGGGCCGAACTCTGGGCACATCTGCATTATCCGCTTTACAAGAAACCATTTTGGCGTATCACTCTTCTCCCAATAGCGTCACAGGAATCTCTCCATTCATGTCATTGAAAGGCAGAGCTCCTAAGACTAAATTATCACCTCCCACTTTGAATAATATGAGTCAGTGTGTTGTGGATCAGAATGAGATTTCCAGGAGAGTGAGTGAACATCAGAGCAAATATAAATACAGATATGACCAAACCAGGGGGCATATTATCAAGACAGGCGATAAATTTATCGCCGCTTTAGCGGCAGAAAACTGCAGCTAAAACGGCAATAATGGGCTTGATAATATGCTCTATGCAATTCCAATTGAAGCCCATGTTAGATGTGAAGGACATCTAACATGGGCTTCAATTGGAATTCCATAGAGCATATTATCAAGCCCATTTTCGCCGTTTTAGCGGCAGTTTTCTGCCGCTAAAGCGGCGATAATTTTATCACCTGTCTTGATAATATGCCCGAAGTGTGTCAAGTCTGGCGGGCTTCAGGAAGGAGATTTAGTTTGAGTCGACCTTCCAAAACCCCGTAGGAGGGAAGCCTCCAGATTTTCTGAACCTTTCAAAGTTACCAGAGTGGAAAAGAACGTGGTTCACCAGGAGAATGGCCAAACTTAGAGTATGGACAGAATCATTCCCCACAAGCTCTGGGAAAAAGCTGCAGCTAACCAAGATACTAGTGGAGCGAGAAGGAATAATGTACCTCAAGTTCCCAGGGTTTGCCAGAGAACCAAGACAATTCCAGTGTGGTTCAAGGACTACAACATACCTCTGGGGCTGATTCACAGAACTAATCTGAGACAACATCCTAACCTTACTACTTTGGGTATTCACAGAAGGCACTTAAGACTCCTAACTTTACGTCCGCACTCGGGCGGAATTTCTGCACCCGGACCGTACTCTCCGCACCCAGAGCGTGCTCTCTACACCCGGACCATATTCTCCGGCTAGGGCCGTACTCTCCGGCTTAAGCTGTAATCTCCATCTGGGGCCGTACAAAGTGTAATAAATGGAGCGGATTGCAATTTTTACAAAAAGGAACATTAGGAAAGTGTGATAAGTGGTAGAGGAGGTCATGAAAAACAGTTTGGACAGGGAAAAGGGCATGGCCAGACACTACATCATAACCCAGAAAAGTTTTCTCCTTTGCATCATGGTACATGCAGTGCACAATTTGTGCCCTGCATAGAAGAAACCCAGAGGTAAGATGCTTGTCCCGTTAGCTCTAATGGGCCAGTTGCCTGCCCTATCTAGTATAGTTTGAACCAAACCTGGTGACCTAAATGTTAATACAATACAATCACCAGATAATGACTTGGTAGAATTCCCACCTAACCAATCTGCTGTGCCATCTTAAACTCTGTAAATAGCTCATTGGATATGCCTGTCTTTGCACTTAATAAATGCAGAGACTTGTTCCTCAATGTTGACCAATGTTCTATGTCGCCAAACGGCAAAGGAGGAACTTTGGCCAGATCAACTGTATATGGAGTTGCTTCAAGTGGAAGATGCAGTTTCCTTGGACCTGGTAGATTTCCCCTAGCCGAGTCTTGATGTCTGGTGTTGCTTATAGTCTGGCCTCCATCTCCGGATATATAACCCTCCCTATCAGAGAGGGCCCCTTTGGATCGTCTTGCCCTGTGGGCCTGCCCTGTTTTGGGTGAAGTGACTCCTCTTGGTTTAATAAAGGGGGCGCTACTCTTCTCCCCGGCAACCTGGACTGGGCCAAGTTGTTAGAATTATTAGAAGAGTAGAGTACTTATTGTTGAGAAACACTCCCGTTCACAGGGTTGCCTTCAGGTTGAATGGGAAGTGGATCCCCATTTCTGCTAGAAGGTACAGTCTTTATTCTGCATTGACAGGGATCGGGCGGGACTGAGGGAGCTCTGTTTACTAGTTGTTCCATATTAACTAGCCTCTCCTCCAGTTGAGTTAACTTGTGCATCAACGGATTCAAAAGACCTAAAACAGTCAATTCTAATTTATTCCAGAAGTCCTCATGCTCCTGAATTAGGACTGAACTTGATAATGCAGTGTCCTTTGGGGTTGCATCCTTTTGGGTTGCAGTATGTCACTGAATAGACTCTCTCTCAACAGATTTGGGTTTATGTTCTGATGCCTTTGACAGGGGGTTAGCTGCCTATTGAGGCCCTGTCCCTTCCTCTTGTTAGATGGTGAGGCAAGGCTACTCTCTTGACAAGCTTTAGCTTTCTGACCCCTTGTGGTTACATTTGGCTTGGGCAAATTGTTAGTTGCCTCAGAAACCTCCGGGGCATCTATAATTTCCAGTTCAGTTGTCAAAGAATGCGACATGTTTATTTCATAGGAATTAGCTACTGGATTATTATTAACTACGAGGGCAATCATGGGCAATCGATTTGGAGGTAAATGAGGCTCTAATGATAATCTACGCTCAGTGAGTGCGATTTCATGGATCAATGCTGACTCGGGCCTTAATAAAAAGGCATCTACAGTTCCTACCACACCCAGCAGGATAGCGATTTAAGTTTACTCATGATTTGATGCACGTTTAATACAGCCCCAAGTTAACAATAGAATACTGTGCCCTTGTACCTTATTCGCACAATTCAATGCATATATCCTGGATCATAAAATGTCAATAATGTGGCCCAGCCCGGCCTCCTTCGGGCTCTGATGGGCTTGGACTGTCCAGCCCTTGAACCGGGCTTCGCCCGGGCGTGGCCTGTGTGCGTCCGTGCCTCGGTGGTCGAGGTAGCGCTTTATAGCGCGATGGTCATGCCTCCCCTCACGGCAGCTGTGGACAATTGGCAGCAGTGCACCCTGGGATTCCGAGTTCTACCAGGGTGAGATTAAAATTAAAGGGCCGGTCACCAACGGGGCAGCAAGGCAGTAACACGGGGTTCTGCACTCTTCACAGAATGGCCAGGCAATGTCCCCGCTAAAGCCCTCATACTCCAAACAAAATCCATTTATTTCTGGTCCTCCTTGCTTGGATTCTGGTCCTCCCGACCATCTTGGTCTTTTAAGGCCCTCTTCTCCTACCTTTTTCTTTTCTGTCCTCACCCTCTCGTCCCTTGTCCATTTAACTTGGTCCATCTGATCCTGTGCCTTGTCCTCATAGTCCTTCTGGCACTGCAACCAATTGTCTGGGCTCCCTTGGTCCTAGTTCTCTTTGTTTGGGTCCTTCTGAGACTCATCATGTTGGTCCTGCTTCTCCTAGACACCAAGGTCCAGACCCCTTAGACTTTTTGGCTCTTACTGCTCTGGTCCTGCTGACCTTTCCCACCCTGGTCCACCTAAATCCAGGTCATGGTTTTCTGCTCCACTTGGTACACTGTTTCCTGGTTCTATGGGTATTATCCCCCTGGCACTCCTAGGCTTTTTCCTGGTCATGTTGGTGCCGATCCTTCAAATCCTCCTTGCTCTGACCCTACTGGCTCTGGTCCTCCTGGTATTCATCTTACTGTCCTCCTCGTCTTTATTGCTTATTCTGCCCCCCGGTCCTTTTGGCCTGGATCATGTCTTACGAGATCAGGTCTTGATCCTCTTGGCCCCAGTCTTCCTGCTGCTTGTCCTTGTGCAGCTGCACAAACTCATTATGGTCATCCTTTTCTGGTCATCCTGTGTGTGACCATCCTGCTGCTCATCTTCCTGGCCATCCTGTTCCTAGCCCTGTATCCTGGATCTCCAGGATATATTAATCCTGGCCCTGATGTCCCTGGTCCTGATCCCCCTGCTCCTCCTTTTCCTCCTCACCCTAACCCTCCTGATCCTGGTACCCAAAGTCATAATCCTCTTTGTCCTGATCTTCCTGGGCCCCTTAGTTCTTTGTTTCTTTGTCCTTTTAGAACGTTTCCTTCTGACTCTGGCTACCGGTGTCCCTGGTCTTAACTACCTGGCACTCCTGGTGAGTGTCATGCTATTTCTGTTTTCCATAGTCCTTGTCCTGCTCGAGATTCTGTGCCCATTGTCATTCATCCTCTTGGTCCTTTTCCTGATACTTTGGGGCCTCCTGGACCTAACCCACCTGCTATCTTAGTCTTACTATCCTTGGACCTTCTTGCCCTATTGTGCTTGTTATCATAAACCTTACCGTTGGCCATCAAAACACTTCCTGGTTCCCACTTTCTTGGCCCACCTGGCCCAGTTCCTTTGTGGTCCTCTTGGTTCTAGTCACCATGACCTGGCTCTCCTCATCATCCACTTTCTAGCTTTGGTACTAGATATCCTGGTCCATCTTGCTTCTCATATCTTGGCATAGCTAGTCTTTGTCCACCTGGTTTGGGTTGCTCTTGCTCTCACGGATCTGTTTCTTTTCCATTTAGTCCTACTGGTACTGCAGCCATTAATCCAGGTCCTGTTGATCCAGGTTCTCCTTATTCAGATTCTCATGAAACTGGTAATTTCAGTCCTTGTCCTCCTGCCCACCACTGTCCATTCCACTTAGTCTTTCAGGTGCTCATTTGCTGTCTTCCCTCAGATCCTTCTCACCTTGGTCCTGCTACTTCTAATGATTAACTTTCCCCTCTTGATAATCTGATCCCTGGTCCCCTAGGTACTGATCCTCATGACCATCTGAGCCCTCTTTCTGGTTTTCCTGGTCACGAACCTTTAAGTTTACCTAGTCCTTTTGAATTGGTTTTCTGGGTGCCCTTAGTAATGCCCCTCAATCTTCTTAATCCCTGTCCTGCTTATCCAAGTATATTGGACATAATGGCCTTTGCCCTTCAGGTCCTGGTCCTCTTAGTCCTCTTCAATCTGGTCCTGATCTTCTTTGCCCTCATCCTCCTGCTCCTTGGCTGCCTGGCTCTACAATAACTTATCCTGATAAGATCATTTCTAGACTTTCCTAGTTGTAATATTCCATGGCCTCTAGTTCATGTTAGTCTAAGAACTTCTTGGCCATGTACTTCCTGGTCCTACTTTCACTGGTTGTCATTCACATGTAGTTCTGCCTCTACTCATTCGGAACTTGGGCCTCTTGTTTCATAGGCTCCTTAACCTGAACCTGTTCATTCTCCTCACCCTAATTCTCATCCATCAGCCCTCCTCATCCAGCTTCCCTGGATTATGTGGTCCCCTCTTTTGCATGAACCTGGTAACCTTGTTCCATGT
Organism: Triturus cristatus; assembly: GCF_964204655.1. NCBI lineage: Eukaryota > Metazoa > Chordata > Amphibia > Caudata > Salamandridae > Triturus > Triturus cristatus. The sequence goes on from NC_140589.1 coordinate 855,197,024, forward strand.
AGTTCTGGTCTTAGTTCTGCCATTCCTTTGTCTGGGGCTCAGGTATCCAGTCTTCTGATGCTAGTTCCACTGGGTATGGTTTCCCTAGCCCTCTTGTTCCTCAATCCTCTTGCCCTATTCTACTCCTACTAGTCCTCCTGGTTTGCCTATTCTACCTTGTTCTTATCCATCTGACAATGGGACCCTCTATCATGGTCCTCCTAGTAATGGTCCTATTGAGTCTGGTCTTCCTAACTCCTCTGACCCTTCTACTTCCTATGTCATGAGCCACCCTGGTTCATGTAGTTCTTGTTACCCTGTTTTACAATTCCCCTGAGTCTGACACTCCTGGACCATCTGATCCTGGTCCCAGTAGACCTCAACTTTGTCATCCTTTATAACCTCCTGGTCATTTTAATTGATGCCTCCAGATCCTGCTAGTCCTGGTCCTTTCTAGTCATGGTCTTCCTAGTACTTTTGCTTCTGGCTTCTTGGTCCTCCTTGATCTGATGTCTGTGATCTTGGCCCTCCCATCACTGATCCTTCTCTCGCGTGGCCTTCTGGCACTGTTCCTCTTTGGTCTGTCTCATTGGGTCTGTTACTCCTGGTCCTGGTTGTCCTCATCCCACTGGTCCTGGTCAGTGTGCAAAGGCCCTTATAGCACTTCTTGTTGTCCAGGGCCTTCTGTTCCTTCTATCACTGGTGCTTCTTTTCCTCCAATCTCTATTCCATTGGGTCAATATCTCCCTGTTCCAAATCCCAGTCCTGGCATCCTTAGTGCTGTTTCTCATTGTCCTGTTCCTCATCGTCAATTTTTGCCTGGTCCCCGCTGGCATTGGTAACCCTGTTCCTCATTAATTAGGTTTCCCTGGGCCAGGTTCTTCTTGTCCTGGTCCTCATGGCTCTGGTCATCCTAGTCCTCCTAGTGCACAACCTCTTGGCCGTTATTCTCCTACTTTTGATCCTCCTCCTCCTGCTGCTTGCTTCCCTAGTGTCCCCTCCACAATGACGTTACCTAGGTATGACCTACAATCTTGTCACATAGATTTGTTTTTGTTTTTCTGGACTTCCAGATTTCTTTTGTTGAGACAGCACTGTATAGATATGAGGGCTCAGTAGGGACAGGACCTTGCTCACTTATACAGGCATGGCCCATGAAGATAAGAGGGGTGGCGTCGGGTGGGTTCATTCGACAGTCGACGACAAGGGAAATTTAAACAAAAAAAACACCTCTTTGTCGCCAAGATGCATCGAGCACAAGATAAGTGTTTTTTTTTTTTAAATGTAAGTTTCCCTTGTCATCGACTGTCAACTCACTCCAACCCCTGCATCCCCTGCCCTGAAGTACTGGGTATTTTAGACCCAGCGGTGCAGGGGCACACACCCTATGACTTCTGGGTTCACCCTGTTCCAGACCTACAGAAACACAGAGTCTTCTGGGTGAAGTCAAAGATCGTTTATTGGCTGCAGACCAATTACAGGTATCCTAGAAGTACAACAGCGTGTATGTTCTCAGGAGACTGCTGAAAATCATAGAAACGGACTTCATCTTAAATACACTTTTTCCTGCCTCAAGCATACATTCCTAGGTTTTATGATACGGCAATATACACGTGTACATTACAAACAAAAAGGCAGAGTCATGATGACCATCCCACATTCCAGTTCGGCCAGCCCACAATGATTTACACAGTAAGGTTCAGATCCCACATTGGATGTCAATAGGCCCCCCAATAAACATGAGCATCTCCTGTTTTGGGAAACAAGCCATAAAGCAGGAACAAGCAGGTGCGAAAGTGATTAGCCAGAGGCTTGTGTGTGATGAAAGGACTTTATGGTGCGCTGAGCCCTGATGCTAATCACAGGTGGCCGGAGGAAGGGGAGCTCGTGAGACCAGTTTGACCTGGGGCAGCAGAGCCAAGCTGCCCAGGTCACAGAAGAGTCAAGGAAAGGCACATGCATTGCAAGGCCCGTGGTTGCTTCATTATAGCCTATGTGAGGGCAATCACAAGATGGCCACTGCCTCCAAAATGGAACCCGCGTAGTGAAGCAGAATAACGTGTACACAGTGCATTCTTAGCTAGAACGATAAATAAAGCACTCGTACATACCGCATTAACCATTTGCGGTTTGCTAATACCAGGATAGACAGGGGTGGGGCCCTGTCCCCTACGTGAAAACAGAGATTAAAGTACGACAGACCCTCCTTTTGCCCTTACATAGGCAATCACTATACTCATCTTAATCCGAGTCTAGGTCAATGTTCACAAAGTCATGGAGATGTTGCTGTAGCATCATCCTATTACTTAGCTCGTCCCTCGATACAGGTTTCCTTACACATAAGGTAGCACAGAGGCCACATATCGCAGGAGCACACTGTATGCACAGACAGAACAGGAAAAGAATGGCTAAGATCATTCCAATGACCATTAGAACTTTCCAACCCCAGGCAGATATCAGTTCCCAGAACCACCCCACCAGTGACCAGTCTCCCTTATCCACGTGTATGGTTTCAGATATTTTATGGAGTTTGGAGATGGCTTGATAGACTGTTGGAGCGTTATCTGGTATGAAAATGCAACAACTGGATTGGATAACCTTACATACCCCACCGCGGTCTGCAAGAATAACGTCTAGAACCATGCGGTTCTGCAAAGTCATAAGGCGATCCGCTTGGAGCTCAGCGGTCAGATTACCAAGGGCACCAGCCGTTACATTGACAGTGGATTCAACCACACGAGTCAGTTGTCTCAGGTTCCTACTATTCACCATAGGTCCCCAAAACGGCAGGAAACCCAAGAAGAAGTCTCCTGCTTCCTGACCGGCAGTATCCTCCTTACTAATCACGCCCCTCACAACTCTGGTCTTGTGATAGTCAGCGGCAGCAGTGAATGTTGGCGGTAGCAAGTTCGCAATATAACATGTGCCCGAGAAATCAGGGGGCAACCATGTATATGCTCGGTCATTGCAGATGAAATATGTGCCCTTGGCAGCCAAAAACGCAGGGGAAAACTGTGACGGGAAGGTGTACGTTTCAGTACAGTCACTTCTTCCCAGTTGGGCTCTAGGATTCTGACCATTACCCTGTAAGCAGAACCGACCCATGTGGGGCACGACCCAGATTGGAGATGAGATTTTTCGCTGTCTTTCACCCAGACTAATACTATACCCCGTCGCGTTCCACCCTACATAAGCTCTCAGCTCTTCTTTGGGAATGGATGAGTATGCATCAATATCCCTACTCATATCGGCAATTCCTCTCACTAAGGGTTTATTATTTGTACCAGGTCTGATGGAACGCGGTTGTCGCGGGGAGTAGGCATCTAGAGCGTAGAGGAACATGGTCTGGAATGCCCATGACGATCCATTGTAACTAAAGGGCAGCACCAAATAGGGAATACCCTTGTTAATGGTATGTGGCATTAACCCACAGACCCAGCAATTGGTCGTATTCATTATTAGTTGGTGTTGGTGCAAGAGCTGGATAAACGAGTTATTTACAAATTCTGATCGTCTGGTTTGTTCATGTTCAGGCAGAGGGTGAAAAGAGTGAGAGGAGGCAGTAGAAAGAGGTATAGGCTGTACAGTGGGCGCACTGGTCTTTTGAGAGGAGAAAAACACAAATCCTACGATGAACATTATTATACTACACAGTGTAAATAGGCACAAAAATACAAAACATTTACTTTTTACAATTCTACACATCCTTGCTTTAAAGTTCATTTCCTCAACGGGTCTCTCCATCTTAAAAAACTCCATCCTCTAATCGGGCCGCTCGCGGCGGATGAGTTTCTTCTGCTAAGGAGTACGCCTGTCAGTCCAGGGAAACGCCCTAGACCAACCAGAACCGTTGACCTAACGTCTTCGGCCTGTACCCCAAAGTCTTGGCACCGCGACCCTGCGGCTGAACCCGGATGGTGGTTCGAAAAACAAAAATCAAGAAAGTCCTTCAGATGGGAGAGCCTATAATGTCAAAAAAGGAAATAGTAAGGAAATCTTTATTTGTCCATAGGCCTTGGTCTCAAATTATAGCGGAGACGGCCAGGTGCTGTTTGGTCTTGGAACAAAAGTTCAGGCTCTGTGGTGTCCAATCGATTTGACAGTGGCACAGCCTCTTGCAGAATATTGTCACTCTCTTGGTCTGAAGCTGTGTCTCTTATGCGTGCGTCACTGAATGGTACAAAACGAGGTACAGTGTCTGTCTCAGAGTCGGCGATACCCTCCTGGACCCACCGGTCATATGGCAGGGGCAAGGGAACTACCTTGCAGTGGGTGCCGTGGATCCAGTGTTTCTTCCCCTTCACTCGCACCGCCGATCTTGTTGATAAAAGCACAAGGTGAGGGCAGATCCAGCGAGGCTCGTCGTTGCTCTTGCGCTGGAAATTTCGGATCAGCACCCACGTACCAGGGTTGATAGGGTGTCCAGGAGTTTCAGAAGCTTGGGGAAGAGTATCATGTACCTGTTGGTGCAAAACACGCAGTTTAACAGTCAAATCATACAGGTAATCGAGTAGTACTGGATGCTCAATCTCACTAAATTTCGTAGGCCTCGGTACACCCCATACGTTGGCCGGGCGGCCAAAAACCACTTCGTAAGGACTAAGTCCCACTCGTGAGTGTATGGTCATTCTGGTGGACAGGAGTGCTAAAGGCAGAGCATCAGGCCATTTAAGACCGGTGCTCGCCTGGATTTTGGCCAGCTTAAGTTTTAGAGCACCGTTGTAGCGCTCTACTAATCCAGCTGATTGGGGGTGATTTGCAGCGTGGAACTTTTGCTTTATACCTAGCCCTTCACACACATTCTTCATCACCTTACCCACAAACTCACTTCCATTATCACACCACACCATTCTTGGCATCCCAAACCTAGGGAAGAATTCTTTCACAAGGGCTTTGGCTGTGGATAGGGCAGTGTTATCTTTCAGAGGATAGGCCTCTATCCATTTGGAGAAAGCACAAACAACCACCAACACATATTTCAGGTTGGTGCACCTTTCCATGTGGATAAAGTCCAGCTGCAAAACTTCAAATGGGTATGATGGGGGTGCAAAGTGACCAGCTGGAGTTGGGGTTCCCCTACCAGGGTTGTATTTCAAGCATACCATGCAATTCTTGACCACATTCTCTGCACACTTGGGAATCCCAGCATTCTGCCATACTGGAGCCAACAACTTACAAATTCCTTTCGTACTGATATGTGCCATCCCATGTGCCATTGTAACTACTGGAAGCACATATGCATCGGGCAACAACCATCGCCTATGTTCTGTCAGATCAATCCAACAACCATTCTCATCTAACTTACCCATACTTTCTCTCCACTTGCTTAATTCTTTCTCTGTAGCTTCAGCTTGAAGCGACTTCACACTCTCTATTGTGTTTTCACACATCCCAACATCATCAAGCCATCTTGCGGGCCTGCAACATACATTCTAGTCTTTACATTCTGTGCTGTTTCTTTTGCGATTTCATCAGCAAATTCATTCCCACGTCCAACATCATCTGTGATTTTCCTGTGCGCACTGCATTTCATGACCGCAACTTGCAACGGTAGGGTCAGTGATTTAAGGAGATCATTCACCAACTTGCCATTCTGAATTTTAGCTCCATGCGACGTCAAGAACCCACGTTCTTTCCACAGTCGTCCAAAATTGTGAGCCACGCCAAAGGCGTACTGGCTATCTGTGTAAATATTCACTCTCATTCCTTCAGACAACACGCACGCTCTCGTGAGGGCGATTAATTCTGCTGCTTGGGCCGAATTATGTGGCACTCGTGCAGTTTCCACGACCGTGTGTAAAGTCGTGATAGCATATGCAGCAGTCGTATCACCATTAGGGAGCTTGAAACACGAACCATCCACCCATAAAGTACCATCACACTCAGTCAGGGGAGTATCTTTTAAATCTACTCTCCCTTTCGTCTCTTCTTCTGTTCTGAACAGACAGTCATGTTGCTCATTCTCATCTAGGTCTGCTGGATTTGGCAATAACGTAGCTGGATTCAGCGTGTTGCATCTCTTTATGTGTATGTGATTTGCTAACAGTGTGAGCTCATAGCCTGATAATCGCGCACTAGTCAAGTGTTGTGTCTTGGTTCTGTTTAATAATGTGTCTACAGCATGTGGAACCATAACGATCAATGTGTTGTCCATTACCAAACCAGCAGATTGTCGGATAGACATAGCTGCAGCAGCTGTCGCTCTCAGACAGCTTGGCAATGCCCTCGCTACAGGGTCCAAGGTTGATGAAAAATATGCGCATGGGCGCGGTCTGTCACCAAAAGGCTGTGTTAACACTGATAATGCGCAACCATCTTTCTCGTGAACATACAATGTAAAAGGCTTACTGTAGTCAGGGGTACCCAACACAGGTGCTGAACACAATGCATTGCGCAATTCCACAAAACTTTTCTGGCACTCTTCAGACCATGGGATAGGATTTGGTGTGTCTTTGCATGTTAATGCTAACAAAGGTTTTGCCAACAAGGAAAAATTTGGGATCCAGTGCCTACAGTATGAGGTAATGCCCAAGAAAGCACGCACTTCTCTCTGTGTTTTAGGCACACTCAAGTGTGCAATGGCTTGAATTCTTTCTGGGGTCAGTTTCCTTCCCTCCTTCGATAAGAGATGACCTAAGTAGGTCACTTCTTGTCGACAATATTGCAGCTTAGAGAGATACACTTTGTGATGGAAAGCAGATAAATGGCGCAACAATGACAATGTGGCTTCTTTGCAGATCTTTTCAGTATCCGCGGCGATCAGTAAATCGTCCACGTACTGAATCAGAATAGCGCCACTGGGTAAAACAAGTGCATCAAGCTGCGCTTTCAAAGCTTGACTGTATATGGATGGACTCTCACAGTAGCCCTGGGGAGCGCGTTTGAAGCGGAAGCTTCGGCCTCCCAGACTAAAGCCAAAAATGTCTCTGCTCTCTTCTGCAATTGGGATGCTAAAGAAAGCATTCTTTAAATCGATCACTGAAAACCATGCAGCAGAGGCTGGAATCATCGTTAACAAGGCAGTTATATCAGGGACAACTAGAAACTGTGGCACAACAATCTTATTAACCTCTCTAAGATCAATCACAAATCTGTAAACAGGTGGCTGTGAAGGGTCCGTTCGTTTTAAGACAGGTAAGATCGGACTATTGCAAACGTTGCCTCTTGTCTCTTCAATTACACCCGTATTAATCAAATCGCTGACAATGTCCAACAATGCTTTCAGGCCTTCATTAGAGATCTTGTACTGGGGAATACGTGGCAGTCTGACATTAGCCTTTAAAGTTACCACGTATGGCGGTATCTCCAAGAGGCCCACATCATTGGGACCAGTAGCCCAAAGGACATCCGGAAGGGATGACAATTCAGGTGGCATTGTATTTTTAGACAAGTACATCGGGGAAATCACTTTCCTGCCTAATGTAAGTTGTACCCCTGATGGTGAACAATACAGTGTAGCATGTAATCTTTTCAACAAATCTAACCCTAGCAAATTCTCACCACAACCTGTTGTTAGAATCAGGGGTGCTTTCAGCTCGCAAGGTCCAATAGAAAGTGACATGGGACTAGAAATCGGGTTTCTAACTGGGGCGCCAGAAAAACCTACTGAAACATTTATATCGCCAGACAAAGGTGCGCCAGGGAGTTTTGAATGCATGATTGAACTCTTTGCAGCACCAGTGTCTAGCAGAAAGGGCTCCGTTACATTTGCTGTAGTCACCTCAACATACGGTCCGCTCTGATCCACTGGCACTGAAACAACTCCCTCTCTCTGTCTACGGCTGTCCTAGTAATCATTATTTTCTGCATCGCCGTCCTCTGCATAATAATCATTATTGTAATACTGAGCTGTATTACTAGTCGCGTTAGCTTGCTGGTCAAAACTATTGATGGTATTTTGAGGCGGCAGAGGACGCGCGTTCTGGGGAGCATTTCCACGCCCTCTGCCTCTAGGAGCTTGCTGACCACCCCTACCTCTTGTGCCATAAGCATTACCGTTTCGCTGCATTAATTTAGGGCAACTATATTTAAAATGGCCTTCCTCTTTGCAGTATGAACATTGGTTGGGACCTACAGGGACACGTGGTTGATAATACCCATTCATTTGCTGATTGTTCTGAAATTGTTGGGGTTGGTGATAGACACCTTGGGGTTGGCTATAATTATTCTGACCTCCACATGGCGGATAGGCCTGCTGCAAAAGGACCTTTGTCTTTAGTTCCTTCGTTTTCTTATCTGTTCTATCTTTCTCGTCTTTATCTCTGTTTTCATAATACTGTGCAGTAGCCAGTATTTGCGCTGAAGAGGAAACAGCCCAAGAACTTTCTGAATCTTTTAACTTTTTACACAGGTCAGGAAGTAAATTCTGCACAAATTTATCCACAAATAACCGTTGGCCACCCTCAGTACTCATATCTTGCCCACTGTGATCAATAAACGTTTCTTCAAACCTGGTAAAGAAGTCTGACACTGTCTCATCTTTCTTCTGCTTACATGCAGATAGCTTGTCCCAATTTACGCGCATCGAGGGCATTATTGTCTTCATATACGTGATGATTCTACCCAGGAGTTCTGCTATTAAAGGCTCTGGTTTCACGCCACCAATCTGTCTAGCGTCAGCAGCGATGATGTTAGCCCATGTGTCCCCTAGTTCTGCAGCATGATCCATATTACGAATGGATCCCCACAAAGGCTGTGGAACCACATTCCCAAACAGCATATCTATATCAGCCAGATTCATTACACAGGATTCTGCAGTTTGTGACAACTCCTTATAATAACCGGTAGGGTTTTTGCGGAGATCAGGCAATGTCTGCTTAAGTGCTAACACCTCAGATCTTTTCCATGGAACATGTACCCAAATACGCTGAAAATGTGCTACGACAGGTGGATTAGCATTTGGTTCAGCAGGTCTCCAAACTGGGGGAACCTCACGCATCGGATATTGGCGTGCTTTTACCCTTTTTCCCACATGGACATCAGGTTCAAACAACGACTGTTGACAATCATCATTCCTGAAGGATAATACAACCGCAACTGCTTTATCCACCTCGCGGTCCACAATTGTACCAGTTCCAAAATCAAACCTCACTCTACACAACTCCTGCGGGCTCGGGTCTTTACCACTATCCTCCAATTCTTCACAGAGAATTTCGCACATTTTCTCAAACACATATCTCTGTTTTGGGGCATCCCATTGATGAAAAACGTTGACAACTGATTCCACATCATACAGTGAAGGGAAAACAATCCATCTACGCGCCATGCGATCTATTACCTTTTTCTCATCGGGGTTAGGCAATTGACTGCGCAATTGCTTACGCTGTAAACCAGGAGTCGCACCAGATGACTCAAAGAGAGGGGACATTAATGTAGTAACCACATTAGCTAAGCGCTGTCGCGCTGAAGGAGAAGCTGAGGCGAAAACAGGGGGATAAACAGAGGGGAGAAAAGAGGATGCAGAAACAGGTACTGGAGTGGTGCAAGGAAGTGTATCAGGGGAGACAGTCAATATGCTAGGCAAAGTCGCAGGAAGCGCGGGGGCAGTTGGAAACACAACTGGCGGCCCTTGAGAAGGCTGCGCTATAGGGATAGGAGCCGGCTGCAAAGCAACTGGCGGTAGCAGCAAGGCTTGCAGTATATTGACTGGAGGTGGCATATTCACAAGCTGGGGAGGCACCGTGGCATTTTGAGCATACGGGGGTGGCGAACTCAACAAATGCGACATCAGGGGATCTTTCTCCTTTTCTTCTAACTCATTCTGCTTAGAGTGTGGTAAAGCTGGGTAACATTTATCGATCCCTAACTTACGCTGCCTGTGCAATTGCTCATTCATCTGCTCCTCCTCATTGTCTTTAAATTGTACAGCTGCTTGCATTACTGTCATACCTTTCTCTCTCTTATTCTTTTTCGCTAGCTTTATTTCCTTCTGTTTGGCTTCCTTTCGCCACAAGCGGAAAGAATCAAACATCGCCGGCCGGGCTTTCTTTTTAAACAATTTAATTTCCAGATTATCTAAAATATCGGTATCGAAACTACCATTTTGGGGCCATTTTAAAACACCGTCTTTTCTGGTGTAGTGGATCCACACTTCGTTATATGCAATAGGGCCTACGCCATGTTTTACATAGAGCTCATAAGTTGGAGTTCCAACCGGAGGAACCGGACATGATTCCTCCAGCTGGAAATCTCTTCCACAATCCAAACAAAATATTCTACCAAATATTCTAGAACCAGGCATCTTCGCTCACTAGTCTAGATCTAAACGTCAGAGGATTATCGATTACGATAGTCTCGTGAATACACGAGTCCTCTGGCTTTGGCGTTTGCAAACTCCAAATTACCAAATCAAAATGATCCCGAGGGATACCAAACAAATGGGAGACGCTCCACTTATACTTAACTGAATATTGCTGATCGATGGCGTCACCAGAAGACTCTCTCGATTGTTTCGCTCTCTCAAAACTCGTCAAGGGTCCAAAACAGGTCGATTAATCAGGGCAGCAGTCCTTCGTAGCCGTCGGGACGCGGAGAACCTCGCAGAAAAGACTTTCGGACCACGTCGACATGCAGGGGTCGATGAAGTGGCGGCCTTCCTCCGGAATTTCCACACGAAGCTCCTCACGAACCTCTGGCTTGGACTGGTACCGCTGAAATCGTCCCGAGTTGGGCGCCAAACTGAAGTACTGGGTATTTTAGACCCAGCGGTGCAGGGGCACACACCCTATGACTTCTGGGTTCACCCTGTTCCAGACCTACAGAAACACAGAGTCTTCTGGGTGAAGTCAAAGATCGTTTATTGGCTGCAGACCAATTACAGGTATCCTAGAAGTACAACAGCGTGTATGTTCTCAGGAGACTGCTGAAAATCATAGAAACGGACTTCATCTTAAATACACTTTTTCCTGCTTCTAGCATACATTCCTAGGTTTTATGATACGGCAATATACACGTGTACATTACAAACAAAAAGGCAGAGTCATGATGACCATCCCACATTCCAGTTCGGCCAGCCCACAATGATTTACACAGTAAGGTTCAGATCCCACATTGGATGTCAATAGGCCCCCCAATAAACATGAGCATCTCCTGTTTTGGGAAACAAGCCATAAAGCAGGAACAAGCAGGTGCGAAAGTGATTAGCCAGAGGCTTGTGTGTGATGAAAGGACTTTATGGTGCGCTGAGCCCTGATGCTAATCACAGGTGGCCGGAGGAAGGGGAGCTCGTGAGACCAGTTTGACCTGGGGCAGCAGAGCCAAGCTGCCCAGGTCACAGAAGAGTCAAGGAAAGGCACATGCATTGCAAGGCCCGTGGTTGCTTCATTATAGCCTATGTGAGGGCAATCACAAGAGGGCCACTGCCTCCAAAATGGAACCCGCGTAGTGAAGCAGAATAACGTGTACACAGTGCATTCTTAGCTAGAACGATAAATAAAGCACATACCGCATTAACCATTTGCGGTTTGCTAATACCAGGATAGACAGGGGTGGGGCCCTGTCCCCTACGTGAAAACAGAGATTAAAGTACGACAGCCCCACCGCTTTCACCTGTACGGGCCGCACCTGCACTTAAAACACTGATAGACATATTAAAAATCAAAACTACCATTACCAGGATGCATTGTGAAGTTGACTGAAAAGTCAGTGTGACGAAGGAGTGGCTCATGACAAGGAACCAATAAGCATCTATGTCCTAAACCTACCATGCTGGATGAATAGTGTGTAAAAGTATGTTTATTCACAGGCAGCAGAGTGAACTCCTCCCGTGATTTACCTGATGTATTACTTACCTGACTCCGGCTTTCACTTCTCCATTCCCATAGAAGCCCCATTACAGTGTCTCACTCAATTTACCTCCTGCATGTGCCCCAAATCAGTGACCACAAACACTAATTACCTACTGCACGTGTCCTTCCCTATGTGTGTTGCTGCTTGTTGACTGCTGCTTTGTTGCCAGATTTGACAAACTACGCAAGCACAATCTCCCTGTAAAAAGAAGCCTTTAGCTAGCACAAGGCCATCCACAAGAGTCCCAAAAAGAGCCCAGCCCTCAAAAACCATCAGAAAACAGCACTGTATTGTCCCAGCGCAAATGGACTGGCAGAGCGGATGAACCGCGTGTTTAAGGAATGCTTAAAAAGGGCCGAACTCTGGGCACATCTGCATTATCCGCTTTACAAGAAACCATTTTGGCGTATCACTCTACTCCCAATAGCGTCACAGGAATCTCTCCATTCATGTCATTGAAAGGCAGAGCTCCTAAGACTAAATTATCACCTCCCACTTTGAATAATATGAGTCAGTGTGTTGTGGATCAGAATGAGATTTCCAGGAGAGTGAGTGAACATCAGAGCAAATATAAATACAGATATGACCAAACCAGGGGGCATATTATCAAGACAGGCGATAAAATTATCGCCGCTTTAGCGGCAGAAAACTGCAGCTAAAACGGCAATAATGGGCTTGATAATATGCTCTATGCAATTCCAATTGAAGCCCATGTTAGATGTGAAGGACATCTAACATGGGCTTCAATTGGAATTCCATAGAGCATATTATCAAGCCCATTTTCGCCGTTTTAGCGGCAGTTTTCTGCCGCTAAAGCGGCGATAATTTTATCACCTGTCTTGATAATCTGCCCGAAGGGTGTCAAGTCTGGCGGGCTTCAGGAAGGAGATTTAGTTTGAGTCGACCTTCCAAAACCCCGTAGGAGGGAAGCCTCCAGATTTTCTGAACCTTTCAAAGTTACCAAAGTGGAAAAGAACGTGGTTCACCAGGAGAATGGCCAAACTTAGAGTATGGACAGAATCATTCCCCACAAGCTCTGGGAAAAAGCTGCAGCTAACCAAGATACTAGTGGAGCGAGAAGGAATAATGTACCTCAAGTTCCCAGGGTTTGCCAGAGAACCAAGACAATTCCAGTGTGGTTCAAGGACTACAACATACCTCTGGGGCTGATTCACAGAACTAATCTGAGACAACATCCTAACCTTACTACTTTGGGTATTCACAGAAGGCACTTAAGACTCCTAACTTTACGTCCGCACTCGGGTGGAATTTCTGCACCCGGACCGTACTCTCCGCACCCAGAGCGTGCTCTCTACACCCGGACCATATTCTCCGGCTAGGGCCGTACTCTCCGGCTTAAGCTGTAATCTCCAGCTGGGGCCGTACAAAGTGTAATAAATGGAGCGGATTGCAATTTTTACAAAAAGGAACATTAGGAAAGTGTGACAAGTTGTAGAGGAGGTCATGAAAAACAGTTTGGACAGGGAAAAGGGCATGGCCAGACACTACATCATAACCCAGAAAAGTTTTCTCCTTTGCATCATGGTACATGCAGTGCACAATTTGTGCCCTGCATAGAAGAAACCCAGAGGTAAGATGCTTGTCCCGTTAGCTCTAATGGGCCAGTTGCCTGCCCTATCTAGTATAGTTTGAACCAAACCTGGTGACCTAAATGTTAATACAATACAATCACCAGATAATGACTTGGTAGAATTCCCACCTAACCAATCTGCTGTGCCATCTTAAACTCTGTAAATAGCTCATTGGATATGCCTGTCTTTGCGCTTAATAAATGCAGAGACTTGTTCCTCAATGTTGACCAATGTTCTATGTCGCCAAACGGCAAAGGAGGAACTTTGGCCAGATCAACTGTATATGGTGTTGCTTCAAGTGGAAGATGCAGTTTCCTTGGACCTGGTAGATTTCCCCTAGCCGAGTCTTGATGTCTGGTGTTGCTTATAGTCTGGCCTCCATCTCCGGATATATAACCCTCCCTATCAGAGAGGGCCCCTTTGGATCGTCTTGCCCTGTGGGCCTGCCCTGTTTTGGGTGAAGTGACTCCTCTTGGTTTAATAAAGGGGGCGCTACTCTTCTCCCCGGCAACCTGGACTGGGCCAAGTTGTTAGAATTATTAGAAGAGTAGAGTACTTATTGTTGAGAAACACTCCCGTTCACAGGGTTGCCTTCAGGTTGAATGGGAAGTGGATCCCCATTTCTGCTAGAAGGTACAGTCTTTATTCTGCATTGACAGGGATCGGGCGGGACTGAGGGAGCTCTGTTTACTAGTTGTTCCATATTAACTAGCCTCTCCTCCAGTTGAGTTAACTTGTGCATCAACGGATTCAAAAGACCTAAAACAGTCAATTCTAATTTATTCCAGAAGTTCTCATGCTCCTGAATTAGGACTGAACTTGATAATGCAGTGTCCTTTGGGGTTGCATCCTTTTGGGTTGCAGTATGTCACTGAATAGACTCTATCTCAACAGATTTGGGTTTACGTTCTGATGCCTTTGACAGGGGGTTAGCTTGCCTATTGAGGCCCTGTCCCTTCCTCTTGTTAGATGGTGAGGCAAGGCTACTCCCTTGACAAGCTTTAGCTTTCTGACCCCTTGTGGTTACATTTGGCTTGGGCAAATTGTAAGTTGCCTCAGAAACCTCCGGGGCATCTATAATTTCCAGTTCAGTTGTCAAAGAATGCGACATGTTTATTTCATAGGAATTAGCTACTGGATTATTATTAACTACGAGGGCAATCGTGGGCAATCGATTTGGAGGTAAATGAGGCTCTAATGATAATCTACGCTCAGTGAGTGCGATTTCATGGATCAATGCTGACTCGGGCCTTAATAAAAAGGCATCTACAGTTCCTACCACACCCAGCCCGATAGCAATTTAAGTTTACTCATGATTTGATGCACGTTTAATACAGCCCCAAGTTAACAATAGAATACTGTGCCCTTGTACCTTATTCGCACAATTCAATGCATATATCCTGGATCATAAAATGTCAATAATGTGGCCCAGGCTGGCCTCCTTCGGGCTCTGATGGGCTTGGACTGTCCAGCCCTTGGACCGGGCTTCGCCCGGGCGTGGCCTGTGTGCGTCCGTGCCTCGGTGGTTGAGGTAGCGCTTTATAGCGCGATGGTCATGCCTCCCCTCACGGCAGCTGTGGACAATTGGCAGCAGTGCACCCTGGGATTCCGAGTTCTACCAGGGTGAGATTAAAATTAAAGGGCCGGTCACCAACGGGGCAGCAAGGCAGTAACACGGGGTTCTGCACTCTTCACAGAATGGCCAGGCAATGTCCCCGCTAAAGCCCTCACACTCCAAACAAAATCCATTTATTTCTGATCCTCCTTGCTTGGATTCTGGTCCTCCCGACCATCTTGGTCTTTTAAGGCCCTCTTCTCCTACCTTTTTCTTTTCTGTCCTCACCCTCTCGTCCCTTGTCAATTTAACTTGGTCCATCTGATCCTATGCCTTGTCCTCATAGTCCTTCTGGCACTGCAACCAATTGTCTGGGCTCCTTTGGTCCTAGTTCTCTTTGTTTGGGTCCTTCTGAGACTCATCATGTTGGTCCTGCTTCTCCTAGACACCAAGGTCCAGACCCCTTAGACTTTTTGGCTCTTACTGCTCTGGTCCTGCTGACATTTCCCACCCTGGTCCACCTAAATCCAGGTCATGGTTTTCTGCTCCACTTGGTACACTGTTTCCTGGTTCTATGGGTATTATCCCCCTGGCACTCCTAGGCTTTTTCCTGGTCATGTTGGTGCCGATCCTTCAAATCCTCCTTGCTCTGACCCTACTGGCTCTGGTCCTCCTGGTATTCATCTTACTGTCCTCCTCGTCTTTATTGCTTATTCTGCCCCCCGGTCCTTTTGGCCTGGATCATGTCTTACGAGATCAGGTCTTGATCCTCTTGGCCCGAGTCTTCCTGCTGCTTGTCCTTGTGCAGCTGCACAAACTCATTATGGTCATCCTTTTCTGGTCCTCCTGTGTGTGACCATCCTGCTGCTCATCTTCCTGGCCATCCTGTTACTAGCCCTGTATCCTGGATCTCCAGGATATATTAATCCTGGCCCTGATGTCCCTGGTCCTGATCCCCCTGCTCCTCCTTTTCCTCCTCACCCTAACCCTCCTGATCCTGGTACCCAAAGTCATAATCCTCTTTGTCCTGATCTTCCTGGGCCCCTTAGTTATTTGTTTCTTTGTCCATTTAGAACGTTTCCTTCTGACTCTGGCTACCGGTGTCCCTGGTCTTAACTACCTGGCACTCCTGGCGAGTGTCATGCTATTTCTGTTTTCCATAGTCCTTGTCCTGCTCGAGATTCTGTGCCCATTGTCATTCATCCTCTTGGTCCTTTTCCTGATACTTTGGGGCCTCCTGGACCTAACCCACCTGCTATCTTAGTCTTACTATCCTTGGACCTGGTCGTCGTGGACCTTCTTGCCCTATTGTGCTTGTTATCATAAACTTTACCGTTGGCCATCAAAACACTTCCTGATTCCCACTTTCTTGGCCCACCTGGCTCAGTTCCTTTGTGGTCCTCTTGGTTCTAGTCACCATGACCTGGCTCTCCTCATCATCCACTTCCTAGCTTTGGTACTAGATATCCTGGTCCATCTTGCTTCTCATATCCGGGCATAGCTAGTCTTTGTCCACCTGGTTTGGGTTGCTCTTGCTCTCACGGATCTGTTTCTTTTCCATTTAGTCCTACTGGTACTGTAGCCATTAATCCAGGTCCTGTTGATCCAGGTTCTCCTTATTCAGACTCTCATGAAACTGGTAATTTCAGTCCTTGTCCTCCTGCCCACCACTGTCCATTCCACTTAGTCTTTCAGGTGCTCATTTGCTGTCTTCCCTCAGATCCTCCTCACCTTGGTCCTGCTACTTCTAATGATTAACTTTCTCCTCTTGATAATCTGATCCCTGGTCCCCTAGGTACTGATCCTCATGACCATCTGAGCCCTCTTTCTGGTTTTCCTGGTCACGAACCTTTAAGTTTACCTAGTCCTTTTGAATTGGTTTTCTGGGTGCCCTTAGTAATGCCCCTCAATCTTCTTAATCCCTGTCCTGCTTATCCAAGTATATTGGACATAATGGCCTTTGCCCTTCAGGTCCTGGTCCTCTTAGTCCTCTTCAATCTGGTCCTGATCTTCTTGGCCCTCATCCTCCTGCTCCTTGGCTGCCTGGCTCTACAATAACTTATCCTGATAAGATCATTTCTAGACTTTCCTAGTTGTAATATTCCATGGCCTCTAGTTCATGTTAGTCTAAGAACTTGTTGGCCATGTACTTCCTGGTCCTACTTTCACTGGTTGTCATTCACATGTAGTTCTGCCTCTACTCATTCGGAACTTGGGCCTCTTGTTTCATAGGCTCCTTAACCTGAACCTGTTCATTCTCCTCACCCTAATTCTCATCCATCAGCCCTCCTCATCCAGCTTCCCTGGATTATGTAGTCCCCTCTTTTGCATGAACCTGGTAACCTTGTTCCATGTAGTTCTGGTCTTAGTTCTGCCATTCCTTTGTCTGGGGCTCAGGTATCCAGTCTTCTGATGCTAGTTCCACTGGGTTTGGTTTCCCTAGCCCTCTTGTTCCTCAATCCTCTTTCCCTATTCTACTCCTACTGGTCCTCTTGGTTTGCCTTTTCTACCTTGTTCTTATCCATCTGACAATGGGACCCTCTATCATGGTCCTCCTAGTAATGGTCCTATTGAGTCTGGTCTTCCTAACTCCTCTGGCCCTTCTACTTCCTATGTCATGAGCCACCCTGGTTCATGTAGTTCTTGTTACCCTGTTTTACAATTCCCCTGAGTCTGACACTCCTGGACCACCTGATCCTGGTCCCAGTAGACCTCAACTTTGTCGTCCTTTATAACCTCCTGGTCATTTTAATTTATGCCTCCAGATCCTGCTAGTCCTGGTCCTTTCTAGTCTTGGTCTTCCTAGTACTTTTGCTTCTGGCTTCTTGGTCCTCCTTGATCTGATGTCTGTGATCTTGGCCCTCCCATCACTGATCCTTCTCTCGCGTGGCCTGCTGGCACTGTTCCTCTTTGGTATGTCTCATTGGGTCTGTTACTCTTTTTCCTGGTTGTCCTCATCCCACTGGTCCTGGTCAGTGTGCAAAGGCCCTCATAGCACATCTTGTTGTTATAGTCCAGGGCCTTCTGTTCCTTCTATCACTGGTGCTTCTTTTCCTCCAATCTCTATTCCATTGGGTCAATATCTCCCTGTTCCAAATCCCAGTCCTGGCATCCTTAGTGCTGTTTCTCATTGTCCTGTTCCTAATCGTCAATTTTTTCCTGGTCCCCGCTGGCATTGGTAACCCTGTTCCTCATTAATTAGGTTTCCCTGGGTCAGGTTCTTCTTGTCCTGGTCCTCATGGCTCTGGTCATCCTAGTCCTCCTAGTGCACAACCTCTTGGCCGTTATTCTCCTACTTTTGATCCTCCTCCTCCTGCTGCTTGCTTCCCTAGTGTCCCCTCCACAATGACGTTACCTAGGTATGACCTACAATCTTGTCACATAGATTTGTTTTTGTTTTTCTGGACTTCCAGATTTCTTTTGTTGAGACAGCACTGTATAGATATGAGGGCTCAGTAGGGACAGGACCTTGCTCACTTATACAGGCATGGCCCATGAAGATAAGAGGGGTGGCGTCGGGTGGGTTCATTCGACAGTCGACGACAAGGGAAATTTAAACAAAAAAAACACCTCTTTGTCGCCAAGATGCATCGAGCACAAGATAAGTGGGTTTCTTTTTTTAAATGTAAGTTTCCCTTGTCATCGACTGTCAACTCACTCCAACCCCTGCATCCCCTGCCCCACCGCTCTTACCTGTACGGGCCGCACCTGCACTTAAAACACTGCTAGACATATTAAAAATCAAAACTACCATTACCAGGATGCATTGTGAAGTTGACTGAAAAGTCAGTGTGACGAAGGAGTGGCTCATGACAAGGAACCAATAAGCATCTATGTCCTAAACCTACCATGCTGGATGAATAGTGTGTAAAAGTATGTTTATTCACAGGCAGCAGAGTGAACTCCTCCCGTGATTTACCTGATGTATTACTTACCTGACTCCGGCTTTCACTTCTCCATTCCCATAGAAGCCCCATTACAGTGTCTCACTCAATTTACCTCCTGCATGTGCCCCAAATCAGTGACCACAAACACTAATTACCTACTGCACGTGTCCTTCCCTATGTGTGTTGCTGCTTGTTGACTGCTGCTGTGTTGCCAGATTTGACAAACTACGCAAGCACAATCTCCCTGTAAAAAGAAGCCTTTAGCTAGCACAAGGCCATCCACAAGAGTCCCAAAAAGAGCCCAGCCCTCAAAAACCATCAGAAAACAGCACTGTATTGTCCCCGCACAAATGGACTGGCAGAGCGGATGAACCGCGTGTTTAAGGAATGCTTAAAAAGGGCCGAACTCTGGGCACATCTGCATTATCCGCTTTACAAGAAACCATTTTGGCGTATCACTCTACTCCCAATAGCGTCACAGGAATCTCTCCATTCATGTCATTGAAAGGCAGAGCTCCTAAGACTAAATTATCACCTCCCACTTTGAATAATATAAGTCAGTGTGTTGTGGATCAGAATGAGATTTCCAGGAGAGTGAGTGAACATCATAGCAAATATAAATACAGATATGACCAAACCAGGGGGCATATTATCAAGACAGGCGATAAAATTATCGCCGCTTTAGCGGCAGAAAACTGCAGCTAAAACGGCAATAATGGGCTTGATAATATGCTCTATGCAATTCCAATTGAAGCCCATGTTAGATGTGAAGGACATCTAACATGGGCTTCAATTGGAATTCCATAGAGCATATTATCAAGCCCATTTTCGCCGTTTTAGCAGCAGTTTTCTGCCGCTAAAGCGGCGATAATTTTATCACCTGTCTTGATAATATGCCCGAAGTGTGTCAAGTCTGGCGGGCTACAGGAAGGAGATTTAGTTTGAGTCGACCTTCCAAAACCCCGTAGAAGGGAAGCCTCCAGAATTTCTGAACCTTTCAAAGTTACCAAAGTGGAAAAGAACGTGGTTCACCAGGAGAATGGCCAAACTTAGAGTATGGACAGAATCATTCCCCACAAGCTCTGGGAAAAAGCTGCAGCTAACCAAGATACTAGTGGAGCGAGAAGGAATAATGTACCTCAAGTTCCCAGGGTTTGCAAGAGAACCAAGACAATTCCAGTGTGGTTCAAGGACTACAACATACCTCTGGGGCTGATTCACAGAACTAATCTGAGACAACATCCTAACCTTACTACTTTGGGTATTCACAGAAGGCACTTAAGACTCCTAACTTTACGTCCGCACTCGGGCGGAATTTCTGCACCCGGACCGTACTCTCCGCACCCAGAGCGTGCTCTCTACACCCGGACCATATTCTCCGGCTAGGGCCGTACTCTCCGGCTTAAGCTGTAATCTCCAGCTGGGGCCGTACAAAGTGTAATAAATGGAGCGGATTGCAATTTTTACAAAAAGGAACATTAGGAAAGTGTGATAAGTGGTAGAGGAGGTAATGAAAAACAGTTTGGACAGGGAAAAGGGCATGGCCAGATACTACATCATAACCCAGAAAAGTTTTCTCCTTTGCATCATGGTACATGCAGTGCACAATTTGTGCCCTGCATAGAAGAAACCCAGAGGTAAGATGCTTGTCCCGTTAGCTCTAATGGGCCAGTTGCCTGCCCTATCTAGTATAGTTTGAACCAAACCTAGTGACCTAAATGTTAATACAATACAATCACCAGATAATGACTTGGTAGAATTCCCACCTAACCAATCTGCTGTGCCATCTTAAACTCTGTAAATAGCTCATTGGATATGCCTGTCTTTGCGCTTAATAAATGCAGAGACTTGTTCCTCAATGTTGACTAATGTTCTATGTCGCCAAACGGCAAAGGAGGAACTTTGGCCAGATCAACTGTATATGGTGTTGCTTCAAGTGGAAGATGCAGTTTCCTTGGACCTGGTAGATTTCCCCTAGCCGAGTCTTGATGTCTGGTGTTGCTTATAGTCTGGCCTCCATCTCCGGATATATAACCCTCCCTATCAGAGAGGGCCCCTTTGGATCGTCTTGCCCTGTGGGCCTGCCCTGTTTTGGGTGAAGTGACTCCTCTTGGTTTAATAAAGGGGGTGCTACTCTTCTCCCCGGCAACCTGGACTGGGCCAAGTTGTTAGAATTATTAGAAGAGTAGAGTACTTATTGTTGAGAAACACTCCCGTTCACAGGGTTGCCTTCAGGTTGAATGGGAAGTGGATCCCCATTTCTGCTAGAAGGTACAGTCTTTATTCTGCATTGACAGGGATCGGGCGGGACTGAGGGAGCTCTGTTTACTAGTTGTTCCATATTAACTAGCCTCTCCTCCAGTTGAGTTAACTTGTGCATCAACGGATTCAAAAGACCTAAAACAGTCAATTCTAATTTATTCCAGAAGTCCTCATGCTCCTAAATTAGGACTGAACTTGATAATGCAGTGTCCTTTGGGGTTGCATCCTTTTGGGTTGCAGTATGTCACTGAATAGACTCTCTCTCAACAGATTTGGGTTTACGTTCTGATGCCTTTGACAGGGGGTTAGCTTGCCTATTGAGGCCCTGTCCCTTCCTCTTGTTAGATGGTGAGGCAAGGCTACTCCCTTGACAAGCTTTAGCTTTCTGACCCCTTGTGGTTACATTTGGCTTGGGCAAATTGTTAGTTGCCTCAGAAACCTCCGGGGCATCTATAATTTCCAGTTCAGTTGTCAAAGAATGCGACATGTTTATTTCATAGGAATTAGCTACTGGATTATTATTAACTACGAGGGCAATCGTGGGCAATCGATTTGGAGGTAAATGAGGCTCTAATGATGATCTACGCTCAGTGAGTGCGATTTCATGGATCAATGCTGACTCGGGCCTTAATAAAAAGGCATCTACAGTTCCTACCACACCCAGCCCGATAGCGATTTAAGTTTACTCATTATTTGATGCACGTTTAATGCAGCCCCAAGTTAACAATAGAATACTGTGCCCTTGTAGCTTATTCGCACAATTCAATGCATATATCCTGGATCATAAAATGTCAATAATGTGGCCCAGCCCGGCCTCCTTCGGGCTCTGATGGGCTTGGACTGTCCAGCCCTTGGACCGGGCTTCGCCCGGGCGTGGCCTGTGTGCGTCCGTGCCTCGGTGGTCGAGGTAGCGCTTTATAGCGCGATGGTCATGCCTCCCCTCATGGCAGCTGTGGACAATTGGCAGCAGTGCACCCTGGGATTCCGAGTTCTACCAGGGTGAGATTAAAATTAAAGGGCCGGTCACCAACGGGGCAGCAAGGCAGTAACACGGGGTTCTGCACTCTTCACAGAATGGCCAGGCAATGACCCCGCTAAAGCCCTCACACTCCAAACAAAATCCATTTATTCCTGGTCCTCCTTGCTTGGATTCTGGTCCTCCCGACCATCTTGGTCTTTTAAGGCCCTCTTCTCCTAACTTTTTCTTTTCTGTCCTCACCCTCTCGTCCCTTGTCCATTTAACTTGGTCCATCTGATCCTGTGCCTTGTCCTCATAGTCCTTCTGGCACTGCAACCAATTGTCTGGGCTCCCTTGGTCCAAGTTCTCTTTGTTTGGGTCCTTCTGAGACTCATCATGTTGGTCCTGCTTCTCCTAGACACCAAGGTCCAGACCCCTTAGACTTTTTGGCTCTTACTGCTCTGGTCCTGCTGACATTTCCCACCCTGGTCCACCTAAATCCAGGTCATGGTTTTCTGCTCCACTTGGTACACTGTTTCCTGGTTCTATGGGTATTATTCCCCTGGCACTCCTAGGCTTTTTCCTGGTCATGTTGGTGCCGATCCTTCAAATCCTCCTTGCTCTGACCCTACTGGCTCTGGTCCTCCTGGTATTCATCTTACTGTCCTCCTCGTCTTTATTGCTTATTCTGCCCCCCGGTCCTTTTGGCCTGGATCATGTCTTACAAGATCAGGTCTTGATCCTCTTGGCCCCAGTCTTCCTGCTGCTTGTCCTTGTGCAGCTGCACAAACTCATTATGGTCATCCTTTTCTGGTCCTCCTGTGTGTGACCATCCTGTTGCTCATCTTCCTGGCCATCCTGTTCCTAGCCCTGTATCCTGGATCTCCAGGATATATTAATCCTGGCCCTGATGTCCCTGGTCCTGATCCCCCTGCTCCTCCTTTTCCTCCTCACCCTAACCCTCCTGATCCTGGTACCCAAAGTCATAATCCTCTTTGTCCTGATCTTCCTGGGCCCCTTAGTTCTTTGTTTCTTTGTCCTTTTAGAACGTTTCCTTCTGACTCTGGCTACCGGTGTCCCTGGTCTTAACTACCTGGCACTCCTGGCGAGTGTCATGCTATTTCTGTTTTCCATAGTCCTTGTCCTGCTCGAGATTCTGTGCCCATTGTCATTCATCCTTTTGGTCCTTTTCCTGATACTTTGGGGCCTCCTGGACCTAACCCACCTGCTATCTTAGTCTTACTATCCTTGGACCTTCTTGCCCTATTGTGCTTGTTATCATAAACTTTACGGTTGGCCATCAAAACACTTCCTGGTTCCCACTTTCTTGGCCCACCTGGCCCAGTTCCTTTGTGGTCCTCTTGGTTCTAGTCACCATGACCTGGCTCTCCTCATCATCCACTTCCTAGCTTTGGTACTAGATATCCTGGTCCATCTTGCTTCTCATATCCTGGCATAGCTAGTCTTTGTCCACCTGGTTTGGGTTGCTCTTGCTCTCACGGATCTGTTTCTTTTCCATTTAGTCCTACTGGTACTGCAGCCATTAATCCAGGTCCTGTTGATCCAGGTTCTCCTTATTCAGACTCTCATGAAACTGGTAATTTCAGTCCTTGTCCTCCTGCCCACCACTGTCCATTCCACTTAGTCTTTCAGGTGCTCATTTGCTGTCTTCCCTCAGATCCTCCTCACCTTGGTCCTGCTACTTCTAATGATTAACTTTCTCCTCTTGATAATCTGATCCCTGGTCCCCTAGGTACTGATCCTCATGACCATCTGAGCCCTCTTTCTGGTTTTCCTGGTCACGAACCTTTAAGTTTACCTAGTCCTTTTGAATTGGTTTTCTGGGTGCCCTTAGTAATGCCCCTCAATCTTCTTAATCCCTGTCCTGCTTATCCAAGTATATTGGACATAATGGCCTTTGCCCTTCAGGTCCTGGTCCTCTTAGTCCTCTTCAATCTGCTCCTGATCTTCTTGGCCCTCATCCTCCTGCTCCTTGGCTGCCTGGCTCTACAATAACTTATCCTGATAAGATCATTTCTAGACTTTCCTAGTTGTAATATTCCATGGCCTCTAGTTCATGTTAGTCTAAAAACTTCTTGGCCATGTACTTCCTGGTCCTACTTTCACTGGATGTCATTCACATGTAGTTCTGCCTCTACTCATTCAGAACTTGGGCCTCTTGTTTCATAGGCTCCTTAACCTGAACCTGTTCATTCTCCTCACCCTAATTCTCATCCATCAGCCCTCCTCATCCAGCTTCCCTGGATTATGTAGTCCCCTCTTTTGCATGAACCTGGTAACCTTGTTCCATGTAGATCTGGTCTTAGTTCTGCCATTCCTTTGTCTGGGGCTCAGGTATCCAGTCTTCTGATACTAGTTCCACTGGGTTTGGTTTCCCTAGCCCTCTTGTTCCTCAAACCTCTTGCCCTATTCTACTCCTACTAGTCCTCCTGGTTTGCCTATTCTACCTTGTTCTTATCCATCTGACAATGGGACCCTCTATCATGGTCCTCCTAGTAATGGTCCTATTGAGTCTGGTCTTCCTAACTCCTCTGGCCCTTCTACTTCCTATGTCATGAGCCACCCTGGTTCATGTAGTTCTTGTTACCCTGTTTTACAATTCCCCTGAGTCTGACACTCCTGGACCATCTGATTCTGGTCCCAGTAGACCTCAACTTTGTCATCCTTTATAACCTCCTGGTCATTTTAATTGATGCCTCCAGATCCTGCTAGTCCTGGTCCTTTCTAGTCATGGTCTTCCTAGTACTTTTGCTTCTGGCTTCTTGGTCCTCCTTGATCTGATGTCTGTGATCTTGGCCCTCCCATCACTGATCCTTCTCTCGCGTGGCCTGCTGGCACTGTTCCTCTTTGGTCTGTCTCATTGGGTCTGTTACTCCTGGTCCTGGTTGTCCTCATCCCACTGGTCCTGGTCAGTGTGCAAAGGCCCTCATAGCACTTCTTGTTGTTATAGTCCAGGGCCTTCTGTTCCTTCTATCACTGGTGCTTCTTTTCCTCCAATCTCTATTCCATTGGGTCAATATCTCCCTGTGCCAAATCCCAGTCCTGGCATCCTTAGTGCTGTTTCTCATTGTCCTGTTCCTCATCGTCAATTTTTTCCTGGTCCCCGCTGGCATTGGTAACCCTGTTCCTCATTAATTAGGTTCCCTGGGCCAGGTTCTTCTTGTCCTGGTCCTCATGGCTCTGGTCATCCTAGTCCTCCTAGTGCACAACCTCTTGGCCGTTATTCTCCTACTTTTGATCCTCCTCCTCCTGCTGCTTGCTTCCCTAGTGTCCCCTCCACAATGACGTTACCTAGGTATGACCTACAATCTTGTCACATAGATTTGTTTTTGTTTTTCTGGACTTCCAGATTTCTTTTGTTGAGACAGCACTGTATAGATATGAGGGCTCAGTAGGGACAGGACCTTGCTCACTTATACAGGCATGGCCCATGAAGATAAGAGGGGTGGCGTCGGGTGGGTTCATTCGACAGTCGACGACAAGGGAAATTTAAACAAAAAAAAACACCTCTTTGTCGCCAAGATGCATCGAGCACAAGATAAGTGGGTTTCTTTTTTTAAATGTAAGTTTCCCTTGTCATCGACTGTCAACTCACTCCAACCCCTGCATCCCCTGCCCCACCGCTCTTACCTGTACGGGCCGCACCTGCACTTAAAACACTGCTAGACATATTAAAAATCAAAACTACCATTACCAGGATGCATTGTGAAGTTGACTGAAAAGTCAGTGTGACGAAGGAGTGGCTCATGACAAGGAACCAATAAGCATCTATGTCCTAAACCTACCATGCTGGATGAATAGTGTGTAAAAGTATGTTTATTCACAGGCAGCAGAGTGAACTCCTCCCGTGATTTACCTGATGTATTACTTACCTGACTCCGGCTTTCACTTCTCCATTCCCATAGAAGCCCCATTACTGTGTCTCACTCAATTTACCTCCTGCATGTGCCCCAAATCAGTGACCACAAACACTAATTACCTACTGCACGTGTCCTTCCCTATGTGTGTTGCTGCTTGTTGACTGCTGCTGTGTTGCCAGATTTGACAAACTACGCAAGCTCAATCTCCCTGTAAAAAGAAGCCTTTAGCTAGCACAAGGCCATCCACAAGAGTCCCAAAAAGAGCCCAGCCCTCAAAAACCATCAAAAGGAGTACCAAGCACATTAAAAAAATGTATTCTTATGAGTGAATAATAAGCTTTGAAACCTACTCACTATTCTGTGCTGACAGACAAACGCTCCCTGAGTGAAGCGCAAAATATCTGTGTGCCACATTCTGAAGCTTCGTTTTGATTTCTGCATCTTATTTGAATATTTAAATAATATAAATATTTGTATTTAAATTTCATTTGAAGTTTTTCAGCCGTAAACAACTTAGCTTAATTCATGTACTTACTTTTTCACAAAATATTGCATATTTGTATATGCACTTACTTTCAAATGCTTCAAACATGTTGCATTCACATTACAAGATGGCTACCAGACTGCCATTGCCTGGATTCCCTTTTTTTCTTTATGGCCAGCTAAATAAAGATCTTCTTCACACTATTAATTCAGCCACTGGTCAAACTGTACATCATATCTACTATTTAGTCCATGGCCGGCTAAACAGCAGAGAGTATGTAATATTTTGCCAGCTGCTGGGCAAATTGCAGAGATCATGTACTATTTGGCCGACGGCCAGATAATTGACACTTCCTTAATTAAACATATAACACAAGTATTACAAGATCTAAATTCATTGCTACTTCTAATTACTATTCACAGTTCGTACCTTCTAAATATGAAAGGTGTTCCCTTTCTCAAATTACTTATTGGACAAAAGTCACATTTGCAAAACAAAATGCTAGTGCATCTAACTTATGTAAGTATTTTTTTTAAAATATTCTCTATTGATAGAAACTTCTATTAATAAACATAGGTTTAAAAAAGCGCTTTCTGTAGTTTTTATAAAACTTGCAAAAATACCATAAAATGCAAATATTCTGACTTGACCACCCGTCACACTGACTTTTTTGACCTATCCTTGAACCATTGACCTATTTTGGCAAATGCAACCATTTGATAAACCTTGTTCAACTAGAAGAGTGTCAGAATATAATAATGATGAATGTTGAGATATGGTTGTATTCCTTAATTTGGCAAGTATGATTCACTATTGAGCAGGTATTATAATTGAGTTTTGGAATAATAAACTATGCACTCAGGTTTGCCAAATGAGACAGATTCATCTACAATGCTATACATGTTTTTGTTATAAACAAGCCATGGAATTTCATGAACATAATCCAAAGCAAAGCAATCTGTTTTGATGGCCTTGGTGAAAGAGGTTTCTGATTTTGTCCATACTGAGTGCCACAGAAGCATAGGTCATCTTTATAGATTAACTTCAAGATAGACCATTCCTAAATCTTTATGCACTATTTACGAAGTTGTAACCGGAGGAACTGTAAGGATTCTCAGTATGAACTGGTTCTCTCTCATTTTAGAACAGCATTATTGGTAAAGCCCCAGGCTCCCGCCCGAACATGGTGGCAGATAAGTATTTACTATTATAAAAGGTGCACATTTACATATTGGGCTTGCTACCTAACTTTGAGGTGAATCTAGAACATACTTTCAAATGAATTGTTGAGATGCTGAGTTCTAAGGGTTTTTAGGTGTTCCCAATTACCAGAAGGACCCAATTTGCATACCAAAATAATTAAATGTAGCCACTCTATTAATTTTAAAGCCATTAATGTTATGGTTATGTTTATTTGATGTACCTTGTCCACAAATCATTGTGAATAATTTACTTAAGTGTACCACCAGGCCATTTTGTTCCATGTACAGGGTGAAACTAAGATTGATTTTTAGTAAGCCGTTTTCAGGTCAAATCATCAGGACGGCATCATCTCCATGCATGAGAATAGGGATAAAATGAAGACACATCCCTGGAATATCATTACAATTTTCCTGCAAGGATTTTTCTATATCGCATGTGTATAGAGTGAAAATGAAAGATGTGTATGAGCACATCCTTTCCTTACTCCTCTCCTAACCTTAAAGCAGTATATTCTCCATTAGGGTCATATCGGACCCTATTGTTGCACTATGATACAGTTGACCCAGCAAAGATACGATTGATTCCAGCAATCCTAGATATTTCCAAATTTGCCACCACTTTGCATGGTCAACACAATCAAATGCACTGCTCTGGTCCATCAATCTTAAATGTAGAAGTCCTTTCTTGGCTTTGGCAATTATTAGGTTAGATTGAGGCACTGTTCCACCGCGCCTACACTTTTTCTGAATCAATATTGCACATCTGAGAGGATCGCGTTTTCCTCTGTCCTAAATTCTAACTTCACCAGTAAAATCTTCCTTAGCAGTTTCTCAGACAATTCCAACATGGATTTAGGTCAGCAGCATTTTGCCCTTTTTAGGTCTTGCCTAGGCAGCGCTTGCGCTGTCTTGTTGAGACATGCAGTATATACTATAGCAGGGAAGCTCTGCCCAATTTCCGCCCATCTTTTGGATTGCCTTACATCCTAAATGCTGCATTCTGATTTGTTTTCGTCTTGTGAGTCCCTCCCCATGATGGCCATATCATCATTTGTGTCCTTCCATGGCTATCAGCCTCTTTACTGCACAGACTACTTTCTTCCTGTCTCTCCCTCTGCAGTCTGTGACTTCTTGGTGGACCCCGCCCCCCTCCAGGTACTCTCGGTCGTGCTCGTGCCACTACAGGGGCCCAGCCTTTGCCTTGTTCACCGTGGTTGCCCCTGTCTGCCGGAGGGAAGCGGGAGCCCACCCCGCTGTTGCGTGCCCGGCGTGTTGCATTACATTCCGAGGGAACCCCAGCGTGGGGTTTCCCCCGTGATTAGAGGAGGAGCGGGAGCCCACCCTGCCTCTGTCCGGTCAATCAAGAGCCTACCTCGCATTTGCGCCACTTATTTGGCAGGAGCCCATCCCACATTTGTGATGGAGCTCCCGTCCATCCCGCATGTTTGTGCTGGCAGGAGCCTACCCCGCGTTTCTGTGCCTCAGGGAAAAGTCATGGACTGTACAGCCGCCACCGGAAGTCAGGTGGGCTTGCCTGAATGTAGGCGGGCCGGCTGGCAGGAGAGAGGAAGTCTTGTGAGCTCTCCCGGCCTCAACAGGAAGCCAGGTGGATCGTGCCTAAAGAAAGGCAGGGCCCTCGTGTGCCGGTGGGAACCCTCCATAGTGTTGGAAGAATCGGAGCTGTACAGGCTCCATTTCTGCCTCCCCCGTCTTGTTGAAAAGAGAGAGGCGGGTCCTGAGAGGCCCCAGGAGAGGGGCCGGCCGTGGCACGTTGTCGGTGTCTTTCTCCTCACTTTCAGGAGACCGGAGGAGTGAAAAAGGAGAGCCCGGTGAGTGGGGCTCGAATTTGCACTCTGGTGGTGCCATCCTTCTGCTGCTTCCAGCTGCACCACAAGAGCGTGGGCAGCTGCACCGAGGGGCCAATGTTGTTTTTAAGTCCTGGAGTGGGGCTTTAAAGGCACTGCTGGTGCCAGTGCTTGTTTTTTTCTTTTTGTTACAGACATTATGATTACTTGAGAGAAACTGCATTTAAAATACTTGACAGTACTAAGTATCTCTTCCCTGCCTCCCTCATTCCAATATGTGTGCTGTCGGCCTGCTATATCATCATCCAGTTTTACATAGCTCGGGCTCTACTTGAAGGTATTGGAGCCCTTTACATAAGCACCAGTTACATTCCCATCCCTTCCTTTTGCACATGTGCCCTTTTAACCTCTCCTTCCAGGACATCCATCACGCATGTCCTGGATAAGGCTGTCTTCCTGTGACCTCTTCAATATTGTGGACCGGATGGGCCTAAGGTTAGCGGTTCCTTAGCAGTATGCTTCATCTCTGCATTAAGATAGACCTATATACTGTGGGGTGTGCTGTTGTCTCTGGGTTGTGTCATCACGGCTTCTCGGTGCACCCCACAGAGCTATATACTGTAGGGTATGATGATTCACTTGAATTGTGACAACGCCGCTAAAAAGGAAGGTGTACCACATCCACCTTTATATGAGGTAAGTACTGCATGAAGCAGTGTCTATTCATCCACATACCAAATAAACTCTGACACGCATATCAGAAGTATCCTGTTCCAGGTGTACTACTGGGAATTATTGTGATTTCCCCAAAGTTGTACATTTACAAACATGCGTAGAAGAACCTCTGCCACTTAAAATCCAAAATTGTATGTGAATATGGCCCTGTGTGTTTTGCTGCGTCCATATTGTCTTATGGCTGGGATTTTCAATTTTTAGAGCATTATACCATTTATTTTATAGCCTAAAAGGCCACCCTCTTAAGAGAAGAACTTTGCAGGACAGGTAATGCTTAGCGTTGTAGATTTGAACGTAATCTGCAGCGATCAACATGCACTGTTTTTATTTTCGCTCCACCCTTTCACACTGACCCGCGTGAGTGGTGGTCGACTTCATGTATAGATTTAGAGTAGGAATGAAGAGATCTGTTCACACTGGTAAAATAATGGAAGTTTGTTGGTTAACTGTTAATGGGTATGGACCATAAACAAAAAAAATCCTACCTTCATTTCCGAACCATGGTCCATGTAAGAGAGTCAGTGGGAAGAATTGGAAGAAATTATGATCATGTAGTTACCTGCAACAATGACAAGTCAATTGAGCAACAATAAAAGTAAAGTCCGGGATGAACAGCTTGCCATGAGTCATTCAAACTACTTCTCCTCCAAAAAACTGCTCCACTTTCTTCTTAAAATGCCATCAAAGTGCCTGGGCCCCTAAAAAGACATTGCTACTATTTCTGTGGTAAGCTTTCTCTTGGTTATTTACAGTAAATGTCAAACATCCCAAGATATTGTGAGGCCAACTAACCTCTGTAAACTAGGGAAAGTGGAGTCAGTCATCCATGCTAGTTCTGAAAGGAGCAGACAGGACTATAGAGCAGCCTGGCACAGCCAGAAGAGCTGGTCTGACAAGACAGTGTGTGGGGTGGGTTTTTAGCTATTTGTGGACCTGTTTCTATGGTCTGGTGGGCTGGTTTCTAATGTTGATTTCTCACAAAAACTGCCTGTAGCAAGCATAAAATCACACGTTCTCCCGTAATTTGCAATACACATACAGCATGCAAGTGTAAACATTCAAAGTGGGCCCGACTTGCAAATGGGGCTCCCTTTTTCCGCAGTCAGATTTGTTAATGGGGGCCATTTTTAGGTGGCGCCTGCACAGTGCTTGGCCTGTGCTTGTGAAATCTCTTGTATTTAATTTATCTTCAAAGAAGGCTCTTATCAGTTCCCATCATCGAATTACTGCTCATTCGCTTTTGTGTGTAACAATTTTTTTTGCTAACTTTCTCTGGCTGCACGCATTTATGATACTTCTACTGAAGCTGTTCACACTGTATAACCTCCATTCACTGTCAAGATAAGATCTCTTCTCATGGAAAAGGTAGACCGCTTCTAGCAGTATGCTGGAATACTTGCTATTTACTACTTAGTAAAGCAGATGGTTTAGCTTTAGACCATTGTAGCCAGGGCCGGACTGAAAGCCAAAAGCAGCTCTGACCAATTTTGTTGGACTAGCCCCCTCCCTGCATAGTCCGTCTCAGGTATCGCCGTTTGGCTGCGCCAAGGCTTGTATTTTCATTGCATTGCACTGCACTGCTGGTCTACAGTGAGAGCGGCCCAGAAAGTGAAAATAGGCTCCCTTAAGTGAAAATCGGCACCCTGGCCTCTAGCCTACCGGGGAAATGCCCGGTATGGCCAGTCCAACCCTGATTGTGGCATTTCGTATTCATGCCTCAGTACCTTTCTTTGCACTTTGTAGGCATTATTGGATTGATTGATTTATTATTTTTTGTTTTTCTCCAAGTTAATTTATTTGGTCATTATGATCAAATTGTAAATGTTGTAATAAAGATTGGACGTTAAAAATAAAGTTAATATACAAGAGCTATGCTATAGTTTACTACTAAACAGGCAGCCGCAAGTGGTGCAGCAGGTGCAGTAGCTTCGGGGCTAAAAGCTCTAGGAACCCCTCTCAAAGCATAATATTGCTAAATTTTACTACTAAAAGACACACAATTGATGGACGGAATGCAGAACAAATCAAAACATTCACCCCCAGTCAAGAGATCTGGGTTAAATCCACCATATGCAAATCAGTCTTGACCCTGTGCCTCATGGGAACAGTCCAGCCTGAACTGCCAAGCCAAGTCCTCCCTGGACCAGAAACAAGCATCCTAGGACCGGTTTCGGGGTTTCCCCCCTCTTCAGCCAGGATAGCTTGATTCCAGTGGCACAGTGAGCCCAGGACTCACGTCTGAGCATACCTGGCGCATTTAGGGCGAGAAAGCAAAAGACACACAATTGATGGATGGAATGAAGAACAAATCAAAACATTCAACCCCAGTCAAGAGATCTGGGTTAAATCCATCATTCTATTGCTCACCATGCCACCCCAGTTTAGTCCTGGCTATATGCAAATCAGTCTTGACCCTACCACTGGAATCAAGCTATCCTGGCTGAAGAGGGGTGAAACCCTGAAACCGGTCCTAGGATGCTTGTTTCCGGTCCAGGGAGGACCTGGCTTGGCAGTTCAGGCTGGACTGTTCCCATGAGGCACAGGGTCAAGACTGATTTGCATATGGCTGGGTTCATACTGGAATGGCATGGTGAGCAAAAAAATGATGGATTTAGGCCCAGATCTCTGTACTGGGGTGAATGTATGACATTGGTCTGCATTCGGTCCATCAACTGTTATTTTTGCACTTGTCACCCTGAGTGGGACGGGTATGTTCAGACGTGAGTCCCGTGCTCTCCATGCCACTGGAATCAAGCTATCCTGGTTGAAGAGGGGTGAAACCCCAAAACCAGTCCTAGAATGCTTGCTTCCAGTCCAGGGAGGACCTGGCTTGGCAGTTCGGGCTGAACTGTTCCCATGAGCCACAGGGTCAAGACTGATTTGCATATGGCTGGGTTCAAACTGGAATGGCATGGTGAGCAAAAAAGACTATGGATTTAGGCCCAGATCCCTGTACTGGGGTGAATGTATGACATTGTTCTGCATTCGGTCCATCAACTGTAATTTTTGCATTTGTCACCCCGAGTGGGACGGGTATGCTCAAACGTGAGTCCAGTGCTCTCCATGCCACTGGAATCAATCTATCCTGGCTGAAGAGGGGTGAAACCCCGAAACTGGTCGTAGGATGCTTGCTTCCAGTTCAGGGAGGACCTGGCTTGGCAGTTTGGGCTGGACTGTTCCCATGAGGCACAGGGTCAAGACTGATTTGCATATGGCTGGGTTCAAACTGGAATGGCATGGTGATCAAAAAAACGACGGATTTAGGCCCAGATCTCTGTACTGGGGTGAATGTATGACATTGTTCTGCATTCGGTCCATCAACTGTTATTTTTGCATTTGTCACCACGAGTGGGACGGGTATTCTCAGACGTAAGTCCAGTGCTCTCCATGCCACTGGAATCAAGCTATCCTGGCTGAAGAGGGGTGAAACCCCGAAACCGGTCCTAGGATGCTTGCTTCCAGTCCAGGGAGGACCTGGCTTGGCAGTTCGGGCTGGACTGTTCCCATGAGGCACAGGGTCAAGACTGATTTGCATATGGCTGGGTTCAAACTGGAATGGCATGGTGAGCAAAAAAACGATGGATTTAGGCCCAGATCTCTGTACTGGGGTGCATGTATGACATTGTTCTGCATTCGGTCCATCAACTGTTATTTTTGCATTTGTCACCCCGAGTGGACCGGGTATTCTCAGACGTAAGTCCAGTGCTCTCCATGCCACTGGAATTAAGCTATCCTGGCTAAAGAGGGGTGAAACCCCGAAACCGGTCCTAGGATGCTTGCTTCCAGTCCAGGGAGGACCTGGCTTGGCAGTTCGGGCTGGACTGTTCCCATGAGGCACAGGGTCAAGACTGATTTGCATATGGCTGGGTTCAAACCGGAATGGCATGGTGAGCAAAAAAACGATGGATTTAGGCCCAGATCTCTGTACTGGGGTGCATGTATGACATTGTTCTGCATTCGGTCCATCAACTGTTATTTTTGCATTTGTCACCCCGAGTGGGACGGGTATTCTCAGACGTAAGTCCAGTGCTCTCCATGCCACTGGAATCAAGCTAACCTGGCTGAAGAGGGGTGAAACCCCAAAACCAGTCCTAGGATGCTTGCTTCCAGTCCAGGGAGGACCTGGCTTGGCAGTTCGGGCTGAACTGTTCCCATGAGGCACAGGGTCAAGATTGATTTGCATATGGCTGGGTTCAAACTGGAATGGTATGGTGAGCAAAAAAACAATGGATTTAGGCCCAGATCTCTGTACTGGGGTGAATGTATGACATTGTTCTGCATTCGGTCCATCAACTGTAATTTTTGCATTTGTCACCCCGAGTGGGACGGGTATGCTCAGACGTGAGTCCAGTGCTCTCCATGCCACTGGAATCAACCTATCCTGGCTGAAGAGGGGTGAAACCCCGAAACTGGTCGTAGGATGCTTGCTTCCAGTCCAGGGAGGACCTGGCTTGGCAGTTTGGGCTGGACTGTTCCCATGAGGCACAGGGTCAAGACTGATTTGCATATGGCTGGGTTCAAACTGGAATGGCATGGTGATCAAAAAAACGATGGATTTAGGCCCAGATCTCTGTACTGTGGTGAATGTATGACATGGTTCTGCATTCGGTCCATCAACTGTTATTTTTGCATTTGTCACCACGAGTGGGACGGGTATTCTCAGACGTAAGTCCAGTGCTCTCCATGCCACTGGAATCAAGCTATCCTGGCTGAAGAGGGGTGAAACCCCGAAACCGGTCCTAGGATGCTTGCTTCCAGTCCAGGGAGGACCTGGCTTGGCAGTTCGGGCTGGACTGTTCCCATGAGGCACAGGGTCAAGACTGATTTGCATATGGCTGGGTTCAAACTGGAATGGCATGGTGAGCAAAAGAACGATGGATTTAGGCCCAGATCTCTGTACTGGGGTGCATGTATGACATTGTTCTGCATTCGGTCCATCAACTGTTATTTTTGCATTTGTCACCCTGAGTGGGATGGGTATTCTCAGACGTAAGTCCAGTGCTCTCCATGCCACTGGAATCAAGCTATCCTGGCTGAAGAGGGGTGAAACCCCGAAACCGGTCCTAGGATGCTTGCTTCCGGTCCAGGGAGGACCTGGCTTGGCAGTTCGGGCTGGACTGTTCCCATGAGGCACAGGGTCAAGACTGATTTGCATATGGCTGGGTTCAAACTGGAATGGCATGGTGAGCAAAAAAAAACGATGGATTTAGGCCCAGATCTCTGTACTGGGGTGAATGTATGACATTGTTCTGCATTCGGTCCATCAACTGTTATTTTTTAATTTTACTACTACACAGGCAATCACAAGTACAGTTCTCTAGCAGGCACGAGAGCCTTGATTTCAATGGTAGTGCAGTGGCACCGGGGCCAAAAGTTGTCATAACTCCTCCTAACCACCAAATATTGCTATATTTTACTACTAAACAGGTAGTCACAAGTACAGTTAACTTATATGTGTATGTACTTTGTGGGCTCCGGAGATTAGCCCTAGGACTTGTCTGCTTCCGCTTAGGGACTTTTTTTTCTGTTCAACTTCCTCTATTTAACAGTCTTTTTAAAAAAAACACCAATAGAGGCCAGTAAAATACCAGAATTGCTTTCTGCTTGTTCAACTGCGTCTATTTAACTGTCTTGATAGAAAACAACCAGCAGTGGTCAGTAAAATACCACAATCACTTTTGCATTCTCTAAATTCCAGTCCATAGAAATTGTCTTACAGGAGCATCCACAGACAATAATATTTTTTCCAAATCTTGTATTTTCAGTGATATGACCACCAAAGGCCCTGATTTTATATTTAAAAACAGAGCTTTGGACTATACCATTTCCTGCTGAAATGCAATATTTCTCTCCATGTGTTCCCATACCTGGCGTATCACGCAGTTGGTGCTTACTTTCCCTCCATGTTAAAGAACAGTAGATGTTTAGCACCCAGGCTAATGTGCTGCATGGCTAAATACATATAAGGTACCAAAGGTGAGACCGATGCATTGCAAATGCTTGTTAAAGACAGGTACTTTGATGGTCCCTGCCCAAGTTAGTGAAAAATTTCCCACCTCTGCTACTTCAAATACATTTGTAGGAATTGGTGCCCAGAGTTCAGTGTTTTATACAGGTCCACCTGTACTCCGTCCAAGCCAGTTACCTTCCCTGAACTACTCTTCTGTAGGACTGCAATTACATCACTCATCTCCAATGTTACATAGCTGATCTTTTAGTGGGAGAAGTCAGTATCAGCTGTCTGGGTGTCAGTAATGTTCTGAGAGGGAATAAATATGGCAGTCTAGTGATTAACCCAATCTTGTGGCATAACTAATGAATTGATAGAAGGAGCTTATCCTCGAAGAAAGAAAGAAGGAAATAGAGAAAGAAGATTTAATAGTTTTCCAAAACAAAGGATTGTAATTTTTCTCACTTGCCTTAACTAGATTTCCCCACGCTTAATTCTAAATGTCTCTTTTCTGAATATTAATGGCTTGTTTGCATCTTAATCTACAAATACGAATGGCAGCTCCATCTCTAGGCACAGCGTGAAGACGTTCTTTATGTGACTGAGTACGAACTTTATTAAATAATCTATGCTATCTGAAAGTCGAAATCAAGTGTATTTCCATAGTTAATTAAAACCATTGCATTCCAATAAAAAACATTCAGTTACATTTGCTTAAAATACAGGATTGTAACACTAAAACCCATTTTCTATAACAACTGGAGAAATGTTTGCTGTACACCATGCAATTTATCCTGCGTGAAAGTTCAATTTCAATAAAGTGGAGTATCTATTTTTATCAGCTCTTGTTGGTTTTGTTAACTTTAGTTTTATAGAGGCACATATTTTCTCAAAGGTGGGTTTGACATTAGAATCACCAGCTTTGTCGTCTAGACAAGTCAAAATGTTTACAATGTATTTTGCAATTAATTTGGATTAAAAAAAAACTCCTGACTGCTTTATCATTGTCCCGTTGAGTTTGACGGCCTCTATGTTTTCCATGTGGAATGCTTAAGTAATGATTTTATGTTAATATAAAAAGTAAGCACGATTGTGGTCATTTATAAAGTACGGCAACATTAATGCATTTCCCCCTAGACATTATTAGCTGCTCTAAATCCTTCTCCAAACATTTAACGATGTCAGCATGATCAATATTGAATCAAATATTATAGTAATTAATTATTAATATATCAAGCTAAACCTACATTGTCAATACAGTAAATTGATAGTACGGGGAATCTAATTTCGACTTCAGTACTTCTGCCTGAAAAAGCGTGGACACCAGAATTGCAAAGCGTGGACACCAGAATTGCTAAATCTCCTTTCACTCTTGCTATTCTTGATGGATTGCAGAGTAAAAATATTCATAAGCCCATGTTTCCTGTTGAACAATTATCTGAATTCAGAATAAAACTTGCCCATTCATTTTTATCAACCTCCACCAGAACGCCTCCTACATTTCAGGAAATCAGTGTTATTTTTCCTTTCTGTCTGACTTCATGTTCAGCTTTGAGGTTTTTAAAATGTGTGTGATCTAGTGTAATGGGTACTGGTTGTGCCACAATGGTTTAGATGATCATGGATGGAGACTCAGAAGACCATCCCCCTAGATGACAATCTAATTCATCTATGGACTCTAGAAGCATGAAACAATTTCAAGTGTACAGATTTTAGATCTGTTCCACAACATTTAGTCGACCCTTATTTATATTAATATCAACACAAATTCTTAAATCGTCAAGTCTATAGTAAAACCTCCTCGGCAAAGCTTTAATTTTACAGTTATGCCTTTGTGCAATTGATAGCTGTAAAAAATTCATTTTTGCTGGTGGGATGGGGGGGGGGGGGAGTCACACTCAGGCAACATCCACAATCCTTGTCAGGGTGAACTTCAAAATGTTCATTAAATTAACCTGTGCTAAATACTCTGGTAGCTTGGCACGAAGTCATCAGGCTAAATTTGGAGGCAATGTGTAGAGTATTTATGCAGTACACAAATAGTAATAAAGTGATAACACAACACAAGCTAGATCCCTTGCAAATGTAAGCAAACATAGAACATTTTTATAAATAAAATTGCACCAAAATAAATGATATCCAATCAGCAAAAAAGAGTTGTGAAATTTAAAAGTTTTTGCTGAAATCTAGTGCTAAAAAGTGAAGGACGGGGCTCTCTAGAGCCACGCGGGTTATGTACAACCACCTGCTATGCCTTCCCCAAAATGAAGAGTCGGTCAGACAGTAGAGAATACAAGCGTACATTTATTCAGCATATACTCTGCAGAGGAGCCCAGTCAGGCCTTCACCCTAAGATGTCTGCCGAGGGGACTGACGCCCTAGGGTACGCTAATACATAATAAGCCTTTCTGGAGAATCCGGCCACGCCTCTAATGGAAAGTTACCAGCTTGAGCCGGGCATGAACAAAGGAGGTACAGAGAGATGAGCTAACACCTGCCAGATGGGTGCACTATAAGTAGCCCAATGCCACTGTGCCCGAGTCTCATGCTCTCCTAACATGGGACCAGAGCAACACATTGAGATTGGAACGCAGGAAAAGAACATCAGTTCATTAGCAAGTCGGGTTACAGCCTTGAACAGGAGGGAAAATAATAAAGTACTGTGTTCTGCTGAGACAAGCGGATTGAGAAATAAGGCCTAGTACGAGCACAGCCCAAGCAGTCTTCTAGTGATTACGAAATACAAAATGGAGTAAGCTTACATGCTGCGAGGAAAACTCAGTGGGTTGCATAAAGTGAATGCAAATGGCGTCTATTTACCCACATATTGCTAACCTAATATAGCATGTGTAAGTGCACAACTGGAAAGGGAATTTCAAACCTAACAAAAGATCAAAGCACCAACCGCGGGTATCTGATTGTGTGAGACTGTGTCAAAGTCAAAAGTTATGGCCGACCGTGATGGAGTGCAGGTCGGATACAATGGGTGATTTGAGCCTGGTCTTAGCTTACAGTCACTTTACCGTCTGAAGGAAATTACCTAAGAAGGTTGAGTTCAGTGGGGAAAGCAGCAGGCTGTGTCCAAGGATGGGTTGCTGATGCTGGGGAGCCACTGGATGAATCCTCTCTGAAGCTGTCAATGATGGGGGGAACAGCCTTGAGTGTGAAAAGCTGGATCTCCAGGCCGCGGAGATAGTTATCATTGATGGTGAGCTGATGTTTGTTGAGCCGAGTGAACATTTTTACCTTTGGACTTAGCCAACTTTTTGAAAGTTAAAGATCTCCAGAGAAACAAAGCAACATGTTTTAGCCAAAGAGGGCTCCAAAAGGACAGATACCGATGTTGGGACATCCTGCAGAACACGATTTGCTGCTGCAGACAATAGCGAAGAAGGAGCTACCGTGAAATCAGCCTGACCGGTGATGCACCTTGTGTGGACTGGCTGGCAGGTAGGTCTCAGTTCTCCAGGACGTTTTTGTGGAAAAAATGTTCAACTGTCAGCTTTTGTGGAAGTACTACCAACAATACTGGCAAGGGTTCAGGACCTGGTGGCAGCACTGGGGGTTACACCTCACATACCAAAATCTGGCCCTTTTCCTCTTAATTTTTCTCTCCTAGTAGTTTTGATTCCGGCAGCAGATGCATGTTCCATATATTGGCTTACCACTTTAATACCCTTGGATTTCTTGCATTTTACAAAATCGGTTCTTTATTTTTCATTTTCACTCCAGCAGAGGCCAGCAGCAGGTTTCGAAGCCTAAGGAGCTTGTTATGTCCCTGTGGCTCACATGAGAGGCTAGCCAACTAGTACTTGTAGTCACTTCTGTTGGTCCTGGGTTCAAGGAGATGGTTGAGCTCTCCTTCAAGCAGCAAAGGATTCCTTTAAGCAGCAGGGTGGTCCTTCTGGCAGTAGGGCAGTCCTTCTAAGGTTTTACGTGGGTCCAGGATTTTACTCAATAATTGTTCTTTGGGTCCAATATTTATACCTGGTGCAAGCTTTTGTGTGGTGAGGGGAACACTCTGTCCTCCCCAAATCTGAATCTGGAAAATTCATCCCATTCCCAGCTACGGCTCCAAGAAATCTGTTGGGACAAAACTCTAATGTCCGGTAACTTTGGATGTGCTGGAAAGAAGTTCTTTAGAGTGTAATTGGGGCAGAGAACAGCTCCATCCCCAACCATGCTGGCAGTACGGCCCATCCAGCATACAACTAGTACCCTTTTGTGTCACTGCTTGGGAGGTATGCAAAAAGCCTAAAAGCAGAGCTGTTTACAGTCATGTGACCCAGGATACTGGCAGAGGCATGAAAATGGTTATGGTAGGAAAATACCAACTTTCTAAAATGACATTTTCAGAATTGTGACTTAAAACTTGCCTTTACCATTAAAGAGGAATTTTAATTACGATTCATTTGAGTTTAAACATGACATCCCAACTAGCTCCCAATGCAAAATTAGCACTTTAGAAATATAATAAGCTAACCCAGCATTAATCAATGGTAAAAGATAGACCTTACAGTAGTGAAAATTGACTTTTTGAGTTTTTCACAAGAAAAACATGTAAAACTGAAACCCATACGTGCTACTTTTTCTGTACAATGCACCCTACCCTATGAGACTTCAGAGCCTAGCTTAGGGGTGACATATATATTGTAAGGAAGGTCTAGTCCTGGCATAAAGTTTATTTAGTTAGGTCGAAATGGCAGTTTAAAATTCACACAAACTACAGTGGCAGGCCTGAGACAAGTTTTAAAGTGGGTGGCAAAAAGAGTGCTCCAGGTCCACTCTTAGCATCTAATTTATAGGCCCTGGGAACATGTAGTACCATATAAAAGGGACGTACAATTTAATTAAATGTGCCAATCAGGTGTAGGCCAGTTTTATAATCCTTCTGGGAGAGAGCTAAAACCCTTTTAGCACTGGTTATCAGTGGTAAAGTGAACAGTGTAAAATTCAGAAAATCAGGAGGGGTGAAGGCAAATAGTGTGGGGGAATACCACACCAAGGATGCCAGGTCGAACAATAGCCTCTTTAATAGATATCCCACAAATTCTCAATCACATAAAATTGCACTGTACGTTCACCCATGCACATTTTTCTGGACCTTCCTACCCAGGAAACTCTCCTCACGAGTAATATTTCATTATGGAATCATTGCATATTGATACCCCTCTTGGACAACCTATGTATTGTTTAGTTTCCCAATTCAGTCTATTTATCAATTTGAGTGAAGTATAGAGGGTGGTGTCCATAAGAATGATGATGTAGGGAGTGGCTTTTAGGGGTGATTGGAAAAACCTCACAGGGCTCTGTATTACATGCAAATACAGTGCATGGTGATGGACTAATTAATAGAGTAGTGATACTGATGGACCCTCACCCATGCTATGGGTTAAGACTTGACTGTTCAATATTATCAGGACCTGTCCCCTCACTTTTGACTACCTTTGGATCTTACAGGACTTGGGCAGTGGCTTTTGTCATCACACTATACACGAAGCCCTCCCTCAGCTGTGCGTTAATGAGAGGGTTGGCATAATTGATTTGGTTACTCGATTGGATACAATTTACTTGGTTAGTGAGTGAGACAATATCTTATTCATGTAATTTGCTGAGGTATTTAATACAGACTCATACAGTTTCAATTCTTATGTTACTGCGTCCATCAGGGTTTTTATAGATTCCTTCATGGCGTATATTCTCTTAATCACATGCAATAACAGGGTTTTTATTTCCTCTGTGTTTCCAATTAATGATCTTGTGCCTTCAAAGTATCACATCTTTTATGACTTTTGGTTGTTTACTTTTTTGTTGAGTGACTCTAGCCACTACTTTTTTCTTCTTTACCGTAGGGGAGCCAGGTAGAGAGTTACTGACATTACTTAATTATGCATTCACCACTCATGGGTTATTTAAGAGTCTTAATTAGCATTTTGATGCTCAATCTGATCCTGTTTGAGGCAAACCGCGATCTGTCAAAACTTCACCTTTGCACATAGAAACTTTTCTGGAGCTTTTTCTCTTGAAGTCTAGCGAGGCTCCTGGTCAGGCCTGGCTTCAAGTTGACAACGGAGGCTTGGTTCAGCGCAAGGCCTCAGAGAAATCCTGGAAGTCTTGAGCTCCGGAACTTTCAGCGTGACAAACCTGACATCCAGGGTGGGTCGCAGTTCGATGTCTGTGGCTTTACTCTTGTCAACAGGTCGGTCACCTTATGGAGCTTATTGCCAAACATTTTCCAATCTTCTCCAAACTACTGGATCTTCTTCCAGAAGGTCCTTTTGGGATTCCAAAGTGTCCATACCACAAATCCAAGGGTCTAGTAGCTCTGAGATGGTCCTTGGTTGTTGGGACTATGTTTCCCAGAATGCACCTGGCCAGCTCCTTAAAAGTCTGCGGCACGCCTTCCAGCTGGGATCTTTTTGGTGTAGATGCGAAAGGTTGAGCTCTTTTAACCTGTTGCTTTTAGGGAGTCCACTCCTTCTCTTTGCAAAGTCCTAAGAGCTATAGTTCCAAGTGCACAGCAGGTGCAGTCATTCACAGTGTAATCATTTGGGGTGCAAGTCAAGGTTCCAGCAGGGATGTCCTTCTTCTCTTTGTACTTTCAGGCAAGGATCTGAGTTGCTAAGCAGCTCTTTCATTTGTATCCAGTGTTGCTGGGTGACCAGCAGGGGGGCACCCCTGACCAATGGGGTACAGGGTGCCAACCTCAGGTATGATAT
Source organism: Triturus cristatus (assembly GCF_964204655.1). Lineage (NCBI taxonomy): Eukaryota > Metazoa > Chordata > Amphibia > Caudata > Salamandridae > Triturus > Triturus cristatus. The sequence goes on from NC_140589.1 coordinate 855,239,820, forward strand.
GTGTGGCATATTCTTATCCCAGAAAGCACTATTCTTCCAAGATCCAAAATGGAGAAGCTTTCTCCTAGAGGTTAAGAGACTTCTAACCCATCCCACTGGTGTGGTTAAGTTTCCCTAACAGTCCCCTTCCAGCCCCTCTGCTAATCTAATTACTGTGATTCCTGTTTATCTGGGGGTGCAAGATGCGTGTCTACTCCACCTCCAGTCTGCCTTTTTCTCTACAGCTTGCAGCTCTCCTCCCACAGGAAATCCTTTGTCTCTAGTCAGGCCACTTCACACCTCGTTAAGACAGCTTGGCCTTGCACAGACTGACCAACGACAGCTGGGATGTTGGAAGACCGAATTTTGGCTTACCGAAAAGTAAATTCTAAAACTTCTTTTCAGGGATAGATATAATAAATCTAACAGTGGCAAGTTGTTGGATTTTTCTGGGGGCCTTTTTACGAGTACAGCGGTTCTGGGTCAGCCGTACTTGTGATAGCGGTCTGACCATCACCACCGTGGCGGGCCCACCCGTTGTATTACGATGGTGGAGTTGGGACCACCACAAGACAGCCACATCTGCCAAGTTCCAGGATTCCACGGCGGTGGTGGTGTGGAAAAGGGCAGTATTACGACCTGCTTTTCCACCACCCATTTCATCGCATGGAGCCCCCCATCAAAAGGGTGGCGAAAATGCATGCAAGGCCTCGGGAGACATGTTATGCTCCCCTGCAATTGCACCTTTGTTTGTGCATGGTGTGGCATGCACAACATGGTGCATTCCATACTGTACAGGAATATTCAGTAGGCGTTGTCATGATGGCGATCTGCCTCTTAGGCTCTCCTATGAGCCTAACAGACTGCCGGTGCACCGCCCGCCTGCTTCGCCACCCACCTGGATTCAACTCGGAATCTGGCAGGCAGGTGCTCCATGGGCTTGGCAGTCTTCCTGGGACTGCCTCGTGGTGATCCCAGATGAAGACCTCCAAATTTATAATAAGGCCCTATCATTTTGGTACTTTGAAGTGTATTTTAGCCCTTTCTTTCAATAATTACACTTCAATAAAGCATTCTCATGTTAGCCTATGGAGCCATTGGTTACAATGGGGGAACACGAAATTGGCAGGTTTTCCCTCTCCAGGGCATGTAAAACATATTTTATAACGCCCTTGCTTATAGTTACAAGGCACCTAGGAGAGACCTTAGGGGAGACGTATATGTAAGAATAAGGTATTTAAGACTTTTGAAGTACCTTTAATTCTGAAGTCGGATTTGCATATAATTTAAGTTTAAAAGCTGCCTGCAATGCAGGGTTAGCTTTCAAAATAACAGCAGGCACGTATTTATGGAATATGGTATAATTTTGCGAATTGTGCATAGCAAATGTAACACAAAATTGCGAAAGTTATGTAAGATCACACCCTCATAGTGGAAATCTTGCCAAGGCATATCTAGACACATTTGTCTTACACCGTGTCCAATTTTGGGTTTGTCTCCACAGTGCAAACCTGTATTTGAGAGGTATGCACCATGTCATTGAGAATCCAGAAAGTACCATTGGCTAACTCAAGTTGAAGATACTTTAATGAAGATCAGGTGTAGAAAGCTATGAGCAAAGGCTACATTATTGAATATGCCAACTGTTAGGGCCATTAAAAAGCGATCGGCAAGCGAAATTAGCAGAGTCTCTACGAAAAGGTTGTTCTTTGCTAGCTAAACGCTTTTGGCTTTGATCTTATCTTGATGAGAGCAGGCCAGAAAAATCCACGCATTTGGAACATAAATTACAGACTTAGGCCCAGATTTACTAGATTATCATGCGGTGCAGTGCAGCAGCTGCAAATGCTGCGTTGCACTGCGTGGGAAGGAGAGAGGAGGAGAGCGCCATATTTACAGAAATATGGCACTCTCCTCCCCTCTTAGCGCAGGTGCAGAAATGTGCTGCTGTGCGCCAAGGGCATAACACTTTTGCAAAATAATGCATGGGTGTCTCAGTGAGTCTAGCATAGGTTTTGTACTGGAAGGATACCCTTCCAATTCAAACTACTATGCTTAGACTAACTTTAACACTTTTCCCACTCTGTATGTGTGCTGTACAGTGCAGCACACGAGAAAAGTCATAAAAGAAAGGAGAAATAAAAGCATTTCTCCTTCATTGTGCCTATTTGAATTGGGCGCAGTTTTTTGCTGAAAAACCCTGTCAACTTTTTTAAGTAAATAGGGTTTTGAACCAAAAACCTTGGGTGGCTGCATGGGGACGCCCATGCACCACCCATGGAACGCTAAGTATTTCAAAGCAGCGCTATGCCCTGCCTTGCGTTACTTTCAAGTGATCTTCCAGCGCAAACCAGGTTTAGCGTTTGAAAGTAAATAGGTAAAAAAAAGATTTTGCATCGATTTGCGTCACTTTTGTGACACAAATATGGCGTAAAATCGTCTAATTTCTCCATATTTAAGCATTTTTTTAGAAGATTCGGATGTTTGCATCTTGTTTTAATGGTAACTGTTTCAGACTATGCCATTATTTCGCTCATGTACTGTATTTGCTTAGCTGTGCAGTTATCACATTTGAGATATGTAAGCCAAAACAAACTCTGCTTCCAGGTGGAGAGGTTCGAGTAAAGCGTCAATATTCTATGAATCTGTGGTGGAGAGCAATGTCAGCGACGAATATATGTCGTTACTACGCATTCCGTTGCAACGCATGCCTGTACCACGCATGCGTTACAACGGAATGTGTTTTCCACGCTTTGCCGTTACCTCGCTTTTACCTTTACTCCGCTTTTTCTTTTTTTGGGGGGGTGACCCCCCCCCCCAAGCCCCCTTTCTTCTTTTTTTTCTTTTTTCTGCAGGTCTCCGCCGACACTGAAAACGGACTGATGCTTTTTTTTGGATTAGGATGATGTTGTTCCGTGATGACGTTGCTTGCGTGGTGAAGATGGTCGTTGAAGCATTACCCGTTGTGAAGACGTTTACGAGGTAAGTGTATCGTTGTAAATGTAATGCGTGGGAAATGCTTCGTGGTAAAGGCTGTTTCCCGTCAGCGACGATACAGCAACATGTTCAGTGATATTGTACCTACTGCCTTCTCCACTCACTGACCCAATATGCTAACTAAATCCAGTTTGATAAGTCCAAGGGATAATTTCCCAAGTGCCTAGGCAGAAATGGCAATCCTTGAGAGAAAATGGTCACATAGTAATCATTTTAAACATCGATATATGGGTATCACAGATATTTCTGTGCAGACTGAAACTAAAAAAAAAAAAAGAATGCAATATTTCAAACATTTGGAAGGAGCAATAATAACTCTGCCAGTATGTAACACTGTTCAGCCGTACCGAGTTTATTCAAAACAAATATAAATTCTGACAAACAATTACGTTGTTTGCAGTGAAAGAGAAAGTAGCAGCAGGCCCCTGGTGTGTAGTCAACCAAGAAGAAGGAAAAAATAAAGTAAGGGAAAGAATGGGGAATCAAATAAAAATGTGATTAGCTGATACATGTGAGACAGCAAATTGAGGGACAAACAGTCATGGATAAAAATAGTGTAATAATTGTATCTGCAAAAAGCAAGAAACTTTGTCAGTCTCTATTCTCGTGTTGACGGCGTTTTGACCCTTTCTGAATAATAGGGTCTCATTAGGACTGAAGATAACAGGGGTCTAGGGAAGAAGAGGACTGAGTATTAGAAAATGATGGATCTATTAAAGATAGAAATTGTAAAGTACATATTGGCTTAATGGAAATAGCATCTAGTCTCTGGAGATTGGAGGGATGGGAGACATCAAATGAAGGCAGCATCCCTAAAGACAAGAGTAAAAATGCTTTGATACAAAAGGAAGCAGAGGGAGAGCAATTGTCAGTGGTGAAGTACACTGATTGACACTCACCTCAGTTCACTGGCATGTGGACCAAACAGTGATGGCTCAACGGTTTCTATGGAATTCGTGGATGACGAATAAAAAAAATGGCCACAATCCTAGGATAAGAGGAAGGGGTCAGTAAGGGGCAGGAGGTGGATGTAATGAGGGGCAAAAAAACAATACTTGACTCACCTATAGTCCACTGATGAGGATACTAAGTGTGCTTGGATCTGGCAGAGAAGGGTTCAGTGATAATAGAATCCCTGCAGGCAACCAAAGGGGAAGAGAAAAATGATACAAAATGATTAGGAGGAGGCCTAGATCAGTCCTATGGCTATTCAGGTGCTTGCTCTGCAAAAAATACCTTTTAGAGCCAAAATGCATGAAGTAGCACGTCCGATGCTGCTTGATGCTGGATCGGAGGCTACTCACAAGTGCCTAAGATAAGCATTCAGAGAAGCCGCCATGCTGCGTTCTCATGAGGGGTGTTTTGCTGGGCGTGCCAGGACCGCTTCGAACCAATCAAATGCGGGAAGCCTGTGGTGACTGGACACGCCAGTAATCATGGCTAAAAACTGGAAAAGGATGCCTACTGCCAAAATGGCAAAGGAAGAGTAAAAATAAATATTGATGAAAAATACAGAAATATTGTATGCAAGGGCGGGGATCAAACGCACGGTGGTAAAAAAAACATACTTACAGTCGCATAAACACTAATGCACGGGTCGATTGTGTAATGCTAGCAGTTAGCTACTTAGGCATTAACCGTGACATAGGTCATTACAAGGAAGGGAGGATTAGGCACAACTCACAATCACCAGGGGAGATGATACGTGTGTGCAGCCGCTAGTGAATTGATCTCTGTGTGGTGGCAGATCGCAAAAATGAAGGCCTATGAATGAGTGGCTAATTAAACTAAGGTCTTCACTGGGAGACTGTGAAATGTGAAAAGTGAAAGTTCCCATTCTCCTGGGGACAGGAAGGATAAAAGACGGCAAATAATGAAACGTGTCTGTAGGGGGGGGGGGGTCATAATAGACACCTTGCATGGGCACAGAAAATCCTCTATCCTAACCAATAGATGTCACTGGAGAGGAAATTCATGCAGACTAATATTTGAAAACATGATCAATCAAATCACAAAAAGGGGGTTCTGCCCCTTGAGTATACAGTTACATGAAGCATGTCAGAGGCTGTAGGCAAAAGATAGCTTAGTTCATCAATTAAATGAAAGAACGACATTCATCAGAGATATTAAGTCCATTTCTTATAGTATCGAAAGTGTCTATCCATTTGGACTCAAGTATTTGGAGGAGATACTTGATGTCGCCTCCTCTGATGACAACTTGACTTGTTCCAGGCACAGCCATTTGATGTCATCTAGGCTGTGTTTCTTCTGTACAAAGTGCAGGACCATTGGTGCTTTGAGGACCGCACACCGAATTCTACTCCTATGTTGCGAGATCCATGTTTTGATTTGTTGGGTAGTCTCTCCAACGTTCAGTAGACCACAAGGATACACCATACAGTAAACCACATTACTTGAAGAACAGTTGGTATGGTATTGTAAAGTGGTTGCTACCCTCATGTGTGAATGTTTTTGTGTTTGAAGTGAATTCATACGCGGTACAACTGCTGCATCCATAGTGGCCGGTGATGGGCTGTAAACCCCATCTAGACATGATGGTATTGTCCCTTTGGAATCTTTCTGTATTGGCATGTACAAGTGCCTGTTTTATGTTTCTACCGTTTCTGTAAGAGAAGAGAGGGATTTCTCTAAATGTGTCCATTATTTTGAGCACCGGCCTATGTCTTTTCATGATTTTCACAATATTGTTTGTGTCAGGGCAGAATATAGTGACACATACAATTTTGGTCATTTTAGCTTTAGTCTGTGTTTGAAGGATCTGTTCCCTTGGGCTAAACCAAGCTTTTCTTGGAATTTCTTATCAAGCGCTCAGGGTAAACTCTCTCGCGTGGTTTAGTGCTCAAGAAGGTTCCGTCTCTAAAGTAATCCTCTTTTAGGGAACAATTCCCACAGAGCCTAAAGAATTGACAAAACGGGAGATCATCCTTTATGGCCTGGAGGTGGAAACCTTTATACTGCAACAAGGTATTTCATTCAGTGAGCTTCCTGTAGAGGGACACAATGAGCTGACTTTCCAGGCATTTGATATTCAAATCGAGGAACGATATGTTGTTCCTATTGTGATTAGATGTAAATTTAAGAAAGGGTTGGCATTCGTTCAAATATCTAATGAATGACGTGAGATCAAATTCAGACCCTCTGCTAATCATAAAAATGTCATTGATGTACCTCTTCCAGCACTTGATGTTATCTTGGAAGGGGTTTTGGTTCGTCATAACAAAATCGGATTCAAATTTGCCCACATATAGATCAGCCAGATTGGGAACAAAAATGCTCCCATAGATGTACCTGAGCACTGTTGGAAGTAGTCGCCGTTAAAAATGAAGTAGTTGGTAGTCAGTGCTATCTCTATTAATTCTACAATTTACTCTGTGGGTACTGTCATAGGAGATGGACGTCTATTGAGCATGTTCTTAATCACCTCAATGCTCTCACGTTGCAGGATGTTAGTATGAAGAGGTTCAATGTCCAGGGTCACTAGGATTTCTTGAAAATAGCAACATCTAGCTTGCTAGAGTATAATAATACTACCAAAACAACAATGTCTCAACCAGTAATTACAACGCCAATTTTAAATAAATGCATAAATCATAAAGGAAGGGAAGCAAGAGACCAAGATAAGAAATTTGTCATTATTATTATACAAATAGTTATAACAGCACTATAGTATAATTAAATTAAATTAAAGTAGCCAAAAATACACCAATTGTGTACTGACCGTGCTAGGTGCAAGTGATAAGTGCAGTGACACAAGTGATATATACAGTGTGAAACGGCGCAAAGTGGAAACAAACATTAATCATAAGCCAATTATATAAATACTGTAAATCATTTGTATGATCTCAGCACTCTTCAAAATGCAGCCATTGTCCTGATGATGACCTTAATTACATAAGGTCGAAATGCCGTCGACATTCCAGTGTAATCCACGGCCACCTTAGGATCAATGCCTTATAACAAATGATTTACTGTATTTATATAATTGGCTTATGATTAATGTTTGTTTCCACTTTGCGCCGTTTCACACTGTATATATCACTTGTGTCACTGCACTTATCACTTGCACCTAGCACGGTCAGTACACAATTGGTGTATTTTTGGCTACTTTAATTTAATTTAATCATACTATAGTGCTGTTATAACTATTTGTATAATAATAATGACAAATTTCTTATTTTGGTCTCTTGCTTCCCTTCCTTTATGATTTATGCATTTATTTAAAATTGTCCTTGTAATTACTGGTTGAGACATTGTTGTTTTAGTATTATAATTCACCCGGTCTCAATTGGGTAAACGGGTTTACTCCTGTTTCACGTTCTTAGAGTATAATAATACGGCATATATTTGATCATCCAGTTAAATTTACATTTTGAATTACGTGGTTTCCTCATGAACAACTTCATCTGTTTGATCAGGCCTTTCCATTGTTAGCGCCACATTACAAGTCTCCCATAGATCCCCAATTCCCCTTGAGAATAACAAGTTGTGTGGGAACACCGTAACCCAGAGTTTCTCAACTGCACATATCACCTGCTGAAAAGAGGCAACATTTACGGGTGAAAATCTGGCTAAAAATGGGGAAAAGCATGGGTAATTGGTGTGTAAATACCCCTTCCTGCATGTTATTCCCTATTAACTTGCACAAGAGGTTATTGCCTCACCCTGAAAATAACAATGGCAGTGGTATCATTAACATGTGAGGTGAGAGACTACCATTAAATAAAAGTCATCAGACAACAAATGCCCAGGGTTTTTTGGCTAAGAAACCACCCCAGCCTTTGTTGAATATACACAGAGGTATATACTCCTTGGACTTCAGCGGTCAGCTCTAGGAATCTGACAATTCTCGTCTTCAGACAATTCTCAGTGAACATCAGTTCTCGCTCCATAAGTAAATAGAGATACTCTATTATATGTGCACCTTTTTAGTGTTCTTTTTCACCTTCTGACCATTGTGTTGAATCCCAGGGAGCATTCATTTCATGCGAAAAATCTATCTGTAGTTCATAGAGCAAATAAATCTCCACACACATTTTGTTTATTTGCTTTTCTGAAAGCCAACTTGAGCCAAATAAAGAGATGAAGTAGTCCATGTCTGTATGATATGGTAGCGGTAGCTTAAAGAGTGCCCGGGTCACAAATGAACATTTTACAGACGTTTTAAAGAAGTTCAGGGGAGAGAACTCAAACACATGATCCAATAATGCCCAGAAAACTACTTTCAATCAGTGTATCATTTATGGCATTTATATTGTCACACAATTTATGATGTCTCTTGGGCCAGTCTTGCCCTGAAGTTGCCCTGCAATGGGTGTGTTTTGTTGCTTTTCTGAATGCAGATAAATTAATTCGGTAGTCAGGCGTAGATTTCCAAAAGATTGCCCTTGGATGAAGAATGCCCTACCACCATTGTCTATGAGCCAGCCTCTAGGATCAGAGCAGGTAGGAGGGCGTTTAGATCAAGCTCAATAATATAGGCTGTAATAAACACGCAGTATTAACGTGAAAGCTTAAATAAAAGAAAAGTGTTTTTAGAATTATGAAAAATGTATACAGTCGCCATAGTTACACATATTAGGCCTAAAGCAGCTAAAGTCCTACGGCTAAAGGTTGTTCACTTAGAAATGTTAACATATGAAAGGATATTTGTTAGCCAAGATGAGATTACCTACAATGAAGATAATACAAAAATGTGTAACTCTTGACCTCCATAAAAAGATGCATTTTAATAATAATATTTTATGAAATGATTCACTTCTTTTCTTGTAAAATGTTTCTGTTTGAATAGAACTTACTGTTGCAATTGATTAGAATGTAGTCTTTTTAAATGGGAAACTGTGCACCTATATATGCAGAATCAGCACATTCCGTGCAGTCCCCAGGGAGTCGTAGCTGCGCATCGCGGTCCGGAGGCTTGCGTCTGGAGAGAGACGCCCTGCCAAGAGTCCATACTGACAGATAGGCAGAGAATCTATCTTACGCCCTATTCAGGGTCTGTACAGAACATGTGTGTGCAAGATGCTCCCTCAACTGGGAGTCAGTATTTGTTTAGCAGGCTGCTGACCTGTGGGGACCCTCTCCAGATGAGGTACCCCAATTATTGTGTGCACCAGGGGTGTAGTGTCCTCGGGCTCCTGCCCTATAGAGTAAGGTTTGCCCCACACTAAAGTTAAGACTGACACCCAGGCCCCAGTAACTAGCACCCTCACAGTGCCTACTCCCCCAACCCACTGTAGTGCCCCCCCCAGCGCAGGGCCCACCCCATGCTTTAGGTTTGGTGGGCCAGTGGGGATATCTCCCAGGGATGGAGTCCTTCACTGACTCCCAGGGGGAGGGGGACCCTCTGGGTGGGCTCCCTTGTGATGATGATTTCTATGATGCAGTAGATGAATTGATCTATAGGGCAGTGTATGAGGCCATGGCCCCACTGGAGGAGCGCCTCCCATGCCAAATAGCACAGGCATGTGACAAGCTGACAGGGCAGCTGCAGGCCCCGCAGCCCGCCTATTACCAGCTGGGAGACCCCACCTCCCGCATTCGAAACCGCCACTGGCAATGGGTCCTCACATGGTGGGGGTAGACCTTGATGTATTCACTAGACTTAAACAGGCGTTCCTGGCCAGCAACGTTCCCCCGCCCCCTACGCTGCTTTGGGAGCCCACAGGACTGTTTTCTAATACTCCAGCTCCAGTGTTTCCGCCCTCCCAGCAGACGAGGGCCATAGGGACACGGATGATGATGCGGGCCCCTACCGACCCTGGCTCCCCTCCTCTCAGCCCCCGGCCCCTCCGCCATTGACAGTCAGCGGCTCTGCTCAGATATGCTGGACCCTGATGAGTTACTTCAACCGAGGGTCTTCCGAATAGGCTCCATCGGAGAAGGTTACACAGTACGTGGCGGGCAACATTCGGATGTCCCTGAAGAAGGAATCCTGGAACTGCTATAAGGACGAATGTCTCTGTCCCTCCCACGAAGGCAGACGCCTTACATATACCCCCGGATGGCCACCTTCTTGAAACAATTAATTAAGAACCCTACAAAAGGGATAGACAAGCTTCTGGATACCCTAGGCCCATTAACAAGAAATCTGGATATGGCAGAGTAGGCCAAGACACCAGGTTCCCTGATTTACCCTGATACCCTACCTGCTTGGGCACAGAGGGCTATTGTCTTCTTGGGGAACGCGAACTGCACGTTATCTACTGAGAGACTTCGATCTTTGCAGATTAATGTGGATCCCAAGCTCGGAGACTTTGCTGACACGGAATTGGGTCCCATTGAGCAAGGGGCCCTTTCAGGGAACTCTTTATCAAGGAGTTGGGGAGGTTTGTGAATACTTTCACCTCCCTCAATAATGCGCAGTCCTCCATTATAAAGGTTTTCCAGGGGCGTGGCCAACCAACATGTCCGATCGGACGTAATTCCGATCGGCTCCTTCCCAGGCCCTGCTGACTTGTAAAATTAAGGTACCTTACCGGCTCAAAAGGCATAGCCTAGCGATGCCACGGCGGCGCCGAAGATGGGAGACTGCTCTGCTACACTTGAAGCCACGGTGTGCTGGTGGAGGAGCTCCAGTGAGGTGAAGGCGGCACAGCGGCGCAGGAGAAGAAATGGCGGCCATCCGGGGTCTGTGCTCACGGGCGCACAAGTGCTGATTCGTCGCGTCCCCTTGAAGTGGATTAGCTACGGGGGCACTTGTCGACATCACTCGCAGGGGAGCGTGCGCATGGAGGAGAGGAAGAGTGCGGACCTGGGAGTGGAGGAGTAAGCGAGGGGGTCCCCACTCGCGGATATCAGTGGCGCACGGGTTCCACGCAATTGAAGGGGCGGCCGAGCGCCGACCCTGCGGAGGGTCCCCCATTCCACCCAAGAAGAACCCCAATAACAAGGTCTCCAGCTACTTCACGTTGGCCGGTACAGGGGCAACTATACACGTCGGCCGGTACAGGGGCAACAGAAGAAGGGGCAACTCCAGGACTGGCAACCATGGCGCTGACCCGAGACAATCTCATATCTTCCCTGCACGAGTTCAAACAGGAGCTGTGCACTGAGCTAAGGCAGAAATGGAGGCCTCCTTTGAAACTTTCCGGGCTGAGGTGCGAGAGAAATTAGTGGGTGTCTAAGCAGATGTCGACTCTGTGGGTGCGCGTACACTTGACCTTGAAGCGCAGTAACAGGAGGTGAACGATAAGTTTAAGTCCCTGGAAGAAGGTACCACTGACTTACATGGCCAACTACACGATTCACTACTCAAATGCGAAGATTTGGAAAATCGCTCTCGCCGCGACAACATAAGAGTCTGAGGCCTGGTGGAGGATTGTGAGGACTCAGATTTGGAAGCATTCATGGTGGGCCTCTTCTCTTCAGCCTTAGGAGATGGCGGCCCGGAAGTTCGATTGGAGAGAGTGCATAGAGTTGGCCTGCACCTGCCGGGGGAAAACCAACGCCCGCGGGATGTCCTGGCTAAGTTCAGCTCATTCCATATCAAAGAAATGGTCCTGCAAAAGGCAAGGGCTACGGACACACTCACCTTCCAAAATGCCACGTGTATGCTCTACCAGGATGTAGCCCAAGCCACTCTCTTGTGTCATCAGCAGTTCCGTCCTGTCACCGAACATTTGCGAAAGAAGAAAGTCAGGTACCATTGGATATACCCCTTTGGGATCTCTTTTGAGTGGCAAAACAAGCAGCACCACTGTGTGGAACTATCAGAGGTGGCAAATTTGCTAGGCTTGGAACTCTCCACAACCTCATCGAACCCAGACGGGGAGGGTCGGCCGGATCGAGATAATGGAGGACAATGGCGCAAAATTGGCAGTAGAAACACGAAAGCACTCGTTTGAGGCTCTTGCTTGTGGGGGTTGCGAGGTTCCCATAGCTTCGCAGTGTTGGAGGCGCAGTCGCCCGGCGATCCCTCTGGATGGAGTCACTGCAGTCCTGAAGGGGCTGCTCTCTCCTTACCCTCCTCTCCACCCGAGGGAAGGACATGCAGAAGATTTGGAGAGTTGGATGGGGCAGAGGACTTGCATCTTTCATACCTGGTTGGGCCCTGGATGCCCGGATGCTACTTGATGCATTAATCCCAGCACCTGGCACGGTCATCTTGGGAGAACACTGTAACTGTGGTGTCAGGTCAGGGGGACATTTACATTTATGCTGTGGTGGGGGAGATGGGGTGGAGGGTGGTGGTGGCCGAAGAATTGCAAGTTACTAATCACTGGAGTTGAACCAGGGGTTCTTCGTCGAGACCACCCACTGCAAGGGCCTAGGCGCCAATGTTAACAGTTACTCAGTTGGGGGAAAAAGTTTTTCTAAGCAAACGTATGCCTTGATCTTGGCTATGACAAGGGCTGGGGAATGGAAATGGTGATGTTCCTTGAGTGTACTCTGGTTCTGGGATTTACCTCTAGGAGGGGGATTCTACACACTAATTTTAAGTATTTGTTTAGGTTTTATAATTCAGTTAGATGTCATGGTGCCCTTATTTTTATTGGTTATGGGCGGAGAAGGTGGGGGGGTGGTGGGAAGATATTTTCAGCGGGGCCCTTTAACACTAGAGCGGCATTCCCTCTTAAGTGCATATGGCGGTTAGAGTGGTTTCTTGGAATGCTCGGGGACTGAAATCCCCTAACAAGCGCCAGCAATTTTGGAAGTACATGCTTGATCACAATGTCCACATTGCAGCTCTTCAGGAAACACACCTCAAAAAGCTAGATGAACAGCGACTATGCCACAAAGCTTATCCCCTTATATTTCGATCTTCACACTCCTCGAAACAAAACGGGGTGGCACTGATATTTCACGCAGGGGTTCGCTTCCAAGCTCAGGACAATAAAACAGACAAAAGCGGGAGGTTCATTAAGGTTAAGGGGGATTTCAGAGGCCGCCAATGCACGTTTGCAGCGCTCTATGCTCCTAACACAGGTCAATAGGATTTCATTCCTTCCTTCCTTATGACTCTGGAGTCCTTTGCCCAGGGGGACATACTACTTTTGGGGGATTTCAATTTAGTCTGGGATCTGGATAAGGACACTACACACGCACACAGGGCTCCAGGAGGGGCGTTTGGAAAGGCGCTGCATTCACAGCTTCAGCTCATGGGGTTGGTGGATGTTTGGAGGGATGCCAATCCCACGATGCTGGATTACTCGCTCTTCTCACACTCGCATAGAACGTATTGTCATATCGACCAAATTTACTTCAGTCAATCCCTGCTCCCATCTGTGCTGCAAACTCAGTTCCACCCGATCTGCCTGTGGGACCATGCCCCCCTGGAGATGACGATCACTTGGCCAAATCGGCGCCCCAAACATGCCCGTTGGTTATTCCCCAACTTCTTATGCAGGGACAAACTTCTCCGTGACGAACTATGGAAGACCATTAATGAGTTTCTAGAGCTGAATGATCCTGAGGATACCTCTCATGCCACTACCTGGGACTCTCTTAAGGCTGTAATCCGAGGCAAGTGCATTGAAATTGCCCCTACTTTGCTCTCTCAACAATGTGCAGAGCGCCTCCAACTAGAACGAGAACTTACGGCTGCAGAACAGGCCCATAAGGCCAACCCCTCTTCTCTGGCTCAACGGAAAGTCACAGCCTTAAAGGGGAAACTACAGGCTATTTACACTAACAGAGCAGAAAAATCGATCTTACGTTTACACTCCAGGGGTTATAGAGCGGGAATAAAGTGGGTTCCATGTTGGCGCGCCAACTAAGGGACAAGCAGGAACGCGAATACGTCAAACAAATAGTTGATGAAAAAGGAGTTTCTCACAGGTCGGAGGAGGGGAAGGGAAGGGCCTTTGAGGACTTTTATAGAACCCTTTACACCTCGGAGCTTCCAGGGACGCAAGACCCCCCGGGGTACTTGGACCCCCTAGACCTCCCTCAGGTAGGGGTTCGCTCCAATGAAGAGCTGGCGAGACCCATTTCCGCTGAAGAAGTGCAGAAGACGATTGACTCCCTTAAACTCCAGAAAGCTACTGGGCCGGATGGCTTCTCAGCACACTTCTATCGTACTTTTGCACCGGGGCTCGTCCCCTTCCTAACTATATCATTTAATCTCATCGCCTCTGAGCAACAAGTTACTCCATCCATGGGAAAACCAGTTGTGGCAGTACTTCCTAAACCTGGCAAGGATCCCTCACTCTGCTCTTCTTACCGCCGGATTGCTCTTCTGAACCTGGATGCAAAAATCTACTCCAAAATCCTGGCTACTCGTCTTGAAACAATTCTCCCCACTATCATAGATCCGGATCAGTCCGGTTTTATGAAGGGGCGACAAACCCACGATAACTTATGGCGTATCGTCCATATTATTGGAAAGGCCTGCAAGAAAATCATACCAACAGCGCTTCTCTCGCTAGACACGGAGAAAGCTTTCGATTGCGTGGAATGGACTTTCTTATTTAAAGTGCTCCAGCGCTTTGGCTTCAGCGAATCCTTTATAGGGTCGATTCGCGTTAACTATCATTCTCCTAGCTCTCGGGTCCTTGTCAATGGAGTTGCTTCTTCCCCCTTTCACCTGACTCGCGGGACGAGACAGGGTTGTCCTCTATCTCCCCTCCTTTTTACCTTGAGAATCGAACCCCTGGCACATAGGATCAGAGGAAACCGGAGATCCAAGGAATGTGTTTTGGCACAGATGATCATAAGATATCGCTGTTCGCTGATGACATGCTTCTCCCAGTGTCAGATCCCCTGGTCTCTCGCTCGGCCATCCATGCTGAGCTGGAGTCATTCGAAGGGGTGGCAGGTTTCAAGATCAACCTAACAAAGTCTTTGCTTTTGAACCTGACAATACCCAAAGACGATTGGTGGAGGGTCGAGGAGGTGTCTCCTTTCCACTGCCCCATTAAGGAGATCACATACTTGGGGGTTAAGCATACCCCTCAGGTGTGGGATCTGTATCAAGCTAACTTGCCCCCCTCCTGCAACAACTAAAGATCGATCTGGGCAATGGCTTGCGGCTTACATCACCAGGTTAGGCAGGATTATTGCCATTAAGTTGAATGTTCTCCCCTGCTTACTTTATCTTTTTCAAGGGCTGCCTATTCCAGTGGAGGGAGGTCTATTTAGGGAATTGAGGTGTATGCTAACCAAATTCATTTGGCAGGGGAAAAGGGCACGACTTCCCTATAAGTTGCTTATTAGACCCCGCAAAGAGGGTGGTCTAGCATAACCAGACTTTCAGTCCTATTATCGAGCGACGCAAATGCGAGTGATTACGGAATGGTCGCTGCGGGCTTCGAAGAAACATTGGCTGCACATAGACAGACAGATAACTGGGAGCACCATGTGGGATCTCCTCTGGTAACCTAAGCAAGACAGACCACTCACTGCCTACATTAGCACGCCTACGTCCATCACACTTACGGTCTGGGATTTCCTCACTGCCAGACTGCACCTTATGACAATTCCCTCCCCTCACACACCTATACATTTTAACGCTGCTTTTCCCCCCCCCGCTCTACAAGAGGGTCCCTTTGAGGCTTGGAGGGAGGGCGGTTGCCACATGATCTCTCACTTGTTTGACAGAGGTGAACTCCTCACTTTTCAGGAATGCAATAAACAATTTGCATTAACTAACAAAGAAGAATACCACTACTTGCAGCTGAAACACTGGGTGCAGCAGCCCTTGGTGCGGCAGGCTGCCACCAAGGAGTTGTTCCCTATCGAGAAGTTCGCTCAGTCTGGGGCCTACAACTTCCCAATCCTTGCGTTCACTTTATTTTTCTAATTTGCACCATGACATCTCAGTTCTGTTTATTTCCTTTTTTACTTAGGTATAATTAAGTTTCCTTTCCCTGTTACTCTCTCGGGGGGGGGGGGGCAGATTGTCATTTGAAGACATTGACAGGAATGCATCATGTTATGATGAAGCTGTGTTATATATTAAAGTTCATTCACCTCGGACCTGGCGGTGAAACTGTAACTTTCATGAGCGAACTGTATATCTGGGCGGATGTTATTTTCGGTTAATGTTACTTACGTAATGCTTTTGTCGCACTCTCTGAGAACATTTCAATAAAACACATTTTGAAACAAAAAAGTTTTCTATTACCGTGTTTTACAAGGGTGTGCTCATGGTAAGGTTCGCTCGGCTGGCTAGCCCAATAACCAGAACAACCCCAGAGGGCAAGGCTCCCACCAAGGCCAGTGCCAAGACCAGGCCAGATTCGCTAATTTCTACCCCGCAAGAGGGTGACACGGCAGAGGAGCCAGAGGCGCAGGCACCTCCAACAATGCCTGTGAGTGTTTTTCCTTCTTCCCTTGTAAAAGTAGGGGGCCAGCTGTCAAATTTTTTCCAGGCCTAGATTTCCATTACGGGGCCGCCTGGGTGCTATAGATGATACAAGGGCTCCTGATAAAGTTTTATGGAACCCCCACAAAAGCTGAGCTCCCGCAATCCATCCGCTTTGCAGCGGCAGAGTTAGCTCTAGTGTACGAGGAGATTAAGTCCCTCCTGGCCAAAGGCGTGGTATCCCTGGCTACTCCGCACCCCAGAGGGTTTATCAGCAATCTATTCCTAGTAGACAAGGCAGATGGGGGTCAGTGCCTGGTCATCAACCTGCACGAATTCAACAAGTGGCTAGTCTATCGCCACTTCAAGATGGAGCGGATCCACTTGCTGCAGGATATCCTCAGACCGCGGGACTGGATGCTGCATCTAGACCTCAAAGACGCCTACCTCTTGATTCCAATTTTTCCCCTACACAGGCAGTTCTTTCAATTTCCACCCTACCCTTTGGCCTATCCTCAGCCCCCTGGTGCTTCCCAAAGGCCCTTAGACCATTTCTGGAACACCTGAGGTCGCAGGAAATGAGACTCATTGTCTACCTTGATGACAAAACCTGGGATTCGTAATCAACAAGTCCAAATCCCTGTTAGTCCCCTTTCAGAAGGTGACTTTTCTGGGTTTCGTGATTGCCTCCATTGAGGCTTCTCTCATCACTTCCTGGAAAGTGATGGAAATTCGCCATGAGTTTCGGTGGGCATTCACTAACCTTCGCATCTCACTGAGACAGGTAGCACACCTGATGGGCCTACTCTCCTCCTCCATCCAGGCCATCTAACCAGGGCCGCTGCATTACTGCGCCCTCAAATGCTTAAAGACTCCCCACCTGCACAAGGGGCTCTCGTACTCTCAGCAGGTGACCCTCTCCATGGAGGCCAGAGAGGTGATCAACTGGTGGCTAGCCAACATGGAGGCATGGAACAGTCGGGCAATTTTCAGTCCCGCTCCAGACATCGTCATAGAGTCCGACGCCAGCAGGTTAGGCTGGGGGGCCAGATGTGGCAAGTTTTCCATAGGAGGGTTGTGATCTCCTCCCAAACAACTAATTGGAGTTCCTCAAGGGTTCCTTTGCGATCTGATGTTGGATCAAAGATACAATCCAGTCTTGTGTCCTCCTCAAGATGGACAACGTTTCAGCGGTTTGTTAAATCAACCACCAAGGGGGCACTCGTTCGAAGGCCCTCTCTGACTTAGCCGCCAACTTCTAGCAATACTGCCTGGATCACCAGATCTTGGTTACGGCGGAATACCTCCCGGGTCAGGGCAACTAGGGAGTTAACTTTCAGTCTTGCAATTTCCGAGATACGAGCCTGTGGAAGCTTCATGTGGTGGTGTTCACGGACCTCCAAAATAAATGAGGTCCTTTTTCAGTGGATCTATTTACCTCATGCCTAGACCACCAACTGCCCAGGTTATTCAGCTGGAGACTGGATCCTCTGGTGGTAGCCACGGATACGTTTCTCCAAGATTGGAGGTAGGGGAAGGGATATGGCTTCCTCCCATTCACCATGATCATGAGGGTCTCGGCTCAAGTCCTGCGGCAGTCGTCGGAAGTGGGGATCGTTACACCGATTTGGAAGTCGCAAGTCTGGTTTCCAGTTCTTTTGGAACTTTCTTGGGATTCTCCAATCCCTCTCCCCCTGTTTCCAGTGCTGCTACTCAATCCAGCACAACAACCCCACCTGCTCATCTTTCAAGGGTCACTGTCATTCATGGAGTGGCAGATTACCAGGGACTATGGTCGGTCCCAGGCCATTCGGGCATGGCTGAGAAGTTCATGTCAAAGGCGTGGCCAGACAGCACAATCAAGCGCTATAAGTATACCTGGTGAATTTTTGGGCCTCTTTGGCCGAGGAGGGTTTGGCATACAGGTCCATTAATAACTTCCGTTCAGTTATCTCGGCGGGACACGCAGTGATTGATAGGGCCCTGGTGGGGGAACACCTCTTTGTATGTCGCCTCTTGTGGGGGATCAGGTTGTCCCTTCCCCTGGAACTTAGGTACTCAGCAGCACTCTGGGATGTGAAGCAGGTGCTGAACCTTTTTCTCTCTTGGGAACCGGATAGATTTCTGCCCGGAAAGGAGCTTTCGGCAAAGCTGGCCATGCTTCTCTGTTTTATCTCTTGCAGACGAGTGTTAGAGGTCAGAGCTCTGGACATTATTGACTGGATTTTTTCCCCTTCGGTGATAAATTTCACAATCCGTAGACGGACCAAATGCGGAACTAATGCAATCTCATACCCGTTCTTTCTGGAGTCTCCACAGTTGTGCGTGGTGTCTTGCCTTAAAGCCTATGGAGAGATGTCGGAGGAATTACACCACCCTGGCGAGCGGAAACTCCTCAGTGCTCTGCGGAAACCACACAGAGCGGTATCGTCTCGGTGGGTGATGCAGGAAGCAGGTATTGACCTGAAGCTGTTTGGAGCCCACTCCACACGGTGTGTGATGGCTTCAAAAGTATTCACGATAGGAGCTCAGTTGGAGGATATCCTTAACGCCGCAGAGTGGCCTTCGGACACTACGTTCAAACGGTTTTACTTCAAACCGGTACTGGAGATGGCCCACATAGTGGTAAGTAAGCTTTAACCTAGCATAATTCTCGCCTCCAATCCTGAAATAGAATCAAAGATTTGATAGCTATCGTAACAGAAAGTTTCAATCCTATTAAGGACTCGGAGGCAAGGATTATGCCACCCAAGGATTACAGATTGTTGGAACCCTCCCAACAACTAGTAAGTAACAATGT
The DNA here is from genome assembly GCF_964204655.1 of Triturus cristatus. NCBI lineage: Eukaryota > Metazoa > Chordata > Amphibia > Caudata > Salamandridae > Triturus > Triturus cristatus. Next base: position 855,258,860 of record NC_140589.1, read on the forward strand.
TTCAAGTTTGTAACTATGCTAATTTGCATTGTTGACTGTACTGCTTTACCTGTGTGTCGGTGGTCTTTGCTTTTCCTTTTCAGGCTAAAACCTTAGCCGTGGATGTATTCTGAACATCTCCTTTGGTTGTAGGAATGGATGCAAGTAAACAGGACCAGTGAGTTGACGTATGAGGCTGTAAACCCACCAACTTACCGCAAACCATGGCTCCCACGACAGAGAACTGTGAGCTAATTAATAATTTTTTCACCGACAAAGTGACCAAAATGTAGGCGTCTTTTGATAATCCCCATGAAGACGCTAATATTCACTGGGAAAACCTAGCACCTCATCCTTCTGCACAAACCCACCTGACACTCTGATTCCTTTTTCAGAGGAAGAGGTGGCCAAATCTATGACTGAGGTCAAGGCAGGATCTCCACTTGATCCTTGCCCGCACTTTTTTTTTAATAGACTAGGGTCGGTGTTGTGTCCTCACCTCACAAAAATACTCAACCAATCTCTGGAGCAAGCCACCTTCCCAGACTTATGGAAGAAAAAAGTGGTTTTCCCTCTTCTAAAGAAATCAGGACTTGGAATATATGACCCAGCTAACTATCACCCAATTTCCCAATTGCCTTACTTATCCAAAGTTCTGGAGCGTTTAGTTAATATACAACTTACCACCTTCCTCGAAATCCAACAATTTATTTGATTCCTCACAGACTGGTTTTAGGGCCAATAACAGCACCAAGGCCACTTTACTAGCTGTGTTTGATAATATTAGATAACTAGTTGATCAAGGCAGAGCCGTAGCATTGATTTTATTAGATCTTACTGTGGCATTTGACACCATATCACACACTAAACTACTCCAAATCCTACACAAAAAATGGATATGTTTCCTCTCTGGTGGATATTAGTGGAAAATGGGGTTTTAATATATGCTCATGCGCTGATGACACTCAATTGGTGATCCCCCTGATAAACTGACTGACCAATACCAAGACCAAGAACAACTTGATAAACTGTCTTGCTGAACTTGCAGGCTCGATGTCCCAGCACTGTCTAAAACTAAACACCGGGAAGTCTGAAATTCTGCTCTTCGGGGGCGCCCAGGGGAATTTGGACAATAGCTGGTGGCCCCAGGCACTAGGCACCGCACCAGAACCCAAGCCCGTGGCAAACAATCTGGGCATCATCTTTGATGACACCCTATATATGCAGGACCAAGTACGCACTTTGTGCGGAAAAGCATTTTCTACACTAAAACTGTTCAGACTACTTTTTCCCTGGATCCCACTAAATTGCAGACAAACTGTAAAACAAGCTCTGCTCCTAAGCAGACTAGACTACGGCAACGCCCTTTATGTTGGCATGGCCGAATATATTTTCTCTGGACTTCAGGTGGTCCAGAACGCTGCCTTAAAACTATTATGTAATAAACGAAAATACAGTTCAGCATCCCACTGCTTGAAGGAATTACATTGGCTACCAGTCTGCCAGAGACCCAATTTCAAGCTCCATTGTTTTACGCATAAAACCATAAAAAGACCGCAAATCTTGCAAGGCAAGCTTCATTTCCACGTCCCCTTGCGCAACTTGAGATCATGTCACCGAGCCCTCGCCTCAGTCAAGCGCACATCCAAGGTTAGGATGGGTGTCCAAATTAGCTGCGGTTCTTTGGAACAACCTACCCCTTGATCTTCGCCTGACAGTCGACTACCTGCTGTTCAGGAAAAAATTGAAAACCACTTTGTTCCCCAGATACTGATCCTATCAATGTTCAACCTGCACTGAACTAAAATCCGTCCCAGCGCCGTGATGTCCCTCGGGATGATCGATGCGCTTTATAAATACCAATAAATACAATTACAAATACAAATCTCGTACGACGAAAGAGGATGAGTGGCCAGCAATGACGGACTTTGAACAGTGTTGCAGACACCTGATTGGTTGAAAAGAGAAACTGTCAGCCTGTCAGACTCTATTGTTTTTTGTTAACATTCACAAGGCCTCATGGGAATTGTAGTTGTTTACATTTGATGTTAAAAATAGCTGCTATTCAATAAAGTGGAGAAAGGATAGCATAATCCTCGCCTCCGAGTCCTTAATTGAATTTAAACTTTCTGTTACGATAGATAGGACATTTTTTATTGTATTTCATTTCCTTTGAGAAGCAGAGAAGAATTGTTTATTTTTACATTGTTTCTGCTTATTTTGCATTGTTGAAGGGGTGAAATTGTGTGTATGAGAAAATTGTAAAGAAGGGTAAACTGCTGCAAGGATTGAGATCATAGGTCATAGTGTGCCGCTGTGAGATTGGTTGGTTGGTGTATTGCCATGCTGCGATTGGTTGATAACAAAACAGTGTAAAGTGCTGTGATAGGTAAGTTATTATGTGAATAACGGATTGACATTGGTTAGCGAGTCTTTGGTTTTTAAAAGCTTTAACAGGAGTGGAGAAAGAATTTTGACGTTTGTGGAAAAGAATCAAAACATTTGGCCATTGAATTTCATTATTGTTATTTTGCTAAATAATCTGAAATCACTAAATGTTTAAAGAGCATTAAGAGTGTGAAAGTACGAATGGTGAAGAGGCACCTCTTGAGGGTATACCTGCACATTACATAACCACAAGTGTGGGTGCACACATGTTTATGGCTTTGTCAATGGAGCAAGATCATTGAGAATGCGGGTCCTTTGAGGTTTCCAAGTATGGGACATTCGATCTGAGAGTTATTGAGAGATTGAGAGATAAGCTGTACGAAATGAGGCCACCACCTAGAACCTGTAACCAATGCTGAGGGAATACTGACAGTGGCTACAGCCCCAGTTGATTGTTTACCGTAGTTCTCATACCTGTAGCTCGAGGAGCTTTTGGGAGAGCACCATAGACAGGGTGTGAGAAATAAGAGCCTGTTTGCAGCAATCCCCACATACTTTTTGACCCCATTTTGACCACTAGATGCTGGTTTTCTGACTCTGACTGTGCCCTGGAATCTGCTAATCAGACCCAGGACCTGTGCTCTTTGTATAAAGTTCATGGTAATTTGGTATAATGACAGGCCCCTGTAAGTCCCTAGTATATAATAAGACAAGAGGGATTCAAACTAACTACCTATATGTCCTTAGTATGTAATAGGAAGGTTTGGAGGCCCAGTAGATTTCCAGCACTGGAGTGAGAGCTATTGTGGTGCCTGCTGTCATTTTAAAAGGCAGTCCTACCTTGAAGCTACTTTTAAATTGAAATTATATGCAAATTCAACTATGGATTTAAAAGGTACTTCCAAAGTATTAATCTGCCTTAATTTTACATACACATTACCCCTAAGGTCTCCCCTAGGAGCCCCAGAGATAGGGTGCCTTGTAACTATAAGAAGGGACATTATAAAATATGTTTTATAAACCCTGGTGATGGACAAACGTCCAATTTAATTTTTCCTCATTGTAGTGAAAGGCTCAATATGCTGACGTGGTAATATTGTATTTAAATATAAATATTGTGGGGAGTCACATAAATATACTTCAAAGAATCAAATTAATAGTGAAGATAAATCCAACAACTTCCCACTGTTACATTTATCATAACTATGACAGAAAATATTTATTACATTTTGTTTTCTGTGAGCCAAAATTCAGCCTTCCAGCTGCTCTCTCCTGATTATCCAGACTCTGCTCAGGCTAGCCAGGCTGCTCTACTGAGGTGTGAAAAGCCCTGCTAGAGAGATTATGGGTTTCCTGTGGGTAGAGAAGTACAAGCTGTGTAGCAGATGGCAGGAATGGGGTGAGGGGTAGCCAACATGGTCTTCAAAGGGAAAATGACACTTCAGGACTACCATATCTTGTCATCCACAGCCACAAAGGAACCCCTGTAATTAGATTAGGGAGAGGGTTGGTGGGGAGTGTTTAAGAAATTTAGCCACATCATTAGGCTGGCTTAGCCTGATCCAGCTCCTCTGGAGAGATTTTCTCCATGTTGGATTTTGAGAGAATAGTACTTTCTTGGCTAAGATTATGCCACACCTGAGTAGCACCCTGCAGTCCATTGGTCAGGGGTGCCCCCCTGCTTGACACCCAGAAACTGTGAATACATTTGGGGGCACTGCATAGTTCCTCAGATCAGTTGCCTGAAGAGACAAGAAGAAGAAGGGCTGCACTGCTGACTCCCTGGCCTTCACCATGAGGACTGCACTCACAAGGACTGCACCTGCTGCACACTGTGGGACTCAGCATTAAAATAACTTTACCTGACTCTGAAAGTCCAAGGAGTTGACTCCCTGCAAGCTACAGGTTAGCAGAGCCCACCTGCATCATCTCCACCAAGTGTCCCCATCCTGGAGGTCGTCCAGTAGACTTTTAAGGATTTGGCCACGTGCATTGTAGAAATTGCAGTCCAGGCATCCCAAGAACCATCTAGGATGTTCCACACCCTTAGATTAGTATTGTGGACACTCTGAACCTTCAAGAGGAATTTTAAGAAGAATTTACTGGAGTTTGGAAACTTTGGGGCAACTTTTGGAAAAAGCTCTATAAGGTACCCACGTGACGCCGAAAGTCAAGACGGATACCTTCAACCGTGACCTGGCCTGGATTTCAGGTTCATCCCGCTGAAAGCTCTGGAGCTCCAGACTTCCAGTATTTGAACGGGGTCTCATAGAAAGTCAAGCCAGCAAACCCACACCGAATCCAGCCTGACGAAGTGCCTTGCTTGATGCTGAAGGAAAAAGCTCCATAAAAATGACTGAATGTGAATGTAAAATTTTGACTGAGGCCTCCTGCTGAGTGTATCCAACCAGGGCTTTGTTGCGGTTGGCCACAAAGTTTGACTTTGTCCCGGTCAAGTGCGACCAGATGTCCGAAAGTGGTGCTATATATTTTTAAGCACTAGAAAGTGTTTATTCTTTAAAAATTCCTATCTCCAGTTCCTTACATTAGTTGTTGTCCTTTTGGTATCTATTTGTTCATATAAAGAAAATCTATTTTTATAAATTGGACTTGGATTTTTATTGTGTGTTGTGTCTTACTTATTAAGTGTATCGGTGTGGTTTCAATCCTTTACAATCATGTCTCCGAAGTTACGCCTGCCTGCTCGTGGTCAGCTACCAAGGGATGAGCAAGGGAATAATTTATTGAGACCTTGAATGACCCTGTTATTGTGTTTGTGGCCTCATTACTAGTGGTATGTCACTACTTATCACTACTAATAATTCACTTTCCCAAACAGGGTTTATCCCGACATCACAGAATTCACAAATTGTCACTTGGACACCACCACAAACAGTTCAGTCATTTAGAGAAGGGAGAAGAATTTACCTTACAACAGCAATGAAACAGGGTGAGATAAATTTGTTCAAAGACGGGATTTTTCCCCATGGTTTGAAGAAATGGTAGGGGATAAAAAGACAGAGAGTCTATCATTACACAGGTATGCAAGGTGGTTTTGTTTCACAGGGTAGAGGTAGAGGTGTTCTGGTTGATCCGAATTCTGATGTAGACTTTGCAACGCTAAAGACAATGACCTCTTGTCGCCTTTGTAATAAAATCGGGCATTGAAAGAGGGAGTGTAGACTCAAACCAGATAGAATGAGTGGGAATTTTCAAATGCAGGGATGAAAGCAGTCAGAGATGCAGAAGGTACCTGTTTAGCAAATGTAAGTGCCAATGCAAAACCAGGTACCAATGATGCAAGTTCCACAAGCGCAGATGATCCCGCAGAATATGGGAAACTCCAGATTAAATCTAAATCATTGTCCAAAGCAAATCTGAATCCATTTCAGAAACAGAACACACTTCAACAATTCCCAAAGTTAGACAATGACAGTTTCGGCTCCGACAATTCCCACTACCAGTGCCTGAGGGGGGAAGAAGTGAGCGTGCTTGATGCAGCCTAGGAGGTAGACCAAAGTGGACCATCTGTAGAAGGAGAGGTAAATGATCACCACATGTCTTTTTCGATTGACACAGAAGCTACCAGATTTACAGTAAGAACAGTGGAATTCCCAGACCAACCCCTCTCAGGAAAGAAGATCCCAGTCAGGAGTATCAAATAAATAAACAACAAATCCAGTTTTAGAAAAGGTCCCGGTAAACATAGGATCATTTGAAGAAAGTCATCAGTTTGTAGTTTGTGATGTTAGTCCCATAAAATTGTTAGGCAGAGACCGATTGTGAAAACTAAATTGCACTATTTACTGTATTCCAAATGGTGCCAAGTTTCAGACACATGATGAGGATGTGGAGCTCAAAATGGCCTGACAAGAAACAGCTGTAGGATTATTTTCAGTAAGGACAGTGGAAGAGCAGTCTCCTATTTTGAAAGAAACAGTGAACCCAGAAGTGTGAGATTTCAGAGGGAAACATATTGGACTGATTAGAGGCATAGAACCTGTCAGAATTACAGTAAAACCTAATGCAGTGTATCCAAGGACACCACCTTATAATTTGAGTCCACAAACAATTGCAAGAATAACTCCTGTGATGGAAGATATGTTGAGGAAAGGGATTTTGAGGGAAATCATGGGAAGTCCTTGTAACTCTCTAATCATGGGTTTACAGAAACCTAATGGTAAATATCAGATTGTGCAGGATCTCAGAAAGATTAACAGTATTGTTGTCCCATGGTACTGAATAACGTCACCATACTTGTCCAGATCCCCTGTACTACAGAGTGGTTCACAGTCCTGGATCTGGTCAAGCCTTCTTTTCTGTTCTCCTTTGTGTTCAGAGAGAGAGTTTTGTCATGGTGCAGAATTCCAAAGGGATATACAGAGAGCCAATACATTTTCAACTGGATCTTGAAAAACAGTCTGGGATCCCTGCAAATGCTATACAGATGAGCTCTCGTGCAGTGCATTGATGATCTACTTGTGGCATCAGAAACACAAGAAGCATGCAAACAGGACACACTTGCTCTTCTGAATCATTTGGCTGAAAACTGACATAAAGTGTCACCCGATAAACTGCTGTATTGTCCAAAAGAAGTCCAGTACTTGGGGTATGTTATTGGGAAGGAGTCAGGAAAGTGTCACCAGAGAGAGTGGATGACATTTTAAAAATGAGCCCACCCAGAACACAGAGACAAGCTGAAATGTTCTTGGGAATGGTTGGCTACTGTAGATACCAAACTTTTCCTTAATGTCTAAGCCTTTACTAAGTTTGACTCACAAAGACATACCTGATCCACTTCCATGGGACAACTAGTGCCTAAGAGGTGAGCGAATGTCTCTGTCATGTCCCAGCACTAGGAATGCCTGATTACAGGACGATGGTTACATTATTTTGCAGTGAGAGGGACAGCTGTGTTTTCTCAGTGCTTTCACAGCTGCATGGTGATTCCCGGAGACCTTTGGCTTATTTTTCAACCACTCTTGACCCGGTAGCTGCAAGAAGATCCGGCTGCCTTAAAGCGGTTGCAACAGTGGGGATTAGTCTTGAGAGGTGTGAGAGCATACTGATGGGACATCCTTTAATTTCTATGGTCCCTCACTCTGTAGAGATTTTGCTAACCAGATCAAAAACATGACCAACACAAGACTTACCACATATGAGCAACAACTGCTATCTAGAGAAAGTGTGGTACTTTAACTGTGCCAAATTCTTAATTCTTTAATCCTAAAGCCAATTAATGAAAATGTTGATAATGATATTGAAAATGATTTACTAGATGTCACAGATTTGTGCACCAAGTCAAGGCCAAAAATGAAAGAGGAACCCCTAATTGGGCTTAATTATGATTATGTAATTTTTGTTGATGGCTCATGTTTGAGAAAACATTCGTAGAATCCTGAGGGCAGCTTATGCTGTCTGTGCAATTCAAGAAATCACAGAACTTCATGTCTTCAAAATGTCATCTCTGCACAATTTGCAGAACTAATTGCCCTACCAAGAACCTTCATTTTAACACCACATCTGAGAGTGACTATATTTACAGATAGTCAGTATGGCCTCAGTGTCGTCCACGGCCTTGCACAAATATAGTCCCAGAGGAGTTTTATGACCTTCGGGAACCCCCGATTAGGAGCGGGGTGCATGGTAGAAACTTGTTAGAAGCACTTCAGCTGCCAGCAGAAGATGCAGTGGTTAAATTTGCAACTCATAAGAGTGGCAATGGATATGTCATTGTTGGAAACAGATAGTGTAGGAGACTAGGATCTGCACCTTATGTTTCCCCCACTTTTTTTCTGGTGTTTATACGGGTTTCTGGTTATAGTCTGTCTGGGACCCTACTAATCAGGGCCCCAGCCTCTCTGTTCTCTCTAAACAACTTGGAGTGCATATTAGGTGCACTAGTGATTGGATACTGTGGTGCCTTATGAGCCCCTAGTATATGGTACCTTAGGTACCAAGGGCATAGGTACTTCACAGACCTACCAGGGGCTGAAGCATGTATTATGCCACCTCTGGGAAGCAGACTAAATCTGACACCACAGGCCTGCTACTGCAGCCTGGGTGAGGTAGTGTTAGCACTCCTCACTGAGATATAGGTTCACTATATCTCTCCCTGCACACACATTTAAACCTATCAGTCACCCCTAAGGCAGGCCCTATCAATCCTGAGGGCAGGGTGCTTGGTTTCCATGTGAGGGGGTGCCTCTGCCTGAGCAGGGCCCCTCTGCAGCTCTCAGAGTCCATTCTCTGGGGCTGTTTGTGAATGCGGTCAAACTATATACTCTTAAGTGCATTATAACCTCGCGGTACATGCTAACTCTGGGATGGCTGCATCAAAACATGTTGTGTTTGGTGTCAAATGCTTTGGAATCATAATCCCACACCAGTAACTGGTGTGGGAGTATGATCCCACCCTTCTAGAGGGATAGACATGTACCCACTGTGGAAACACGGTAGAATCCTGAAGATCCCTTGCATCACAAAATGGATGCCACCAGTCACAGACACTGGACTGCCCTCGTGCTGATGACCGAAACTCACAGTGGAGGAGGCCCAACAATAGGCATCCTGTCACAGGGAGGTGTGGTCACCTCCCAGACAGGGTTTAGTGTATTGGGGCTGGGTGGGTGCACTCCTAGTGTGCTTTGAAGTCCTGCACTGGGGGAGCAGTAGGCTCCTCTGTGCATATGCCAGCTCAAACCTGTTCAGGGGCTACCTGCCCCTGTTCTGGCGCGATACTGGACAAAGGGAAGTGGGTGCAGCCACCCACTCCCCTGACCCTCCCATAGGTGGGGTCATAGAGCTAGTCCCTCCCTTCCATCTAGTATAAGTTAGGGAACCCTTGCCATTGCAAACTAGATATCCCTGGACGACGCTCTGAAGAAGAATCCTGGACCTTCAATGTTCCACTACCTCTGGAAGACTGAAGAATCTCCCTTGGAGTCAAGGAGTGACTCCCCTGCTTGGCAGGCATCTAATCTTGCAATCAATGGTCGCAAACTTTTCCGCTCCCGCCGGAGTTCGAAGTCCCTGCATCCTAGGAAGAGGATTTCCTGACTTACCCAAAGCCATCGTGAGTCCCCAGCAACGCTGAGGCAAGTGGACCCCACGAGTGATGAGGAACCGCAATCCCTGGGTAACGTGCACTATTTTCAAGTGCAACCCCTTCACGACGTTCTAGGAACTTGTGCTTGGGCCACGTGTGTCCCAAGCCTCCAGCAGGATTTCCACCAAAGATCAGAGGCCTACTCTGTCTCAAGTGACCGTGGGCCCATGTTGAGTAAATCCTCCTGAGGTGTCTTTGCAATCCCTTCCCGGTTAGCTTGTGGGTCCCCAGAAGACTTTTTTACAAATCCAAAGGGCTCCCCTGATTGCTCCAGGCCTGCCCTGACGTACCCTCACTGGGTGAGTCCCTCAGACCTTGCTGGTCTGCACCGCTGACTTTTCACACTTTCCACAAGACTTGCTGTTGCCAAGGCTTGTTGGCTCCAATCTGGTCACAGACACAGCAGTAAGCTGCAGACTTTGTGGGACACGCTGAATCCAGCTCCTGGTTGTCATCGACACCTCCTGGACCTCGTGGCTGAAGAGTCAAGACACCTGTGGATCACCTGATATCACCCGACGACTGTGGACATTCATCTTCCTTCCTCCGGGTCACTGCCAAGTGACTTTAAACACTGTCCCCTCTGCTTTCAGGTCTTCCTTCTTCTGAATCCAGCCTTGGATTCCAATGGACACTTCTCCTGTCTTCACAAGCAGCAAGTCTTCTTTGGCGCCTATTGAAAACGACGCCGCGACCCGACACCAAAAGACACCTATGCACCCGGCTTCCCTGGCTGAGGTAACTCCAGCACTACGGTGCTCCTGTGGGTGTTGGCTCTAGAACTACTTACCCTGTAAGTGACATGCTTGTAGACTCTCCTGAAGTATCCTAGAACTCTAAAGGCCCGATTCACAGAACTAACTTAAGACAAAATCCTAAACTTACTACCATTTTGGTATTCACAGATGACACTTACTCATTTTGGTATTCACAGAAGGCACTTACTCATTTCGGTATTCACAGAAGTTAGGAGTCCTAACTTTAACTTTAGTCCTAAAGTTAGGAGTCCTAACTTTACTACTCTTAAACTGAGAAAAATCCTAACTTTAAGACTTTCGGTATTCACAGAAGGCATTTAGGAGTCCTAAAGTTAGGAGTCCTAACTTTACTACTCCTAAACTGAGAAAAATGCAAATTTTAAGACTTTTGGTATTCACAGAAGGCATTTAGGAGTCCTAACGTTAGGAGTCCTAACTTTACTACTCCTAAACCGAGAAAAATCCTAATTTTAAGACTTTCGGTATTCACAGAAGGCATTTTGGAGTCCTAATGTTAGGAGTCCTAACTTTACTACTCCTAAACTGAGAAAAATCCTAACTTTAAGACTGTCGGTATTCACAGAAGGCATTTAGGAGTCCTAAAGTTAGGACTCCTAACGTCTGTGAACACCGAAATGAGTAAGTGCATTCTGTGAATACCAAAATGAGTAAGTGCCTTCTGTAACTACCAAAATGGTAGTAAGTTTAGGATTTTGTCTTAAGTTAGTTCTGTGAATTGAGCCCTAGATTTCCGATCGCGACTTGCTCCACTGAAGTAAATTGGGATCCGCGGCTGTGTTCTCACACTGCATGCGTCTCCCGTGGGTCCTTTACTTACCTGCATTGGGTGGAGTAGTGAGGCCCTAGCACTTCTGAAGGCCCTAGGCCTTGTTCCCATGCAAGTCATTCTCTCTAAGTCTCTTTTTTACTATATGGTCTGGTACGCCCCTAGGGCCCCAGCCATATTTGTTCTTAACTTGTTGTGAAATGTTGATTTGTTCATATGTCCTTGACTTCTAATCTCATAGAGATTAGTAGAGTGTGTCTAGTAATAAATACATATATATTTTATATATATACCTGTGTGTTGTCCTTTCATTTAGTAATTCAAGAGATTATAAGGTAAAACAAGCTGCTTCACATTCTTCTAAAGACTTATCCTGAAGGCTGCTCTCCACAGCTACCACTAGGATAGTTTTCTGTAAAAGGTTGTCTTAAACCTACTACCATAAGAGTCGAATTGTACTGGTGCAAGGTGTCCACTTTAACTATTGAACAGCATCTACCAGGCCAACTTCTCACAGATAGATTGACAAAGTTGCACGATATTGTGTACTTGTATACTTGTGGCATTCACATTTAATGTGACGTACACAGATGAGTCAAAAGACAACACTGCTTTATCAATGTTGTTGTCAATAGCTGATTACTGGAAAGAATGAAAAGATTCATAGGAAAATGTTGCAGAAGTAGAAGAGCGGAGATGGATCAGAGCAGGGTGTGAGAAAACTGCAAATAGCATATGTATATCAGCAGATGGAAAACCAATATTACCAGACAGTTTACTATAACCCATGACACGACACTACCATGCTGCAACACACATAGGGAGAGATGCAATGCTGAAGCAGTTCACGCAGAGTTGGTTTAATCCGAAGTTTGAAGAATTGTGCCAGAGATATGTAACATGTCAACAGATGAACATGGGGCAAAAGACACCAGTAACACTAAATCACATAGGGAGATCAGTTGGATCTTTCAACAATATGCAAATGGATTTCATCTTAATCCCTGTTTGTAAATGTTGTGATAAGTCCTGATTATAGAGTGCATTTTCCCTCAATGGGCGGAAGGCTACCCAACAAGGAGAAATTACAGTCTCACTGTAGCTAAACAGTTGTTGCGTGAGTTAATACCTTGAGACGGGCTAACGGTTTCCCTGGAATCAGATTGAGGGACTAATTTCAGTAATGAGTTCTCGAGAATGATTTGTGAGGCATTACAGATTGCAAAGAGATTATACTGTAGCTTTAGACTAGAGGCTTCTGCAATATTGGAGTAGCTCAACTGGACCATAAAATCCTGATTAGAAAAAGCATGTGCATTTACTTCAAAGAAATGGCCTGATACTTTGCCTTTGGAACTGATGAGTCTCTGAAATATCCCTGACAGGAAGACTGGCTTATTCCCTCATGACATTCTAGTAGGGTGTGTGATGAGACAGCCTGCTGTGCTCGCAAGTGCACTTTTGAACATTACAGATTACATGATACTCAACTAATGCAAAGGATTGGCTGATATGGTGTGGTTTGTCTCTCACCAGGTTGAAGCTGCCAATTTAAATTCACATCAAGAGCAGTGCCATGAGCTTAGTTCAGGTGCCTACGTAGTAGTAAAGAAACACATCAGGAAGTCTTGTCTGGAACCGAGATGGATAGGCCCCTACCAGAGCACCGCAAAAATTAACACTGCTGTTTAGTGTGGTGGATTACTGAATAATGTGCATGCTTCGCACACCAGGAGAGTAAGAAATACCTATGGAGAAATAGTGTTCTATGAGACGGAATGGAGAACACCAGTGACAGAACCGTCACAAGCTGTAACCACACGAAAACAAAGACAGCAAAGAGAAGAGAGGGGTGAAGAATGGCATGCAGTCGCTCCAATCCATGTTCCTATGATCACATGAGGTGGCATCAAAATCTCTAGAGAGGAAGAAGAAAAGATAAAAGCTCTACCTGAAGAGGCAGTTGAGACAGCAACAGCAAAGCAAGAAGATCCAGATGAAGGAACAAGTGCTGAAACAAGGAGCGACACCTAAAATGCTGAATGGCCATGAAATTATGGTCGCAGAAAACTGAAATCAAGTGTGTCAGTTGACCGCATACAATAGAAAATTACTGAAGACACAAAGTCAAGAGGTGTAAGTGATACCAGTAAGAAAATCAAAAAGAGCATGAGTGCCTTTTGAAGGTATTCTGCACCTGAATGGACTTACTGCATAAATCAGGTGTGAAACGCATCTATATCAGATTTGGGTGCTTGTTGTTCAGAACAGTGTGAGTTCCCATGACATCATAACTGAGAAAAGTTGAGAAAAGCGGTTTGAAAACGATTTGTGAAAAGAAATGAAAATTGTGAGAAACAGTTCTGCCAAAAGATTGAAATACTTTTAAAATTTTATTTTAAAGAAGATTTCTCTAGCCCTAAGAAGAGTGGGGATAACATTCAGAAGAAGACACAGTAGGGCTAAGGATGACCATATGAAAAATGTGAAAACATAGAGCTAGCAAAACTAATTGCTTAAAGACTGTTTGAAAATAACTACATGAAAATAACTACTCAAAATAATCTGGATTGAGTTACTGAATTATTGCTGCTGTGTTTTGTTTAACGATCTTATTACAGACAAACGTGTTTGGTTAAATAGAAATAGATGCAAGATTATTATGGATATTACACTTTTAGTAGCAGAATTACTTATAATAATAACATTTGTATGGTATTATTTTTTACCAAATCAGGAGATTAGAATGACATTTGCTGCTGAGACAGCTACAGAGAAAATAGAAGAGACAACGTTAAAAGTATAATTCATGAATTACAAGGCAGAGGATTATTCTACAAATGTTTGTTAAAGGTTAGTTCAAGAATACACACAGGCTAAGGACACAAAGGACTGCTATGTTTGCCCCCATTTTTCTCATCAGCTGCAGAAGAGGTGACTTATCACAATCTTCCTTAGTCATATGCAATATCATCTAGTAAATTGCTTTCATTAGTATATAGATGACAACACTTTGAATATTTTTATTCTAATTATGATATAATTATTTCAAGAGTGCCATTATAGAAAAACATGAATTTACATCCAAAAGCACAAGACATAGACACAGCTTGATATCATTTTAGACCTTCTATACCTATAGATTGTGTTAAGGCTTGTGAAAACAATTTGACATGCTAAATGAGACTCTTGGAAAAGGTTTTCATCATGACACTAGAGGGAATAAACAAAAACATTAGACACAGCAAAAATGGACAGGAGCATGTTTTGAAAAATATTTGGAAGAAAGAAGATGGATTCAAGGGTGATTTACCCTAAGTTAAAATTAGACTGAAGACAAAAGGGAAAAATCTATGATACAAAAGAATACAAAGTAAAAACTGACATGTAGGAATTAGTAGTTATGAACATATATTTCAACTTACGGGAGAGGAATGACAATTTTTTACGAGGAGAGGGAAGAAAAATGACTGGAGTTTATTTCATTTGCCTGCTGACTGGGAGGGAATTTGCTACTTGGCTATTTTGCTTCCAAAGATGTACCATGTATATAGTATAGATGCTCTGACAATGGCGCCTGCATACAGACACATATGTAGTACACATGATAAAAATTAGTTTGAGATATTTTTGGAGCAATAATTCCACCAGTAGGAGTTATTCTAAATGATGAGAAAATCTGAACATGTTCAACAGTTGTAGACAAGCTGGCAACTAGCACTGAACTTCCGGAGCTTTATTAGCTGTAAACACAGAATTAGTGGCAATTAGATCAATAGTTTTGCAAAATAGTTTAGCCTTAGCCATCGTGCTCACAGAAAAAGGTGGAGTCTGCAAGATGCTGAAATCTCAGCATTGCTGTTCTTATATCACAGATGAGAGCAAGAAAATTCAAGAATTTGCAAAGAACATTTCTGACCTCATTAGAGACACCTAGGGGCTTATTATGATGGCACGCCATCTCAACCTGATTTACCCACCACCAGTTTATAATGGCGGCGGGTACCGCGGCAGAAGGAAAGTTCATCTGCCACTTTTCCGCCGGTCGGCAATCATTAGATTGCGGCCGGGCGGAGCTGGGGCACACATATTGTGACAGTGCCTAGCAGGCCACCACCATCCATATTATGTTGTGTGCCAATTAAAGGCCTTTCCATGATGGAAAAGCTGGTGGGGATTTCATTGGGGGCCTGTTGCGGGCCCCCGGGGGGTTGGGGGTCTGAAATTGAGGGGTAGCTAGGGTACCCCCTACATTGCCATGCACAAGGTGGCAGGCACCGCACGGTGCCTGCCACGTTGTGCATGGCAATGCACAACATAGCATTTTACCATTGCGGCGGGTGCTGCAACCAGCAGCACCCACCGCAATGTTAAAATGCCTGATGCAACTGCCGTGGTGGCGGTTGCATCATAATTGGGGTGGCGGGACCGACGCATGGCAGGCAGGCGGTCCCAATACCGCTTGGGTGGCGGATGGACTTAAGTCTGCCCGCTATCTTAATCACCCCCCTAGTGTTTTAGAAAATTTCAGAAAGGGGATTTCAGCAATTTCTAATTGGTTTGCTCCTGCTGAAGGAGAAATTCTGAAGGCTATATGTATGCCAGCATTAATAGTAGGGTGTTGCTTGCTGCTTATATTTGTCCTTTATAAAGTCTGTAGATATTGCACTAACAGAAGGAAAAGCAGAACAATGAGCAAGAGAATAGAAAGGCAACTTGACTTACATGAAGGAATAAATCAAGATTACAGAAAAGCAAAAACATACGAGAGTTTGAAAAAAAATGACTGAACTAACTATGAAAGCAGTCTTGGAAATTACTCATATATGTGAGAAATTGTAATGGTTAAAACCATTAAAGGAGGAATTTGAAGGGCGATTAAATAAAAAACAATAAAATGTGTTGTAATAAACTTGCTGTATTAATGTGCAAGCTTAAATTAAAGAAAACTGCTTTTAGAATAATGAAAAATGAACACAGCTGCTATAGTTACACATATTAGGCCTCAAGCAGCTAAATTCATGCTCCTGAAGGCCGTTCACTTAGAAATGTTAACACAAGAAATGCTATTTCTTTGTTAAGATTAGATCATATACAATAGAGATATTACAAAAAGAAACTCTTGACCTCCGTAAAAAGATGCTTTTTCATAATAAGAATAGCACATTATAAAATGATTCACATATTTTCTTGTAGAATATTTCAGTTTGAATAGAACTTACTCTTGCAAATTATTAGAATCTAGGGGCTCATTATGATGGCGGACGTACCGCCACCGCCGGGCCGGCCGTGGCGGTCCTTCCACCATCATACTGAAAATTCCCACCGCCAAATTAAGATGGCGGTGGAAATCACAATGGTTCCGCGTCGGACGGAAAGTCTGTCCACCATGGTTCCGCATGGCGGTTTTTTTCCGCCCGCCTTGCGGAACCCGGAAACAGGGCAACATTGCGGCAGTGCCGTGCAGTCACTGCAGTAGTGATTACGGTATGCCCTTCCGCCTGTCTTTTTGTGGCACATATCCCGCCGCAAAAAGACAGGCGGAGACTGGCTTTGGGGGCGTGCACTGGGGGCAGTTCCATGCCCCAAGTGGCAGGCACCGCGTGGTGTCTGCCACGTGGTGCAGGGAAATGCTGTGCATGCTCTTTTGACATTGCAGACGGTGCTGTGTCCGCAATGTTAAAAGGCCAGGATGCGCCCGCCGCCAGTATGGTGGGCACATCCTAATTGCACTGGTGGGACCGCCGCACGTCTGGTGGGCGATCCCAAAACTGTTATGATGGCAAGTGGGTCATAATGAGCTCCCAAGTCTTTTAAATGGGAAACCAGGAACTCTTATATGTAGAATCAGCAAATAATCTAGACATTGACCTCTTCAATAAACTTGTATTTTCTTTATGAATATGTCATTGCAAACGACTGACTACGCTCCCTAGCAGAGCATGTGTTCCATCATAGCAACGGTCGCCACGCGCACCCTTGCGGACTACGCTGCAACCTCCTTGACGCGCTCCACCCCACGCTACATGCGGGCCACCGGGACTCCGATGCCCACAAATCAGGGCGCTTGACGGACAACCCCGCACCCAGCACACATCCTTCTGTGAGCCCAGGAGCTAGCTGACAATGCTGCGCAGCGGGCGGACACGAAGCGCCCCCCTCACACGCGGACAATGCGCTTTTAGCTGAGAAATAACGCGACACCTATCAGAAAAGCACCACCGACTCGCTTACACGCAATGTACACACCTGAATCCTCTATCTAGGTACAACTGAGCTCCGCCGCCGGACCTCCGGGTTGTCGGCTAAACGGCTGTGTTTAAACATTTGACGATATGTACTCGAACATTGCTGACCTGATGCTATGTCGCAGAATTGTACATTGCCAGTTGATGCAACTATGGTTAATAAAAGTTCTCAAAAAAAAAAAAAAAAAATGAATATGTCATTGCAAAAAAAATATTCTTTTAATGTACAAGTTGTTTTAACTTTTACATACACTATTGCGTGGACTTTAGTTTCGAAGGATAGAATGGTACAAGTATACGTGGGAAAGCTAAGCCATAAGTGAAGCTAAACCCTGTCTGACATCAGTTGCAACAAATCTAACTAATGCATGTGATAGACTGTTGTTCTCTCGATGATATGATGAGGAATAATTTGGTTCCCAGGAAAACATCAGACGATGAATGGATGGAAAAAGATGGGAGAAGCAACTGTTGTAGACTTTCATAAAATGTGATGTTTATATAAGCACGTTTTCTTAAATTAGATACACCCACTCATTCCCAGAATCTTTCACCCTGACTCACATTCGCAGACACATTTTTCCGCGGAGCTCTGATTGAAAACCTTAAGACATTTGCCTCAGAATCTACAATATATTGTGCTGAGACTCTACAGAGTTTCTTGAACTTCTCTTTCTAGGACTTTCTGCTTTGATATTTCTAATTTTTTTAACTGAATTCATAAAGCTTTTTACTTGCTCTCACTCTATTGATATAAAGCTCTTTATGAGTTCCATCTGAACCCTTTCTCTGATTCTTAGAATAGGGATTCTTTCCTTTATGGATTTAGCTTATTGCTTTTGTTGATATATGTACTGATTTGATATCAAGATTTATAATACTTATTGATGAATAATCAGTGTCCTAATACAGATGAGCTACTAAAAGATTTGAAGTAATAAAACGTTTAAAAGTTTTCTAATGTTCTTCATTGACTCACGCCTTTATTGATTTAATGATAAAATGTTGAAATATTGATGGTTTGAGTTATCTTCTAACTACAACGGCCAAGGTCCACCAGCCTGACCGAGCGAGGATTAGCCTGGATGAATGGAAAAACCAAATAATGTAACCTGTTTTTCGCTCCAGCACAGGTTTGCAGCTTGACTGAGACAGGTACTGTTGTGCTGCAATGCTAGGTTACATTTGCACTTGTACATGCTGCCCCTCTCTTGAACTGATTCTATTGCTCACAACTAGACAGTGCTGTCATTTCCTGTCATTCGCAACATGGTCTCGCTTGCCAAAACCTAAAGTGAAAACTAAAGCAGCATTTGACATCCCAGAAATAGGGAATCTAGGTGTCAGGCAGACCAGCAAAAAGGCAGTTGCAGTAATCAAGTCTTGAACATACAACAGCGCTTACAATTAGGATCTTAGGGAATATCAAACATAGTGATATCATAGGCCTTAGCTTTGCAAAATTGTGATAGTAACTGCCTACCACAGACCCCATCTCCATATTGAGATGTGTGTCTTTACTGAAGGTGATTTCAAGGTACTTGACATTCGATGAGACTGTCAGTTGTCCTGAGATTTCTAATATTGGTAATGCCTGTAGGTGTCGTGTGCCATTAATCTATGGGTGGCAGCTTTTAGATGTAGAATGATTTATTGTCAAATATTTGCATGCTATCAAATATACGTTGCAGCTTGTGTCTTACATAATACACAATCTTCTTAACGCTAAAATGTCTGACTCCTTTACCAAAAGCTCGAGGATGAATTAAACAAATGAAGATGGCTATGAACATTTTATACAGCACCAGAAAGAATATTGCATCACTGCCCCCATCCATGACATCTTTACACTGAATATTTTTTCTAAATGTCAGGGCGTGATAACCTAGCACTTGATATGAATGAGGAGAACCTGAATAGTCAATCTTTCACGGTTTCCAAAGCTCGGGCTGGTAGGTTCTGAGGTAATGGCAAATTGTGCAAGTCAGATTTACCAGTAAGCATCCAAAGCAAGCACCCACCAAAAGGGAGCCACAGTAGAAGGTTTGACTTAGCAAATTTTGATGCCAGAGCTCCACCCAGAAATGTGCATGTCACTAACCTAACTGGTAGCAGGTGTGATCTTGCCTTCCGAGTCCTGTACAAGATGTCTGTCATTTTCTCCAGCCAACCAGACATACTCCTGGACTAATTTCTTCACAAAAGCAGCATCCACCCCAATCAGAAAAAAGATTGTCACCATCTCAGTCTGAAAATGCATGGCAACAAAAGCAGATCCTGCTTTCAGATGGGAGGCACCGACAAACCTCGATGCATATTAAGGAGAGCTGCTTCCCAATCATGGGCAAGAGCTACCAAAATCATATATAATTGATGCACATCAATAAGTAGAACACCATGGCATGTAGACACCATGGCATGAAATTTATTTCATTAAAGTTACTACTGCTGAGAATACCAATATTGCGAAAGGCAAGTGCGCAAACTTTAAGCCAAAGCCTGAAACCTAAAACTTTACATTACCCATACCCTACATTCAACAATAAATGTAATCTGAATCCTACAATTTGCCAAGCTACTGCTCACACTAATCCAAACTCTTACCTTAATAATAAATTCAAGGCTAAGCCTATCTCGAACCAAGACCTAATCCTTACCCAAAATCCCTCAAACCTTGAAGCGGGCACTGTCACTTACCACACCCTAAGCCCAAAGCTGAGGCTCCGCCAACTCCCCCTTAACCTAAAACATAATTCAAACAATCTTCTTTGCCTAATCCTAATTCTAAACCTAGAAATAAACCTTACTATACCTTTTGCTTTTTCATTCAAACATGTACTTTCTTCTTTCGAGGTGGAAGGATTGTCAATAGAGATACTTTTAATGCAGTGCACCTATGCAACGATATATCTGTGCAGTGGATTCTCAATACTGGGGATGCACAGTGTGAAACTTCAAATTAGTGAATTGATAGCTCTACCGGTACAGGAAATAAGGTATTACACACATGAGAGCCTATATAATTCCTCCGCAATCCCCAAAAATAGCCACTGAAATCCCAATGGGGCTTCATTCCCACTCCAAGCTTAATTTGGCTGAACTTTTCACCTAAACTCTCATGGTTCCCAACGTTTGCCACATTGGCACATTGATCTCCAGCTCTGCTGACCATCAAGATAGCTACATACAGTGTTTTCTCCTTTCCCTGTGGAGGCCTAAGGAGCCAATGGCAAGTGCCTTCAACATATTGTCACTTCTCGTTTGCATGGGCAGGTCTATGTTGAGCCAGTAGTATCAGTTAAGTAGCAAGGGTTTGGACTTATTTAGCTACTAAAGATATGAATTCCATTTAACTAAATACACATTATGTAGGTATGAGTACACACTTCTGAAATGAGTTTGGGCTAGGGGTGGACATAACAGGTGTAATTCTCTCTAGCGTATTTACTAATAATTACCGCAAAATTACTTGTGATTATGCATAAATGTGTGAAAAGTGTAATAGATCATTTAGCGCTATTTTCTCCTGAATGGGCTTGAGGATTCATATTAAGTTAAGAAACTAGCACTAAATGCTACAGCACAGGAAAAGCAGTAGCCAACAGCCATTTGCTGTCTCTTCGTTTTTTTTTCATGTGCTTCAGTGGTAGGATTTTCCCCCCAAATTTTTCTTAATTAACCTAGCTGGCGTAATCGTTCAACTTTGGTAATTTCACATCACAACAGTAATGCGTAATTACAGATATTACTCAGAGTACTCAGGCGTAATTAACATTTCTCCCAGGCTTAGGATGGGAGCTAAAAGCCCCTACTTTGTAAAGTCTGCCTAGGTAGCACCACGGATAGACAGAAAGAACACTTGGATCACTAACAGTGGAGAGACCCTAGAACAATGGCAGACTTAATCTCATGAAAACCATGGAAAGAGAAAGGAGACAGTCTCTTTGTGTCTGGTGTATGCTGAAATCAGCAAAATCGTCCAGCTGATTAAACGAGGTAAGAGGAAGCTCCATGAGTATGGAGAAGCCTCCCTTTCCTGGGGACTGGCTGGAGCTCATGCCAGTCAGCCTGGAGAGAGGAAGACATATATCGCTCAGCACCCATGCCCCTGGCATCAGTTGCAGTCTCCCAAGGAATAGAGAAGGGGGGCTGATGTGCTGCTAATGTTTGGATATGAATGCCTATGTTTAGAATCTTGAATGGTGCCTATCCAGGGCTCCACCTTTTTGGGACTGCTGTGAGATAACTGCCATTGGAATCCCTAAATCAAGGAAAACATGAGTTTGCCAATCTTCCATATCACCTTGTGCTGCTGTGCAATGCCTTCCCGCAAAACCTGGTTGCATCCATTGAAGATCATCACAGACTGTAAGTGGTTTCTGATCACTCTTGCTCCCTTATTAGAAACCCCTCACTTACCTCACTCACAGGGAAAGCCCATCTGATATCAAAGAGGGCCTAGCCCTATAGACTGTAGAACTGCTACATTTGCACTGAGCAACATTTGTACGATCACTAGCGCATTGTGTCATCTCATTGCCTTCTTTTTTGGGTTCCTCTGCACTGCTAGAATACTGACTAGCTGCCATCTTTTACACTTCTGTTCACCAGCCTACATATTTATTCACCTCTAGGTCTCCAGCCCAACAATGCTCATTCTCATTGGATTGGAGCCCTGGCTGTGTCACTTCAACGTTCATTGTGCAGCTTTTCTAGTTGGCTCTTCTCACATCAGGGACCATCATCTCTACATCTCTGCTATGTCTCCAAAGGCAGCACAACCCTTTGCCAAGGTTTCTTACTCTCCACCAACATAACTAGGCATTTGTCTAGGAGTGCATGCCAGTGTTTGACTGAACAAACTGGGTTTCTGCTTTGTTGCACAAAGTTATCATGTGTAACCCAGCTACAACCTCTCTTCCGGCCAGTCTGTGAAATAAAGTGGTCTTTGTTTATATACCAAGGGGTAGATTTACAAGAAACTGACGCATCTCTGCATTAGAGCAGAGATGCGTCAGTTTCCTTACACTGGGCAAAAAAAACCTTGCGCAACCATGGATGCGTTGTATTTACAATTGGGCGCACCATGGCGTAAGGAGAAACAGATGCGTCAGAAATTCTGACACATCTGTTGGCGCAAAAGTAACACATTGCCGGAGTCATGTCGCAAGCATGACGCAACTCCAGCAATGCATGGGGAGGCCTATACCTAATACACTGCGTCACAGCTTATGCCTGCTCCAAGCAGGCGAAAGGTTTTGACACATTGGATTCCTAGGTGTGGTGCAGTGAAATCTTGTAGATTCTACTGTGTCACTTCAACGAGGCTTTCCTGCGTAGGAACGCCACCCTGCATACATCACACCTGATGAAGGTATAATGTGAAACAAGGCTTTACAAAATAATGCATCTCCCTAGATGTGGCATGTTGTAAATGGGCCACAACGTGGCACAATGTTTGCACCGCCGCTGCGTCGCGAAAAGTGACGCAACAGCGGCGCAAAAGTGTCGCAAGGGGCTTGTAAATCTGCCCCCTTGATCCAAAGTGTTCCTATGATCAAAAGTGTATAGCATCACAAATATAGTTTGAGTTATCGTACATTGCTAGTATTGATCCCATTTCACTCCTCCAGTGAGGAATTCTATTCTATAATTCACAATATTTCTAGACAAGTGCAAAATTCTACTAAATTGCTTTCACATAATTACACACAATTTCCAAAAGTACATAAAGTGACATGAAATTATGTGAAATGCAAAACTGGCACAAAGCTCTGTATTTTCCGGCAAAATGTGTCAGTTCGTCCATTTTGAAAGTGCAGATGCATCTTATGCTAAAAAGTAGCTCAAAAAGTATAGGTGCCACAAATAACTGCTGCTTGCTTTCTGACTGTTTGCCTTGTTTCCATGTGCCTGTGCTAAAATGTTACAACAAACAAATGATGGACGGAATGCTGACAACGCAGACATTCTTCCCCAGTCAAGAGATCTGGGTTAAATCCATCGTTCTTTTGCCCACTACATGGCCATATGCAAATCAGTCTTGACCCTGTGTCTCATGGGAACAGTCCAGCCCGAACTGCCAAGCCATGTCTTCCCTGGACCGGAATAAAGCATCCTAGGTCCGGTTTCTGGCTATCAGCCTTCATCAGCCAGGATAGCTTGACTCCAGTGGAGTCTTTTTTAGAACGACTCAACGACAGTGTTTGTACTTTTCTTTCCAGACTCAAAATTTAAACTGAACTGTCTGGAAGCACCCATCCAAAATACTGTGTTACTCTCTGAACCCCAGGTAGATCAATCCTATGTTTGCGTCTTATGTTATTTAGTATCCGTTCATCACATTCCCCATAATCTAATCAGAACTTCTGTCCTTACTTGCTCTCAGATTCACTAACCCACTTAGAGGACGAGCTCTATTCTTTTGCTATCTACGTCCCCTGCAAGAAATTTTGAACTTGTCCTATTGAACCAGAGGACATTTTCCCTATGTGTATTGGTGAGCACGAATTCGTACCTTATTTCTGAGCCATCGGTAGGCATTTAGAAATAGGAAAGTTGGCATTTTTCCCTGTGGGTTTTGGTGATCATGAATTTGCACTTTATTTCTGAGCCATCGTTAGGCATTTAGAAATAGAAAAGTTAGCAGCAACCTTTAAACATTTCTTGGGCCTCTGTCATAAACTGTCCTCTTATTGCCTTTTTTCTTTACATACCCCACTTCATATGTTCTATCTCTTATCTTTCATTTATCTGTTCAATGTGTGCAACGTTTTTAATACAAATCATACATCATGTCCTTAACCACTCAATGGCCTAGACCAGTGCCTATTCATTTTGATGATTGAAATGTCTTAAGTGCTGAGAATGTTAGATCCTTCAATGTAACAATTTAAAACGTGTACATTATGTTTATATTTTGTGTCTATTATTTGATAGGTCCCATGGAAACCACATTTGAATAATTTATAGCCCTGAAGAAGGTGTTACCCCAGGGAAAGGGGGTGTCACACCGAAACGCGCGTCGGCGTCTTGAACTGAATAGTGCTTCACACAGATTCATTACTTTCCATCACTGGATATTTTTGATTGTATTAATATTCATGTTCAACTTTTCATTTGTGTTGTTTCACGCCTTATAAGACCAGCCTACCACGTTGGGCCTCTAAATTGTTCACTTTTTTACCCTTAGGATGTTTGCTGTATATGTGGTTATGGTATGATTGAGTTTGAATGAGAGCACTGAATATTTTATATATTAGGGTTTCCGTGGGCATTTTTGTCATTACTCTGTAGGACCATTTCGGCCTTTGTTTATGAAATTGTCTTTGCAAATATTTATTTGCACATTTATCAACTAAGTTTTTTTCAATTAAACTCTAAAAACAAAATAAAATAAAATAAAAAAAGATAAACATTGTTAATTGCTTTGTATCATGATTTATGCATGGTCTAGATAGAGTGGTTTTCTCTTTTCAAAAATTGACTCATATGCAACATTTTTTAAAAAAATATAGGTATAGCAGATCGTTTTGTATTTATTTGTGATTTATCCCCTGCTGCTCTACCTCTATTGTCTTAGGGGTCCCCCTTTTGTAGTGGTATCTCCTTCCCAGCCTTGCTTGCTGTGGGGGTCTTTTTTCAAAGTCCTTTATCTTTGAATTTGTCCTTGAAAATTGCACACATTTTTTAAATTTTTCTATCCTCATTCTAAGTTTGATTTAGGCCGTTCGGGCTTACCTGTTATCTTTCCTTAGATTTTCATATTATTCCTTATTAATTCTTCTTTTTCTTTTTTCCCCATTTTCTTTAACGGACCATTACTCCTAATCTCATATGGACAGCATTAAAACCTTTGGTTTCTCTGATGAAGACTATGCACGTCTTATAGGTCAAACATCTAACCCAGATAGACCTTTCTCACTCTCGAAAGGCCCCAATGAGGATTGGACTAAACTATTCAACTTAAAGAAGAAAACTAAACGCACTGAGTCACATGCCAACTTCATGTTGGAGTATCTGAAAGCGGGTACTATCCCCATTGGCCTTAGAGTTAGGAATATACCAGGCCTATTCGTTGAGATTAGGCAATTCCTTGAGAAATGGGCCCTGATATCTAATAGATGCTCTAGAGACTGGATGATCCTGATTGTCGAAACTGCCAGGGAGGTAATTCAGTTACTAAATAAGGAGATCCAGGACCTAGAAGACAAACTCAAAGCATCTAGTGGCCTCGAGGAGGGCAAGAAGAAATTAGAAGAGATTGTGACAGAGTTAGACTCATTCAGCGAATATCTACTCAAAAGGAAAACAGATAAGCTAAGAAAGGATATTAGACTGTTCTCCCAGGAAAAGGCCTATCCTTATCTATCCGAAAACTTCTATTCTTCAACAAATGAAAATCTGACTGGTAACCCCAACCCCCAGTGGAGTAACAAACGCATTATAACATTCTCAGATACAACTGACTCAGACAGTGAGGGGCCATCTTATCAAACCCCCCAGTACAGATCAGACGTGGAGAGACATCAGAGTGAGAATCGTTTTTTAGGGAATCGAAGGGGCGGATTCCGCCCACGATTTCAGAACCAATACCGAAATCAATATCAGGGTTCACATCAGAGAAGTCAATACCAGGAACCAGTCCAACAACAGAGATACCAGGAACCAGCTCAACCACAGAGATACATCAGGACCCGCCAGAACCAATACTGGCGAACATAGAGAAAATTCCAGTGTTTAATCTATCGACATACACGATGGATGACCCCACTGAAACTTTACTTACCAAAGGTTTATCCTTTGTTCCTTCAGCCAAGATGAACAAATTTGAACTCATGACGGATTTGCATGCTTTCTTTCCTAAAATCAGACTGAAGAAATTTTTCCAGAACAGAGAGACATATAATGACAATGAGAATCGTTCCGGTCTTAAACCACCATCGAACTTCACCCCCACTATTGATCAAATTGGGAAAGAAGTAGATCTCTTTGAGAAAGCTGTCCTGAACAGGATTGAAAAAATTACTTCTTTTGTCCCCTTTCCCACCAACAATATCACTAGGGAAGAGAATAATGCCCTCTCCACTATGAAAAACAACAAAGATATCACATTGAAACCATGTGATAAAGGGGGAGGCATAGTGATTTTTGACACTTGTGACTATAAGGATAGAATGCATGCACTCTTGGGGGCACCTAGACATTATTCAAAAATTAACATCAATCCGGAACCTAGACTGAAACGACGAATCCTTCAGGTAGTCATATCAGCTGTAGAGAGGGGGGAAATATGCGAAAAAGAAGCAGAGTATCTTACCCCTACGCACACCCGGATCCCGATTATTTATGGAGTTCCTAAAACTCATAAAAATCAAGAAGACCCCCCAATGAGACCCATTGTATCCACTATAGGATCGGCGACAGAACCACTCTCAAAATATATAGATTGGTTTCTGCAACCTTTGGTTACCATGCTCCAATCCTATGTCAAGGATACAGGACACTTTATCTCGAAAATAGAGGGCCTGCGGTTCGATCCTGAACGAGAAATTTTAGTCACCATGGATATCGAGTCCTTATACTCGAATATCCCACAAGGAGAGGCTCTGAGAACAGTCAAAAACAAAATCGAATCTGAAACATCACTACACAATAAAACATTCCTGATTCAATGTTTGGAAATTGTTTTAGAAGAAAACTTTTTTGAGTTTGACGGTGATTTTTATCATCAAATACAGGGAGTAAGCATGGGGGCGGCCTGTGCGCCCAGTGTCGCCTGCCTATACATGGGGCACTTCGAAGATCGAAACATCTACAACGAGGTGGCCCCCTTTTACGAGAACATCCGTCACTGGTCACGCTTCATCGACGATATATTTTTTGTCTGGAGCGGTGACCAAGAATCCCTTAATGAATTCATTTCTTGGATTAATTTAGCAGACTCTAATCTCCGTTTTACAGCACAAAGCAGTGTGGAGAAATTAGAATTCCTGGATGTTTATGTCAAACATGAAGACCATCAACTTCAGGTTTCACTCTTCACGAAACCCACTGCTAGGAACACCCTGCTCCACTTCAAGAGCTTTCATCCCAACAGCCAAAAATCAAGTATACCATTCAGCCAGTTTCTACGACTCCGTAGAAACTGTACCTCAGTCAAAGATTATCTCTTTCATTCTGAACTTATGAAACAGAAATTCATACTTAGAGGGTATCCAAACAGGCTTGTTAGGGATGCTCTCAAGAGAGCGAGATATTACAATCGGGATACGCTGTTCATCCCCAAAGAGAAAGAAAACGAGAAGGAAAAACTGGTTTGTGTTATCAAACACTCCCCCATAAACCACAAAATACGTCAAATTGTCAACTCACAATGGCATCTGCTCAATCTAGATAACCAGACAACTAGGATCCCGAAACCTATCTTTGCATTCCGACGGAATAAAAACCTCAAAAATATGCTGGTAAGGGCAAAACTACCAGAACGGAATATTGCAACACAGAGATCCATAACTGGTAACACCCCGATTGTGGGGCACTATCAATGTGGAAACTGCCAGGCATGCCCCAACGCCATTGTTGGTGACAATTTCGTAATCAATGGTAGGACAATCTACCTTAAAGAAATGACAAACTGCAAAACATCGAATTGCATATACGTCATCTTATGCCCCTGTGACATCCCATATGTGGGAGAGACCGGCAGAGAATGCAAAACACGCATAGGGGAACACAAGTCCAACATCAGGCGCAACAACCTAGCAGCCCCATTGGTTAAACACTGGATGGAGTCCAAACACACAGAGAAAGAACTGCGTTGGACCATCTTAGAGAAGGTTAGAACACAAAAGGGCACCGACAGCGCTCGCATTCGAAAGAAGCGAGAAGTCTTTTGGATTTTTCTTCTGGACTCCAAAACAAAGGGATTAAACGAGGAATTACCGTGGGAAAATGCAATTATATAATCCTTTTGATATAGTGAGTCTTTTGCCTCTTGAAGATTACCTCCATCATCGTGTTCCACCTTAATCACTGTTCCCACGCTTAAACTACTGCGTGTTTGGATCCATTTACCTCAGATTCCTGTAACGTTGTAGG
The DNA here is from genome assembly GCF_964204655.1 of Triturus cristatus. Taxonomy (NCBI): domain Eukaryota; kingdom Metazoa; phylum Chordata; class Amphibia; order Caudata; family Salamandridae; genus Triturus; species Triturus cristatus. The sequence goes on from NC_140589.1 coordinate 855,287,228, forward strand.
ACTCCTACTTATCTTTTTTGGATTGACCTTATACTTTCCGTATATTTCTCTGACCTGAGTTATGGCTCTTTCAGTTTCTTTCTTTATCACTTTTATCAATCGTGCGACTTGACTTGCTCCACTCTGGGCCTCTGCGCAATATTGGTACAATCAGTGCACTTCTCTACGACCAGCCCTTGTTATCAGTCCTGAGTAATCCGATCCGATCTTTCTGGTGTGATCCGTAGCCACTTCTTACATGTCACTTTTCGATGTAGTTTGTGCACTCCCCCTGACGATATTTAAACAGCTGAGTGCCCTCAAACTGTTCGTTTCTCTTTCCTCGGAGAGAGTTCCTGTCGAGGGAGGAGTACTCTCTACAGTCCGTGCTGCCCGAGTGAGCTTAAACGGATTTTCACCCAGCTTAGAAACGGTTCCACGGTAAGCGGCCTAAATAATTGTTGGCATAATTTAAATTAAAGCTATCCTAGACTCCCGGCGCTCCCCGTGAACGCTAACAGCATCTGTTTTCTGTTTATACTTAGAACTCGCGGCAAACACACTTTATCGCCTAACCCAGCCGTCTAATTTGAGCTACGTGGCCTCTTCCGTATAGCAAGATCCTCGTGAGGAAAGAGCGCCTTCCATGGTTTGCCCGGCTCGAATGAGCTGAGACGGGTGTTTCACTGTGCCAAAAGACTTTGTTCACGGTAAGCGACTTTAACAACTGGTGTAACTAGGCGAGTTGGAAGTCTCTTAAATCTCCCGCTTTTTCCGTTTATGCCAACACTTTTTTGTCACTCTTTTGTCTCGGTTTATCTTTAGTTTTTGCGACCAGCCCGTTTCAGTGTCTCATCCACATATCCAACACGAGCTACGTGTTTGTTTTCTTCTCTAACTACCTAGCCTGGACATTTCCCTACGGTGAGCGAATTGCCAAAAACGGCGGCACTGTGTTAGTAGAGGTGCCCATATATCCACGTTGTTCTTAGTTTTTTCTTTTCTATCACGTTCTAATACCAATTATTTTTTGACTCACAGATCTTGAGAAACTGCTATATCACTCGTCATCCACCACCTCGGAGTTGCCCCTCCTTTTGGACCTAGCAGCAAAATTAAGTTGTTTCCTCTGTTCAGCAAGTAGGTAGCTCACCCCAATAATTTAGCTTGTTGTCCGTTATTTGGAGTCTTTTTTAGAACGACTCAACGACAGTGTTTGTACTTTTCTTTCCAGACTCAAAATTTAAACTGAACTGTCTGGAAGCACCCATCCAAAATACTGTGTTACTCTCTGAACCCCAGGTAGATCAATCCTATGTTTGCGTCTTATGTTATTTAGTATCCGTTCATCACATTCCCCATAATCTAATCAAAACTTCTGTCCTTACTTGCTCTCAGATTCACTAACCCACTTAGAGGACGAGCTCTATTCTTTTGCTATCTACGTCCCCTGCAAGAAATTTTGAACTTGTCCTATTGAACCAGAGGACATTTTCCCTATGTGTATTGGTGAGCACGAATTCGTACCTTATTTCTGAGCCATCGGTAGGCATTTAGAAATAGGAAAGTTGGCATTTTTCCCTGTGGGTTTTGGTGATCATGAATTTGCACTTTATTTCTGAGCCATCGTTAGGCATTTAGAAATAGAAAAGTTAGCAGCAACCTTTAAACATTTCTTGGGCCTCTGTCATAAACTGTCCTCTTATTGCCTTTTTTCTTTACATACCCCACTTCATATGTTCTATCTCTTATCTTTCATTTATCTGTTCAATGTGTGCAACGTTTTTAATACAAATCATACATCATGTCCTTAACCACTCAATGGCCTAGACCAGTGCCTATTCATTTTGATGATTGAAATGTCTTAAGTGCTGAGAATGTTAGATCCTTCAATGTAACAATTTAAAACGTGTACATTATGTTTATATTTTGTGTCTATTATTTGATAGGTCCCATGGAAACCACATTTGAATAATTTATTGCCCTGAAGAAGGTGTTACCCCAGGGAAAGGGGGTGTCACACCGAAACGCGCGTCGGCGTCTTGAACTGAATAGTGCTTCACACAGATTCATTACTTTCCATCACTGGATATTTTTGATTGTATTAATATTCATGTTCAACTTTTCATTTGTGTTGTTTCACGCCTTATAAGACCAGCCTACCACGTTGGGCCTCTAAATTGTTCACTTTTTTACCCTTTAGGATGTTTGCTGTATATGTGGTTATGGTATGATTGAGTTTGAATGAGAGCACTGAATATTTTATATATTAGGGTTTCCGTGGGCATTTTTGTCATTACTCTGTAGGACCATTTCGGCCTTTGTTTATTAAATTGTCTTTGCAAATATTTATTTGCACATTTATCAACTAAGTTTTTTTCAATTAAACTCTAAAAACAAAATAAAATAAAATAAAAAAAGATAAACATTGTTAATTGCTTTGTATCATGATTTATGCATGGTCTAGATAGAGTGGTTTTCTCTTTTCAAAAATTGACTCATATGCAACATTTTTTTAAAAATTATAGGTATAGCAGATCGTTTTGTATTTATTTGTGATTTATCCCCTGCTGCTCTACCTCTATTGTCTTAGGGGTCCCCCTTTTGTAGTGGTATCTCCTTCCCAGCCTTGCTTGCTGTGGGGGTCTTTTTTCAAAGTCCTTTATCTTTGAATTTGTCCTTGAAAATTGCACACATTTTTTCAATTTTTCTATCCTCATTCTAAGTTTGATTTAGGCCGTTCGGGCTTACCTGTTATCTTTCCTTAGATTTTCATATTATTCCTTATTAATTCTTCTTTTTCTTTTTTCCCCATTTTCTTTAACGGACCATTACTCCTAATCTCATATGGACAGCATTAAAACCTTTGGTTTCTCTGATGAAGACTATGCACGTCTTATAGGTCAAACATCTAACCCAGATAGACCTTTCTCACTCTCGAAAGGCCCCAATGAGGATTGGACTAAACTATTCAACTTAAAGAAGAAAACTAAACGCACTGAGTCACATGCCAACTTCATGTTGGAGTATCTGAAAGCGGGTACTATCCCCATTGGCCTTAGAGTTAGGAATATACCAGGCCTATTCGTTGAGATTAGGCAATTCCTTGAGAAATGGGCCCTGATATCTAATAGATGCTCTAGGGACTGGATGATCCTGATTGTCGAAACTGCCAGGGAGGTAATTCAGTTACTAAATAAGGAGATCCAGGACCTAGAAGACAAACTCAAAGCATCTAGTGGCCTCGAGGAGGGCAAGAAGAAATTAGAAGAGATTGTGACAGAGTTAGACTCATTCAGCGAATATCTACTCAAAAGGAAAACAGATAAGCTAAGAAAGGATATTAGACTGTTCTCCCAGGAAAAGGCCTATCCTTATCTATCCGAAAACTTCTATTCTTCAACAAATGAAAATCTGACTGGTAACCCCAACCCCCAGTGGAGTAACAAACGCATTATAACATTCTCAGATACAACTGACTCAGACAGTGAGGGGCCATCTTATCAAACCCCCCAGTACAGATCAGACGTGGAGAGACATCAGAGTGAGAATCGTTTTTTAGGGAATCGAAGGGGCGGATTCCGCCCACGATTTCAGAACCAATACCGAAATCAATATCAGGGTTCACATCAGAGAAGTCAATACCAGGAACCAGTCCAACAACAGAGATACCAGGAACCAGCTCAACCACAGAGATACATCAGGACCCGCCAGAACCAATACTGGCGAACATAGAGAAAATTCCAGTGTTTAATCTATCGACATACACGATGGATGACCCCACTGAAACTTTACTTACCAAAGGTTTATCCTTTGTTCCTTCAGCCAAGATGAACAAATTTGAACTCATGACGGATTTGCATGCTTTCTTTCCTAAAATCAGACTGAAGAAATTTTTCCAGAACAGAGAGACATATAATGACAATGAGAATCGTTCCGGTCTTAAACCACCATCGAACTTCACCCCCACTATTGATCAAATTGGGAAAGAAGTAGATCTCTTTGAGAAAGCTGTCCTGAACAGGATTGAAAAAATTACTTCTTTTGTCCCCTTTCCCACCAACAATATCACTAGGGAAGAGAATAATGCCCTCTCCACTATGAAAAACAACAAAGATATCACATTGAAACCATGTGATAAAGGGGGAGGCATAGTGATTTTTGACACTTGTGACTATAAGGATAGAATGCATGCACTCTTGGGGGCACCTAGACATTATTCAAAAATTAACATCAATCCGGAACCTAGACTGAAACGACGAATCCTTCAGGTAGTCATATCAGCTGTAGAGAGGGGGGAAATATGCGAAAAAGAAGCAGAGTATCTTACCCCTACGCACACCCGGATCCCGATTATTTATGGAGTTCCTAAAACTCATAAAAATCAAGAAGACCCCCCAATGAGACCCATTGTATCCACTATAGGATCGGCGACAGAACCACTCTCAAAATATATAGATTGGTTTCTGCAACCTTTGGTTACCATGCTCCAATCCTATGTCAAGGATACAGGACACTTTATCTCGAAAATAGAGGGCCTGCGGTTCGATCCTGAACGAGAAATTTTAGTCACCATGGATATCGAGTCCTTATACTCGAATATCCCACAAGGAGAGGCTCTGAGAACAGTCAAAAACAAAATCGAATCTGAAACATCACTACACAATAAAACATTCCTGATTCAATGTTTGGAAATTGTTTTAGAAGAAAACTTTTTTGAGTTTGACGGTGATTTTTATCATCAAATACAGGGAGTAAGCATGGGGGCGGCCTGTGCGCCCAGTGTCGCCTGCCTATACATGGGGCACTTCGAAGATCGAAACATCTACAACGAGGTGGCCCCCTTTTACGAGAACATCCGTCACTGGTCACGCTTCATCGACGATATATTTTTTGTCTGGAGCGGTGACCAAGAATCCCTTAATGAATTCATTTCTTGGATTAATTTAGCAGACTCTAATCTCCGTTTTACAGCACAAAGCAGTGTGGAGAAATTAGAATTCCTGGATGTTTATGTCAAACATGAAGACCATCAACTTCAGGTTTCACTCTTCACGAAACCCACTGCTAGGAACACCCTGCTCCACTTCAAGAGCTTTCATCCCAACAGCCAAAAATCAAGTATACCATTCAGCCAGTTTCTACGACTCCGTAGAAACTGTACCTCAGTCAAAGATTATCTCTTTCATTCTGAACTTATGAAACAGAAATTCATACTTAGAGGGTATCCAAACAGGCTTGTTAGGGATGCTCTCAAGAGAGCGAGATATTACAATCGGGATACGCTGTTCATCCCCAAAGAGAAAGAAAACGAGAAGGAAAAACTGGTTTGTGTTATCAAACACTCCCCCATAAACCACAAAATACGTCAAATTGTCAACTCACAATGGCATCTGCTCAATCTAGATAACCAGACAACTAGGATCCCGAAACCTATCTTTGCATTCCGACGGAATAAAAACCTCAAAAATATGCTGGTAAGGGCAAAACTACCAGAACGGAATATTGCAACACAGAGATCCATAACTGGTAACACCCCGATTGTGGGGCACTATCAATGTGGAAACTGCCAGGCATGCCCCAACGCCATTGTTGGTGACAATTTCGTAATCAATGGTAGGACAATCTACCTTAAAGAAATGACAAACTGCAAAACATCGAATTGCATATACGTCATCTTATGCCCCTGTGACATCCCATATGTGGGAGAGACCGGCAGAGAATGCAAAACACGCATAGGGGAACACAAGTCCAACATCAGGCGCAACAACCTAGCAGCCCCATTGGTTAAACACTGGATGGAGTCCAAACACACAGAGAAAGAACTGCGTTGGACCATCTTAGAGAAGGTTAGAACACAAAAGGGCACCGACAGCGCTCGCATTCGAAAGAAGCGAGAAGTCTTTTGGATTTTTCTTCTGGACTCCAAAACAAAGGGATTAAACGAGGAATTACCGTGGGAAAATGCAATTATATAATCCTTTTGATATAGTGAGTCTTTTGCCTCTTGAAGATTACCTCCATCATCGTGTTCCACCTTAATCACTGTTCCCACGCTTAAACTACTGCGTGTTTGGATCCATTTACCTCAGATTCCTGTAACGTTGTAGGACTCCTACTTATCTTTTTTGGATTGACCTTATACTTTCCGTATATTTCTCTGACCTGAGTTATGGCTCTTTCAGTTTCTTTCTTTATCACTTTTATCAATCGTGCGACTTGACTTGCTCCACTCTGGGCCTCTGCGCAATATTGGTACAATCAGTGCACTTCTCTACGACCAGCCCTTGTTATCAGTCCTGAGTAATCCGATCCGATCTTTCTGGTGTGATCCGTAGCCACTTCTTACATGTCACTTTTCGATGTAGTTTGTGCACTCCCCCTGACGATATTTAAACAGCTGAGTGCCCTCAAACTGTTCGTTTCCCTTTCCTCGGAGAGAGTTCCTGTTGAGGGAGGAGTACTCTCTACAGTCCGTGCTGCCCGAGTGAGCTTAAACGGATTTTCACCCAGCTTAGAAACGGTTCCACGGTAAGCGGCCTAAATAATTGTTGGCATAATTTAAATTAAAGCTATCCTAGACTCCCGGCGCTCCCCGTGAACGCTAACAGCATCTGTTTTCTGTTTATACTTAGAACTCGCGGCAAACACACTTTATCGCCTAACCCAGCCGTCTAATTTGAGCTACGTGGCCTCTTCCGTATAGCAAGATCCTCGTGAGGAAAGAGCGCCTTCCATGGTTTGCCCGGCACGAATGAGCTGAGACGGGTGTTTCACTGTGCCAAAAGACTTTGTTCACGGTAAGCGGCTTTAACAACTGGTGTAACTAGGCGAGTTGGAAGTCTCTTAAATCTCCCGCTTTTTCCGTTTATGCCAACACTTTTTTGTCACTCTTTTGTCTCGGTTTATCTTTAGTTTTTGCGACCAGCCCGTTTCAGTGTCTCATCCACATATCCAACACGAGCTACGTGTTTGTTTTCTTCTCTAACTACCTAGCCTGGACATTTCCCTACGGTGAGCGAATTGCCAAAAACGGCGGCACTGTGTTAGTAGAGGTGCCCATATATCCACGTTGTTCTTAGTTTTTTCTTTTCTATCACGTTCTAATACCAATTATTTTTTGACTCACAGATCTTGAGAAACTGCTATATCACTCGTCATCCACCACCTCGGAGTTGCCCCTCCTTTTGGACCTAGCAGCGAAATTAATTTTTTTCCTCTGTTCAGCAAGTAGGTAGCTCACCCCAATAATTTAGCTTGTTGTCCGTTATTTGGAGTCTTTTTTAGAACGACTCAACGACAGTGTTTGTACTTTTCTTTCCAGACTCAAAATTTAAACTGAACTGTCTGGAAGCACCCATCCAAAATACTGTGTTACTCTCTGAACCCCAGGTAGATCAATCCTATGTTTGCGTCTTATGTTATTTAGTATCCGTTCATCACATTCCCCATAATCTAATCAAAACTTCTGTCCTTACTTGCTCTCAGATTCACTAACCCACTTAGAGGACGAGCTCTATTCTTTTGCTATCTACGTCCCCTGCAAGAAATTTTGAACTTGTCCTATTGAACCAGAGGACATTTTCCCTATGTGTATTGGTGAGCACGAATTCGTACCTTATTTCTGAGCCATCGGTAGGCATTTAGAAATAGGAAAGTTGGCATTTTTCCCTGTGGGTTTTGGTGATCATGAATTTGCACTTTATTTCTGAGCCATCGTTAGGCATTTAGAAATAGAAAAGTTAGCAGCAACCTTTAAACATTTCTTGGGCCTCTGTCATAAACTGTCCTCTTATTGCCTTTTTTCTTTACATACCCCACTTCATATGTTCTATCTCTTATCTTTCATTTATCTGTTCAATGTGTGCAACGTTTTTAATACAAATCATACATCATGTCCTTAACCACTCAATGGCCTAGACCAGTGCCTATTCATTTTGATGATTGAAATGTCTTAAGTGCTGAGAATGTTAGATCCTTCAATGTAACAATTTAAAACGTGTACATTATGTTTATATTTTGTGTCTATTATTTGATAGGTCCCATGGAAACCACATTTGAATAATTTATTGCCCTGAAGAAGGTGTTACCCCAGGGAAAGGGGGTGTCACACCGAAACGCGCGTCGGCGTCTTGAACTGAATAGTGCTTCACACAGATTCATTACTTTCCATCACTGGATATTTTTGATTGTATTAATATTCATGTTCAACTTTTCATTTGTGTTGTTTCACGCCTTATAAGACCAGCCTACCACGTTGGGCCTCTAAATTGTTCACTTTTTTACCCTTTAGGATGTTTGCTGTATATGTGGTTATGGTATGATTGAGTTTGAATGAGAGCACTGAATATTTTATATATTAGGGTTTCCGTGGGCATTTTTGTCATTACTCTGTAGGACCATTTCGGCCTTTGTTTATTAAATTGTCTTTGCAAATATTTATTTGCACATTTATCAACTAAGTTTTTTTCAATTAAACTCTAAAAACAAAATAAAATAAAATAAAAAAAGATAAACATTGTTAATTGCTTTGTATCATGATTTATGCATGGTCTAGATAGAGTGGTTTTCTCTTTTCAAAAATTGACTCATATGCAACATTTTTTAAAAAATTATAGGTATAGCAGATCGTTTTGTATTTATCCAGTGGCGTAGTGAGCATGGGTCCCACGTCTGGGAATACCCATCCCACTTAGGGCGAAAAGCGTTACAACAAACAAATGATGGACGGAATGCTGACAATGCAGACATTCTCCCCCAGTCAAGAGATCTGGGTTAAATCCATCGTTCTTTTGCCCACTACGCCACCCCAGTTTAGACATGGCCATATGCAAAATCAGTCTTGACCCTGTGCCTCATGGGAACAGTCCAGCCCGAACTGCCAAGCCATGTCTTCCCTGGACCGGAATCAAGCATCCTAGGACCGGTTTCTGGCTATCAGCCTTCATCAGCCAGGATAGCTTGACTCCAGTGGCGTAGTCCATCACCACCCCCTTTTGTACTCCTTTGTTCGCCATAAGTTGGCAGGGTATGCTCAGACGTGAGTCCCTTGCTCACTTTGCCACTGGATTCAAGCAAGCCTGGCTGAAGACGGCTGAAATGCCAGAAACCGGTCCTAGGAAGCTTGTTTCCAGTCCAGGGAAGGCATGGCTTGGCAGTTCGGGCTGGACTGTTCCCATGAGGCACAGGGTCAGACTGATTTGCATATGGCCATGTCTGAACTGGGGTGGCAGAGTGGGCTAAAGAACGGTGATGGATCAAACCCAGATCTGTTGACTGGGTGTGAGTGTTTGATTGGTTCTGATGCTCCGTCCATCACCACCCCCTTTTGTACTGCTTTGTTCGCCATAAGTTGGCAGGGTATGCTCAGACGTGAGTCCCTTGCTCACTTTGCCACTGGATTCAAGCAAGCCTGGCTGAAGACGGCTGAAATGCCAGAAACCGGTCCTAGGAAGCTTGTTTCCAGTCCAGGGAAGGCATGGCTTGGCAGTTCGGGCTGGACTGTTCCCATGAGGCACAGGGTCAGACTGATTTGCATATGGCCATGTCTGAACTGGGGTGGCAGAGTGGGCTAAAGAACGGTGATGGATCAAACCCAGATCTGTTGACTGGGTGTGAGTGTTTGATTGGTTCTGATGCTCCGTCCATCACCACCCCCTTTTGTACTGCTTTGTTTGCCATAAGTTGGCAGGGTATGCTCAGACGTGAGTCCCTTGCTCACTTTGCCACTGGATTCAAGCAAGCCTGGCTGAAGACGGCTGAAATGCCAGAAACCGGTCCTAGGAAGCTTGTTTCCAGTCCAGGGAAGGCATGGCTTGGCAGTTCGGGCTGGACTATTCCCATGAGGCACAGGGTCAGACTGATTTGCATATGGCCATGTCTGAACTGGGGTGGCAGAGTGGGCTAAAGAACGGTGATGGATCAAACCCAGATCTGTTGACTGGGTGTGAGTGTTTGATTGGTTCTGATGCTCCGTCCATCACCACCCCCTTTTGTACAGCTTTGTTCGCCATAAGTTGGCAGGGTATGCTCAGACGTGAGTCCCTTGCTCACTTTGCCACTGGATTCAAGCAAGCCTGGCTGAAGACGGCTGAAATGCCAGAAACCGGTCCTAGGAAGCTTGTTTCCAGTCCAGGGAAGGCATGGCTTGGCAGTTCGGGCTGGACTGTTCCCATGAGGCACAGGGTCAGACTGATTTGCATATGGCAATGTCTGAACTGGGGTGGCAGAGTGGGCTAAAGAACGGTGATGGATCAAACCCAGATCTGTTGACTGGGTGTGAGTGTTTGATTGGTTCTGATGCTCCGTCCATCACCACCCCCTTTTGTACTGCTTTGTTCGCCATAAGTTGGCAGGGTATGCTCAGACGTGAGTCCCTTGCTCACTTTGCCACTGGATTCAAGCAAGCCTGGCTGAAGACGGCTGAAATGCCAGAAACCGGTCCTAGGAAGCTTGTTTCCAGTCCAGGGAAGGCATGGCTTGGCAGTTCGTGCTGGACTGTTCCCATGAGGCACAGGGTCAGACTGATTTGCATATGGCCATGTCTGAACTGGGGTGGCAGAGTGGGCTGAAGAACGGTGATGGATTAAACCCAGATCTGTTGACTTGGTGTGAGTGTTTGATTGGTTCTGATGCTCCGTCCATCACCACCCCCTTTTGTACTGCTTTGTTCGCCATAAGTTGGCAGGGTATGCTCAGACATGAGTCCCTTGCTCACTTTGGCACTGGATTCAAGCAAGCCTGGCTGAAGTCGGCTGAAATGCCAGAAACCGGTCCTAGGAAGCTTGTTTCCAGTCCAGGGAAGGCATGGCTTGGCAGTTCGGGCTGGACTGTTCCCATGAGGCACAGGGTCAGACTGATTTGCATATGGCCGTGTCTGAACTGGGGTGGCAGAGTGGGCTAAAGAACGGTGATGGATCAAACCCAGATCTGTTGACTGGGTGTGAGTGTTTGATTGGTTCTGATGCTCCGTCCATCACCACCCCCTTTTGTACTGCTTTGTTCGCCATAAGTTGGCAGGGTATGCTCAGACGTGAGTACCTTGCTCACTTTGCCACTGGATTCAAGCAAGCCTGGCGAAGACGGCTGAAATGCCAGAAACCGGTCCTAGGAAGCTTGTTTCCAGTCCAGGGAAGGCATGGCTTGGCAGTTCGGGCTGGACTGTTCCCATGAGGCACAGGGTCAGACTGATTTGCATATGGCCATGTCTGAACTGGGGTGGCAGAGTGGGCTAAAGAACGGTGATGGATCAAACCCAGATCTGTTGACTGGGTGTGAGTGTTTGATTGGTTCTGATGCTCCGTCCATCACCACCCCCTTTTATACTGCTTTGTTCGCCATAAGTTGGCAGGGTATGCTCAGACGTGAGTCTCTTGCTCACTTTGCCACTGGATTCAAGCAAGCCTGGCTGAAGACGGCTGAAATGCCAGAAACCGGTCCTAGGAAGCTTGTTTCCAGTCCAGGGAAGGCATGGCTTGGCAGTTCGGGCAGGAATGTTCCCATGAGGCACAGGGTCAGACTGATTTGCATATGGCCATGTCTGAACTGGGGTGGCAGAGTGGGCTAAAGAATGGTGATGGATCAAACCCAGATCTGTTGACTGGGTGTGAGTGTTTGATTGGTTCTGATGCTCCGTCCATCACCACCCCCTTTTGTACTGTTTTTATTCGCCATAAGTTGGCAGGGTATCCTCAGACGTGAGTCCCTTGCTCACTTTGCCACTGGATTCAAGCAAGCCTGGCTGAAGACGGCTGAAATGCCAGAAACCGGTCCTAGGAAGCTTGTTTCCAGTCCAGGGAAGGCATGGCTTGACAGTTCGGGCTGGACTGTTCCCATGAGGCACAGGGTCAGACTGATTTGCATATGGCCATGTCTGAACTGGGGTGGCAGAGTGGGCTAAAGAACGGTGATGGATCAAACCCAGATCTGTTGACTGGGTGTGAGTGTTTGATTGGTTCTGATGCTCCGTCCATCACCACCCCCTTTTGTACTGCTTTGTTCGCCATAAGTTGGCAGGGTATGCTCAGACGTGAGTCCCTTGCTCACTTTGCCACTGGATTCAAGCAAGCCTGGCTGAAGACGGCTGAAATGCCAGAAACCGGTCCTAGGAAGCTTGTTTCCAGTCCAGGGAAGGCATGGCTTGGCAGTTCGGGCTGGACTGTTCCCATGAGGCACAGGGTCAGACTGATTTGCATATGGCCATGTCTGAACTGGGGTGGCAGAGTGGGCTAAAGAACGTTGATGGGATCAAACCCAGATCTGTTGACTGGGTGTGAGTGTTTGATTGGTTCTGATGCTCCGTCCATCACCACCCCCTTTTGTACTGCTTTGTTCGCCATAAGTTGGCAGGGTATGCTCAGACGTGAGTCCCTTGCTCACTTTTCCACTGGATTCAAGCAAGCCTGGCTGAAGACGGCTGAAATGCCAGAAACCGGTCCTAGGAAGCTTGTTTCCAGTCCAGGGAAGGCATGGCTTGGCAGTTCGGGCTGGACTGTTCCCATGAGGCACAGGGTCAGACTGATTTGCATATGGCCATGTCTGAACTGGGGTGGCAGAGTGGGCTAAAGAACGGTGATGGATCAAACCCAGATCTGTTGACTGGGTGTGAGTGTTTGATTGGTTCTGATGCTCCGTCCATCACCACCCCCTTTTGTACTGCTTTGTTCGCCATAAGTTGGCAGGGTATGCTCAGACGTGAGTCCCTTGCTCACTTTGCCACTGTATTCAAGCAAGCCTGGCTGAAGACGGCTGAAATGCCAGAAACCTGTCCTAGGAAGCTTGTTTCCAGTCTAGGGAAGGCATGGCTTGGCAGTTCGGGCTGGACTGTTCCCATGAGGCACAGGGTCAGACTGATTTGCATATGGCCATGTCTGAACTGGGGTGGCAGAGTGGGCTAAAGAACGGTGATGGATCAAACCCAGATCTGTTGACTGGGTGTGAGTGTTTGATTGGTTCTGATGCTCCGTCCATCACCACCCCCTTTTGTACTGCTTTGTTCGCCATAAGTTGGCAGGGTATGCTCAGACGTGAGTCCCTTGCTCACTTTGTCACTGGATTCAAGCAAGCCTGGCTGAAGACGGCTGAAATGCCAGAAACCGGTCCTAGGCAGCTTGTTTCCAGTCCAGGGAAGGCATGGCTTGGCAGTACGGGCTGGACTGTTCCCATGAGGCACAGGGTCAGACTGATTTGCATATGGCCATGTCTGAACTGGGGTGGCAGAGTGGGCTAAAGAACGGTGATGGATCAAACCCAGATCTGTTGACTGGGTGTGAGTGTTTGATTGGTTCTGATGCTCCGTCCATCACCACCCCCTTTTGTACTGCTTTGTTCGCCATAAGTTGGCAGGGTATGCTCAGACGTGAGTCACTTGCTCACTTTTCCACTGGATTCAAGCAAGCCTGGCTGAAGACGGCTGAAATGCCAGAAACCGGTCCTAGGAAGCTTGTTTCCAGTCCAGGGAAGGCATGGCTTGGCAGTTCGGGCTGGACTGTTCCCATGAGGCACAGGGTCAGACTGATTTGCATATGGCCATGTCTGAACTGGGGTGGCAGAGTGGGCTAAAGAACGGTGATGGATCAAACCCAGATCTGTTGACTGGGTGTGAGTGTTTGATTGGTTCTGATGCTCCGTCCATCACCACCCCCTTTTGTACTGCTTTGTTCGCCATAAGTTGGCAGGGTATGCTCAGACGTGAGTCCCTTGCTCACTTTGCCACTGGATTCAAGCAAGCCTGGCTGAAGACGGCTGAAATGCCAGAAACCGGTCCTAGGAAGCTTGTTTCCAGTCCAGGGAAGGCATGGCTTGTCAGTTCGGGCTGGACTGTTCCCATGAGGCACAGGGTCAGACTGATTTGCATATGGCCATGTCTGAACTGGGGTGGCAGAGTGGGCTAAAGAACGGTGATGGATCAAACCCAGATCTGTTGACTGGGTGTGAGTTTTTGATTGGTTCTGATGCTCCGTCCATCACCACCCCCTTTTGTACTGCTTTGTTCGCCATAAGTTGGCAGGGTATGCTCAGACGTGAGTCCCTTGCTCACTTTGCCACTGGATTCAAGCAAGCCTGGCTGAAGACGGCTGAAATGCCAGAAACCGGTCCTAGGAAGCTTGTTTCCAGTCCAGGGAAGGCATGGCTTGGCAGTTTGGGCTGGACTGTTCCAATGAGGCACAGGGTCAGACTGATTTGCATATGGCCATGTCTGAACTGGGGTGGCAGAGTGGGCTAAAGAACGGTGATGGATCAAACCCAGATCTGTTGACTGGGTGTGAGTGTTTGATTGGTTCTGATGCTCCGTCCATCACCACCCCCTTTTGTACTGCTTTGTTCGCCATAAGTTGGCAGGGTATGCTCAGACGTGAGTCCCTTGCTCACTTTGCCACTGGATTCAAGCAAGCCTGGCTGAAGACGGCTGAAATGCCAGAAACCGGTCCTAGGAAGCTTGTTTCCAGTCCAGGGAAGGCATGGCTTGGCAGTTTGGGCTGGACTGTTCCCATGAGGCACAGGGTCAGACTGATTTGCATATGGCCATGTCTGAACTGGGGTGGCAGAGTGGGCCAAAGAACGGTGATGGATCAAACCCAGATCTGTTGACTAAGTTTGAGTGTTTGATTGGTTCTGATGCTCCGTCCATCACCACCCCCTTTTGTACTGCTTTGTTCGCCATAAGTTGGCAGGGTATGCTCAGACGTGAGTCCCTTGCTCACTTTGCCACTGGATTCAAGCAAGCCTGGCTGAAGACGGCTGAAATGCCAGAAACCGGTCCTAGGAAGCTTGTTTCCAGTCCAGGGAAGGTATGGCTTGGCAGTTCGGGCTGGACTGTTCCCATGAGGCACAGGGTCAGACTGATTTGCATATGGCCATGTCTGAACTGGGGTGGCAGAGTGGGCTAAAGAACGGTGATGGATCAAACCCAGATCTGTTGACTGGGTGTGAGTGTTTGATTGGTTCTGATGCTCCGTCCATCACCACCCCCTTTTGTACTGCTTTGTTCGCCATAAGTTGGCAGGGTATGCTCAGACGTGAGTCCCTTGCTCACTTTGCCACTGGATTCAAGCAAGCCTGGCTGAAGACGGCTGAAATGCCAGACACCGGTCCTAGGAAGCTTGTTTCCAGTCCAGGGAAGGCATGGCTTGGCAGTTCGGGCTGGACTGTTCCCATGAGGCACAGGGTGAGACTGATTTGCATATGGCCATGTCTGAACTGGGGTGGCAGAGTGGGCTAAAGAACGGTGATGGATCAAACCCAGATCTGTTTACTGGGTGTGAGTGTTTGATTGGTTCTGATGCTCCGTCCATCACCACCCCCTTTTGTACTGCTTTGTTCGCCATAAGTTGGCAGGGTATGCTCAGACGTGAGTCCCTTGCTCACTTTGCCACTGGATTCAAGCAAGCCTGGCTGAAGACGGCTGAAATGCCAGAAACCGGTCCTAGGAAGCTTGTTTCCAGTCCAGGGAAGGCATGGCTTGGCAGTTCGGGCTGGACTGTTCCCATGAGGCACAGGGTGAGACTGATTTGCATATGGCCATGTCTGAACTGGGGTGGCAGAGTGGGCTAAAGAACGGTGATGGATCAAACCCAGATCTGTTGACTGGGTGTGAGTGTTTGATTGGTTCTGATGCTCCGTCCATCACCACCCCCTTTTGTACTGCTTTGTTCGCCATAAGTTGACAGGGTATGCTCAGACGTGAGTCCCTTGCTCACTTTGCCACTGGATTCAAGCAAGCCTAGCTGAAGACGGCTGAAATGCCAGAAACCGGTCCTAGGAAGCTTGTTTCCAGTCCAGGGAAGGCATGGCTTGGCAGTTCGGGCTGGACTGTTCCCATGAGGCACAGGGTCAGACTGATTTGCATATGGCCATGTCTGAACTGGGGTGGCAGAGTGGGCTAAAGAACGGTGATGGATCAAACCCAGATCTGTTGACTGGGTGTGAGTGTTTGATTGGTTCTGATGCTCCGTCCATCACCACCCCCTTTTGTACTGCTTTGTTCGCCATAAGTTGGCAGGGTATGCTCAGACGTGAGTCCCTTGCTCACTTTGCCACTGGATTCAAGCAAGCCTGGCTGAAGACGGCTGAAATGCCAGAAACCGGTCCTAGGAAGCTTGTTTCCAGTCCAGGGAAGGTATGGCTTGGCAGTTCGGGCTGGACTGTTCCCATGAGGCACAGGGTCAGACTGATTTGCATATGGCCATGTCTGAACTGGGGTGGCAGAGTGGGCTAAAGAACGGTGATGGATCAAACCCAGATCTGTTGACTGGGTGTGAGTGTTTGATTGGTTCTGATGCTCCGTCCATCACCACCCCCTTTTGTACTGCTTTGTTCGCCATAAGTTGGCAGGGTATGCTCAGACGTGAGTCCCTTGCTCACTTTGCCACTGGATTCAAGCAAGCCTGGCTGAAGACGGCTGAAATGCCAGACACCGGTCCTAGGAAGCTTGTTTCCAGTCCAGGGAAGGCATGGCTTGGCAGTTCGGGCTGGACTGTTCCCATGAGGCACAGAGTGAGACTGATTTGCATATGGCCATGTCTGAACTGGGGTGGCAGAGTGGGCTAAAGAACGGTGATGGATCAAACCCAGATCTGTTGACTGGGTGTGAGTGTTTGATTGGTTCTGATGCTCCGTCCATCACCACCCCCTTTTGTACTGCTTTGTTCGCCATAAGTTGGCAGGGTATGCTCAGACGTGAGTCCCTTGCTCACTTTGCCACTGGATTCAAGCAAGCCTGGCTGAAGACGGCTGAAATGCCAGAAACCGGTCCTAGGAAGCTTGTTTCCAGTCCAGGGAAGGCATGGCTTGGCAGTTCGGGCTGGACTGTTCCCATGAGGCACAGGGTGAGACTGATTTGCATATGGCCATGTCTGAACTGGGGTGGCAGAGTGGGCTAAAGAACGGTGATGGATCAAACCCAGATCTGTTGACTGGGTGTGAGTGTTTGATTGGTTCTGATGCTCCGTCCATCACCACCCCCTTTTGTACTGCTTTGTTCGCCATAAGTTGACAGGGTATGCTCAGACGTGAGTCCCTTGCTCACTTTGCCACTGGATTCAAGCAAGCCTAGCTGAAGACGGCTGAAATGCCAGAAACCGGTCCTAGGAAGCTTGTTTCCAGTCCAGGGAAGGCATGGCTTGGCAGTTCGGGCTGGACTGTTCCCATGAGGCACAGGGTCAGACTGATTTGCATATGGCCATGTCTGAACTGAGGTGGCAGAGTGGGCTAAAGAACGGTGATGGATCAAACCCAGATCTGTTGACTGGGTGTGAGTGTTTGATTGGTTCTGATGCTCCGTCCATCACCACCCCCTTTTGTACTGCTTTGTTCGCCATAAGTTGGCAGGGTATGCTCAGACGTGAGTCCCTTGCTCACTTTGTCACTGGATTCAAGCAAGCCTGGCTGAAGACGGCTGAAATGCCAGAAACCGGTCCTAGGAAGCTTGTTTCCAGTGCAGGGAAGGCATGGCTTGGCAGTTCGGGCTGGACTGTTCCCATGAGGCACAGGGTCAGACTGATTTGCATATGGCCATCTCTGAACTGGGGTGGCAGAGTGGGCTAAAGAACGGTGATGGATCAAACCCAGATCTGTTGACTGGGTGTGAGTGTTTGATTGGTTCTGATGCTCCATCCATCACCACCCCCTTTTGTACTGCTTTGTGCTTAAATGTTGGCATAATTACACCAAGGGCATAATGTTATCATTTAAATTATTTGAATTTTGCATGATGTGCATAACGTGAAATTAGCAAAATTACACAAGATAACTCGGTCGTAACTTTAATTTGTCGAGGCCTAATTATTGCTCCACAGAGGCACAGGATTTCATGGTAAGAAATTCACCCATCATATTCATCCAAAATTAGGTTGTGTAGAGTCCTGCTGGACTCGTTCTAGTGTTCCACTAAATGTGAGTTGTAACCAGACGCTCTCCGAGGGCTGGCTTTCAGACTCACCCCACACCCATCCATCACATGCATCACCGGTCAGGTGACCTTGCAAATAAAAGCGCCTGGGCACAAGTGTGCCAGGCAGTTACTTAGGTGTCTGCGCGCTTTATTCCCATAGCATGTAGGCTCAGGGCATTACAAATTGGAGAACCATAACCCTTCTGCAGCAAACATAGAAAGAGGAAATCGACTGAATTGGTAGATTGTTTGCAGGAAGGTGTCCCTTCCTACACAAAATGAATCAGCCCCATAATGCAGGCACTCTTGCACAATGATGCAAGGGTGCCTGCGTTGGTGCATGGCAGCCCATTGGGCACCCACTGGGGAAAAGGGCAGGAATGCACCGCATCACACAGATCCAGCACATTCCAGCCTTTTGCTTTGATGCAGGGCAGCGCAACAAGATTCTTTGCAGTGCTGCCATAAGCCAAATCCTCATAAATGAGGCCCCAAGTCTTCATGCTGTGCTGTCCTACACCAATGTGAAAGGGCAGGAATGCACTGTATTTATTAAATACGGTGCATCTCTGTTGTTTCCTCCTGCACTGGCGCACACTTTGCCACCTAGTGCCAACATAGGTACCCTTGCACCATTGTGCACGGGTGCCTCCATTGCAGGCAGGATTGTTTTTGCGCAGGAAGAGAAACCTTCCTGCACAAACACAATCTTGAGAGGCGTTTTCCTCTTTCTATGTGTGCTGAAGAATGCAGCACAAATGGAAGGACGAAAAAAAGAGGAGAAATTAAAACATTTTTCCTTGTTACACCTGCTCTGGGGAGGCGTAAGGTTTTGGCGCTGCCCCAGGTTTCGTGATTTTGTAAATCAGGGGCAGCACCAAAATCCATGGGTGTTGCGTGGGAGCACCCACAGCACTTGCAATGGAACGCCTATTTGAAGCACAGTAAGGCAACCTTGCTCCATTTGTATGAGGCCATACGTCGCCTCAGAGATATGATTGAGAGGCCTGCACCACAGGAGCATAAAAAAGTGACACTCCAGTGGCCAAGCGCTCTTGTAATTGAGCCACTCAGATATTAGCAGAAAGGGTACTCCATCGCAATGTCGATCAAGTATCCGCCCCACCAAGCTGAGGGCCTCATAAATGAGTTAGTACAGCAAGTCACTTTGCTGTGCTGCCCTGCGTCAAAAGGAAACGAGCAGGAATGTGCTGAATTAATGCTATACGGTGCATTCCTGTCTTTTCCCACTGGGCTGGCACCATCTTGGTTGCCTTGTGGCAATGCAGGCATCCTTGCACCATAGTGCAAGGGGGTCTGCGTTGTTGGCATGATTGTTTTTGTGCAGGAGGGGCACCTTACTGTACGAAAACATCCACGAGAGGCGTTTTCCTTGTTCTATATGTGCTGAAGAATAAAAATATTGGAACACCCACCGCAACACCCATGGAACACCTCCTTGATACAGAGTAAGACAACACAGTGCTATTCACAGCGTTACTTTACTCTATATCCATGAGGCCATGCAAAGCTATTCAGGGTGGCTTTGCGTCACCTCGCAGATATGATTGAGAGGCCTGCGCCACCGGAGGGCCAAAAAAAGTGACACTCCGGCGCTGAAGGCCTCTTGCAAATGAACCCCTGAAGGTCCGCCACCTCATTTAGTGCTGGGCGGACTTTCAGTATGTCAAAGGTGAAACTACTCCATCTTCACCATCAACATACACCTTCGACAGCCCAACAGAGTAATGTCTGTCAGAGATTTTTGGCGTATGTCAGCATGCCCTCTTTTGAGTGGAAGAACAACTACCAAGGGGCAGATTTACTAACATTAGGCACAACTTGCTGTACTGCCTCAAATAGATAGATTTTCCTCTCTGTGTGCAGCAGAATGCAACACACATAGAAAGATGAAATAACGAAGAGAAATAGACATATTTCTCCTTGTTATGCCTCAACTGGGAACAGTGCAGCATTTTTATGTATTCTGAGGCTTACTAGTCTTAAGAAATCTGGGAACGCACCAAAAACCATGGGTGGATTTGTGGGAACACCCATGCTACATCCGGGGAATGCCTTCTCAACGTCGAGTAATGCAAGGCAGTGGGTTGTGCTGCCTTGCGTCATGCAAAGACAACGCTAGCGCTGTGTAAATCTAGCATCAACGTTTTCGCTGCCCGTCATTGCCAGATAAAACCTGGTGGTAAGGGAGAGTGATAACTGCAAAATTACCCCATCTAATGGGCAAAAACTCCAGGGCCGGACTGGGAACCAAAACCGGCCCTTTCAAAGTGCTCGGCCGGCTCCCCCGGGGCTTGGGGGTGTCGCCGAGCTCTTTGCCAGGGCCGGTTTTCGGACGATTTTGTTACAGGGACGATTTTGCAGTTATGCTGCAAAAACATCCCAGTAACAAAAACGGCCCCCAGGGGCCCAACACCGTCCCCCACACGTGCGGCGCACCGGGGGCTTGCCCTGTGCCCGCTACGACCAGTTCAGCCCTGAAAAACTCCCATTGTGAGGATACCATTGTTTTTTTTAATTTAAAAAACAAAATCCCTTTTTAGGATTTTTATTTTGAAAATAAAAAAAAAGTTGAAAGTTGAGGCAGGACTCCGTCATGTTGATGGAGGCATCTGTCAAACTTTCAAAGCATTTACAGGAATTGCCCTGACTGCAGCTCCTTGAAATGCAAGAGATGTCCACTGGGACAAAGGGCATCTCTAAATTTGGTGGGCATAGCAGGAATATAGTACTCGGCCAGGGCGCAAGTACTTAATCCGTCCACCAAAGTCAAAATCAAGCCCTGAATTCAGAATAATATCTTTAGGTTTGAAAATGACCAGACATCAGTGCAATATTTTTCCAAAGGTCATCGTTATTGAGCCCTTTTCACACACCTATGGGAACGATATACAAAATAACCAACAATAAACAATGCAATTATTAAAACTTACTGGCCCAGATATACTACATGTTGGACCCGGCCTCGTGGCGTGGTCCTGACTTCCCTGGGATTGGGCCCGTTCCCCGCCCTGGCCTCCTCGGGCCACCCGTTCGAGCCGCACGAGGTCACCTACACCTCGGGGCTCCACCATTTTGTTACCTGCCACGTGACCCTGCACACCAGCCCACATGACCCGCTCAACCCGGCCTCGGCCCCAGCAAGGCCCAGACAATGAGGCACCAGGAACTGGCCAGGGGGTATCACGTGAACACTTCCTCGCCCCTGGCGGAGAGCGGTATCGATGGGACCCCCAACCGTCACCACACACCGAGGTGCGATCGGCCTCCATCTCTCCTGGGCCGGGCGCCTCCCCTGCTGGGCGTCTGCCCGCTCCCAACCCGGCCTCTCCGCCCCCCGGGCGCAAGGGTCCGGACATCAAAGGACCCCAGGCCTATATCTGGGGCGACCCCGCCACAGACCGGCAGTTGTATCCCGGAGTCGAGAGCCCTGCTGATCGAATCGCGGCTGACCCTACGGAGAAGAACTCTTGCTTGAAACCACCACGAGCCCTGCAGACTGCGCCACGGCTCCTTCTTGCTGAAACCTTGAAGCCACCCGGAACATCGGGGTCCTGCTGACGCTGTCGCGGCCCAACCTCGCTGAAACCTCCCTCGGAGCCCTGCTGACGACGTCGCGGCTCGAGCTGAACAGAAACCATCTTGAGAGCCCCGCTGACCTGGTCGCGGCCCTCCACGAACGGAACGCCAGAGACCTACGGACGCCGTCGCGGCTCGACCCCTCCGAGATCCGGAGGTCCTCCAGCTTGAGGATAAGAACTGGGCCCCAGGTACCCTCGTCCCAAGCTCCTGCCAAAGACTGTCCCGCTACCCCTTCCCTTCGAAAGAGACACTGAGACTTTTGTGGATCCCTTGATCCCTTCCGTGTAAATATTGATTCCGTACCCTTTAAGTGCTGATAAAGAATTGCTCGTCTTGAGACAACCTCCTTGAGTCCTGTGTGGTGGTGTTACTGTGCTAGTACCTGATAGGAGAAGGATCTCCCCGGAGGCTTCTCAGCAGCGCTCGGCTACTTCGTGCCGTGTGGGGGCCCCTCTGGGTGGGCTCTCCGACTCCCCGAGGTCCGCCTTCTAACATTTGGTGGCCAGCGACGGGATCCGAGCCGAACGCAGTACGTACAAGCCAGTAACCCACTAGCTACCCATCCAGACAAACGGAAGTCATGAGCAACCAAGAAAACAACGCGACCACGGAGTTCCAGCCCGAACGGTTGGAGGAATACACGCACAAAGAATTGAAATAGTTCTGCAAGGACAAGGGCATTGCGACCACCGGCCTAGGTACCAAAGAAGAGATGCAGAAAGCCCTGAGGACCTGGCTAGAGGCCGAGGCAGGCCCCTCCCAGGACGAAGGTCTCCTGCCCCTGACGGTGGCCACAGCAACCGCACCGACTCCGGCAACCGGAGGAAGAAACATCCTAGAAACCGGCCTCTCCGAAGAGGAGATACGAGAACGGGAGAAGGTCCGGAACCACGAACTAGAGCTCGCACGACTGCGGCTGGACGGCGAACTCCAGCTGGCGGAAAAGAAACTGGCCCTAGAGCAGCTACGGCTACAAGAGGAGATAGAAGAGAAGAGACGGCATTGAGAGTTGGAAGAAAAGAAACTGACCCTTGAACACGAGCGAAGTCTCAAAGAGCTCGAGCTCAAGGCAAGGAAAGGGGGGACCGACACCCCCAGTAATAGAGACACCCTACCGCCTGCCGAAGCCAAGGTACATATCCCTAAAGATGTCGTCAAGGAGTACTATAAAAATGACGACATCCAACAATGGTTCAAGGCATACGAGGTGGCCATGACCTCCCATCGGGTGCCCCGAAAGGACTGGGGTGCCGGCCTGTGGGGTCGGTTCCTTAGTGAAGGTCGCGACACACTGCTCCAGCTGCCATAAGAGGTGATGACCTCCTACGACCACATGAAGGAGGCTCTGCTCAACCGCTACGGGCTAACTGCGGAAATGTACCGCCAGCGGTTCAGAGACTGCAAGAAAATCCCTGGTACCACCTGGGTGGAATATG
Organism: Triturus cristatus; assembly: GCF_964204655.1. Lineage (NCBI taxonomy): Eukaryota > Metazoa > Chordata > Amphibia > Caudata > Salamandridae > Triturus > Triturus cristatus. The sequence continues at coordinate 855,310,136 of NC_140589.1, forward strand.
TGGACTTTTTCAGCCGGGCCCTAGAAGGGTGGATCAAGGGTAGCAAGGTCACCACCTACGGGCAGCTGGTCGACCTCATTGTTTGGGAACATCTCTCCAACAACTGTTTCGTGGAACTAAGGCAACACCTCCTCGACAGCAAGATGACCGACCCACGAAAACTCGCCGTCGAGGCCGATCGATGGGTCAACACCCGAGTCCTCCGGAACTCGATGGGGGAGTACCAGAGGAACCCCACCGGACTTCCCCGCCAACGCGGTGGAGGGGGAGGGCCAAACCGGAACCGGGACCCACCCGCCGGGGCCCCCCGGAGCCCACCTCGAGGGCCGCCTCAGCAACACCTCTCCCCGAGCCTAGCCCGAAGAGGAGCTACCCCAGCCAGAACAGGACCCCGGCCCCCAATAACCTGCTACGGCTGTCAACAAACCGGGCACTATGCCAGCGATCCGGTCTGCCCCCTGAACCGAAGAAGCGGGGCCGGCGGGCCCCCGCCCCGACAGCTGGCGGCCGCCGCCCTGGGGGAAGGAGAGGAGGAGGAAGAAACCCTCGACCGAGGAGCCACCGAGTGGGAGCCGGCGGCCATGTCCCTGGTCTGCCTGGGCAGCCGAGAAATGGTGCCCCGCACACCCATCCCAAGCAACACCCAGAAATACCAGCAGCAGGTCTCCATCAATGGACGACGTGCCGAAGCCCTTCGCGACACCGGCGCCAGTGTCACCGCTGTCCGCTGCCACCTCGTGACCCCCGAACAAATCCTACCCAATGTGCTGTGTCCCGTCCTGACGGCCGACAACAGCGAAAGCCTGTGCCAGATGGCCCTGGTCCCCTTCGAGTGGGGAGGAGTGACAGGCCTACTAAAGGTGACTGTCCGCGACGACGCACCAGTGGACTGCCTCCTGGGGAACGACCTAGAGAGTTCCCCCTGGGCTCAAGTGGAGCGACGAGAGCACCTCCGAATGCTGGGACTATCCGAATGCGCCATCACCCGGTCCATGGCCGCCCAGGCCCCCCGCTCGTCCCTGGCCTCCGGTTCCGCAAAGCCCGCGGGGCTCGCGCTACCCCCCGCCTGCAGCGAGGGGGAGGCGGACACCGACACTGGACCTACGGAACCCTCCCCCGAAGAGATCGCTTCCCTCGGCGCCCTACCAGAACTTGCACAATGGCGCCACGAAGGGGGCCCCACCCGAGAGCAGTTCCAGCAAGAACAGCAGTCCTGTCCTTCTCTCGAAGGGGTCCGACAACAGGCGTCCGCACAAGCCAACGGTGACCAGACCGGCACCCACTGGGTCTACTGGGCCGAGGGCCTGTTGTACAGTGAACAGAAAGTGGCAGAACTCGGGGCCAGCCGTGTGTTGGTGGTCCCCCTCCGCTTCCGGGAGTTCCTTCTCAACCTGGCACACGACGTGCCCCTCGCTGGACACCTAGGGCAAGACAAAACTTACAGCCGTCTGGTGACCCACTTCTACTGGCCCCGGATGCGGAGAGACGCGGACAACCACTGCCGGTCCTGCCAGACCTGCCAAGCCAGCGGGAAGACGGGGGGTCGGGTCAAGGCCCCCCTCCAGCCCTTTCCAGCCGTCAGCACCCCGTTCGAACGGGTCGGGATCGACATCGTGGGGCCCCTGGCCCCCCGGACCGCCCTGGGCCACCGCTTCATCCTGGTCCTCGTGGACCACGCCACCCGGTACCCGGAGGCTGTCCCGCTGAGAACGGTAACGGCCCCCGTGGTGGGCCGGGCCTTAATGGGAATCTTCTCAAGAGTGGGATTTCCCCGCGAAGTGGTGAGCGACCGGGGCACAAACTTCATCTCCAAGTACATGCGGTCCCTGTGGCAACAGTGCGGGGTCACGTACAAATTCACCACCCCCTATCACCCCCAGGGGAACGGACTGGTCGAGCGCTTTAACAGAACCCTAAAGGGGATGATTCAGGGCCTGGAAGAGCCCCTCCGGCGGAGATGGGATGTCCTACTGCCATGCCTCCTGTTCGCTTATCGGGAGGTCCCGCAGAAGTCCCTGGGGTTCAGCCCGTTTGAACTGTTGTATGGGCATCCGGTCCGCGGACCCCTCAGCCTGGTCAAGGAGGGCTGGGAGACGAAGCTCCAAGGCGCCCCTCCTGACGTCTACCGATACCTCCTGACCCTACGAAACCAGACCCGCAAGTTCCGAGCCATGGCCGAAGCCAACCTCGAGGCCAGCCAGGAGGACATGAAGCGGTGGTACGATCGGAACACCTCTACAATCGAGTTCCAGCCAGGCCAGCGAGTCTGGGTCATGGCCCCTGTTGAGCCCTGCGCCCTCCAGGACAAGTGGACCGGGCCCTTCAAGGTGGTGGAGAAGAAGAGCCCCGTCACCTACCTAGTCGACCTGGAGTCTCCCCGGAACCCCCTCCAGGTTCTACACGCTAACCGGCTCAAACCCCACTTTGCCCGGACCGAACTGAGCCTGCTACTGGCGACCGATGAGGGGGGCGAGGACGACTCCGAGCCCCTACCCGACCTCTTGCAGAACGACGTCCACGACGGATCCATCAAGGGTGTCCAACTCGCCTCCTCCCTGACCCCGGAACAGCGTAACGACTGTCAACAACTGCCAACAACTGCTGCAGGACTACGCAGCCCTCTTCTCCCTCACCCCGGGGGTGACCCACTGGTGCGTCCACGACGTCGACACCGGGGACAGTCCCCCCGTGCGACACCGAGCCTACAGGGTACCCGACCGAGTACGGGCATGCATCCAGGCCGAAGTAGCGAAGATGTTGGCCCTCGGGGTCATCGAGCCCTCCGACAGCCCATGGGCCAGCCCTGTCGTCCTGGTATCGAAGGCCGCCGCACCACGCCATCCCCCGGAGTTACGATTTTGTGTAGACTACCGAGCCCTGAATGCTGTGACCAAGACGGACGCCCATCCTATACCCCGGGCCGACGAACTCATCGACCGCTTGGGGTCCGCCCACTACCTGAGCACGCTGGACCTCACCGCCGGGTACTGGCAGATCCAGCTCACCCCCGGCGCCCAAGAAAGATCCGCCATTTCCACCCCTGATGGGCATTACCACTTTCGGGTGATGCCCTTCGGCATGAAGAACGCCCCGGCCACCTTTCAAAGACTCGTAAACAAGGTTTTGGCCGGGCTCGAGGCCTTCAGCGCGGCCTATTTGGACGACATTGCCGTGTACAGCAACCACTGGGCTGAGCACCTGGGTCACCTCAAAGCAGTCCTGGCCGCCCTCTAGAGGGCCGGGCTCACGATCAAGGCCAGTAAATGCCAGATCGGCCAGGGATCGGTGACCTACCTGGGCCATCAGGTGGGAAGCGGTCGGGTGGCCCCCCTCCAGCCAAAAGTCGATGCCATCCAGGCATGGGAACCCCCCACTACCCAGACCGCTGTACGGGCCTTCCTGGGCCTCACCGGATACTACCGGCGGTTCATCCGGGACTATGGGAGCATTGTTGGGCCGCTCACGGAGCTCACCTCGAAGAAACAGCCCAAGAAAGTGCACTGGACTCCCCGCTGCCAATCAGCTTTCGAGACTCTCAAAACAGCAATGTGCACTGCCCCTGTGCTCCAGGCCCCTGACTACGGCAAAGAGTTTATCGTGCAGACAGACGCCTCCGAATATGGGATCGGGGCCGTCCTGTCTCAGGTTGATGAGAAGGGACTCGACCGACCAGTGGCCTTCATCAGCCGACGGCTGCTGCCCCGGGAGCAACGATGGAGCACCATCGAGCGCGAGGCCTTCGCAGTAGTGTGGGCCCTTAAAAAGCTCCGGCCCTATCTCTTCGGTACCCACTTTCGGGTTCAGACCGACCACCGGCCCTTGCGGTGGTTAATGCAAATGAGAGGCGAGAATCCCAAGCTGCTGCGGTGGTCCATTGCCCTGCAAGGAATGGACTTCTCTGTTGAACACCGGCCCGGCAATGACCACGCCAACGCTGACGGCCTATCCCGCTTCTTCCGCCTTGACGAGGAGAATCCCCAAGGAGATGGGTGACTCTCCCTGCCTTCGGCTGGGGGGGACGCCTGTTGGACCCGGCCTCGTGGCGTGGTCCTGACTTCCCTGGGATTGGGCCCGTTCCCCGCCCTGGCCTCCTCGGGCCACCCGTTCGAGCCGCACGAGGTCACCTACACCTCGGGGCTCCACCATTTTGTTACCTGCCACGTGACCCTGCACACCAGCCCACATGACCCGCTCAACCCGGCCTCGGCCCCAGCAAGGCCCAGACATTGAGGCACCAGGAACTGGCCAGGGGGTATCACGTGAACACTTCCTCGCCCCTGGCGGAGAGCGGTATCGATGGGACCCCCAACCGTCCCCACACACCGAGGTGCGATCGGCCTCCATCTCTCCTGGGCCGGGCGCCTCCCCTGCTGGGCGTCTGCCCGCTCCCAACCCGGCCTCTCCGCCCCCCGGGCGCAAAGGTCCGGACATCAAAGGACCCCAGGCCTATATCTGGGGCGACCCCGCCACAGACCGGCAGTTGTATCCCGGAGTCGAGAGCCCTGCTGATCGAATCGCGGCCGACCCTACGGAGAAGAACTCTTGCTTGAAACCACCACGAGCCCTGCAGACTGCGTCGCGGCTCCTTCTTGCTGAAACCTTGAAGCCACCCGGAACATCGGGGTCCTGCTGACGCTGTCGCGGCCCAACCTCGCTGAAACCTCCCTCGGAGCCCTGCTGACGACGTCGCGGCTCGAGCTGAACAGAAACCATCTTGAGAGCCCCGCTGACCTGGTCGCGGCCCTCCACGAACGGAACGCCAGAGCCCTACGGACGCCGTCGCGGCTCGACCCCTCCGAGATCTGGAGGTCCTCCAGCTTGAGGATAAGAACTGGGCCCCAGGTACCCTCGTCCCAAGCTCCTGCCAAAGACTGTCCCGCTACCCCTTCCCTTCGAAAGAGACACTGAGACTTTTGTGGATCCCTTGATCCCTTCCGTGTAAATATTGATTCCGTACCCTTTAAGTGCTGATAAAGAATTGCTCGTCTTGAGACAACCTCCTTGAGTCCTGTTTGGTGGTGTTACTGTGCTAGTACCTGATAGGAGAAGGATCTCCCCGGAGGCTTCTCAGCAGCGCTCGGCTACTTCGTGCCGTGTGGGGGCCCCTCTGGGTGGTCTCTCCGACTCCCCGAGGTCCGCCTTCTAACACTACAGCTTTGTGCAGACACTAGTATGATGCAAAGTGACAAAAAACCGTGCATGCTATATATTATCCATTAGGGACAGTGTTTTCCACTGGAAAGGTCAACTCTTAACAGTGCAGAAACTGCTTTGTGCTGTGTGTGGTGGTTTGCAGCGCTTTACATCAAAGTGGCGTTACTGGGGCGGATCAGTGCAAACCCTCATAGGTTTTGATGCAAAGCCTGACCTACTAAGATAGCAGATTTGATTTTGTGTCAAACTAACACCTGCTTGAAACACGCCAAATCAAGGAAACCATGTTAATTTCTCCCCCCCCCCCCAAAAAAAAAGCAGTGCATGTGTGCTGCAATGCACAGCATGCAACATATAATGGGTAGAAAGATTCTTACCTTGTCTTCACAGAAGATTTTGTACTGGATCAATCAATCAATCAATCAAACATTTGTAAAGCGCACTACATACCCGCTAGGGTCTCAAGGTGCTGGGGGGTGGGCGCTACTGATCGAACAGCCAGGTCTTGAGTGTTCTCCTGAAGGTCAGCATGTCTTGGGTCTGTCGTAGGCTCAGTAGGAGGGTGTTCCATGTTTTGGCGGCGAGGTGGGAGAGGGATCTCCCGCTGGTGGTAGTCCTTCAGATGCGCGGAACGGTGGCTAGTGAGAGGTCGGCGGAGCGTAGCTGGCGGTTGGGGATGTAGAAGGAGAGATGTCTGTTGAGGTAGGCAGGGCCGGTCTTGTGGGGTGCCTTGTGTGCATGAATGAATGAGGAGCTTGAAGGATATCTTTTTGTTGACATGGAGCGAGTGCAGGTTTCTCAGGTGGGGGGTGATGTGGCTGTGGTGCTTCGAGGATCAGTTGCACTGAGGTGTTTTGGATGCGTTGTAGTTGTTTGATGAGCTTGGTCGGGGCTCCCGCGTAGAGGGCGTTTCCGTAGTCTAGTCTGCTGCTGACGAGGGCCTGGGTGACTGTCTTTCTTGTATCTGTTGGGATCCATTTGTAGATCTTGCGGAGCATGCGGAGGGTGTTGAAGCAGGAGGAGGACTTGCTTGGTCATTGAGAGCGTTGAGTCTAGGATGATTCCCAGGTTGTGTGCGTGGTCTGTGGGTGTCGGGGCAGTCCCCAGTGCCGTCGGCCACCAGGAGTCATCCCAGGCTGAAGGGTTGGAGTCGAGGATGAGGACCTCCGTCTTGTCTGAGTTCAGCTTCAGGCGGCTGATCTTCACCCAGTCGGCGACGGCCTTCATTCCTTCGTGGAGGTTGGATTTGGCGGTGATGGGGTCCTTGGTGAGGGTGAGGATCAGTTGAGTGTCGTCGGCGTAGGAGATTATGTTGAGGACGTGCTGTTGGGCGACGTGTGCAAGCGGGGTCATGTAGATGTTGAACAGTGTCGGGCTGAGGGAGGAACCCTGGGGTACGCCGCAGATGATCTCGGAGGCTTCGGATCAGAATGGGGAGAGGCGGATGCTCTGGGTTCTGCCTGAGAGGAAGGATGTGGTCTATTCCAGAGCCTTGTCTCGGATCCCTGCGGCGTGGAGGCGTGCACGTAGTGTACGGTGGCAGACGGTGTCGAAGGCGGCGGAGAGGTCTAGGAGGATGAGTGCTGCGGTCTCACCATTGTCCAGCAGGGTCCTGATGGCGTCGGTGGTGGCGATGAGGGCGGTCTCAGTGCTGTGATTGCTGCGGAACCCTGACTGGGAAGGGTCCAGGATTCTGTTTTCTTCGAGGTATCGGGTTAGCTGTCTGTTGACGATCTTCTCGATGACCTTGGCCGGGAACGGGAGCAGAGAGATGGGCCGGAAGTTCTTGAGGTCTCTTGGGTTTTTTGAGTAGAGCGTTGATCTTGGCGTGTTTCCAGCTCTCTGGGAAGGTCGTGGTCTCGAGGGAGAGGTTGATGACGTTGCGCAGGTGGGGTGCGATGGAGCTGCTTGCTTTGTTGAAGACGTGGTGCGGGAATTGGTCTGACGGAGAGCCGGAGTGGATTGTGCTCATGGTCTTGATGGTGTCATCGATGCTCACGCTGGCCCAGGCTAGCAGGGGGTCGTAGTCGATGATGTGAGGAGAGTCTGTTGTGTTGTTGTCTGTTGGGGCTGTCTGGGTGTTGAAGCTGTCATGGATGTCAGCTATCTTGAGGTGGAAGAAAGTGGTGAGGGAGTCGCACAGGGCTTGCGACAGTGGGATGTCGTTGGTGTTGGAGCTGGGGTAGGATAGTTCCTTCACGATGTTGAAGAGCTCCTTACTGTTGTGTGCGTTGTTGTCGAGGCAGTCTTTGAAGGAGGTCCTCTTGGCAGCCTTGATGAGGTGGTGGTGGTTGCGGATGGCGTCCTTGTGTGCTGCGAGGCTGTCCGGGGTCTGTTCACTGTGCCGTTTCTTCTCTAGCTTCTGGCAATCTTGCTTGGAGGCTAGGAGTTCTGGGGTGAACCAGCTGGCCCTCTTGCTGGTGTCTATGTAGGGGGGTTTCTTCAGCGGGGCAAGGGTGTTTGCGCAGTCCTCGATCCAGCGTCTGAGGCTGTGGGCAGCATCGTCGGTGTTGGAGGGTACGGTGGGTGGGCTGAGAGCAAGGTTAGCATGAAGTTGATCTTCTGTGATTTTGCTCCAGCAGCGGCCGGGGATCTGTTGGGTGCGGTGGTGTGTGGTGGGTTTCTGGAAGGTGAAGTGGATGCAGCGGTGGTCGGTCCAGAGGAGTTTGGTGGTGTGGTTGAAGGAGATGTGCGGGCTTGAGGAGAAGACGGGGTCGAGCGTGTGGCCGGCGGAGTTGCCCCAGTCCGAGTTTGGCGAGGTTATCGATCAGGGTTGTGGTGTTGCTGTCATTGTTGTTTTCAAGGTGAAAGTTCAGGTCTCCGAGGAGGATGTAGTCGGTGGAGGTCAGGGCGTGCGTGCTGATGAAGTCAGCGATGGAGTCGCTGAACTGGGGGCGGGGTCCGTGTGTTCGGTAGACGAGGGTGCCTTTGAGGGTGGAGTTAGGGTCTGTGTGGATCTGGAAATGCATGTGTTCAGCGGTGCTGAGAGTGTCGTCTATGCTGGTCGAGACCCTGATGCTGTTCTTGTGGACGATGGCGATTCCTCCTCCGACTCCGTTGGTGCGATCTCTGCGGGTGCTCTTGTAGCCGTCTGGGATGGCTATGGCGATGTCGGGTGCAGAGGAGTCGTTCATCCACGTCTCAATCAGGAAGGCGACGTCCGGGGATGTTGTGTCGAGCAGGTCCCAGAGCTCGAGGGCATGTTTGTGTGCGGAGCGGGTGTTTAGAAGTATGCATCGGAGGTGGTTGAGGTCTTTTTTGGCGGGTGGTTCGTCGGTTCTGAGGCAGGTGTAGCTGCAGTTCCGCAGGTGAAGGGACCATGTGTGAGTTTCGGGGCGGCCTTGAAGCAGGTGTGGGTCCGTCCGGGGTTGAGAGCATGCAGAGTGCTGGCGTTGTAGTGGCGGTGTTCCTTGTGGCGGGTGCGGCGACCAGGGGTTCTGTCACTGGGCGCAGTCCAGGCGCGGTCGGGCGCAGACGGGCTTGCGCAGCAGCCGGCATATATGGGGAGGTGGGAGGGAGGAGCAGCTGGGAGGTGGGGGCAGCGAATGGGCAGTCAGGGGGCAGGACCGCAGGGGACGCAGCGGCGGGAGCGGAGCGGGACGACGAAGAGCACAGAAGGCAAAAAGGCACAAAGTAAGGGGGTGATGAGTGTTCACAGAAAGCGAAGAAGGTTACAGAAATACGGGGGCAGCGAGGGGAACAGAAAGCAAAATGGGCACAACGGGCAAAGGGTTACCGGGGCAACGAGGGAGCAGAAGCAAAAACAGGCAGAGAGACACAGGGGCAGTGAGGGGAACAAAGGCAAAAACCGGGCAGAGAGACACGTGGACAGCGAGGGGAACAGAGGGAAAAAAACGGGCACAGAGCAAGTACAGGCAGCGGGGGAGGACAGAGAACAGCAGTTACGGGCACAACAAGATGGAAAGCAGTACAGGAAATACAGTGAGAAACCAACCTATTCGAACTTCCTCAGCAGCGGCAGTCACACAGGTGGTGATGTGCGGCGGGGTAGCGACCTACCAGGTAGTAAGATGGGTAAGCCTCCAGTACAAATTGTATTCACCTCTGCATCATGATACATAACTGTGCACTAAGCAAGGCGGCCTATTTCTGTGCCAGCGCAGGGAATGACACCAGAAGCAGGCCAAGTCTTTCAAAATGTGGAGTAGATTTAAAAACATTCTGCACTAAGTTAGCATCACAAAAGTGATGCCAATCAGCATACAATGTTTTTTCCCTAATTTACTTTCCAGCCCAAAACTTGCTTTGCACTGGACAGTACCCTAAAATTAACCCAAAGCAGCGCAAAGCACTGCATTGCATTACCTGGCACCAAGGGAGCGTTACATGGGTGGACATGGGCCTTCCCATGAAACCGCCCAGGCCTTTTGATGCAAAATCTTATCTACAAACAATAGTCAACAAGGTTTGGGGCCAAAAGTTAACTCATTAAAAAGAGGCATTAAAAGGAGACTTTTTTTATTCCTCCTTTCTTTTCCGACTTTGCATGCGCACCGCACTGTGCAGCACAAATACAAAGTAGAAAAAGTTTTAAATTGTTTCTAGCATAGTATTTTGTACTGGATGGGTATACTTCCAAAATAAGACCTAGGGTAGACTCTAGCATGCACCCCAGTGCTTTTGCGCTAAGGTGTGTGTCTGGCACACGGCAGCTGAAATCAGTGCCAGTGCTAGGGCGAGGAGAGCGACATATCTCTGTAGATATGGCCTCTCCTACTCTCTCCCTGTCACGCAATGCAGCACAGTGTTTTTGGCTGCTGCACTGCATTCTGTGACTGTTTAGAGAATCTGGGCTGTGGTCTTTTCCTCATTGCACTACTCACTAAAGCTAATGTTAATAATGAGCTGCGATGCAGGGAAAGTTACTAAATCCTACTCAACATGTGCATACTTGGAGCCCGTTTCTGTTTCTTCCTCTTTGCTGCCTGCACCGCCAGCCCGCTTTTCCAGACAGGGGACTCCAATCCCCATAGATCCACGTGCCTGGGAGGTGCCAACGCAGCATTCTGGCGCCAGGAGGCGCATAAAAGGGGGCCTGGGCTCCCACAGCGTGGGAGCCCGTGTTTGTTTCTTCTACTTTGCCACCCTCTCCGCCAGCCTGCATTTCCGGACAGGGGACTCCAATCCCCATAGCTCTACGTGCCGGGGAGGCGCCAACGCAGCATTCTCATGCCAGGAGGTGCATAAAAGGGGCTGGGGCTCCCGCAGCACGGGATGCGAGCGGATGTGCCCGGGCAGCACCCGAGCAAAGCCCAGGCCAAGGGCGGGCAAAACCCAGGCTAAAGGTGGGCCCATCTGCACCCGTCAGAGCCCGGAAGAGGCTGGGCTGGACAACCCCCCTGAGATCTGGATGACTGGAACACTTGTTCAGGTGACAATACAGTACTATCAATTATTTTATATTCGGTCATTGTTTTTCGTTAACCGATGCAAAGGGGTAGGAGGAGTACCTGAAGTGCCCAAGGACTGTGGTATTTGGACATTGAATCAATCTTATCTAGGCTTAAAACGTGCTGTATAACGTATAATATTGTACTTTAAACCTGCTAGGGACAGTATGTGGAAGAGGAAATTGTGTGAAGGGATGGGTGATGCAAAAATAAGGAAAGTAAAAAAGGGAAAAAGGAAAGGCCCTGGTCACAACAACTCTGAGGGTGGTGTTATGGACAGGATAGATAGCCTACTATCCAAATGTGAGGGGCTTCTGGATTCCACACACCCTGACCCGACATCCAGGGACAGTATGCAACAGATCTCAAGCAGTATACCATGTAAAGGGCGCGTACTTGATATGTTTAAAAAGTCAACCAAAAAGTCACCACTATTTGATTCTATGAGTGTATCTGAAGCAAATACCACAGTAGAGGGTCCTCCCCAGTGCCAGCCAGACACACGAGAAGCTCTCATCTTTTTTCCATGCACCAATTGATTTGCTACCCTGGCAGACCAGCTTGAGGCGCTAGTAATCGCCCCCTACAATGGGACCGAGGGACACATTATGGGCATGGAAAGCACAGAGAGCAGCACTCCCAGGTTGACTCAAAGGCAGCTAGCAAGGATAGCACAGCACCTGGTGGTAGCGGCAATGCAATTGGATAGACCCATAGATGACCCTGCCCAACAAACAGTGTCTAATCAGCTGGTAACACAGATGAATGAAATTAGAGCCCTCAAAGAGTCAGTCTGCAATCTTAGTGACTCCCTAAGTAAGGTGCACCTTGCTGTGGAGCTGGTTAAATTGTCAATGGGAACACACCCCAGTCATACTCCAACTACACAATCGGATAGGGGTGCTAGCAATCATTCAATGGTACAAAGTGCAGCCCAGACATCACAAAGTCCAAGAGCTAGTGGATTTATTAGGCCAGCAAACATGGATACTACCAGTAAGAATCACTTGCAACCCGGGAGGAAATGTTATTTAATGTCCATCCTCAGACCCATATGGCCCCTTGCTAAGGCCATTGCCTCACCCGTCATCCCCCATACAAACAGATATGACGGGCAGAGAGTGGCAGGAAAAGTGAGTAGCATGGTAGGCACAACAAATAAGGTATATATGATTAATGTCCCTAAACTATCGGGGGTATCCTCCAGAGAAGATGAGGTCTCGCTTATGAATAAGTGTACCCAGTGGATTCACCAAGGCAGAGGCTGCCTGTCCCTAATAAGGGACAACATCATTTCAGCTAAAAGACACTCATGACCCAATGCTACATAAGACTACATCTCCCTGACACTATCTTACCGTCACCTGGTGGAAAACCTTGTAAATGTTGACATCCAGACACAACATCTCACCTGTTCCAACATCAGATTAAAATAAAATCCCACAGAGCTGGCCTCGAACCACAGCATGTCACCACTAAGGGAGGTAGATTGAAGGTTATCCCCACTCGCTGGTGATTTTTGGGAAAATATAACACATCCATCTCCCGGCGAGTGTGAAGTCCCCGAGATGCCATATCCATCACCTATTGCACCAAGAAAGACACCTGATGCTGTCCCATCACTGGGAGGGAGGGATAGCGGATTAAAACTAACTAACAGGTGTGTCAGGGGGATTTCACATGGCCCTACCCCACTTAGGCTAGCTGTACTGTCATGGAATATCACATGGTTGGGGACTAAGGTCACGTCCCCTGATTGGCTAAACTTCATTGAGCAGTATGACATTTGCCTCTTTCAGGAGACATGGCTGGTGGACCCCCTCTATCGAATAGGTTACTCGAATTTCCACATTCCAGCTATTAAGGGGGGAAAAGGACGTGCAATACGGCTGAAAACAAGCAGGGGGAAGAAGTCAGAGGTTATGGCGGACCTCGATGAACTACTGAACACGCATTCCTGGGACACTCTAGTGTTAGTGGCTGAAGATTTTAACTCGACCTTTGAGCCCCTTGGTATTGAGGACCATGACCTTACAGGAGAGGAAGATGCTCGATGGGGCATCCCAAAGTTGGAACCAGTGCCCATAAAAAATGGACGGACGTAGCAATTCAAATCAAAGCTATCTCCCTTTGAAAAAGGGTTACGGGCAGCAAATGGGCAAACAGCCTCGGATAGGCATGGGGCTAACATTTTTAATAACGGCCATAGAGTTAGTCGAATAGACTACTTGCTAATTAATCTAAAGCTATGGCATGCCCTAGGGGATATGACTGTGAGGGATCGCCTAGAGAGCGATCATAACCCCTTATGCACAACTCTAGATCTCCAAGTGCAGAGAACATCGGTTCAGCCAGCTCACGAACTACTTACCCTTGATCTGATCCCCACTAACGATATGCGGCGACTAAAATGGGCTAAGCTAGTAGAGGACCCCGATCTTCTAGCCACTACTACTAGGGATATCAACCTTACTATAGCCGATCTTGAGGCCTGTTCTGATCACCCCGAGTTCATTGAGATAATTACTGCTACTCACAACAAATTATTTTCTCATTTAAGATCATACTTCTTCAAGCAGCACATAGATGAGAACATTCAAAGAAAGAAACTAAGCTTATGGTTTAATGAGAATTATAGGATGGCATGTAGAACTCTGGGTGTCACACTAAAATCAGGGGCACCAGACAAAGTACAGACGGCCAGGAGTAACTACAGGAGGATCCAGAAAAAGGCAAAGAAACAATGGGACGAAAGTAGATAGCAGGCCCTGAGGCTGGCATGTGCCAGCAATAGTTCCAAACAGTTCTGGAACATTGAAAAATGGGACGGGGAGACAGCCAGCACTGCCACAAAACCATGTAGCCCAGGATCATTGGGTTAACCATTTTAAACCCCAATATGCACATAGTGCTGACGAGGGGGGCCCTGTTTCGCCTTTACATATGCTCTACCAAGAAACGGCCTTTACATTGGCTGATATCAATATTGCCTTTGGAGCTGTAACAGGGGGGAGAGCTCCGGGTCTAGATGGCATCCCAGCTGGCATTTTGCTGTATGACAAACAAAAATGGAGTCGGTATATCACATTACTGGCTAATGGCATTGCCCAAGGGGCCCTGGTGCCTGATTCTTGGAAAGGGGCCGAGATCATCCCAGTATAAAAAAGGGGATAAATCCCACCCAGGTAATTATAGGCCCATTAGCCTCATAGATTCCCTGCAAAAGGTGATGGGCCGGCTAGTATGGAATAAGGTCCAAGATTTGATTGACAAGTATGATATTCTCTCACCATTGCAGGCAAGATTTCGAACCCATACCAGTACCATAGATCAGGTTTTTACAGTTTATACTAATATACTGGCGGACAGTGGTCCTAGGCAAGGGTTCTTTGTATGCTGCCTTTGTTGACCTTAAGTCAGCATTCGATCTTGTTTCCCACAGTAAACTCTGGGAAGTGCTACAGGATCTGGGGATGGCACCAGAGTTGCTATCTCTCATTGCTTGCTTGCATGAGGATAATTGTGCCCAAATACGGTGGGGGTCACAGGGCAATATCACTAAACCCTTTATTAGCTGGAATTCACATCCCTATTTTAATGTTCGCGGATGACACGTTGATCATCTCAAAAACTCCCAGCGATCTCCAGCGTGCTTTGTGACATTTTGAGGAGTCTTGTCATCTACTGGAAATTAATGTATCCAGAACAAAATGTATGACCTTTAGCCAGCACAAAACATTTAAAGGTGGTGCATGCATGAATAACCGTCCCCTGGAACAAGTCAGGGCTGTCACCTATCTGGAGGTTACCTAGTAAAAAGACATGAGGTGGAATTGCCAACTTGACACCGCCACACTAAAACATCAGCAATTATCTGGGGCCCTACACACCGAGTTTAAAACCTCCCTTACAAAGCCAATTAGCCCCATGCTCCAGATTTATAGTATGAAAGTCGTGAGCTCGGCCTTTTATGAGGCCGAACTCTTGGGCTTCGGGAACCTATCCCAGCTAGCCATTGCAGAAAACAGGTTCTTACGCAGAATCACCGGTCTCCTGCAAAGTACCCCAGTGTGTCCATTGTTATACGAACTAGGCAGAAAAACCCTGCGAGATATAGCCATATTACGCTCAATTTTATACTGGCAAAGAATTTGGTGTACGCCAGAACTGGCATCTTACGCTTCCGGGCTCAATGATCAAATTCGTGCAGATGGCTATCACTAAATTAGATGGTTACGGGAGATTAGAACCTTACAATTTAAGATTGGCATGGCCATGTTGTGGGAAAATGCCTCCAACGCATCATTTCCTCCAAAGGAGTTCTTAAAAGAAAAATATTGGGAAATGGTGTTTCTTAACATTCATCGAAACAGACACTTCCTCGCTAACAAATGGTTTCTTGGAAGACAAATACCAGCCTAACTTAGAGCAGTATTGGGATTTAATAACCAAATGATCGGAAATTGTACTTCCAATTCAGGGTGGGTACACTGCCAATAAGATCTTACACAGCAAAATGGGTCCCATCTGGTAATAAAAAGTGTCCCTTATGTTTGGACCAGCAGGAGACCATGGCTTATCTAGTGGTTGCTTGTCCAGCATATTGCGCCCCCCGTCACGTGTGGCTTAAGGAAATTTGTAGGTCATTGGTCTCCAGAAGGTGCGCTGATGCATTAAGAATATTGCGCACAGATACATCACCATGTGTTTTCTATTGCAATTGCCAAATTCTTGAGCTGGTCATGGGTTATGAGATCACGATTATCCCCCGCAACCTGATGAATGGTTGAAATGTCATCCTGGTGACTGTATATATGAAGTTGTAATGCATTAAAACTTGGTCCCTTGGCAATGTGTAAGGACCTTGAAAGTAACACATGTATTAATGCCACATTCATTCCCATGTCCTGTAAGAATTTTATTAGTGTTATCTCTCCCGGCTTTTTTATCCTCAGGACAGTATTTTAATATTTGCTACGACAGTTTTCATGTATATTTAATACGTTTAAAAAAAAAATGATTTGCCTATTTATTATGTAATGTGTTATGAAATATTCTTATTCTATGTATTGTGCTTTTATCACTTAATGGTCGAATAAAGCTTTTTGGATTGGATTGGAAACAACATTTCTCAGCATTTTGAACAGTTGTTGCTGACATTTGTGTGTGATTTGCAATTAATGAGTTTGAAGCCAGAAGAGCCAGGTAGTAAGACAGGCAGAATGCCTGTCTTTCTTTCCAGGGAAATGATAATCAATAAAGTGAGCAGATAGTAGCGACTGTTATGTACAGCACATAGAAACGATGAATGTGAAGCACTATATAAAAATGTATTATACTACCTGAGTCGATAATACTCCTAATTTGGACAGTCAGGATTGCTAGCTGAGGAAAAAAAGGCTTCTTGACTGGCCATTTTTTCCTCTACGCCAATAAAACTTTTGTGAAAATTACCCTTGAAGGAGACGGGTTCCATGTTTTAGATCTGCTCTGGAACCTCAGGTTGATGGTACTTTTTGTCAGCATGAAAGCATGGAAGAGAGAGAAATGGTTAGCCTATCAAACATTTCAGTTCCAATTTACCATGACTCCTAAGAATCACAGACTCCTAGTTAAGGTTAGTTAGTTTATTACAGAGCCAAAAACAGCTGGACATACAGACACCTCAAGGTGAGGGTGTAGAAATACATCAGAACTAATCCAAATCCAAATCTACGGATGAAATTAAGGCAGTGCAACATGCACAGAATAATTAGTTTGAGAAGCAGGATGCAAAAGATAACTAAGCAGACATTGAGATTTCCCTTCATTGGAAGTTCGTGGGCATAAAGCATTAGTCTGTCCCTACGCTGCCACTAGAGTGACATCACTACAAAGCATTTCCCAAGGCAAGATCCTTTAAAATGTCAGTGTGCAAAGCCTTCCTAAGAAATCTCTTTACATCAGATGGGTCAAGTAACGTAGAGCTACGGAGATCGTCCTAAGATGCTCTCTCTGTTAAGTCAAGGCAGAAGTCCCCGTATACTTTCCCTAACTTCTATACATCAATACCACAGGTATTATCCCAAAATGCATTGCAGCATCACACCATACAGTCAAGGCACCTCCTCGCGGGTGATTTTCCATTAGGCAGCGATGCTCCTAGGCCTTGGCGAAATGACCTTGTTTCCCAGGCTTGCTCCTATGAGAATGTACAACAGTTCTCAATTATCAGTTTCAGCTCTCAAAGTATCCTGTTCTCCCTAAACCTAACTCCTAAAACAAACACATTATTCTACCTAACAAGGATGAATTCCCACCTGCAACAGAAACATGAGAAAGAACAAATCCAACATGCACATGAAATTCAACTATTAAATCTAATGCGAGAGCTCCCAGGGAAAATGCATTTCAGGCCAATAGAGATCGGCCAACATAAGAGAATAGCACACATGCCTCATGAAAATACATATAGAATGAACAGTTTTACTGCACAATTCTAAATTAACACAGTACATAAGCGCATCAAATACGTGAATAATTGTCAACAGCAGGTACGAATTCTACACCTTAATGTTTTCAACTAAACACATCTAGTTTCAACGCTAATTTCTTCAAGCTACATTGAAATTGTCCCTAACACGTCACCTTTTACGTTATTAGTGTACACGTTCTACTGTCCCAGGTTAATAACAAAAGATTATATGTGGGTGCAGACTACTCATGATTATGATGCACACCTACAAATGAAAGAGCAAAATTTGCGCTCCATCGCCCTACAGTATGACAGTAACAGTGCACATCTCCCAGTAATTTCTGTGGTTATGGATTATACTACACCAAGGCTTTTTCTGTTGGCGCAGGATTCGATTTTGCAAGGAAGCTGGGCAGTGGACCAATGTGATAGATCCTTGAAATTTATGGGAGAAAGTGCCTGCCAGTTATGACCCATGGGGCAGCTATATGGGGTTATAGGGATCGTTCTAAACTCAACAGGAGGAGAATTATTTTTGCGATGATTCATACCATGAATTAGGCGTACTTATGTTGAAGACCATTTTACACTTACCCACTTCCCCTGGATCTCATGCTGGGGAAACCTCCATGCTTTTTTGAATTGGGAGATTTTCACCGATTGCTTACCATGCGATGGGGATCATAAGATCCCCTGGTTGAGATATCTTAAGAACACTGTTGAAGGCCTTGGTAGACCAGATTTGTTCTCTACACCCTATTTGATTGCCAAGGGCTATAAGGGTTCAAAACAAGCATTTACAATGCAATCAGTCTCGCCTTTGGGGCCTTATATGTATTTAGCTATACAGCACATTAGCCTGGGTGCTGAAACATCTACTGTTCTTTAACATGGAGGGAAAGTAAGCACCAAACTGCGTGACACACCAGGTATGGGAACACATGGAGAGAAATATTGCCTTTCAGCGGGAAATTGTATAGTCCAAAGCTCTGTTTTTAATATAAAAGAAGGGCATTCGGTGGTCATATCACTAAAAATAGAAGATTTGAAAAAAATTATATTGTCTACGGGTGCTTGTGGAAGACAATTTCTATGGACTGGAATCTAGACAATGCTAAAGTGATTCTGGTATTTTACTGACCTCTGCTGGTCGTTTTCAAACAAGAAAGTCAAATAGATGCAGTTGCCGGAAAGTTTTTAAAAAGAAGGTCTCTCAGCAGAAAGCAATTCTGGTACTTTATTGACCTCTGCTAGTCGTTTTTTATCAAGACAGTTAAATAGAGGCAGTTGAACAGAGAAAAAAGTCCCTAAGCGGAAGCAGACAAGCCCGAGTGCTGATCTCCAGAGCCCACAAAGTACATACACATATAAGTATTTACTAAAGTATATACTAAAGTATATACAAGAGGTCTTGAATGCTCGACCTAAAAATACTCATGACATTTTCCACTGCAAAGCGATAATGAATGAAATGGAGAAACACACCCTGAAAGACAATGCCTCTATCCAAATATGTGATGAATTAAACCTTACCTATCTTTAGCTCAAAATGTTTGGGAAAAGTCATTGCTGACGGGATACACCCCTTAAAGATGACGGATATCCTGTCCACCATTTTACAAGTGCTATAGGGTATGACGTACTTGAAATAACGCGGACGGGATAACATCACGATTGTGATGGAGTAACCCGTCCGCCAAGCTGTAAATCAGCCCATAGTCCAAACCTTGGGGCATATCAGCAAGGCGAGGGGATAAAATTATCGCCGCTTTAGCGTCCGTTTTTGGACGAAAAGCGGCGATAATTTTATTGCCCTATCAGCATGGACACACTAACGCGTGAATCCATGCCTTAGTGCCTGTTTACTGAACGCCCAGCTTTGCATCTCTAATGAGATGCAAAGAGGGCGTTCCTTCTCGAAATAACTGGATAAATGTCACTAACCGACATTTCTCCAATTATCAAGGGAATCGCTAACAAGCATAGCGATAAGAAAAGTAGCGCTAACCACGGTTATCGCTACTTTCATTACGCCTGCTTGTAATCTGATTTATCCATGTAATCCAATGGGAGGTGGATTACATGGCTAAAACCACCCTGCCATCAGCAAGGTATCGCCAGTCACAGTGCGATTATCGCTGGATTTTCAGCGATAATCACACTGTTTTCCAGCTAACGCTTGCATTTCTATCGCTTTGGAGATAAGCGTTGCTGATAGCACGCTATCTCCGCGATAGCCGGCGATAATTATCCTAGCGCTGAGTGCGCTTAGCGATAATTATCGCCGGCCCTTGCTGATATGCACCCTTATTAGTAATACTTTTACGTTACTTTACAGCGCTTACAAGCTGGAATACTGCAGTGTTTTGTGATATTTAAAAATCTGCATTATTAATTACCGGAGTGTATTGTGAACTACGAAGCACTTCGCAGCCGCTGTAAAAACATTTACACTCATTCTGGTGTCTCCCATCTGTTCTAAGACGCGCCTGGCGAGTTGTGTCAACCACAATATTAAAAAAAAACATGCGTGCTATGGGACTGTCAGTCATAAATAAGCATGCTATTTCCTCTACACTGTGACGACAGGATGCAGTTGCATGTATAAAACACACGCACTGCCATAATCGACAATGCGAAAGCTATGCTCAATTTTTGGTGACGTAAATCACACTACTAGCAACGTCTTACTATGTGATGCCACCTGTATTTTAATTCTGCATGTCAGTTTCACCATGAATACTGACAAGACATGTTTCGTCTTTCCAAGCGTTACTTAGCCCACACTGCCATCTAGTGGTAAATGGCACTCACTCCTTTGTGGTCAGGCATCTATGCAATCCTTATTTCGGAAGCGTTCAAAAACGTCTCTCCACAAAGAATGCCTTTCACATTAGAAGTTTAATTTCGGCGGGAGAATCTCAAATGCTGAGCTCAAGTTGTAAAGTTTGCTTTGTAGCATGTGCATATGAGAACTCCTTTTGATTAGGCTTCTGTCTAACCTAAAGTTTATGTCACTAGGCATTGCGTAAATATGAGATTCTCATTCACAAAACGAAAGATTCTTTGTAGGGATGTCGTTTTCGACCGCTGATCTACTACCAGTGGTGCACATTTTCCACAATTCTGATTTTTTTTGTTGTAGGAAATGAGGGGCTTATGTACAGGTGGCCTGCGATGCCCGGAGTGTCACTTTTTGGTGCCGCAGTGATGCAAAGCCACCCTGCGTGGCTTTGTATGGACTCATATATGGAGTAAGGCAAGGCAGCACAAACCCAAGAACCAAATTCAAGGAGGCGTTCCATGGGCTTTCCAGGGGATCGCAACACCTGTGGATTCTGGAATTGGCCCAGATTTACAAAATCACGTAAACCTGGGGCAGGGCCAAAAACGTACACCTCCGCAGAGCAGGGATAACGAGGAGAAATGTTTCATATCTCCTTGTTTTTTCCTCTTTTCATGTGTTCTGAATGCACTCATAGAACGAGGAATGCGCCTCTCTTGATTGTTTTTGTGCAGGAAGGCGCCCCTTCTTGTACTAAAACAATCATGCCAACAATGCAGACATGCTTTCACCATTGTGTAAGGGTGTCTGCATTGCTGCAAGGCAGGGGATGGCACTTGATTGCAGATTGCACTGTTTCAAGTCACTTCAGCTGGTCAAATTCCTCTGAAACAGCCAATGCGTTATTCCTATGCCTGGGATTTAGAGGCGTAGTAATTTTGACGCAACTCAAGCTCAAGCCCACCTCCCAAAGATGCGTCAGTTTGAGAAAAGTTGTAAATACCATGTCGTTAGCTTTACGGGGGATTTTAGGTGGGAGCTTCCTTGCATATATTGAAGGTAACGTGACACAGATCATCTGAAAAAGGAAAAAAACGATGCAGGCCAACGAAAAGTGATGCATCAGCCTAGATGAGCCACCTTGTAACCATACAGCAATCACAGCCATGCCGTTGCATTAAAAAAAAGTATGCAGCAGTGGCACAAGCTCCTTGTAAATATGCCCCACAGTGCATTTCTGCCCTTTCACATTGGCGTAGTGCAGCACAGCAGGAAGACTTGTGGGACTGGCCTATGACAATTCCTCATAAACTAGGCCGCGAGCCTTGTTGGGGGATTAAAGCATGTAAGAGAGTTTTTCATGTCTCGGGCCAGCAACTGCGCCCGCTCCCCATAGGATGTGGGCCGTTTTAAAAGGATTAAAAAATGCTCCTGTAGTTGAAGAGAAAATGAGGTAGATCAAGCATCTTACATCACATAATGGTATCATCTTTGCTAGCTGCCTTGTAATTGATAAACTGTGCAGATGTGCTGAAATCTAAGGGGCCTATTTATGAGCCCCCTGCACCCTCAGTGCATCACGTTGCATGAAGCTCCGGCGGCACAACCTGCTGCGTGAAATTTACAAGCACACATAAAGCCACCCTGCGTGTGCTCGTAAATATCGCCACATTTCCCGCAACAGGTTGCATGTTAGGGGCGTGACCAGGGAGTTGCTGTGGGTGTCCCCACGCAACACCCATGTGCACTGATGCATTTCCAGATTTACGAGCAATCGTAAACCTGGAAATGTGTCAGAATGGTACGCCACCACCAGGGGTGGCATAGCAAGGTACAACAAGGAGAAATGTTTTCATTTCTCCTCGTTTCTCCCTCTTTCAATGCATGCTGCATTCTACAGCACACGTTTGAAGTGGAAACCACCTCAAGTAATTGTTTTTGTGCAGGAAGGTGTCCCTTTCATGCGCAAAAACAATCTCCCCACGACGCAGGCATCCGTGCACCATGGTGCAAGGGTCCCTGTGCTGGCGCATGGCAGCAGTTTGTGCGCCAGTGCAGGGAAAGGCACAGAGATGCAACATGTTGCTGGGAATAGGTTGCATCCCTGTGCCTCGACACTAACGCAGCATGGCGCAGCAAATTAACTTGCGGCACCGCGCTGCGTTAGTTTCTCATAAATTAGCCCTTAAACGTTGATGAGTTATGGAGACAAGTAAATAACGCACCCTCTGCTCCCCACTTATAATGACCGTGTGAGAGTGTCATGGGCGTGGGCAATGCAAACGGATTGGCCATACACATAGTCAGAACATACATTTAAATAGACCTGGCTTCGGACGTAAGATTTACAGATAGTCTGCAACACTTCCATTCTTGTAGGCCATACAGTGGAATTAAAGCCTTCATATGGAACTTAATTTTCCGTGGGGAGACAAATAACTGTGAACGTTTACAATATCCCCTAACTATGGGCTTGTGAATTTCAAACAATGTGGAGGAGGTTCTGAGCACATAGGGGATCTCACCAGGGAACATGGAAAGAGCGTGACAGACACCAGGGTGGGGAGGGGGGTAGGAGGGAGGCAGGACTGGGGAGAGGATGAGTGGACCACATTCCATAACGAGGACATCAGTTAATTTCTCCTCATTTTTGCCTCTTTCTATGTGAGCTGCATTCTGCAGCACCCATGGAATAAGAAAATACACCTGTATGGATTGTTTCATGCAGGAATGTGCTCCTTCCAGCACAAAAACAATCCTACCTGTAACGCAGACACCCTTGCACCATGGTTCAAGGGTGCATGCATTGGTGCTAGGCTGATAAAAGGGCTCCAGCACAGGCGAAAAGGACAGGAGTGCAACGGTTTGGATAAATATGGTGCATTTCTGCCCTGCGCCACAATTTCAGTAACTATAACCTTGAAGCTATGCTTCGCCAGACCAAACACTCTTAAAATATACTGCCTACATGACATGATTCACACACCCTGTAACCTTCATTGTCTTATGTAACATTTTCTATAGACTGATTTACACATGTAGGATTCTTTGGCAAACACCAGGTGCAATAAAAAGGACTAGAAAACGCCTTAACAATTTACCAACAATCGATTGGCTGTTGGCTAGCAATTCCAACTGGCAACGCTTCTAATCACTGATGTGCTCCTATTCATGCAGGGATGTTCTGAAATACATCTGGAGTCATGCAGCTATAGATTATAGTGTATACATCTGTACCTATCCCTACTGGTAATTGTGTTAGGGTTTTTGCTTCAAGCATGGGCCCGGTGACTGTATTATTATAGTATGTTAACAGCCTATTGGACACATGTTTAATCGAATGGTCACAAGACCTTGTGAGTGGAGATCAAAACTCCAACAGAAAACAGGTGGTTGCTATACTAGTCCTTTTTATTGTACCCGGTGTTTACTCTATCCATTGAATACGTTGCACCCCTATTAAACCAAATGTCTATTGGTACAAAGATCTACCTTAGCTGCAGTTGACAGCAGGTGTGGATCTAGCAGCAATATATGCAGGGTGCAGGAAATAGGTGTTATTTATCCTTTTTTTTTAATTCCACCCTCCCAACAATGACAGGAGACACTGGAAACCATCTAATTGCATTGTAAGAGCTGGTGTCTGCACTGAGTGAGACCTACCAGCTGCATATTGCAGCTGCCCCTTACTGTATCTGCTTCTTAAGATCAGAAGTAAACAACGTTTTCACTAGAGTTTATAATTGACACAAACCCTAAAAGAAAGGGGTCAGACCCTGGGATATATGTGACAACACATCAGATGTCCTATCCCCACTGACCTTGCCAAAACTATCCACAATACCACAATCGCTTAGCACTGTCACTGACCCAAAACAACTACTTAGTGACAAACACCCTAGGCTCAAACTGGGAGCAATTAAAAATGACCTACTCCTTTTTTATTGGACCATACCATGTTGACCAATGTACATTGCTTTTACTTCGCAGTCTGTGCAAAGATCTAGTTGGCAAGGGCTTGCACCTTTGTCCAAGTAGGGACCCTTCTTCCTAGTCAGGATAAGGGAGTTACACTTCTAAAGTAACCCCTGCTCACCCCCTTGGTAGCTTGGCAGGAGCAGCCAGGCTTATCTTAGAGGCAGTGTGTAAAGTGTTTACACATAACCAACAGTATTACAGTGTACGCACTATAAAAGGACACCACACCAGTTTAGAAAAATAGGCAATATTTTTATATACTTTAAGCCCAGACCAAATACGATAAAAATCCGCAATACTATACTTAAATATCTGTAGTTATCAAAATAAGTTTCAAACACAAGTCCTTGATGTCGATAGCTCCGTCCGGGGCTTTCACGGCGTAGTGAACAACAAATCCAACAGTTCTGCCTGGTCGCGGGGTCGCGGGCCAGCTACGATTTCGGGGAGACCCACAAACAGTACCTGTGAGAGATGCAGGGCATTGAGGCCCTTAAAGTCGCATTGCAGGTCGAGCTCCTTTCTGGTGGAATCAGGAGCGCTGGCGTTGCCCGGCGTTGGGGGCAGCGGTGCGAAGTGCAGAGGTGCAGCATGCGGTGCCCCCAGGTCACGGTGCGAGCAGCGGCTCGGTGGCGGCATCAGATGCTGTCGTCAGTGAGACCAGGGTCACAGGTGCGAGATGAAGGCGGTGCTTGTCACGGTGCAAGCAGGTCACAGTGCAAGCAGCATCATTGTCGTTGCTGAAGCGCTGTCGTCGGCTGACGAGCGGGAGTCGATGGTGCCGGCGTCGGAGGGCGGTGCTTCGTGTGACTTACGAGTGGTGCCCTCGAACCACGGTGCAAGCAGCGGCGTCTATTTTGGCGTGGAGCGGCAGCGTTGGGGAGGCCAAGGCGTCCTCGTGAAGCAAGGCGGTGCGGAGTGAGGTGCCCTCAGGTCGCAGTGGGAGCAGCAGCTCGGTGGTGGTGTTAACAGGCATCATCGGTGAAGCCAAGGACACGGTGCGGCGTTGCGGTGTTGCGCCGGTGCTCTCTGTGGTGCCAGAGCTTCGGCGTGAAGCGAGGCGGTGTGGAGTGCAATGCCCACAGGTCGCGGTGCAAGCAGCAGCTCGGTGGCAGCCTCAACAGGCGTCATCGGTGAGACTAAGGTTGCGGTGCGGCGATGCCCTCTGCGGTGCCTTCAGGAAATGGAGTCGGCAGCGGCGTCATAGACGTCGTCGGTTGGGTTTTCCTCTGCTACAGCACAAAATACACAGTCCCCAGTGCTGCGGGCAGAAGAGCTTAAAGTCTTTGCTGTTCCTGAGACTTTGTGAACACGGGGCAAGCTCTACCTCAAGCCCTTGGAGAGGCTCACAATTCCGGTTGCAGAAAGTCCAATCCAGGCCTTTCACTGCCCAAGACAGAAGCAGCCACTGCAGGCTAGCCCAGCAAAGCACCCAGCAAAACAGTTGTTCCTTCTCGCAGCGTTTCCGGCTCTTCTTCGTGGCAGTCTTCTTGATCCAGATGAGTTCTCCAGTTCAGGGGTCTGGGCTCCAGTATTTATATCCAAAAATCCTTTGATCCTCTAGGCAGAGGAAGTCTGTGGCCAGCCAGAACCAGTTCTGCCTTCTCTGGTGTGATTTCCCAGCAGAGGGTGGAGATGGCTTGGTCAGAGGCAGACCAGGCGCTTTGAGGTGCAAGGAAATCTCCTCCCTCTTCCCCCATCGCAGCCCAGGTCTATTCAGCCCTTTCCTGACCTACCTAGACTATCGGGAGCCACCCTTGCTTCCTAGCCATCTATCGTCCAAAACGCAGACAGGCAATCCACATTCCAGCAGAGGCACACAGGATGACTGAGCAAGAAAATATCTACTTCCTAAAAGTGGTATTTTCAAACACAGAATATAAAAATCACCTTTACTAAAAGATGCATCATTAGATTCTGAGTTCAGGCATTCTAAATTTTATTTTCCCACCTAGTTCCCAGGGCCAGTTATGTTTATAAGATGTTATAAACAAACTTCCCATTCTGTCCTTTGGGGAACAGGTAGCCTTGCAATAGTGAAAAACGAAATGGGCTGTAATTCACTATCAGGACATGCCACACACACCAGGGCATGTCCTACCTTTCACATACACTGCACCCTGCCCACAGGGGTACTTAGGGCCTACCTTAGGGGTGCCTGACATGTAAGAAAAGGGAAGGTTAGGGACTGGTCAGTGTGTGCACGGGCCAAGTCGACATGACAGTTACAAACTGCGCGCAGACTCTGCAATGGCAGGTCTGAGGTACCTTTACCGGGACTATTCACGTGGGTGGCACAATCCGTGCTGCAGGCCCACGCGTAGCATTTGATTCCCAGGCCCTGGCACACTCAGTGCACTTTACTAGGGGCTGACAAGAAAACCAAACAGCCAATCATGGAAACACCAATCCATAACATACTTTACCACAGGAGAACTTGCACTTTACCACTGATCAGCAGTGCAAAGAGTGCGCAGAAACACTACGCCAGCAAAAACAGAGTCAAAACCGGGAGGGCAGAAAGCAAAACCTCAGGGGAAACACACCAAAAGATGCCAAGTCTAACTGTCTGAAAGAACACATTTCAATAGGGAAAAAACTTACTGTCTCTGGAGTCAATAAACAGATATGTAAGTAGCACCTCACTCTATATGAGAAAGGGAAGACCAAGATCCATTCCCCTGATTTCAACCTGCAAACATTCACCACATTATTTCAACGTATTTTTTCAACCTGGGCTGCATAAAAATGTTTTTGATCCGCCCTTGAGATACATCACATTAGAAATCAGATTTATCCGTGAACCACTGAACCAATATTTAACCACTTTCTACAGCATTTGTTCAGAGCAATGCCTTCATACATAAAGGACAATGGAGATTTTCTCAGAAATTTGGAAAGCATCACACCAGGATGGCCATAAAATCCATCCTATGAGGGTCAGAGTCAGTGCTTCCCGATTGGCCACAAGAAAACAAAAGGCCCCAGACTCATCACAGAGACGCAAGCTCTCCATCCTTGATGGCAACATGTGGTGGAGGGTGGGGGACCTTGGAGAGTCCACCACTGAGCAGCTGCCCCTATGCTAATCAACAAAGTAGCTTGCTAACTCGATCGTAGCTAGAGGGCAGACTCTCTAAACCAGCATGAAGATGCCTGGTCAGGATGACTCCCTTTGAATTACCATGGGGGAGAGGAGTGCAGTGGGGGGGGGGGGTACAGAGAGCTCCTCTGAAGCGATGGGAAAGCCCAGTCTCCTCCCACTGACAATCCATGTGGATAGGCTACCAAGCAATCCCAGCAGGATACTGCCCGGCGCCTGTATAACACTGTCCCTGAACAGTGGAGGGACACTCGGCAATGGGGTCTCGGGGGAGCCGTCTGAGGAGAGATGTGAGCGCCCGGGATGTCGCGACCAATCCCTACTGACCGCTTTAGACAGAAGTCACCACCCCACGGCCCAGTCTGTCCAATGCTGTGCCTCGATCATGGAGCTTTGGCCTACACCTCTCTAATGTCAGGTGTCACTGTCCCATGGCCTGAAATTCCCCTTCAGCCAACTCTCATCCGAATGGAGGTTAGCAGACTCCACTATCAATAGACAGAGCTGAAAGATAATTTCTCGCATCACCTACATGCAGCCCTCTACAGATACCTTTTTTCCATTACCAGTGGGTGTGTGTGACTGGCAGGATGGGAGAAGCAAATAGGGCAATACTGTCTGGACTTTGGTGCCTGTCCCATACTTCCTCTCTTCCCTTAAATACTGACCACTGTGAAGCCTTGACTTGCCCTGTCAACCCATTGCTGTGTATTGTGCAGCCACTACGCATCTGTGGGGACCTGCCTTTCTTATACGGTCCTACTGGTTACGTACCTATCTCTCCACCTCCATAGCCGAGTCCCTTTCTCTGCCTTACCAGTTAGGCACTCAGTATACTCTTTGAGGAGCAGGGATCCCCCATTTACTGGAGGCTCCAACGATCAGGCTATGGCCTCCACATGACTTTGAAGCAACTATTATTTATGGAGGTGGTGGAGGTGCAATGTTGTCGCATGACTGAACCATGGAGGCCATTCTGACACAGGTAATGGCGGGGAAGGGGGAGTCTGGAGACTTTGGACTCCAAAATCACCGACCTTACTATAGAAATTAAGTCCATATATTCCATGATTGGGCTTTTTTAGTTTAAGATGGCTGGTATAGACACTAATGACACATGAAAACAAATTGGTCAATATCTGGCACCTCCAACATAAGGTTGTATACTGAAAGGACAGGGTCACAGGGACAATGTGGGCTTTTACAATGTCCAACAGAAGCTAGAAAAAGATGATTTCAGAGGCTACGTATCTGAACCTATCCCCTTACAGGCCCCTCCTTCGGTCGACCCATGGAATTTTAAAGGGGGAATTGAAATCCCTACTAATGCACCTCACACTAGGGACAGAGACAGACCAATGATAGCCTACCTTCTTTGCCATGAACAGACTAGTCAGATCCTTACAGTGATGCACAAACATGGCCCGTTTGGCCTAGCTGGTCATACCATTCAAAGCACCTGCAGATCTCTCCAGGAGGACCAATGTGAAGCGAAAAGCCTTTCTAGTGCTAAGACCTGCAGAAATGGGGCATTAAATATGGTCTGCTAGAGCCTGCCTGGAAGTGAAAAAGGAAGGATGGAAAGCCAAGGAACTTCCATGAACCTCTTCACCTACTCCATTTTTTGTATAGCCTAGAGAGTGCATCAATGAACACTACAAACAACAAAAGAGCAAACATTCACTTTTCCCAGGTTTGGAGAGAAGACCCAAAGACTAGTGAATCAGATAAAATAAATCTGTGATCTAAATGTATATGGACAGCAATACATTTCCATGTTGCTAAAGTACAAAATCATGTGTGAAGTGAAACAAATATAAATATAAAAATCAAATAATATTAAAAAGGAATGCTTATAAAAATGAGTTTATTAAAAAGTTTTAACAATGATACCACAAAATTCACTGTAAGTGATTCGCTAGAGCACATTGTTTTTACATTATTAAAAAACATGTGTAAATTTACAAACATTACAAAAAAGAAAAACAAACTGTCGACGCGGCATTTCGGTGATAAAGTATTTCGTCACCTTCTTCAGGACTATAGAGCAATAACTTTTATCAAGCTATATCATGATTATTTACAGTATCTGATGGTTCTACTGGTTATTGTAAGGTTTTATCTAAAGAATAGCAGCACCATAATGCTGCCTCACATGAATTATTTAGTATGAATATTAATATTAACACGACATACCTTTGGTCGTGACTCTGTAGCCTCTAGATTAGCGTATTTGTCTATCAGGGGGAATCAATTTCCCATGTGTCCTCTTTAACGACCTTGAGAACACAGTTACTGCTCCTGAAGTATGATAATACCAAAATCATAACCTCTTCTCAGTCCGTTTTATACAAAAAGGTTTTACAAGTGAACCCTGAATTAGTCCACCCACCTGTATACTCTGTATTTCTTTTAAAACCCGTATTATAAAATGATGGGTCTCCTTTTCAGTGTATTACACCGTAAATAGTTCTACAAGAAAAATGGTTACACATTAGTCAGTCACTTTTTTTAGTCTCTGGCTTAGCTGAAATATTAATGAAGCAAACCTCATTGAAAAAGACATCTGCCCACCTATATAATCCACTATTTCTTTGCAGACTTGGGCTGTTGATGGTCCCCTTTATTTTAAAAAAGTGCAGTTCCACTGTAAAGTAAGAAAATAAGAAACCTTGGCTTATAAACTGCCCATTGTGGTCATGTACCCTATCATTCCTTTTTCTCATTGCAAATCTCTCACCTTATTCGAATTGTGAGATTCGTAGAATATATTAATTGGCAGACTCAAGGAAAGTGGATCTCTGGACAACCTTTTACCTAGGAAAATAGATCCACTATTATTATTGGAACCACCTCTTGAAACAAATATAATAGGTGTAGCAACAGCCCGATGAGTTTTAAACTTACCTCACAGGCCAGGCGCTTTTAAATTCAAGCCTTTGTATGTGAAGTCTGCAGTACCCAAAGAGTAAGATGACCCCAAATATCTATGATTGATTCTAGTTAAAAAAAAGGGATTATCACAAATAGTTTTAAACAGAATTTTTTTTGTCTTTTTCTTACCAATATTATAATTTGTCGTGTTAATATTAATATTCATACTAAATATTTTATGTGAGGCAGCATCATGGTGTTGCTATTCTTTAGATAAAGCCTTAAAATATCCAGTAGAACCATCAGATACAGTAATAACCATGATATAGCTTGATTAAAGTTCAATGATATCTATTTTTCTAAGTTGCTAAAAAATGTGTGTTCTCGTTATTTGTAGAAAAAAGGAATATTCTTTGCTTCTAACATAGAGTTTTTATTGTTATTCAGATTTTTTAATTGCTCTATATTGTCCTGAAGAAGGTGTCGAAATACTTTATCACTGAAACGCCGCATTGGCAGTTTGTTTTTCTTTTTTGTAATGTTTGTAAATTGACAATAATAATGTAAAAACAGTGTGCTCTAGCTAATCACTTACAGTGAATTTTGTGGTATCGTTGTTAAAACGTTTGAATAAACTCATTTTTATATGCATTCCTTTTTAATATTGTTTGATTATATATATTTATATTTGTTTCACTTCACACATGATTTTGTACTTTAGCAACTTGGAAATTTATTGTTATCCTTATACATTTAGATCACAGATTTATTTTATCTGATTCACTATTCTTAGGGTCTTTTCTCCAAACTTGAGCAAAAGGAACGTTTGCTCTTTTGTTGATATATACCCATCCCTTTTCCGAGAATCAGGGTACCTCCCTTATATTGTGACAGTCAATGAACACTACATCATTGCCTTCAGGTGATGCGGGCCCTCTACCTGCTCGGCAAGGCAAGCTGCATGACCTGTCTTATCGGGACCCAACTGAATGAGAGAGAATGATAAAGTCTGTCAAGGACATCACCCATTACAACAACAATGACAAATCTAGATCTCCTTTAAAACCCTGGACAAGCCCTATCAAAAGTATTGGTGCTAGATCCCACAACACCGCTTGCTAAACTGTTCTTATGAGTATGCCACACAAAGCCTAGCCTCCACTAGCCTTTATTTTATAAATATGGTCATGTCTTTATGTGTGTGCACTCATCTGGTATTCACATCCTGTGTGAGTTCCCATCTCAGTCCAATGGTCTGTGGTTTGGATGGTTCCCTTATTCTGCAGGTCCCATTTCATGTTTGGTTCTTTCTGGCTGGTGTCCTACAAATGGTGTCTATGGTCGCCTTTCATCCTGCCCATGCGGATCCAACCGACCACTTTCCCACTCTTATACCCCCTTTAGTGGTAAAACTTGTTTTATTGTGTCTCCCATTTTGCCATTTCCCCACCATAGCACAGGTCTATGTGTCCACTCAGCCTACTGAAGCGAGAATAAACTTCACACTTACTCCCATAGCCACTTTGATACTGCTTTCTGCAGCTCCTTTTCTCCCTCACCTTTTTTCCTGTTACTTGCCTCTCTCTTTCATACTCCTTCCTTTTCCTTTCCCCCCCTTTCCTGCTCCCCCCCTGGCTCTTGGTATATACCACCACTGTCTACATCCCATGTTATTTATGCTGTTCTCTACCCCTTAATAATACCTTGGGTTGCAAGAGTAGCCATACTTCTTAAGTGGGGTGTCACTCCATGTTGAGATTTGTGTTTGGTTATCCTTACATTCAGGGCCATGGGGAACCTCAATGTACATTCTAATGTGTGGCCCATGTTCATGAATTTGAATATGACTGTGTTTGTGTCTAGTTGCAGGCCATTGTTTTATGTGTCATGATGCTACATTGATAGCTTTTGCTATTTCCACATTTTGTTCTCACCCGGATTCTATAGATCTGACCTGCCTGTACCTTCCCTTCACCACTCCTGATTGACACATCTCGTGTTGCTCTCACCCCTCTCTCCCTGCTGTTATTCATCACAATGTCCACAGCTGTATAGTGCATAGTTCAATAGTTTCCCGACATCAGGCGACACTGATCTGAGATGCCATTTGGTCAGACCTCACTCCGCTTCCCCCAGCCTCTTATGCTTTCTCCAACCCATATAATGTTCTGCACCCTAGTTACATTCTACTTCTTTCTCTTCCACTAGAACCTACCCCCTGAAGCTATAGAGAGTTCTCCCAGAGGAACCAGACCTACTGACGAAAGCTGTGTGATAGTGCATATATCTACAAGTAAGCTTTTACTTCTCCTGTGTATTTTGTTCTTTATTGTACCCCCTGACCCAATATATATCCTCCCTCCTTTTCATTAGTTAATAGCCACGTGTACCTGTTACAGCTCACTCTTACATTACAAACTCGTACCCACATGCTTTTTTACGTTCCTACATAGACAGTGACTCACTCACAGTGACAATGAGCACACTGCCATCAGCCCCAGTAGCCTCAGCTCTGTGCTACCATCACACTGCCTAGAGCACCGGTAGGGCTTATCAAGGTTCAATTGAAAGTTTCTTACACACTTTCAAAATTGCAATATTGCAATCTCCCCTTAAGATTGTTTCTTTCAATGTCAACTGTCTGACATTTATTGTTAAAAGGAAAAAAGTACTATCATACCTGACCTCTAAAAAGGCTGACATTACCTTACTACAGAAAACCCAAATTCCAGAGGTTGAGGCAGAGAAATCGAAGAGCGATTGGAAGGGAAGTACTATATAAAGCTGCATGGAGGTTCCACCGGCGCCTTGCACTAAGCTTGCTACAAATAGCTAGGCCTGGGCGGTAAATTCCGTTCCATTCGCGGAATTTGCGAAATTTGGGTAATTTCGCGTTCCGCGGAGAACGCGAAATTGCAAAAAAATCTACTTTCCGCGACTTCGCGACATTTTTTGCTTGTTCGCGTTCTCAATATGCGTGTTTGCGAGATATTTCACCCCGAGCACGCAAACAGCGATCGCGAACAGGAAAAAAGTATCGCGAACAAGCAATTCCGCGTGTTCGCGGAATTTCTGCATGTTCGCGGAGACTTTTTACCGTTTCGCGGAGATTTGCGTAACGCGATTACGCAAATTCCGCCCACCCCTACAAATAGCTCAAGGAAATGCGAGGTATCAATTTTGATCCACAAGATACTCCCCATTTCAATTTTGCAGTCATTGACCGATGATGAAGGGAAGTGTGTACTCGCCAAACTGCTTCTAGGGGAGAAGATGATGGGGTATGTTCCTCCTAAGCCCAACTGGGATTAAACAAGACTGTTAGAACTGTCAGCTTTAGAGTGTTCTTCCCTCACACATTTTGCCTACTAACCTCAATTTTTGTGCTGAAATTATTTTTTGTTAACCCCAGGACTCTGTGCCCTTTACCACTTCTAACCAGCGCAAAAGTACTTTTTCTTACTCTCCTAAACATTGTTTGATTGGCTTACACCCATGGAAGTCATTAGGAGGTAGTCGGGGTCACAGCTGTGACCTCTAGCTTGCTCCCTGTTACTCCTGGCACTTCTTTTGTAATCCATGGCTTCAGTGGAGGCAAAAGGTTTGCCCCTTCTTAGGCCAGGGGTCGCAAAGGAAGTGCCAGGAGTAGCAGGGAACAAGCCAGAAGTCCTTGCTGCTTCCCCTGACTACCTCCAAATGACGTCCATGCTTTCACCTGATTTGCATATTTAATGTGGATTGTTATACCATTTACCCAGGGCCAGTAAATTAAAGGCTACTAGTGAGCCTGCAGCACTTATTGTGCCGCCCACGTATATAGCACCTTAAAACATTGCCCAGGCCTGCCATTGCAGCCTGCATGCAGTTCTAAAGTGACAGTTCGATTTGCTAAAATGATCACCTTGTCAAACCTTAAACCCAACTTTTATTGCATACAAGTAATCCATAAGGTAGGCCCTAGGTAACCCATAGGTCAATGTGCATTGTAATAAAAAGATTGGACATGTTCTTTAAAGTTTTACATGTCTTGGTAATGAAAAACTCCTGAGTTCATTTTTCACTACTGTGAGGCATTCCTGTCTTATATGATAACATTAGGTTACCTTATTACATTTATTAAGTGCAAACGTTTTATTGGAACCAGTTGGTCAGTTCATCTTTGGTATCTATAAAATTGTAATGACAAATTATTTTTATTGATAAAGTCATATTTTTAATTTCAATTTTGAAAATGCCACTCTTTGAAAGTTGCAGTTTTCCCGCCCTCGGTCCCTTTGTGCCTGCAGCCTGTCTTGGGTCACATGACAGGGTGTAGCTCACAATTAAACTTTGTGAATTTCTTCCTGAGAGTCACACACTAGAGGTATTAGGTGTGCTTGAATGGGTCATCTGTTGGCAGGATGGGGGACAGAGATCAGCACAGCCCCACTTGCAACTGAATAGGCTATGTTCTGCCTTCACACAAAGGACTTATGACCTTCACATTGTCACTTCAGTCAGCTTAGAGCCAGGGCAGAGTCAACAGGAAGTTCCATGCTATTCAAAGAACCTTTCTAGAAGCTTCTCCCACATTCCAGAAGAAAGGGCATCAGGTATAAAAATAGGACCCTCAGACCCACTCTCGAGTTCACTCCTGGACCTGAGAAGGTCTCTCAGAGGGCTGCCTGCTGCTGGGACCTGCTGTACATTCTGCAAGACTGTGTGGCTGCCCCTGAAAGTGCCACTTTTATTACTGAAGCCTTCCTTGAACACTGAGAGGCAAGCTCTGCTGTTGAGTCTTGAACCGCAACTCGAACCGAGGACTGTCAGAGTGACTCCAAGGCCTAGCTTGCTGGCCTCCTGTTCAGAGCCACAGGGACACCATCTTGAGCCCTCACCCAGACTCAGCCTGAGTGAGTCCTGAATCCCCAAGTGGTTTCCCACTAGCCATGGACTCATGGTGGTATTGCTAAAGGTGCCCAGATAGGCAAAATCCCAAACTGAGGACTATTTTTGGCTTAAAACTGCTCCGAGAGGAGATTGGGACCTGCTATCTCGCCTATCCGCACGAGGTGCAATGCTGGTTGGATTGACCTTGCATCCTCTCCCGCTACATTTTTCTCCACAGCAGCAAATCCTGTTCGGCGGTCCTGTGCAAAAGGGGTATCCAAGCCTCTGGAACTGTCTGGCTAAAGCCTTATCCTTCGTCTCACAGGAGATTTTAGATGTCCAAAACATAGACTAAGTTCGAACGTAGAAATCTTCACCGCAGCTCCCACCCAAGGCTTCCCGACAACAATGCTTCCTCCAAGGTCACCACCTGCGGCCATACCCTGCCGAATTTTACCATCTCAGAACATTTTTCTTCTCAAAATTTCTTCTAGATCCAGAGTAAGCACCTACTGGGCCCAATCCTCTTCATGTATCTGAAAATGTGCATTCGCTGTTGTACTCATTTTTCCAGTTTGATTCGGTCTCTGATCTCTGTGGTTGGCGCTCTGACCTATTAGGTGCTTGTTTTTACTAAAACCTTCACAAATTCATAACTCCAGTTCTACTGATTGGACTTTGTCAATTTATTGTCAAAAAATGTATTGAAATATACTGTTTTTCTAAATTGGTATGGGATTTTGCTCTGTTTTCATGTTATTACTGTTTGTATGCTGCGTAATTGTATGCGCTTGGATACCCGAAGGGTCACAGTGCGCTATACAAGTATTCATACAATACAATACAATTACTTTACACATTGCCTCTAAGTTAAGCCTGACTGCTTTTTGTGCCAAGCTTCCCAGGCTTAAGCACAGGTTATTTTAATTATTTTTTTGTGGTTCGTGGTGCAGGGGTCTGTAGCTGGTGCTTGACCAGGGCTCACACCCCAGTCAACCAACAGCCCCATTTCTCACAAAGATGTTCTCCTCCATCTTGAAAGACTGGTTACAGATCTGGGCTTGTCACAGGTTGTTCTAAGGGAAGACTGGAACCTAGCCCCTGATACAATCATGGACTGCACTGGGCTAGTGGATGCTGCCAAAAACAGAGACCGTGCAGTTTTTCATGATATTATGCATGATCAGGGTCTCATGGATATCTGCCCATTGCTTAATCCTTTAGAGAATAAATGTACCTATATGTCACCTCTCAATGGGGCGAAATCCAAACTGGATTCCTTCCTGACCTCCTATCGGTTAACACCTTTCATTCTTTATTGCGAGGTCATGAAGAGGTTATTTTTAGACCATGACCTGATCTGTCTACGCATTGACTGGGGCCTGGCTAAACTGATCCGTGAGCTGTGGCACCTCAATACATCCTATTATAAAATGCCAGCAGAGATGAACCTTCTCAAAACCCATGCCATCACCTTCCTAAAGGAAAACAAGGGTTCTGGGACCTCGGCACACACATTATGGGCGACGGTAAATGCCACTCTTCAAGGCCATGCGTAGCAGGTTGTGGCAGCGGCAAATAAGTGCAGAAAGGACCGTAAAACTTTGCTGGTAGTAGACATTAGGGCCAAGACTTATTTGTGCACCAGGTCCCCCACTGTGGCAAACAGGCAACAGCTGGAGGTGACAAAGATAAGACTGAATAAGCACACTGCAGCTTCAGAGGAAGGAAGACCATTGAGGGTACCCAGACTAAACAGGTCAAATATTTTGACTATCTAGGAGTCAGACTGTCTGATAACCTGACTTGAGGCCCCAATTGACCAAAAGTAAGACCACCCTCAAATTAAAACCACTGCAATTGGGAGAAAGCTAAAGGCTACCTCGGGTGGGTCTGTGTCCCCTGTCCTTTAGGTATATAGAGCCACCGATCTCAGAGCAGCTTCCTTTGGGGCTGCAC
Organism: Triturus cristatus; assembly: GCF_964204655.1. Classification (NCBI taxonomy): domain Eukaryota; kingdom Metazoa; phylum Chordata; class Amphibia; order Caudata; family Salamandridae; genus Triturus; species Triturus cristatus. The sequence goes on from NC_140589.1 coordinate 855,346,723, forward strand.
GGATGCGGGTACGGTAACATTAGTGGAAAATAAATTAATTAGTGCTCTATTTACTTTACCAGTGAGTACACCTCTTTTAGCACAGAGATTCGGCTTAGCACTCAATAGTGTCCATTTTGAAATTGCCCTCAAACCACTGCTGTATTGGGTGCGGCTCTGGTCGACTGTAGAGCTGGCTTCCCATAGGAGACTTCTAGGAGAATTATTCTTATTTTATTAACGAGTCCACACCCCGTGGTTAAAATATGTTAAGAATCTATGTGGCATGGTTAATATGGGAGAACAGTGGGATTGCCCAGCCAAAACAACAAAACGAGCATTCGAGAAACTGAAAATAAATTACTGGGAGAATGTGATAAAGCACCTCTGGAATGATCATCCAGAGGAGTCCATAGCAGGGCAATTTTTGTAGTATAAATGTACACCTAGCTTTCAGCCATACGTGGACATAATGTATCCATTTCAAGCCAAATGACTATGGGCCAGATGTAGGTAAATTCAATTTAGCAAGTCCTTAATAGCGATTTTTACCGAATCACTATCAAGGACTCGCTAAATTGAAGGTAGGAAGGAATTACTAAAATATTAGCGATTCCTTAAAATTCCTTAATAACGAATCACAAATCGAGAATAGTTAATAAGGAATACCTACCGATTCATTCCTATGGGCAAGGAGGCCCATAGGAATGAATGGGAAGATATTTACTATTTGCGATTCGGTATTAAGGAATCGCAAATAGCGGGAGCTATTTCAAGGGTGCCAGGGTGTCAAAAGGACCCCCTGTTGCACCCCTGAAATGTGCATGGGTGCACATGTGGTGCACATACATGCCCTAAGGGCATGAATATGTGCCACATGGCACTTTACAAAAAGCAAAAAAGTGCTTTTCACAGGAAATTGCTAATTACCACCATTGCATTTAAGGAATCGCATTTGCGATTCCTTAAATGCAAGAGCAAAATAAGGAATCGCAAATTTTGCGATTCCTTATTTTGCTAGTAGGTTTAAACTCACCTACATTGTTCTCAGCCAAATACCGATCGCAAACGCTGAAATTCTGCGAATTTCAGCGTTAGCGATCGGAATTTGGCCACCTACATCTGGCCCTATATGTGCAATTTAGATGTGGCGTCTTACAGCTTAGATCTCTCACCTCAAAATATTATAAGATAGGATGCCACCTAAACCATTGACCTCATTGCCCAAAACATTTGTAGAAAGTGGCCCATTTTCTCTTTTTCTGTCCAAAGTATATATTACCCTGAAAGAAATGGATCATACTATTGTGTAAGAACAATGGTGTGAGGCAACACAGGGATGCTTTAAGGACCATAAAGAGTGACACATGTGAACCTCATGTGTTCACTGCCACTCAATATCAGAAATGGGCTTGGAATATTAGAAAAAAGGTGATGTTTTACACTGCTCCCAAAACACACGGAGCACAGCACAAAATGTTCTATTTGCATTATCACTTTGTGATCATTGAGTGCCATGAAAGAGAAGCTATTACAATAATAGAAATATTTGTGATATCAGCGTGATAAAAGTCAGCGGCTGATGCTTTATTGTTACCGCCTATAGAGAATGTAGTACTTTAAAAAAAACTTATATGATTTGCCCATGCTAGAAGCTAGAATTAGCACAATGCACTTTATGATTAACAGTGGAAAGTATATTTTATGTTTGTTTTTAAATGTTTAATCATTTTGCTCAAGGATAAAATTTAAAGTTGTATAATTTAATTCATTGGTACAATGTGTTGGATGCTAAACGTTTCTGGCTGTTTCAGTCGAAATAATGTTGTTGATAAACTGAATAACTTATATACCACTAAGGCTGAATACATGCTCTACAGGCTATGGGCATGTTACTATGAAGAGGGAGCTAAAGTGAGCAGGCTACTGGCTGCCCAACACCGATAAAGAGAGGTGGTAACAGTGATTTGTGCTATTCGGGACCCAGGGGTTGTTTGATCTGAAACACCCAAGAGATAGCATCAGAATGTGTGTATATTATAGCACACTCTATAATTCATTAACCGTGGATGGTAAAGGTCAGAAAGATGCATTCTTGTGAACTTACGCCTGCCCTGTCTAAATGACAAGGGCAGGAAATTACTTGAAGATAAATCACAAAAGACAGCTAGCTAAAGCCACATCTAATGTCCCCTATAATAAAGCCCCAGTGGTAGATGGCTTTCTTGGTGAATTTTATAAATGGAAGAAAGAGGAAGCACTGGACTCTCTCCATGAGGTGTACAAAGAAGCATATATCTCCAAAAAGGCATTAATAAAGGTCCAGCCAAAACCACTTAAGACCCACAACATTGTGGTGGCTACTACCCATTAATCCTCCCCAACATAGACATCAAACTTCTGGCCAGTATCTTGGAAGCCTGCCTCAAACAAGTTAACCCAAAATGTACATATTGCACATTGGTGGGTTTTGTACCGGTCCGTACATCCCGTAATTATATGCAGGCATTGGGTCACCTGCTGTGGCTCTCAAGGGACTTTCTGAATGACACCTTGGCTTTGTCTCTTACTGCCAAAAAGGCATTGGACAAGATTGAATGGCCCTATTGGTTTGGCCCCCTTAGACTATTTGAATTGGGGGAATAGTTCATCGCTAAAATATAATGGCTGGATAGCGAACTGACCGCCCATGTTAACTGTGGCCACTTCCTGTCAGATACCCATCCCATACAACAAGGGACGCACCATGGATGTTCCCTGTCATTGCTGTTTTAACTGTGCTGGAACCCTTAGCCACAGCCATCCATCAGTCTCCTTTGACAGTGGGGGTCCCCACAAATGCAGGCCGTTTAAGATCCTATTATACACTGATAATATTCTCCTTATGCTTATGGACCTGATTTAATCCCTCCCAGCCTTTATGGGATTCATATAACAGTTTGCTTGTATACCAGGGTGCAACATCAATAGGGATAAAAGTGAAGCCTTACTTATGTTACGAGTAAAAACAGCGGTGGCCATAGCTGACTATCCCTTCCAATGATGCAGGAATGATTTAGATATCTGCTGGAGATGCATCTCAATAGGGGACTAGAGGGGATGGTTTCTGTCAATATTGCACCTTTCTTGCCCAAGGTAGTCTAGATTATGCAAAATGGATGCTCCTCCTCCTGTCCCTCTGGGGCAGGACACAGGCTGTGAAAATGGTAATAGTGCCACAGTTTACATATGTCCTCAGTATGCTACAGCTTCTGGATCCTCTATCTTACCTGTGGAACATTGAGGGAGATATCAAAGGACATGTCTGGGGCGATACTCGCCCAGGATTGAAATCTCCAAAAGAAATGCTTACAGACAATGAGGCAGCTAAGTCTGGCTAGCATTGAACATTACTATACAAACTTACACCTTTCCCATTTGGCCATGCTGAAACTGACAAGATAGGATGTTCCTTTGTGGCTTATCATAGAGCGCCATCTTACCTCCAGTGGACCTGTTCTCCAGCTACTTTACAAATACGCTACCTTCTCCTCTGTGACACGAATCGAATAGTGTAAGCCATGATCCAATCCTGGTTCCAGGACCATAAATTGATTCAGGTAGATGCTAAACTACATACACTTGTGCCCATCTGGTGCAATGCTGCTATTTGTGTGGGTGGAAATGTCATGCATTGAACTCACTGACAATCAGCCGCCATTCAGATGTAACAAAGAGGGCTGTGATATTGTCCATATTATTCATCGCTACATTAGTATTTGGGATTCTGGCATGAGATGGGGATACTTTTAGCAAGGTCCTAAATATCCTGCTAACAATTTAACAACAATTAATCACATTGCATGAGATGATTGATCTTCCCTCCTTCTCCTTTAATACCCATGCACAAAACCACCTCCTATGAGAGGCTTGTATACAGAGTTCAAAATCCGGCAGAGGTTTACCTGCAAACTTGATCCCCCTTCCTGGATTCTGATGCATGAAGAGCACAGATGGAAAGATTATATGGTCTCTGATATGCCTGTGTTGCCCTTTCTTCTCCCTTATTCTTCCTCCTTTCTCTCCCAATGTCTCCCTTACCTATGGGCGGACACATCCGACCATCCCTACTGAGACCTGTCGTCGACAAGTTTGTTTGCTTCCAGCATGATCAGGGAATAAACCATGCGATCTTGGTACTCACTTATGCTACCCTGATGTGGAGTTACGACACTTCCTGATGTCTCCTTCTAGCTTCCCTCCATTTTGTTTTGTCTTATTTGCTTTGTTCCCTAGCATGAACATGCAATGGGTGTGAGTTGAGGTTTCTATGATATTAATATCATGTTTTTTTTTCTTTTCCTTTCCTTTCCTTTCCTTTTTTTTTTCTTTTCTTTTCTTCTTTTCTTTCCTTTTTTTCCTTTCTATTCATTTCTTTTTTTCATTTCTTTTTTTTCTCTTCTCTTCTCTTTGCTCTGTGCTGGAATTTGTTGTCATGTTTGCATACTTGGCATTCATGCCATGCTATGTTTGATGAGTGGGATTATTCTGTTGGTCATGACTATTATACAGCTAATCATGCCGACCAAGTTTGAGGTATACAGAGAACAGTTATTTGTTATGAATGTAAAAATAAAGAATTAAAAAAAAGAAAAGAAATACATCCTCTGCACTATACAAATCAAGTCTTTATATTGCTCCCTTTCACATAGAGATGGTCAGATAGCCAGTGCTTAGTTTGTAAAACAGAGACATGAGTTTGGCTAATGAGGAGATTACTTGTATTGGACAGTGATTATTAAAGTTTCATCAATTAGTTCCTTTGCTTAAATGTATTGTGGATTCACTAGCTCCTGACCTCATGATTGTGCACTGTGGTGCCAGTGACCAAGGCACATTAACAAGAGTAGGACTGGAAATACTAATGAAGGATACCTTTGCTGCGTTATGATACTTTTCCCTCACAATGTCTAGCTGAACTCTGACATATGCCAAAGACAGAAATGGAAGTGGTATAATCAGTTCTGTCCACTGATTCACAAAGACCGGAAACATGTTAATAAAACTGTTTCTGCTTTACTCAGAGACCATAAAATGGGCTCTATCTACAACAACAACCTGCGTTTTAACATGCACGGAATCTTTAGAAGTGATGGAGTTCACTTTACAGACAAAAGGAACAGGGTGTTTCTAAGCAGCTTGAAACTCTGCTTACAGTCTTATCTGGAGCTGTCTTATATACTCTCTCAGCACAAGGCTCTTGTCGGGGCCACACTAAAGCCCAAAATTGTGTGTTCATTACCTTGTTAAATATATATTTTTAAATTTTTGAAATACGCTGCAACGTTGCGATGATTCCGATCACGTCTCAAAATCGCATAACAAAAGTAGACATTCAATGACCACCACCACATTAAAAAAAAATCAACTTATAAAATTCATTCGAAGTATTACAACGCACAGATTACTAAATACATCACTGTTTAAAAAACATGTTTGTACACATATTTTATGGTAAGTTTAAAAAAAAATGGTGTTTGAACCCTACTTTCCATCTTTGCGATGACGCCGATAGTTGGAATGACTTCGGTAACCTCGACAATCGTGCCTTTTTTAAGAGGTGTAAAACATAAATATGCACACGTTTGACAGTATTTTAGATACTAGGGGTTAATACAGCACTGTTTAAAGTCATATTGTTGTAGGGGGGTTGTATAAAATCCATCTTTAAAACTAATTTTCTATTTTTGTGATGATGCTGGGTGCCACGATGATAACGGTAGTCGCCGTCACTACGAATATGTCGCAAAATGACAAAAAAAAACCAGACATTCAATAGCCACCCCTACATACAAAACCTATAACTACAAAACAGATTATAACCAACACTCTAAACACATTACTATCTAAAAGACTCTATAATAGCATGTATAATTTTCTTAGTATCTCTATAACAGTGTATAACTCTTTCAGTAGAACCTGTGACTGCACACATGACTGTATCAGCAAGTCTCTCATTCACTGAATAACTATTTCAGCAGTGAGACCAGTCCATCAATGGTTATGTAAAGAACTGCATGACTGTCTCAGTGTATCTATGACTGGGTGCATCAGAAACTCAATGGGTCTTTAATTTGGTTGCATGAGTCTCTCAGTCTATCTGTGAATAGGTGCATGAGTGCCTTTTTGCATTTGAAAATAAGTATATGACTGTCTGACTGAACCTCTGAGTGTATGCATGAGTGTCTAGGTGGGTGAGCGAGTGGGTGCATGAGTCTCTCGGTGGGTCAATGACTGGAACTGTGAGTGTCTGAGTGGTTCTGTGAGTGGGTGTATGGGTCTCTGATTGGGACTGTGAGAGGGTACGTGAGTCACTGAGTGTATTATTGACTGGGTGCATAAGTCTGTGAGTGGGTGTGTGAATGACTATATTGTGTGTGAGCATATGAGAAGGTCTGTGAGTGGCTGTATGAGTGTATGAATGGATCTGTGAGTTGATGTATGAATGTCACAATGAGTCTGTGAGTGAGAGCATAAGTCTCTGAGTGGGTGAGTGAATGGGTGCATGCATGAGTATCTGAGTGGGTCTCTGTGACAGTGAGTGGATGGGTCTGTGAAAAAATGCATGAGTCTTTGAGTGGGTGAGTGAGTGGATGTGTGTATATTTGAGTTAGTCGTAAGTGGGTGGGTGAGTCTCTGAATGTAAGAGTGAGTGACTGAGTACAGAAGTCTATAAGAGGCTCTGTGACTGAATGTGTGAGTGACTCTATGGGTGTGTGAGTGGGTGTATGAGTGTCTGAGTGGATCTATGAATGAGTGTATGTGTGTCACAGTGGGTCTGTTAGTGGGTGTGTGAGTGTCTCAGTGGGTGTGTGAGTAAATACATGAGTGTATACTCAGGTCTGTAAGTGGGTGTGTGAGTCTCTGATTTGGTCTTTACATGGGTGCATGACTCTCCGAGTGAGTCTGTAAGTGGGTGCATGAGTACCTGAGTGGGTATGTGAGTGGGTCCATGGGTATCTGAGTGGGTATGTGAGTGGATGCAGGAATGTGTGAGTGGGTATGTGAATGTGTGTAAGAGTGTCTGAGTGAAGTTGTAAATGCATGCACGTCTGTGACAGTGACCTGCGAGTGTGTACAAATATTTATTGTTTTATATTTCCACCATCATTCATGGTTTCACTGCAATATTTGTGACAACCCCGGTACACAGGGGGCCATGCTGGCAAGATATATATATATAGAATGTATGACTTTACAACGCATACATTTACAACGCATGCCTTTACAAAGCAGTTTTTACATCGCAACATCCTTTACAATGCATACATTTACATCGCATACCACTACAACCAATTTTTAAAAATTACATTTACATCGCATTATACCTTTACAATGCATACCATTACAAAGCATACCATTACATTGCATTTAAGGTAAGTGTTGGATATTGTAGGGGTAAAAATGACTATTCTAACTCCAGGGGGTGCAACAGAAGGGTAAGTGTTGGATAGTGTGGGGGCAAAAATTATTATTCTAACTCCAGGGTGTGCAACAGTAGGGTAAGTGTTGGATAGTGCAGGGGTACTATGCATTGTAATGGTATGCATTGTAATGACATGCGATGTAATGCCTGTGTTGTAGTGACATGCGTTGTAGTGTCATGCGTTGTAGTGACATGCAATGTAATGGAGGACTTGTAGTGACTTGCGTATCAAAGGATGTTGCGATGTAATGACTGCATTGTAAATTTAGTGCGAAGTAATGACTGTGATGTAAAGGTTGTTCCCTATATATATATATATATATATATATATATATATATATATATATATATATATATATATATATATATATATATATATATATATATATATATATATATCTTGCTCGGTGGGAAAGGTCCAATTAATGAGCAGCACTCGAGTACAAGATAGCTTCTCCCCATAAAAGTCATTTATTCATGGTATGGACAGTCTCTCTCACCAGTGCTTAAAAGCATGACTGCACCCGACGCGTTTCGAGGGATTCTCTTTCTCAAGGGTGGTTCAGTCCAAGAGCGCATTACGTCTGCAGCTTCCTTTTAGGCACCATCGCACGCCATGATTGGACACTCTGTATGAGATGTGCGTAGCTTTATGAGAGCTGTAGTCCGTGTATTATTCCTCCGATGGATGCGCTCGAATTCAATGCCAGTTCAAAGCTCACCATGAGCCCCGGAAGGGGAGGCTGTCCTCAATCCAGTCTTGTACCCCACTTTGTGAGCATCGGACATCTAATGCTCAGTGGCCCCCACTCTGGGGTGGTGCTCGCTCAGCGGCAGGACGGCCGCTCATAAATCTTGCTCGGTGGGGAAGGTCCAATTAATGAGCAGCACTCGAGTACAAGATAGCTTCTCCCCATAAAAGTCATTTATTCATGGTATGGACAGTCTCTCTCACCAGTGATTAAAAGCATGACTGCACCCGACGCGTTTCGAGGGATTCTCTTTCTCAAGGGTGGTTCAGTCCAAGAGCGCATTACGTCTGCAGCTTCCTTTTAGGCACCATTGCACGCCATGATTGGACACTCTGTATGAGATGTGCGTAGCTTTATGGGAGCTGTAGTCCGTGTATTATTCCTCCGATGGATGCGCTCGAATTCAATGCCAGTTCAAAGCTCACCATGAGCCAAGGAAGGGGAGGCTGTCCTCAATCCAGTCTTGTACCCCACTTTGCGAGCATCGGACATCTAATGCTCAGTGGCCCCCGCTCTGGGGTGGTGCTCGCTCAGCGGCAGGATGGCCACTCATAAATCTTGCTCGTTAATTGGACCTTCCCCACCGAGCAAGATATATATATATATATATATATATATTACCGCTTCAAGTTTGCCCGTAGCAATGAGATGCACTCTAACACCAGCTTGAGGCATCAAGCCTTTATTGGTATGGAAAGCGCCACGTCCGCCGATTGCCATAAGCAGTTCCTCCGTCAGAGTCCGCTTGACGCGTTTCGAAGGCCAATCCCTCTTTCTCAAAGGCTTCTGACAGGTAAGATCACGTACACTCCGGTCCCTGTTCATTTAAATGCTGCTATACCACGCCCCCAAATGGGCGGCTCGAATGAGTCTGTGGGGCATTCTGTGAACTGTGGTTCCCGGTGCCGTAGATGGCGGTACTAATTGCTGCTGCGAAAGTATTCCAAGCCCTGTATGGGCCTCAGCGGGCAGGAAGCTGTCCTCAATCCGCAAGCTGGTGTTAGAGTGCATCTCATTGCTACGGGCAAACTTGAAGCGGTAATATATATATATATATATATATATATATATATATATATATATATATATATATATATATATATATATATATAATCTACTGGCGATCGCCAGTAGATAGTTATAGTTAGGACCGAGTTCCCATAGGAAATCTGAAAATTCTATTTTGAATAACTTTGGCGCCGGTTGACGAATCTTCATGAAATTTTCAAAACTAATGGGGCACTCCGCTCAGCTCCTACCCTGAAAGTCTCGGGGTCATTCGTCAAGCGGGGGATGACAAAAAATGGGGGTCCCAAAACGCATTTTCCCCATGCATTTTCCCATTGGACCTTTAGTCGAAGGTACAGCCCAAACGGCTGAACAGAATTACTTGAAATTTGGCAAAGAGGTAGTCCTCAGGTCAGGGATGTGCCTTTTGCATATATGGTGTCAATCTGTTCAGTAGTTTCTGAGAAAATTGCAGTTAAAAGTATATAAATATCTATAGGCGCGCACCGTGCGCGCACCGTGCACGCACCGTGCGCGCACCGTGCCGTGCGCGAGCGTAATTCTGATTGGTGGTTAGATGTCAGTCAACATTCGAATCGGTCGAAATCAGGAAGTGTCGGATGCCATTTTGTGTGTGGCAGTGAAAAACAAAGGTGGAGAACATGAAAAGGGGGAAGGGTAGAGAGTTCCTGACCCCCTAGCCTTTGTCAGGGGGTCCCTGAAGGACCCCGAAGGGTGAAAAAAACATTTATTTTTTTTTAAAAAAATTCGCGGGGTGCGCGCACGGTGGGCGCACGGCGGCAAAAAAATCATAAGAAAAATAGAATTAAAAATAAAGTTTAAGTGTTTAGATGTTGGTGAGTCTTTTTTGTTTTGTATTTTTTTTTAGTTTTTTAAGAATTTTGTATTTTTTTAAATTTTTTTAGAGCAGCAAAAAAAACAGGGAATGAAAAACTGTTCAACAGGAACAAAATAAAAAAAATGGGAAAAATTATGGGGTGGAGCATGTGTGCTGCTGTATTTTGTTCTCTATTAAGTTGATGCTGCTCTCACCATAACAGAGAACAACATTGCACACATTGCACCGTATATGAACCTTCTGGAACAGAGGGTGGATATCCAGAGGTCTTGAAGCAGGTGAATCTGCGGCCGCAGATGATGTGCTCGGCTGAGCTCCTCGAGGGTTGTCTCTTGTGGCTCTTGTAGATTCACAAGCATAAGCCACAGGATGCACTTTTTGGAAGTGCCTCATCATAGAATAACTACTAAAGGAGTATTTTTTGGGGGGATCTCCTCTAGATAGGACAACTCCACAAACAGTGCAAGTGACTTTTGGGGCATTCACCTTCTTCTGCCCTTCTGGAAAAGTAAAGAACTTCCATATGAATGAGTCCTTTTGTTTCCTCTGGCTTGGTGGCACAAAGGTCTCCTCTTCACTCTCTGTAGAAGATTGCTGTTCTGCCATTCTCACGTAGTGGAAAAGCTGTTCAGCTCCTTCTCCCAGGAAATAAGAAGAAATAATGAGGGGAGTGGGTGTGGTGTTTGAAGATTCTGGAACTGAAACTATTATGAACCAATGAAAAGTGTTGTTTCGTAATCACATGACTTGCCGTGCGCGCACCGTGCGTGCACCGTGCGCGCACGGTGCGCGCATGCATGCGCACACGGAGCACACACGGAGCACGCACACATGCGCACCCGGAGCACGCACGGAGCATGCACGCATGCGCACATGGAGCATGCACGCATGCGCACACGGAGACGATGTGCGCACCATGCGCGCACGATGCGCTCACCGCGAAAAACCCTAACTGTTTATAAGTTTATGGAAGATATTAACTATGCTGTTCAACTTTATCCAAATTCAAAAAAAAAGAGCTGAGCCATTCCATATTACAGGATACAGTCAATCTATAACTATATACATGCAAAAGGGTTCAGCACTATTTAGAAAGAGTCCGTAGTGTTTAAAGGAATTTCCAAGACGTCACATTGATTTTCAAAACAAATTCTTTTCTTTATTTGATCTTTTCACAGGCATGGAATATCACAGCCTTGATAGCAAAAGAAAGCCATAGCCGACGCGTTTCGTCTCCTGCAAGGACGCTTCTTCAGGGCTATAGAAAAACACATACAAAGTATATTTTAATACCCAAAGCACCAACATATATATGTACATTCAAATATACAAACATTCTGCAAAATCGAATTTATACAAAGAGTTTTTCTAACTGTACATCATGTTTAATAATAAAATGTCAATAAAGTGTTCACACTAAAAGAAGAGGGCCTATATAACAGGACAAAACAAAATATAATGGCATATTGTCGCCATTATATAAATTCAAGTACCTATCATTCTAAAGTTAAATTACCATGTGTTTAGATAATGCAACTTTATAAATGAGCTCATAATAGACATATCATCTCATTGATCATTCATGTCAAAACTGATGTCGGTTTATAAACATATGGGCCATGCTACATGAATCATAATACCAAAATTACATAGAGAAACTATTTTATATAAAAAAAAGAACAGAGCATAAGGGCCCACATAATGAGAAATAAGATTCAAGGAATATCGTTCCCGTAATTTTTTGCCTGATTAATAGCTAATGTAATAAACAAAAGTCTTCAGTATTGCAAACGCCAAAAATATAAAGCAAGTAAAAATGCGCAAGAACCTTGTTTTTAATAGATGCATATTAATGACTTCGATATGCATCAAAAGGAAATATTGTTTGCCATATATCACTTACCAAACAAAAGATCTATTTCATAGAGTTGCATCAATTTAAGAAAAAACGCTTTTGTGTAGATAGGGGCATGTATAGACCTTCAATCAGTACTGGACAATACCTATAGAAAAATATATAAAAGCAAATGTTTTGATATAACAGTAAAATATTCAGTTATGAAAAACGGATATTCTCGAGTGTATTTATTATACCAAATACATTATTCTAACAGCCAAAATGATCAAGTCATGAGTGATGTAATATGTGACGTCATCAGCAGTGCATTGCGGGGGCGCGAGTTATAGTTAACAGGGGAATTTCTAGGGTTTTGTATGAGGGAAATGTCCAGCTAACTATAACGCCCCTGAAACCGATGGTTTTTTCAGTGAATATATATATATATAGCATAGACTCCATCTGGGATTCACCATACCTCAATTCCCAGTGGCGTAGCAAGGGGGGGGGGGGCTGTGGGGGCTGTCCGCCCCAGGCAGCACTATTTTGGGGCGGACAGCCGGTGGCGATGGCGGGGGCGCACGTGGTCCGCCACCCATGGTCAGCTCCGTATTTATTACAGTACAGTAATGACAGTACACCCGGCCACCCCATGCGTGCGGCGGCCGGCGGCTGTCGCTGACTAGCACCACACCACATATGTGCGTAAGTGCAAGTGCACCTGCCTGCAAATGCATGCTGCACCACCTACCATAGTGGTGGTGTGGCGCGCGGTGCATGTAAATGGGGTCCCAGGGCCGTCAATCTTGTAGCGCGCTAAAGCGCTTCCAATGATGGCCCTGGGAATCATTTTTAGCAAGCCCCCGCACTCTAGCAGTGACGCGCACGTGGCTCACTTTCAGGCACGTCACCACCACACGCATGAGTGGACTCGCGCAGCCATTATGAGGTGATAGTAATGAAACAGAGGCAGGCCCTTAATCACAACGCTCGTTATGACCTTATCGTTACCACGAAAGCTGCGCTCAGCGAAGTTGAAGTGATGAAGCTGCTACCGCTTCCAAATGCGAGACCGTAAAGTAAACACCGTGTATCAGATGAGCGGCTACTGCTTTCCAGTGCTTTACACGAATTTAGCCTCCTCTGTGCGCTGAGCTCCAAACCTTCACAGTCCTATGTTTGAGTCGTTCCTCAGTTTTTTCTTCCCTTTCTGCGATATGTAGTCCTGGAGAATCTATTATACAACAAGGACTGCAAGTTCCAAAAATGCAAAGAAAAACCCAAGACGGGATGAGTAACTCACGCATGCAGAACATTCCAGCTCCGCTGCAGCTGCGTGGACGTTCACACAAGTCGCACACAAAATATCACTACACATTTTCTATTGGGTGGCAGGAGAGGGGGAAATGCAGGTGTACCGATATTCCTTCATGTATTATATGACATACGAATGTTTTGGGCCCAGGGACCATTGCACAACAAAAATGCACACTGTACTTCTGTACTTGTATTTTTTTCTCGTGTAGTGGAAAGCTGCTGAAGTGTACAACCCTCTCCATAAATGTGTTTTTACTTCCTTCCCAGTTGTCTCTTTTTAGAAAAATGGTCTCGATCTGTAGACCACTATTTTGCATTCTTGGATTAGTGCTTGGGAACTTTATTGTAGGAAAAAAACAGACATTTCGTGCAACAGCTCAAAACGGTCCTGTTTAGGGAGGCTTTGGACACAGTTTAACCCCCTTGCCCTGCGAAGTTATGTAACCGTTCTAACTGTTCATGGTGTGTGCCATCATATTACACCACACGTGGCATCACAGTAAGTGACATCACATACCATGAGTGCATTTAAGAGCATTATGAGATTTAACAAATTAGATTTTGCTTTGGGGTTTGTGCTAAAAAAGTGGCGCAATCCCAATGTAAAATCTGGACCTCAACTAATTTTTCTAATTTTTTTAAAACCCTGCCACAAAAAACTTGGCAACACGGAGGAGCATGTTGGTAAATCTGTTATGCTTAATTGGTTACAAAGTCTCAGTTTTCAAAATTTTTTATGGGGTTAAGACATGTGCTGCAAAGGTGCCCAGTAAATATCAGAGAATATTAATCGGTGAGATAGCCCAGGAGGTTAAAGTATTTCTTGGAGAGATTTCTGTTTTGTGTAGTCCCAGACTGACTCAAAGTAGTATAGAAGGTTAATGTGCCTGCAAAGCATGTAATATGCAGGTGACAGAATTTTTTTTTTTAATGTAGCTAGGTAAGTGGGTTACTGCTTTGAACACACTGCTTTGTAGCGCTTTAAAAGAAATAAAAAAGTGCTATTTAAATTGTGTGTAAAAACTGGGACAGACCAACACATCTGACATTCTTACAGTTCATGCACTTTCAAAAAGGGACCTAACAATGTCAAAAGCATGCCTCTCTTAAGTACATGTGAAGAGATAACAAGCTGTGTGCTTTTGTCTCCCTCCATTGCATTTGCATTAAAGTGTGAGATTCCAGGCCACTCGATCAAAAGGGTCGTTGAGTACGTGCGCCTTGGCAGCGTGTGTTCTCTGGGAGCTGGGAGAGGTTAGTGTTGGGCACGCAGCACCTCTGCTCTGACCTTTGCTTTCTGGAGACGTAACTTAAACCCTGCCAATCCACCCGCCGTCCTTTTCCCCCGGAAAACCTCCTCCTCCCGCTACCTGCCAACGGCCGCAATCTGAGGGATAGCCCCAGGCGCTAGAAGCTCTAGCTACGCCACTGTCCATTCCAGGGCAAAAGACATGGGAAAAAAGGGTGGCAAAGCCACACTCCTCATGTGCAAACAACTTCTTATTTATTACAGTGTTAAAGTACAAGTCATGGACAACTTGTTTTGGCAAAAGCTTTTGATAGGACAATAGAGTCCACTTTTCCAGAGTGTCTCTTAATAGCTACAGTGATGCAAACTCCTCCGACCCAAGTGACAGAATAAAAATAGTAGACGGTCCATTTCAAACATAAATTGTGCCTCTTGTGTCAGACATTTTCAACACTTATTCACAATTGTAATTAATTTTCCTTATAAGGTGCAGATAAACCTTCCTGTTTTTTTTATGTAATATATTTAACAGCATTTTTCCTCAGAAAAAGGGTAGATATATACATTATTTCGAGCTGGAGACATGGAGACAAAAAAGCAGACAACAAATCAACCTACGGCAAACAGGAACATATTTTGAATGACTGAGGCCGCTACCAGTGTCGGTTTCAGCAGAAATTATCTTCGCACGTCGGGTGGATTGAGTGGGTCCCAAAGTTAAATCGGTGAAGGGATACTGTGTTGTCTTAAATTTTAGAGACAGAAGGGCTGTGGAGCATATTTGCGCTTGGCCCGTAAGTAACTCGGTCTCCCAAATCAACTCTTTACCACTTACATTCTTTTACCCACCCTTATGCTATAATAAGTGTCCCCCGCGTTCGTTAATATCCGGTATCTCTGTTGAAAGGTTGGATGCAGGAATTCCTTTGTTTAACCAGTTTGAAGGTCTGTCGGGCTTGGAAGACTGTGATTGACGGTCCACCGTTATGCAAGATTAATCTCCTCTTGGAGAGCTAATCGACATGAATAATACTGTGCCCCCGGTTGGGTGTGTTGGTAAACTTGCTACGACGATAGTGGGCTCTATTTTTGAGCAGGTCACTATTAATGTCGATCCACCAGCCCGGGGTGCGGCGGCCATCCCATCGGATGTAGTTGATGATATGATCTCCAGTTTGTCAATAGGTCCCATTTCTATTGAGAATGTATTTTTGCCCTTAGGTCTATTGCCTCAGATACACCATGATTGTTCTGGCCTCACTGGCACAGGTTACTATTTAGCCACCTGGAATATAGCCGGGTGGCAACGTAAGCGGGATATTCTGGGCTGGAGGGAGTTTGTTGGTAGTTGTGACTTAATTTGTATGCAGGAAACCTGGTGCAAGGAACAAATCAATTTTGATGGGTTTGTTTCCTTTAATCTCCCAGCCCAGGAATCCTTCTCAGGCCGTGCGAAGGGTGGTTTATTAATATTACTGTCAATTAAACTGCCTGTGGTCGTTAAGGCATACGAAATGATTGGACACCACTCCCAAGCGTTGTGGTTACAGCAACAGAATGGCCGCAATGTTTTGATTATTAACTATTATAACAACTCATTTAATCAGACGCAATTATTTGCGGTCTTGGAATTAATGGGTGCCCTTGATAAACTGTGCTCTGATAATTCTATTTTGATGTTACTTGGGTGGGTGATTTCAATACTCCTCTTTGTCCTTTATCCCTAATAGAGGCCTGTGGGTATGCTGCTGATAGTGATGAGCTGGAGGTTCACTTCCCACATAATTCTTATGGAAAGTTGCTGAACTCTGTTATGGATAAATATGACCTAGCAGTATTACAGAGTGTAAAAGATGATCACGGTAACCCCGTTCCTACATTTACTGGTAGGGTCGCTGGTAATTGATCATTTAGTTATTTCAGCGAATATTAATACTCTCTGTGGAACCCCAGTGACTTTGGACCTATCTGTTAGCGATCATAACTGTATTATTTTATGTCTGTCCTTTTGGGGTCATAAGAAACAGGGGTCTGAAACTATTGTAAATGATGTTGTTTTAAGTAGGCCTAATGGTCATAGGATTAAGTGGACTGCCACTAACTCAGACACGTACTTGAACAGAATTGTTACTCTTTGTCTACCCGAGATAAGCATGTGTCTTGAAGCTAAGGTTGGTCACTTAGGTATCCTACAATGTTTTAGTAAAATTAATGACAATATCAATAAGGTTCTGACTACCTCTAATGCAAAGCGACATAAACAGAACAGTGGATGGTTTGACAAAGCTTGCACCAAGGCCCTACAGAAGCTAAAGAAAGCTCTTTTGTGTAGTCCCCGGAATAGGTCTTTTATTATTAATCTTAGGATAGCCTACAAGGAACAGCTAAAACGTAGGAAACGTGAACTCCAGGCCGAAGCATGGGACAAATTGACGGCCGCGGTTGAGTTATCTAATAGTAAGCTCTTCTGGGACACTGTCAACAGCCCATTTCTAAGGAATGATGATGCTCCGACAATTACTTCTCAAGTTAGTAAGGAAAGTTGGGTCCTCCACTTTTCATCTATTTTTAACCTTAGTGATATTTCTTGTATGCCTAGCCAATCTACTGTCGTATGGCCTATTATCCCCCTTAATATTACTCCCTCTGAAGTAGTACTTGCTTTAAGATGTAGTAAAGGTGGGAAAGCTCCCGGGCCAGACGGAGTGCCAATTGATCTTTATAAAGCCGACACAACTATATGGGGCCCTGTCTTATCTAATGTTTTTAATGCGGCTGCAGAGGAAAAGATTCCGTTGACTTGGGGGGAGTCTATAATAATCCCCATATACAAAAAGGGCCTTAGGTCTGAAGCCAAAAATTACCGCCCTATATCTCTTTTAGACTCATCATTAAAAACTATGAGCCGGGTCTTATTGTTTAGACTAGAAGAATGGGCAGAGGATAATGGGATTTTGGCTCAATCACAATATGGGTTCAGGAAAGTTCGGGGAACCCTGGAACAATCTGTAAATTTAGATCTCATTATTGGGAAATATACGCGCGCAAAGCAGGGATCTCTTTTCCTCTGCTTTGCTGATCTTAGTAGCGCGTTTGACCTGGTATATCACGGTTTACGAAGGTCAACCCTTTTGGACCTAGGTGCCTCCCAGGCTATCATTTTCTTTTTGGCACGAGTTTATGCTAAATTGTCTGCAAAAATGCGCTATGGCCAAGAAGGAGAATATACAAGCCAAATCACGGTGAGTCTTGGCATTAGGCAAGGCTGTGTGTTGGCACCCCTACTTTTTTCCCTTTTTATTATTGCCATAGAAGCCGATCTTAAAAAGGTTAAGTGTGATGCCCCGCAAATTGAGGGACAGGAGGTACCTGTGCTGCTTTATGCCGATGACACGGTTCTCCTCTCAAGAACCCCCATTGGTCTACAAAAACTAATGAATAGATTTTCTGATTTTATAAAGGAAAGGAAATTAAAACTCAATAACTCCAAGACTTTTATTTTACCGTGCGGACGTAAAATAAGCAACTTGAGATCCTTCCATATTGAGAACCAGAAAATTCTTTTAGTAAATAAGTTTTGCTACCTTGGCATCATGTTTTCAAGTAATGGCATGTGGCACGATGAGATTTTAAATGTCAAGGCCAAAATGGCCAGATGCGCCTACGGCGTTTTTAAATTTGCAATCAAATTGGGGGATCGTCGCATATTTGATATGTTACACATTTATAAAAATAAGTGTGTTTCGGTAGCGCTTTATGGCGCAGGGGTTTGGGGCTATTGCCCCCATGGAGAGCTTCAGACTGAGGAAAATGCTTTTTTTTTTAAGTTATTATGTTTGCCCTTGTCCGCTCCTACCTCATTAATTCATAATGAGCTGGGGCTGAATTATTTGTCCGACCTGATAGAACTGAAACCATTAATGTTATGGAGGTCGATCTGGTTGAAGAAAGAGACTGGGTTTAATAGAAGCATCATTAAGGACTGACTCTGTTTGGACAAATGCCTACAAATCCCATGGTTAAAATTTGTGGTTACTACTTTTAAGGACTTTTTTAAGGTGAATATCTTAGAAAATCAGATTTCAAACAAATTTTTTTAAGGGAAAAAGTTAAAAGCCGCCATTTTAAGAATATGCAGCTTGCAACCGTGGCTTTTTATTATTCACAGGAGCATACTGTAGGGTTTCAACTATACCTATCTCAGGTTACTAGAACCTCGCATCGGTTCGTACTGACCCGACTGAGATTAGGTATTGTCCACCATTTGGTGGCTCTTCCATCGATAAAAAAATACCCCACTGCTCCTTGTCCATGTGATGGAGTCACTAAACAGAGTGTTACACATTTTCTCCTTACATGTAATCTATATATGCATTTGCGCATTGTCTATCTGAAACCACTTTTTAAAAAATATGGGTCTTGTACTTTGAAATCCGCTTTGACCCTGTTGTTAACTTTAAATGAGATAGATATATGTTTTTTTACTGCCACGTTTATCTTAAAATCTATTGCTGCTAGAAAAAGTATGTTTTTTTAACTTTCATATTCAGATGATAGATTATTTTTCGTAAATTTTGTATTGTGACTCCCTCAAATTGTATTTGGTTTAATTCGCTTAGTAAGTTTTATATTTGTTGTCTTGTGCTTTTATGATTGTTTTTTTAATAATCGAATAAAGCTTACTTTGAATGACTGAATGCACATATCATCTAATTTCAAAGTGCTTACTAACCTGGTCTATACAAAGTGCATATGCTTAAAGAATGGTAAAATTGCAACATACAATGTTACTAGCATTTAGAAGCCACCATCTTGGGATGCTAACTTGGCTAGAATGCCAAATCCAATTTAACGTGCACATGCTGGCAGGACCATAAGTTATTGATCTTCATTAATTCACATGTATTTTGAGATTTAAAAAAAAACAATTCCCAAAATCCTAACACTTTTCCCACCATTTCATGATATTCTATCTTAAATACATGCAGGGTAAAGTGCGTGTTTATAAAGTGCATGTCCCTACATTTTATAATTATCCAGTGTAAAGGACCCAGTTAAAGGGCACATGCCGATGGACCCATAAACACACAATAACAATCTTTGCATTTATTTTAAAACTGTGCCAACATTTCACATTGCACAAATGCAAAATAAAGTGCCTTACTTAAAGTACATGCTCAAAAAACATAGGATAAAGTGAGTGGTCTAAATAACATGTGCTTCTAGAAAGTAAAATATCAACAACAGTTATTTCATATATTGTTTAAACCAATTGCATCAAGATGCCAAGTTCAAGACAATATCCAATCAAATGTACCTATGCTTCCCACTTCACATACACCCTACATCAATTTATTACACACCTGTTAGGGCACTCATTATTACATTAATGAAGAGGTTCATGCTCCAAAGTTTTAACACTCTGATCATAAAGATAAGACATATGTAATGATTGGAGATTGGGTAAAGTACCCATTCAGTTAAAACCAAAGATGAACGTTATATTTGGGAGCATTAAATAAGGACCACATTATAAATGTCTAATTTGAAAATGTACCATTTCTAATTCTGAGCCAATTCATTAAAGAAGGTCAAATAACCCCCCAAACAAAAAATCAATTGCAATAAAAATTGTCTAAAGGTAAACGTGAATTTCCACATCTATATTAACCTGTCTGGGGATCTCTGTACAAGTTAGTTTAATCAACTTTGACTCAGCTCTCCTCAGCATTAATTACTGATTTGCACCTCACGTTTTCTTTTTAGCAATGTGCCGGACACCATAGTTAGTCAAACTCTCACTGTTGCCATCATGTGTTTACCAGATGTGTTTTGCCACTATGTAAGAAAGGCCCTTGTTCTTAATAGCATGGAGATGTTGTAATATTCTTATTCTCAATGTAATCATTGTGCTTTCAATATATGTTTTGCCACAGCTGCATTCCAACGTGTAAAGGACATGGGCCATTTCACATATGATGAAGATTATTAATAATAATCTTCCTTTTCTGCCCATGCTCAAGTTCACAACCTTTGCATTTAGAATATTCCCAAAAGCCTTTCTGCCTCCTACTGAGCCATCCACAAGAATTCAATTTTATGTTTATGTTTTTTATGTTTATGTTTGACATATAACTCTGTGTAAGTATGTCACCCAGGGGGGCACCTTTCCTATAAGTTATCTGTAGCTGTTCTACTATTTTCCAAATGTTTTTCACATAGTATTGGGACACATTATAATCCAATGTACATTCTCATTTTTCACTGGTTTTTTCTTTCTTCTTTGTTATGAGGAGGTTATCTCTATTTTTCTTTCATATCCTCCTTAAAGCATCCTCCAAAACTACTAATGGGTATCTTCTTTGTCTGAATCTCTTAAACATTTCTATGGCTTCCGTTGAGCTCTCAGAAATTCGCCATAAGGGATAATCCGTGTCAAAGCTTTGGGATGACCACTGTTGGTGTGAAGCATGCTGTTTCTACTGGTGGCTTTCCTACAAGCTTAGGAACATATTCTCTGATCTCTTTCTATAGCTCAGTTTCCAAAAAGTTTATCATGGATATCATATGTGAATTTCAATTTAAATCATTATCTTTCAATGAGATAATGGAGGACTTCAGATTATCTTAATTTCCTTCACAAATTAAAAAGAAATTGGAAGTATAAAAAACACAGAGTTTCACATGTTCTATTAACTCCAGGTTCCCTTTTGTCCAGACTACTTCAGCTTCCCACCATCCCTTCATTAGATTTGCATATGTTGGAGAAAATGATGTACCCATAGCTGTTCCTTGAATTTGGAGAAAATTGTTTCTATACAAAATGCAAACATTTTGCTTCAAACTAAATTCTAACATTCTTGAGTATTCCATTAGGCTAACAGATCAAGATCTCAGGAAGCATTCACATGCATTAATGCCATGTGTTTGGCATATTGATAAGTAGAGAGATACCACGTCTGCAGTTGCCTTTAGATAGTTAGTTTGACAAGGAATGCCACTGATCGTATTCAAAAAGTCTATGGAATCTCTTAGATATAACAGTAGTATTAATATGAAAGAATTAAAAAAGGTATCAATTAACCTGGTAGTGTTCTCTAATAATAAGCCAATAGAGCTAACATTTGGATGTCCTTGTGGCTTTTCAATTTTCTTTGAAAGAAGATAAATAGTAGGCATTACTGGATGATCTATTTTTAGATATTTATATTCATGCTCATCTAAAAGGTCCAACATTTTCCTGGGCATTAGTGTTTGATGAAACAAGGTCTTTTTGCAGTGTCACCACACTTTTTGCCCCCATTTTATACTACTAGGAACTGGTTTTCTGACTCTGATTGCGACCTGGGCTCCGCGAACAAAACTCAGGGCCTGTGCTCTGATTAAAATTTAAAAGTACATGGTAATTAGGTATCATTACAATTGGTACTTACAACCTACCTCTAAGTCCCTAGTATATGGTAGGGCATGTAGGTTTAGAGGCCCAGTAGAATTAATACACTTAAGTGTGCACTGCTGTGTTGCCTGCTGTCATTTTAAAGGCTGCCCTGCTTTACAGGCTGCTTTTATGATAAAATCGTATGCAAATTCAATTTTGCAATTAGGGGTACTTCCAAACTCTTAAACTACCTTATTAGTACGTATAAGTTACTGCTAAGGTTGTTACTAGGTGCCCCAAGGATAGGGTGCCTTGTAACTATAAGCCTTGGTGAGGGAAAAAACTGCCAATTTTGTTTTTCCCTATTGTAGTGCATTGGCTCTATAGGATAACAAGGGAAGGTTTTATTAAACTTCAATAAAGTCTAAACATTGACAGGAATGATATCAAATAATAATTCAAAGACTTTAAAATATAGTTATGATAAATCTAACAACTTAAATTTATTATAATGATTACAGAAATTATGTTAGAGAACTTGCTTTTCTGATGTGCCAACATCCAGCCTTTTAACAGCCTCTCCTGATTGGCCAGCTTTTGACAGGCTAAACCAAACTGCTCTGATGAGGTATGAAGTGGCCTGCATAGAGACATAGGCCATCTGGTGGGAGGAGATCAGCGGCTGCAGAGCAAAAGGCAGGATGAGGTGAGGTAGCCAAAGTGGTCTTCAAAGAGGGAATGGCAGTTTAGGGCAGGAACAGGCCCACTCTCATTTTCTGCATCCCAGCTAGATGGAAGCCCCAGTAAATGAATTAATAGAGGGGCTGGAAGGGGAGTGTTAGGGAAAGCTAGCAACACCAGTAGAATGGGTTAGCCAGACCCTAAGCTCCAGGAAAGATTTTCCCCATTTTAGATTTTAAAGAACAGTGCTTTCCGGGGACAAGAATATACCACACTTTGGAGGATGGTGCCATACCTGAAGATGGCACCCTGCACCTCATTTGTGGGGGGGTGCACCCAGCTTGTCACTCCAGAAGAATGGATAAATATTTGAGAGCTGCCCAGCAACTCAGATCCCTGCCTTGAAACTACAAGAAGAAGGACTGCCCTGCTGGACCTTTGGACTGCACAAGAAAGGACTGCACTCATAAGCAATGCCTCTGCTGCACACAATCGTCTTCAGCCCAAAAAGTAATTTGCCTTGCTCTGAAAGTTGAAGGAGTGGACTACCTGAGAGCAACAGGTTAAAAGAGCTCCATCTGCATCAACTCCACCAAATAAAACTCAGCTGGATAGCAATCAGAGTCTTTAAGAATTTGGCCAGGTGCATTGTGGGTCTTGTAGTCCCAACTACCCAAGAAGCAACTCAGAGATTCTGGAACCTTGGACTGGTGTTGTGGACCCTCAAAGACCCAAAAGAAATGTCTGGAGTAGAAGGACTGTCCTGCTGGACCCTTGGACTGCACAAGATAGGACTGCGCACATAAGGACTGCACCTGCTGCACTCACAAGGCTTCACAACAAAAGCACTTTGCCTGTCTTAAAGGATAAGGAGTGGACCACCTGATTTGCAACAGGAAGGAAAGTGTTGGAAGGGTTCCCTGCAACATTAACAATGAGGACATCTCTAGCTGACAAGCTTCACATAGATTTTACTTGGCTTGGCCAGGTGCTTTGTGGGAGTTGTTGTCCCAGATCCCAAGAGGCAAACCAGAGCTTCTGAACCCTTGGTTGATGCTGTGGACCACTTTCCCGTCCAGTGGATTTAATGCACCTAAGTGTACACTGCTGTGTTGCCGTATGTCATTGTAAAGGTAGCCCTGCTCTACAGGCTGGTTTTAAAATAAAAATTATATGCAAACATAGAGATACTCATGATTTCACAACACTCTACCATTTTATATATCATTCACAGTCAAAATGAAGATATTTGACTCTTTTTTATGCTAATCTTATTTTTCTTTTGTGCAAAGTATGTCTTTAACTTTAGTTTTCTTCCAAATGTATACAAACCACTTCTTGCATTGGCTAGGCTAATGACTCTGTCTGTGCAGAATGCTTATCCTTTATTTTCTTGTAATTGTTTAGGTAACAAATTTATTAGCAGATTTTCTTCCATTGATGTGTTGACTACCATTTCTTTCCTCTTCCTCGTA
The DNA here is from genome assembly GCF_964204655.1 of Triturus cristatus. NCBI lineage: Eukaryota > Metazoa > Chordata > Amphibia > Caudata > Salamandridae > Triturus > Triturus cristatus. The sequence continues at coordinate 855,370,723 of NC_140589.1, forward strand.
TTCCTATTGCTTCGCCTCTTAATTCTACTCTTGGGGTCTTCTGGATTGCCCTGTTTGGGAATCCCCTTCCTCACTGTCTTGTACACATCTGATATAATTTCATCTCCCTGGAAAAATCCAGTTCTGGTGTTGTAGTTGAGGTTACCTCGCCACCTGAGCTGACCTCTGAACTCTCCTCTGTAAGAGGGACTGTACGTTTTTTTCATCACATTCCTGCTGCAAAAAGAACCAAACGGTTTAGCGAAGGTGTATATCTACCCAGTCTCATAATCCAATCAGTCTCTAATGAAGTTTCCTCTCTTTCTTGCTTGTATAACCAACTTATGCTTATTTAATTTATTTTCCATGGTCTCCAGAGCAGTCACAACGTATCCCATAAATGTTACTCTTGTCAATCTTGCTTTCAATCTCTTTTATGTTTTCTGCCACTTTGTTCAATTTCCTTACAGCATGTTTGATTAAAGTTCTCATAAGTTTGAAGAAGCACTGTTGTATTCATTTGCAATTCTCTCAAGAGTTCCTCATCAAGGGCACTCAATGTAGGCATAATCAGTATTTTGAACTCCCTAGGAACCCGTTTGACATCAATATACCTTTTTAGGGTTGTCATTTCCCATCATTTATTAATTTCGAACATGCGTGCATGTTCCAGTTCTTTTATTAATTGCAAGAATGACGTCTCTTCCATTCCTTGTGTTGTTTGTACAACCACTACATTGCCAGGCTGTTCGTCAAAGATTTGACTAGATTTCCTGTCTGCCATATTGACAACAGACACCTCCACTTGCACTATGTTTATTTCGTAGCTAGTTAGCAAAATGCGGAGTTGCTCTCTTGGTTTCAAAATTACTAACACAATTGTTTTAGTGATGAAAGTATGTCCGTCGGGATGACTTTTTATTTTTTAATGCAATTGCTGCAAGGTTGCAAGTATGTGACTGGTTCTCACTGGAAACTAGTGTCCTGTGAGGGAGTTAGCCGCTCCCCCATGTTCCTGCTCTCTAGAAACAATAGGCAGGGGCACTGCTGAAAAAATATATGTATGTGTGTATATATATATATATATATTCACACAAGAGAAATCCAGCGGGAAAGAATTCCAGACAAGCCCACAAGGTTGATTCAGCAGGTATGATTTATTCCTGGCAGCTAGGACGATACGTTTCGACCACGTCGTGGTCTTGGTCACATGACCTCCGTCCCCACATTGCAGTTATTTAAAGGCATAGTAAAGTTACTTTTCATAGACATAGTTGAAAGTAAAATAAACATGTTTTTTCTTCACATTTTTAAAAAATGAGTAAGTGCAAAAAGTGCAATGAAGTGCATATATAAAATACAAAACTGCAATTTATACAGGAGTTGTAACAATGGTTGTTGGTTATGAATAATATGTCAAGAGTATATTCATCGTTTAACCCATACGTTTTTTCAGTGGTATATCTGTTTGCTGTTAATATTTATACATGGGAGTATGTAGTAACTAGTAATAAAATGTGCTCTAGTGCCATTGAGTTCTACATAGGTGTACAAGTGCCTCATTTCCTGATAAATCAGGGGGGGTTCCTATACAGTGAAGGTAAAATACAGTAGTGTATATTAATCAAGAAGTGGCTCGGAGTTCAGGGCAGCCGCCGTAAACTCCAGTGCTCATATCTTTATTTTTAGACCTGATTTTCAGGATTTGCTATCTAACACCTTCCTTTGAACGGAAAATATAAAGGTTTTAGTACATACAGCAATACAGAACATTCCATCTGATATTTTCAAAATATGTTAAAACATTGAAACAACAGGTCTAAAAGAGGCTTGCAGTACTGATCTTCTAGAAAAACAGTGATGGGCATGTGCTCAGTGAGGGGAGAGGGAAGAGGGAAGTGAGTACATTGGCAAGACATACTTCAATTTTTTAACAGAAAACATTTCTCTATGATTTATAAGTGGCTGTACAGTTCTTCATCCTGATTAAGGCCGTATGGAAATTTGGTACCGGCCAAGAGAATAAAGCATGATTCACGTTTACGGAGTGAGGCAATGCGATTGCTTCCTCTTGGATTGGGGCAGATTGTATCTAGTCCAAAAAATCTGCTTTAGTCCAATCTGCCTCATGTTGTCTCTCAAAATGCCTGGTTGTGCTATAGCTTTGATCTTTATTTGTAATAGTACGCCAATGCTCCAAGATACGCTTCTTTACTGCGAAGGTAGTGGACCCTATCTACCATAGATTGCAAGGACAAACAATTGCATATACAACAAAATCTGTATTGCAGTTAATCAGTTGTGGTAGTCTCCATTTAGTTTTTGTCCTCTCAAGTGTAATCTCGGTAACATTATTGCTATGCTTGCAAGCCTTGCAGTTTCCACATTTTCTGAACCCTTTGGTTTGCTGCAACCAATTCTTCTTGCTGGAATGAAGAGGACTTGGTGCCAATATGTCCCTGAGTGATGTGTTTCTTTCATATGTGATAGATGGTGTAACTCCTATCAGATTACGCCAAATGGGATCTTGTCTGCGGATATCCCACCTATTTTTGAGGATTTACGGATCTAATTTGACTGACTGCAAAATTTGGTGATAAACCTTGTGGGTTGCTTGTCTTTTGTCTGTTGTCTTGCATCTTTGGTTCTACTCTCTTCAAGAATCTCCTCTCTACACTTGGTTTCTACTCTGGTCTCAGCTTGATGTAGAGCTCTTTTGGAGTACCCTCTGTCTTTGAACCTTTGTTGAATTTCCTGTTTAGTCTGTATGAATGATTCATCAGAGCTACAGTTACGTTTAGCTCTTAAAAATTCGCTGTAAGGAATTCCCCATCTAAAACTAGATGGATGCGCACTCGTGGAATGAAGAATAGAGTTCCCTGCTGTATCTTTGCGGAACAGATTAGTACTTATCCACCCTTCCTGTACAGAAAGTCTTAAATCCTAGAAGTCTACAGAGGTATATATACATATATTACCTAGTGGCAGTCGAAACTAGGTAGTTGTAGTTAGGTCTCCTTTCCATAGAAAGAGTGTTTAATGGTTTGCTAACACCTTTGGCCCTGATTGATGAATCTTCCACAAACCATTAAAAAAAAGAGTTTGTCCATCTCAGCTCCTTCCTGGAATTTTTCAGGGTGATCTGCCAAGTAGGGGCGGAGAAAAAAGAGGGGTGGCAAACATAAAATCTCCATGCATTGTCCATAGACTTTTTTAAAACAGGCTATAGAAAAAATTGCTGAAAAGAATCACACCAAATTTGTCAGGAAGCTAGATCTTCGTCTGCAGGTTGTGTTTTTTGTGTGATGTGTTGTAATTATCTGCAGTTGGGTCTGTGAGAGTCTCGAGGCACTCTTCCAGGAGCGACAGTTCATAAATAGAGCACTCTCAGTGGCCCAGGGAGTTTTATTTCACTTGGGCCATCTCGCTCCTATGGAAGTCAGACTCCTGCAAAAGCAAGCGCTCTGATTGGCTGCCAGCAACAAGAGATAAATGTGGCTGGCAGCCATTAGAGGAGTCGGGGGCATAGTCACCTGTTCTGAAGTTTAAAAAATATATATAAGAGAGCAGGGTAGGGATAAACTTACCCCCTAGGCCCCACAGGGGGCACCCAAAGGGATTCCCTCTGGATTCAAAACAGAAAAAAACAGGTCTAAAAATGCAATGCAGAGACTCTCATGGGATTGGGAAAATAAATGGCGGTTGTGCCGCATTTATTTACTATGAAACCCAGGATGCCCAAACCTAGTGCTGCATTCATTAGGGGGGAGGGCTGCATGACCTCTCTCCCCAAGCCTCCAGAGGCCACAGTGAGCCCACTCCCAGGGCTGACAACAATGTTTATGGGGAGGTGGGAAGCGCGGCTCCCCTCCTCTAGACATCAGAGTCCCCAGGGAGCCCAACCCTGAGGCCAGACATATTATGTATGGGGACAAAAAGCCCCCCCTCCCTGGGCCATCAGAGGCCCCAGGGAGCCCAACCCCGGGGCCAAATATATTATGTATAGGGAGAGGGACTTGCAGCGCCTCTCCCTGAATCACCAGAGACCCCGGGATCCCTCTTCCGGCACTGAAATCATTAAATAAGGGGAGGGGGCCATGTGGACAACTGCTCAAGCCTCTAAAGGCCCTGAGAAGCCCACCACTAAAGCATGCCTTGTATGCCTACAATACAGGATGCTAAATATAAACACATAACACACTACATATTAAGGTTAGTTTGCTCTCAAAGTGAAATATGACCCACAAGGTATATAACTCTGTATGCCTAGCTTTTCTCTAATAGGGCTAGATTGGAATACAATCTTTTTTCCCCCTACTTCTACTCATGATACTTAAAAGTAAAATCATATTTATTATATCTTAAGCAGTAAAGTAACTTTGTAAAAATATAATTAAGTCTAGCTAAGCCACAACTGGCTTGATACGAGTTCTGTCACTCATCACACTACTAGAATTGGCAGATATATTCTTGACTAGATGAGCTAATGAATCGGAGAACAATGGCCTGCCTCTGAGCCTAGGAAATGCCAATGGGTGTTAAATGCTAACCACTTCGAATGGATTAGCTATCTTACATTGGGCAGGAGCAGCAGGAAGAACAAAAGGCAGCTCTAGCATTACCTCATTTACCTTGGGGATGGCAGGGAGGGCTTCTCCTATTAATTCCTGGGACACTTGCTGCCTCTCTCTCGTCACAGTAGAGGTAAAGCTGTTCTGCCCCATACCACACCTCCAGAGCTGGACTACGCATCTTCGGCTGTGACAGTTATTGTGTCTGGTTCAGTGGACAACTGCTTGCCTTTGGGCTTGGAAAGACAAATAGATGGTAACTACTGTCCACTTAGCATAACTGTACTCTTAGAGAGTGGAAAAGAAGGGTTAGCAAAGCAAAGGGCAGCTGCAGTACTTCCTCTTTTGACTTGGAGATGCCAGGGATATATTCTCCTATTCACCTCATGGACCCTCCTAGGCTTTGGGGCTCTAGCCACAGTAGAAAGGAAAATCAGTTTTGAACAAGTCATTAAGAAAATTTCCCTAGAAGCTGAAGAAATGTCTTCATGTAGGAAGCTGGGTCATTCCATGTTGGAAAAGGTTATCCTGGGTAATTTTACATTAAGGCAAAGAGAAAGCACTTCAAAAGAAGGTGGGGTACTGTGAGAAAATAGTTGAGATTGGAGGTAGATTTTCTCCAGTTACTGGCTTGGGCACAGGATAAATAGGCGACCCCAACCAATGACAGGACAGGGAAAACACTACCCTGAATTGTTCCAGGAGCCTGCAGGAGCGAAGCCAAGAACACACATCCCCTAAAGACTGGCACCGTGCTCACTGCACCAGCAACTGTGTACAGGGAGCAGCCCTAAAGGGAAAGGGAGTCGTGAAAGAGAAGAAGAAGGGAGTCATCTGACTTCTTCTATGAATTGAGTGGATGTCGTCTGACTTCCTTGGTCGCCGATCTCCAAGGTCAGACTGGTAGTGGAACTTGGAATCCCTTCTATTAAGAGAAAGTAGAAGAAAGGTTATTCTCCCTAACTCCCTAACTATTACCATATTCAACCAGGTTCCAGCCAGTCCCCACTTCCCAGTTGTGTACTGTGTCTCTGTGTGGGGTAACATTTTGGGCTCTTAATGACTTCTACTGTAGCATTGTGTCAGTAAGTAGCGTGGCCGATAATCATGCATCTCCCTCCCAAAGGAGGGTCTGTGGCTTTTGTTATTCCCTAAAGACACAAGGAGTGAATTAGCCTCAGGTTTAGTTAAACAAGACCATAGAAGTATGTGTCCCCTTTTAATCACTTACCTCTTTTGTGGGCTCTTCACTGTATCTAGCCAATTCTTAAAGTTCTGAGGTGCGCCTTGCCTTCAGGGTCCTCTTAGTTCTTCTCTTTTGTCTTAATTGCTGTGGCTGTTTCAGTGGGAATGTCTTTGGCTGCTACTTTAACTTAAATACCTAAATGAAAGCCCAGCACACCATTATTCAACAAGCTTTTTTTCATTGCTGCACTCTTTATCCTAGCTAGCATAAGGGTGTGGTAATTTGCCTTACTGTGCAAATAATGACTCATTTATTTGCTGGCAGGTGATTACCTTGAGCAGAAAAGATTGACTCCGGATATCAGGATGGAAGGTACATGCCACAACAGAGTCCCTTCAACAGGATCAGGTAAGTGGTTCCAAGCCATGAAAAAACAAACAAGGCCTCGGGAGAAACAGACTCTCTTCTGGGGTAGTCTGAAAGCCAAGCAGTTGGCACATGTAGGAACGCAGCTTTTATACAAGACCATGCCCTTGATGGTAGCCACTCCCCAAGACCATGTGAGTAGACAGAATTTCCAGGGGCTGTAGGAAGGAAGCCAAAAATAAAAGGCAATAACTATAGGAAGGAGGCCAATTTTAAAAGGGCAATGGCCGTGTGGGGCCATGTTGCGCTGTACTTCAGGAGCAGGAGTATGCCACGGGGAGGTGGGAGGATCAAGATTGTGGAATAGAGAAGGTGAACTGTATCTGGGGTGACTGGCCACATAACCAGGCAGCAAAAACAGACCAGGCAGTGTGAGACACGATAACCAACACCTCCTAAGAACATTCCTGGACCTGTGACACCTACTTTAAAGAAGAAGGCCCTGCCAGGAGAAACCTAACTTCTGATGCATAACTCCTGCTGGAAGAAGAGGGAACACTCAAGGACTCCTGAATCCTGGTGGCTCTGAGAGACTTCTTCGGCTCTTCATGGGTCAAGTTGTTGTGTTCCATTTACATGCTTTGGACACACGAAAAGCAGAAGAATTCCAAGAGGGCACCCAACTGAATGAAGAGGACTAGATCCTGCATGAGCCTGGGCTAGAATGAAAATATGGTGCCTAAAAGTCTGTCCTCAGGAGCCAGGGGCTGCAGGACTAGCCAAAAATAGTTGTCCTAGCAGTTGGAGACTAAGGGGCATCTTTTTGAAATAGTTGTGGAGGGCAGTGCAGCAAGTCACCTTGCTGCTCTGCACACCGTATTTATCCAAAATGTCACATTTCTGTCCTTTCCCCTTGCACTGGTGCCATTTTGGCAGCCTAGCACCAGCGCAGGCAACCTTGCACAATTGTGTGAGGGTGCCTCCATTGCATGCAGGAGCACCTTCCTGCACAAAAATAAACCTGAGGAGCTTTTCCTCTTCCTATGTGGGCTGCATGAAGCACACATAAAAAGAGGAAAAAAATATATTTTTCCTCTTTACACCTATCCTATGGAGTTGTAAGATGTTGGCGCATTCCCAGTTTTGCAAGTCCTTGTAGATCTGGGAATGCTTCAAAAACCACGGGAGTTGCGTGGAAACACCCACTGCAATGCCCATGGAACACCTCCCTTGTGCAGGGTAAGGCAACACAGTGATGTGCACTGCGTTGCCTTTATCTAGATTTATGGAGCCATCCAAAGCCATGCTAAGTGAATTTGCATGGCTTCAAAAATCGGACTTAGAGGGTTGCATCACACATATACCAATTTACGTGATGCAAACCTGATGCAAACCTCTCATAAATATGGCCCTTAGGGTCTTATTTAGAGTGTGATGGACAGATACGATGTCACACATATGATGGATATACCACCTGCTATAATACAGGAGCTACAGGCTATAATGCACTTGTAATACATCAGACACGACAGCAACAAAGTTTGTAGCTGAGCACCTTGTCTACAAAACTCTAAATCAGGCCCTAAGTCTAAATGTAAATCCTTTAAGCCTTTAAAGCCTCTGCTCTATCTCGTCATCCTGAAATTTGCTGATCTGACATAAACTGTTGTTTTTCCCTAGTGATTTAATTTTTCTAGGTGCCTTATGTAAAAAAGCTTCACAAATTCATAATTTCTGTTCCCCTTAATTAATTGGATTATCTTGGTATCTTTTCAATCATTAAATTCCTCTTCATTTTTCTAAATTGGATTGAGAAATGTATCATGTTGGCTTCTTTTTTGTTAAAATTGTCGACACAGCTTAAAGTTAACATGCACATCTCTGGGGATTGCCAGCTGCTTGTGCTATAGCTACCAGGGATTGAGCACAAATTGTCTCAGAAATCTGTTTTGACCTAATTAGATAGGATAACTCCCACGCAAAGTAATAATTAAATTTCTACATACAGATTATTAAGGGTTCACACCCCATGGTGAAAGTCTTGTGGCCTGATGTAAAGTCTAACCACTCCCTTGCTGACATGTGAAGTGCACTGGCGAATGAGAAAATTATAACAAACTTGTAGGGTCTGAGGCCTATTCAGCCAGCCTCAGGCCCATAAGTAAAACGTTCTATTTGTTCAAATTAAAAATGCTAAGGTACAATCTGGGCAGATGTTATTTGTTACATGCAGAAGCATTCCATACATCTGCAGATTAGCATGTCATTTGGAAAATGCACACCTATTCATAAATTCAACACTTTCAAAATCTTCTTAAGCTGTTATTCCTGCTCTGGAAATAAAAATGACATTATCGAACACCTAACTATTTTGTTTTTTAAACCAAGTGGAGCAAAAAACATTTAACTATTTTCAAAATGCTTTTATACAGTACAGAATGATAAAATAAAGATGTAATGCCTTATGAATAGCATACAGAGAAGTGTGTACTTCTGCAGCTGAATTCTTCAGCAAAGTTAATAAATCGATAAGGTTAATTACAGCAACCAATTTGCTGGAACTATGAACTAAAACCTAAATGTGTCTTGATTATATAATAATGAGAGGTATAGCTGTAATGATTTTAGGTCAATAGTGCATATTTCTCAATCATTTACTAGCTTCATCTTAACTAAATCTGAGTATAGTGACAGCCCAATTATAAAAAATAACAGCACTGAAGAGAAACCTTCTAGACAAAGGCCTTTCAGATGCTTAGCATAAGACAAGCATGCATGTATAGAAAATGTAATTATTAAAATGACCTTCTTTTGAGACAAAATGCAGGAAACAAGCAAACAAAAGCTGTATGGAACAATTGTGAGGGGCCTCACAAAGATAATGAAAAAGGCAGAAATATGGACGAATGGCTTGTTTTGAAAATACATGCATTTAAAAAGTACCTCGACGATACAATTAATCAAGAAGAAAAAACATACTGTGCCATTTTCAGTGTCATCCTTTTTGTGCGCTTCAGGAGAAATCTACCTTTGACAGGCACATAAAGAATATGCACTGTTGGCGCTATGTATTAATAAATTACCCAAGGGCTGATTGGCCAGTCAGAGGTCATGTGAGTCCCAAAAGACAAGGTTTCAAGGCAAATAAAGAAAACCCCCTGAAGGCAAGATTCAAAGTCCAAACCATGAAGGTTTATTTCAAAATTAAGAATCACTGCAGAAAGTAAAAGGCAATGAGTTAGCTATTTCGAATAGGCATCAACATATACCATACGTCAAACGAAAAATCTAAGTATAGAATCAACAAGATGACCAACATGAATTCTGCCTCATAAGAAAGCAAGGAAATGTCTGGCCCAAATTTCAGAAAGAGCATTTCTTATAGGTATTCAAACTGTGAAATTGATACTCATGATGCAACGAGAAATGAATGGCAATAACCAATAGTTTTTCATAAATACATGATTCAATATTTTGTCCACACAATATTTTTTCTCTAATATTTTGTCCTAACACCCAGCACCACAGAACAGATCCCACTTGGAATACTTTGTAAAAAGAAAGGCACTGAAAAAACAAAAATATACATGCGGAAAACATTCCATTGCACTTTTAAAAGCCACCTTGTCTTCAGCTGTAAATGCAAAATGAGAAAGGCCTAGTAGATTTGTGTTTTGCAGCCTGTTACTGACAACTTAAACTCATAAAATAAACATTGATTAATAATTCTGCTCTCACAGCACTAAGTTTTAGTTTGTAAAAGATTAAGTGGCAGGGCCCAATGTTTTCCTCAGAAGCCCGCAGCTGGTACAATTAAATGTCGCTGTACCAAAACACAAAGCTGCATAGTCTTGATTCCACTCCAAACCTTATAGTCCCCTACCCTGCCCCTTTGTCTCACTCTTACACATTTCTGCTTTCTCCCTTTTAAAAAAAAACATTCTCTGTTTGTTTCTCCTTTGTGTGTTGTTCCCCCTCTTGCCCTGAATCCACGTCCAATAGGTGCCAGTCCTCCTTCATCACCGACCAACTAAGCAACTGGAAGCCCCTCTTGAACGGAGAAACCACTGCATTGATGAATACCATCCCCTCAGAAGACCCCTCAAACCAATACCCCCACTTCATATACAACCTTGGAAGAACCATCAACCCACGCATGCTCACCACTATCATCAACACCTCCATATCCACCGCTCCTTCCCGTCTTGCACAATGCGCTCTTAAAGAATCCAACAGCGGACCCCAACACACTCAGCAGCTACAGACCCATCTCACTCCTGCCTTTCCCAGTTAAAGTCATTGAGAAAGCCATCAATACCCAACTCGCAGAGCAGCTAGAACTCCATAAAATCCTAGACAGCTCTCAATTGGGATTTTGCACCAACCACAGCACAGAGACAGCCCTCATTGCGCCCACAGATGACATCAGAAGCATCCTTGACAGAGGAGAAACTGCCTCAGTCTTCATCCTTGTCCTCTCTGCAGCTTTCGATATGGTCTACAACAAGTCACTCATCAGAAAGCTTAAGCACTTGGGTTTCTGAAGACTGGCCCTCAACTGGATATACTCCCACCTCTTGGACAGAACCCAATGAATTAGACATTCTCCCTACAACTTAGACCCCAAACAAACTCATCTGCAGAGTCCCTCAAGGATCGTTGCTCAGCCCAACACTCTTCAACGTCTACATTACACCCCTTGCGGACATTGTCAGAGCCCATGGTATCAACATAGTATCCTACCCTGACAGCACACAGCTCCTCCTCTCCCTTACTGACTCAACCAGCACCGCCAATACAACTTTGCCAACTGCATGTCCAATGCTGCTGCATGGATGAGAAACAACTGCCTCCAGCTCAAGAGACAAAACCGAAGTCCTAATCTTCAGCTACAGCCACTCCCCCTGTGATGCCTCTTGGTGGCGTTCCAAACTTGAAAGTGGACCATGCCAAGAACATCAGCCTCTCCATGTGTACACAAATCAACGCTGTCTCCTCATCATGGTTCCACATCCTGCAAATGCCACATAAGGTTTTCAAGTGTATCCCACTGAACACCAGACTAACAGTCACCCAGGCTCTTATCACAAGTAGACTTGATTATGGAAATGCCCTCTACGTTGGAATAACAGCACATGTCCTATGTCGACTCCAAACCACCAAGAACGACACCGTCAGACTCATCCTGAACATGATGCAAAATAACCACATCTCTCCATATCTCAACAATCTCCACTGGCTCCCAGGCCAGGCAAGGTGTAAGTTCAAGCTACTCACCCATAATTACAAAGCTCTCTACAACAGCGGTCAAGCTTACCTCAACCACCTCCTCAACTTCTAACAATCCCATCAGACACCTTTGATCTGTGTCCCAGACAAGAACACACCTCCCTCGCATCAAAAAGACCAGAAGCAGAGGACACTCCTTGCTATACCTTGCAGCCAAGACCTGGAGTGACCTCCTGAAACACCTCAGAAACACCCAATCCCTCGTGGATTTCTGAAAGAACCTTAAGACATACATGATCTCATCCTCCCCCCTCAGGCCTGCCCGACTCTCCTTCCTAGATATATCCATCTTTCCTAACGAAGGGACTCTGCACTGTGAACTATTTAAAAAACCAATAGCCAGGAACTCTTTGCTGTCTTTTGATAGCCATCACCCTAGGGCTCTTAGGGAGAATCTCCCGGTAGGCCAGTTCCTCCGGGTTCGAAGGAACTGCTCTACCCGAGACCTTTTTGACAAACATGCTAGTGAACTTGCACTCCAATTACGGGCGCGTGATTATCCGAAGCATCTGGTACGCCAAGCCCTGAAGAGAGCATCCAATAATGATCGCGATGCCCTGTTGGATCATAATCCTAGCAAGAATACGAATGAAAGGCTGACTTTCGTGACCACTTTCTGCACCTTATCTAACCAACTGCAGAAAACAGTGAGGAGACACTGGCGGATTCTGAATGTGACATCGGATAACATCCCGCCCCCACTTTTTGCGTTTAAGAGAGGTCCTAGCTTGCGGAACAGTTTGGTCCATACACGACCCCTATCACAACCCACATGTGAAGTCAACACGTTGTGGGCCTTGAGTCCTGTACGAGGCCATTATCCATGTGGCACATGTAGTGTTTGCCCCCAGACGACTAAAACTACATCACTAGATGTAGGTCCTAGTCGTCCGTGGATTTTGCAGCGTCACACCAACTGCAACTCTGACGGCGTGATCTATATGATTACGTGTCCATGTGCTCTCAAATACATTGGTTATACTACACGTAAAATCAAGTTACGTATTAGTGAGCACAAAAGTACCATCCGGTGCAAGAAGCAGTCTACTTGTCTCACCGATCATTTTCTTGTACAAAATCACAAGGCCGATGATTTGCGTTGGGTGGTACTTGAACGTCCGGTGATCCCCCAGCACGTGCCAGATTTGTCCAGATTTCTGTTCCTCAAGGAGCAGAAATGGATTTTCAGAATGAAAACTGACACGCAGGGTTTAAACGACTGCATTCCCTGGTCTTTGATTTGAAATTCTGATTATCCCCTTGCCGTTGTCTGGGATACCTCAATTTGTAAGACATTTTGAACTGACTTGATACATATATGTCTTATCATTTGCCCTTACTTTATAGTTAGTATCTGGTTTGAGTAAGGTATAGATAAGTTTATTGCTTATCTATGGGTGATAGATCCTTATGTTCACTTCTATTGAACACAACTCATTATAATGCCTAGTACTCGATGACTGAGCTAAACACGTACTACCATCTATCTGGGGATGTATGTTTTACTGTTTCAGCACATCTCAATTTGGGGTTAAATACGGCCCAGATGGTATCTGTGCACCCCCCAGTTGTAACTGAGATTTATACAATCGTGTATTTTGCTGTTCGGTACCCGTTCTCTGAGCTAGGTTAAGTCTAGTTCTCATTGTGGATGTTTGACTTTGGGCGGTCATTCTCATTGCACATTATCTATTCCATTTTCAAGCATCCGCGATTTTGATGAGACTATCTTTTTATCCATCTGGGGTTGATTTTTTGGTTCCCCACTGTTTTCACATTTTTACCTTGGGACAGGCACGGTGTACACGGTGCCTGTGTATCCCCCTGACACAGTCTCGATCCAGTAGATCCTTCATGTTCTAGTTGAAGAATTTTTTCATGGTCCCAAATTGATTTGGGTAATTATCACGATTTTTTATCATGCAAGCGCTCGCGGCAGATGTGTTGCTGTTTTCCTTTCATCTTGAGTGTTTATCATGTTCTGTTCCCCATGCTCACGCCTGGATGGTAACCCAGTTAAGTCTTCTCTAATTCTGGGCATTTCCAGGTTCGCAGTGATTGGCTTATTCTTCCTGATCAGGGCGAATCCACTATCGTGTTTAAGATTAAGAGCCATCACCTCTGCGCGCATGCGTAACAATCAGCGTTTCTTCCACGAGCATGCCGCACTGTCATTGCGGGTACGGCGGTTAGATCTATGTTCTTTGTGCGCATGCGTCAAAAATAGTGTCTCTGTGCGCGCACTACAAGCACCCTGGCGCATGCCCACTGACAGACTCCGTAGCGGCAGCTGTCACTAATTTAGTTCTTCGGCACTAATTACGGCAGGTTTAAATAGAGCTTCCCTTCCGCCTTCCGTCACCTCCCAGACTGTTCGCAGCCTGGCTCGAGGTACCGACGGATAGGTGAGTAGGCTAAGCGTTTCTAGTTATCCGTATTTAGTAGCTGTTTGGAGTCATTTCCCTTAGTCCCTCTCCTGTCTCAATGCCTACTCTCAGCTTGATGGCGTTTTTAGCAGTTTATAAGCAGTTCTAGTTATTACGCTATTTCAATGCTAACTGTTTTCTTTAGTATTCAGGAGTGAGGGTTCAGATACAGAGGGATCTTTTGGGACCGGGGAGTTCTTTATGTTTCAGAACTCTTTAGCGTTAGACTCTCTATAAGGATTGCTCCCATCACTTGGGTCCCATCTAAGCTTTTGTCTTGCGCAGTCATGCCAATCAGGGGCTATGTGTTTTGTTGGTGTTAGGCCCCTTTGGGTCATGACAGTGTTTGATATTTGGGTGGAGTTTGTAGTCAGATTAGTAGCCGTCGGCAACTTTTCTGTTTTTACTCTATCTACTAACAGAGCGGTGCCTCTTCCTCCGAGCAGTCAGCCGGGTGAGGTGAGGCGGTTCTCCCACACAAAGCTGGGTCAGTCCAATATAGTTATAAATTGATCTCAATTGGATAAATTTGACCACTTTGAGGGTTCTTTCCTTAAAATATTAGTGCATAATTGGCATTAATTAACAGGTACTTTTTTGAGACAGTGTTTTTTTAAATTTGTGATCTTTGCAGTTATTTCTGCAGTTAACAAGGTTGTGATAGTTTGATTCTTATTATTTTTTTAAGAAAGAAGAGGTGATTCCCACCTTCCTACTACTAGGTCCGGTTATCTGGTACGGTTGCCATTGTCACAGACTGGTCGGACCAGTACATGTATTATCATTTGTTATAAGAATTGTCTTACGTATACACTTGCACCATTTGCGTTTATTTTTGCAGTAGCTATCTTTATCCATTCCTTATATTTGTTGAGGTCCTGAAGAAAGCCGGGTCGAGTGACCCATCCGGCTGAAACATGTCGACCACAAATGTATCTAGTTAGGAATTAGTCTATATATTTTAAGACTATTAGGTGATTTTAGATATGACACTTGGACACACTTACAATAAACATAGTTTTCTGCCATAGTAGTCATTTTTAACCAGCACTTGCACTAGAGCACTGCAAACACACTTATAAATATTTTTTGGAGTTCACATAGTTGGGACACACATCTGGTTAAGAGTTTCTACAGGAGTATCAGGGTCAGGTTCCCAGTTGGGCCTGGTGGCTCAATACTACGGCCGGAATCCTGTTCTCCTATAGGTCCAGATGACGAGGTTCCGCCATCAAGGGTGGGCTGATGGACTCTATAATCTTACCGATTTGTGAACAAACTATCTGATCTCTTAGGTTTCTATTTTTAGTTTCCTTTTCACTAGTCTCAGCAGGTATCTGTTTAGTTTCAATAGACTGAGTATCTCTTGTTATTTGTCAGGTCTTTGAATGGGGATTTGAGATTACTCAGTCTTTAATTATCTTCCCTATGACCCTTCTGTATATATGTTTGTTAGTCTGTCCTACTCATCGCCTGGTTACCCCAAAGTGTGATTAGCAGCGCTCTACAAAATAATTTAACATAACATAATAAAGCTAAGCAAATCAGCAGCAGTGATTTAGTTTTCAGCGAAATGGAGTGTTGGGTTGGAAAGGTGCCCTTTTGACATCACCAAAGCCATTTCTTCATTGCTTTGCATCAATAGGACAGTACTGGTGTGAATCAATGCAAATACAAACACAGGTTTAGAAGCAAAACCTGATTTACTATAATTGCCTGACCAGATTTTTTCTAAAAAGAAATGTGTACTGGAAGCAGGGGCAAACAAGGGGGAATGTGTTGATTTCCTCCAGAAACTGATGGATTGCATGGGAGCTTCAGCTTCTGACACTTCTTTGATATTATACACATAGGAATTTGTACTGGCATGATATGCTTACCAGTACAATTGCTATGAGAAATAGACACACTCTCCTTTGCACCATGACATGAGGCTGCGCTTCACACAAGGCAACCTCTTTGTGTGCCAAAGCATGGGATCACAGCAGCATCTGGGGGATCTTTGTAGATATAGCACTGGGCAGTGTTTTCCCATGTGCACAGCAAAGCACAGCTAATTTAGGGCCAGATGTATCAAAGGGTTTTACCCATTCTGTGTCTATGGAAAAATTTGTTCATACATAAGGCCCTTAGATGCTGCATCGCGTTGCATGAAATCTCAGTAAATCTAGGTTTTGTTCTCTTTCAGATCTAGCCACTAATAACAACAATATGTCACTTTGGGCAGATTTACTAGATTCTCAAGGAGTGCAGTGCCGCTGCTGAAAATGCTGCTCTAAGTGAGGAGAGATGAGGAGAGCGCCATATTTACAGAAATATGGCATTCGCCTCCTGTCTCCCTAGCGTCAGTGCAGAAATATGCAGCCGTGCTCCACAGGCACACCTTTGCACCATAGTGCAAGAGTGTCTCTGTGAGTCTAGCATAGCTCTTGTACTGGAAGGGAGCCCTTCCAGCACAAAATAACATGCTTAGAATAACTTTAAACCTTTTCCCACTTTGTATGTGTGCTGTAGAGTGCAGCACACATCCAAAGACAGAAAAGAAAGGAGAAATACAAGCATTTTCTCCTGCATAGGCCTATCTGAAATGGGTGCCATTTTCTCTCTCTAAACCCTGTCTACTTTTTTTTAATGAATAGGGCTTAGCAACAGAAACCTTGGGGGGTTGCATGGCCCATGCACCACCTATGGTACGCCCCATGGGCGCTAAGTAATGCTAAGCAGCGATATGCTCTGTTTTGTGCTACTTTCAAGTGATTTTCCAGTGCTGGACAAGTTTAGAACTGGAAAGTAAATTAGTGAAAAAAAGATTTAGCATCGACACAAACAAGGTGCTAAGACTTAGTAAATATACCCCATACTGTTAAAGAAAAAAATGCTTATACATAGTTCTATTTAATTTATGCAGTTTTTCTTGGAAACTCGTGTTGCAGACACTTCAATGTCAAGTCTGCATAATTTCTGATACATAATAGCAGCAGTGATGTTTAAGTGTGGAATAAATTATAGTACCTGACTTGTCAATTCACAGAGGATACAAGCAATGGCTCTCGTTGAAGCAGTGCGACTGCGACAGACGCAGGAGTGTGTGCCTCTCATAGAGAGAATAAATTAAATTAAATATAAGCCGAGTGGTCACTTCTTTTGATCATATGGTGATGATTCGATAAGCTGTGACCTGCACTACTACAACATTTCTACCTACCTTTAAAAGAGAAAACCGTAATTAGTTCACATCTCACATTCTCCATTGACATTTCTGCCACACAGTCTTGTAGAGAGTTTCACAATTTATCACATTAGTAACAGGATAATAGCCAAGTTTGATAGCATTTAGTATTTTAATACAACTCTGTCTAAAATTCAGCTCCTTGGCCCATCGGATGTGTACTTTAGCATAATTGTGTTCGTGTCTTCATCTGAACAGTTGAATCTGGAATTGCAGGAGCGAGTTGAATCTGGAGTTGCTTCGGGAAAAAAAAGGTACCTGTCTGATTTTTTTTATTGGAAATTATAAAAAGAAGCTGATAAAAATAACAACTTCTTATATGAATAAAAATGACTCCGTTTTATAGGTCGAAATGTGCAATAATGGGGAGCGGCTATATAATTAAGACAGAACCTAGAATTAAGACAGAATGACCCATTTCAGTATAAAGAAAAAGTTTGGATACTGTAAAAAAAAAATAACTGATTACGTCAGATGAGTTCTGAAATTTGTAAACTATATGATTAAACAAAGAAGGACAACATCGCAAGGTATCCTTGAATCAAGGAGGGAAAAGAAAATAAGTAGAGTCATAAAATTATCTATACCAATTGATTCACACTCCAAATACTTCCTGAAGTCTGGCCAGTATACACTCATCTTTTTCTACATTGTTTTCAGTTTATTAGAATATTATCAAGAGCGGCTACGTTTTGTCATATCATCTAACCAGGTCTCGATCATTCATCTGCTGACAAACAACAACCTTCTGATAATCTTTCGTTTGGCAGCGCTAACTGCTGCTACGAGTACAGCTGGACCTCAGTGAGCCTAAATTGAGATGTTAGTACTTATAGTTAACACTAGACATTTTGTAGATTTAATTATTTTAACATGCAGTTGTGGGAAGGTGGCCTGATATATGCTGTCCACTAGTTCTAGGGGGCACCTTGTATCAGTCCAAACAACCCCTTATGGTGATAGGTTAAAGACAACCTTTATTGAAAGCTATCTTAGTGGTAGCTATGGAGAGCAGCCTTCAGGCTAAGTCTTGGCGGAATGTAAAGCAGCTTGTTTTACCAGTCTATAATCTCTTGAATGATCAAATGAAAGGACAACCACACCAGGTATATATTTAAAATATATGTATTTAGGTTATCACACACCCTCTAGTCTCTTTATGAGACTGGAGTTCGAAGTACTTTGTTTACAAGTTAGCAATTATCAGTAATAGCACAAATACACGTTTGGGCCCTAGGGCCTACCAAACCATATACCAAAAAAGTGGTATAAGAACCACCACTGAACTAGACACAAGGCCTAGAGCCTGTAGAATCTCTGAGACCTCAAGGAACCACCCAAGGTAGTGACACAGGGGACCCACGGGTACTGTATGCAGTGTGAGAATACAACCGCGGGTTCTCGTTATCTTCCATGGGCAATGTCGTGGTTTGAAATTTAAAGATTAGGGACACTTAGAATCGAGTCAGGACCAAACCCTTTTGGACTAAAGAAGTTCTAGGGCTAGCACCCACGGGAGCACCGGAGTACTCGAGTTACCAGGTGCATAGGTGTTTTTTGGTGTTGGGTCGCGTCGTCGATTGCAATGGAAGCCTGCAAAGAACTGCTGCTGCCGTGAAGAGGAGAAGTGTTCGAAGAGATCCAAGCCTGGATCTAGGATGGAAGGAACCTGAAAGCAGAGGGGACAGAGTCTGGGTCACTAGCCAGTGACCAAGGGCAGGATGGGCCAATGCCCACAGATGTCGGGTGCTTCAGGTGAGTTGATGGGTTTCTTGACTCTTCAGCCACGAGGTCCATGAGGTGTCGACAAAGACCATGAGCAAGATTCTAGCTGTCCCACAAAGTCCGTCGAGTGCTGCAGTGTTGACGACCAGATTGGACCCAAAAAGCCTTGGCAACGGCAAGTCACTGGAAAGCAGAGAAAGGACTGCGGTGCCGACCAGCAAAGTCTGAGGGACTCACCCAGCAAGGGTAAGTCAGGGCACATCTGGAGCAACCAGGAAAGCCCAAGTAGAAAAGGAGTTGCCTTCGTGGGGACCTGCTAGCCAACAGGCTAGTGATCGCGAAGGAGCCTCAAGCGGTCGCACTTGAAACTGGCCCAAGGGTCACTCGTGGAGTGGAGGCCAGCAATCTTCGGTGCAGGAGGTGCTCAAGGCTGGGGCTACTTGGAGCCCAAAGCACAACTTCGAGGAAGCCCAGGAAGATGCTGTTGCTGCAAAAGATCACGGTGTCCAGGGGTCACGGTTCCACGTCACCCACGATAGCCACGGGCCTCAGCTTTGCTGTGGACTCAGGGTAGCCTCGGGGAAGTCTGGAAATCTACCTCTGGTGATGCAAAGACTTCGGCGTTTGGCGGGAGCTTCAGCGATGTAGACCAGTCAGTTGCTTCTTTGGTGCCTGCCAAGCAGGGGAGTCACTCCTTGACCCCAAGGGAGATTTCTTCCATCTTCTAGTCGAAATAGAAAGTCGAAGGTCCAGGATATATGTTGCAGAGTTTCGTCCAGGGTAATCTAAAGTCACAAGGACTGGGTTCCCATACTTATACTAAGTTTGGGGGTTGGACATACTCTAGGGACCCACCTATGGGAGGGTTTGGAAAGAGGTGTGGTTACACCCGTTTCCTTTGTCCAGTTTCGCGCCAGAGCAGGGGCAGGTAGCCCCTGAAACCGGTTTGAACTAGACTATGCATCGGGACACCAAATGTGCCCCCAGTGCAGGACTTCAAAGCACCAGAGAGTGCTCCCGCCAGCCCCAATACACATCTGACTGTCTGGGGAGGTGGTTACACCTCCCTTCAACAGGAAAAGTATTGTCCAGGCCTCCCCTGCCGGAGTTTCTGTCGGCAGCAGGAGGCCAGACCTGTGTCTGTGGCAGAGGCATCCATTTTGTAATGCAAGGGCTCAAGAAAGTCCTTCCGGGTTAGACCAGTGTGAACATGTCTCTCCCTCTAGAAGGGGGAATGCTACCCCCGCCGCCAGAACTAGCGGGGAGGGGGTAGTATTCCAAGATGTTTGACACCAAACATGACATGTTTTGATGCAGCCATTCCAAAGTTAGCATTTACCGCGAGGTTATAATGCACTTAAGAGTATATGGTATGGCTGTATCACAGAACAGCCATAAGGAAGGATTTTCGAAAGCTGCAGAGGGGCTCAGCTCATGCTTGGGCACCCTCTCACACAAAACCAAGTACTCTGCCTTCAGGATTGTCAAGGCCTGCCATAGGAGTGACTTATAGGTTTATATGTGTCTGTATATATATATGTGGATATAGGTGACCTATACCACGGTAAGGGGTGCAAGCACATCCTTACCCAGGCTGCAGTAGCAGACCTGTGGTGCCATTTTGGAGTGATTCCCAGGGGTGGCATAATACATGCTTCAGCCCCTGGTAGGCCTCTGAGGTACCTATGCCCTAGGTACATAGTATACCATATACTAGGGGCTTACAAGGCACTCCAGAATCCAATTAAATATGTACCTAATGTACATGCAAACCGTTTTAGAGAGGAAGCAGCTGGGCTGTGGTTCTGATTAGCAGGGCCACAGCCAGACTAAGGTCGAAAAACAGTGAAACACCAGCAAAAAATGGGGGTACCCATGTGAAGCAGACCCTACTCTCCTACAGCAGTCCGAATTTTTAGCCATTTATGGTCTGATTCATAGAGATGTTGGTGTCACTTATGGCCTGATTTTGAGTTTGGTGAGCAGGGTTCTCCGTCGCTTATGCGATGGAATATCTAGTCCGTCAAGCATTCGGTCCGCCCCCTCACTTAAGAGTCATTTTTCAGCAGCAGTGCCCTGGTACTTTGAAGCACTAGAATTTTGGGGGCTTATTTAATAGCACTATACACCACTAGAATGTCACTTTTTTTGACGTTACAGAGGTGCAGAGTGCCATATCTAGGAGACCATGAAAAGTCACCCTAGTAGATATGGTATAAGGCAGCATAGCGTAAATCTGGAATGTGTCAAAACCATGCGCTTCCTAAGGGGAGGCATAACAAATATGTTTGTACAAGAAGATACCCCTTCCTGCACAAAAACAATAGTGCCATCATGGTGCAAGGATGCTTGCGTTGGTGCTAGGCACCAATCCGTGCACAGGTGCAGGCAGAAAGTGCAGGAATGCACCATATTTTGTAAATACAGTGCATTCCTGCCTTTTCAATTTAGCGTAGGGCAACATGGTAAAAAGACTTGTGTTGCTGCCCTATGTAAAATCTTTGTAAATGAGGCCCACAGTTTAATCTAGGGATTAAAGACCCTAATACTGATTCATCAAGCAAAAAAATGCATATGGAACTTTTAAGAGAAACGTATACTAAAGAATGCATCTATTAAATGTTTGAAACTTTCAACCATTGAGTTAGAGGAAGTAAAGACTTGAAAGTAAAACACAAAAAATAACAAACAAGATGTTAGACTTGTTATCCTTAGTGTGGTCTTCACCCAACTTTTGGCCTGCCTACTTCTATTTTTTGCTGTCTTTTTGTTAGGCTTAGGACTCTGAGCCCTTTACCACTGCTAAACAGTGCTAAAGTGCATGTGCATCTCCCTTAAACATGGTGACATTGGTATATACCTGATTGACATATTTCGTTTACTTATACATCTCTTGTAAAATGGTATACCATATACCCAGGGCCTGTCATTTAAATTCTACTAGTGGGCATGCAGCACTGGTTGTGCCACCCACACAAGTAGCCTTTCAAATTTGTTTCAGGCCTGCCATTGCATGGCATGTGTGTGCAGTTTACTGCCACCTCGACTTGGCACTTAAAACCACTAGCCAAGCCTTAAATTCTCCTTTCAGTACACATACGTCACCCCTAAGGGAGGCCCTAGATAGCCCTATGGGCAGGGTGCTGTGTAATTAAAAGGTAGGACATGTACTTTTAAGTTTTACATATCCTAGAAGTTACAAACAACTAAATTAGTTTTTCACGATTGTGAGGCCTACTGCTGTCAACGGCTAGCATTAAGAATTAATTAAAACCCATTTAAATTTTGATTCTGGATTAGAAAGGAGTAGCTAAATCATGTTTCATGTCTTTGGAATGGTAATGATAAATCCTCTTTAGTAGTAAAGTTGGATTTGACATTGTAATTTTAAAAATGAGACTTTTGGAAACTGGAGATTTCTCTGCTCCTTATTTTGCTCTGTGTGCCTGCAGCTTGTCTCCAATGCACATCTGGGCCGGGTGAAAGCTACACTTTGTTCATTACTTCTATACAGCCACAAACACAGGTAGGGTGGGTGTGACAGAGGACTCACCTGCATTCACCTGCATTCTGATGGCCTTCCTGGGAAGGAAGGAGAAGAGGGATGTCACACTTACATTTGAAAAGGCAGTGTCCTGAACCAACACAAAGGACTGATTAGCCCCCACAGATCTCCAGGTAGACAGGGCTGGTATGAAAGACCTGTGCACTTCAAGGACATGCTTTGAAGTCACCCCCACTTCAAAGGCACATTTGGGCATAAGTATTGGGGCTCTGACCATACCAAATCATTACACAACTGGACCTGGGAAGAACTCTGCTGGATTAAAGACTGCTGTGCTCTAAGGATTGCCACTTTAACTTTCCTGCCTGTTCTGAGGAACTGCTTCTCTGCTTGGCTGAGCTGCCATACTGCCTTGTGATCTCTGCTCTGCAGAGGACAAGGACTGTACCCAGACTGATTCCAAGGGCTTGCACGCTTGCCTCCTGTTTTCTGAAGTCTCAGGGAAATAAAAAACTTCCTGCAATCCTGAAAGTGCTGCTGGACTATGCCCTCTGTGAGTCCTACCCTTGTTTGAGGAGCCCCCTACAGTCCTGGGCCTCAGAAGTGTGTTCTGCAGCAGCTTTGCTATAAAACAGATGCATTGCCACCTTTGCGTAGATCAGAACAGATGCATCACACTTCGACACCAATGCAGAGGCAGTTCGAAGACAGTGATTCTTCAGCCTGCGCACCCTGATTAGGACACTGTGCACAGATCAACAATGACGCTTTGCCTGCATCTCAATAGAATTCAATGATGATGCAGCAACTTGACTGTGTGGAAAAGATTGACACATCGTGCCCTTAGCGTCAACACTTTGCTCCATCCAAGGTACTTTTTCAGAGGGACCTACATGAGTCTCATAGCCGGCGTGGCCTCCGTTGCAGTTCCTTAACCTGTTGGGTGCTACGGACGGAATGGTTCTGTCTTCAGCCATGGTGCTCGTGTGCTGAGGATGGAACCATTCTGTCCAAGCACCCACCCATGGGGGAAGAGCTGGTGCTCCCCCGTATTCACCCGTCTATGGGCCCCCACCGGGGGTTGCATTAGAATCACTTCCACTGCCACCACGCCCCCCCCCCCCCCCCCAGAGATCTTATAACATCGGAACAAGAATAGTTCAGGCACAGCATGTCGAGGTCATCACAGCCGGCCAAGGATGCGCTGAAAGCCATTGTTACTAGCGCATCTGAGAAAAAGTATGTTTTTTCTTCCTGGGGAGGATAGGGGA
The DNA here is from genome assembly GCF_964204655.1 of Triturus cristatus. Lineage (NCBI taxonomy): Eukaryota > Metazoa > Chordata > Amphibia > Caudata > Salamandridae > Triturus > Triturus cristatus. The sequence continues at coordinate 855,394,270 of NC_140589.1, forward strand.
TGGCAAAGAGGCATGGGAGAAAGAGCTTTTCCTTTCCCCGGTGTCTCTTTGCAGTGTGTTCCTGATGTGCGATTGTGAGTAGGGCTGCGATCGCGCAGAAAACCACTAGACACAAGGAAAAGTTTATGTGTGTTTGTGTGAAGAGGGTTTGGCTGATGGGCTGTCTGTGCTGACGTTTGGCTGGTGGTTTGTGTAGACTGGTGCTTGGCTGGCAGTGTGTGTGGACTAGCGCTTGGCTGGCAGTGTGTGTGGACTGGCGCTTGGCTGGCGGTGCGTGTGAACTACTGCTTGACTGGTGGTGCATGTGGACTAGTGCTTGTTTAGCAGTGTATGTGGACTGGCGTCTGGCTGGTGGTGTGTGTAGACTGATGCTTGGCTGGCGGTGTGCGTGGACTGGTGGTATGTTGGTGACTGGTAGCCAGTATGTGTATTGACTAGCTTGAGGTGTGCTTGTCAGTCATCTGATATTTTGGTTAGGCCTGTGCAAAAATTTTGTTCCGTTCGCGGAAATTGCGATAATTTGACATTTTCGCGTTCCGCGGAGAGCGCGAAAATGTCAAAAATTCCGGTTTCCGCAGCTTGGCGATAATTTGTTTCTTGCTCGCGCTGTAAAATAATACATTCTCGCGCGCGCGCGATCGCCTTACCTGAATCCCTGCGTTCGCTGACAAGTTTTCTTGATCCGGTCGCGTTCTCCATGAGATGTTGTATTGTTTATAGCCATTTGCGCTGTCTCGCGACAGTTCGCGCCCGCAGTGACGTCATGCGTCGCGCGATCACGTCTTTCTTCTCACGATCATGCACCGCGAGACAACTCAAAACAGGATGGCCGCGCCCGCAAGCAACCACATGGGTAAGTTGGCGACCCGCAACCATGCAGAAAATCTCGCGAACATGCCGGAAAAAAACTTCCGCATCTTCGCGATATTTCCACTTGTTTGCGATAATTTTAAACATTTTCGCGATAATTTGCGAAAGTTAATTTCGCAAATTCCGCCCACCCCTAATTTTGGTGCTTGGTAGTGAGATTGGTGTGTTAGTCCTGATGGCGTATGAGAAAGATGGGCCCTCTAATGGCGGTGTTTGTAAATGTAAGTGTTGTATTGTGTTGGGCCCACAGATGACATTGTAAATGGTTTTTCTGTGGCTTACGCATGAAAGTTATGTGAATGGACTGTAAAGAGGTTGGTGCCTTGGCTCACGAGCTGTAAGTCAGTGGTTCTTTGATCTAATGTTGAAATTATTAACAATGACTTTTGCAGTCAGTCCAAAAACATATTTTTAAAAAATTGCACTTATGAACACACTGTGATGCCTGTTCAGTCACTATGGGCCCGATTCACAGAACTAACTTAAGACAAAATCCTAAACTTACTACCATTTTGGTATTCACAGAAGGCACTTACTCATTTTGGTATTCACAGAAGGCACTTACTCATTTCGGTATTCACAGAAGTTAGGAGTCCTAACTTTAGGACTCCTAAATGCCTTCTGTGAATACCGAAAGTCTTAAAAATAGGATTTTTCTCAGTTTAGTAGTAGCATAGTTAGGACTCCTAACTTTAGGACTCCTAAATGCCTTCTGTGAATACCGAGGGCCCGATTCACAGAACTAACTTAAGACAAAATCCTAAACTTACTACCATTTTGGTATTCACAGAAGGCACTTACTCATTTTGGTATTCACAGAAGGCACTTACTCATTTCGGTATTCACAGAAGTTAGGAGTCCTAACTTTAGGACTCCTAAATGCCTTCTGTGAATACCGAAAGTCTTAAAATTAGGATTTTTCTCAGTTTAGTAGTAGTATAGTTAGGACTCCTAACTTTAGGACTCCTAAATGCCTTCTGTGAATACCGAAAGTCTTAAAATTAGGATTTTTCTCAGTTTAGTAGTAGTATAGTTAGGACTCCTAACTTTAGGACTCCTAAATGCCTTCTGTGAATACCGAAAGCCTTAAAATTAGAATTTTTCTCAGTTTAGTAGTAGTATAGTTAGGACTCCTAACTTTAGGGCTCCTAAATGCCTTCTCTGAATACCAAAGTCTTAAAATTAGGATTTTTCTCAATTTAGTAGTCCTAAATTTAGACTTAGGACTACTAAATTGAGAAAAATCCTAATTTTAAGACTTTCGGCCTTCACAGAAGGCATTTAGGAGTCCTAAAGTTAGGAGTCCTAACTATACTACTACTAAACTGAGAAAAATCCTAATTTTAAGACTTTCGGTATTCACAGAAGGCATTTAGGAGTCCTAAAGTTAGGACTCCTAACTTCTGTGAATACCGAAATGAGTAAGTGCCTTCTGTGAATACCAAAATGAGTAAGTGCCTCCTGTGAATACCAAAATGGTAGTAAGTTTAGGATTTTGTCTTAAGTTAGTTCTGTGAATCGGGCCCTTACACTTTAGTAAAGTATCTCCATGTTAGCCTATGAAGCCATTATGCCACAATGGGAAAAAATGAAATTGGCAGTTGTTCTCTCACCAGGGCATATATTTTTTTTTTATATTGTCCCTGCTTATAGTTACAAGGCACCTTATCCCTGGGACACTTAGGGGAGACCTTAGGGGTGACTTATAAGCAAAAATAAAGTATTATGAGACTTTGGAAGTACCTTTAATTCCAAAGTCGAATTTGCATATAAATGTAATGTAAAGGCAGTTTGAAGAGCAAGGCTGCTTTTAAAATGACAGTGGGCAGCACAATAGTGGACACTTAAGTGCATTAAGTCCACTGGGCCTCTAAACCTACATGTCCTATTATATACTAAAGACTTACAGTTAGGCTGTCAGTACCAATTCTAAATAAACCAAATTACCATATAGCTTTTGATCAGAAAAATGGCCCTTGGTCTAGGAAGCAGAGCCCAGGGTGCAATCAGAGTAAGTTACCATCAGTGGGGTTGACTTTCTCACACTGTTATGCAGAAATTATTAGTGCCTTTATGAATTTATAGTGATCCATACCTAAACATGTCTCCTGGCTAATTTTGAATGTAGGAAACATTTGGAATAGAAAGAAGGGACAGTATCAACATGGAATAAGTATGTGGATCAGACATTTGTCTTCTATTTGCATCTCCTTTAGATGGCTGACTCAGGCAATAAATCTTGTCATGTGTCATTTCTGAATGCGCCGGCATATAATAAAATATATACTCTCTGTTACCTATCATTGTAAGTGTAGTTTGAGCAAATGGATAAGGAAATAATGATTGATCATGTGGGAGAGCTGTAGGACCAGAGGGCTGTCCTGAGAACTTTGAAGACAGAAAAGTGGGGGAGTGATAATTTCCTTACTGAAGATTACATAAGCCTCTACAAAAAACTGATATTAAATATGCAAATCAATCTTTTAAATCTTGTGTTAGAAATTGGGTCTCCAGGTGGCAGATGTATGCACCTTTCCAAGAAGGGACCACCATCCTAGTCAGGGTAAACTAGATACACACTAAAAGATGACCTGTGCTCACCCTCTGGCAGCTTGGCACAGAGCTGTCAGGCTTATCTAAATGCACTATGTAAAGTATTTGTGCAACACACAGTGACACAATGAATACACCACAAAAAGACTCCACACAGGTTTAGAACAATAGAAAATATTTATCTGAGTAAAACAAGACCAGAACGACAAAAATCCAATCAGCAGAAGTCGAGATATGATTTTTTACCCCTTTGCTGCTAGGTCTCCCCATCCCCCGTGCTAAGCCTTTTTTTTGGACTATTTGGGGTAGTTTGCGCCGAGGCCACCATAACCTCTGTCCACATATGGTATCAATGCCAAATTTGGGTACTTTTTTTTCCAACTTCATGTGGATTCTAAAGTTACCCAGGATTTGTGAATTCCCCTGGAGGGGACCAATAAATTAGCCAAAATACAACTACATTTAGTTTTTTTTGGGGGGGGGGGATGAAAAATAAGTGCTGCAGAAGAAAGTGTCTACTTTTTTCTCTGAAAATGGTGTCAACAAATGGTTTGTGGTGTTAAAATACCATCTGCCCAACTTTTAGGAACAAAGCAAATGCAAGGAGATGATGGACGGAGCGCTGAATCTTTTTAGACACTCACCCCCAGTCACGGATCTGAGTTGAATCCATCATCGTTCTTAAGCTCACTTGCCACCCCAGTTCAGACCCAGCCATATGCAAATCAGTCTTGACCCAGCAATCCTGGGAACAGTCCAGCCCGAACTGACAAGCCAGGTCTTCCCTGGACCCGAAACAAGTATCCTGGGGCCGGTTTTGGGGTAACACCCCTCATCAGCCAGACTAACTTGAATCCATTGGCAAAGTGTGCAAGGGACCCATGGCTAGACATACCCTGCCAACTTAGGGCAAACAAAGCAAACACAACAAGATAATGGACAGAGCGCTGAAACTTTTCAGACACTCACCCCCAGTCACAGATCTGGATTGAGTCCATCATCGTTCTTTAGCTCACTTCGCCACCCCAGTTCAGACACAGCCGTATGCAAATCAGTCTTGACCCTGTTCCTCATGGGAATAGTTCAGCCTGAACTGCCATGCCAGGTCTTCCCTGGACCGGAAACAAGCATCCTGGTACCGGTTTCGAGTTAACACCCCTCATCAGCCAGGCAAGCTTGAATCCTCTAAAACCTCTAAAGAAAATCACATTTCCTATAATGTCTGTGTGGAAAAGTTGTGGGATCACCGAGCGAGCAGAAGTTTCCCACCACCCATCGTTTCCCCAGATCTCTTGATAAAAATGCTACCTCACTTGTGTGGTTGGGCCAAGTGCCAGTGACAGGGAAGGGCCCAAAATGTATAATGGAGACATCAAAATTATTGATCATAAACCACCTGGGGCCAGATGTACGACCCGTTTTTGCATGGGCAAACGGGTTAACGAACCCGTTTGAGCATGCAAAAACATATTGGGCCATGTACAGAGCCTATTTAGCCAGTCGCAATTTTTTGGCGACTCGCTAAATAGGTTTAGTGACTTGCTATTTGGAAGGGCGTTCCCTTCCAAATAGTGAGTCTCAAATCAATATACTAATGCATTGCGACCTCAATTGCGGTCAAAAACACTTGCAATTACCACCTACTTCAAGTAGGTGGTAATGCATTTGCAAAAGGGAAGGGGTCCCCAGGGAACCCCTTCCCCTTTGCAAATTCATGCAAAATAATATTTTAAGGACAGATAGTGTCCCAGGGACCACTGCCTGCCCTAAGAAAAGGAGTGAAAATGTTTCATGTTTTTTTTTTTTAATGCATCATGTTTTCCTTTAAGGAAAATATCCTGCATTTAAAAAAAAAAGCTGTTTTATTGAAAAGCAGTCCCACACATGGTGGTCTGTTCAGCCCAGCAGGTCACGATCCCTGGGAGGACTGGCATTCACAATGGGCTTGCAAATTTCGAGAGGATCAATATTATTAATGACCCTCCCAATTTGCGACCCAATTGGGAATTGCAAAACAGTGTAAACACACTGTTGTACATTTCATTTAGCGCCTCGCAATTTGCGACTCGCAATGTGTCGCAAATTACGAGACGCTAAATGAAAGGGTCGTACATCTGGCCTCTGGTTTGGAAGAGGGTCACCTGGGTGCTTGGTCCTGTGCTCAGCAGCCATCTAGGGAAACCTACCAAAGCCAGACATTTCTGAAACCTAGACACCCTGGTGAGTCCACGGAGGAGTGGTTTGGGTGGAACCCCCAATACTTTTTACCCAGAATCCACTTCGAACATTAAACTTAGCTCAAAACAATCACAATTTCTCCTCGTTTCAGTGTGAAACAGTTGTGGGATCACCAGCCCAGCACAAACTTCCTACAACCCAGCATTCCCCCAGGTCTCCTGACAAAAATTCTTCCTCACTTGTGTGGGTGAGCCAGGCCCGCGACAGGGAACAGACCAAAAGTTATTAAAGAGGCATCAAAAATATTGATCACAAACCACCTGGTTCCCCAAGAGGGTCCCCTGCATTTTTGGTCCCGGGTTCAGTGGCTATCTAGGGAAACCTATTTGTGTGGGTGGCCCAAGTGCCTGTGACTGGGAAGACACAAAAACATATACTGTTGAAGGAAAGGAGCTAAAAATATACTTCACAGTATCAATATGATAGTCAGAATAAACCAAACAACTTGCCACTGTTAGATGTATTATACCTACCATAGAAAATATATTATAGAACTTTCTTTTCTGTAAGCCAACCTCCAGCCTTCCAGCAGCCTTGCTCTGATTGGTCAGCCTCTACCAGGCTGAGCCAAGCGGTTTTGATGAGGTGTGGAATGGCCTGACTGGAAACAAAGGATTCCCTGTGGAAGGAGACTGTAGCGCAACAGGCAGGATGGAGGTGGAGTAGCCAAACTGGTCTTCAAAGAGGGAATGACTTTTTATGGCAGTACAGTCTCACCTCCACATCCTGCACCCCTAGCAAGACAGGAGGCCCAATAATTAGATTAGCAGAGTGGCTGAAAGGGGAGTGTTAGGGAAACTTAGCCACACCAGTGGAATTGCTTAGCCAGATCTTAACCTCCAGGAGAGAGTTTCTCCATTTTGGATTTTGGAAAAATAGTGCTTTCTTGGTCAAGGATATGCCACACTTTGGAGGAAGTGGTCATACCTGAAGGTGGCAATCCGTACCCCATTGGCTAGGGATGCCCCTGTGCTTGTCACCCATGAACTGTGAACAAATATGGAAGTACCACCCAGCAACTGAGATCCCTGCCTGAAACTACAAGGAAAAGAAGGACTGCCCCTCCTGAACCCTGAGCTGAACCCCAAAGAATTGCACTCTGAATGACTGCAACTGTTACACATTTGGAACTACAGCCCTAGGAACCTTGCCTTGCTTCAAGAAGTAAGTAAGTGGGCTCCCTGAAAACAACAGGTTAAAAGAACTCCACATGCACCATCTCTACCAAGAATATTCTAGCTGGAAGGCATTCAGGGGACTTTTAAGGAGCTGACCGGGTGCATTCTGGGATACAGAGATAGACCTGACAATCCAAAGACCATCTCAGAGCTTCTATACCCTTGGATTCATGTTGTGGACACTTTGGAATCCCAATAGAACATTCTGGAAGGAGACGCCGTAGTTCGAAGAAGTTAGGAGAATTTTTGTCAAAAAGCTCCATAAGGTGAGCGACCCGTGGATGAGAGCCAAGCCACCGAGGTTGAACCTCCACCCGGCGTGGATTTCACGTTTATTCTGCTGAACACTCTGGAGCTCAAAACTTCCAGGATTATGTCGAGGCCTTGCGCTGAACCAAGCTGCCATTGTCGACTTGAAGCCCAGCCTGACAGGGAGCCTTGCTCGACGTGGAGAGAAAAAGCACCAGAAAAACAACTAAGGGGCATATTCTCAAGGACTCATCGCCGAGTTATCAGCACTTTATCTCAGCCAAAGTGGTGCTAAACTTATTGCCCCATTCACAAGCTGGTGCTAACAGCCGATATCACCAATTTCCCTGCGATAGCAGCCGTGAAAAACATTGCCACAGACGACACCGTCAACTAACGCTAATGAGATTCAGAGAAGGCGTTCCCGTGCAAAAAGCCGCGACAACACCACGTCACAACATTCTCAACGACCAGCCAGACCTGTGATAAGATCACAAAACAGGCGATAAGGCGTGTTAGCAGAAGGGATTTAACACATGCTCTTAACTGGTGTAAAGTCGGAAGACAACCTGCACCATAAAAGGGAGCCCAGCCCAGAGCCACACCTGAAGAACAACAGATGCCATGGAGCCAACGATCATGCAGCTCGGGCACCCAAGAGGGCCACCACACCCAGGACCCCCCACCGGGCCTTGCCCCCCCGGGACACAGCCCCAGGCCCCCCTCCCTGACCAACATATTACACATCAACTTCACGAAATCATGAACAAATTAATTTGCCAGATGTAGCTCAATTACAACAAGTAACATTCATGTGTGGACAGAAAAAGGAGAATCAATCATTCACCATTGAAAGTCCAAACAAAATATCACATTCAAATTTGACTCAAAACAACTATTTGGAAGAGTCATGGCGGGTCATCCCTGGATAATCTATAAGTCGCAGCCTGCAAGACAAAATTCAAGATAACAAGGTGTGTCATGCACTCATCAAAGGACAGAGAGAGAGAGAAAGAGAGAGAGAGATAGAGAGGGAGAGAAAGGGAGAGAGAGGGAGAGAGGGAGAGAGGGAGAGAGGGAAAGAGAGACATTGAACAAGGAGCGCAAGGCCAATCGGGCTCTTGGCTCATACATGCCAAGTGTTGTCTGTGTATCGCTATAGGTGCACCATAAGCCGAAGGCCTGGCATAAATTGCAGCACAAAGGTCACATCGGCGGATTTTCAATCAGTGGACGTGGTGTCAGGGGACAAGCTGACTTATTCAGCGCCCTTGCAGGCTGAAACTGGGCCCTTATTGTCTGCTTTTCCCCAGCTGTCCTGTGAGACATTGCTTGAGCTGCTATCCAGGCTACAATCTGGTTCGCCGTTGGATGTCTGTCCGGCGAAATGCTTGGGCAAGGTGGCTCCGGCGGTGAACGGTTTGCTGAACCCCTTGCTTAATCTTTCATTGAGCTCAGGGGTGGTTCCACGCCAATGGAAACACGCACTTATTCTGCCGCTGATCAAGAAGCCTCTGCTCGACCCCCTGCAATGCGCTAACTACAGACCAATCTCCCTCCTCCCTGCTCTGGCGAAGGTGTTGGAGAAACATGTTCAGCATACTCTGACCACCTTTATTGAGAACAACAAACTGCTGCATGACTCCCAGTCCGGCTTTCGTGCGAATTACAGCACGGAGACGGCTCTGGTTGAGGTCACCGACGCCATCAGGGAGACGCTCGATCATGGGGGAAAGGCTATGTTGGTTATGTTGGACCTATCGGCGGCATTCGACACCGTCCCACACGCAGGCCTTCTCTCAAGACTTAGGGAGATCGGTCTGCGAGGGACGGTGTTGGACTGGTTTCAATCCTTTCTTGCCGACCGTCGACAGGTGATCTGGGCCCCACCGTTCTCGGCCGAAATGCTTCCGCTGGAGGTGGGGGTGCCTCAGGGCTCTATCCTGAGCCCCACCATCTTTAACATATACATGGCCCCTCTTGCGGAGGTAGCGGAGGCGTTCGGGGCCCGGGTCATCTCATATGCTGATGACACCCAGCTCTTGTTCACTTGCAGGCAGGGAGAGGCCTTTAGCGGCGGCAGAATTAAGGACTGCCTGAGTGCAGTCTTTGCGTGGTTCCAGCGGCACAGCCTGAAATGCAACTCAGACAAATCTGAGCTGCTCTTTTTCGGCTGTGCCCCTGATCCGGGCTGGAAGTCATGGTGGCCCCAGGACATGTCCCCCCCAGAGAAACCATCTTCCCAGGTAAAAAATCTCGGAGTGGTGTTTGACGATGTTCTATCTTTTCGTCCACACATCCTGGGATTAGCAGGGAAATGTTTCAGCATCCTTAAGATGCTTAAGAAATTTCTTCCCCTACTTTCACTGCAGTATCGTAGGAAGGTAGTCCAGGCGCTTGTGGGCTCCCGCCTGGATTATGCAAATGCTCTTTTTGCAGGCCTACCTAAGTATTTGTTATCCAAACTGCAGATTGTCCAGAACTCGGCGGCCAGAGCTATTTATGGGTTGTCTAGGAGAGCAAGTGCCTCTGCGCTTTTGGCTAGGCTGCACTGGCTCCCAATTTTGGGGAGAATTAGATTCAAGCTCCTCTCTCTGGCATTCAAGGCCCTTCATGCGATTGGCCCTCACTACCTGAGGAAGCGTATCGTCTTCTATGTGCCGCGGAGGCTGCTGAGGTCAGCGGACCTGGCTAAAATGGAGGTGCCGGTGGTCAAACGTGTTCGGATGGGAGGCCGCTCCTTCCAGTTTGTGACAGCCTGCCTGTGGAACGAGCTCCCACTTTCCCTTCGGAAAGCGAATAATCTTCTGGCTTTCAGGAAGGAGCTGAAAACTTTGCTTTTTACTAAGTAACCTAGTGTGACGGTAGTAGGTCTTTCCCTTTGGTTTCGTGTTTCTCTGGGTCACTTTGCCAAAGCGCCGGGACACCCTTCTGGGGTAGCCGTGCGCTCAAAAAGTGCGGAGTAACATAACATAACATCACATTTAAAAAATGCAAGCAGTAGTCAGACAAACATTAGGGATCAAAGCTCCTTTGTCTCAATACATAAGGCGGAAGGATGTCTGCACCTCCAACCTTGGTCTTGAATGAGGATGGCACCCCCTGAGAGAGACACCATACCAGATTTTGTCAACTCCCACACCACGAACTGCGCTAATGAAAGACCAACTTGTCTACACCCCACACACAGTAGTCCCTGCTTGAGGTTTTCCTGCATGGGACACCCTTGACACTTAAGTAAAAAACAACCCATACGTCCACACCTCGCACACACATACGACTCATTGCTCCCACCTGTGGCATATTATCCACATAACTGCCGCCGGACAGAAGAGTGCCGGATCTACGAGAGCAACAAATGCAATGGCAGGACATCCCGGGCACATGCACAACCCCAGTAACGTAGAACTGTACCGCGCATGTATGCTGCATCTGTTGGGAGCATTGCCACTGGCCGTGTTGCGCATAAGTTACCGTCTGAGCTTCCGACTTGCGTACGTCACCTGCATCCAGCCCTGGTTCCACTGTCGATCATGCACATTCGAGTGGCCCATGGATGTCTGCCTATCCAACACAACAGTAGCCGAACTGGATTATGACCTGTGTGTGTGCCCCCTGATGGCCCACGTCCAGGAGTGTAACCGTGATACCCGTGCATAGGTTGCTTTGATATTTGGCGTATGTGCTGGCAGTTGGGCATGGGAGATTGCACAAGTCATCATGTGCAGTGACCACATCGAGGCACTCCCCTATTGGTCTGTTTGGCGAAACGGCATGGACGGAGAGCATCTACCCGGACCAATTAATGGATTGGGTCTCCCTCGTGTCCGTTGAAGTCGACAACGACGTCCTCTTGAAACTGATTGCCCATGAAGCTGCGCTCGCATTCATGGACGAGTGACAACGTTCCTGCAGCCCCAACGGATTGTAAACCAGAGCACAGGTAACAACACCTTGTTGCATCTTGGATGAATGGTCAGATATATCACCACAACAGTGGACATGTCTGCATTTGCCTGGGCTCAGAATGCATGTGCGTGTACCTACGTGTGTTGACACACGCCTGCGCAAGGTGAGGCAGTCCCAAGGGCGGAGCTGCACAGTGTCGTTTGGCAAGGTTCTGAAATCTGACATACTGCTGGAGGGAGAGTACACACATGGCAATGTAGTATGACATGTGACCTTGTTGGACACTTTCACCTGCTCACTGTCAGCAGAGCAGACAGTTGGCGCAGTCCGATGGTACTGCACTATGCAGATCACATGGGCTGTGAGTCGTGTCCCCTGACACGGGGCAATGAGCAGACGCCAAACAACACATGAATCGTCCAGCAAGGCAAGGTGGGCTTAGACCGTTGCCATCCGTAATGATTGGTCTTAATTTTTGCCTCCCTATTACTTGCACCTCGACATGTTCCTATGCTGCCTGTAAGTGTCTTAGGCATTGGTCTGCATGGTGTGGCCCTTGACTTGCCCGTACTGACACGCACATGATAATAAAATCTACGCAACTTCACTAGTGTTCAACTGTGAAGAGTGTTGATTAGAATGATAAATCATGTGCCTTCAATGATCATCTTCCGTACACACGGAGGGACTGACTGTCGCATTTAACTTGGGGGGGAGTCCCTATTGACAGCTTCACCTCTGTGAGCCAGACATTATGGTTGGGATAGTTGCTGGTAGACATGTGCTCTTACGTGTCTTCAGCAATGTGAGTATGGTGTCCAACTTCTTACCATGTGGATCAATGTGATCCATCAAAACAGGCTGTGTCCACATAGTTGAGTGTGAGTAGGTATGCGAAGAGATGTTCTGTTGCCACATGTGATGGGGGAGACTACTTCAGCCTGCTACCGAATTTGTCATTTTTACGCACAGCCCTATTTAGTACATGGACATGGGGCTACGTTAGGGGGTTGCGAGATTGGTGTTCCTGGGCAATGAGGTCACAGCTAGTTCACACCTTCACAGTCATCCAATTGGTCATGTGGGTCAGGGTCAAACATGCGCATTGATGTCATTTCCCAGGGTCTACCTTTTTGTGTGATCAATGTCCCTACATTCATCCATACTTTTACACTTGAATGAACATAGACATGACACATCTGTGTGATTTTGAATGTTTTATTCACATTCTGTGGAGTGTTGGAGCTGGAGCACTACATGGCCATGCCAACCCCACATTACATGGTTGCACAGTGGAGGGCCAACCAGTGTCCTCAGGGAATGAAAAGTTAATCGGAAGAAAAAGAGATCAGTCCACAGCCTGATTGCTGTGTCATTGGTAACCAGAGCAGATATGGCAGTCCATGTCATGGCGTACCCAAGAGACCTCAAGAACTTCCTGCCCATCTCCCTGCTCCCGTTTACGGCGAGGGTCATCAAGAAGATTGTCAACAAACAACTAACACGCTACCTCGAGTACAACATCCTGGACCCATCCCAGTCCGGGTTCCCCAGAAACCACAGCACTGAGACTGCACTCATCGCTGCCACAGACAACATCAGAGCCATGCTGGATAACTGAGAAACCGTGGCCCTCATCCTCCTGGACCTCTTGGCCGCCTTTAATACCGTCTGCCACCACACCCTACACACACAACTCCACGATGCAAGGATCCACGACTAAGCCCTGGAATGGACCATCTCTTTCCTTTCCGGCAGAACCCAGAGTGTCTGCCTCCCGCCATTCCGATCCCAAGCCTCTGAGATCATCTGCAGCGTACCCCAAGGATCATCCCTCAGCCCAACCCTCTTCAGCGTCTACATGGCACCACTCGCCAATATTCGCCCGATCGCACGACCTCAACATCATCTCCTACGCCAACGACACCCAGCTGATCCTCTCCCTCACCAAGGACCCCTCCACCGCCAGAACCAACCTCCACGAAGGAATGAAAGCCGTCGCCGAATGGATGAGGACTGAAACTGAACTCGGATAAGATGGAAGTCCTCATCCTCGGCTGCAATCGGCTGAGACGAATCCTGGTGGCCGGCCACACTAGGAACTGCACCAACACCCACCGACCACGCACGCAACCTGGGGTTCATCCTCGACGCATCGCTCTCCATGACCAAGCAAGTCAACGCCGTCTCATCCTCCTGCTTCAACACCCTTTGCATGCTCTGCAAGATCTACGGATGGATCCCCATCGAAACCAGAAGGATGGTCACCCAGGCCCTCATCAGCAGCAGATTGGACAACGGCAATGCCCTCTATGCAGGAGCATCGACCAAACTCCTGAAATGACTACAATGAATACAGAACGCCTCTGCACGCCTCATCCTCGACATCCTCCGCCTCAGCCACATCACACCCCACCTGAAAGACCTGCACTGGCTCCCTGTCAATAAGTGGATCACCTTCAAGCTCCTTACCCTCACTCACAAGGCACTCCATAACACCGGACCAACATACCTCAACAGACGCCTCACCTTCTACACCCCGAACTGCCAGCTCCGCTCTGCCAACCTCGCCCTCACCACCATCCGCCGCATCCGAAGAACAACCACTGGCGGCAGATCGTTCTCCCACCTCGTCGCCAAGACCTGGAACACCCTCCCCATCTACCTGTGACAGACTCAGGATCTACTGGCCTTCAGGAGACTTCTCAAGACCTGACTATTCGAGCAGTAGCAGCACCAACCCCCCCTCCCCCCAGCACCTTGAGACCCTTGCGGGTATGTAGTGCGCTTTATAAATGTACTGATTGATTGATTGATTGATTGATTGATTCATTGATTGATTGATTGACCAGGTGAATGTAGCAGAGTGTTTCGGGGGACAGAGGAAGGTGTTGTTCCAGGGCATGATGCAGAGGGCTGAACCAGGCAGGGACAGGCCATATGGCGGAGATGGGTGCTTCTACCTCCTTTATCATACAGTCATTACATCCACATCTTACTACTCTGATATGTCTTCTGTGTCTGGTGTGTTAGGTGTGTGTGGTGGTGTTATGGCTGCATCACAGTGTGCAACTGACACATCAGGGGGCGAAGGTAGTCGGTCTGCATCAATGTGTGCCAATGACACATCAGGGGGCGGAGATGTATGTGTTGAAGTTCTTGCAGGAGTAATCTGGGACAGGCTCTGTGGCAGCAATGGCAAGATGAGGATCTGCAGGGCATGGAAGATTCCAGCTACATCTCGCTGGTGTTAAGCCGTGGCAGCCATACTTCCAGCCTGCATCATCTCCATGGTCTCCATTGTCCTCTGCATCTGTGATAACTCTGTGCTGACTATACAGTTCTTGCATCCAAGTAATGGCCCTAGTGATGTCAGCTGAGGATTGTTGGGGAGCATTGAGCGGACAGTGGGTGTCCGTTAGGGACTGTAAGTGGTCCCTGATGGGACTTAGACACCAACGTATGGCATCAAGTTTGGCTGCCATGAGGTCGAACCTCACCCGCAGCTTATCAGCCATCTTCTCCTGGCACCCTAACACACGGCGTTGGAATGTCATGTGTTGGTCGTGGGGGTCCTGTGAGCCAGCTGTGGTGGTGTGTGTTTCCTGCTGTGTGGTCTGTGCAGGGGGTGGGGTCACCTCGCTGCAGCTGGGCTGACCTGCTCCTGGAGGTGGGGTGCGGAGGCTGTCAACGGGCCGTTGGAGGGTGTCAGGGCAGATGGCCAGGGGTTCCTCTTCATCATCACCAAAGAGATGTCTGGTCTGCTCTGCAGGAAGTGTGGATTGTCCCTCTGCGATATATATGGTAGGTGCAGGTTAACAGTTTGTTTCATGTATGTTGGCGCATTGTACATGTTTACATTCAGACTGCATGACAATGTTCATTGTGACTGTTTTAGTGTAGCTGGCTATTTGATGGGAGACAGTCGACATTTCGACTACAGGATGGATGTGAGGTTGTACTCGTACATTATCATCTCATAGTTTCCTACTATGGCAGATGTGATTGGCCAGTTTCTACGCACAAGCGGCACCAGTTGTGTCCTCCGTCCTGTAGTGAAAGTGTTGCACTTTCTACCACATTGACATGAATGTTGATGTGCTGTGATTGCTATGTGTGTTTGCTGCATTGTGTGAAGCAGTTTTTGTACTCATGTAGTCATCTTAGAGGGCTCATTGAGGTTGCTGCTATTTGCCTATTTTGCACGGTTATGTGAGCGGGCGGCCATATTGGGGACACTCGAGTCAGCACTCTAGTGGTTTCAGGGGGGAAGGCTATTTACCGCGCACGCTGGCGTGGACGCGCCACCGACGCGCCTAAGGCATGCCTAAGGCAAGCCCGTCTGCACCCGTCCATGCTCGATCCGTGCCCGGGGCCGGCCCCCCTGCTCATTTCATGTCAGCCTACCGGCGCTACTCTAAAAATGAACTCCTAACGCTCAATAAAAAGGAGGTCTCTTGGGTTGTGCCAGGTACGTGTGTGGCTCTGACGAAAGAGGCCAAGGTAGAGAATGCTCGAACTGCGGCGCCCAAATGCCCACTATTCTTGAACAGATGGCCAAAGGGCAGGTTTTCAAACGGGGGGAATAAACTTGTAGGGCCAAACGTGGCTCAGTTAAATGTGTTCTTATAAATGCCAGGTCACTGGTTAAGCACGCTACAGAATGTGCGGTATTTTTGGAGGAATTAAAGTAGCATTCATTACAGCATCTTGGGCCGATTAGACCTCCGGTCCAGACCTTGTAAAGGCCACTCCTCCAGGCTATGTCTGCTACACTTTGAACAGACCCTTGAGGAGGGGTGGGGGCCTTGCAATTATCTACCAGGATGATTTGAAGCCCATTTTTCAGCCAGCATCCAATACCTTTTGTGAGGCACTATGGTTTAATTTTAACTTGAAGCACTCCAAAAGTTTTAAGGGGCTATTGCTCTATCACCCACCAGGTCCGAGAGCAGGGTTCCTGGATGCAATAGGCACCCTCTTAGAAGAAGGAATGTGTGCAGACTCATTCACGGTTCTGGGGGACTTTAACTTCATTCTGGAGGATCTAGGGGACTCAGATACATTAAACCTCGATAAAATCTTGGAGACCGGGGACTTGAAACAATAGGTGGAAGGTCCCACGCACCTCAAGGGCCACACCTTAAATGGGATTTATACTAATGACCCCGATCTTTCTGTACTTGAGGTAGTTCCTCTGGTTTGGTCAGATCATAGGGCAGTCACTTTCGAAGTGTCTGATTCCAAAGTACCGATACCCAGTCCAGGGTCCCCTAAGATGCTGGAACTTAGATCCTGGAGGGATCTAGATGTGGCTCGGTTTGAAGAGGAACTTAAGAGTTCCTTTCTTTCTTTCCCGCCGGATATTGATAAGGCAGTAGCGGGTTACTCTGACTGGCTTGACAAAGCCTGTAAAAAACTGGTCCCGGTGAAAAAGTGGACTGTAGCCATGCTGTTGGTCAAGCAGTGTCACTTGCATTGCCAGTGTGGCTCACAGAACCACTGCTTTGCTGGATTCAGCACATGTGCATGGGTAGGTTGTGGGATTGGTGCTAGGGAGGGGGGCCCCTTTGTGCACATAGTCGACGGGGGCCTACTTGGTGTTTCTATGTGTGCTGCAGTGCGCCAAGGGTATCAGGGACATGTTCCACAATCATTGTGGGTGTGCAGTGTGCTACACATGATTGTGCATGTGTGCCATTGTGCCCATCTCCCTCTGTCCCCCCAGTCATTGGTCGTTACTCACCCTGTTGCTGTTGGGTCAGGTCATGTCGAGCTGTGTCCGGACCCCCAACTCCTGCCACTGTCTCCACACTGATGACTGTGGCCACCATTTCGTCCAGCTCATCCAGCTCCTCCTGTGGCGCAGGACTACCACCTCCAGTCGCCTTTGCTGCCTTCCTGTTGGCAGCGAGTTTCTGTTTGGTCTGGCTTTGCACATCATGTCAGCTCCTCTTGACTTCCTCCATTGGCCTCATTGACACTCCGACTGCATTCACGTTGTTCACGATGGAATGCCATATTTCCGTTTGTGTGGCCAATGACGCAGTGGAGGTGACAAACAGTTGTTGGTAGTATTCTATCACCTCCGTGACAATGATCAGGTCTTCCAGCGGACTGAACCACATCTTCATCTTTTTCTTCTCCTTGCCCTTTTCCCAACACAGGGTTCCCAGCTGGTCCTCTGTGGGGCTTGTGGGGTTCGGGTTGTCCTCTGCACTCGGTCCAGGTGCATCCATGGTGCTACACAGTTTGATTTGGTTTTGGTGTGTTTTTTTTGTTGCTTTTATAGTGAATTTTCCCGCATGCAGCGTGTGAATTGCCGGTCTGTTGCTGGTTGTCGCTGATTTTTGTATCACGATTGGCCTCATCGCAACATTTTGCGCGTTTGTGTTTCGTATTTTTGCGGCGTTGCGTTGGTTTTAACGCGGCCATTTCATGCATTGTCATGAGGCTATCGCATGGTGCCGCCGGGTTGAGAATACTACGTTAACACAGTGTTGTTATCCAGCAATAAACTGCAATATGCAAAGTTGCGTTAAGCTAATTTTGCGAGTTTTCACACACTCTTGAGAATATCCCCCTAAGTGCGAAGGTAAAAAGTTGACCGGGGCCTCCCGCTCAGTGTATCCAACCAAGGTTCCATTGTGCTCAGCCTCAAACTTTTACTTTGTCCCGGTCAAGCACAACCAGATGTTCCAAAGTGGGGCATTGAACTTTTAAGCACTAAAAAGTGTTCATTCTTTAAAAGATCATATCTCTGGTTCCCTATATTGGACCTTTGTCATTTTGGTGTCTATTTGTTTATAAAGCTAGAACCTAGCTTTATAAATTGGTCTTGGATATTTATTGTGTATTGTGATTTACATACCAGTCTCCTTAGTTAAGCCTGCATGCTTGCTGTCAGCTACCAATGGCTAAGCAAGGGAATAATTCATTGAGACCTTGACTGAACCTGTTATTGTGTTTGTGGCCTTATTGCTAGTGGTAGTTCCCTACTTATCACTCCTAATAAACCACTTCCCAACAACCAGTTATACTTGTACTATATAGTTTGTATAATCCACACTTAAGCAGCAGCAGTCAGTCAAAAACTGAAGATATCAGTAATTATATCAACTGTTTAATACTATCAGTTTCAAACATATTAGTGATCATGAGAATTCCAGCCTGTTTACCACCCATACCTTTTAAGTCCATCACAACATTCTAAAGGGCCTCCCTCAAGACAACATATAGGTCATAATATTAATGATATAGCTATGTCTCTAGAATCCAAAATGGACATTCTGGAGACATAGAGGTTTAATGGCAACAAAATAAATCCCCCCCAAGCAAAAGTTCACAGTGTCAAACTTTACTGTCTCTCTAAGTGTCAACATTTTCACAGTCTCAGCAACTATATTAAATCATATTGTGATACAGTTGTACCTGCTCACGGGCTCAGTATAGTACACTTTCAGTCCTCTGTGGTTTGGTTCCCTCCTTATGTGTTTCAGCAGACATACCATTAGAATTAAAGGCAGATTATGTCATCATCACAGCTCCCACTTGTCCACACCTCACATAAGGGTACTTCAGATGAGTATGAACAGAGATCTCACTAGTGTCACCAGCGTACACACACAAAATGCTAGCCCCAGTGCACCATGCCGAAATACTGTTCATAAGAAATGAGTTTATTGGTAGGCTAGGGTGGAAACCCTAGTAAAGCAACAACCTCAATCATTGTCAGTGTGAACCACAAAAGTCACTAAATTAACCTATGCTTAACTCTGTGGCATCTTGGCAAAAAGCAATAATTCTTAATTTAGAGGTATCGTGTGTAGAATTCATGAAGCACACAAACTGTAAGAAAGTGAAAACACAACACATGAAAAATCCCAAGCAATGACAGAGTAAATTGTAATAATGAAAATGAAACCACAAAAAAATCAAATCAGCAGCAGCAGAGATATGCAATATTAAAGTTGTAGGTAGATATACTTCCTAAAAGCATAAAAGCCTCTTGCGGTCATCTGGTTGTGCTAGACCAGTGGAAAGTCACAAGCGAAGGCACACAGTCCAGATATAGGGACCAGGTATGTCCTGCTGAAAAAGTTACCTTCTCAAAGCCCGAAGTGAAGAGTTCCATTCTTGGTGGAGGAGGACTCAGGGAGCAAAAAGAGCATCATGGATGGTCATCGCTGTCGTGCGAAGAACAGGCCAAGCATTGTGGGCAGTCATCGCTGTAACACGAGATCTGGTTAGGCGTTACGGATAGTCTTTGCTAGAGCTTCATGTTGGTGGTCATTGCAGGCTGTCGTTTCTATACCACAAAGTGTAGATCTCGCGTTGCTGGTCATCCCTTTTGGTCGCTGTAGCACAAAGAGTCAGATTCACTGGAGCTGTGCATTGTCGTGGACATGGACATCTTGAATGGGCCAGTTCACGATCATGAGGGGCCAAAACTTTCTCCTTTTCTTGAAGATGAGTGTACTTAGTTGCCAGTTAAGGGTACAGGATCTGGGGAAGCCCCTCTTAGGGATAAAGGACTCACTTAGCAGAAGCCAGAAGAGCTCAGGGATGTCCAGTTGCAGGTCTAGGCTGGTTTACTTGCAATAAGTCAGCTGGGCATTTGTAGGGAGGCCTCGGGAGCTTGTTGCGTCCTCGTAACTCAGAACAGAAGGTCAGCCAACTGACCCTTGGAGTCACTCAAGTCAGCCTGGGATGAAGGGAGCCTGTCCAGTCTTGCTTCTCAAACAGCGAGTTAGGCTTCAAGCTAACTTTACTACTCCTAAATGCCTTTTGTGAATACCGAAAGTCGAAAAGTTAGAATTTTGTCTCAGTTTAGGAGTAGTAAAGTTAGGAAACCTAACTTTACTACTGCTACAGGCCTTTTTTGAATACCGAAAGTCGTAAAGTTAGGATTTTGTCTCAGATTACTTTTGTGAATCAGGCCCAACATTCCTACCTGTTTCCAATCAAAAGTTAGCACTTATTAAATGCAATAAGGTAACCCAATGTTTTTTAATGGGAGAGATCTGCCTTATAGTACAAAAACAAATGTAGGTGTTTTTCACTACTAGGACATGTAAAACTTAAAAATACATGTCCAGCTTTTTAAATACAATACACCTTGCAATACAGGCTCCTGGAGCCTGTCGGTTTATCAGAAACGCACCATAATCCTTTAAGGATGGCGTTTCCATTGCCTGGATTATGATGTCAGTTTCTGACAGCAATTCCATGTCGGCCTTTATGACATGGAAAGGTTGCCGGAAAGCAGCATTGGGGGCCCCTAGCAGTGTCCCCTTCTCACCAGGGCCTCCACATTCAGGCCTGAACCGTGTGGCAGGGTGTGGCAGGGATGTTCACAAACTTCCATTTCTCAATGGGAGCTTGTGCTGTGGGCCTGTTGTACAAGCTCCCCTAGAGAAATGGAAGTTTCTGACCGCACTATGTGAGGTCAGATCATAATTCGGTGTTTGGAACCGCCAAACTATGGTCGAGCGGTTGCTTCACCGAAATGGTGTTGGTTGGAGGCAACTTCGACCGACATCGTAATGAGGGCCACAATGTGTTAGAGATAGGTAGGCTAATGGACAGTGTGGGCAATGTGCTAGCATTGGTAGTGCTGATAGAGACATAGGGGCAGATTACGACTTAGGAGGTCTAAATGCCTGACGGCCCTTGGGGCGGTCGGGAGAATGCCGCCAAGCTGGAGGCATCCCAACCACCTAATTACATGCCACCACTGTGGCACCACCACTTGCACTTCAGTGTACTGTGTACCATGCACCATGTTGTGCATGGCACAGAGTGCACGCACAACAGAGCATGCAGAGAGCGGCACAACATGTGCCCCTGTGCACTTTGCCCAATGGGCAAAATCACCTTGGGTCGTGTTTGGGGCTCCTTTCCTACCTTTATGCCAACCTTTTCATGGTGGGGTCCCTGCCACGAAAAGGTCAGCAGAAAGACAAGTCGTGATTGGGGAGGAAGTGCAAGCATTGCACTGCCTCCCATCCCAGCCACTTTCTCCACCGCCGCTGCCACAGGATCCAGGATCCAGGCAGTGGCAACCGGTCTTGTGGCGGTCCGACGACCATGGTCATGATCGGGCAGTCGGACTGCTGAGGAGGCAGCTGTCGGACTGCCACCGCGAGTATGACACTCTTCGAATCACTGTACTCGTAATCAGGCACCTGAACTGCCTGTTAACATTGCACTACGTTACTACTGTCACAGGTTCTTGTATTGCAATGGTGCTGCAACTTGGGACTGGGGTGCGGGGCCTTGTATGACTCAGTTGTCAGCTATGTTTCACTTGGACAGAGTGGGCCACTGCTGATGATGTATTAAGACACCTGGCGGCTGATGTCTTTTGGTGCTGCCACACAGCGCACCAAGAGGATAAACAGATAGCAACAAATCATTTAACCCGTTCCATGCTCATGACGGAACCACTCCGTCATGAGCCACGGGCACCGTGTGATCATGACGAAGTGGTTCCGTCATGCTGCGGCTGTTGGCGGCCGCTCCGCCCACGCGACGCTAATTCCCCGCCTGTGCGGGCGATTAGCGCAGTGGGCGGAGTCGTGACGGAACCACTCCGTCATGAGCACAGCTCGCCCGTGACTCATGACGGCGTGGTTCCGTCATGAGCACAGCGGCGCCGCACTGCCCCCAAACCCCCCCCAGCGCCGCGGCAGAATTTGTGCCGCGGCGAAGGGGTTAAAATTGCTTTTCGCTAGGGAAGACAGCACCCAAACAACAAAAAATCATTTTACCTGGTGCTGTACAAAACCTTGCACTGGTGCCTCTCTGACCGATATTACGATATGGGATAGTTCTTTGGGTGTCAGAGGACAGATGTTTGGGAGGTCTCAGGGTAAATGTGAGAGGTTCAGTAGAGAGCAAAGTTGTAAAGGAAGGAATGAAGAGGAGCACAATGTAAGATGTACAGGAAAGACGCAGGAAAGCTGGTGAGAGATGCAGGTGTTGGGGAGCAGGGAAGAGGGCAATGGAAAGGGGTAAAGGTATGACAGGGGATGGAAAAGATAAAATAATTTAAAGCATTAAATAACCAGTTGTATACCCTACATGCAATTGGCTGCGGGGGCCCACCAAAATCTTCTCAAAAGTCTGCGAAGGCCTTGCAGTTCATCAAAGTAACTTTACAACAAATGATGGCATATATAGGAGCATGGGAAATAAACAGCTTTCTGAATAACTCAATTTTCAAAGACTGAAATAAGGAATACAAAAATAGGATATGAAATTCAAATTAAACAGGTGCAAATTTTGTAAAAAAAAAATACTATGTTAAGCATAAAGGCAATACGACTGTAAGCAGAAGAGAAGAAGTGTGTGATCTGCTTGAACCATAAGAGATTCTGGTACCAAAATGCGGAAGTGTTTGGTGTCATCAGACTTTAGTAAAGAGATAAGGGGATGCAATCAAGAGTCTTGTAATTGCATCATTAAATAACATCACCACGGATACCTTCATTTGGGAGAGGATGTGGTCCATCGGCTTAAACTGCCAACTTTGGTGCAGAAAACCAGGGTTCGAGCCTCGAGGTCACGTCCACATCCTGTGATTCTGGGCAAATCACTTAGGGGCATATTTACAAGCAGGCGATAAAAAATGATTGCCGCTTTTGCGGCCGTTTTCGGCCGAAAAGCGGCGATAATTTTATCGCCTAATTAGCAAGGCTGCGCTAACGCGTGAAACCTTGCTTTAGCGTGGGGATTCTTTACGCCCAGCTTTGCATCTCTAATGAGATGCAAAGTGGGCGTTCCTGACCTAACATGACAGGAGAAATGTCGCTAAGCGACATTTCTCCTATCATCAAGGCCCATGCGATGAAGCATAGCGTCAGGAAAAGTAGCGATAACCCCTGTTATCGCTACTTTCCTTACGCCTGCTTCAGGACTGACTTAGCCATGATATCCTATGGAGGGTGGATATCATGGCTAAGTTTGTGAGTCCCTATCAGCAAGCTAACGCCACATTGCATGAGATCATCGCTGGGTTTCCAGCGATAATCTCACGTTAGGCAGTTAGCGTGAGGATTTTTATCGCTGAGGAGATAAGCGTTGCTAATAGCACGCTATCTCAGCGAGAAAAATCCACGTTACCCGGCGATAATTATCCTTACGCTAAGAGCGCTGAGCGATAATTATCGCCTGGTGTTGCTGATATGCCCCAACGGGGCATATTAACAATGCGGCGATAACAAATTATCGCCGCTTTTGCGGCTGTTTTCGGCCGAAAAGCGGCGATAATTTTATCGCCTTATCAGCAAAGACACGCTATCGCGTGTTTTGCTAATTTTGCTCCCGTTTCCAGCACGCCTCACTTTGCATCGCTAATGAGATGCAAAGTAGGCGTGTCTGTGGAAACAACATGGGTAAATATCATGAAGGCAGCTTCGCGATATTTACAATGCAGGGAAGCGATTATTTAAATCGCGCTAAGTATGCCTTAACACAGGAATTTAACGTCTGTTAAATTCCTGACTAAGGCATACTTAACATGGGGGGTGGATTGTGTGGCTATGACCACAGGCCCTATTATCAAGGGTATCTCAGTTTTCCATGGAACATCGCTGGAAAACCAGCGATGTTCCATGGAAAACATCGCTATTGCTAGGATAATTATCGCCATTGTGCTGAGCGTTGTTAATACAGCGCTAGCATGGCGATAATTATCTGCGATAGCTAGCGTTAAACATTTTAACGCTAAGAGCAGTCGCTGGCCGTTGATATGGCCCGTAATCTCCCCGTGCCTGAATGTGTAATGTAAATACGGTGCTCATGTAAAGCGCTCTAATACCTTCGGGTCGAGTTTGCGCTATATAATATGCACACTAAAAAATATGTACCTTGAAAGAACATGGTGAACGGGTGACAATATCCTTATGAACACATTTTACCCTCGTCTACTGTATTACCCATCTTTCTCCTCCCCTCTCTGGTATTGAACAACATCACACAAGTCATTTTCACCCTCAGATAATCGTGGATGTGAAAGGCACGGCAGACATATTAGGTACGGCCTTTCCAACCTCTTATCTTCAGGGAAGCGGAGTATACTAGCACGCTCATTCCAAGTTGCACAGTACTGGCAGGGGTGGTAAATAAGCATGCAAATTTACCATTTAAATGCAGTAAATCCTTGCTATTACAATTCAATTCGAAGTTAAGCCCCATTGAATACAGGAATGCCGTGTGGGGCAGGATTTAGCAGTCGTGAAACCCCAAATAATTCCCAAATCAGTGAAGTTTAACACATACATTTTCCACCTGGTCTGATCAGTTAGTAAATGCATAACTCTGCTTCAGGTTGGGAGAAAGAGAGAAGGTCAGTAGGAAGTAGGGGTTGGAAAGGAAAGATACGTTTTATTCAGTGGGGCGTTGTATGCCCAACCTGCCATAATAAAATGGGTACAGAGGCGTGACTGATGCTAGAGCAAGAGCCTCATGCATTTATCTGGGTGGAATACCACCCGATAAAAACAGATCCTGTGTTCCAACACCCTGGGAAATGGGGTGCAGATTCACGTGCCTTCTTGGGATCAGGCCGATGAGAATTCCACATTCTAATTCTCCTCCACCCAACTTGGAATGAGGGCGTTGATTTGATCTCCCGAGGACAATGGCAGTGAACCAGTACTTCAAACTAGAAATTACTTTAATTGAAAATATACAAACTTTCTGTTTTGATGCACTTATGGAAACAAAATGCGCTCCAGTTGTAATTGATTTGGATCAAAATTAATAATGCTTGTATGTAACTGTGATCTCTTTTGAAAGGACCAACACACAACTGAGTTTGGTTATTTAAAACTTCAAGATTACTAAATAAGAATCAAATAAGCATACTATTTTATAATATGCATTGTTTATTTAATGTTCACACACTCTGAGTTTTCTTGACAAAGTGATGAAGTGTCTCCAATGCAAGAGAAAACTAATATGCTTTTGTGAATTGTCACATTTTCAAGTCCGTATGAAATGTTTTAATAAATCAATTAATCAATCAGGATTTATAAAGGGAAGCTAATCAACCAGCAGGGTATCCAGGGGCTTGCAGGACCCAGAGGCTTATTCAAACAGCCAGGTCTTGAGGGCCATTCGGAATTCTGGAAGTGAGGTGATGGTCCGGAGGAGTCAGGGGAGGCTGTTCCAGGTCTTTGCTGTGATGTGGGAGAAGGAGCATCCTCTACTTCTGCTTCGGTAGATGCAGGGAGTATGGGCAAGTGAAGGGGAGGCAGAGCGTATTCTTTTCGATGGTTGGTGATAGTTCAGGCGCTGATTAATGTATGCAGTCCTTGGTTGTGTAGAGCCTTGCATCAGTGAGTCTGCAGTTTCAATTGGCATTTCTTCTGTATGGAAGCCAGTGGAGTTTCCTGAATTGGGGTGTGATGTGGGTTTGTCTGGCAAGGGCCGAGGATGAGTCTTGCTGCAGTGATCTGTATGGTCTGAAGTCTCTGTAGAAGGTGTACGGCGATTCCTAAGTAGAGGGCATTGTCATAGTCCAGTAGGCTGATGATGATTGCTTGTGTCACAGTGCGTCTAGTATGTAGGGGTAGCCACTTGAAGATCTTACATAGCAAGCGCAGAGTGAGGAATCAGGCAGAGGAGAAAGCGTTGATCTGTGATTTCATGGTGAGCTTGTTGTAAGTGATGATTCCAAGGTTTCTAATGTGGTTAGAGAGAGGGGGTGCGGTTTCCAGTTCTGATGGTCACCAAGACTCGCAACATGTGTTGCTGCTAAAGATCAGTGCTTCCATCTTCTCTGTGTTTTAAAGCAGGCAGTTGTTCTTCATACAGTTGGCAACGTTTGTCATGCATTTGTGGAAGTTGGTTCTGGTGGTGGTGGGGTCATCAGTGAGTGAGAGGATGAGTTGGGTGTCGTCAGCATATAGGAAATTATGTTGATACTGTGGGATCTGACGATGCTGGCCAGGGGAGTCAAATATACGTTGAAGAGCGTGGGGCTGAGGGATGAGCCCTGGGGGACACTGCATGTGATCTCCTGGAGTTCAGAAGTGAAAGGTGGGAGATGGATTCTCTGAGTTCTTCCTGGAAGGAAGGAGGCGATCTATCTGAGCTCATTCCCTTGGATGCCGATGTGCTGGAGTCTTTCGATCAGTGTGTGGTGGGATACAGTGTCAAAGGCTGCAGGGACGTCATGGAAGATAAAAGCTGCTGTTTGTCATCAGTCGAGGAGGCTTCGGATTTCGGCGGTGGCTGCGATCAGGGTGGTTTTGGTGCTGTGATTGCTGCAGAGCCAGATTAGGGGCATTGAGCAGCTGGTTCTGCTCCAGGTGTGTCATGAGTTGATTGATGATGATCTTTTCCAGTACCTTTGCTGGGAATGGGAGTTGGGAGATTGGCCAGTAGTTTTTTAGTTTGCTGAGGTCGGCAGAGGGTTTTTGGAGTACTGGTCTGACTTTGTTGCATTTTCAGGCATCGGTAAATGTTGCGGTGCTGATAGAGGTGTTGAATAGGGTGGCGAGATCCTGGCCGATCCTTTGGTTTCTGAAGTTGAAGATGTAGTGCGAACATGGGTCTGTGGGAGCTCCCGAATGGATGGATTTCATGGTGGAGGTGGTGTCCTGGGTGCAGATGTTCCAGGTGGTCAGTGTGTGGTTCGTGTCGGTTAGGCTGGTAACATATCTGTCAAGGAAGTCTGTAGGTCTGGGTTCGTGTTAGTAACTTCTGTATATGATTGTGATCTTGTCGTGAAAGAAGTGGGCAAAATTGTCACACAGCTCCTGTGAGGATGTGGTGTTGTTTTTGCTGGCAGCTGGTTTGGAGAATTCCTTAATGATGTTGAAAAGTTCCTTGGTGTTGTTGATGTTGGTTTTGATATGTGTGGCAAGGGCATTTTTCTTTGTTGCCATCAGCAGGGTGTGGTAGAGGGAGGTCATGAAGGCTGCCCTGGCAGAGGTGACCTTGCTGCTGCTCCATCTCCTCTCCAACTGAGTTCTTGGGTGTACCAGAAGGCGTTTTCGAGGATTTTCTCCTCTGGATAATGCTGTTAAATGGGACAATGCTCTCTGCACAATAATGATCCAGCCTTTGAAGTTTTTCTCTCCCTGTTTGAGGTTGGTTGTGGTAGCAGGTTTGGGGGTGTTGAGGGTCTTCTCCCAGCCAGTCTATGAGATTTTGTTCCACCTCCAGTGGGGGCCTTTGGGGGGTGTGGGGGCTGGAGATGCTGAAGTGGACGATGGAGTGACCAGTCTTTGTGAGTTCTGTGACATGGCTGTATTTGATGCCATTGCCCAATGGAAAAATTGGGTCCAATGTGTGTCCTGCGGTGTGTGCAGGGTCGTTAATGATCTGGGTCAATCTGAGGCTGCCCATACTGTCGAGGAGGTGTGTGGTGTTTTTGTTATTGGAGTCGTTGATGTAGAAATTTAGGTCACCGAGGAAGATGTAGTCCTTGGAGTATAAGACTAGGGGCGCAATGAAGTCTGCGATGGTGTTGCAGAAACTGGAGCATGGGCCTGGGGGTCGGTATGAGAGGGTGCCTCTGATGGTTGTCTGTCGACTGTGTGGAGCTTGAAGTTGAGATGTTCCATGGGGGTGGTGGTATTTTCAATGGTGATGGTACACTTCATGGTCTCTTTGTGGATGATGGCTGTTCCTCCTCCCAGCTTGTTGATGCGGTCCTGGTGAGTGATTTTTTATCTGTCAGGGATTGCTGTGGCAATGTTTGGGGTGGATATAGGTTTTATCCAAGTCTCAGTGAGAAAGACGATGTTGGGTACTAGGGTGGCAATGAGGTCCCATCATTCAGTGGAATGCTTGAATAGTGAGCGTGTGTTCAGAAGGGTACATGCAAGTAAATTCTTTTCTTCAGGTGGTGTGTTAGGGGTGGGGCTGGTAGGTGGGCTGATGTTTGTTCAGTGGCAGGTGAAGTGGCAGTGGAAGCAGGTGAAAGGTCCCACCATGGAACGTGGGTCGGCACAGTGACAATGTTTGTTGCGGCGTCCGTGGTCAAGTGCATAGAGCACGGCAATGGTGTATCTTCGGAGGGCGGGTGGGCCAGGGGTCATGGCACTGGGCGTGGGCCGGGCACGGATGGGCTTTGCTTTGGCATGCCAGTGTTGTTCCTGTTGCACGGATCCTTTGTCCAGTCATGCTGCCGCCATAAATAAGTAGGCCCTGGGGTGGATGGGGCTTCTGTTGGCGAGAAGAACAGTGAGTGGGAAAACCCAGTCAGGAAAACCCAGTGAGAAATCCTGGGCAGCTGCGTTGTCATTGGATTGGCCTGGAACTGGAGACCACAGGCAAGTGGCAAACTAGGTGTCCAGGAACATACTGGCACCAGTAAATGTTATTTATAACAACAGTGTATCAACAAGGATAATGTGTGCACAAGCTCCCTTAGGACATAAACCATTGCGTATAGACTTTGACTGTGAGCAATGGGTGTTGAGTGCAGGGTGCAACAATACCCTGTAAAATTAATAGCCTAACATGAATATTAGAGTCAAAAAAGATTTAGACAAGATCCTATATGATAACAGAAACATATGTCTCCAGTGGGAATGGTTGTGAAGTTCCCATAATAAAAGTATGCCTACAGAGACCAGCAACATCAAACCTGATAGGCCCTGCATCTGGAGGATTACTAATCTTACCTGCTGCAAGATTAGCTAGAGCTATAACTGTCTTGTCCTCAAATTCAGTACTATTATTGTAGTAAATGTATACATGACTGTAAATAATAACTCCATGCCCAAGCATCAATAATTATCACTCTTTTAAAAGTATTTTAAATAAATTATGTAATCTTTTCTCAGACTTTTGAATGTGATTATGGGTGATTTTAACTTCAAACTAATGTAATGTAATGAAAGAAGAATTATTTTTAGAATATGACATTCAACAAGAAATCTCTCCAAAAGTCAATTTGCCTTCATTTGCTCTAGCAGTAATGTCAATGATATGCTATTAGGGGATCATTTCCTTGAATGGACAGTTTTGTTGGATTCAGCACCAAAGCAAACAGTTATCAAGGGGAACCAAAAATATCCAATTGACTATATGTTGGTGCATGCCTGGATTTTGTTTGCTTTTCATACTTCCGTAAGTTATACCTGAGAGGTAGTGATCACCACCCCGTATATGTATCATTGAGCAGTGTCATACGGAATCCACTAAGAGATATACTTCTGCTGCCCGTTGACTTAAGCAAAAGACTGATGATTAGAATAATGATAAGCATATTCAGATCCTTTTGAAGTAACAATCTAAATCCAAATCTAAAAATTATGGTATCTATAGTCTTGAACAATAATGTATTTTAAAAAAGCATACACAAAAACAATATCTAAGGATATCTAAGGTGGTCAAATATCTAGAGCTAGAGCTAAAAGGGTATACATTAAGGAAAACACAAGATTGAATCAGTAAGGCAAAATTTGGTTTCAAGGGGAGTGTTGTGTACTCAGAGTGAAGCTTTAGAAATTTCTGAGGATGGTTAAGACCAAGGACCAGCTCTTAAAAAGATTAAAAAAGATAACAAAGTGTTTATATAAGTAAAGAAGCATAAATAATATAACATTTTTTGGAACACAGCAATAATAACAAAAGATGTAAAAAAAATTGTGATTTAGTAAGGTAAGGCACAATAAATAGATTGTGAAAGTTTCTAAGTATGGTACCATAGGAGCCATGGGAGAACTACCTGTAGGAAATATGCACAGTAAGAACATTATATGGAATATCTCCTGGAAGTCGACTGAACGAATGTGTCATATTTTTCTGCTCTTTTGTTGACTTCTGAGCAGAATGTGATCTTCTAAATCATAACAAACCATGGGAGAAACTAAACACTTTGGAAATCTCTACAGGACGGTAAAAAGGGGGTGAACAGGGCAAAAGGCAGAATTTCTAACACCTGTTCATTGGTCACCAATCAGGGTGAGACAAACACCCCTGTAGTCACACATTCTAATCTATCAGATCACTTCAATTAGGTGGTGCTAGTGGTCAAAACTATGATTATTGCCTGCTCATAAAAAGTCATCACCATCACATAACATATCAAATTGTTCATGTACATAACAAAGTACATTATTTGTAGTATAACCTTTCATAAATACATAACATTGTGTCACAATTGAACCTCTCCAACATTGCTAGGTTCCCAAAAATAGCTAGGGTAAAGTAATGCCAGGACTACTGTGTTTAAAAACATAGCCAAATGAATTTAGTCCATATAAACCACAGGGACAGAACATAACAAAAGGCCAATGGCCAGTCCATAGAGAAATGATGTGGCTTAGCACATTGTGCTACCACAAAACATGCCCCGAATGACACTGTTAGGGTAACCTCCTCAGAAACGGGCATCTATTTGGCAGGGTAGGCACTTCAAAGATGTTATTTGGGATGTGTATGTTTGGCTTTAGGAGGGCGGTCCTTGGGTTGCGAAGTGGTGGTTTTGAAGAGGAAAGGGTGGACATATATTTAGGAGGGGGAAATGTGAAGTTGAGAACATTTGGTAAGAGTGCCTTGGAGGTGGAAGGGGTGGTCTTGGGTGCGGGTGGGGTAATAATTTTTATGGAAGAGGTGGTTAGAGATTTGAGAGGGGTAATGGCATGGGAAAATGAGGAATCTTTGATAGGGTACTTAGTAGTGGGAATGTTAAGGAGTGGGTTCTTGGAGGTAGAGAGAGTGACTGTTTGTGATGGGGTTGGGTCCATTTCGGGTGCAGGTGCATATGTGTCAGGTATATGTGCTGCAAGTAAGAGGGTTTCTTGTTTTTGTGGTGTCTGTTGGGTACATGCTTGTGTGCATCTCTATTTATTAGGAGTGTAGAATGTGACTGGTGTATCTCTGGATGTTGCAGCAGTGGAAGTGCTGGGTGTAGGTGTTGTGGCTGCTGAGGTGGTGGTGACAGTGGGTGTGATTGTATGTTGTGCATGTATGAAAGTGATAGTGGTTGAGGGTGGGTGTGGTGTTGTCTGTGCTGGCTGTGGTGGTGGGGTGTGGTGTTTGCATGTGGGTATGCTGTCATCTGTGCTGCGTATGGATGTGATGGGGAGTAGTGTGTGTGTGTGTGGGTTTGGTGTTGTCAGTGGTGGTTGTGGATCTGATGTGGGTGGGAGTGCCTGTGGTTGTGGTGGCATGTGCGGTGTATGTCTATTTGGATGCATGCCTGCTTTTTTTGTGAGGTTTTTGCTTATGTGTGGATGTGTTGCTTGGGTCTGTATGAGTGTGTGTGCAAATGTTTGTGTGTGCTTCTTTGTATATGTTTGGAATAGGGTATAGGTATGGGTAAGGAGGGAGGGACACAAGGTAGGAGAAATGGGAGGCTGCCCTGAAGGAGGAGGTCAGAGCCTATAAAAATCTCTGTGGGCCAGACATTGTACTGTGAATGCCTTCCAGATAGCCCACCATCTACTGCAGATGGCTGCCTTGCCCCTGGATGGCATTCACTAGTGCAGTCTGAACCACAGAGATGTTTCTCTGGAGGTCAATAGCCTCCTCACTCTGCACAGCGGGGGACAGGGGCAGGGGCTGAGGTGCCTGGAGCAAAGGAGACGGCTCCCCTCCTAGGGGAGCGGGCTCAGGCAACTGGTTGTGGAGAAACAGGGAGGTGGGCGATGTAAACTGGGGTGGTGGAAAAACGATGAAGTTGGAACAAATCCTATGGGGTCCACCACCACATGGGAGCGTCCACTGGAGGATGACTCTGAAGATGACGAAGTAGAGCTTGCATCCTCCATGGCACTCCCCACACCCCCTCCACCACTGGGTCCCGCCGTGTCCGTACTGTCGTGACCAGAACCACTGTGACCAGCCGCGTCCCCAACAATGTTGGCTCTTTCTCCTTCGCTTGCCAGGATGAATCGTAAATGACAAACAAAATGGTTTATTGCAACTTTATTAACACATCTGACATTCAGATTTCAACACGAAACAGTACACAGATTACACCAGCTTCATGGTTCACTATATAGGATTCAACAGCAGCATGAGCACATACATGCATGCTACATCACCTTGAAACAGTTGGTCATAATGATGTCATAACCCCAGACAGTTCCAGTACCATTAATGGAGTTGTCTTCACTCAATCCTTATGTCTATACTAGGATAGTTGATCACGTTGTATGCTTTAGCCCTGGTAGTATACAATAGTAAACTGATGTCACCAAATAGGATGGTTATTATATGTACATTTCCACATTGTTCACACAAGCCCCAGAATTCAGCAAATGTTCATTTAAATTAAACAACATCATGAAGTCATGAAGGTCAAGTTATACAGAAATCTAGCAGCAATATGTGCTGTAGCAGAAACAATGTCACATGCAAATGCTCATTTCACACTGATGTTAATTTTTACTTGAAACTTCATCATTTGTCCACTTTCAAAAAAGTCAAATGAAAGCTGTACTGGAGTAGTTTTGCTGCATATCACATGTAGAATATAAAAGTAGCCTGGAGACATTGAGGGCCAAAGTACTGGGAGATAGATATTCCAAATGCATATAGCATAAGAGTTCATATAGCCCTTTGAACATCCACAATCCTGCTTGGTAATGGTGACAACACCATTCTTAGATTGCATTACTACAAGCCAATACACCTTTGAAGGTTAGTGTGCGTCAGTTAATATCTATGACATGAAGAAGTGAGATCACTTTAATTCTAATGGGATGGCACATCACAGCACTTTTTGGTATAGCAAACACAAATTGCCTTGTAAGACTAAGGGTTCTATTAGTATGTCCGGTGGGCGGTGGCGATCTGCCCGATATTATCCCCCGCCCGCCTCCCATTTCCCCCGCCATATTATGATGGCGGGGGTACCGCGGCGGACGGGAAGACCGTCCACCGCTTATCCACCCAGTCGACGAGTCGACCAATCTGAAAAGGGTAGAATATGGTGGCAGTGTCTGCTAGACACCGCCATCCATATTACAATGTCAGGGGGAAGCAGCATTTCGCTGCCATAGAAAGGCATGCAGTTTTCTCAGTTGGGGGCCCCTTGTGGGCCCCCAGGATGTTGGGGGTGTTCAATCTGTGTTGCGTGTGACTTTGAGGGCCCCGACGACTCCTGCACCGACCTCCGTAACCGAAGCCTGCGGACGCCGTGTTTTGGAAGCTCAACGAGAGGTCATCAATGCCCTGTATTTCTGAAAGGTACTGTTTGCGGGACTTCCCACCACCGTAGCTGGCCCGCGACACCACGGTCAGCCAGGACTGTTTTGATTTGTTTGCTCAAGACGTCGTGATAGCCCCGGACGGAGCTCTCGATATCAAGGAACTGTTTTTCAAGGATACTTTGATAACTGAAGATTTTGAAGTACTGTGTTGTGGATTTTTATAGTTTTTGTCTTAAAATATTGGTGTGGTGTGGTGTGGTTTCCCTTTGTAGTGCATACACTGTATTACTGTTGATTATATGCAAATACTTTACACACTGCCTCTAAGATAAGCCTGCCTGCTCGTGCCAAGCTACCAAGGGGTTGAGCAGGGGTTATTTTAGGAGTGTAACTACTTTATCCTGACTAGGAAGAAGGGTCCTATTTGGACAAAGGTGCAAGCCCTTGCCAACAAGAGACTCCCATTACTAACATTGTTGTCAGCGGTGAGGATAGGACTTGTGTTTGCACTTGACTTACAGTGATTGGTGTGCACTACTACCATATCGCAGACCACTACGTACCACATACTGGTTTTTTTGGTCTATTTTTGCCTTTCCATTGGTTTTGAACTCGAACTTTCCAGTACAACATGCCTGAATCAATTGCATCATCTGTTGCATCCTTGGAAGTGGCCTTTGAGGAAGAGAGGTTAGAAACCTACAGTGTGAAGGAAATGAAGGTGATGTTCAAAAACCTCAAAATCCAAATCAGGGGCCTCACCAGAAAAGAGGAGCTACAAAAGGTGCTGAGGGCCTGGGTAGCAACCAGACAGGCTAGTGAGCTGTCTGGGGATCTTGGCAAGGAGGCAGAGGAGCCTATTCCAAGGGTGGATGTGATTTTTGGAGGGGGCACCCTCTAAATCAGGCAGCAGTGCCTTGTCCCCAGAGGAGCTGGAGGACAGGTTGGAAACAAGGAGAGCTGCTGCTGAACTGGAAAAGCTTAGGTTAGCCATGCAGGGAAAAGGGATAATGTTAGACCATAACCTTAAGATGAGAGAGCTGGACTGGGAATCCAGTAGGGCTAGGCCCAGCCCAGATGGTGGCAGCAAAAATTTACTGAACAGTACTGAGGGGGAGGTACACGCACACACAGCTGTGGGTCCCTGCTTCAAGGAGGGGGTTGACATACACCCGGGGGTTCAGGATTGTGAGGTTACTCCAGCGGTACGCAGTGTTCCTGAGATGGATTGGGGAACTGGCCCAGGGGATTATATTCCTGGTAGTGGGAGAGACACTCTACTGACTCTAGATGAGAAGTGCAGGGAGAGGGGTTCCCCCATGATAGAAGCCCTGGTAAGTGAGCATGGAGACCAGCCAGAAGAGTATGGGTTGAGGGACAGCAACAGTCAGACACTGTCTCACCAGTCTTCTGAGAATGATGTGGAGTACTTTTCTGAGGCACTGTATGGTTGGGTGAAGGGTAGTTTGGTTAACACCTGTGTTTGGCTGTGTGATTCAATTGTTGGAGAGCATATTTTAAGTCCCTGTTTTCCAGAGCTATGCAAACACCCGGTGGAGTGTGAATTCTTTCACCCCAGGGATCTTGCACTGGAGGCAGACCTGTTGGTGGATTCCAGAGGGTCTGGAGAAGCATCTGGGGTGACCCTGAAGGAAGTGGCTTAGGTATTTCCCAACCGAGGGTGGTGGGAAAGGATCTTGGTAGCCTAGATAGGTCCCGGTGTCATGGGAAGTGTGTAGGGACTCACATCCTGTCTCCATGGAGAAGGAGTGTGAATAGGCTGCAGCCCAAGGTGCCTAAAACCCGGTCCCAGAGCCTGGATGGTTCCATGAGGGGACACCAGGTGGCGAGCCTAGGCTGTACTGTAAGGCCATCCATTGAGGGGGATCCCCTAGTGTCTGGGGAACTGGGGGACTGCTATAATAAGCATCCCACCGGTTCCTGTGACTGGCAGGACCGCTCCAGTTGGGAGAGGGCATGAGTCCAGACAAAAGGGTGAGGGGAGGACGCAGTCCCCAGTGGAAGGACCAGTGGGTCAGGGGTTGCCAGCTCTGAGGTCAGACAACCCCAGGACTGATCCTGGTGAGGCCACTTCTAGTCTAGGGGGTCTTCATGCTCTGTCAGGTCGACAGGAGGCTGGAGACCTGCGCCAGGCAGACTCTCGCACAACTCACGAGGAGTGTGCTTCCCTTGGGGGGATGTGTATTCCCCCGGAATTCCTGGGTTGCCACGCACAGGTCCAGTCTAAGGGTACAGACCCTGGGTTGTAGGACCAGGTTCAGGGTGTTCCCCCTGACCTGGGGGAAGGGGTGACTGCTAAAATTGCCCCTACAGGTTTGTCTTTTAGGGGTACCATTCCAGGTGGAAGGGTGCAGAACTCTGTAAGGGGGTGCAGAGGGAGGGAGTCCTCGCCTCTGACTCCGGTTCAACCTGAGGGTTTAGACCCTAGGTTGGGAGACCAGTTGCTGGAAAGAGGTCCTGAACTGGTTAGGCAAATTGTGCAGAACACCTGCCACAGGTGGCCTGACAATTCTGGAGTTGAGGGGGACTGCTCCCAGTGGGAGGGTGCAGAGCCCCAGGGAGAAGGACTGGGGGTGAGAAAGACTACCCCAGTCTCCTGTCCAGCCTGCGGGTACAGGCCCTAGGCTAGTGGATCAGTGCCGGGATGTCATTCCTGACCTGACAAGAGGTAGAGTGGACGAAGTGTGTCTTGCACTTGGGGCTACCGCCCCCCCACTCTCTGATGCCACAGACGTTAGAGAGCCCTGAGAGGCATAAGGCCTGGGTATCCCCACTGACAACTGTCGTTAGCCACTGTGGCTTGCTGTCCTGGTGGACAGAGTTGCCCCTGGGAGGGGGACAGGAGTCACACCCTGGGTGTGGATTGGGCCATACCACTGTTTTGGCCATGTGGGTACTGTCGGCCTGTTGGGACACATCTGTGAGCAAAGTAAGTTTAGGCGCTGCACAGATGGGGTCCACAGGTGAGCAGAAGGGTTTCCCATGGGTCAGCTTAGTGGGCCCTGAGAGCATGGATAGAGGGATCCAACTGGGTTCAGGGAGGCATAGAACGGGAATAAAACCCTGCTGTGGCGGGCCAGGTTCCATGTTCTATCGTCCCAAGCAGGGAAGTTCATTGAGGTATGGATTGGTCTACCCTGGCTTTAGGCTGGAAGGGGGTTGTGTTGGAGATGGCCCTTTTTGCTGGGTTATCCCTAAACCTTTTGCTTCCTCCTCCTATTTTTTCCTGACCTGCTGTTGTTGGTTTTAGGACTCTGGGCACTTTACCACTGCCAATCAGTGCTAAAGTGCATATTCTCTCTGTGTAAAATGTGTTATGGATTGGTGTTTCCATGATTGGCCTATTTGATTTATGTGTCAGTCCCTAGTAAAGTGCACTGCACGTGCCAGGGCCCCTAAATCAAATGCTGTTGGTGGGCTGCAGCAACGCATTGTGCCACCCACGCAAACAGCCTGTAAAGTGTAACTCTGGCCTGCCATTGCAGAGCCTGTGTGCAGTCTGGGATTGGCATGTCGACTTGGCAAGGGCACCCACTTGCCAGTCCCTAAACCTTTCCTTTTCTACATGTTAGTCACCCCTAAGGTAGTCCCAATATACCCCCATTGGCAGGGTGCATTGTATGTGAAAGGTAGGGCATGCCCTGGTGTGTGTGGCATGACCTTATTGTGAATTACAGCCTATTTCGTTTTTCAGTGTTGCAAGGCTACCTGTCCCCATAGGCCAGAATAGGCAGTTTGATTATAGCATCTTATAATTCTAACTGACCCTGGGAACATGGTAGAAATTCAAGTTTAGTATGCCTGAACTCAGAATGATAAAATACATCTTTTAGTGAAGTTGGTTTTAACTTTCTGTGTTTGAAAATACCACTTTTAGAAAGTAGGTATCTTCTTACCTAACCATCCAGCCTGCCTCTGCTAGCTTGTGTATTGTCTGTCTGGTTTGCGAGTGACAGGGGCTGGGGAGACTCCAGGAGACAGGGTGAGCCAGCACAGGGCTGAATAGACCTATCTACATGTAAAGTGGTGGGAGGAGTAGCACCTGGGCCTGAATAGGGCTGTGAATGCCTTCTACAATGCTGGCTCCACCTCCTGTGGTGTGTCTGATGACCCTGGCCCTCACTGACAAAGGAAGATGGTGCACACTGGCAGAATGCACCCAGAACTGGTTTGAACTAGGTACAGGACCCTCTACCTTCAGAGGACAAAGGATTTGCTAGTATAAATATTGGGGCCCAGACTCCAAGACTTTAGCACTCTTTTGGATCATGAAGACAGCCAAGTGGAAGAGCTGGAGAAGCTGTGAGGAGGAACTACCACGTTGCTGTGTGCTTTGCTTTGCTGTGTTGGCCTGCAGTGGCTGCTTCTGTCTTGGGCAGTGAAAGGACTGAACTGAACTTTCTGCAATCTACTTTTGTGAGTTTCTCCAAGGGCTTGAGGTAGAGCTTACCCCCTGTTCAGGAAATCTCAGGAACAGCAAAGACTTCAAGCTCAAAGCTGTCTACGACACCGCTGCCAACTCCATATCCTGACAGCACCGCAGAGGGCACCGGCGCAACGCGACCCTGGTCTCACCGATGCCTGCTGATGCCGCCACTGAGCCGCTGCTCGCACCGCGACCTGTGGGCACTGCACTCCGCACTGCCTCGCTTCATGATGACGCCTTGGTATCCCCGACGATGTCGCTCCACGCCGGCCTGGACGCTGCTGCTTGCAGTGATTGGAGGGCACCACTCGTAAAGTTACACAATGCACCACCCGCATGCTGCACCGCAGCCTTGGCCTACCGACGCCGGTGCCATCGACTCCAGTTCGTCAGCCGACGACAGCACTTCAGCAATGATGACGCAGCTGCTTGCATCGTGACCTGCCAGCACCATGACGAGCACCGCCTTCATCTCACACCGCGACCCTTGTCTCACCGACTATGCCATCTGACGTCGCCACCGAGCTGCTGCTCGCACCGTGACCTGAGGGCACTGTACGCCGCACCACTGCACTTCGCACCTTATCACCCGACGCCTGCCGATGCCAGCACTCCTGACTTCAACAAAGAGGAGTTCAATCTGCAACGTGCAAGAGTTCGAAGGCCCTGACGACCCCTGCACCGACCTACGGAACCGACGCCTGCGGACGCTATGTTTTGGAAGCTCAACGCTTCATTTCTGAAAGGTACTGTTTGCGGGTTTTCCTGACACCGTAGCTGGCCCGCGACGCCATGGTCAGCCAGAACTGTTTAGATTTGTTTTCTCACAATGCCGTGATAGCCCCAGATGGAGCTATTGACATCAAGGAACTGTTTTTCAAGGATACTTTGATAACTGAAGATTTTTAAGTACTGTATTGTGGATTTTTATCGTTTTGCTCTTGTCTTAAGTATATAAAAATATTGGATATTTTTTTTAAACTGGTGTGGTGTGCTTTTGTAGTGCTTACACTGTATTACTGTTGGTTATGTGCAAATACTTTACGCACTGCCTCTAAGATAAGCCTGACTGCTCGTGCCAAGCTTCCAAGGGGGTGAGAAGGGGTTATTTTAGGAGTGTAACTCCCTAATCCTGACTAGGAAGAAGGGTCCCTATTTGGACAAAAGTGCAAGCCCTTGCCAACTAGAGACCCCCATTTCTAACAGCCACCAATCGGCTGACCAAAGCTCTGTCATTTTTTCAAATAGCATAATCTCTGTTTTGGCGCTGTTTAATTGGAGATAGTTGATACCCATCCAAGCAGCGACTTCCCTCATGCATGCTGCAAATTTGCTTTTCACTTTGTCTGAGTCAGGGCCAAAGGAAATAAGGAGTTAAGTATCATCTGCATATGACACAATCTCACATCGCAGGCTCTCACGATCTGGGAAAGCAGCGCTACGTAGATGTTAATGAGAGTTGGCTTAAGTACGAACCCTGGGGCACTCCCTTGTTCATTTGCATCAGGCGTGACTTGAAAGAGTCAAAGCACACTTGCTGTGCTTCATTAACAAGGAAGTCCCTGAGCCAACATAGTGCCTTAACATGCAGCCCAGCCTTGTGAAGTCTGTGGATTAGGATGGGATGGGCGACTGTGTCAAATGCTGCTGACAGATCCAACAGCACCAAGATAATGGGGGTACCCACATGTAGTGGGAGCCTGGTATTGACAACCTCAGCCAGCAGAGCAGTCTACGTGCTGTGGAGCTCTCTAAAACCCGATTGTTAGGAGTCCACGAGGTCTTTATCCTCAAGTAAGGGTATGAGTTATTTATTAATAAACATTTCTAGAGATTTCGCAAGTAAAGAGAGATAGGAAGATAGTTGAAAAAACATTTGGATTTGCTGTACATTTTTTTAAAGCAGCAGAAATACTAGAGCAGACTTCCTTAGGCCCTTTAGCTGTAGTCAGAGAAAGGTTGTATAGATCTTTAACTGCTGGCACTAGACAGGTTGTTAAACTAACTGCTATCCTGGGAGGGCAAGGGTCCTGATGCGACAAGGGTGTGGACATGTGGACTACTTAATAGGAGATCATACTACTCCTGATTGAGTTCTTGTGGAATGTGCTGTCATCGCAGGACACACCTTTTGCCATAAGTGGGACTGTTACAAGGATGACATCAACATACCATTGTATTTCTTGTTTGATTGGTTGAATGTGAAAAAGCTGGTGATTCACATATCAAAACCTCTTCTGAAGTAGGCCTGTACATTGCAAGCATGACTTATGGAAAGGTGAAAATAGACCGGTGGTAGGCAGGGGCCTGTCATAAGTAAATGACACACATTGACAATATGGGTCAATGGAAAGAAGTATCAAGTCAAGGGGTCACTCAGTCACCATTCAAAATCTAGCAATCAGGGCTATTATTGTCAAGGTTCGCAGAGGATGGAGACCATAAAGTGCCACTTGGGGAGGCACCTGAAATGCCAAATTTTGATTATAATGGTGAAGAGGAAGGAGCTGACTTGCATCAAGATCTAATCAACAATGTTTTCTCGAGGGTTAGTCATTGTACGTGGGGGAAATGGCGGCCGCTAGCTAGTAGCGGTCGCAGGCTCGGAATCTCGCTCCCCCAGCAAGTACTGCAGAAAACAGCATGGACGGATGAAATCGATGCAAAACTCATACCCGGATGTGGTGGGACTGCTTCCATGACTTTCCTTTTTGGCTCTCGGCGCTGCGTTGCGGTCTGTTTTCTCGGCGGTTCGGGTCCCGGCATTCTCGGGTCTCGGCGCTGAGGCGGCGGCCAAAGGAGGAGGAGTGGCGATTTGCGGAGGTTGGTGACTGGAGGCTGCAGTGATTCAGGTGGGGGTGCGGGACATGCTGGAGGGCTTTTCCCTGTTTTGGCTGTTCTGGATGGGGAGGACGGCGCTGGAGCGGTTGCACTGACAGACTGCGGCCAGAGTGACAGACTGCAGCCGTTTCGGGCAGGGTTAGGCTCGTTTGCACTGCTCTCTCCTCTTTTTGCTTTCTACTTGGTTTGTATGCCCTGACTCGTGCTTTTTTCTGTGATTTCCGGATTTAGCTGCAAAACATGAGCGGCTTATAGTCAATGCCTGGCGGACTGTCTGTTGTGTCCCCCGCTGGTTTTGGCGTGTTTGAAACTCCTACTCCAATACTGTGTTGGGGTTTTGACACAGAGGTGACGGCGAGAGAGGGGGTGGCGAGCCGTGGGGGACGATGGTCTGAGGCCGCATTGAATTTGGCACAGAGGAGAGGTTACGCGGCAGGAGCGGGTTTGAAAAGGAGCTCGGCACCGGCACTTTCCTTTCCTTGTCTGTTTTTGAAGCGGGGTTCCAAATTCTTTCAAGCTGCTAAACCAGGAAGCAGAGAATTGGAAGGAGTAGAAATAAACACTCTGGAGAACCACAAAGAATTGGAATTAAATGTATGGTCAACCTCGATGAGCACGGTAAGGAGAAGGGGACAGACTGGGATTCTGAATTAAATCTTGAACGTGGGGTGGAAGAACAAGAGAAAAAAAACGAGAGACTCCCCACGGAATCTAGTAGAATCAATAGATATACATTAAGAAGTAGGGACATCTGGGGCTTAAATAAATCACAGGGCGCTATAGCCAATAAAAACCTGACCTCCCCAGGTCTTCCGACAGAGCAGTCTAAGCCCGGAGAATTAAAGCCAGCTAACACTACCTTAAATATAAAAAACTCTCCAAACCTCCTAATTAAAAATTCAACTAGAAAAGAACGAAAGAAAATACTTAAAAACAAACCAGGAAACACTCGAATAACTCCATCCCGAGATCATATTTTAAGGTACAGGCCCTACATTCCCCCCAAAAAGATCTAAACCATTTACCAACACCTAATCAAAGCTTATTAGTTGGGGATCAAAAGCCGGTAAACTCTTACCAACCCCTGAATATGAACGAGAAAGGGGGAAGAAAGGACATGAATCCAATATCCCTGGAAAATAGGTATGAATTTTTGTCACAAGAAATTAATGAACTGATTGATGAGTCACCATCTGTTCCCCCCTTGCCCAATTCCGGAAGAACCGCTCTAGAAAAAGTTGCCACACAGGAAGAGAAGGGGTTTTCAGAAGAAATAGAGGTAGCTGATTGTTCAAATGTAGAGCAGGTTATGGGAGTTACCTCCCATACTGAGGGGTTATTAAATACATTACTTACAGAAATAAGAGACAAGTTTGCAATCTCAGAAAGTAATCAACTGAGAATACAGACAGTCTGTGAGACCCTCGAATCCAAGATGAACGCTATTTCCGAAAGGGTGGGGACAATGGAACTAGTTGTTGAAGATTTAGTAAAACAAGTCGACAAAAACACCCAAGATATCCAGAAATTAAAGGGTGAGGATAAGATGATAAAGGATAAACTGGAAAGTCTAGAAAATGTTTCTAGGAGGAATAACATTAGACTGCTAAATGTTCCAGAAGATGAAGAAGGTGGAGATATATGGTCATTTGTAATCAATCTTCTAGCAGAGCTTCATGTGGATATTGATAAAATGACCCTTGAAGCTGATATACAAAGAGTCCACCGGGACCCTTTTATAAAAAAACCTGGAAAGAAAAATCCCAGGAAAATTCTGGTTGACTTTAAATCATATATGTCAAAAGAAAAAATCCTAGCAGGAGGTTTAAAGGCGGGGGTCAATAAAAAGGCTGGATGGACATTTCGTATCAGATCTGATATATCCCACATCACTCAAGAAAAACAATGGGAACTGGGAAAATCAATGCAAGAATTGAAGAAATTGGGTGCTACAGCAAACCTCCGTTAACCTGCTTCCCTTAAAGTTATGTGGAACAATAAGATGTTTAACTTTAAAGATCCAGAAGAAGCCAATGCCCTTATAAATAAGATAAAGAATTCATCCGAATAAGAGACTTTGAATCAAAAAGCTGGGAAAGAGATAGAGCCTAAACTTTAGAGGAGCTCCTCTAATAGTAGAAAGGGGGGTTCCCCCAAGGGGTGGGGGGAGGGATGCACACTTAAAATGTAATAAAACAAGGTTTTTATTAGAACACTGGGTGGGGGAGCATGTGGGAGAAAAAAAAAAAAAACGTCCTCATTTGACAAGGTCAATTCAAAAATCTCTAACCTTTTTTCTTTTATATGTACAATTTCCTAATAGAGGCAATTATATAAAAATCTATGCCTAAAAAAGATGAAGCTAAAGACCTGGGGGTCATGTCTTGGAATGTAAATGGATTGAGGGTTCCTTCGAGAAGGAAAAGAATATTAGAGTATATAAAGCTATCAGAATGTAAGATTTTCCTTGTTCAAGAATCCCACTTATTGAAAGAGGAATGGACTATGATGTTACAACAACAGAAATGGATTGAATACTGTATTTGCACAACACAATCCTGTACAGTGAAAGTTGTAGCCATCCTAGTTAAAAAAACAGCATCAGCAATATTGGGGGAATGTATAGTTGATACGCAGGGGAGGTGGGCTATTGCCAAATTAAAAATTAATGAGGTGTGGATAACTTTTGTAAGTTATTACGGACCAAACGTGGATGATCCAGCCCCCTTATATACTTTACTTCTACATTTAACTGAACTCAGTGATTCTATAGTATTAGATCCAGGTCAAGACTCCACCGCACGTAGTGTAGTCTCCAACACACAAAAAATGAGAACAGCTATAAGACAACTAATGGCTGATATAGGATTGGTGGACATTTGGAGGGAGATGGCTAATAGATCTAAAATAAAAGGACGGAAATTTACATTTCATAATGAAAAATGTGGACATCGGTCAAGAATTGATTTTTTCTTAGTGGGTACTGCAGTGAGTAGGAATGTTATCCAAATTAGTCATGCTCCTGAGCATATGTCAGACCATTCGGCAGTTATTCTAAAAATAGCTACACATAATGCTCAATTAACACGGAGGTGGGCTATTAATAGGACACTACTATTAGAAAGCACTATAATCGAAAAGCTAAAAGCAGAGACTAAAGAGTTCTTTGATATAAATCTTAATTCTGCCCCAATACAAACAGTTTGGGATACATACAAGGCTTTCTTGAGGGGTTTATTAATAGCTATATCTTGCTCACAGGCCAAGAAAACAAAAGAAGATATTAAGAAATTAGAGAATGAGATACATGGATGTCAAGAAAACCTTGAAAAGGAACAGGGAAATCCAAATATCTTAAAAAATTTAATGAATGCAAAACATAAGCTCGCTGATTACCTAGAGACCATAATTAAAAAAAAGTGGGATGCTAGTAAACTAGCTCACCACGAAAATGGAGAGGGGTGTAGCAAACTTCTCGCTTGGAAGACAAAAACTGACCAAACGAGAAATTGGATAAAGGACCTCCGAAATGTAGATACTGGCAACATAATAACAAATGATACTGAAATTGAGGAGGCCTTCGCCCAATTTTTTGAAAATTTATATACGGAAGAAAAAATAATTGAGGAAAAGAGTATTAATGAATTTCTATCGGAGTTGACTCTTCCCTCACTTCAACAAAATGAAAAAGAACAAATAAATTGCCCCATAGTTGTGGAAGAAATAACTCAAGCCATTAGGTTTTTAAAAAAGGGTAAAGCAGCAGGCCCAGACTCCATTCCGAATGAGATATATAGTCTATTAAAAGAAGAACTGACACCTATTCTTTCTCAACTATTCAACTCTTGCTTTTTAAAGGGTAATACCCCCCCCGCGTCATGGGAAGAGGCGACTATCACAATCCTGTTAAAACCAAACAAAAACCCACGAATATGCGAGTCATATAGGCCTATCTCCCTCCTAAATTGTGATCATAAGATCTACACACAGATTATCACCAAACGCTTAAATAAAGTGATGGGTTCGATCATACACCCAGATCAAAAGGGCTTCATGAAAGTGAGACAGCTCAGTGAATTAGTACAGGACCTTATAGGAGCTATAGATATGGCCCAAACATACAAGACCTCTTTGGCAGTAATGACTTTTGACGCTGCCAAAGCTTTCGATCGGGTCAATTGGACATTTTTGTTCAAAGTGATACAACGTTTTGATCTGGGTGAAACAAGTATGACAGCAATCAAAGCCATCTATAAAAAACCCTCAGCAAAAATGTTGGTGAATGGGAAATTAACTAGATCCATACAGATTGGAAGATGGACTAGACAATGCTGCCCTCTTTCCCCGTTACTTTTTAATATGTATATGGAACCACTGGCATATAAGCTGAGAACTAGCCAGAATATTATTCCATTTAGATGTAATGGATGGGAGAAAAAAATCAGTTTATATGCGGATGACCTTATCATCTTTTCAGGTGACCTAGAGACATCATACACAGGAATTTGGTCTGAATTAGAACATTTTGGTAGGGTTTC
Source organism: Triturus cristatus (assembly GCF_964204655.1). Taxonomy (NCBI): domain Eukaryota; kingdom Metazoa; phylum Chordata; class Amphibia; order Caudata; family Salamandridae; genus Triturus; species Triturus cristatus. Next base: position 855,439,220 of record NC_140589.1, read on the forward strand.
AGGATATTTACTTAATCAACAAAAGACAGAATTAATTAAATGGAACACAAATTTCAAAAGTATCTACACAAAAAAAGAAATAAGGTATCTGGGGATACAGATAGCTCAAAATATTGATAAAATTGCACAGATAAACTTCGAAAAAGTGACAAAAAAAGTACGTTCTCAATTACAAACTTGGGGAGCGTTGCCTATCTCCTTTCTGGGCAAATCTAATTTATTAAAAATGTCAATCCTTCCTCAATATACATTCCTATTTAATACCATTCCCTTCGAGTTCCCAAGAGCCTGGTTTAGGAAGGTACAAGGGCTTTTTTCAAGCTTCATATGGGGAAATAAAAGCCCGAGAATAGCCCTGAAAAAACTGAGAAAAAAAGGAATATGGAGGTATTGCAACCCCTGATTTATACCTATATTTGTGTGCGTTCCAGTTAAAAAATTTCCGACAATTGATGATTGAAAGTTCTATGTTCTTGCCTCTCTATAAGGCGCTTACCTTTCCCAACAAGCTGGATGTTTCCTTCTGAAATTTGGTCATCCAAAATTTTTCAAAAAAGATTCTGCTATCTGCAGTAAAGCTTTGGTCCCAGGTGAGCCGCCTTTTAAAAATTCCTTATTATAATGATATTACACCAGTTTGGGACTCTCCGGGGGCGCCCTTGTGTCTGGAGGATGCTCTTGCAACACCTTTGATGAGATGTGGAATTAATACCTGGGGTCAACTTTTATTTGAGGCGGAACTTATATCCTGGTCCCATACATCTGTAATCTGTGAAGATCAGGTATCAAAGTTTAAATACTATCAACTGTTAAGCTGGACAAAATCTTCTAGAAAAGATTTGGAAGGAAATTCGAACTTGGCTTTAAAGATATCCTCTCGACAAACACAAGTAAAAGAAGTGGCAGAATGGCACTGGCTACTTGCCCAAAATGGGGAAGAGGAGCAGGTCTCATTCATGGAGACATGGAGGAAAGACCTACCGGATGAAGATCTCGAAAATATAGGGCAAGTATCTATGTCTTCTTTATGGTCTTGTATAAATGCTGCCCCCTTAAAAAAGAATCATCTCTTCACAGTCCATAAGGCTTATTGGACTCCTCAGAGATTATCGAAAATGCGAAGCCGTGAAATCAAGAAATGCCCTAAGTGTGGAGAAGATAGGGCAAACGAGGTCCACATGTTCTGGAGCTGCCCGGTAATACACGTCTTTTGGAATAATGTGGGTAAGACCATATCAGATATTATGGGTTCAGATATAAAATTAACAACTATGTCGGTAATTTTTGGGCTATTCCCAAGGGAAGCAGTTGGAGGGGTATTAACAAAAAGTCACCAAGCTTTGTTTTTTACTTTGATTCTACTAGCTCGAAGGGAGCTTTGTATTAAATGGATTCTGTCCTGCCCTCCCAAGAAGGAAGAATGGATTCATTCCATTCAGATGGTACCCTCCTTAGATCAAGCTGGTGAAAGTACAAAAAAAAAAAACATTGGGAAATTTGGGATAAATGGGTGGAGACAGGAGTTAGCTATATATAAAGTTCCTTTTTTTTTTTTACTTTAATGTAATTTTATTGTATTTTCATGATATCTGTTCTTGGTTTTGATCTTTGGGTCCAATGATTAAGAATATGCCACACAAAAAAGCCTAGGGAGGGAAAAACTTTTTTTTCCCTGAGGAGGGAATTGTGGCTCTGCCAAACTCTCAAGACAAAGGTTGAGGCTCATATGAGTATTTGAATGTTCGGATCTGGAGCTATAAGGCATCCTTTCCTCCCTTCGGGGCATGACCAGACCGGTAAAAACTTGCCTTTAAATGTTCTAAAAATGGGTCAGAGAAACCTCTCTATGAGTTGGAGCATATTTTGGTTAAATGAGGACAAAAAAAAAAAAAATACAATGTTTGGTGAAATGTCATGACTTTCACTGTTACAGCAACTCCCGTGGTGATGATGAGAGGAGTATGTTAGGACAAATTATTAGGAAGGTCAAGCTCTGGAGAACCCAGGTGAAAGGTTTTGATGCATGGTCATTTTATTTGTGTTGGTTTGTCTTGCTTTGATTTTTGTCAAGGACTATGTTCTCCAGAAGTTGACTTTGTGAATTGTATTATATGTGTGGTTTGATAGCTAATTTTTGTGATTTGGTCGGTTTTAGGTACCTTTACCATGGCATCTTCATTTGGACAGTTCAGACTTGTGACATTTACAGGTACCCAATGCTGGTTGGAAGTACAAAGGTGACATGGGTTGTTCCTGAGAATGACTGTCACAGGCTTTGGGTGTACAAATCCTGTACCAAGACCGTTTGCAATCATATGATGGAAGTTATGAGGAATCCTTTGGACTTGTTCCTTGTTGCGTTATGGTCCTAATGTAATATGCGTGCCATCATGTGCTCCAACAAAAGTTTGTTGTGGGGCCAAAATATGCTATACTCCCTTCACATTGGCTGAATCCTCAATGTGTGTCAACTGTATGTAGTTGTTGATGTGTCTCCCCATTGTAGGCCAAAGTGCTTGTGACGCACCACTGAAATTTGAATGTGACATTCCACGAGATGCTGCAACAATTTATTGGAATGATCCTGTGATCAGAAAATGTAGTACTGCCATGTGTTTGTCTATTGGTGTTATTGATATGGGATTCCTTTTGTGAGCTAGGCGATATGGCTCCAGGTGAATACATTGACCAATTTTATTTTGCTTATTCAATAGAAAATTGTCTGATGTGTACCCTACTTCCATGTCGTTACGGTCTGCAACAAAAAATGTGATCACTGGCACAAAATATTTGAGTCATGTATGATGTGCTATGTTTCTGACATAATGGCAGCCTATTGTTGGTACACTGGAATAAAGATGGGATTTGAGAATACACCTGCATGTATGTGATGGTGAGACATGGTTTTGATCCTGAGCTAAACATTCTGAACATTGCAACATATCCATTCTTACACAAGCTGATATTTTTAACATAGTTAGGTTTTGATAGCGGTACATATAAATATTTCTAGGTGTATGATATACTACAGCAGACAATGAGTTTCAGACAAGTGGATTTATTTAAGTGAACAATGAGAAAATAAATGTTGTGCAAAACCATACAGGAAAACAGAAAAGTTAAAAAGTCAGTCATGTTGAATGAAACCATAGTTGTAGATGCCAAATCGTTTGAAGTGCAATGTTCAAAATACTACCCCAGCAGAAAGGCAAATGTGTCTAGAAGTAGTCCACAGAGTGAATGTGTTACACACACAGGAGGAAAATAGGTTCAAGCTATCTTGCTGGCCGTGGTGAACGTCTTGCCATCTGCACCTCCTGGTGATTTGCTTGGACGTCCTGGCTTGCCAGTGTGGTGGTAGGAATCCATAGCTGTGGGGAAAGGGTTGTCTGCAGGAGTGTCTTCCTCTGGTAGGGCCTCTCTTCCTGTGGCTGCTGCAGATGGTAATGGACCTGATGTTATTGAACCACAGGAAGATGTAGATGGTCCTAGAAAAGCCCAGAATAGGTATGTGTGAATGTTCTGCAGCTCCCCAACTGGTTAGCCCATGATGGTATTATGGGCCTCCATCTCATGGTGTACTTTGCTTTGCACCTAATTCATCTCCTGGATTTCAATGAGTACCAGGCTCATCCCACCTTGGGACTCCTCTGCGCGCCCACAGTTACCGTCCCCTACTCCTTACCCCATGAGCCTGTAACCTTGGCTCAGGGTGTCCTCTCCCACTGGGCCCTGGCTTCTCTCTGGCAGAGGTGGTGATTGTCACATCAGGATCCTTGACTGGGGGTACACAATGGTTGAAACTGGGCTAGGTACACAGGTAATGGGGGCTGAGGTTGGCTGAGTTGTTGCAGCTGGGGTAGGAAGTATTATTGTGGCCGAGTGAGACTCAATGTTGATGTCTACTCAGGCTGACCAGATGGACCAGCACCATCATCCTTATCCCGATCACCAGGAGTGTGTCACACTCTTGGTATGGTGTCACTCATTCCATCAATTATTTCAGTTGAGGAGACCAGAACAACATAAAATAGGCAGAAATATCTCTGAGTAGAGAATTTTATGTACACTGCTCACTACATGAGAAATGTACATCAGTTGTAATATGTGAGACAAGTGAGAATGGGCAAACTCACAATTTCATCTTGTTTTGAGTTACAGAAACAGGGCCTCATAGTAGTTGTAGTCATTTCAATCTCTACTTTCCAACACTTGCAACATAACTGTTGCCAAAATAAAGTTGGGATGGACCATTCATTTAAATATTAACACATTTTTTACAGTAATACACTTACAGACAACATTACAACATGTGGCATTGTTACGATCACATTCGTGTAGAACGCTGTCAGGTACAAGACGATGTGGGTATAAGAACTAAACTACGTTTTCCACCATGCTCGAATTCACTTCCGGGTCCAAAGGTGAAGTACTTCCGGTTTTGGCGGGGATTTAATGGACGCTGGTGCGACCGGCTGCTGTAGATTATTCAATGTTGGTTTCAATGTCGGATTGATGAAGAAAGATGCGTGTGGAGCATCTCCTTTGGTTCGGTAAGGGTGCCAAGGTTTCACAACTTGTTGGATTTGAGGTTCGTAGTGTAATAATAGTCTGTTCTCATGGGTGAGGAAACCCGTTAAAAGTATTGCTCTCTTCTCTCTCCTCCTTGAGGCCAATGAGGATTAAGCTGGCGGTTGGGAGTATGGAGAATGGAACTTTTGTGTAATTGACTTGTTCTTGTTTCTGGAGAAAATTACCAAAAGCTTGTGGGGGGAAAAGATATTGACATTTGGTTGTTAAGTAACTGCCAAGTAATTAACCGAGGATTCTGTATCAAGAACAATCATTCTTAAAGACTTGGGTTTATCTTGAATTGCCATTATTTTCTGAGTATTCAGGAACTCGTGGATTCTGTTTGTGGATTCCGATGAGGCAAAATCTATCATGATATTTAGTTAAAGCATCAAGAGCTCTTTTTACATATATTTTCTTATGTGTTTCATGCCTAGTTGCTAACAGGGATCTACTAAGGATAGATGTTCTATTCCCTGGTATATAAACTTGTGGTAATATCCTGTCTTTCATTTATTGGACTTACTCATACGATATATTCCTACTGAATTGGAACAGATGAAGTTCCCAAACTTTTCCAGTGATTACTGTGATTCTTGGTAGAGTTGTTCCTGTTGTTTTCATTTACAGGTACATAAGAGAAATAGGAGGTGTAGGTTACAATATTCTGTTATCACTCTCAGGGGAGTAGTGAGAAATTAATTGCATGTTCTTTTGTTTTACAGATCTCCCTCTCCACTGTTCCCTTCGCTTGATCCTATGAAGATTCTGAGCTATTACAGCCTACAAAATTGAGACGATCAAGAGGTGGACCCAATTGTGAATCATTCCAATCCTGAGGTATAGATGGAGAGATGACAGGCATGTAAAGGAGATAGATACATGTGATCTTACATGCAACAATACACATTAAAAGAGACAAACCAATATTTCTTATACTTTGAGGATTGCATGTTAGGAAACTACGTACACAACACAATGGAAAAAGTTGAGTTGAGAGCAGACAGGACATAGAAGTATTGTTAAACTTAGGGCCCGATTCCGATCTCGCTAAGAAAGCCCTCTGTACGACTCATATCTGGAGGGCTTTCCGAGTGAAATGTACTTCAGGAGTCTGAACGTGCGAGTACGATGCATCCGTATGCTTACGGACTCAGTTCGCTCGGACACCTATTGAACTCGATGGGAGAACTGTGTACCGATGCATACACAGGCTGCATTAGCAAAAATGGGTGGGTAGGGAAAAGTGTACACCGTGTGGTGGGCACCATTTCCCCACTGTGTGTGCTTGGATCAGGGGGACTTATGGGCACCGCCCTGTGACAGATTCGGAGGGCCCAGGGTGGAGGGTGGCCTGCTACGTCCCCCCGAAGTACAATTTCAACAGCCGTTTCTTCTCGCTAAGACCGAGTCAATGCGGCTGTCTGAATTGTACATCATACTCGCTCGGTCAGAATCCAGCTCCATTGCACGGCACGATTTGGCTGCGAACGAGTCGTACAGGATCGGGTTCGGAAACAATTCTGTTGGTGCGTATGCGATGTTCGCATCGTACTTGGTCGTTCGGACCTGTATGCGATTCGGTCGGAATCAAGGGCCACAAATCACATCCGGGAAAGCCAAATCCGATTCGGTGGCCTTCCGAACGTCCCATAATGTGGTTTAATCTACCAGACTTCACTCCCCCAGGTATTCCTGTCAAGTCTTCAGAATGTAGGATTTGCAAGACCTCTCCCCACTGTAAAATTTTTATTGGTGTGCTGGGAGGACCACCACCAGTCCTCTGGGCATCCCAGTGCTGCTTGGAGGTCAGGGAATACACCTTACCCGTCAGGTCATCATTCCCTTCCCAATTTCCTTCTATGTATGCACAGGATGGTACCTACAGCATTCACGCTGTCTACTATTCTGAACCTCATCTCCCCTTTCTGACTGAGAGTAATATGTTGGACTTTGGCTCCAAACAATTGTGGCTCTACTCTTATGATTTCATCCACCATGATTGAAAAATATAGATTTGCTTGCATTTCCATTTCCCCAAATTAAAGTCACTGAAAATCCAAACCACAATACACTAACGGATGTAAAGAAAATGTGCAGAAAAAGTGTGTGGAATGTGGTAAAAGGGCTGGAGACAAAAAGGCCTGCCTTATTTCAACAAAATAATGACTCAAAATAGCTGTGCTGGGGTGAAATGGCAAAGGATCATGGTCAGAAATGGGGTACGTTCTATAATGTGATTTGCAGGTGTATCCACTTGGCAAATTGATATCAGGTGTGTTATATTTGTATACATTCAATGACCACTGTTATGGTGCTTTGCTAAGAGTGTCCCGTCACTGACCACTGCCGTCGGGGGACTGCCACAAGGGGACCCCCAGTACAACTCTGTTTTCATAACCAGGTTGGTGGGAACCGGTGGCCCTGATGGTTATGGAGTACGAATCGCCAACATTGCATTCTGTCCGGTCACAGGGGGGACGAACACTGTCGATGTGGTTGGTGGTTCTAGTTGCATGTATCCCCACCGAGTCCATGGTGTTCTTGAGACTGGCGCGGTATGGCGGTAAGACCGCAGAACTCTTAAATGGGCCCTTAGTTGCTCAATACACAGGGAGCACTCATGACCCTTACATCTTTAGAAATTATAGACTATCTGAGCATCTAGTAAGAATAGAGCTTGAAGGTAGATGGTTGATAGGTGAATGTCATTTTAATGTAACCTTTGTGTTAATTTTTGTGTATTGTTCATATATATCACATAACATTTTTAAACTTCTGGTGGCAGTGCATATGCATTAAGACCATGGATAATGATATCTTCACATGTTCGCCGACAGAAGCAAGGAAATCTTCACCATCATCAAAGATTTCACCATCCCCTACCAACTCCAGTAACATCACCCACTCACAAAACCTTTGCAACAAGCTCTCGGAATTCTTTTGTAACAAAATCCCCACCATATACAGCTATTCCTACCCTCAACTGAACCCGATCACTGTCGCAACTCAACTTTCCATTATGGCTGAAGTGCACACCCAAATATTGTGCCCCACCATCATCACCATCCAATTGGTGCTTCCATGAAGACCTTCCACTCGGGGGCTCCAACTGACCTGAGCCCCCACCTCACTTTCACCAAAGCACTCTTAACAATCACCGAAGCACTAACATCCATCCTCAATACCTTTATTGATTTAGCCACATTCCTGGACACCTGAAAATCTGCCACCGGCATATCCCTGCTCAAGAAACCATTTGCTGACACAGCCACACTGTCCAACTAAAGACCCATCTCTCTCCTACCATACTCTGTAAAGGCCTTAGAGAAACTAATTCAATCAATGCCTCACTGACCACCTCAGCTACCACCAGCTCCTAGATGCCACGCAGTCCATATTCAAGTCCAACCACAGTACAGAAACAACACTCATAACTACCAAAGATCACATCCGCATGGTCCTTGAAGAGACACAGTAGCTCTAATTCTCCTTGACCTATCTGCAGCCTTTGGCATGTTCTCAAACCCTATCCTCATCAGATGTCTGCACAAGATTGACATCCAAGCACCCGTTCTCTGCTGGATCTGCTCTTCCTAACAGATAGAATACAAGCTGTCACCATGGCAGCTTACTCCTCTGAAGATGCAAACTAATCTGTGGAGTGCCTCAATGTTTATCAATCAGTCCCACCCTCTTTAATGCATACATGTCACCTTTGACCAATGTCATCTGTGAACATAACATCGGCATTCTCTCCTATGCCAACAGCATGCAATTCAAGACCCCCAGCATTAGAAACAAGTTCAATGTCTGCATGACCAAAGTCGCAAACTGGATGAAAGCCAACTGTCTCAAGCTTGGATCCAACAAGAGAGGATTAGTAATATTTGGCAAAAACGCTTCACCTTAGGAGCCCAACTTGTGGCCAGCTGAATGTGGATCCACATCCAGCACCCATGCCAGAAACCTCAGAATAATCAATATCAAACTAGACATGACTGCACAAGTCAATGCTGTCACTGCATCCTTCTTCCACACCTTGAAGATGCTGAGGAACATCTTCCAATGGCTCAGAAGCAACACAAGAAAAACTATCACTCATGCCCTAGTTACCAGATGTTGGACTACAGGAGCACCTGCTACACTAAGATCACCAAGTAACTAACTAGAAGAAAAGAAAACATCCAGAACTCAGTCGCCAGATTCATACTCAACCTCCCACACTGAATTCACATCAAACCACACCTCAGGAAGCTCCACTGGCTCTGGATGCCAAACAGTCTAATTTCAAACTCCTCACAAACACATTCAAGGCACTACACAACTTAGGCACCACCTACCTGAACAGTTGCATCTCCTTCTACCAACCTCACAGACAGCTCTACTCCACAGGCTACTCACACACATCACATACATACACAGAACCAGATCAGTAGGACGGGTATTCTCTTACATCACTCCTAAAGAGTGGAATGGCCTCCCGCTCCACATGAGAGCCTGCTCCTCTGATTTTGAATTCCGCAAGATGCTAAAGACCTGGCTTTTTCAACTAACCAACTTACCATAATCAGGGCTAGGCACAAACACCTGCTCAGTGCCAGTATCCCCTTGTGGCTGACAGTGTGCATTACAAAATAAACATACCAAAGGCAGATTCTGATGAGTGCACAAACGTGGGGGTACTGTGGATTATGATCCAGCAACTTGTTGTAAAATCATATCCACATTTTTAATTTTCTTTTATTGAAGCATCTGAAAGAGACATCCAATGGATCCTGCAAGTGATGAGTCAGATGAAGATGATGTTGAAAATCCCCAATAAACAGAACTCAAAAGGCAAGATGCTGCCAGAACTGCACAGGGACTTGTGCTCACGAAATATGTGACTAACAGCAACTTTTTAGGTAAACATCACATTCATAGTCTCAAAGAATGATCAAGCAAAATATATGGATTTGTAAATACATTTTTGTTCTGTTATTCACAGATTCAATTGAATAACATTTTAATTTGTAGCATATAATTCCAAGTTTGTAAAACACTTTTTGGTTCAAAAATAATAAAATATTTCTTGTTAAAGTTCAAGAAATAATATAAAGTATCTGCATTTCTATTTGTGCCTTTGTCATCTAGTAGTTGGTTTTTCTGTGGAGCATCGTGTGGCCATTCCTTTTCCTTCTCCACTGCGGCGTGCAGAGTGCCTTGGTGTTGCAGACCCACCAACAGAAATGCTCACCTTTGAGCCCTTTTCAGTTTCTCCAAACACACTTGGTGCCCTAATTCCTGTACTAGAAGCTTGCATTTCCTTTGAAGTGCCTATTATTTGAGCTAAGTTCAATACTACATCACAACTGTAGTGGACTAGCCCTATTTGCTTGTTTGCAGTTCTTCGACACAAAGTTGACCATCCAAATGACTGAATGCAATTGTTCAGGTGTCTCTTTAGATGCCTGTGTGCTGCAGAATCATCAGGCAGTTATGTACAGAAATCCATTATAGCCATTGACAATTCATGAAAGCCAGAATTAATGATAGGATTTTATTTCTGAGATCGTTCTATCTAATTTTGTCACTCTTCTACTCAATACTGTGATGGTTCTACACTGTTTTCTTTGAATTTTCAGTGTTAATTTTTGCAATGCATGGCATGATCTCTTGCTTCACTACATTTGGGCCTTTTTAGTTATGACTAATTAATTTCTTTCTCTTTTAAATAATGGAAAGGGCAGCATAGGGGTAGCTACAGAAAATGCAGTTGCTGACAGAGTTGTTGGTGGTTCAGTTACAGCAGGGATTGTGAGTTGGCTGCTAGGTGGAAGAACTACCTGTATATTACTAAGGGTTGCAATCTCTGTTGTTTCTGCTTCTTTATGACAGGACTACATCATCTGTTTCTGTTTGGATTGTTACAGTAGGGTAAGCTGTCGTAATTAAAATATACTATATTTAATTTTATTGTAACACTGTCTTCAGTGACTCAAAATGTATAAAAGTGTGCTACTTACAGTATGTTACCTGTAGTTAAGTGACATCCTATTTTTTATGCAAATATGTTTTTGGTACATCATGACGGTTTTAAAGAAACATTTTGAATATGTATTTAAATGCTTGGGTATAAGACATACGGATTCTGTTACCCACAATATATTGCAGAACTGTATGTGAAGACCTGATGTGGATTACTTGACTCATTTAATTGTACATTTAAAAAAATCTATTTTTGCAGTATGTGCACTATTATAATAAACTTGTGAACACATCTATGGCCCTGTTTGTATTATATGAAATTAAATTATTGAAAACAAATAATACAAATTTATATTAACTCCACAATATTTTCAACAATTTACCTGGAGTATTAGATACAGGGGCTGATGTGCCTGTGGGTGGAAACACCTGAGATAGATTCAAGCTGGAAAGGGCTGTCTACTAATTCTTCTATAGAGGTGGAGCATAGCTCTGTATTTGGTCCCCTCCTGTAGATGCAGCCTTCTGTCTCCTTGCCAGTTTTTCTTTTGTGCGGGAACACAGATTTTGCAATCACTTCTTAATTTCTTCCATATATCTTTTTTGGCACCCACATCATTTTTTCATTGCTGTATCCTGCTCCAAATTCATTTTCTTTTGTTAGCATTAGATAGAGGATTTACCAAACAGCTTGTCATGCTCTGAGACACACTCATTGACAAGAATTTCAAGCCCTGGGTCACTAAATGTGATTTTCCTTTTCTGTCTAACCTCCTCTTGTAGCTCCTGGTTATACATGGTAGCTACAGTTCCTCCTTTGCTAGCACTGAGCTTATCTCTTTGCTTTGCACTTGAAACTAACTAACCAAGGGGCATATCAACAACAACCGGCGATAATTATCGCTGAGCGCACTTAGCGTTTGGATAATTATCGCCGGCTAGCGCCGATTTTTATCACCGAGATAGCGTTCAATTAGCAACGCTTACCTCATCAGCGATAAAAATCCTAGCGCTGACTGGCTAACTGGCTGACTGGCTAACGTGAGATTATCGCTGGAAACCCAGCGATAATCTCACGTTAGCTAGTTGATAGGGACTCACAAACCATGATATCCACCTTCCATAGGATATCATGGCTAAGTCAGTCCTGAAGCAGGCGTAAGGAAAGTAGCGATAACAGGGGTTATCGCTACTTTTCCTGACGCTATGCTTCATAGCGTGGGGCTTGATGATAGGAGAAATGTCGCTTAGCGACATTTCTCCTGTCATGTCAGGTCAGGAATGCCCACTTTGCATCTCATTAGAGATGCAAAGCTGGGCATTAGGAATCCCTACGCTAACGCAAGTTTTCACGCGTTAGCGTGAGCTTGCTAATTAGGCGATAAAATTATCGCCGCTTTTTGGCCGAAAACGGCCGCAAAAGCGGCGATAATTTTGTATCGCCGGCTTGTTGATATACCCCTAACTTCTTGGAATGGATGAGGTCATCATTGCCTGCCAGTGAGACAGTTCCTATTTGTTACTCTTACTTGCAATCTGTGATTTGCTATTTAGAAATTGTGAATGATATTGAAACTTTAATTCAAGAACGTACAGGTAAGTAAATCATATTTACGATTCATAATTTGCAATTAGGTATTTCTCGCCATTTACCAATAGCAAAATATTGTTTTAGAATTTTAGGCTCCTAGGCTTTGGCAAGGATTTGCAACTAGCCACTGTGTAGACATAAACACATAAACCACTGCACATGTTGTCCTCTTTCTTTACTCGTTACTACTCAAAATACTACTCAAAATAAATCCAACTGTGCGCTTTTTTGGTCAAGCACAATGAGAAGTGAGCAAAAGATCCATTGCCTTTAAAATTCTGGGCAATGCTGCTGTCATATATGTTGTTCTTCATAATCAATGTCATTAATGAAGTCATTTGAGTTGTTATCTACTTTATCATTGATTACATTATTTTGTTGATTATTTTTTATTGATTTTCACAATATCTTATTAACAAGGTTACAGTGCATTTTGATATATGACATATTAAGAAACGTTAGATACATGGCAAAGTACAGGCATAAATGTACAAGGTTAACACTGAGTACAATATTCCTGTTCTGCAAGGGGGCAGGAAGCTCAACATTTAAATTTCCTACAATCTCTGCAATATCCTGGTAGTCCCGGGTGTTCCCCCTCCATCCCATCCACCACAGGGGCGTGTTGTTGCGACGGTGAAATACCACCAGTGTCCTGTGATGCCTGCAGGTAGGAATGGAATGGTTGCCATATATCGAGGGGCCTGGCAGCGGGTGGCTGTAACAGTGCATATATGTTTCAGTTTGCATTGCAGTAGGTCATGCTGCACAGCCATGAGTGTAACGTGGGTGTGCGTTTACTGCCCCAATTAATAGCACCTTCGCATTTAGCGATGAGGAGTGCAATGGCGACTAACCATCGCTTGGATTTAGGGTGGTCGTGTGAGTACCAAAGCATTGACATCAATGGCGTGGGTGTGAGCTCCATCTCTATCATACAGGAGCTTTCCCCACAGACTACCATCCAATAGCCTGGTATCTTGGTGTATATCCAAGTAATGTGTGTGAAGTCCGCCTCTGGGGAACGACATCTGGGACAAGAATGCGAACGAGATCTGTCAATACGATGTAATTTGCTGGGTGACATATATGCTCTCCAAAGGAATTTAAAGTGCAACAGTTTGTGCCGGTGGTTAGGGGAGATGCAGCGTATTTGTGTGCAGCACCAACCCCACTGTGTATCGGAGATGGGGTGGCCAAGGACTCGCTCCCAAGCAGCTGCACCCCAGAGTCTCGGCAGGGGAGCATCGCCACTGCGGCCTTATACATTCTGGCCATAAGGTGACTCCCATCCCCATCTTTTATAATACCTGCTAGAATTGGGAACTCGGGGGATCTAATGGATAGCTAAAAGAAATTTGGCCGCAGGGCCCTCTGAAGCCCCTGCAATACAAAGTGATCCATAAATGTGGACTCGCGAAAGTGGGGGTCCTCCTTGTGTGAGAAAACATGACCCTTGGGGAACAGGTCACTAAATGTTACCAAATGAAATTTAGCCAGTGTATGCTTTAAAAGCGTCTCCTACAGAATTGGACTCTAGCCATTTCCTGCTAATGGTAATGCGTAAGAATACAATATGTGGGATCCAGTCACGTTGAGTAGTTTGCGCCATGCCCAGCTAATTGTGGAGAGCGTTTGAATATCGTGCGAGTCCTGAGGGAACCCAACCAGTGCTGGAGCGGGTAATACAAAATTTTGTATACCCCCTCATTCTGCATGTTTATATTAATCCGAATAATCAATTAATTGTAATATTATTAATCCGTTTGAAGTGATAACTCACCAATTATATTAACAAAAGAATTACACGTGGGGATTGCACCTTGCATGGCTATATTAATTGTAAACTGACTTGAGTACGCATATTAATAGTAGAAAACTAGAATATTGCATGTTATATGTCGCTTTGGTGATGTATTTGTGATTTATGCTTTATTTAGTGAGTATAAACCACTCTGAGTGTTGCTTCTGCTAGATAAATACACACACATATGGGTATTAGCAAAGGGATAACATTTTATTAGCCATTTCTATGTTTTAATTACGTTTTTGTGTTTCCTTTGCTTAAGTTGACCATTTTGGCCTAAACAAGACGGCTGAACGAGACGTTAAACGTGACTGCCCTGACAACACGAGGTTCTGGGTGAAGTGCGCAGGCATCACCACCAGCAGCAGTGGCGTGGACCTGACCTCGGGAGAACATGTACCCTTCAAGGACGCTCCGGGAACCTATCCAAGACCAAAGACAAAGCTCAATTTAAAAGCCGGAACAAGCAAGTTTGATGACTTCATCATTTGACACCATGAGAACTGTACCCCTCGACCCCAAGTGGACCAATCAAGACTTTCTAAACCCCGATCTTGATACTTTTTGACATTATTTTCATTATAAAAGTAGGTAGGAAATTGAGCTTGAAAAGGCTTTCGCTTGCTCTTCTTTGACGAACTCTATTTCCTCACGTTATGCTGACGGAGAGGACGGTGACACTGCTGGACAGCTGTTATCCTGAATCTTTGAGAGACTGAATTGCGGCCTAAACTTTGATGAATAAAATTCTTCTTGACTGACTGACTTAGAGGACAACTTTAGCCAGAATAGGTAAATATGATGCTCTGAAATGCTGATGATGATTTCTAACGTTCTTGCATTATTGCTTAGATAAAAAATAATTGATTAATTGACAAATGTGTTGTGTCGATTATTTAAGAAGAGGATTTAATGAGATTTAAAGACTAGATATATGACTGTGAAACTAAACCTGCAAACAACTAAATGATCCATCTCCTTATGAGAGGGATATCTTAGGTCTGAGGTCAATGTGTTTAGTGTAAAGTAAAGGTATTCCTTTCATGTCAACGTTTGGAAACATATTTCCCTCAGAAAACAGATCAACTGAGAGTAAGTATTGGTGTTATGGGCCCCACCAATGAATGTATATGAGTGGATTTGATGCTGAGGTAGTTGATCTGTACCGAAGGGAGAATTTGATGTTCCGCGCTGCAACAGTTTTTCTGGTAGCAAGACAATGGTTTTTATTGTTTTGGTTTGGTAATTATTGCTTGTAAATAGCTTATTGATTATTGGTTATTGAAATTGGTTTATCTACTAACACTCTATGTTGAGTCGCGTTGAGTTTTATGTTGTTTGTAACGGTTCCGTAGTAGAGCAGAGGTAAGCGCTGTTCCTGGGAAAGACAGAATTGTTGTTATCCTGTAGGTACACAGGAGAAACGTGTGACGATTAAAGTTGCACGACGCATTGTCTGGGTTCAATTCGGTGACATCGCCGTGTGTTGCCATTAGAGACATTTTCTTTGTGAAAGAAGTGTGTATGATAGCGAAGGTTACCTGTGAAATTCTGGTCTTAGGTCCCAGGGATCCCACTGGCATTCCGATAACGCTTATCACTGGAAAGGTAATAGGTACTCTCTGAGCTTGTTAGAAGGACAAAGGAGAGGTAAGCGCTGCTTTGTTAACGTATGTCATAATTCTGTAGTGGGACAGATTGTTCGCTGTTCTCGGGAAAGACAGGATTCTGTGTGAATGTACTACATTTTCTTGTGTGAAAGTGCATGAATGAAAAGGCATTCGGGTTAATTGTGAAACTCTAGTTTTATTTCTCAGGAGCATTGGGTCTCCAACTATGTGTCTTAATTCTGGAGAAACGGTTAGCTAATACTTGTTAGAAGGGTGAAGTAGAGAGATGTGCTACTTTATCAATGGAAGTAACGATTCCGTAGTAGGGCAGAGGTAAGCGCTGCTCTCTGGAAAGATGGAATTCTCATGAGAAAGGTCTATTGCTATTCCTTGGTTAGCAAAGCGGACAATGGAGACGTTTTTATGTTGTTACTAACATAATTGGAGGAATTGAAACAAAGACTTACTGAGCAGATTTGTAAAGGAGGGGCAGACAGGAGCAGGAGCTGCCGCAGCGGCTGCTGACGTCAGAACGACCGCGCTGGGATTGGACAGTCGGTCGGAACAGTAAAACGCTCCGGATTGGTGCGTTAGTGTGCGTCCCGCTGGGATTTGAGAATTGTGACAGTGACGTAGATGCTCCGGATTGGTGCGTTAGTGTGAGTCGCATTGCAATTGGACAGAATAGCGGTACAGTTATAAGGAGAAACTAGTGAGACACGAAAGAAAGGAAAATGTATTACGATCCACCAGAAAAGGAGAAAAAGTCATGGTTTGGTAAAATTAAGAAGTGGTTTAAGAAGGACAAACCAATCATAACTAGGGAAGGACAGTTACTTCCTCCACTGAAAACCCCTGCATCCTTCATGGTTGCGAAATATGGATATCACACCTGCCTTTGGTTAGATAATTGGGTTAAATACGCTGAAAAAGATGGAGTGTGGGCAAAGGAAAAGGAATCGATTTCTTGTTTCCCGATGTTTACTAACACTGTGAGAACATGGGATGAGGTGAGACAATTGCAGGAAGAAGCAGGAGAGGAATAAGTAAAACAGTGGGTAAAAGCAGGATGTGCACCAAGAGAGAAAGATCATGTGTGGGTCTATCGAGATGGAAGACCAGTTATGCCTGATAGCATGATGTCTGCCATAGCACAGATGTATCATGGACAGGGACATATAGGGAGAGACACCATGATTAGGTCTTTTAAGCAAACCTGGTACAATGCTAAGTTCAGAATTGTAGCAGAAAGTATTTGTCAAAGATGTCTAATTTGTCAGCAATACAATCCAGGAAGAAAGACAGTGGTGAGTCTAGGAACAATAGGTCGAGAGGGAGGGCCTTTCACCAGAATGCAAATAGATTTCATTGAGATGCCTCCTTGTAACAGGTTGAGGTATGTTCTGGTGATGGTGTGCCTATTCTCCAGGTGGGTAGAGGAGTTCCCAACAAGAAGGAATGATGGAATGACAGTGGCAAAATTATTGTTGAGGGAATTTATACCTAGGTTTGGGTTCCCAGTAACAATTGAATCAGATAGAGGAGGAAATTTTCATAATGAGATTATAAAACTGATTTGTGAAGCATTGAATGTACGACAAAAACTGCATTGTGCCTACCGACCAGAGGCTTCTGGTGTAGTAGAACAAATGAATGGTACTATCAAAAACAGAATAGGGAAAATGTGTTTAGCCACAGGTATGAAATGGACCGATTTCTTGCCTCTGGTACTCATGACTATTAGATCAATACCAGACAGAACTACTGGTTTGAGCCCTCATGAGATCCTCATGGGACACGCAATGAGACATGTATTTATACCAGTCAACAAGCTAATGACAATAACTGATGACATGGTATTGGAATACTGTAAAAGCCTGGCTGACGCAGTTCATTCTGTGTTTCATCAGGTTGGAGCGGTTGCCACCACTCTTGAAAAGAAGCCAGCTCATGATCTGAGCCCAGGGGACTGGGTAAGGATAAAAGTACACAGAAGCAGAAACTGTTTGGTTCCTAAGTGGGGAAAACCAAGGCAAGTCATTTTGACTACAACAACAGCTGTGAAGTGTGCTAGATTAAAGAACTGGGTCCATGCAAGTCATACTTTGAGAATTCCAAATCCAGTTGACTGTAAAGAAAAGGAGTATTTTGATTAATCAGAATCCAGTACCGAGTCAGATGACAGAGAGCCAAAAGATAAGGAAGGAGAAAACTCTGAAAGGGAAGAGACCGAGCCAAGGTTAACGTTGGTCCCCAGAAGTAACTCCCTGAGAAAAAGGTTACAGATTTCTGAATCCAGTTCAGACTCATAGACAGAACAAAGAGCACATTTGTCCAAGAAAGAACAAAGGAGGAACAGAAAAAAAGAAAGCGGAGAGACAATAAAAGAAATCCGTGAGAAGGAAGTGCCAGATGAAAGATTGAGAGAAATTCCACCTGAAATAACACCTTTAGATGGACAGGTGCCAGATACAGAGAGAGAGGGAAAGATTATTGCGGAATATCCCCGAGGAGGCGTAGGGAACTCCAACATCCAGTTAGAAGCAGTAGTCAGCAGGAAGATTGCGTGACGGAGATCCGAGGAGGAACAGAAGTAGGGAAAACAAAAGAAGAGGTGGAAAAAGAAATCGTTGAGGGGAAAAAGCAAGTTGAAACAGAGTCTGAGGAAAGCGAAGATGAAATACCAGAAGGCCGAGTTCTGAGAAAGAGAGCTTGGAGAACTGAAAAGAATGATAAAGGGAGAAAAATTGAAAACAGCGGAAAAAGAAGAGGTGTGGCCAAACAAAATAAAGAGACTGAGATATCGACTGACACGTGTAAATTTGCCAAGAGCTGAACAAGTGAATGAAGTAACGAGTCAGGAAAAATCGAAAGAAGAAGAACAGACAGTAGTCAAAGAAAACAAACAAACAAGAAAACCTAACCAGAAGTATAAATCACCGGAATGGACATATGTGGCCCTGCCTGAAGTGAAGGAAGAGGCGGATAACCAAGGAAATCCAGAGGTGGTTGTACCGGAAGTGGTTGAGGAAGACAAAGAATCGGAAATCCTGAGAGTTATCTTGTCCGATATTGGAGAAGAAGCGGATGTTCAGGACAACCTGTATGTTGAAAATGAAGGGAAGGTGAAAGATGATGAGATGCCAAACTGAATGAGATAAGAAATTACTGATGGAAAGACAATAAAATACTGAAAAAGTCAAAAACTGGTAGAACCACGTAGGTGCTTAGAAGCCTTGGGTTAGAAACTAGTTGTGAAGTAGAAGAGGCTAAGTCAAAAGACACGGCTCATTTAGAAAAGATGGCAAACATAGAAAGTAGCAAAAGTAGATGTACCTTCCTTAGAAGATGGTGCAAAATGTGTTGTTGTTGTACAGGATTAATAATGCTTCTTTGGAGTATTCTTGCTCTACTAATTTCATTTAAAGTTACTGTAGATACATTAGAAGGACATAGTGATAACATAACTAATATAGGGAAAGTTCAAAAGGTAGTTCCAACTAGAATAGATAAAAACTATTTACATAAAGATAGGTCAATAACAGATTTTTCTAACAATGTGTTTTCAAAGTTGTTGTATGACAATGGACGTAAGGGATTGCTACGTTTGTATGCAATTACCTGCATCTGTATCTGAAGGAGTGACTTATCAGCACCTTCCTGTAACATATGGAATAACATGTAGTGTATTAGCTAGTTTATTTTATCAAACAGGTAAATTAGAGTATTATTTTTCAGATGTAGATTCTATATTTTTACGAGTACCAGCAATTAACAAACTAAACAATGTAAAACCTGCAAAGGTATTAGGTGAATTTTTCTTAGAGACTAAAGAACTAACCTTAGAATATATATTTAGAAATAACTTGACTTGCAGTTTAAAGAAAGAGGAGAAGACATTTTTGGATATGGTTGAAGAAAGGAGATTGAAAATGCAAAGGAAGGTTTCAGAAGGGAAGGTGGAGAAAACGGTTTGTGATGTAGAAACGGAGAAACATTTAAGAGGGGAAACGAGTCCAACTATGGCTTTAGATTGGCCTCAGAAAGGGAAATTGTGTATAAGAAGAAATCAGACGGCGTATGACAATTATTTTCTAGGGAATAGTGAGTGCCATGATACATACCGAATCATGGGAGGATAGGGATTCAAAGGTGGAAGAGATCCATTCTTCCCAGGACTGTATTTTATTTGTGGGAACAGGGCATATTATCGTTTGCCAGACCATTGGTATGGCACATGTTATGTTGGCCTGGTTTTTCCAAAGATTTTTTACATGGATAGAGGAGAAGATGGTGTACATAGTCAAGGTAGTTATTTAGCACGCAGCAAGAGAGAATCTTGGACTGAAATTGTGGGTGACATTTTTGGAGCACTGATACCCGCAGTGGGAATATCTCTGAATGCACACAAAATTAGAAAACTTTCAACAGTAGTGGATCACTTGACAACAAGCACCGCTGAAGGATTCTTATTGGTGAATACTGAAATGGTTGCCATGCGTGCTATGGTAATGCAAAATCGACTTGCCCTTGATATTTTAGTGGCAAAAGAGGGTGGAGTCTGTGGAATGCTGAAAGTTCAACATTGTTGTACTTACATTCCTGACAAAAGTAGAGATTTGAAAATTTATATTAAAAATATTACAGAATTTGTATGACGAAATTGTACCACTGGAGGTTGAAGGTGTTTGGGAGAAGATTGGTAAGAAATTATCAGCTATTAAAGACTTTGTAGTAAAATTAGGTAGTACATTTATAGGGAAGATATTATTTCCATTAACTTTTGTGATTTCCTTAGTATTAATAATTAGACTAGGTTGTATTTGTTGTAGAAAGAATAACAATCAGAAAATAATAAAAAGAGAAAACTTAAGGAGAAGGGATAAGAAACAAGAAAGATAATTTGAAGAACTAGAACTAGAAGAGTTAAAGGATAGCATGTATAAAACAGAAAAAAGAGAAGAAAAAGGGGAAACTGAAATATGAACGAAACAAGAAATCAATTTAAATTTCCGTAAAAGGGATACAAAATGTTTAATTAGTGTGGTGATATAATCACCAAAGGGGGGATTGCTGGAGCGGGTAATACAAAATTTTGTATACCCCCCCCCCATTCTGCATGTTTATATTAATCCAAATAATCAATTCATTGTAATATTATTAATCCGTTTGAAGTGATAACTCACCAATTATATTAACAAAAGAATTACATGTGGGGATTGCACCTTGCATGGCTATATTAATTGTAAACTGGCTTGATTTTGCATATTAATAGTAGAAAACTAGAATATTGCATGTTATATGTCGCTTTGGTGATGTATTTGTAATTTGTGCTTTATTTAGTGAGTATAAACCGCTCTGAGTTTTGCTTCTGCTAGATAAATACACACACATATGGGTATTAGCAAGGGGATAACATTTTATTAGCCATTTCTATGTTTTAATTACGTTTTTGTGTTTCCTTTGCTTAAGTTGACCATTTCGGCCTAAACAAGATGGCTGAACGAGACGTTAAACGTGACTGCCCTGACAACACGAGGTTCTGGGTGAAATGCGCAGGCATCACCGCCAGCAGCAGTGGCCTGGACCTGACCCCGGGAGAACATGTACCCTTCAAGGACGCTCCGGGAACCTATCCAAGACCAAAGACAAAGCTCAATTTAAAAGCCGGAACAAGCAAGTTTGATGACTTCATCATTTGACACCCTGAGAACTGTACCCCTCGACCCCAAGTGGAACAATCAGGACTTTCTAAACCCCGATCTTGATACTTTTTGACATTATTTTCATTATAAAAGTAGGTAGGGAATTGAGCTTGAAAAGGCTTTCGCTTGCTCTTCTTTGACGAACTCGATTTCCTGACGTTATGCTGGCGGAGAGGACAGTGACACTGCTGGACAGCTGTTATCCTGAATCCTTGAGAAACTGAATTGCGGCCTAAACTTTGCTGAATAAAATTCTTCTTGACTGACTGACTTAGAGGACGACTTTAGCCAGAATAGGTAAATATGATGCTCTGAAATGCTGATGATGATTTCTAACGTTTCTTGCATTATTGCTTAGATAAAGAATAATTGATTAATTGACTAATGTGTTGTGTCGATTATTTAAGAAGAGAATTTAATGAGATTTAAAGACTAGATATATGACTGTGAAACTAAACCTGCAAACAACTAAATGATCCATCTCCTTATGAGAGGGATATCTTAGGTCTGAGGTCAATGTGTTTAGTGTAAGGTAAAGGTATTCCTTTCATGTCAGCGTTTGGAAACATATTTCCCTCAGAAAACAGATCAACTGAGAGTAAGTATTGGTGTTATGGGCCCCACCAATGAATGTATATGAGTGGATTTGATGCTGAGGTAGTTGATCTGTGCTGAAGGGGGAATTTGATGTTCCGCGCTGCAACACCAGCAGTAGGGAGTTGAGGGGCACCGGAAGTGCAAGATCAGCCTCTGGTCTGAAGTATGGAATCCTGACATCTGTGTGGTACCAGTGCGGTGCAAAGCTCGCCTGTGCTACCAGACAATACATTTGAAACTTTGGCACCCCGAACCATCCTTTCTCATACAGCAGCATTAGGGTGTCCCAGCTAATTTGAGACTGTTTACCCCCCCACACCAACCATATTAAGTGTGTTCGAAGGGCTGAGAAGAAATTGTTGTACAACAGGATTGGGCTGAGAAGAAACTGTTGTACAAAAGGATTGGGATGTTTTAGAAGAGATATAAAAATTGTGGGAGGACAGCCATTTTAACTATGGCTATTCTTCCTACCATTTTACAAGGACAACATCAACCAGCACTCTATGTTGCGTCCCAACCTCTCCATAACCGGACCGTAGTTCAATTGGAGGATGCAATCCTTTTCTCTATAAATATGGATACCAAGGAATTTAATGGAGTCTTCACATCACGTCAATAGATACACCGCTGTTTTGCCACAGGGCACCTCCCTCAGCAGAAAAACCTCCAACATTGATTACATCATTTGAGATGTTATCAGTGGTGCCATATGTGAGGTCATGGGTGGGATCACGAGTTAAAATTTGCGTTATTGCTGTAAATGTGGAATTTTAGTGGTTGTTAGGTTTTGCATTCTATTATGTCACTAAACTAACACTAATTACCTACTGGCGGTCACCAGGTTCCATAGGAAAAGCGTTTTTGCTTTGCTAATAACTTTAATGCAGTTTGATGAATCTTAATGAAATTTTCAAAATTGGTTTGCCACTCATTTTCAGCTGCTGTGTACAAAGTTTTGGAGTGGTTTGTTAAGCGGTTGCAGAGGAAAATGTGGGAGTCCCAAAACACTACAGCCCGAACTGCTCGATGGAATTACACCAAATTTGGCAAAAAGCTAGCTCTTGGTACAGAAATTTGGTGTAAATCCCTTGAGTAGTTTTGGAATTATTTAAGAAAATAGAAATTAGATATCTAGGGACATGAATCCTCAGTGGATCTGATAGATCTCATGTGGATACTTCAACAAGAAAGTGTTGGCAAGCATATTGCACACGGCCGATTGCAGGTAAGTTACAAAAAAAATAAAGAAAACGAATTTTGTTGCTCGTGCTGAATCGCATTTGGCGATGCTGCGCGCGCAGCAAAATTCGTTTTTTCCGTAACTTACCTGCAATCGGCCGTATGCCGCATTTTGCAACCCCCCGCCCTGCCCCTTCTCTGCCCCACGTCACCGCCCCGGTAACACGCCCTATACGGGCCGTTGCTGACTCACACCCATACAGCCACTCACACACCCACTCACAGACCCACAAAACCACTCACACACATACTCACACACCCACGCAGTCACTGACCCACCCATTCACACACCAACTCACACACCCATACAACCACTCACACTCACACACCCATACAATCATTCTCACACCATTCACAGACTCACAAAACCACTCACATACCCATTCACAGACCCACACAGCTTCTCACACACCCACTTATAAGACCACACACTCACATACTCACTTACACAGCCACACAACCACACACACACCAATACACCCATAAAGCCACTCACACATCAACTCACAGACCTACAATGCCACTCACACTCCCACTCACAGACCCACACAGCCACTCACAAATGACCTCATACATCCACTCACACACTCACTTGGACACACACCCAACCACTCACACAACCACTCAGACACCAATATAGCAACTCACAGACCCACAAACCCAATATCACACCAATTTATAGACCCACACAGCTAACCACACACACACACTCATGCACCTACTCACACATCTACTTACACATCCAAACAACCACTCACAAACCCATTCACACACCCATACAGCCAATCACAAACCCACTCACAGACCCTCACACATTCACACACTTACAAACCCACTTCTACACTGCAGAGAACCACTCACACACCCAAACTCACACACCCAAACAAACACTCACACACCCATTCACAGACCTACAAAACCACTCACACAAACATCCACAGACCCACACTCACACACCAACTCACACAAGCACTTACACACCCACACAACTACTCGCACACCCATACAACCAATCATACTTCTACTCACAGACTCACAACACCATCACAAACCCTCACAGCCACTCACAGATCCACTCACACACTCACTTACACACCCACACAACCACTCACATACTCACTCACACACCCATACAGCCACTCACACATGCACTGGCACACCCACTCACAAAACCACTTACACACACACCCACCCGCACAAACACACACACACCCATATAGCAACACACAAGCACCTATAGACCACAAATCCACTCACACACTTACACAGCCACTCACACACCTACTCACACACCCACCCAGCCACTCCCACACCCACACCTTACACGTCTACACAGCCAGTCACACATGCATATAGCCACTCATACAACCAAAACAGTCACTCCCACAGTCATTCACACACCCACACACAGGCAGAACAGTTATAGAAATTGCATCAGTGATGTCATTTGAGATATAATCAGTGATGTAATTAGTGATGTCACTGACCATGTCATGAATAATGTAATATGTGAGGTCATAAGCAGTGTATTGCAGGAGGGCATATGTTATAGTTAGCTCAGGTAACTGTAACTGCTGAATTTCTATGGTTGTGTGTGTGTAAAATCTGAATCTAACTATAATGTCCCTGTAAAATGTGTTTGTTTCAGTGAAGATATATATAGTGTGCTGCTCATGAAATCACTGTCTGCAATTTACCTGCTGCTGGGAGTGCACTTGATTTTGTTCCTTGTTTATTGGAAAACTATGTTGCTGATATATATATATATTACCTACTGGCGGTCGCCAGTAGGTAGTTATAGTTAGGACCCCTTTTCCATAGGAAATCCGCAACATTCTATTTTGAATAACTTTGGCGCCGGTCGATGAATCCTCGCGAATTTCTCAAAATAGGTGGGGCGCTACGCTCCGCTCCTACCCTGAAAGTCTCGGGGGGATCCGTCAAGCGGGGGCTGAGATAAAAGGGGGGTCCCAAAACGCGTTTTTCCCATGCATTTTTCCATAGGACCTTTAGAACGAGCTACAGCCCGAACGGCTGAACAGAATTACTCGAAATTTGGCAGAGAGGTAGTCCCTAGGTCAAGGAAGTGCCTTTTGTAGGTTTGGTGTAAATCTGTTCAGTAGATTCTGAGAAAATAGCCTTTAAATCAATATATATATCTGAGCCCGCTTACGGTACGCTTACCGTACGCTTACCGTAAGCGTACGGTGGCGTGCGCGAGCGCGATTCTGATTGGCTCTTAGATCTTAGTAAACATTCGAATCGGCCGAAACCAGGAAGCGGCGGCCGCCATTTTGTGTATTTCACTCTGAAAAAAAAGAGTGAAAACAAGAAAAGGGGGCAATGAGGAGAGTTACAGACCCCCTAACATTTGTAAGGGGGTCAAAGAAGGACAGAAAAGTACAAAAAAAACATTTATTGATTTTTAAAAAAATCACGGGGTACGCGTACGGTAAGCTTACGGTAAGCGTACGGTAAAAAAAACAAAAATAAATAAATGAAAAGCAGATTTAAGAGTTTAGATATTAGGGAGCTCTAAAAAGAGCTGTTGTGTTTATGAAGTCATTTTTTTAGTGGTACCTACAAGTAAGTACCGATGCAGAGTCTAAGGTTCAAAAGGAAGACTCTGTTCCCTTCATCATTGAAGTGCACACCATCTCCTCTATAAATGTCTTGCATGTCATAACGCAAGTTGTTGTGGTAAATGGCACCCATACCATAGTCACGGAGGAAAGCAGAAACAGATTTGTTGACGTGCTTTCTTGCTTTGTCAATCTGTGGACAGAAATGATTGGACCAGTTCCATTTTTGCCTTTGGCATATGTTGGAAAACACAAAGGCAGTTTTAGGGAAAAGTGAAAACAGTTGTGCAAAGGTGTCCTTCATAAGCATTTCCAGACCTACCCCAGTCAAAGTGCCTAGGTCATTGCCACCACAGTGCACTATTATGAGGTCAGGGTGTTGGATTTGCATGAAGGATTTCACCAATGGCATCAATTGGTGCCACTTTAACCCTCTCTGACCAATCCATTTAATGTCTACATTTGGCAAAGCAAGGTCTCTCACCATATCTGTTTTCTCTGCAAACTTTTCACTCCAGAAGACATAGCTGTGCCCTACAATCCACACTGTGAACATCTTCAAAGGAGATCTGGATGCACTCAGGAGGTGTCTTTCAGTAGAATGGCAATATGAAAAGAAAGACAGTTTGGAAATGGAGGCATACATATTTTTTTCAAAACAAAAAGAACTGATTGGCTGTTTCATACCATTCTAGAATAAAAACTAGGCTGTATGTGTAAATTAATAGAAGCATGTTTTGTATTGGTACAAAAAAATGTGTAACCAAAGAACAGTACTATGGATTTGCTGTTAGGTTTGAAAAGTCAAGCACTCTTGCTCTGTGGAATTGAAACATTGTTTGGCGAACTTCTGACCTAACTCAACACAGCAGTGTTCCATGAGCTGTTGCTATGGTAGCAGGCAGAAGTCAAGTTGGGGGAAGGGTACTAGGCAGAAGTCAAGTTGGGGGAAGGGTACTTTTGGAGAAGGGTTGGTTTTCAACCAATAGAAATGTGTGATTACATTTGAAAAAAAGGGGGAAGCACTGAGATTTGAAACTTACATGTATATGTGTGGAAAAATAGTGGGAAAGTTTGCCATTATCTGGTTCTGCTGAGAGGAGAGAGGTGAACACAACAGAGATCCTGGCTCTGATAATCTGCTGTTTGAGTGTCACATTTCTTTCACAACTAACTAATTTTAAAGGTGAGTTTACAGTTTGAGAGGGGATGTATGTGGTAACTTAAGAAATGAATAATAGAAATGGAAATTGTTTTTGTTGTAGTTGCGTTTATCATTTTCTGTTTTGGGAGAAATTTAAAAGTGAGGAACATGTAAAATAATATGGAGTATGTTTTCACAATAAATTAAGGTGTACTGGAAAAAAAAAGAATAGTTTAAGGGTTTGAGGTTGGACTCAGTAATGCAAATACATTCAGCATCACTAAGGCTGGTTGCCCTTGCTGGAGTGTAGGCAGTCACCGAGAATACACATGGTGGTGGTCTGAAAAAACAGTTTGGACATGTGCATTTAAATAAATCAAAAAAAGTGGTTTCATAATGTGTCAGTCTGTAAAAGTGATTTTCACTTGCCCCGAAAAAAAAAGAGCAGTAAGTGTGCTTTCAAATTGGCAAAGAAATTTCGTTTTGGGACTAATGTGAAAACATGACTCTGTGTGCAGAGAGGAATTATAGGCAGAGATTTATTGCGTATTGCTCTGGTGATTTCACAGTTGCATTAGATGGAAAGGGAGAGCGAATTTTTGGGGGAAGAAGCAGACTCTTAGCACACACCCATGTGCTTGCCATGTATAATCATGCACAGTATTTACAAGCGAGTGGGGTTTTCAGGTTTCAGTCTGTAATGCAAATACATTCAGCATCACTAAGGCTGGTTGCCCTTGCTGGAGTGTAGGCAGTCACCGAGAATACACATGGTGGTGGTCTGAAAAAACAGTTTGGACATGTGCATTTAAATAAATCAAAAAAAGTGGTTTCATAATGTGTCAGTCTGTAAAAGTGATTTTCACTTGCCCCGAAAAAAAAAAGAGCAGTAAGTGTGCTTTCAAATTGGCAAAGAAATTTCGTTTTGGGACTAATGTGAAAACATGACTCTGTGTGCAGAGAGGAATTATAGGCAGAGATTTATTGCGTATTGCTCTGGTGATTTCACAGTTGCATTAGATGGAAAGGGGGAGCGAATGTTTGGGGGAAGAAGCAGACTCTTAGCACACACCCATGTGCTTGCCATGTATAATCATGCACAGTATTTACAAGCGAGTGGGGTTTTCAGGTTTCAGTCTGTAATGCAAATACATTCAGCATCACTAAGGCTGGTTGCCCTTGCTGGAGTGTAGGCAGTCACCGAGAATACACATGGTGGTGGTCTGAAAAAACAGTTTGGACATGTGCATTTAAATAAATCAAAAAAAGTGGTTTCATAATGTGTCAGTCTGTAAAAGTGATTTTCACTTGCCCCGAAAAAAAAAAGAGCAGTAAGTGTGCTTTCAAATTGGCAAAGAAATTTCGTTTTGGGACTAATGTGAAAACATGACTCTGTGTGCAGAGAGGAATTATAGGCAGAGATTTATTGCGTATTGCTCTGGTGATTTCACAGTTGCATTAGATGGAAAGGGGGAGCGAATTTTTGGGGGAAGAAGCAGACTCTTAGCACACACCCATGTGCTTGCCATGTATAATCATGCACAGTATTTACAAGCGAGTGGGGTTTTCAGGTTTCAGTCTGTAATGCAAATACATTCAGCATCACTAAGGCTGGTTGCCCTTGCGGGAGTGTAGGCAGTCACCGAGAATACACATGGTGGTGGTCTGAAAAAACAGTTTGGACATGTGCATTTAAATAAATCAAAAAAAGTGGTTTCATAATGTGTCAGTCTGTAAAAGTGATTTTCACTTGCCCCGAAAAAAAAAAGAGCAGTAAGTGTGCTTTCAAATTGGCAAAGAAATTTCGTTTTGGGACTAATGTGAAAACATGACTCTGTGTGCAGAGAGGAATTATAGGCAGAGATTTATTGCGTATTGCTCTGGTGATTTCACAGTTGCATTAGTAGGAAAAAGGGGGAGCGATTTTTTGGGGGAAGAAGCAGACTCTTAGCACACACCCATGTGCTTGCCATGTATAATCATGCACAGTATTTACAAGCGAGTGGGGTTTTCAGGTTTCAGTCTGTAATGCAAATACATTCAGCATCACTAAGGCTGGTTGCCCTTGCTGGAGTGTAGGCAGTCACCGAGAATACACATGGTGGTGGTCTGAAAAAACAGTTTGGACATGTGCATTTAAATAAATCAAAAAAAGTGGTTTCATAATGTGTCAGTCTGTAAAAGTGATTTTCACTTGCCCCGAAAAAAAAAAGAGCAGTAAGTGTGCTTTCAAATTGGCAAAGAAATTTCGTTTTGGGACTAATGTGAAAACATGACTCTGTGTGCAGAGAGGAATTATAGGCAGAGATTTATTGCGTATTGCTCTGGTGATTTCACAGTTGCATTAGATGGAAAGGGGGAGCGAATTTTTGGGGGAAGAAGCAGACTCTTAGCACACACCCATGTGCTTGCCATGTATAATCATGCACAGTATTTACAAGCGAGTGGGGTTTTCAGGTTTCAGTCTGTAATGCAAATACATTCAGCATCACTAAGGCTGGTTGCCCTTGCTGGAGTGTAGGCAGTCACCGAGAATACACATGGTGGTGGTCTGAAAAAACAGAGATTTATTGCGTATTGCTCTGGTGATTTCACAGTTGCATTAGATGGAAAGGGGGAGCGAATTTTTGGGGGAAGAAGCAGACTCTTAGCACACACCCATGTGCGCAGAGATTTATTGCGTATTGCTCTGGTGATTTCACAGTTGCATTAGATGGAAAGGGGGAGCGAATTTTTGGGGGAAGAGGCAGACTCTTAGCACACACCCATGTGCTTGCCATGTATAATCATGCACAGTATTTACAAGCGAGTGGGGTTTTCAGGTTTCAGTCTGTAATGCAAATACATTCAGCATCACTAAGGCTGGTTGCCCTTGCTGGAGTGTAGGCAGTCACCGAGAATACACATGGTGGTGGTCTGAAAAAACAGTTTGGACATGTGCATTTAAATAAATCAAAAAAAGTGGTTTCATAATGTGTCAGTCTGTAAAAGTGATTTTCACTTGCCCCGAAAAAAAAAAGAGCAGTAAGTGTGCTTTCAAATTGGCAAAGAAATTTCGTTTTGGGACTAATGTGAAAACATGACTCTGTGTGCAGAGAGGAATTATAGGCAGAGATTTATTGCGTATTGCTCTGGTGATTTCACAGTTGCATTAGATGGAAAGGGGGAGCGAATTTTTGGGGGAAGAAGCAGACTCTTAGCACACACCCATGTGCTTGCCATGTATAATCATGCACAGTATTTACAAGCGAGTGGGGTTTTCAGGTTACAGTCTGTAATGCAAATACATTCAGCATCACTAAGGCTGGTTGCCCTTGCTGGAGTGTAGGCAGTCACCGAGAATACACATGGTGGTGGTCTGAAAAAACAGTTTGGACATGTGCATTTAAATAAATCAAAAAAAGTGGTTTCATAATGTGTCAGTCTGTAAAAGTGATTTTCACTTGCCCCGAAAAAAAAAGAGCAGTAAGTGTGCTTTCAAATTGGCAAAGAAATTTCGTTTTGGGACTAATGTGAAAACATGACTCTGTGTGCAAATAGGAATTACAGGCAGAGATTTATTGCGTATTGCTCTGGTGATTTCACAGTTGCATTAGTAGGAAAAAGGGGGAGCGATTTTTTGGGGGAAGAAGCAGACTCTTAGCACACACCCAGCTCCTGTCCATGTATAATCATGCACAGTATTTAGAAGCGAGTGGGGTTTTGAGGTTTCAGTCTGTAATGCAAATACATTCTGCATCACTAAGGCTGGTTGCCCTTGCTGGAGTGTAGGCAGTCACCGAGGATACACATGGTGGTGGTCTGAAAAAGCAGTCTGGACATGGGCTTTTTAAAAAAAATCTGAAAAGTGGTTTCATAATGTGTCAGTCTGTAAAAGTGATTATCACTTGCCAAAAAAAAGAGCAGTAAGTGTGCTTTCAAATTGGCAAAGAAATTTCGTTTTGTGACTAATGTGAAAACATGACTCTGTGTGCAAATAGGAATTACAGGCAGACATTTATTGCGTATTGCTCTGGTGATTTCACAGTTGCATTAGATGGAAAGGGGGAGACATTTTTTGGTGCCGAAGCTGACTCTTAGCACACAGGTAGCTGCTTAACATGTGGAATCATGCACAGTATTTACAACCGAGTGGGGTTTAGAACCATTTTTAAAGCTTTTTTTTAAAAAAACAAATGAATAAATATTTTTTTGAGTGAGTATGGTAAGTCAATAATAATAATTGTAGTCTCTCAAGGACCTTGTAATGTGATAATTGATTTTTAGTGTTTTTTTAAAAAAATAAAAAAAGTACGCGCACCGTACGCGTACGGTAAAAAAAAAAAAAAAAGTTTTTAAAAACATATGTAAAAAAAAGATGAAAGATAAGGTTGGCTCTTAAAAGAACCGTTGTGTTCATGCAGGGACAGAGGAAAGGAAGCATGGGAAAATTATTCAAAGCGACAAATGTGCTGATCTATTTTGTTGTTCACTAGGGAAACACTGGTCTCCCTATAGCAAATTAGATCTTGACAAAATGTGCATCGAATATCAACCTTCCGAAATCGAGGGTTGATTTCCAGAGGGCCAGCAAAAGGAGATTCTCCCCCCACAGATGAAGGGCTCACCTGACCTGCAGAAGAAGGAGTCAGCCCTGCAGATGATGGTCCAGGCTGAGCTGCTGTGGATGTACTGGCTTGTCTTTCTGAAGAGTTACCTCCAAAAAGATGACCATGTGTCCTTCTGTGTACATCCTGGAGGTGTCTCTTCATGGTGTGATTCCCAAAGGAATACTTCCTGTTAGGATTACCTCTAGAAAGTACACGCTTACACAGCTTACAAGTCACTAAGGGTGCATTTACCTTTTGCTGGCCTTCAGGAAAAGTAAAATAATCCCATACATAAGAGGGCTTTTGTTTCCTCGATCTCTGCCTCAAGACAGTGCTGCTAGTGCTAGCCTCACTCTCAGAAGAGCTCTGCTGTTCTGCCATCGTATCCCAAAGACAAACCAGCTCCTTCTCCCAAGGGATCACAAGCAGAAATGAGGGGAATGGGTGTGGTGTAGGAGAGTTCTAGAACTGAAAGTAGTTTCAACCAATCAAAAGTTGTGTTTCATGATCACATGACCTACCGTACGCTTACGGTACGCTTACGGTACGCTTACGGCAAAAGTGCGCATGCGCGTAAAAAAGACACGCGCTTGCGCGCATGCGCATAACAGTCACTCCCGGCAGTTCCGCGTAACGCGCGCGTGTAGCGTACACGCGTACGCGTCCCACGCGGAGTACGCGCGGCTACGCAAATTGCGTAACTATATGCAAGCAGCGTAGGAAAATTACGGACGTTGCGTAAACCGTACGCTTACCGTGAGCTTACGGTACGCGTACTAAAAAAATTAAAAAAAAATAGAAAAAAAGTACTGCAAATAAATTTTACATGTTTATTTTAAAAAATATATAAAAAAAACATATTAAAGAATTTTAAAAATTTAATCATAGTCTTTATAAAAGGTAAGAAAATTAAAATAAAAATATGTTAGAAAAAATAGAAGAAAAAAAAAATTTAGCATTTAAAAAACCTTGAAAATTCACTGAAAAAACCATGGGTTTCACACACGTTATAGTTAGGAATTAGCATTTAAAAAACCTTGCAAATTCACTGAAAAAACCATGGGTTTCACACACGTTATAGTTAGGAATTAGCATTTAAAAAACCTTAGAAATTCAGTGAAAAAACCATAGGTTTCACACACGTTATAGTTAGAAATTAGCATTTAAAAAACCTTAGAAATTCAGTGAAAAAACCATAGGTTTCACACATGTTATAGTTAGCTGGACATTTTACTCATAAAAAACCAATGAAATTCCCCCGTTATAGTTAGTTCAGCTAACTATAACTCGCGCGCCCGCAATGCACTGCTCATGACGTCACATATTACATCACTCATGACATGGTCAGTGACATCACTCATGACATCACTGATGACATCTCAAATGACATCACTGATGACATCACTGATGACATCATTCAGTGAATGTGTGTTTTTCTGAAAATTAAATATGTTTTATATATGTATATCTCAAGGTCGATGGAAGAATAAATGGGTATATTACTGTCTAAATGGATGATTTCTTTTTGAAAAATTGATTGTGTAACTGACTGATTAAGTGTATCATAGTGAATACATGGCTTAGTGAGTAATGTTTAAATATATAAATATCTGTATCAGTCTCTCACTTTGTGTATAAGTGGCTGCATGGGTTGGAGAGTAGCTACATGGGTGTCTATATAGGTTATTAGTTGGTTTTTTGAGTATCAGTATGAGTGTCTGCATGGTTCGGTGGGGGGTATGACGTAGTGCATAGGTGCATGAATGAGTGACTCACTGTTTGTATGTGTTGAACAGAGCATGTGTGCAGGACTGCATGGGTGGATGAGTGTGTGTATGGGTGTGTTAGTGAGTGAATGACTGTCTCAATAGTGTCTTTATGAGTAACTACATATGTTTAAAACTAGTATATGTGACTATTGGTTTATATATGTGAGTATATGTGAGAGTGAGAGATTGAAAGAGTTCCTGTATGAATAAGTATGTATTTCTATAAGTAATTGTTTAAAAGACTAAGTATGTGTAAGTTTCCGTAGAAGTAAGTGTGGTGGTGTGTGTATAACTGTATATGCAAGTAAATGTATGTTTGATTCTTTATTAGCATGAGTGACTATGTGTGTGAG
Source organism: Triturus cristatus (assembly GCF_964204655.1). Classification (NCBI taxonomy): domain Eukaryota; kingdom Metazoa; phylum Chordata; class Amphibia; order Caudata; family Salamandridae; genus Triturus; species Triturus cristatus. Next base: position 855,472,751 of record NC_140589.1, read on the forward strand.
TAGCTCTATGGATGAGTGGCATTGTGTACCAGGATGTATAGGTGTATGAGTACATATGATAAGTGAGTACATGTATGAGTGACTGTATTGGACTGTTGGTGAATGAGTGGATGTGTATGTGGATCTTAGAATTACTGAAGAGGTTGTTGTAACTGTTATTGGTATGTCCATTGTTTTGTAAATTTTAGTCTCTATTTTTGAATGTGTGTATCAAAGGTTTTATTAGGGGAAGAGGAGGTCTGCCACTCTATCACAAGGATGATGTCATCAGTGAGGTCATCAGTGATGTCATTTGAGATGTCATCAGTGATGTCATGAGTGATGTCACTGACCATGTCATGAGTGATGTAATATGTGACGTCATGAGCAGTGCATTGCGGGCGCGCGAGTTATAGTTAGCTGAACTAACTATAACGGGGGAATTTCATTGGTTTTTTACGAGTAAAATGTCCAGCTAACTATAACATGTGTGAAACCTATGGTTTTTTCACTGAATTTCTAAGGTTTTTTAAATGCTAATTCCTAACTATAACGTGTGTGAAACCTATGGTTTTTTCACTGAATATAGATATATATACACACACACACACTCCCACCCACACACACACACACACAAACACACACACACACACACACATTTAAGGCCATGAATTGCTCCAAGCAAGTCCTGCTTTACAGAGAGAAATACTATGATGCAACGTCTACAATGTGTTTAGCACTGAATAGTGTGCTTTTTCTGCTTCACACAGGGCATCAATCAACAGCTGCCATGGAAGGGCCCAAAGGAGGGGGGCAAGATAAAAGGTCCAGGGGCTCAATCCCGTCTGTACCCAACCTAGCATGTCAGTGACTAGGAACATGTATTTAGGGCATTGAACCTTGGGCCGTTTGTTTACGCCACTACACAATCCTTTCAACAAGAATGAAAACGTCACAAGAGTTTTGTTCTTACATGCACCAGTGCATTTTAAGCAGTGAATGTCATATTTCCTAGCTAATTGTAAGCCTTTTTTAGTAATCCCCAAGAGAAAGTAAGCTACTTCTCTAAGATCAGTGTCCCAATTCTAAACAAGGTAGTGAGTGCTCTGGGTGACCTTTCCTACTCTCCCTTTTGAAAATGCTAGAGTGGTCCCCGAGGCTTTTCTGCCTCTGATCTCAAGATCGGGCCAGTAAAAGCTATCGAACGCCTTCTTTGTGCCGTGTTTTCCAATAAGATCAGAGGAGCTGTAATTGCAGACCTGTCAATGAGCTATCTGCTGGCACTATTTAATGGACATGATTATAATATGTCATTGGCTAACATCAAGCGATTGATTGCAGACAACTGGCAATTAGCAACTTTTCCCCTAATGCTGTCCAGGGAGAAACGACTTCAGAGTCCAATTCATCTGAAAGCTTCACAAACGGCCCGCTGGTAATTCTCCCGGAGGGCTTTTGCGAGAGGTTATCAGACAAGCGAGTGATTCAACACATTCCCGTGTCCTCGGTTAACCTGCCGTAATGTTCCCATCAAATCTTGATACTGTGGGCCCAATTCTCAAAGCCATTTGCACGCCGACATCCATCCGAAGTTGACACATGGCTTGATTGATGTCTGTAAATGGACGTGGATTTATAAAGCTGAAAAAGATTTACTTACACACTTTATAGACTGAGTAGATCTACTCCTAGAGGTGGAAGTTTACGTTGCAGGGCAGAAATAAACTGAAAAGTTTGTACATGGAAAAAACACGAATGTGTTTATCGTTAACATGGCACATTCTCACCATGGACACGGTCGGATAGTTACTCCTTTTAGGGAATGGCAAATTTGGATTTAGGGTGATAGCAGGGAGGGAACACCCTGAAATTTATTTGAAATAAACATTTCCCCAATGTAGAAAAAGCACAAAAATTAGATTCTTCTGCAGAGCTGAATGTTACCACGTATCCATGCACAACATGTACATATACTATCCCCTACTAGAGAAGTCAATATGGACTAGGCATTACTGTTGTCTGCTCGAGGGGATTTTTTTTTCTCTTCCTTAGTATCAAATTAGTTATTTGCACCATGCACTTTCTACTGGAGGAGAAAATATAACAGTTGGGGTTTAATGTGGAATTGTGTTTATAATAGTTTTTATTCTTTTATCATATTTTATTTAGAACTTGAGAAAGAAGAACTGACTGTCATTTTTGTGTGCTAAGATGGTTTGTATAAACCTAATAAAGATAAAGATGATGGTTATTGCTGTGAAGCTGTTACCATTGCAGTTTCTCAACTATACTCCTAGACTCTTTTGTTCAGTCGAAAAGTTGGAAATTGTCTCTGAATGTAGTAGGAAACCGACAGGGTTCACGTCCAGCGTGCTTTGTGCATGAGGTATCTAAATCTAAATGAAATAATTTTGGGGAAGACGAGCATGTAAAAATGATTCCACAGCTTAATAGGACAAAATAACCCACTCCACTATTAACCATAAAATCACCACCCACGGAATTGTCAGATATATGTAGATTATTCTTAATATTATATACTATAGAAAAATGAAAGTATATTTTGCGTGTGGGAAGGGAAGAATATACTTTTATTTGATTTCGTAAAAAAAACATAAAAGGGTGGAAAAACCACCATGAATAAAACTTACAAGGATATACATTGTAATTATTTTTGTAAAAGATATAAAACAGCGGTCTGTTTATAATTTTTTTTTATTTTTTTATTTTTTACTTAACATGTAAGCAGAGCTTTCGGATGGTTTCAAAGTCAGATGTTCAAACGCTGCATGAGTTGGTTAACAGGTTCTGCATTGGCCAGGTCTCTTGCCGCGTTTTTTAAAAAGTTTATGGCTCTGCAGGACAATGGGATAGATGAGCCCGTGAGACAGTGAATCACTGCTGCTCTACAAGTTCTTATTTGTTCCTTCCTGAAGAGCTCCCGAAGGCCCTTTTTTGCGTGTTTCTGCCAAAGCAGGGCAGATGCATAGTAGGTGCAGTAAGGACTCATCCCAAGCTCCACACAGGCGGCATTCCTTTGATTGCCATACGTATTTCCATTTTGGGGTCAGGTCCTTTGATGGGTATGACCCAAGCCTTAATAAAGTGAAAAAGTGTTTTTTCTGGTGCGGAAAGTGATCTAGCAGGTAGGATTGGGGTTGCAGCCTCTGGTATGAATGTATCACGGCCCAGGCTTGTTTGTTTTTTGCTAGGGCAGTTTTGTCTAATAATATAGAATGCCGTTTTATGGCTTTGTTGACCAGTAATTTAAAGCCAGAGAAGGTGGGAGCTGTAAGCCATGCCTCCTCTAACTTCAGTGCTGAGAGGGAGGCCTTCAGAGCTTCGAAGATTGCATTTTTTAAGCTGGCTTGCTTTTCGATTTCTGCCCAACAGTAGTGTGCGAGTGTGTTTTCCTCTGCATCCCGCATCCTCCAATAATACTTGACTAGTGTGCCTTGTTTGTCAGGGATCTGGTTTTTTAGTCCATACTCAAGTCGTATTTGGGCTTGCGGAATGTGGCGAGGGATTGCAAATAGCTTCTTAAAAAGAATTGATTGTTCCAGGTTCAAGCCTGTAGCGTCCTTACCATTCAGGATTTCTGTGCCATATGAAATAGAGGGCAGGAATTTTGCTGCTATAACCTTCAATAGGTGCCCAATGGAGCCACCTGCAAGTTTGCTTTTCAAAATTTTGAAGGCAAACTGCAGCTGTTTGGATTTCGTATGACCTTGGGACAGATGAATCTTCAAGGTGAGTTTGCGATCAATTTGGAAGCCAAGGTATTTGTATGAATCCACCTCGGTCAAAGGTCGCTTGTCCAAAGTCCAAGTAAATTTGCGGGCGGTTTTATGATGTTTGTTGAAGCGCATCACCTTCGTTTTTTTGTGGTTGATGGTCAATTGGACAGAGGTGGTATAGGCTCCGAGTTCAGTAATTAATCGTTGCAAACCAATTGGCGTTTGCGCCAGTAAGACGATGTCATCCACGCATTGAAGGCTGGGTATGGGTGTTGTGCCAAGTTTCGGAGGGTCACATTGAATTGACCGAAGGTGCTCATCCAGGTCAGCGGTGTAAATGTTGAAAAGGCACGGTGCCAGCACACACCCTTGTTTTAGCCCGTTGAGTGTGTGGTTCTTCTTCGTAATACTGAGCCCACTTCCTTTCCTAATCTAGACCCACGTCTGGGAGTACAGATTGGTTATGGCCTCCAGCCACTTAGCTGGGACCCCACAGTTGCGCATTTTTGCCCATAGCTTGGCCTTTGAAACCTTGTCAAAGGCCGCTTTAAGGTCGATGAAACATATGCAGAGTGGCCTTGATTTTCTGAGTGCTTGATTGGCCAAGAGTGTTACTGCAGAAATATTCATCAGGGTGCCCATCGCAGCCCTAAATCCGGTTTGCGTTGGAGGAATAAGGTTTGTTCGCGCCGCCCAGTCCTCTAAATCTACCAGCAAGTTTGATGCATAGATTTTAGCCTCCACATCAATTAACGCGATCAATCTGTAATTTGCAGGATCGGAACGAGAACCCGATTTATATATTGGGCTTAGAATGCTTCCCCTCCAAGAGTCAGGGATCGTGTTAAAAGTTAGAATGTCCGAGAAAAGAGGAGACAAATGATCTGCCCAGAGTGGTGGGTTGTGCCGAAACAAGGCATTTGGGAGGCCATTAGGCCCAGGGGCACCCTCAGATCCTAATTTTTTTATTGTTTTCAGGACTTGTTCTTTAAGGATCCGCAGGGGAAAGTCTGAATCAGAGGGAGAGTCATTTTTCGTTAAGTCTCTAGCGGTAGCTCCGTTACTAAGTTGGAAGCCGCGATCAGCAATGCCTGGGGGAAGATTTCGTTATATAGTGATTCAATGTGGGCTCGCCATGTTTCCTCCATAACGTCCGAGTTATGGTGTCGGTTCCTGCCGTTGGTTAACTGGTTGATGATTTCCCAGAAAAGCTTGGAGTCTCTTTGCTTGCAAGAGTAATGGAATTTCGCCCAGATATGTTCCTGGAATACTTTCTTGGCCACCATGATGTCTCTTTTAAGATCTTTTCTGGCTTTGGAAATTAGAAGCAATTGGTCTTTGGTAGAAGGTGAGCCCTGTGTTCTTAGTTTTCGTAGGTTTTTGTTCAGTTGTTGTTTTTGAATTCTGAGGCTTTTGGTAAACCATGCTGCCCCCAAAGGTTTTCCTGCTTTTTTGCCAGTAGCTGGTTTAGACCATTTTTGATTTAGTTCAAACGTGAATGACTCCCAGGCCCGAATGCTGGATGGTTCGAATTTGGATTTCTCCAAGATGCTAATATATGTTTCCATAAAGTCACTTATATTATCCTTTTTCCAAATGAGGCGTATGAGATTATGGCAATGGAGTTCTTGCGACATTGCGTTAGTGAGGGTTGGATTTTGCGCGTGAATTGATTGTATATAACATTTTATAAACACAAAACTCAAAAGAGTAAACAGAAATAGTGAATGCCAGTAATGTGTATGGTGTATGGAGAGACTGATGAATTATTTGTCTTGTTATTAAAAAAAAATTGTGTGCTAACATCTCATAACACATTATTTCCTAGTTGTAAATGCAATAATTTGACTGATTCTGTGAGGTATCTAATTTACAAAAATATAATTCCAACTACTTATTATTTACTCAAAACAACTACTTATTAGTTTCTCAAAATGAAAGGTTACTATGCAAGCCCATGGGAGTACTTCCGAAGGCAAACAATGCCCAAAAATCCAGAGGATTTCGAAGAAACAGAAGTCAAATTGTCAGAAACTGTCCAGCTATGGAACTGGCTTTCAGTGAAGCTCCCTTGCATGGGTAACAATGGGAGAATGTTGCATAAGAATACACTGCTCACAGCATGGTAGCAGAGCAGGGAGTAGGTGGACGGCTGCTCAGTGTCACAAGCTGCATCTCAGCATTGAAATCCTCACTTTCCATAGTTATCCTTAGTTTAAACATATGCAAAGCTGTGAACAGTCAGGCTTCACAACATTTCCCATACGTGGAGTAGAATAGCCTCATCAAAGCAAGCCAACCTGTGGGTCTTGCCCTTGCATTCACTGGAGCACAAGAAACTATCTAGCCAGTGAGAGGAAAAGGAGAAAATGCTCAAAAATATGAGTAAGCTACAAGAGAGTACTTTTATATGACTTGTGTAATATCGGGGTTAGAAACAGTGTATCTGGCCCAGATCCAGCAATAGCTTGAACAGGAAGGGCGGTCTGATATTCTAATGGGCCTTAGCCCAGCCTCAATATTGAATTGCTTGCACCTTGCTTGTACTGACTACTGGGGACAGCGGTACCTAATTTATTAAATATTTCTACTTTATCATTTTAATAAAGGACTGCTCTACTGTTGCATTGCTTCAATTTTATTTTGTTCACACATAGTAGATTTCTTAAGCCCCAAAAGTAAAGTGCAACATTTTCTGAGAAGAGGGAAGCTGACAAGTGTCTCTCACCCCTCCCACTGAGGTATGTTGCTGTGAATAAGGTGTTTAGGAATCAGACAAACATGCAGAGTACCTCCAACTTCTGCATGTAGTATAGCAGAGCCCCACGTTGAACCCCAGAATTAGTACCCACACATGTATTGGCATTTCAATTTTATAATGTATCAGAATTAATAATGTGCTATTTTCACATAAATTGTCATCAGTGAAAATAAGAGTGAAGGCTAAACATTGTTCATCACACACCTCCAACATATCAAACAAATCCTTCACATTATGAAGAATAGCTTCTTGCAATATGATATATTGGTCTAAAATGCATCATAATATTTGTAGAGTCAAGTAAAACTCCTCAACATACCTATATGCCTCAAAACGGAGCCCCACTTTTCAGAATCTCACCTCATCAACTGGTCAGTCTACATGACCTGCACAAGTGGTTGTGACCTTTTATGCACTTTTCATTCATTAGCGTCCGTGGAACAGGCAGGGGGCCCTTACACCTGGATCAAGTATTTGCTCCATAGGATAGAATATAATGTTCTTGTTAATTTATCAGGAAGTATATGAAAGCTACTGTGTTGTATCTTTTAAATTCCATCAGCATAAGGTCACACTGCAATCAGATCACTAGCTGCCATCAAATACCACAGAGAATGGCAAAATCTTCCCTTTCTACTATAATGTGAGCAAAAACATAGAAATGAAAATTAATCACATATCTTTTATTTCAACAGAAATAATGCTAAGATGCAAAACTGAATGAAAGTCAGAATCTTCGGTCCAGCACTACTGTTGTACGCTCAAATCCATTCAGTGCACAAACAAGGACCATATCAGCACGCCCTAAGCCTGTACTATGCCACAGGTAATAATATAACAAATATAGGAAAAGCATGTCACACACACACTCCCAACACTACCGTGGAGTCAGTGCACTATACATATTGACAACATTTGGAGATGGAATGCATTCCTCATAAAGAACCAGCATATGAGTAAGCATGTAAGCACTCCAATTAGATCTCACATTATATCCTCATGAAAGAAGTAGGGAAATAGTCAGCAAAAGTAAAGCAGCATTTAAGTATTGGAAAACAAAACTTGAGTTATGGTGGGGGATTAAGGGTAGAATAGACAACACATTAAGGGATAAGGAATCGTAGGAAAGGTAACAGCACTAGTGATAAGAGTAGAAGCGAAAGATACATAGAAAAGAACATTTAGCAAAAATTTGAATGGCTGTGCTGCAGATGGTCCATAGGAGAACGAGGGAAAAGATACTGAAAGTAATGGAAAGTTGAGTCAAACGTTAGCTGCTGTGAACTAGTTCAAATAGTGTTTGAATAGATGAGTTTTCAGCTGTTTTAGGTCTGGCATTATCTAAGACCTTTTGATTTAAAACACAAATATATATATACACAACATTCTCTTTCAGCCAGCTGTCTTCATCCATTGGTCTGTTGGTGTGTCATGCACATTTTTTTAACACCCACTACAGCATAGGGGAGGTAGTCAGCCCACTTCAGCCACTGGAAAACTTCACTTTGAGTGACTGCATTTTGCTCTTTCACACAGAGCACATCCGCACACAAGCTAGTTCCTTTTTGGGCCAATATTTTTGCTTTCAATTTATTACTTTGATTTTGCCTTTGTGTTTAGAGTCTGATGTGAGAATATGATGCTTTATACCACATGTACTTTATTATTTCCTTCGTTCTTGCCTGCCTTCATTCTTACTTGCCTTCTTTCCTACCTTCTTTTTTCTTCCTTTCTTTTTCTTTGCTGCTTTCTTTCCTTGTTTTCTTCATTCTTTCCTGCTTTCTTCCTTCCCTCCTTCCTTACTGCAAGCTTTTTTTTCTTTGGGTCTCTGATAGCTAAGACCTTTTGATTTTACTAAAAGTATGTGTATGACATAGTTACTTATAGGTTTTTCAGTCACACTTCATCCATTTGTCTGTGGTTGTGCCATTTGCATTTTTCTCCAACCTACTCGAGCATGCATCAAGGGGAAACTTGTCACTCCACTTCAGTTATTGGCTGACCTCACTGTGAGGTAAGGCATGCTGCTCTTTCACAACGAGCTCCTCCACACACAAAGTAGTTCCCTTCAATTCGAAAGAGTACTATGTTAAGGGGTGCTTTTTTAGATCCTAAAAATATGTTTGCCTTAAGACAATATTTTGCTTCAGATTACTAAATGCCAGACAGCTTCCCAAACATTAAAGTTTTGCAAAAGCCATGAAAGACAAAGCAAGAATTGGCAGAAGGCTGGTGGATGACGCCAGACCTGTTGGCTTTGCCAGTGCTTGTTTGAATTGGAAAGATCCTCTAAGCCTCTCAAGTCAATGGGAAGAAGTAAGTAAAAGTAAGGAGCATTCCCCTCCTAGTCTTTTAACTATTTTAGTTTCAGCCGATCTTAGCCTATTACCTATCCAGTATTCTTCTGCACTCTGAATAGTGCCAGCAAATGACAGATGAGCATGCAACATTGAGGGTCTTCAATGGCTACCACAAAGCAGCTACTGTGAGCTTCTTTTTTTTTTTATAATGCTTTTATTGAACTTTTTTGTCAGACCCATAAATCATAAATTCCAGTACATGAGATCTCATAAACAATTGATCACCATATAACACATGCAGAATAGGGGTATTTACCCCATTTAGCATCAGTGCAAATAGAAGTGCAATGCGTACAGCAATGAGTGCGTATCAATCATTTTAGGTGCTGCATATGCAGTTTCAAGGTCATCAACTGCCAGTAAGTGAAAAGCATAAATAAGACACCGGGTGAAGTATGGAAAACAGTATGTTGCCCAAATATATAAAGAAAAAGGAAAAAGGGAAAGGAAGTAGGCAACATACACAATAAACAGTTGAACATCTAAACAATCCTTATTACAACATTGCCTCCATCTAAATGCTAACAAGCCGCACTGAAAATATAACCTCGCATGTGGGGTGTTGTTGGAGCACTTTTGATTAGCTAAGAGCATGGACTATGAACACGCCAGGGACGTCAGGGAACCCTGGCCATTACGAGTGTACCATGCGCATGCAGAGTACCAAGTCGCATATGAAGATTATTCATTTAGTAAGTCTATATGTTCAGGGTGGTCTGGCATCAGACTTCACATCTGCTCCCTCAATACATCTCTTATACTTTAAGAGTTTGATCATACTTCTAGTGAAATTCTCTGACACTCTAGATGATTGCATATCTATTCTCATGTATTGAGTCTATGAATGCACGTGTACTTTACACTAAGGGTGGGCGCAGTGGGCGTAGTGGGGCTACGTGAAGCAGCACGTAGTGTGCCCAAATCTACGCTCACTACGTGCTTCGCGTAGCCCCACTACGCGCCACCCGCCTCCCGCCCGCCCTCCTTTTAAATCAAACCCCCGCATTTACAATAAATACTAAATTAAAGAAACTTACCTGAAACGCACGTCTCCGGGGCTCCCTCTTCCATTTCAAACTTCTTCTGACAAATGCGCATTTGTGAGAAGAAGTTTGAAATGGAAGAGGGAGCCCCGGAGACGCCGCGTTTCAGGTAAGTTTCTGTAATTTAGTATTTTATTGTAAATGCGGGGGTTTGATTTAAAAGGAGGGCGGGCGGGAGGCGGGTGGCAGCGGCAGGCAGCTACGCTTCGCCCTGGGTGTGCGTAGCGCTAGCCTGCTTCGCCTACTTCGAAAACTGCGAAGCAGGCAGCGCTACGTACACTACGTGGGCGAAGTGTTGTGTCTCGCCCAGGGTTACTTTACACATCTTCCATGTTGATCTACTCTTCATGATGATTGAGATGTTTTTATTGAAACACAGTGGATGCTCCTACAATTGATATTTTTGTCCTTATGATGACCCTCCAATCATTTATGGGTTGAAACGCCATCAACGCCAATAGTATGGCTTTAATGAACGAGGACACCATTGTTTTGTTGTGTATTTTTGTTTTATTTAGAAACCTGTTTTTTTGACTTTCTCTAATCCACTACTTATTTACACCTGTCATTGTTCACAATTGTAACACCGTTTGAGTAACCTTATGAGCGTCCCGATCATTGTATTCATACATGTTCCCCTTTTTTGATAACATTAAAATTTATCTTTGAAAACTGAAAAGATTATCTGTACATGTGTATGGTGTGTATTAGGAGCCCAAGAATTGGGTAGTACATTTCTCTTTTTCTTTTCATTTTTCTAATTGGGAAGTTCTTCCCCCTTTCTTTATTCTTTCAAAATCCTTCCTTTTTCCAAGTGGTGTGCTTGAACCATTCTTTGGATTATACTCTCCTAAAAGATGGTAGCAGTGTCATACACTTGATTGGTACATTGAAATTACTTATAACTCCCTAGTAAATAGAAGTACTTGTACCTAGGTCATGTAAATTAAATGCTAAAAGTGGGCTGCAGCACTCATTGTGCCACCCACTGAAAAAGCCTTGTAATACATGTTTCAGGTCTGTCACAGCAGCCTCCATTTTGACCTAGCAAAGTAAACCTTTTGCCAGGCCCAAATGTTCCCTTTTAATGCTTATATACTACCCTTAAGGTAGGCCCCGAATGCTCTTTGGGTAGGATACATGGTATTTTAAAAGTAGAGCATGTCATTTATGTTTCACATGTCTTGACAGTGAAAAACTCAATTTTTCACTGTGGAAAGGCAATTTATCCCTTAGTCTAACACTAGGTTTCCTTATTACACTTAGTACATGATAACTTTGTTTGGGAACAGATAGAGGAATTATTTTTGCCTACCCAAAAGGTGCATTTCTGCCAGGATCCAGGGTCAAATGACAGTGAATGGCTCTCCTGTGGTGTGTTGTGTATTCTTTCCAGACATGGGGACAAAAAGGGCCTGGGTGTAAAGGACGTGGTCTCCCTGATATCATGGCTGGAGAGGAGTTGAGTCCTGCCCTGATTAAAATTCAAAGCACCCCTACTGCTGCACACACATTGCCTTTTTCCCCCTAGAAAGTTTAAAATCAAACCCTGGGGAAGGCAAAGAACTGACTAGAACTAGTTTGGGAGTAGACCAGGGATGCCCTCACAAAAAGCTGGCAGAAGGTATAAACAGGGCACCTTCATAACCTCTCATCAGAATGCTCCTGGAACTGTGATACAGTTATATAAATTGTAATAGGTTATGTTTGCATATTTATTGTTGTTTTGTATTGAATGTGTGCTTTTTTGGGAACTGCCTACTTCATAGCAGGAAGTCCCCTTATTTGGCTAAGGTTTCACAGTGGATCCGTGGGTCCGAGTGAGAAATTCGAAAAAAAGATTTGAAAACAGAAAGAACCAGTGTTTGGAAAAAGGGTTTGCTCTGAAAAGATACTTTTTATTTATGGTGTGTAGATGATAAATACACATAGAACAGGATGCAGTCTTTTAAGTTGTTGGGGGACATCCTGTTGTCTGTGTCTGTGAAATGAACTCCGTCTTTTTGATATATTCTGTCCATGTTGAAGCGCATATTGTTTTGGGGGATATAGAGCCCATGTTGTGGTCTTGGAGAAATGCAGAAACAGCTTTATTGACGTTTCCTGGTTTTCACTTCTGTCTTTGGCATATATCAGAGAACACCAAGGTAGTAAGTGTGAAAAGCTACATTAATTTACCAAAGGTATCCTTCATTAGGATTTCCAGTCCTACCGCAGTAATAGTGCCTAGGTCATTGTCATCACAGTGCACAATCATGAGGTCTGTATGTTGGCAATCTGCAATTCTTTAAGCCAAAGGCAGCAATTGATGTCACTTTAACCGTCTCTGGCTAACCCAAGTTATTTCTACATTAGGTAAACCTAGGTCCCTGTCTATGCCTCATAGGATGGGCTTTCATGGCAAGCAAATGAGCTTGTTTACTTCTTTCCTGCCAAATAGACACCGAATAGTAAAGATAGGAGATCACACCTAAAACACAGCTGAAACTGGATGTGGTATCCCACAGGGTTTATTTCTTTCTACTGTACTCAGTCTCTACATGGAGCTCAGGGTCACATGCAGCAATATGCTGGCAACACACACATGTACCTTAAAAACTCAACAATTGAGGCCAATACTATCTAACGGAACAGTCTTTCACTTCAGAAACCCCTGATGAAAGAAAGTTTCCCCCTTCTTAACAACCAGAACATCACTGCCTAGGGGCACAGGGAGATTAAGTGATTTGCCCAGAATAACAGGATGTTGCCACAACCCCGAGACTCATACCCAGATCCCCAGCTCCCGAGTCGGCAGCATTGCCGGCTTCGCCACATTCTCTCCCCATGTGTGCAGGGGATGGTCATTTCTCCCCTTTGCACTCTCAGCTCCCCTTCCACCATACATGCTCCCTAAACTACACTCTACCTTCATACTTCCTCTCCTCCTTGCACTCTGCATTGCTTACTACAGTGCACCCTGAAGTATCCATTTATTGCATTCTATATTCCCTACCACCTTGCATCCAGTGGTGTCTAATTACTTTGCACTCCCTACTTTCTGCACCCGAACTGCAAGACCAGTGTGTTGCCCTAAGTGGGGCAGGCATGCTTAGATGTGGGTCCCCTGCACGCTGTCAATGGAACCAATCTACATCTGGCTGATGAGCCCTAACTAGAAACATTGAAAGTGGATACTTCACTGGGCATATGGCAACAAACCCCTGTATGACCATGTTTCTGGGGATTCACAGAAACGCCATACCAACTACAGGGTCACTCTTGGGCTTCTTTTATGAGGCCATGCCGGCACTTTTGCGCCACCAGATGATCACTTTTTTTATGTTCCATTGGCACGATGTGCCACTGGCAGATTTATCAGGCCACGTTAGATGGATTTTAATTGCCTTATAAATATGTGCACCTTTCACGCAGGAAACTGTGGGAACGGGTGTTCTATGGGTGTTGCTGGAGGTGTTCCCAGAAACATCCATGGCTTTTTGACACAGCCCTAGATTTACGAGAAATCGTAAGCCTGTGACTGCACCAAAAACTTATGAGCACAAAGAGGAGAAATAACTTTATTTCTCCTAGTTTTTCTCTTTGATTTTGTGCAGGAAGGTTTCCCCGCAATGCAGGCACCCTTGCATCAGGGTGCAAAGGTGCATGCGTTGGTGCACAACAGCCCATTGTACGCCGGCGCAGGGGATAAGGACAGGATAAGGTACATTTCTGCCCTTTTCTTTTGCCGTAGAGCAGAGCAGCAGCAAGGCCTGCTGGGCTGCCCTACGACAAAAACCTATAAATTAGACCCTTTGTCTTTTATTTTTCCATGCTTTAGGACTATCATCCCTTACTGCAGGGGGCTGATTATGAGTGCCATGGAATGAGGTTTGATATTACCTGCACCCAATAAAATCTGATACCCCATGGATTGGAATTTATCAACTGAAAGAGTAGCACCTATTGTTTCCTCCCTTTACAATTGGAAATTACAAGCTGGTTTTGATACTTTCCTCACTAAAATTGGTATGCGCTGGTATTTAGAAGGCAATTAATTTTCCCCTGGTAACTTTCAGCACGTTTGATGATCTACTGACATTTCCTTGGTAAAAATGTGGGGATGCAGTATTACCACAAATCTATCGATTCATAATAAGTTCTGAAAGTCATTTTCCGAGTCGGGCGGCTTTTCTGACTCACAAAATTTCTTTGATATATTGCATTTTGCGCTCACAAACGTTTTGACATTTTGAATCACTGGCTTTACAAACACAAAACGCAATGATTCAATAGGCTTGTGATTCTATGAATCAGAACCTACATTTTCAGGTTACAGATGACACTTTGTCGGCATGAGTTTGACTTGCATGCACAACAAGAAGTGTTAATTCACCCCTGAGTTTCATATAATTCAAATTATAAAGCAATTTTGCCAAAAGAGATGCACATTTATTATACAAAGAGGGGCAGATTTACAAGCCCCTTTGTAATAATTAAAGATGTCTCGTAGACAGGCCGCTTAGAACAGGTTGTAGGTTTATTTAACAGGTAACAAAGTTCATGTAAAGATCATCTGTAAGGCCTCAGATCTCCAGTGGAGCCCCACCAGGAGCAGCCTCCCTGCTGCTCAGCCCCATCTCTCCAACTGCCAACTCCTCCAGTCCCTCACACCCAACATTCTCAGTGACATCACACACATGGCTGAGCAGCAAGGGACAGAGTAGTAATGAGGAAGATGCACATAACACAATAGGTTATAACACATCTCCCTTCCTTACGAAAACAAAGCAAAAAGATACAAATGCATAAAATCAAGATGTAACCAAAATACCATTGCAAACATAAACAGAAAATTCATTATGCAAGTAAACATACAACAGATCAGAAAATACTTGCAAGACAATTCATAATGAACCCCATCCCCCTCCCTAGGGAAATAATTAGATGGGAAACACCACCAACAAACGAACAGCAATGAGGTAAACACACCACCCCATAGGGGAAAAACACCTCCCATAAACTTGGAAATAGGGAAAATAAACTTCCCTATGAAACAAATTGCAGAAATAGGGGAACAACGTCACCCTATAGGGGAAAAACACCTCCCTTTGACACAGAAATAGGGAAAATAAACCTCCCTAAGACACTCCAAAACGCAAATTACAGAAATAGGGGAACAACGTCACCCTATAGGGGAAAAAAACACCTCCCAAAGACCTACCAAACACTGTAATAGGGAAATCCCTATGACACTCCAAAACGCAAATTACAGAAATAGGGGAACAACGTCACCCTATAGGGGAAAACACCTCCCAAAGACACAGAAATAGGGAAAATAAACTTCCCTATGATACATCATAACACCATACTCCCTATAGAGGAAAATATCCTCCAAACACTCTCCAAACACTGTAATAGGGAAAAACCTTTCCCTATGATTCACCAAAACCAGTAATAGGGGAACACCTCCCTATAGGGGAAAAACACCTCCCTTTTGAAAAGGAACACAAGTCCCTGTGAACTGAATTAGGGCACATAGCTCCCAAAACGTCTCAAATTGAACTAGAACACACAGCTCCACAACTCCCTGAAAACCAGAAATGGAGGATTTCTCACCAGTAACCTCACCATAAAATTGTACACAACACCCTTAAACCAGAACTAAGGCACACACTACCCCACAGCCTCAACATAGAGAGACACACCACACTATGAAACTAAATCAGAACACACACACACACACACCACCCCCACAGGATAGAAGCACTCACTCACACCCCCACAAAACAGTACCTTCCTCCCCCCAGTTGACGCCACACCCATCCAACCACACCCTAGTAAGCTACAACAAGGAAGTGTGCGCATCACCGCGCAAATACAAGCGATCAAGTTTACAAAGAGAGCTGTCTCCTGCTAGCTCCATTGTGCTGAGTAAATTGTCAACTTACAACAGCTCACGTGTTGGCTAATGTAATGCCGCTGGGGTACTGAATTTTCTGGGTATTGACACTGCTCGGGGCACTGCTCTCCTGTAATGCTGGTCGGGTACTAAACTCACTCCAGAGGAAGTGTGCGCATCACCGCGCATGTTCGGGGAAAGATTCAGCTTTCAGCGTGCAAGTCTAAAAGAACAGCTTCGAGTTGGGTGCTTCCTGTTCCCAATGCGCATGCGCCAGCTCCAAAACTTCACACAAT
This sequence comes from Triturus cristatus, assembly GCF_964204655.1. NCBI lineage: Eukaryota > Metazoa > Chordata > Amphibia > Caudata > Salamandridae > Triturus > Triturus cristatus. The sequence continues at coordinate 855,488,808 of NC_140589.1, forward strand.
CCAAAAAAACACTTTTTGACACGCAGGAATTTCGCCTCTCAGACCAAAGCTTGCTATCGTCGTCACTTCTGTAACTCGAGAACAGAGGAAATCTCTTTGCCATGGATCAAGCGAACAACAGCAACTCACGTCGTCAAGGTAACCAACCTAGACGAAAACGAATGGCCATGGAGCTGCTCCCCGCGGCAGTTGAAGCTGGTAAGACGGCGCGCTCTGAATGTCATGAGGATGGCTCGTGGCATGTTTGAAAGGGTGAAAGTTACTGAACCAAAACCGCCACCGTTGCACAGTGAAACCAAACAGCCTTAACAAAAAAACTTTCCCATTTAGCTGAAATCGGCTTCATAACGTAGGTCACACTCCGCTTGCCACGATGATTTCAATTGCCAAAAGAGCACAGCCTCTTACACTTTGTCGTTAGTCCTCCACAGCTCACATGCATAGTTCATCTTCCTTACAGCTCAGTGCAGTGGGAACAATCCACAACCTCACCAGCCAGTTAAGAGGCAATCAGTGGTCGATTACTTGTATTGCTCCACAATAAATTATCTCAGAAGTGTTGACAGTAGTTCCCTTGAAAACAGTTAATTACCAGTTAACGCTGAGGCTCAATCAGTGCCATAACCACCAAAAAAAAAAAAAAACACATTCCACCGAGGCTCGACACATGCCCCCGATCCCAGAATCAGACGGTCCGGTCACCAAAAAAGGACCATTAACACCGGAGCTCATACAGTTTAACGTCATTTAGGTTCACGAACCTCTTGCAACACGGTACAGAAGAAAGAAACTGGCACTTACATATTAGGGCGACCGATGGAGTGGTCACTGGTGGGGCTCTTGAGTGCCAGCTTCCTGAAAATATGCAATTTCTTTACTTGAAATTTCTCTTGAAGTTCCTTTTCTCTTGAAAACCATAATCCATTGAAGCACACACGTAAGTTCTTTCCAGTCGTCGCCAGTGTAATAATTAAAGATGTCTCGTAGACAGGCCGCTTAGAACAGGTTGTAGGTTTATTTAACAGGTAACAAAGTTCATGTAAAGATCATCTGTAAGGCCTCAGATCTCCAGTGGAGCCCCACCAGGAGCAGCCTCCCTGCTGCTCAGCCCCATCTCTCCAACTGCCAACTCCTCCAGTCCCTCACACCCAACATTCTCAGTGACATCACACACATGGCTGAGCAGCAAGGGACAGAGTAGTAATGAGGAAGATGCACATAACACAATAGGTTATAACACCCTTGCTACACTTTTACGCCACTGTTGCGTCACTTTTGTGATGCAGCGGCATTGTAATCAATGAGCCACATTGCGACATATTTACAACGTAACGCATCTAGTGAGATGCGTCACATTGTAAAATCCTGCGCTACATTATACCTGCGTCAGGTATAATGAATGCAGGGTGGGCATTCCGATGCAAGAAAACGTCGTAAAAGTGACGCAGTGAAATCTACAAGATGTCACTGAGTCACTTTTACGACGCCACTGCATCAAAACCTTACGCCTGCTTGTTGCAGGCATCAGGAGTGATGCAGCATAATAAGTATAGGCCGCCCCTGAGCATTGCTGGAGTTGTCGCGCTTGTAACACAACTCCAGCAATGCGTTGCCCTTACGACATAAGATGCTACACACATCTGTCTATCCTTGCGCCACAGTGCGCCGCATTGTAATTGCGACGCATCCATGGTGGCGCAAGGGTACTTTTGTGTGTCGCATCTTAACTGGCGCATCCCTGCTAATATGCAGAGATGCGCAAGTTCTTGTAAATCTGCCCCAGAGTATTTACCATGGAAATGGGAAACACAAAACGTGTAACAATTTGAAGGCAACATGATTCATCAGCACAGAGAACCTACTTATCTCAGAGATAGCTGATAGAGAAGGAGTGCGAATTAGAAGTAGGGAAACATGTGCCAATATTTTGGTGCATGGTAGAGAGGAAACAGGCTGAAGAAGAAGTAGAGAGATGGACACTAGGAAAGACAGATAGGAGTGAGTTAAGCCATAGCAACATATTCACAATTGCAATAAAGTGAATTTCAGATGGATGGGAACAATTGCCAATTGAGGGAAATGAAGAAATGATAATATGCGCGAATGGTGGGAGTTTCAAGATCATTCGAGCAGCAGAATCAATAAGCAATGGCAAAGCCAGTAGGTCTGGCTTTAAAGTGCACTGTGTGCCATGCATTAATACCATTTGCATCTATTAGCACAATACATTCAGAATTATCGGTTTAGCCAGTGTTGTGTATCTTCTTTGCTGTTAGGTAGGTTTTACTGTCATAATGAAAGGTGAAATCAATTCATACAAAGTTGGCAATCTGAGTTTGTGGTTATTTTTCAGCACAATAAAAACTTCATTTATCGAATACTTGGCATGCATTAGCCAGGGGTGGGGGTCACAGGCATAATTCTCTTTAGTAGAGTAATTATTCATAATTACTGCAAAATTACTGGCAATCCTGTGAGAAGCGTAAACCAACATTTAGAGCTATTTTCTCAGTGAAAAATGCACTCAATGCTACAGGAAAACAAACAGCAACAGCCAGCAGCCACTCGCTCTCTCTTAGTTCATTGTTGCTCTGCTCCTGCAGTAGAATTTTTGCACTAAATTAAGTAATGTGCAGTTACTGAAATTCCTCTGATTACTCCGGCGTGATTAACATTTCTCCCATGCCCAATGCAGACATAGAGCAGATTTTATACAGGCTGATTCTCCATTCAGTACCGCCTACAAAAAGCTTGAGTACCATAAAATGTTCATATGTAATTACCTGGGGGCACTGTGATTTCGCTGAAGAACAGTGGCACAGAGAGTCAGCTGCCAAAATCAGACCATTGTTTACAATGGCCCATGAAAATCATGGCTGGTCATTTTCTCACTGTTCCAAAAAAAAAACACGTCCCCGTATAGAAACAGTGAATTCACTTGGAAGTCACAATGGCTATAAATGAAAGGATGTAAGAGGCTAGCAAAATTATTTCAAATAACAGCATAACATGAAATATGTTACTATGTTTCCATGATTATCACTGGCAGAGAAATATGATTGTCTGCATCCAGTGAAAAAGTACAAAATAAATATAATTGTTAAAAACTGATTTTCTGTTAATGGCTTCACACAATTGAGCTCTGGCTGTCTGATATGAATCCAAAACAGAGAGGAGCCCTTCAATACAAAGGGAACTGGGTCAAATAGCACCAATAACAAACGAGTGTTCCCTATGCGGTTCATCCTCAATTATCAACACAAATAATAACTCATACTTATTCATACATTTAAAACACACAACCAATAAGCCTTGTTTTTGGTAGAAATGATATCTCCTCCTTTATTTTACAAAACAGATTATGCAAATCATTGATAAAATCACTTCATAAGTGCATTTTAAATTATATCGCACTCATTTAAAAACACAATGTTTCATATTTCTAATTAACTTTTCTTCCAATTGACAATCCTTTTATCCCAGTGTAACAGTTAGGTCAACAACTTTGGAGTACACATCTCACACATTGATAGTATGTATTGATCTATATGTTGTGTAATTTTGCATATATTTCCAAAGAAGCATATCATGAATGAGTTTTACTAAATCTACAAAGCGATTGTCTATCAAAGGAAACAAATAATTAGAAAATTAATATAATTTAAAACTATTATCATATTATTTAAAACCAAATGTCAATGTGGCGTTTCGGTGGGCTGGAGTTGGTTGACACCATCTTCTTCAGGATAGGTTTATGCGTAAAATACAATATAGTTGATTTTGGAGATGCTCAGTACTGAAATTCTTCATATTTCATAAAGATTCGTTCATTATTTGGGGGGGATTTTCCTCCTATTCAGCTGACGGTCTGAAATCCTTTAGATCCAGATATTATTTCTTAATCCGTAGATCTTTAAAATCTATTAAGGGCCGTGGCTTTTTCAGTGCAAAAGGGCAGATGGACATGGGCATTCTTATTTTCAATCACCAGAAGTCAATTTATATACTTCTTCGTTATCGATTTGCCGTGTGTCTCAGTCAGCCGTTCCTCTGTATCTAAACGATTTCAGACCGGTGCACCGAATCTCCGTGTCTACATTTGGTTTTAAATAATATGATAATTGTTTTAAATGATATTAGTTTTCTAATTGTGTGTTTCATTTGATAGGCAATCGGTTTGTATATTTAGAAAAACTCATTCATGAAATGCTTCTTTGGAAATATATGCAAAATTACACAACATATAGATCAATACAAACTATCAATGTGTGAGATGTGTACTCCAAAGTTGTTGAACTAACTGCTACACCGGGTTAAAAGGACTGTCAATTGGAAGACACATTAATTATAAATAGGAGACATTGTCTTTTTAAATGAATGGGATATTAAAATGTACTTATGAAATGTTTTTATCAATAGTTTGCATAATCTGTTTTGTAAAATAAAGGAGATATAATTTGTACCAAAAACAAGGCTTAGTGGTTGTGTGTTTTAAATGTATGTATGAGTTTGAGTTCCTATTTGCATTGATAATTGAGGAAGAAACGCATAGGAAACACACTGTTGTTATTGGTGTCTGTGATATGAGCCACACATGTGAATCTGGCAGAGCCAATTCACCCTTTCATCTTCCTTAGGTTGATCAATTGAGTGCCTGTGAGTTTGACAGCAATAACCAACCAATATTGTTCAGTCATACATAACTGAAGTGTCATATATAACTGAAGTGTTATTAAAATAAACTAGGGCTTTAAGTGTGCAGGGTCCATCCGAGTCTCAGACCCATTAGCAATAAAAAATAGACATTAAAATTAAGGGTGGGCGGAATTTGCGAAATCCACTTTCGCAAATTAACGCGAAAATGTTTAAAATTATCGCAAACAAGCGGAAATATCGCGAAGATGCGGAATTTTTTTTCCCGCATGTTCGTGAGATTTTCTGCATGGTTGCAGGTCGCCAACTTACCCATGTGGTTGCTCGCGGGCGCGGCCATCTTGTTTTGAGTTTTCTCGCGGTGCATGATCGCGAGAAGAAAGACGTGATCGCGCGACGCATGACGTCACTGCGGGCGCGAACTGTCGCGAGACAGCGCAAATGGCTAAAAACAATCCAACATCTCATGGAGAACGCGACCGGATCAAGAAAACTTGTGGCGAACGCAGGGATTCAGGTAAGGCAATCGCGCGCGCGTGAGAATGTATTATTTTACAGCGCGAGCAAGAAACAAATTAACGCCAAGCTGCGGAAAGCGGAAATGTTGACATTTTCGCGCTCTCCGCGGAACGCGAAAATGTCAAATTATCGCAATTTCCGTGAACGGAACAAAATTTTCGCCCAGGCCTAATTAAAATAGGTCCTTGTTGAGTCCTTTATTCGTGACCCTAAGTTTACTGACAAATAACACTGATCATTTTGTAAAGACATAAAGTACAAAACGTTAAGGTATTTTATGTCTTCATAGCAGTGATTTAGTTCCTGTTTATATTCTATGTGTTTTACTTATTCCTGATCCAAAACACCACCTGGGTGGCAATGTATGCGAAAAAAGTAGAGGTAGTTCCCAAGTATACGTGGAGAGCAGCTCCTGTACAGAGCACCATACAACACCAGCGACACACTAAATTTGCTCACCTCAAATTTCAGTTTTTCTTTCTACGTGTGCGTATATATGTATATGTATATCTAAGTGTATGTGTGTGTGTGGGTGCATGTGTGTGTGTGTATATATATATATATAATTATTTGCCTGGAGTGGTAAAAGGCTTTTGTAATTTTATGGCTCGGCATGGATAGCACTGTGCTAGTCCTATGCTTAAAATCTTTGCTTCAGAAATGGCTAAAGACATTTTCCCTTTCTATCTCGGCGTGGATGGCACTGTGCTAATCCTATACTTATAGACTTTGATAGAAAAACAGACATTTGAGATGAGCAAATTTAGAGTGTCACTGGTGTTGAGGGTGTCCTATACAGGAGCTGCTTTCCACCTAAACTTGAGCACTACCCAGAGTTCTGTGCTTCTTTTTTGCACATTCCATTTCATGCTGCAAATCATCATGGACCAGGCATAGACACCAATATCCTTTTTTGAAAGATTTTAATGTTTTACCCAAACGTCTGCAGCATACATACTATTAGATTGCATACTATAAGCAAGTGAGTAGCCACATACGTGGTTATGTTTGTGTGTAAGAGTCTGTGTAAGTGTCTGAGTATGGGTGTAAAAATGGATATATGAGTAACTGTACAAGTAGGTGACTGGGTGTGTGAGTAGTTGACTGGATATGTGAGTGAGTGTATCAGGGCCTCTGTGGGTGTGTCACTGAATGTGTAACTAACTGTGTGGGTGTGTTAGTTACTGTATAGTTGTCTAAAATGATATGTAAATGGCTGTATGGATTAGTAACTGGCTGTGTTAGTGGATGTTTTAGTGTGTAACTGTTTGTGCAAGTGGCTCTGTTAATGGTGGATACATAGGTGTTGCATGGGTGTGTGAGTGGATTTGTAAGTGTCTCTGTCACAGCCTGACTGGGTGTGTGAGTGACTGTATGGGTTTGTAAATAGATATTTCCATAGCCTTAAGGGTGGGTGACTGGGTGTATATCTGGTTCTATGGGTATTTGTGTAAATGACTGTCTGAGTGTTGGGTACATGAATGGCTGTATAGGTGTGTGAGTGGGTGTGGCAGTGCCTGTATGTGTGTGTGGATGGCTATGTAAGTGGATGTATAGGCGAGTAAATGGGCATGTAATTGGTTTTATGGGGCGTGACTGAGTATGTCAGTCACTGTCTGGCTACATGAGTGTCAGACTGATTTGCATATGGCCATGTCTGAACTGGGGTGGCGGAGTGAGCTAAAGAATGATGATGGATTAAATCCAGATCAGTTGACTGGGGGTGAGTGCTTGCAATGTTCAATACTCCGTCCATCATCCCCTTTGGTTTTGCTTTGTTCGCCCTAAGTTGGCAGGGTATGCCCACACGTTGGTCCCTTGCTCACTTTGCCACTGGATTCAAGATAGCCTGGCTGATGATGGCTGATTAGCCAGAAACTGGTCCCAGAATGCTTGTTTCCGGTCCAGGGAAGACATGGCTTGGCAGTTCGGGCTGGACTGTTCCCATGAGGCACAGGGTCAGACTGATTTGCATATGGCCATGTCTGAACTGGGGTGGCGGAGTGAGCTAAAGAATGATGATGGATTAAACCCAGATCAGTTGACTGGGGTTAGTGCTTGCAATGTTCAACACTCTGTCCATCATCCCCTTTGGTTTGCTATATGAGTGGTGGGTACATAAGTACTTTTGTGGGAGTGTAACTGGATGTGAATGTGCCTGCCTGGCTGTGTGAGTGGATGCAAATTACATACTATTAAAATACATACTATAAGCAATCACCCACATCTAATTTCAAACAAATTGATTCATACTGGCTTAACTATATTTTCAGTATAGCAATTCCTCATCACCCTTTGCTGCTCAGTATATTTTTAGTTAATGTTCTCATCTAACCTCCCTTCCTTTTTGCCTTTACTGTAGTGTGTAGAAGCTACACATTTTCTTTCAGCTTATATAAACTCATAGTATTTTTAATAGACTTTTTTATAGTACAAATATTTAACATACCTGTAAAATCTCTTTGACCTTATCCAACCAACTTTTATTTTAATATCTAGTAATATCTGTTTCCCACTGCAAATCTCAAGTCAGAATTATGGCACTCTTCTTCCACTCTCTGTACAAAAGTGCTAATAATGGCTAACCTTCTCAGTGTGCTTTCACTCATACTCCTGTACTTAGCAAATGACAGACTTCCTTTCATCTTGTATTTTTGTTATGCCAATTCTAAATAACCCTTTCCATGTTTCATGTAAATAAGCCCAATTTGGTCGATTTTTCTGGATCTGTGGATCGACCACGGAGCTCAACATGGCCCATGTGTGGCTCATGATGGATTGGTGGAGGCACACAATAGCCCTAAAAAGCATTTAACAATATGCTGTAAATGTTTTTGATTCATATTTATTTTGTAAAATATTGTCAATTACAAGACATACACTCCCTATTGAGCAATTCATGTAGCCCAGTTTGCTTTCCAGTTTCACGCTGCAGTCTTTTTGTTCCCTTCTACCACACACTCTTAGCTCTGTTTCCATAGTAACCATGTTTCCAATAGTCTCCGTCTAACAGTAGGTAAAAAGTTCACAAGACTTCCTCTCAACAGCATACTAGCTTCATATTAACTGCAACAGGTGTGGTTGACTGTTTGCAATACCAAGTAAACAACAAAGGGACCGATTCCGATCCCGGAGAAACCGGGTACGAACCGTCGGTCGGAGCGTTTTCTCCGTCCGACTCGTACCCGGTAAAAACATCTTACAAACATGCAAGTACGATTCGTACGGAAACACCATTTCCGTACGAATCGTACAAAACACCGACCGACACAAAAATACATACAAATGTGATCTGGGACGGCGCATACGTGACATGCGGACGGAGTTTGGCAGCTTTTTACGTACCAGCACTCCGGACGACAATATTTGTACGGCACCCAAAAAGTGCCGGAAAAGCCAAGTACGCCGCGAAGCGTGAGGAAGTGGGGGCCCGGTACACGCCGAACACCCCCCAGCCCCCCCGTAAGTACGCGCCGGACCCCCAGCCACCCCCCCAATGTACGTGTCGGACCCCCAGCCCCCCCGCGGACGGACGCGCCGGACCCCCAGCCACCCCACGGACGGACGTGCCGGACCCCCAGCCACCCCCGTATGTACGATGCGTAACCCCACCCCACCCGTGTATGTACGGTGCGTAGCCCCACCCCACCCCACCCCACCCCCATATGTACGGTGCGTACCCCCACCCCACCCCCATATGTACGGCACGTACCCCCACCCCACCCACGTATGTACGGTGCGTACCCCCACCCCACCCGTATATGTACGGTGCATACCCCCACCCCACCCATGTATGTACAGTGCATACCCCCACCCCACCCGTGTATGTACGGTGCGTACCCCCACCCCACCCCCATATCTACGGTGCATACCCCCACCCCACCCGTGTACGTATGGTGCGTACCCCCACCCCACCTGTGTATGTACGGTGCGTACCCCCACCCCACCCCCATATGTACAGTGTGTACCCCCCCTCCCCCCGTATGTACGGCGCGTACCCCCACCGCGTACCCCCACATGCACCATACATACACGGGTGGGGTGGGGGTACGCACCGTACATACGGGGGTGGCTGGGGGTCCGGTGCGTATGCGGGCACATGTGTGGACGTCCCCATGGTTGCTATAGTGGTTCACTCCGTACGGTGTTTTTACCATATGGTTGTGCATTGGGACGGACGGGACGGATCGTACTTGCGCGTTCGGACTTCGGTTTCCCGATCCGCACGTAAAACTGTCCGGGGACGTGTCAGACACTTTTTCCAACCCGAGGACGTGTTGGGGAATTTTCCCAATGCGATTCGTATGGAGGTTTTTTACATACGAATCGTACTTGCCAGTTTGTAAGGGACTTGTACGATTCGTACGTAAAAAAATCCGGATACGATTCGTACGGGGAAAATTTTAAACGGATCGGAATCGGCCCCATAATGTTTTTTATTTTTTTAAGCCAATTACAGTTAGTAACATTTTTCTTAAAGTCACTACCTAATTTTAGTGCCCTACACATTTCCACCATCAAATCAAATAAGTTACTTACTTGGTAGCTCCTAGACACCTCAGGGTATATGTTGTGCTTTATAAATCCTCATTTCATTACTTTCATTTAATTCTTTCCTCCAATGTAACTGCTTTTTGTCTTCTAAACTGACTCATTCGGCTGCAGCCTTTTCCTGTGTGCTACTCCTGCTTGTCTTTAAAAAGGTCAGAGTCTCAATTCTGGGTCATAGTTTTGTGTTTTGGTCCAGAGAGAGTGCTAGAAAGAGTGGCATTGACAGCGACCTAGGTTTACCGAATGGATACAGTAATATTGTTAGCCAGAGAGTGTTAGAAATGGGATTTCTGGTTGGCTAGGGCTTGCGCCAAAGCCAGGCAGAAACCACCACTCTAGTCAGGGCTGGGGAGTTACACGCCAAAGATAACCCCTGCTCACCCCCTTGGTAGCTTGGCACGAGCAGTCAGGCTTATCCCGGAGGCAATGTGTAAAGCGTTTGCGCGCGCACACAGCAACAACACCCAAGGTCCACCACAAAAGAAACTCCACACAAGGTATTATATAAAAATAGCCTTTGTATTATACCAAAACACATTAGATAATATTCACACAATGACACTGTGCCAACTGGCACTGGGCAGAATTTTACAAGGGACTATTGGGACAGGGCCACATGGACCACCGTCAGAATCAGCACAAATCACCAATAGTAAATGTAGAACATATACCAATGGAAACACAAAGTATACTGTAGAGCACAACCAGTAACTACTGGCGCAATAATGACCTCAGCGTCATCACACTAGCATCAGGTATAAAACCTATCCTGCATCCATCACAGGGGCATAAACACATTATGCAATTTATCTTTGGTCTAACGCATTAGACCTACCCACCTAAGTATACCTACACTAGGGGCTTATATCGCACAGGGAAGTACAATCTCCCTAACACCAACCTAAACAGGTAAAACAACCTCCTAGGCAGAAATGACCACATTTAGAGGTATAAAACACAGGGTGCGCAAAACATGCTATACACAGTACATTTCCCAGCACCCAATCACATTAGCATGAATCACAGGGTGCCCAAAACATACTACACAGAACATTTCCTAGCACCAAAATCACATTAGAGTCCAGGTTGCGCCAGAACCTAAACGTAGCAGCTGCCCACTACTTGCTGGGCAGTTGTGGATAAGGCAGGGCCTAAACGCTGCAGCTGGCACGAAGTGCTGCGCAGCTGGGGAAGGCAAATAAGGCATGGGCTCTCAATGGCCCCTGTAACAATATCCAACATGCTGGAGCCCCCTGGGCTCTGAAACATACACATGTTGCCAAGCGTTGGAGCCATCTGGCTCTGGAGATACGTAGCCCCTCTGAAGCGCACTGGCTCCGTGAATAACTATGGCCCGAGCGTTGGAGCATCACGCGCTCCTAACAACCAATGTCCCCCTACGTTGGAGCGCCACCCGCGCTCTGAAACAACATGCCCCCATAGCGTTGGAGCCACAGAGGCTCTAAAATAATTATGGCCATCGTGGGAGCCACGCGGGGCTCTGAGCAATGTGTCACTGTTGGAGCCTTCTGGGGCTCAAGAATGACCCTGCCCGCCTCGTTGGGCCTCTCCAAACAATTGTGCCCCATCGTTGGAGCAGCCCCACTATCAAGCGGGGGCTGCTCGGAGAAAGACGGGATCCAGCGCAGTGCCTCATCCGGCACGCACACGGGAGAGGCATGTTGGAGCGGCCCACTGTAACGAGGGGCCACTCAGCACTGCACGGGTGCCTCTATCTGGTGCCCTCCCCCCCTCCAGGCAGCTCTACTCACCAGGCTGCTCTCCGGAGGCGGCGGGGGACGCTGCCTTCTTCTTTGCGGTCAGTGCGGCGCGGGGCTCTCCCTCGGTCACGGGAGCCCCGCGCCACGAACTCACGCCGGCCTCTTCCAGCTTGGTTGCAGGCCCCGCCCACGTCACGGGCAGGCCTGCCTGGCTTCCGGTTTTGCCACGGGCCGCGGCGGTGACATTTCACGAGGTAAAGTGCGGGGTGGGCACCCGCTTTTAAATAAAGCAGTTGGCGGCATATTTAGCGGGGTGGGCACCCGCAAAGACATAAATTAAGGCCGCAATGCGGGGTGGGCACCCGCGCATAATTACCATAAGCCGACAGGCGGCGGGGTAGGCTCCCACGCGGAACAGTCATTATGGGGGAATCCCTACGCTGGGGATTCCCTCTGGGGGCAAGGACAGCAGCTGAGCGCTGCAGAGCATGCACGCTCTTCTTCCTGGCAAAAATAGCGATAAAGCGCTCCCAGGGCGCTAGCAGGCTGTTGCAGAGGTCCTGGAGGCATCAAGGGGACAAGGCAGGGCCCAGGGGCCAGCACACAGGGCCCTCCAGCAGGGAGGCAACCCCCATGGCGGTCCCTCCTGGGCCCCACCAGCAGCAAGCCCCCCTCAGTCAGGATTCAAAGGAGAACCAGGCGCTGGAGACAACGTCCCTGAAGTCCATCAGGCATCCAGGGGCTCGGCAGGGCCCAGGGAGGCAAGCCTTCCACTGGGCCCCAGCAGCAGCACACCCCTGGCAGATTCAAGTCAGAACAAGAACATTTTGTAAGGGGACACAGCCCCTTTTTATACACAGGTTCCTTTGTTTCCAAAGGTGCAGGTGAGGGGCGAACCAGATGCAACTGGTTCTTGAGCACTTTGTTTTGCTCAGCCCCTCTCCCTATTCACAGGACAGGCCAGGGTCATCAGTTGCACCACAGGGGGCGGAGCCAGCATTGTGTGGGGAAAGCCCAGCCCTCTTCAGGTCCTAGGTGGACTCCTCCCACCCATCTAGCTGCTGATCTCCCCATTCACCACTGGGTGACTCCTCCTGACTCTGGGGATTCCCTAGCCCGTCACATGACCTCAGGCAGCCAATCGCCAGACAAGGCACTCATTTCACACTGCACACAGAAGTGCCCACTTCTAGAAGTGGCACTTCCACACTAGATACATGCACGCCGCACACATCATCGCGCAGCATTTTATCACACAAGTCCGTACATACCAAACTCGCACCTGCACTCCCCACGCATCAGGAACTACCAGGGACACCTACATTCCCCCATGCATTCCTATAGGAGGACAGGTCAGTCTCACTCAATGTAACCCAGAGCGCACGCGCTTTCCACTGGGACACAGTGTGAAAGCGCCTAGAGGCCTAAAACCACTAGTACCACACAGGAAAAAGGCTAGGATACTGCAAAAAGTTCTAGGGGTGAACTTGCCAGAAGGGCCCAGTCCAACAGAGAGGGATACCGTGACATCAATTGCTGCCTTTGGTTGAAAGCACTGCGGATTGCCAACATCCAGATCTCATGATTGTGCAGTTTGATGGCAAAGACCTAGGCATAATTACTGGGGTATGACTGGAAATCCTAATGAAGGATACCCTTGGTAAATTAACGTAACTTTTCACTCATACTGCCTTGGTATTCTATGACATTTGTCAAAGACAGAAGTGGCAGTGGTCAACCAAATTCTGTCCGCAGATAGAGAAAACCGGTAAACATGTCAATAAAGCTGTTTCTGCATTCCTCCAAGACCACAACATGGGCTTTATATACCATAACAACTTGCGCTTCAACATAGACAGAATATATCCAAAAGAAGCAGTCCATTTCACAGACACAGGCAAAATGGTGTTACTCAAAAACATGAAAGACTGCATCCAGTTCTATGTTTAATTATCAACTACACACCATAAACACAAAGGCTCTTTTGAGAGCAAACCATTTTTCCAAAACATGGTTCTTTCTGTTTTCAAATCCTTTTTTCTAATTATCAACTCGGACCCACGGTTCCGCTGTGGAACCATTGCCAAATAAGGGGTCTGCCAGCTATGTTGTAGGTAGATCCGCAACGGATCTGCCGATCTATTCCCAAACAAAAGCACACATTCAATACAAAACAACAACAAATATGCAATGATAACCTATTACAATTTATATACCTGCATCACTGCTTGTGTGTGGGTCTATGAGAAGCGGTGTAAGTAACTGTGTGGGTGTGTGAGAAGCTGTAAGGATGTGTGGGTGTGTGAGTGGGTGCATGTGTTTTATTAATTTGGGTCTGGATCCATGGATCCACTGCAGATTCTTATGGGGGGTGCTCTGAGCACTATGTTGGATCCGTGGATCCTTGTGCATGTAGAAAAACATTTTCCCACAGTGTTCCCCATGAGGAGTCCTTACAGGCCTATCCATCAGTCCCATGGGGTCAAGATCCCTTTATCCTGAACTCTTACATTCTATTTCTACTTTATCCACCCTCCCCAGGAACCATGTCCAGATTCACAAAATGGCAACCGGAACTTTCCTCTCAGTTTGCGGTGAGCCAATCACAGCATTGCTGTTACTGCATGGATCTTTGGCTCACCTATAGTGGATCTGCAGTGAATCCAAGTCTATAGATATATGTCAATATTTTTTTATTTATTAACCCCCAAAACTAAGGAACAGATTTACACAAAATTACAATCAGCAATCTGGTATAATTCTGTTCAGCGGTTTGGGCTGTAGTCATGGCTAAAATCCCTATGGTAAAATTTCAGGGAAAAATGCATTTTGGTACCTTCCCTCTCTCAATCCCAGCTTGATGAATCACCACAAAACTTTCCAGAAACAGTTGAAGTGAGTAGTGTACTAATTTTGAAAATTTCCGGAAGATTCATCAAACGGCATCAAAGTTGTTAGCAAAACAATATACACAAACACACATATTTACATAAATATATCTATATCTACATATATCTACATATATATATATTCACTTAAAAAACCATAGGTTTCACACATGTTATAGTTAGCTGGACATTTCACTCGTAAAAAACCAATGAAATTCCCCCGTTATAGTTAGTGCAGGCAACTATAACTCACGCGACCGCAATCCTCTGCTGATGACGTCAGATATTACATCACTGTATTTAGACACTTATTTACCCATGTCTTCTTCCATTAATCTTTAGCTATACATATATTACAAATATTTATTTTTCATAAAGACACATATGTCATCAGTGATGTGATATCTGACGTCATCAGCAGAGGATTGCGGTCGCGTGAGTTATAGTTGCCTTCACTAACTATAACGGGGGGAATTCATTGTTTTTTTACGAGTGAAATGTCCAGCTAACTATAACATGTGTGAAACCTATGGTTTTTTAAGTGAATTTGCAAGGTTTTTTAAATGCTAATTCGTAACTATAACGTGGGTGAAACCTATGGTTTTTTCAGTGAATTTGTACAGTTTTTTAAATGCCAAGTTATGTATTTATAAAAAATTTTTTTTTTCAGGATTTTCACCGTGCGCGCACCGTGAAATTATTATTTTTTTTTAAATCGCGAGGTGCGCGCAGTGCGTGCCGTGCGCGCAGGGTGCGCGCACCTCGCAATTTTTTTTTTAAAAAAAGGCTAGGGGCCAGGAACTGTCCACTCTGCTCCCTTTTCACGTTCTCCACCTTTTTTTTTCACCCCCTCAGACTGCGAGAGACAAAATGGCGGCCGACACTTCCTGTTCCGACCGATTCGAATGTTTACCGACATCTAACAACCAATCAGAATTGCGCTCGCGCACGGCAGGGTGCGCGCATGGTGCGCGCGTATAGATATTGATATGCTTTTAAATGCTATTTTCTCAGGAAATACTGAACAGATTTACACCAGATTTTCTCGGCCCCCGCTTGACGAATCACCCCGAGACTTTCAGGGTAGGAGCTGAGCGGAGCGCCCCATTAGTTTTGAAAATTTCGCGAGGATTTGTCAACCGGCGCCAAAGTTATTATAAATAGAATTTTGAGATTTCCTATGGAAACTAGGTTGTAACTATAACTATCTACTGGCGACCGCCAGTAGATAATATAAACATATACATATATATACATACATATATACCCTCATATATACATATATATATATATATATATAATCATATAAATATATACAGAAAGAATTGTCCCCAGGCGAGATGCACCCCAGGTAGGCACATAAAGATCAGGGAAGGTCTTTTGGCAAACCCAATTTCAGCAGTTCCTGACGCGTTTCGGGCCTTCCGTCCTTCCTCACAGGCAGACTGTGAAACAGATGAGCAAAACACAAACTTTTCTCTCTTTATTTGTAATCATGCTCAGGTGAGTAATTAGCAAAGCATCCTGGGACTGGAAGTCCCTATATCTCACCCATGTGGGCTGTTGTCATCACACAGTAGCAAAGTTCTTTCCAGAAATGGATTCACCATTAGTCTCTTTCCCCAAGTGCTAACAATCGCCTCCTGTTCCACATACCTCTGTCCCAGAAAACAGCACCAGATCTGCTCTGTTTCGCGGCAGTGTCACCTCATGGTAGCACCTGCCGTATTTATGAACAGAAAGAGTTGCCCCCATGCTAGATGCAACCCCAGGTAGGCACATAAAGATCAGGGAGGGTCTTTTGGCAAACCTAATTTAAGCTGTTCCTGGCGCATTTCGGGCCTTCTGCCCTTCCTTCATAGGCAGACTGTGAAACAGACGACCAATGACAGTCCTGCAGAGTTTCAGCTCCATTCTCACCCACTGGGGTAATACTGTGGATTTCAGTGCAGGCTGTGGCAGCACCCACTGGGGTAGAATGATGAGGAACTACAAGCACCAGCTGGCTTTGCAGCACACGCCCACTGAGGCAGGTCTTGAATCACTTATTAATGTGTTCCTCGTCACTGACTGCCACTCCTTGTTCCTTTGTCCGTGATCAAGAACACCAGCTGTTCGAAATGCATTGGGCTTCGCACTGATGAAGATTGTGACCTTTTAACTTGCAGTGCTGCAAACCTTGAATAAAGGCATTCAACTCTCCGTGGTGGCATCTTCAAGTGGGCCGACTCCTTGGGTTTATGTGTAGCAGCTTCGCTCGGCCACGAAGATGCCTGCTGCGTTCTTTGCAGATCCTGTGTTTGGGAGCAACTGAGCTCGTTGGAGCAGAGGGGCCGCTTTGAGCATTTTTTATAAACAGTCCTGCAGAGTTTCAGCTCCATTCTCACCCACTGGGGTAATACTGTGGATTTCAGTGCAGGCTGTGGCAGCACCCACTGGGGTAGAACGATGAGGAACTACAAGCACCAGCAGGCTTTGCAGCACACGCCCACTGAGATGGGTCTTGAATCACTAATTAAAGTGTTCCTCATCACTGACTGCCACTCCTTGTTCCTTTGCTTGTGATCAAGAACACCAGCTGTTCGAAACGCGTTGGGCTTCGTACTGATGAAGATTGTGACCTTTTAGCTTGTAGTGCTGCAAACCTTGAATAAAGGCATTCAGCTCTCCGTGGTGGCATCTTCAAGTGGGCCGAGTCCTTGGATTTATATATATATATATATAAATATATATATGGACAGAAAAAGTTACCCTCGTGCCCGGCACTCTCAGGTAGGTAAGTTCATATACCCTGCCAGTGGGACGCATGCCGATAATGCGCCTTGAGGAAAAGTTCTTTTTGGGAAGGAGGAGCCTGCAAACACCACTCCGCCATCAACAAGGCAGGCTCAAACCCACCCGCACCGCCATCCTGCCAAGTGGAAAACAGGGGAGGATCTTCAAGGATATTGAAGCGGTGCCATGCCGTGGCCGGGTCAGCCACATATTACTGACAGAAAAAGTTACCCTCGTGGCCGGCACTCTCAGGTAGGTAAGTTCATATGCCCTGCCAGGCTGTAGTGATCACTAGCTGCGCCCCCACCAACACGCTGATCCGACGTGTTTCGGGTGTTAACCCTTCATCATGGATCTTTCAGGGAACAAACCGGCATACACGTGGTCTAATCAAAATGCCCTCTTTTATTTCAGTGGAACAGGAAGTAAACCCCACTGCATCATGGGACAGGTAGTCCGAAAAATTCAATCCCAAGTGGGACGCATTCCGATAATGCGCCTTTAGGAAAGTTTTTGGGAAGTAGGAGCCTGCAAACACCACTCCGCCATCAACAAGGCAGCCCTTCATATGCTCATATGCCCTGCCAGGCAATTCCTGTTCCACTGAAATAAAAGAGGGCATTTTGAGTAGACCACTTGTATGCCGGTTTGTTCCCTGCTCAGAGCAGGTGTAAACTTTCTACTAATAACACACCTTATCGCTTGTGTTGTACTCTCTTCGACGATCTTGCTGGTGGTTGAGAAACTTGCAAAGTGATGTGTTTGCTGCTTTTTGCACGGGTACGCCTACTCAACATCTCATTCGCAATATTTGCAATATTTGCCGGGGCCATCCGTGACAATGCTTTTTGAGGCTGCTATCGCTGGTAAACTGGTGATATGGGCTGTTTGCTCCAGCTTGTGAATGGTGCGTTAAATTTATCACCATTTTGGTTGCGATAAAGTGCCGTTAACTCAGAGATGTGTCCTTCAGAATATACCCCTCGGTATTTGAAAGACTTAAGAAGTATCGAGTGCCGCGCAAAAAACAAACGAGAAGAGGGCCTCTCGTGACCAATTCTGGCCCCAAGGTCCCTATCCCCCAGGGCCTGGCCTCACCGTTGGGGAGCGTGAGGGGAGCCCCAATGCCTCCATGGCCCTGCCGGCTCCCCGCAGCCTGCAGGAGCCGGCATTGCTTTTCTACACGGCAGACATGCAGCTCCCACGTGTGGAAAAGCAATCAGCTTTGGATTTTGGAAGCAAGAGCAGGTTTCCCAAAGATCCAAAACAAGTTTGAGCCGCGGGGCTCCCACCCTGTCGTAGCAAACAGCAGTTTCCCTGGGGTGGGCACCCTGGGACACTGCAGGAGCCGGTCCTGGGGGGTGGCGGCCCTCAGGGCCATCACAGGCTTCAGGAGGAGGTCCGCGGGCCCCCCATCCAACATGAGTGAAGCCCCAGGTAGGTGGTGGTCCCCGGGGCTGCATGGTCCCCAGCGGGCCCCTGCTATTATTTTTTAAGAAATGCCCCTGGGACCTAGCTCACCCGGGGGCCTCATGTTTTTTAAACAATTTCGGTGAAATTCGTAACCCCTGCGCGTATTGCGCCAAATTTGTTTTTTTTCTAAATGCTTTTTCTGGCCCTGGGGGTCCTTCTGGGACCCCCTGAGCAGGCCTAGGAGGTCAGGGTGTTTCTACCCTGCCCTCTTCTCTTGTTTGATATCTTTGTTTCTCTGTTTTCTGGTGACTTGCTTCTACCGAGTCACAAGATGGCTGCCAACACTTCCTGATTTGGAGTGTTGACAGCCAATTAGAATGAGGCTTGTGGTTGTGGCAGCCAATTAGAATGAAGCTCGTGGTCGGGAGGGTTCGCGACTCCACCGCTGCCCTAGATATAGAAACTTTTATTTTTTTTATTCCTCAGTAACTACTTAAAAAAAAGGTCGCTTTCTGAACCAACCACTACCTTTTTGCCAAATTTGGGGTAATTCCGTTCAGCAGTTTCGGCTGTAGCCTTGACCAAAGTTTCCTATGAGAAATTCATTTTTTGACTCTTATTTTTTGAATTTCTCAAAAACTACTGAACGGATTTACCCCATGTAAAAAAAAAGGTCGCTTTCTAAACAAAGCTCTACCGTTTTGCCAAATTTGGGGTAATTCCGTTCAGCAGTTCGAGCTGTAGCCCGTCTCAAAATTTCCTATGGAAATTAACATGGAGAAAACGTGTTTTGGGGCCCCCCCTTTCTCAGCCCCCGCTTGACAAATCACCCTAAACTTTCAGGATACGAGCTGACCTGGATAGACTTTTTTAAAATTTTGCGTAGATTCATCAAACGACACCAAAGTTATTAGCAAATCAAAAAAATGCTTTTCCTATGGAAACTAGGTTCTAACTATAACTACCGCCAGTAGGTAATATACCTGGTATATATATATATATATATATATATATATATTTGCACTTTCTTTATAAAGCACTTTTATTTGGAGAAAAACAATGACCTATAATCTACAATTGCTCTGATAACTTAAGATCGACACGACCTTGACAAATATCAATACTATATATTTCTAGACTAGTAACATTCTGCTCAATTTGCACATTTATAACTATCGAAGATGGTTTTAAAATAAATATTAGACAATGAGCACTGATCTTGACAACCTTTTAATATAAACCAATTTTAAGAGAAGTTTTAGAAACAGGTATTCTATGGGGCATTGAAGCCGGGAAAAACAACATCAAATAGATACTTTTGCCATCTTTGCACAGTTGAATCTATAGGTATTTAGACCAATATGTTTAGGTTTGCACTGCTTTGCTACTTTGCACATAGTTGGCTGTATTGAATTTACGCATATTTTTAGAAACGTAGGTATAACAGCACAGGTCAGTTGTATTGTTGAGAGCATCTATTTTAGTTATATGTACTGTTGTCAGGGCATTCAAAGGGCGTATAGCACTGTCACTTTAAATGAACTCGGAAGAATGGGAAAAAAAAGAGAAAAAAATGGTTTAAAAGTCATGTGATCCATGTTGAGCGTGTCATGTGATCAAGGTCCTCCGGGGCTGAAACGCGTAATGGCTGCTTCACTTTTTGCTGAGGAACAATAAATTACTTACACCGATAATGTTGTGGTCCACGCTCCATCTGTTGTACGACTGAAAAACGAAAGTGGAGTTTAAGATATATATATATATATATATATATATATATATATATATATATATATATATATATATATATATATATATATATATTATCTACTGGCGGTCGCGCACGGTGAAAAACCTTAAAAAAACCCATAACTTAGCATTTAAAAAAACCGTACAAATTCACTGAAAAAACCATAGGTTTCACACACGTTATAGTTAGGAGTTAGCATTTAAAAAACCTTGCAAATTCACTTAAAAAAACCATAGGTTTCACACATGTTATAGTTAGCTGGACATTTCACTCATGAAAAACCATTGAAATTCCCCCGTTATAGTTAGTGCAGGCAACTATAACTCACGCGACCGCAATCCTCTGCTGATGACGTCAGATATTACATCACTGATGACATATGTGTCTTTCTGCAAAATAAATATTTGTAATATATGTATAGCTAAAGAATAATGGAAGAAGACATGGGTAAATAAGTGTCTAAATACAGTGATGTAATATCTGACGTCATCAGCAGAGGATTGCGGTCGCGTGAGTTATAGTTGCCTGCACTAACTATAATGGGGGAATTTCAATGGTTTTTCACGAGTGAAATGTCCAGCTAACTATAACATGTGTGAAACCTATGGTTTTTTAAGTGAATATATATATATATATATATATATATATATATATATATATATATATATTCACTGAAAAAACCATGGGTTTCACACACATTATAGTTAGGAATGAGCATTTAAAAAACCTTGCAAATTCAGTGAAAAAAGCATAGGTTTCACAGACGTTATAGTTAGCTGGACATTTCACTCGTAAAAAACCAATGAAATTCCCCCGTTATAGTTAGTTAAGCTAACTATAACTCGCGCACCCGCAATCCACTGCTGATGACGTCACATATAACATCACTCATGACATGGTCACTGACATCACTCATGACATCACTGATGACATCTCAAATGACATCACTGATGACATCATCCAGTGAATGTGTGTTTTTCTGAAAATTAAATATGTTTTATATATGTATATCTCAAGGTCGATGGAAGAATAAATGGATGATTTGTTTTTGAAAAATTGATTGTATAACTGACTGATTAAGTGTATCATAGTGAATACATGGCTTAGTGAGTAATGTTTAAATATGTAAATATCTGTATCAGTTTCTCACTTTGTGTATAAGTGGCTGCATGGGTTGGTGAGTAGCTACATGGGTGTCTATATAGGTTATTAGTTGTTTTTTTGAGTATCAGTCTGAGTGTCTGCATGGTTCGGTGGGGGGTATTACGTAGTGCATAGGTGCATGAATGAGTGACTCACTGTTTGTATGTGTTGAAGACAGCATGTGTGCAGGACTGTATGGGTGGATGAGTGTGTGTATGGGTGTGTTAGTGAGTGAATGACTGTCTCAATAGTGTCTTTATGAGTAACTACATATGTTTTAAACTAGTATATGTGACTATTGGTGTATATAAGTGAGTATATGTGATAGTGAGAGATTGGAAGAGTTCCTGTATCAATAAGTATGTGTTTCTATAAGTGATTGTTTAAAAGACCAAGTATGTGTAAGTTTCCGTAGAAGTAAGTGTGGTGGTGTGTGTATAACTGTATATGAAGGTAAATGGATGTTTGATTCTTTATTAGCATGAGTGACTATGTGTGTGAGTAACTCTATGGATGAGTGGCATTGTGTAACAGGATGTACAGGTGTATGAGTACATATGAGTGAGTACATGTATGAGTGACTGTATAGGACTGTTGGTAAATGAGTAGATGTGTATGTGGTTCTTAGAATTACAGAAGAGTTTGTTGAAACTGGTATTGGAATTTCCATTAATTTTTTATTTTGTAGTCTCTATTTTTTAATGTGTGTATCAAAGGTTATATTAGGGTGAGAGGAGGTCTGCCACTTTTTCACAAGGATGATGTCATCAGTGATGTCATCAGTGATGTCATTTGAGATGTCATCAGTGATGTCATGAGTGATGTCAGTGACCATGTCATGAGTGATGTTATATGTGACGTCATCAGCAGTGGATTGCGGGTGCGCGTGTTATAGTTAGCTTAACTAACTATAACGGGGGAATTTCATTGTTTTTTTACGAGTGAAATGTCCAGCTAACTATAACGTCTGTGAAACCTATGGTTTTTTCACTGAATTTGCAAGGTTTTTTAAATGCTAATTCCTAACTATAACGTGTGTGAAACCCATGGTTTTTTCAGTGAATTTGTATGGTTTTTTAAATGCTAATTCCTAACTATAACGTGTGTGAAACCCATGGTTTTTTCAGTGAATTTGTATGGTTTTTTAAATGCTAATTCTTATATTTAACGTGTGTGATTTTTTTTTTTTTTTTGCAAGGTTTTTTACATCTTTTTATTTTTACTTTATATTCTCTTTAAACACTATGCTAAAATTTTAAAAATTCTGCAATATATATTTTTTTCACCTTTTTCTTTTTTACCAAACAGGTAAGATATATTAGTATAACATAGTGATTCTTTTTTTCCAATTTTTTTTTTTACGTGCGCGTACGGTAAGCTTACCGTAAGCGCACGTTTTGCTTTATGTACGTAATATTTCTACTCTTTTTGCGTATGGTTACGCAATTTATGTAGACGTGCGTACCGCGTACGCGGCGCGTAAGCGCATACGTTACACGCGCACGTTACGCGGAAGTGTTGGGGCGTGCCTGTTATGCGCATGCGCGCGTGTCTTTTATACGCGCATGCGTACTTTTACCGTAAGCGCTCCGTAAGCGTAACGTACGCGCACGGTGGGTCATGTGATCAAGAAACAACACTTTTGATTGGTTTA
Organism: Triturus cristatus; assembly: GCF_964204655.1. Classification (NCBI taxonomy): domain Eukaryota; kingdom Metazoa; phylum Chordata; class Amphibia; order Caudata; family Salamandridae; genus Triturus; species Triturus cristatus. The sequence goes on from NC_140589.1 coordinate 855,511,875, forward strand.
AACTACTTTCAGTTCTAGAACTCTCCTACACCACACCCATTCCCCTCCTTTCTGCTTGTGATCCCTTAGGAGAAGGAGCTGAGTTGTCTTTGGGATACAATGGCAGACCAGCAGTCCTCTTCTTCGAGTGAGACTAGCAGCACCACCATCAGGCAGAGAAGGAGGAAACAAAAGAGCTCTTTTATATGGGAGTATTTTACGTTTCCTGAGGGCCAGACAAAAGTAAATGCTCCTTTAGTGACTTGCAAGCTTTGCCAGCGTGTACTTTCTAGAGGTAATCCTAACAAGAAGTATTCCTTCGGGAATCACACTGTTCATAAATTTCTTCTTCTTTTGACTTGTCCACTTTTTCAATTTGTCCAGTTGGTGTTTCTGTGTCTTCTTGTAAATCTTCTTCTTCTTCATCTATATAAATTGATTCATACCATTTATTATTCCTTTTCAAATATAAATTTGCTCTTTGTACTTTCCGTACATCCACCAGCTCCTGCCAAATTTTCTTGTTCTTTGTAGGTACACCATTAACCAGAATAACTAATGGTTCAGTTTCCAAAGTATCTGCATCAATTGTTTCCATATTTTTTTTCAAATCTAATGGCAAATAGACAACTCTTCCTTTTAAACCTCTTAGTAAATCTGAAGGAGGTAATTTACCGGTTTTTGGCTCCATACGTACTATAGTCTGGAACGGATGGACACATTGAAAGAGTATAGACTCCTGCCCGGAATCTTTAAAGATCTCATAACTAGGAGATGGATCGACAAAGGTCTATCCAAGCTTGGAGATTTTTATTATCTCACTGATATAATTACCTTCGAAAACCTCAAATCGCAATATGGACTAGACTGGAAAGAATTTTTTAAGTACCTGCAAATACGGGATTTTTTAAAGAAGAAGGGCGGTGGCCCAATAGGATTCTTAAACAACCCCATTATTGATAAATTGAGACAGAATAATCAGTCAATTGGAATAGTATATAACTCACTCAACTCCTTGATAATAGATGATATGGGATATCGGGCTAGTAAATGGAAAGCATAAATTGAGGTTTCAGAAGAGCTATTTTATTATTCCATCGAACTAGCATACAAGATTTTAATACCAGCACGACTCCAGGCCCAGTATTATAAAACCTGTTTTTCACTTTATTACACGCCAAAACAGATTGCCAAATGGGGAGCTGGAAAGGGGACTTTATGTCCTCGATGTGCACTGCCCCAGGCGGATTTAGAACATATGCTGGCATCCTGCCCCACTTTAAATATCCTAAAATCTGATGTCAGGAAATTTTTTAAAGAGGCTATAAAGAGAGATATAAACCTCTCATCAGCCTTGATTTGTCTTGGGGTTGATCAAGAGACTCAAGGGAAATATGGAGAGCAATTAATTTTTATAAGTATGTCAATATATCGCCTTACCCTAACATCTGCCTGGTTAGACTCAACCCCACCAGTCTATTGTCAATGGCTGACACGCTTAGTTGCTAACTACAACTTTGAAAAAGCAGTATATGGGAACAGGGGGATTCGATCTTGTTCCAAAGGGCTAAAAATCTGGGAACCTCTGACCAAATGGCTTCTGAGATAGAAACCGGGGAACATGATATTCTCCTGTTTTATACAGATACACTTTAGAACATATAAGATTTATGAATCAATATTATCTTTAGATGGAAGGTCAACCTCGGGGTGCCAAGTAAAAAATAAAATTTGGGGAGGGGGGGGAGGGGGGGAGGGGGGGGAAGGGAAAAAAAAGAACAAGTGCATGAGATTATATTAGTGAATTGATACTGATTTTTTTTTTCTTCTCTTCTCTGCTGATATAATTTTTCTATAAAGCTTATTGTTTTTTTTTTTTTTTTTTTTTTTTTTTAGACATGTAATGTCTTTGAATAGGGAATTTGTGATTATAATATATTCATGTTCTTGTGAAACCTGTAAACTTTAAGATTATCATTTTATTATATTGGAAACATGCACCAATAAAAAAAAGGGAAAAAAAAAAAAGAAAGAGTATAGACTCATAAGTATTTAAATCAGAAAGTTCAGCAGGAATATCATGCAATTCTAAATTATTATGTACAGCTCTTGCTGGCATTTTATTTTCTTCTAACTTGTTATAACAGTATTTACAAATACGTTGATCTTCACCCAAATCAAAACAATTTTCCAGAAATATATATGTTGCAAAATCCTTCCACTTATAATTATCTTCTTCTTCACTTTTTCCGTAGAGATCAACATTCCTGGTTTGATTTTTATAATGAGTTCTGCGGCAACAAATACAAGTAATATTTGGTCTTTCATTAGAGATTATTGCAAATTTTGTCATTTGATCATCAAATTTCTTTCTTACAGAGGGTTCTACATTCTCTTCCACATCTTCCTCGATAACTGTGTCATTACCTGCACTCTCTTGTTCTGGACCAAAGTAACTAAACTGAATTTCATCAGTAACCTTCTCTACATCTGATACCGATCCACAGAACAGAGCCCTATTCAATTCATCTAACTTTATTGCTGGACTTTTAGCAAAATACAATCGTCTCACAAACTTTCTCATTTCAGTATGATGAACTGCCAGCATCCTAAAATGGTGAATAACACTTTGACACTTTCCTAGATAGACAAGCCAGAGAGTGTCCTTGCAAACCAGTATTCTCTCTCACTCTGCATGGATCTAGACTTTGAAGCACCTTAATCTTCTGTTTAACACTTTTTTTACTATATTCTCTTAGAAACTCACGAAATTTATCAATAGATTCCTGACGCACAGTGCAAATACTACTACAATTCCAAGTATACACTGGGGCTTTAGGACGTCTCCCCATAACCTCATCCGCCATCACTTGTTCCTCATCTCTTGGAACCATTTTCTCCTTCTCCATTATACAAGCATTTTTCACTTCATAAGCACGACCTCTGGTGTCAACTGCATGCAGCAAACTATTACTTTGAAGATAACTCTCTTCATTAAAAAAAGGTTCACTACTTGAAATATGCATCCATTCTCCTAAAAACACTTTACAAAAGTTTGTTCTTTTCACTAGTCTTTTCCTTTTGCTTTGTGATTTCAGTACATTGACCATTTTATCTAATGTACGCATCCTGTTCAAAATTAAAATGAATAGTTTCCTTTTTAATTCTAAAGCCTTTGCTACAATGGCTTCAATTTCTTTTTTTCTCTTATAAAATTTTGCTTTTTTCTTATATTTCTTCACATCCTTTATCAAATTGGACATAACTCTTCTCTGAAACATTTTTCTACGAATCTCTTTAAACGCTGTTTTTCTTTTTAAGTTAATCTTTATTGTTTCTGAAGGTATATTTGCATTAACTAAATGCTCAATTTGTTCTGTTGTTTTCTATTTAAAACATTATTTCCAGTACAGACATTTTGTACATTTTTCCTTTTTTTGAAGATATTTTTAAAAAAAACATTTTTTGTCTGCTTACCAGAAGACTTTCTCTTTTTCCCAACATGAGCATCTCCAACTAACTTAGGTCCTCCAGTTGTCTTCAAATATAGATTTATTTTCTGGTTTTTCCTTAGTCTGGATTTTGTAGGCATCTTAAATTTTGTTCACTGCTCTTCAGCAATACCTGAAAGAAATTAAAAAAAAATTCCTTTATTTTATTTAAATATATTACTATATTTTTTATGATCTTTTCAAATCTTAAAATACTATGAACCCCTTTCCTACAAGTGAAAATCACAATAAAACCATCACAAATTAAATATCTAAAAACAATTCCTGTGTGCACACAGACTCATGGTGTGATTTTAGGCAGAAAACGAAATTTCTTTGCCAATTTGAAAGCACACTTACTACTCTTTTTTTGGCAAGTGATAAGTACTTTTACAGTCTGACACATTTTCAATCCACTGTTCAGAATCTGAAAACAGCACATGTCCAAACAGCTTTTTGAGACCAGGAACATGTGTAACCTGGGTGAATGACTACACTCCAGCAAAGGCAACCAGCCTTAGTGATGTTGAATGTATTTGCATTACTCACTGCAACCTCAAACACCACTCGGTTGTGAATACTATGCATGATTCTACAGGATAAGCAGCTGGGTGTGTGCTAAGAGTCTGCTTCTGCAGAAAAATAGCTGCCTCTTTCCTACTAATGCAAATCTAAAATTACCAGAGTAATACGCAATAAATCTCTGTCAACAATTCCTCTTTGCACACAGAGTCATGGTTTGATATTAGGCAGAAAACGAAATTTCTTTGCCAATTTGAAAGCACACTTACTACTCTTTGTTTGGCAAGTGATAAGTACTTTTACAGTCTGACACATTTTCAATCCACTTTTCAGAATCTGAAAACAGCTCATGTCCAAACAGCTTTTTGAGACCAGGAACATGTGTAACCTGGGTGAATGACTACACTCCAGCAAAGGCAACCAGCCTTAGTGATGTTGAATGTATTTGCATTACTCACTGCAACCTCAAACACCACTCGGTTGTGAATACTATGCATGATTCTACAGGATAAGCAGCTGGGTGTGTGCTAAGAGTCTGCTTCTGCAGAAAAATAGCTGCCCCTTTCCTACTAATGCAAATCTAAAATTACCAGAGTAATACGCAATAAATCTCTGTCAACAATTCCTCTTTGCACACAGAGTCTTCTTCTGATTCTATGCAGAAAACAGTATTCCTCATTTATACCAGTACACCTTAATTTATGGTGAAAACATAGTCCATAATATTTTACATGTTCCTTACATTTAAATTTCTCCCAAAACACAAAATGAAAAACACAACTTCAACAAAAGGAATTCCAATTCTATTATTCATTTCTAAATTTACCACATACATCCCCTCTCAAACTCATAACTCACCTTTAAAATTAGTTAGTTGTGAAAGAAATGTGGCACTCAAACAGCAGATTATCAGAGCCAGGATCTCTGTTCTGTACACCTCTCTCCTCTCAGCAGAACCAGATAATGGCAATGTTTCCCTCTCTTTTTCCACACATATACATGTTAATTACAAATCTCAGTGCTTCCCCCTTTTTTTCAAATGAAATCACACATTTCTATTGGTTGAAAACCATCCCTTTTCCAAAAGTACCCTTCCCCCAACTTGACTTCTGCCTGCTACCATAGCAACAGCTCATGGAACACTGCTGTGTGGAGTCAGGTCAGAAGTTCACCACACAATGTTTCATTTCCAAAGAGCAAGAGTGCTTGACTTTTCTAACCTAACAGCAAATCCATAGTAATGTTCTTTGGTAACACATTTTTCTGTACCAATACAAAACATGCTTCTATAAATTTACACATACAGCCTAGTTTTTAGTGTAGAATGGTATGAAACAGCCAATGAGTTCTTTTTATTTTAAAAAAATATGTATGCCTCCATTTCCAAACTGTCTTTCATTTCTTTTTCCCATTCTACTGAAATACACCTCCTGAGTACATCCAGATCTCTTTGGAAGATGTTCACAGTGTGGATTGTAGGGCACAGCTATGTCTTCTGGAGTGAAAAGTATGCAGAGAAAACAGGTATGGTGAGAGACCTTGCTTTGCCAAATGTAGACATTAAATGGATTGGTCAGAGAGGGTTAAAGTGGCACCAATTGATGCCATTGGTGAAATCCTTCATGCAAATCCAACACCCTGACCTCATAATAGTGCACTCTGGTGGCAATGACCTAGGCACTTTGACTGGGGTAGATCTGGAAATGCTTATGAAGGAGACCTTTGCACAACTGTTTTCACTTTTCCCTAAAACTGCCTTTGCGTATTCTAACATATGCCAAAGGCAAAAATGGAACTGGTCCAATCAATTTTGTCCACAGATTGACAAAGCAAGAAAGCACGTCAACAAATCTGTTTCTGCTTTCCTCCGAGACTATGGTATGGGTTCCATTTACCACAACAACTTACGTTACAACATGCAAGACATTTATAGAGGAGATGGTGTACACTTCACTCATGAAGGGAATAGAGTCTTCCTCTTGAACCTTAGACTCTGCATCGGTACTTACTTGTAGGTACCACTAAAAAATCACTTCATAAACACAACGGCTCTTTTTAGAGCCCCCTAATATCTAAACACTTAAATCTGAATTTTATTTCTTTTTTTATTTATTTTTTCTGCCGTACGCGTACGGTAAGCTTACCGTACGCGGACTCCGCGATTTTTTTTTAAATTAATAAATGTATTTTTCGTACTTTTGTGTCCTTCTTTGACCCCCTTTCAAATGTTAGGGGGTCTGTAACTCTCTTCCTTGCCCCCTTTTCACGTTATCTCCCTTTTTTTTTCTGTGTGAAACACACGAAATGGCGGCCGACACTTCCTGATTTTGTCCGATTCGAATGTTTACAGTCATGTGACAACCAATCAGATTTGAGCTCGCGCACGGCACCGTACGCGTACGGTAAGCTTACCGTAAGCGCACGGAGCGCGCATACAGATATATATATTGCTTTAAATGCTATTTTCTCAGGAACTACTGAACAGATTTACACCAGACCTACAAAAGGCACATCCTTGACCTGCGGACTACCTCTCTGCCAAATTACAAGTAATTCTGTTCAGCCGTTCGGGCTGTAGCTCGGACTAAAGGCCCTATGGAAAAATGCATGGGGAAAACGCGTTTTGGGACCCCCCCTTTTTCTCAGCCCCCGCTTGACGTATCACCCCGAGACTTTCAGGGTAGGAGCTGAACGGAGCGCCCCATTACTTTTGAAAATTTCGCGAGGATTCGTCAACCGGCGCCAAAGTTATTCAAAATAGAATTTTGAGATTTCCTATGGAAACACGGTCCTAACTATAACTATCTACTGGCGACCGCCAGTAGATAATATATATATATATATATATATATATATACATATATACGAGCTAGTTTCCTTAGGAAGAGCATTTTTTTATTTTCCAATAACTTTGTTGACATTTTGACGAATCTCCACGAAATTTTCAAAACTGATATGATGCTCACTTCAGCTGCTCTCTTGAATTTTTCTGGGTGACCCATCCAAGCGGGGGCTGAGAATCAGGGGGTGCTTAAAAGCATGTTTTCTTCCACTTCATTACACCAGTAACTTTTTCTGATTTGTGGATATTCCTTCAGTAGTTGTGGAGTTATTTAAAGGTTTTTCAGATATACAACTGGGGATGTGGAGGATCCGCAACTCCTCCTGAGATCTTGTGCTGAGATCTGATTGGCTGCCAACGCTTCAAACCAGGAAGTGTTAGCAGCCATCTTGTGACTCAGTTGAACTAAGTCACTGGAAAAACATTAAAAAAAGAAAAGGGGGCATGGTAGAAATACGCTGACCCCAGGCCTCTTAGAAGGGTCAAACAGGGACACCCCACCCCTCCGAGCTAAACAAGTCTTTTTTAAAACGTTTTAGGCAGGAGCCGCACTGGATCTGTGACTCCAATCAAAATATTTTTTTTAAACAAGTTGCATACTCACACACTTTGTTAAATATGGGCCCTATGGTAGGCCAGGTCCCAGGGGCATTGCAGAAACATAAGAGGGGAATGCACCGGCCTCCTACTGAGGCCATTCAAAGCCCCGGGTACCACCAACTCCCTGGGGCAGTAACAAGATAATATGCGGGGGATCCTCACGGCTCCCCACTGCCTGCAATCTCTCCTGGGCACAGAGTTTAATTAAAAAATAATGAAGGGGAGGACTTAAAGACAACTACCTCCCAGGGGCATTGACTATTAAAAATGCAGCAAGCCGTGTGGCCCCCCCAGCCCCGAGGACCGCCACCTCTCCGGATAATCATTAATAGAAATGCAAGGGACAGCTAGGCCACCCCTTAGCCCTGGGACCACCACCTCCCTGGGGCTCAAATGAAATATATGCAGAGCGTCTGTTGTGGGCCCCAGGGACCATAACCTTCCCAGAGCAAATTGGAACAAAGGAGGGGGGCAGCGCCTTGTGGAGCCCTAGATGGCCCTGGGGCCCGCTACCCTCAGGGCCAGCTCCTGCATTTTCCCAGGCTACCCATCCCTGAGGCATTGCTGTTTGCAGATAATATCACTCATTAGTAGTACAACTAGTATAGTAATCTAACTTTTTGAGTAGGTTAATGTATATCTTTAACACCCAAAACTCTTAAAAACATTTACTCTCACTTGATGATGTGATCAGCGATGTCATGTGAGATGTCATCAGTGACATCATCAGTGATGTCACTGGCCATGTCATGAGTGATATAACATGTGAGGTCATAAGCAGTGCATTGCGGGGGCCTAAGTTATGTTAGCTCAGGTAGCTATAAATGCCACATTTCACTGGATGTGTATGAGTGATATCTGAGCCTAACTAAAATGTCCTTGTACCCTTGTTTTTTTTCGGTGAACCTCTAAGTTTAAAAGAACATCTATTTCCTAACTATAATGTCTCTGTGACCTTTGTTTTTTCCGGTGAATTTCTAAGGTTTCTCAAATTCCATTTTGTAATCTAAAGTATTATGTCACTCTAATGTTTAGTTTGTAGGGTTCATTTCTAATACTAAGTCCTCCTGACCCGGTCTTGGTCTTGTGATCGCCCGACCTCATCCCTGCATCTCAAGGTACCTGCCATGAGGTGCAGGGACCAACAATGCCCCCAACTTGTGGCCACACACCCTGCTGGGGGCCCCCAAACATGCTTTTCAACATGGTTTCCATGTCAGGCAGGCCGGCATGGAATCATGCCGGAAACGGTGTATCGGAATCCCAAGGGCGGAAAGGACCGCCCTTTGGGATTACGAGCCAGTTCCGACTGGCCATTGGGATCCTTGAGACCATCGGAAGCCAGCCAGAATGACCGCTCTGTTTAGTTTCCGACCACCAGCATTGTAATGCGGCAATCAGAAAAGTAAACAGAGGGACCGAATATGATTTGGCCCGGAAGGCTCCGACCGTCGGTTGGAGCCTTTCTGCATCGCATAGTAATCGGCCCCTAAGTGTATTATAATTTATTTTGATTTTTAATTTCATTTTTTTTGTACTGTAGACATTCTTTTTATAAATATACTTTATATATGTTTACAAATAGAAAAATCAGATATGTACTTAAAATAAACTATATGAAGTGTTGTTAATGTAATTAGACACATTTTATTTTTTTAATTATTTCTATCTGTACCACGGTACCTTCTCTGGTCCGTAAACATAGATGGACTACTACACTATGGTTTTTAATCCTGATGACATTTTTATAATTTATTCCAAATATGTACACCCCTCCATTGTCATTAATGATATCAGTGTGAACATATTTACAAGTATATATAAATCAAGTTATATCTGTTTTTTAACAAAGTTATCCATTTTAGTAGTTTCGCAAATCCACAAATTTTCGGACCGGATTCAAGACTTCACTTGAAAACACACCCTAAACCTGTCTTTTGATTGGCTATATTAGGGCCCCACCCGTGTACATGGAAAACCAAACCCAAAACCAGTTACATCTCCAGTGAAGTTTCTAGAAGGAGGATTGAGAACTAGTGGCGCTCTGCTTTTACAGAATCGCTGAAGCTATTTCGTCCATCCAAGATGAGCATCGACAACCGGTTGAGGATGAGGAGGAAACCACACCACCTTGCAGAAAAGAAAGTTATATGTGGAAGTACTTTACTATACCTTCTGGAGGTAAGAAGGTAACAGCAATATATGTGCAGTGCAATATTTGTAGCAAGAAATTACCCAGAGGCACAGCAAAGAAGTATCCACATGGGACAAATTCCATGTGGAAAGACCTAAATAAAATCATGAAAGGGTGTAAAACCGGATGATGGGGAGACAGCAGGTGCAGCAGGACAGTCGACCTCTCCAACAGCCCTGGGAGAACCATCTTCAGCTGCAGTAATTACAATACCAGCTGCCTACAAAGAATTGAGTGATATGGTTATTCACTGCAAAATGTCAAATGATTGTCACTGTAAAAATGTCTTCTGTGAGTGCATTCTTGAATACAGTGAAAATCGGTTAGGTTTTTTTTTTTTCACTTCCAGTGACCACATAATGTTTTTTGCAGACTGAAGCCAGTTGAACCACCATCTGGTCAAAGAAAGAGCTAACTGTGTTTTTAATGTGTCAGTGACTGTATCGATGGATGCCTGGGTGTGGCATTGGATGCATTAGTGTTTGGCTGGGTATGGTAGTGTCTGCTTTGGTATATGCTTGAGTGTGTCAGTGTCTGCATTGATATGTCCCTGGGTGTGTCAGTGTATGCATCAGTGTGTGTTTGGGTGTGCTATTTCATATATTAGTGTAAGACTGGCTGTGTTAGTGTATGTGTTAGTGTGTGGTTGCGTGTGTAACTGGCTGTATAGGTATGTATATGGCTGTTTTAGATACTGTATCAGTGTTTGCTGAATGCCTAAGTGGCTGTATAAATATGAGTGTGAGTGTCATTGCCTGTATGAGTAGGTGCCTAGGTATGTCTGTTTCTGTGTTGGAATGTGGCTGGGTGTATTAGTCGTTGTATCTGTGTGTGTCTGGGTATGGCAGTGGCTGTATCAGTGTGTCCCTAGGTGTGACAGAGGTTGCATCAGTGTGAGCCTGGGTCTGCCATTGACTGTATCGGAGAGTGCCTGGGTGTTTCAGTGGCTACATTTGTCTGTGCCTGAATGTGTCAGTCTCTGTTTAGTTTTATCAGTGTATGACTGGGTATGTGAGTAGGTCTATTGGTGTGTGGCTTAGTGTGTGAGTGACTGTATGAGTGTGTGAGTGGGTATGTGACCGGCTGTATGGATGTACAAGTCTATCTAAGTAGCAGTTTCCATGTGCAAATGGGTGTGTGACTGACCGTATGGGATTGTGAGTGGCTGCAGGAGTGTATGTGTCGGTGTGTCACTACTGTGTAAATGACTCAATAGGTATGCAAGTTCATGTATGAGTACCTGTATGGGTGTGTTTGTGATCTATAGGTACAATTACTGATATACATTTGAATAACTTTATAAATGCATTTTATTAACACATTACAAAAAATTTAAACCAAGCAATTAACAAATACACATAACTTTTTTTATCTATTTAAAAGTACACTTTTATTCACAAGTATTTCAGGAAACACAAAACAAAGTGATGTTTTGAAGCATCTTACAATACCATCAAGGGAAAAAAGGTTACAAATAAATATCTCTACTGCAATACTTGCAGCAAGCAGTTATCCAAGGGAACTACAAAAAAACAATTTACATGGGACAACTTCTATGTGGAAGTAATTAAAAACAATTCTAGAAAAGGGCCACAACTAAAGCATGCAGGACAAAGTAGGTGCAAAGGGACAGTCCATCTCTACAGTACCCATGGGAGAACCACCACAAGCTGTCATTACCATATCACCTGCCTTCAAAGCTTTAAGTGAGATGCTTGCTCACTGTGCCAAATGGCATATGCTTGTCACCGTACAATTATAATCTGTGGGTTTATTTTCCATTTTTTTACATTTCTCAGGTTCTATATTCATACACCAAAAGTGATGTACTTTTGAAAATATCATCAATGAACAGTGGGGAAAAACAATCATAAAGATTGCACACAAAAAACCAAAACTTCGATTCTAACTCTGAGCTGTGCAGAATATCCATGGGATGACTTACATCACTTTTTCAAACAAACAAACTGTAACATTAAAGACATCAAAATCAAGACACCAGGAGAACTTTGCTGTTTGCATCCGTCAAATATTTGCAGGTACTTAAGCACAGATTTGAAACTATGCTGTCCTTTGTTTGCAACACAAAAATCCACAAAGAGTACAGAGCAAGAGGTGCTCCTTTTATTCATACGCTGTTGTGGGTAAAAGATGTACCTATATTTGTAACAAGACAGATGAGTCTGTACCTTCTTTCATAGAACAGTATATTACATATAGCAATCTAAACGACACTGAAAAAAGCATAAAGCAGCAAGTACTGAGTCTCTATTCACATACATGTTCAAAGTACTGTCAGCATAAATATTTAATTGTTTTCTTAGCTTCCCATTGAACCTTTATGTTTTTCACAGTCTAAAGCCAGTTCCTTCTCCCCAGTTCTCTTTTAAAAAAAAGAAAAACTACAAAACTGTTAGAAAAATCTTCTTTAAAACCAACAATATTTTTTTATAAGAATTTCAAAAGTACCCCTCAAAATCCTTGCAAGACCGGTGATACTTTCTGATTGCCCCTGTATTTTAACCTGCACTTCCTTGGGGTTCATTCATAATTACTGACAATGGCCTCCTTCATGATGGGATATATCAACCTCCTCCCTTTTTCTATGGCCCATTGGGTGTCCCTTCCATCACCAGGAATATGACTCCAAAGGCCTGCTTCCAAATCCTACTCAGAGATCCTCTGTACTTCTAGAGCTACATCAAATGCCTGAAACCACCTGTCTATATCACCCCCTCCTTACAGTAAGGCACCAAGTCTCTGGGTATATGTACTCTTGCTTCTGCACTGGATACAGTTGTTTTGCTCCTACCATTTTTGCTAGACTCTAACAGCTATTTGACCTTTAAGTGCACCTCTGTTACAGTCACTTCATGAGCCAACAAGACCCTTTTCTCCTACAAGGCTCTCAGCCTCAGCTTTTCTCTCCTCTGCAGCCACCTGGGCTAACTGCAGCCTCAGGTCCCTCTCAGCCTGTCTTTCCTTGAGGTAATCATGGGACTGGGTTTGAGAGAAGACACTACGTTCTGCATTGAAACCAGTATGGAACTCTCTCTCTCTCTCTGTGGGGATCCCCTCTCTCATCTGGAAAATGTGCCCAATCAAGTCAAGTCAATAATCTTTATTCGGATAAAAGACAAGATATCCATAAAAGATACAATTCATACAACAATATTAAACTCCAAAAAATGATATGAGTCAATTATATACATTTCCAGTAAAATCAATAATATAAAATCCCTATATAAAAACAAGTTAAAAAACGAACAATCCAATGCGGAAAGCCTTTATATACGACAATCTTACATGAAAGGGGGTAAAATATATCTGTGTGTGTCAAATCATTCCCAGACAAATTGTCCATTATCTGCTTCATTGGGCCTCTCCTTTGGTCAATCTTAATTTGACTGCAAGTCTCAAAAAGTGCACAGTGCTAAATAAGACAAAAGGGTCAGTCGACATTTTAAGGAACAAAAGGGCCACTTTGGCCTGTCTAATTTTAGCTCGTTTTAAGACTGTTTTTAAAAACCGGCACCTTGGTAGTGCATAAAAGGGACAAAGAAGGACGAAGTGTAGGGTGTCCTGCGGAGATCGCAGATCACAGCCGCAGCACCCTTTTGTCCTAACATCGCTCACAAAGCCAGCGGGGACTGACAGAATGTGATGCACAAGGTTTAACCTGAATCTAGTCATCAGGAATCTATCCTGTTTGTTGTATATGTTAGACAGGTAGGCTTCCATCCCCACGGAAGTTTTTGTGAGCTGATAGTCACGGACACTATGTTTTCGGCCTTCTATTTCCTCTCTTGCCCTGGCTATATGTCGTAGGTGGTCAGCCTTGGTGAGAACCAGATCATTCTTGGCCAGTGTAGAAGGTTTGTTGAAAAAGGATGCATGGCCCGATGTATCTAGTGCCTCCCTGACGTACTTGAGCCAAGGTATTAGCAGGCCCTTATCCCCCCTCATGCAATCCTCCAAGATTTGTCTAGTTAACAGTGCCTCGGGGTTTGTCCAGATCTTGATCCAGCAAATTAACGGATTAAGCTGTATCCTGTCACCAAGGTGAGGAATGCCCAATTCCTCGTGGGCGATGTATGAGGGGATACATTGGGGCACTTGCAATAATCTCCTTAGGAACTTGTTTTCTTCCACTTGGATTTTGCTTGGATCTATAAAACCCCACAGCTCGCTCCCATACAAAGTCTTAGCACAGCAAACTGACCTATATAGCGTTACTATTTCTTTGGGAGAAATCATTGCCCAATCATTTCTCTACTCCTTTCCCTCTCTCTAAGAGCCAGTACTCTTAGGAACCCTGATTCTAAGGTTAACTACAATCAGGGTTATCCCTTCTCAAGAGTGCTGACGTAGTCCTCTTAAAACTCTTCCTGCAGTGCAGATTTCATTCTGCTGATGTCCTCCCAGACTGTAAGGGCAAACTAGTACTCAGATACTCAGACTTGAACATAAAGGTGAGTAAATGGGTGCGTGAATGGTCTCATGGGTGTGTGAGTGAGTGTGGCAGAAACTCTCTGGCTCTATGAGTGATAGGTACGTAAGTGCTATTTTGTGAGTGTAACTGGGTCAGATAGTGCCAGCCTGACTGTATGAGTGTATGCAAATTACATACTAGTAAATTGCATACTATAAGCAAGCACCCACATCTAATATCAAGCGCATTCATTTATACAGGCTTAATAAAATTATATTCATTCAATGTACCAATCCCCATGTCTCCTTTCCTGCTCACTGTATTTTTTATTAATGTTCTCATCTAAGAACCCTTCTATTTTCACTTCTGGTATAGTGTCTAGAAGCTACACATTTCCTTTCAGCTTGCATACACTCACTACTTTTTTCTAAATATATTTTTATATTCTACAACCTAATTAACATACCTGTACAAGCTCTTTGCTGTTGATTTATTACTTTGTATCATAACATCTGTTTTCATTTGAAATCTCCAGTCTGAAGTCCTGTAAAACACCTCCTCTCTCAGTTGAAAAGCAGGTAAAATGGCTACCCATCACCATGTGCTCTTACTTATGCTGCTCTAGTTAACAAATCACAGGCTTCCTTTTATGTTTCTTTTTTGTCATACCACTTCTAAATGGTGAGTATTTCAATAACACTTTTCAAGTTTTCTGTGAAGATGCCCAACTTGAATCCTCAGTGACGCTCAGCGCGGCCCACCCTGTAACTTTGCAGTGGATCACAAGTTTATGAGGGAGTCTGTCAAACCATTTAACATCATACTGCTATACGTTCACATCTACATTTAAGATAGTACTGATTTAGAAAATAACTCCTCCATAATAAGGAATCTGTCTGAACCACTCTACCTTTATGTTTGAAAGTACAATCTCTTCAGAACCCTTCCCCACACACTGCTTTAGCTCACTTTCCATAGCAACTCCCTTTGGAACACTCTCTTCTACCAGTAGGTCAAAAGTTCACACCACTTTCTGTGAGCAGCATATTAGCTTCAAATTCTATTACAGCAGGAGTGGTTGACTGTTTGCAATTCCAGGCATATCCCAAATAGCAAAAGATTTTTTTTTTCCAAGGCAGTCACAGATCTAGTTACTTTTTCTCAAAATCACTACCTAACTTTAGCTACCTGTATATTTAAACCAATCAATTAAATTTGGTTTTTGTAGGTGCTGTCCTCCATTTTATCTGCCTTTTGTTTTCAAAACAGTTTCATTCAGCTCCTGTGTGCTACTCCTCCTTGCCTACAAAATGACTAGAATGTGGATTGTGGGTCATAGTTTTGTGTTTTAGGCTAGAGAGTGGCATTTTCAAGGACTTGGGTTTGCCTAATGTTGACATTACGTGGATTGGCCAGAGAGGGTTAAAGTGGAATCTATTGCTACCTTTGTTTGAAAGCACTGTGATTTGTCAACATCCTGACATCATGATTGCTCACAATGATGGCAATTATCTAGGCATACTTACTGGGGTAGGACTAGAAATCTTAATGAAGGATACCTTTGGTCAATTATTGGCACTATCCCCTTACACTGCCAGGTGTTCTTTAACTGTTGCCAAAGGCAGGAATGGAAGTGGTCAAATGAATTCTGTTGACAGATAGACAAAGCCAGAAAACATGCCAATAAAACTGTTCCTACATTCCTCGGAGACCAAAACACTTGCTCCATCTACAACAACAATTTATGCTTTGACATGGAGGGTATATGTAGAAATGATACCATTTACTTGACAGAGAAAGGCAACAGGGTGTTCCTCAAGAATTTCAAAGGCTGCATCCTGTATTATGTGGAATTATAACCTACAAATCATAAACACAAAGGCTCTTTTCAGAGCAAACCCTTTCACTAAAGACAGGATATTTCATTTTCTATTCCAGTTTCTCAAATCTCATGCAGATCTGTGAATCCACTGATCCATTGTGGGATTACAAACTAAAAGTGCCTATTCCATATACACCAGTAACACTATAGAATGTCTTATTAGATATGTGAGTGGTTCATCACTCTAACAGTAGGCCAGTAAGTGAGTATGTGTGTGTGTGAGTAGGTGTTTAAGTATGTGTCCGGGTCTGTGAGTGGGTGTGGGAGAATTTGAATGGATCTGTGAGTAAATGTCAATCACTGTCAGTCTATCAGTGGGTGTCTGTGTGTGTGAGTGGGTTTCAGAGTGTCTGGACCTGTGAGTAAGTCTGAGAGTGCTTGAATGGATGTCACAGTGGATGTGACAGTTTATGCCTGGGTATGTCATTGAGTGAGAGAGTATATGGGCATCTGAGTACATGAAGTGAGAGTGTCTGTCTGGGTGTGTGAGTAGGTGTGCAATTGTCTGTGTGGGTGTGAGAGTAATGGTATGAGTGATAGAATGAGTGTGACAGTGTCTGTCTGGGTGTGTAAGTGGGATTTAGAGTGTATGCATGACTGAGTGGGTGTGAGAGCATCTTGGTGTGTAAGTAGGTATGAGAGTATCTGTGTATGTGTGACTGGGTGTGAGAATGTCTATTTTTGCATCACAGTGGGTGTGAGAGTGTCTTTGTGTGTCAGTGGGTATGATAGTGTTTGTATTGGTGTCTGAGTTGGTGTGAGAGCATCTGGGTGTATGAAAGTGTCAATATGGGTGTCAGAGTAGATATGTCTGTCTGGGTGTCACAGTGGGTATAAGAGTGTCTGTCTTGGTGTGTGTGATGTAAGAGTGTCTGTATGGGTGTCAGAGTGGGTGGGAGAGGGTCTGGGTGTGTGTGGTTTTAAGAGTGTCTGTGTGTGAGTCATTATGAGAGGGTTTGTGTGGGTGCTAGAATGGATGTGAGAGTGTCTGTGTGTGATTGGGTGAGAGAGTGTCTGTGTTTGTGAGTGGGTGTCAGTGTCTGTATGGGCATTGCAGTGGGTGTTAGAGTAAATGTATATGTGAGTGAGTGTGAGAGTGTCGTCATATGGATCAGACTAGGTGTGAGGGTGACTGTCTGGGTGTGTGAGTGGGTATGAGAGTGTCAGTATGGGTAACAGAGTGGATGTGGGAGTGTCTGTCTGGTCATCACAGTCAGTATATTAGCATCTGTCTGGATGTGAGAGTGTCTTTTTGGGTATCAGAGAGGGTGTGTAAGTATATATATATTCACTTAAAAAACCATAGGTTTCACACATGTTATAGTTAGGTGGACATTTCACTCATAAAAAACCAATGAAATTCCCAAGTTATAGTTAGTTCAGATAACTATAATTTGCGCGCCCGCAATCCACTGCTCATGACATCACATATTACATCACTCATGACATGGTCAGTGGCATCACTGATGACATCACTGATGACATCATCCTTGTGATAGAGTGGCGGTCGTGCGAGTTATAGTTATCTGAACTAACTATAACGGGGGAATTTCATTGGTTTTTTACGAGTGAAATGTCCACCTAACTATAACAAGTGTGAAACCTATGGTTTTTTAAGTGAATTTGCAAGGTTTTTTAAATGCTAATTCCTAACTATAACGTGTGTAAAACCTATGGTTTTTTAAGTGAATTTGTACGGTTTTTTAAATGCTAAGTTATGTATGTATTATTGTTTGTTTTTTTTTAAGTTTTTTCTCCGTGCGCGCACGGTGCGCGCACCTCGCGATTTAAAAAAAAAAAAAAATCTAATGTTTTTTCACCCTTCGGGGTCCTTTAGGGACCCCCTGACAAAGGCTAGGGGGTCAGGAACTCTCTACCCTGCCCCCTTTTCACGTTCGCCACCTCTCTTTTTCACTCTCGCACCCAAAACAAACAAAATGGCGGCCGACACTTCCTGTTTTCGACTGATTCGAACGTTGACTGACATGTAACCACCAATCAGAATTACGCTCGCGCACGTTAGGGTGCGCGCACGGTGCGCGCACGGTGCGCGGCTATAGATATGTATGTGCTTTAACTGCAATTTTCTCAGGAACTACTGAACAGATTGACACCATATATGCAAAAGGCACATCCCTGACCTGAGGACTACCTCTCTGCCAAATTTCAAGTAATTCTGTTCAGCCGTTCGGGCTGTACCTTCGACTAAAGGTCCTATGGGAAAATGCATGGGGAAAACGCGTTTTGGGACCCCCCTTTTTCTCTGCCCCCACTTGACGAATCACCCCGAGACTTTCAGGGTAGGAGCCGAGCGGAGCGCCCCATTAGTTTTAAAAATTTTGCGAGGATTCGTCAACCGGCGCCAAAGTTATTCAAAATAGAATTTTCAGATTTCCTATGGAAACACGGTCCTAACTATAACTATCTACTGGCGACCGCCAGTAGATAATATATATATTTTTTGATTTGTGGTGAGCTCTGAAGATCAAATGCAAATACACACGGGGGGCCGTGCTAAGTCACGCAACATATCTGCGGAGTTTGCTCATGGCAATAATTATTTTTTTTGCCATTTTGCTGCCCACTCTGCATGATTCTCAAATTTATATCATATAAGTGGGGTCAGGAAAGCTTTAACCTCCAACCCTTCATTTAGTTTAGATGCTACTCTTCAGCCTTGAGGACCATTGCCTGATATATAAAATGCAAAAACAACAGTTGATGGACAGAATGCAGAACAATGTCATACATTCACCCCAGTACAGAGATCTAGGCCTAAATCCATCGTTATTTTGCTCGCCATGCCATTCCAGTTTGAACCCAGCTATATGCAAATCAGTCTTGACCCTGTGCCTCATGGGAACAGTCCAGCCCGAACTGCCAATCCATGTCCACCCTGGACTGGAATCAAGCATCCTAGGACCGGTTTTGGGGTTTCACCCCTCCTCAGTCAGGACAGCTTGATTCCAGTGGCATGGAGAGCACGGGACTCACGTCTGAGCATACCCGACCCACTCGGGGTGACAAATGCAAAAACAGCAGTTGATGGACAGAATGCAGAACAATGTCATACATTCACCCCAGTACAGAGATCTGGGCCTAAATCCATCGTTATTTTGCTCACCATGCCAAACCCAGCCATTTGCAAAACAGTCTTGACCCTGTGCCTCATGGGAACAGTCCATCCCGAACTGCCAAGCCAGGTCCTCACTGGACTGGAACCAAGCATCCTAGGACTGGTTTTGGGGTTTCACCCCTCTTCAACCAGGATAGCTTGACTGATTTGCATATGGCCAGGTCTAAACTGGGGTGGCATGGTGAGCAAAAGAATGATGGATTTAACACAGATCTCTTGACTGGGGGTGAATGTTTTGATTTGTTCTGCAGTCAATCCATCCATTGTGTGTCTTTTGCTTTCGCGCCCCAAGTGCGCCAGGTATGCCCAGACATGGATCCTGGGTTCACTGTGCCACTGGAATCACGCTATCCTGGCTGAAGAGGGATGAAACCCTGAAACCGGTTCTAGGATGCTTGTTTCCGGTCCGGGAGGGCCTGGCTTGGCAGTTCGGGCTGGACTGTTCACATGAGGCACAGGGTCAAGACTGATTTGCATATGGCCAGGTCTAAACTGGGGTGGCATGTGCGCAAAAGAATGATGGATTTAACCCAGATCTCTTGACTGGGGGTGAATGTTTTGATTTGTTCTGCATTCCGTCCATCAATTGTGTGTCTTTTGATATATAAAATGGCGGGTGCACCTTTTCTAGGATTCGTTGAGCCACTGCATGTGAATCTGTGGAGGGTCCGAGTAGCTAGATGTACTACTTTGGTTTTCTTCTAATATATCGAAACTACTGAAAAGATTTACATCAAATAACAGAAAGCACACTTTCTGGCCAAAAAGCTAAATTTCGGCCAAATTTTGTGTAATTCCGTCCAACTGTTAGAGCTGTAGTCATGTTCAAAATCCCCATGAGTAATTGCATGGGTAAAACTTGTTTTTGGACCCCTCCTTTTTCTCAGCCCCCACTTGACGAATCTCCCCTAAACTTTCAAGACTGCAGCTGAAGTGAGCGGTGAACACATTTTTAAAATGTCATGAAGATTTGTCAAATTGCGTTAAAGTTATTGACAAAACAAAAAACCATTTTCCTATGGAAACTAAATCCTAACTATAACTACCCACTGGGGACCCGCCAAATTTAAAATTATAGCAATATGATCGGCTCTGGTAGCTTTTTTTCTCTTGGGCCATTTCACTGCAACGGGAGTCAGTTTCCTGTGGGAGCGAGCCCTCTGATTGGCTGGCAGTGACATGAGACAAATGGTGCTAGTAGCCATTACAGGATTTGTGCAGTAATCCCCTGTCCTGAACTTTACATAAATAACATAAGGGGGCAGGGTAGAGATCCCCGCCCCCTTTGTCCCCATGGGTGGAACCCAGAGAGAACCCCCATGGGCCAAGCTACAAAAACAATCTGAAATTTTTGTCATGGTCACGCGGGACTTCCACAGGATCACTGCAAAAAAACATGGCGGCTCGGAGTGCATTGTTTAGTTAAGGGAAAGGGGACTCTGAAACTCCCTCCCTGAGACATTATAGCCCCCTCTGAGCCCATCCCCTGTGGCAGATTAACTTTTCAAAAGGGAGAGGGGCCATAGGGCCCCTTTCGCTGAGCCTTTAATGGCCCCGGGGACCCTATTCCCTGGGGCTGTCTCACTTCTGCGTCACAGGGAGCCCAACTGGTGCAGGCAGGGAAACTTGTGTTTGCTCCCAGCTTGCAGAAGCATTTCTGAATCTCCCGCCAAATGGGATAAACACAAAGTCAGCTCCCAGCAAATGGGAGCTTTAAAGATGCTCCCACCAGATATTTCATGCAACCATGTATAAATATTGAGAAAAAAGAGTGGGTGCCAAATCACAACCCTAACAAACACCTTTGCTGACTGGTATGGTGTCAGTTAGTTTACCATTTGGGCCCCATCACACCTGCACAAAACTATTTGTGTGAAGATGTATTATTGCATCCAGTAAGGCAGGCAGAACACTCAACCCCTTCATGATCTCCATGAGATTCCCTCTTGGGACCATGTCAAAGGCCGCCTGTAGGTCAACAAAAGCTACATAGAGACTACTTAAGTTAATGGCCACTGACTTTCACCTAAGCATGAGAATGAGCAATATCTGTTTCACCATACTAGTCCTTGGTCTAAAGCCAGCATGGGAAGGGCTAAGCATCATTTTCTGGTAAACAGACAGTCAGTTTATATAGGACTTGTTTACAAACGATCTTCTTTAGTTTGTCAATTAAACTGATTGGACAGTAGTTATGAGATATGCTATGACAACCCTTCTTGTAGATTGCAATACTCTCTGAGATTTTCCAAGGGGTTGGAACTCAGGGGCGTCAGCAGCTGTAGCATTAGAAAATGCGTTAATATAAGGTGCTCAAACAGAAGGTTCTGAGTGGCATAAATCAGCAGGGATTTTGTCTAATCAAGGAGCCTCCATTCAAAATGTAAGAGGACATTTATCACTATACATAGGGGAGCCAGTGCCAGGAGAAAAAAAGGGTCATTAGCTAATGAGATGTGGAAGATGCAATAATGTCATTAGCATTGGTGGCAAAAACCTCTGCGGAGTTTCCTTCTATTTGCAGAATATAACCCACTAAACTGTTCAACCTACTCATTGGGCAAAACATGGGTATCTAGTTTCATCTTTTTATGCTCCCCGCGGGGTAACATATTCCAGACTTTTTTATGCTTTGTTTTTTCTTTTTGAAAGAGGGACTTAGGATGAGTGATAGCAACAGGTATGTACAAGTATTGCACAAACTGGTGCATCTGTTACTTTGTGATAGAGGAAATGATGCTGAAGAAGGAAATCCTAGATCAAATGTTGCACTTTGAAAGGACTTGACCTCAAAGTGATACAGACTTTATTGACAGGGAAAACGTCTACATAGACAAGAATGTGATCACTCTACCCAAAATAACATGCATCCCATTTTACTTACCAACCCACTAGTCATCAGAAAATAGTCCTAATTCACAAAGGTAAACTTACACTTTATGACTGGGGCGTTTCTGTAAATAAAAAGATAGGACTGTCCTATTATTTTTTATGTGGGGAGACTTCACAGTCCTAAGAAAACTACTTGTAAAATAACTTTGTGGATAGCAAAATTTTAAACTTATACAAACGTATAAGCTTACATTTGTCAGTCAAGCACATGGGGCCTTATTATGAGTTTGGCGGTGCATGAGTAGGACCACGCCTCACCCGCACCACCAAACCCATGTTTGAATTGCTTGCCAGATTAGTAATTTTCTCCTGTCTGGCAGGTGGTTCTTTGGTGTTCTCACTGTGGTGCCTATGAAATGCCGCTATTGTCATAGGGTTCATGTGAGCAAAAAAATGATTTATTTATAAAGTTCTAAATAGCGCAGACTTGATCCTAGTAGGGTATCAGAGCACTTTACAATTGGTTAGACAAGAAGAAAATATGACAACCAAGCAACACAAATGCTGTTAATACCCGTTGCAAATCGGGACAAGGCCAGTGAAGTTTGGTCCTAAAAACAGTTTGAATTATTTTTTTAATGAAGTGGTGGATGGGTACAGTCTGAGTTCAGGAGGAGTTCAGGAGGAACCTTCCAAATTCTAGGGTCCATTTCTGAGAAGGTTCGTTTGTAGGTTTTCTTTTTCCAAAATGTAGGAGGTTTTAACAATAAGGTGCTGGCGCTCCTAGAGGATCTGCAGCCACCAGACAGCTCCAGTTTGTCAGCTAGTGTGAAGTGTAGTAGGTGTGTTGAAGTGTTGAGCTTTATGTGTCAAGCAAGCAATTTTCTGCTGTATTCTTGCCTCATAGGGGTGCCTGTTTAGTGCCTTCAGATCAGGAGTGATTTTGTTGTATCTCTTGGAACCAGTGATGAGCCTTGCAGCAAAATTAAGAGACACCATTCGTGGAGCCAGCTTGGATTTAGGAAGACCACAACAGAGGCACTTCCACATTCTAACCTGGGGATTACTAGTGCTTGCACAGCTGTTTTGAGGTCGTCTAGGGGAAGAAAGGGTTTTATTTTTTTTTAGTATGTAGGTTTGAAGGTTGGCTCCTCTGGGGGATGTGCTGATATGTTTCTGCATGTTGAGATTCTTCTAGAGTGATCTTGTGTAATCTATAACGTGTGGAAGGCAATTGAAGGCAGGTAGATGTTTCATCCAGTCTTTGATGTCGAGGGATCCTTTTGATGGGGCAATTAAGAAGAATTTGGTTTTAAGCATGTTGAGTTTAAGGTGGTTTCTGGTCAGCCAGTTTTTTGGGGTAAAGTTGTGTTGATTAGACAGATATCTTCAGTTGGGTGCTATCCGCATACATGTGGTATCTGGCGTTGGAGAATTTCAGAATTTCAGTTAGAGGCATATGAAGAGGTTGAAGAAAGCAGGTATTCGGGCGCCAATCATGTGGTAAATAATTTAATTACCGGGACTGAATTTAATACGGAATCTAGGAAAAAACATAGCTCAGTAAAATAAGAGGCAGAATCCGTGGTATAAGAGGTTTCTGAATGGGCTTTATTCCAAAATGGCCGACTCGAGTCGCGGCCTTCAGGTTCCGTCACCACGGGGGTTCAGGAAGTGAAGTACAATATTTTATTGACAGACAATCATTTTTATAGAATGTACATTACAATGAAACAAATGCAGAAGGCGTAACAATTGATAAGAAGAATGACAATTCACATGCGTAACCGAAAATGGGCGTAATGAGGAGTAAAAAGAAACATAATTGGTTATGAGGTCACATATAGGTGGATCTATAAGATAATACTTGGCATAGATGCGCGCGCAGCAGCATGACGTGTGATTGACGTGCAGCTAGGGGGTGAAGGGGACTTGACATTTAGCTCTACATGTGGAGACAAGAAGTCTGGGGGGTCAAGTCAACCTAATCCCAAATCATATCTAACATTCTATGTTTAAAGAACTATGTTATCCACAAAAGAAGGACTCTCGGACAGAATCTATTCTATACTGACTGTGCGTGCGTGCACAAGCGTCTAAGTGTCTATATGAGATGCAAGGGGCAGAAACCTTCCATGGTAACAGGGCTATGAATTACTTGCATGAGGACAGAGAGGCCGGGCCCTTTGCTTGGTAGCTGAAGGAAATGTTTACCTAAACTACTAGACAGGAATGCATCGGCTGAGGAGCGAAGCAGATAACTCGAAGGTGAAATACGGTTTCTTGGCAGGCAGGCAAAACCGGCCGAGGCAGGCACCGTTTAGCCGCACAGGGAGTAGGACAAAGTTCATGGATACAGATGCGAGCTCAAGCTGAAGCTGTCAGAGGCAGAGAGCAAGGAAAAGCTTGATGGCAGAATCGGGGCCTACTCGCCTGAACTGCAAAATGGAGTAACTGAGCCATATAAAGTCGGTGGCCTTTCATACTTAGGGATCGAATATCCAGCCCATTCATGGCGGATCTGACAGAGGACATGTTGACGGTGGACGCACATGTGTTTGCGTCTTCAGAACTGGAACGGGAGGGAACATACATGTACTGGTAACATGCATATAGAACCGTTGGGGTCCAAGATAGGGGACATAACTGATCATGAAAATCCATATTTCCACATTCCCTCCTTGTCCCCTACTTGCCCATCAAGAGACATCAATCTTCATTAATCCATCGATTTGTTCATGGAGCATCATTTCTTCTTCTTTCTTCTTCCGGGATCGTGAGTGAAAACCTTGATGTGGAATACACGATGTGGCACACAGGCCACAAATCGCTGGTCCACATTGCAGGCATAAGCAGCAACTGAATAGTATAAGAAGGCCAATACCTAGGAAGGATAGAACTCTCCATCCCCAGGCTGATATCACACTCCAAAACCACCCGGACCAAGTCCAAGTGTCTGGATTCTGGTGTATCTGGCTCACAATCTTATGAAGGCGAGTTATAGCTTTATATACAGATGGCGAATTTTCTGGTATGAATACGCAGCAGCTTGATCCGATGACCCTACAAGCTCCACCCCTATCGGCCAGGATGACGTCAAGAACAAGACGATTTTGAAGAACAACCATCCTCATCGCAGATTGCTCCTCTGTCAAGTTGCCTAGGGCGGCAATAGTTTCATTCACTACAGCTTCAAGAGTCTTAGTTAATCTACGTATTAGCTTACTATTTGAAATTGTACCTATATAGGGAAAGATGCCTTTATTAAAATCTACATACTTGTCCCATGCCGTCTCAGTGTAATCGACAATTGGGAGATCTCTCCGCTCTCTATTGTGTACTAAATGAATATTTCTGTAATAATCAGGAGGGGCTAGGAAAACAGGTGGCAAAAGGAATGCAATGTAGCAGGTACCATCCCAATCTAGAGGTAGACGCATATATGCAGTCTGACCACATATAAAGTAGGAGTGGCGAGAAGCTCTAAATGAAGATTTGCCTTGATCACTGAATTCTACTATAGTAGTGCATTTACTATGGCCCATATGTATGGAACCAACTTTTCTTACACACAATTCACCCTTCGCTGGGAATACTGACATGGTGGGTAAAACTAGTTCAACTTCGGATTCGACATTTAGAATCATGAGATTAGGTGTAAAATTACCTAATCCATATACTTCATTTTCTAGATCAGTTCCTGTTCTTTTGGGGCGACCCTCCTTGTCAGGGTAACAGACTTTGAGTAAAACTAGGTTCAGATTTCCCCATACCCAATGGTCTTGATAAACTGCTGTGTCTGAGTCTATGGAATTGATTAAACTAAACCATGCTCCACAGGAGCCATTATGTGTAAACGGATGTGGAAAGAAAGGCAGGACTCCTTTATAATTCTGATAGGGAGGGAGTCGGCCACACACCCAACAATTAGTAGCATTACTAGTCTGATGGGAATGATGTAACATACTAATGAAAGTGTTATTGCGCAGCGCAAGTCTATAGGACAATTCATGCGGGGGTAGGTCACTAAAAGAATGTTCATCAGTTATATTGAAACCATGTTTAGAAATAGGATAATATATATGCAACAATATACTTGCAGTTATTATTATAAAACTCAAGAAAAACAAAATTAATAACGTCACTATACAGTGGCTACGCAGTGATTTACAATACGCATATCGTTTCAACATTTTTCGCGATTTTCCATGATTCAGGTCTAAGGGATACATGTCGGAGACAGATTCAACCGCTTCACCTTGGAGAGGACTTAAACAATCAAATCGTCCGACGGTTTAGGCCTGAGTTTCAGTTTATAAAGTTCCTGACTGTTGGCCTCAGCCAAAGGTAGTTTTGAGTCAATGGGTGAAGACACACGAGGTGGGCTATTCACATCCGAAGGAAGTCCATGAAATTTCTTGATATGACTTGAATGCACCCATCCTTTTCTGCCTTCGATCTTCACGGCTGTCCTTGTGGTGAGCAGGACCAATTTGGGTGATTTCCACCTGGGCTCCAGCTGAGTCTTTCGGTCGAAATTCCTCACAAGAACGAGGTCCCCCGGAACTACGTCATGGGGTTTCACCTCAGTGTTGTCGGGAAAGGCTGCAGCTACCTGTGAACGACAAGATTGTAGTGCAGACATCAAGGAAGCCAGGTAATCTGTCAGCATATTACAGTCAACATCAGTTATTTTACGGGGTATAGGCGTCCCCCACATATTCGGTGGTCTTCCAAAGATCACCTCATAAGGGGATAGCCCTGTTCGAGAGTGTGCTACCATTCTCATGTAAAAGAGTGCAACTGGTAATGCTACTACCCAGTCGACACCTTTCTCTCTGCATATTTTGGACAATCTGATTTTCAAAGTTTGATTATGTCGTTCCACGAGACCTGCTGCCTCGGGGTGTCGGACACAATGAAACTTCCATTGGTATCCTAGCAAAAGTGAAACGTGTTTCATCAGTTCGGATGAGAACGGCTGGCCGTTATCTGAATAGACAACACGTGGTAAACCGTACCGTGGGAAGAATTCTCGAACTAGCTGCTTGGCAGTAGTCGGGGCAGTGTAATCTGATACTGGGTACGCTTCAGTCCATCGGGAAAGAGCACAGACAACTACAAGAACATATTTGAATCCTCGACATCGTTCCATCTGGATATAATCCATCTGGAGGACTTCAAAAGGGTGATCAGGAGGCTGAAATCCACCCTGCTCTACGGGGATGCTTTTTCCTGGGTTAAACTGACAACATATCATACAGGTACGGACTTTTTGCTTAGCTGCTGCCCGTAAATGTTTGTTGAACCAAATGTGTTGAATGCTGTCTAGCATAGCTTTCTCTCCTAAATGTGCCGGACTGTGAATTGTAGTTATGATAGCTTGGACCATAGAGTCAGGAAGGAACCATACAGATTTCTCCTTCGTCATCCATCCCTGGTCTGTTTGGATCCCTCCTAGTTCAGTCCATTTCTTTATTTCGTCTGCTGTAGCATGTGTCTGTATGTCAATTATGTCAAGTGCGGGATCCTTAACCGTCATACAATGTGTTGGTGTCGGAACTATTGGCTTTGTCATGTCGGATGTGCGAGTTTGAGCAGTCTGTTTAGCTGTTCTGTCAGCTAAATCGTTGCCTTGAGAAATGATATCAGTGACTTTCGTATGTGCTTTGCACTTCATAATCGATATAGCAGTGGGCAGATGAATTGCGTCTAACAGAGCATGAATGAGGGACCCGTGCTGTATGTGGGTGCCATGAGAAGTTAAATAACCTCTCTCTCGCCACAGCACCCCAAAGTCGTGTACAACTCCGAATGCATAACGTGAATCAGTGTATATGTTAACTTTCTTATTTGTGGCTTGAATACAGGCTTGTGTCAGAGCAATAAGCTCTGCTGCTTGGGCTGACAAGGTATTTATACAGTTTGTTTCAATGACTTCAGTATCTGTTGTGACTGCATACGCGGCCACTAAATCTCCTGTACTTGTTCTCATACATGATCCATCTACATACAACGTCAGGTCTGGATCTAACAATGGGACGTCTGTCAAGTCTTGTCTTGGTTTTGTTGTTATTGTAATAACTTCAACACAATCATGAGCTAGTGGGTCTGTTCCGATTACAGGTAAAAGTGTAGCAGGATTCAATGTATTACAACGTCTGATTTCTATATGTGGCTGAAACAATGTTAGTTCATACCCTGTAAGTCTTGCTATGGTCAAGTGTTGTGTTTGCGTTCGGTTCACAAGAACCTCTACTGCGTGTGGTACTTGTACTATCAACGGATGTCCTAACACTATGGCATCGCTTTGTCTGATTGCTAAAGCTGTTGCTGCCACTGATTTCAGGCACGCAGGCAAAGCCTGAGCTACGGGATCTAATGTACTAGAGAAATAAGCACATGGCTTGCGTGATCCTGCTTGTTCCTGAGTGAGTACTGACAAAGCAGTACCTTCACGTTCTGTAACAAAGAGTGTAAAATGTTTATAGTAACATGGTGTCGCTAAAACAGGTGCTTGACATAGAGCTTTCTTTAAGCTTTCAAAAGCTAGTGTGTGTTCCTGGGTCCAAGGGAGGACAGTCGATGTGGCCGCCTCCTGTGTTGTCAACTGAATGAGTGGTTTTGCTAGAAATGCATATTGAGGAATCCACTGCCTACAGTATGAAGTGAGGCCTATAAAAGCCCGCACCTCCTTTTGTGTCTTGGGTATTGGCATGTTAGCAATTAACTGAATGCGGTCGGGTGTAAGCTGCCTTCCCTCCTTGGACAGCGAGTGACCAAGATAAACAACTCGCTGTACACAGAATTGCAGCTTAGAAGGGGATACCTTGTGCCCCTTTTCGGCTAGAAATTGTAAAACCGTCAGTGATGCTTTTTCACATTCAGGTTCGCTTCGGGCGGTGATCAGCAGATCATCGACATATTGAAGCAGTGCAGTGCAAACTGGCATGTGTATACTGTCAAGTTCTCGTTTCAGTGCTTGACTATAGATGCTGGGGCTTTCTGTGAATCCTTGAGGAGCGCGTGTGAATTTAAAGCTTCGTCCATTTAAACTAAATCCGAACAGATATTGGCTTTCCGGATCTATGGGGACGCTGAAAAAGGCATTCTTGAGATCAATTACTGTAAAGAATGTAGCTTGTGAGTCAATGGCTGTCAGTAATGATGAGATATCGGGGACCACAGGAAATTGTGGCACGATGCATTTGTTTAATTCGCGCAGATCAATAACCAGTCGATATACTGGCGGGGCCATTGGATCAGTTCGTTTAAGAATCGGAATTATCGGGGAATTACATACATTGGAGTCGGTTTCCACAACCACTCCTTGGGCAATAAGCTCGTCAATTATTTTCAGTAAAGCCATTACAGCATCTGGTGGTAACTTGTATTGCCGCATTCGTGGTAGTACCACTCCTGCCTTTAATGTGACTCGGTATGGTGTAATGTTCATGCAACCAACATCAGTAGGGCCTTGTGCCCATAAATGTGCGGGTAAAGTCTGCAATCGGTGATCCATGTCTCTGGACACATAGTGACCTTTGAAATCACGTAAAAACAATCTTACTCCTTCCGGAGAACAACATATAATAGCCCCTAGAGCTTTCAATGTCTTTATACCTAACAAGTTTTCTGGGCATGATTTGGTAAGCAATAAATCTGTAGTTCGTGTCAAGGGACCAATCGTAAGTGGAAGTGGCTGTGATACTTCATTAACAATAGGTTTTCCTGAAAAACCAAGGGAAACATTTTGAGAGCCTGAGAGGGGTGCCCCTGGAACCTCACTACGTTTTATTGTTGTTCGACTTGCCCCTGTATCAAGTAAAAATTTTCTGTCTTGACCTAATAATTCACTGTGCACATAAGGTCCTTCTTGATCTACTGGGATCTCAATAAGGGGTAAGTCAACTTCCCTCTCTAGGCTTGTTCATGCGTAACGTTGATACTCAGGATATTCATACTGTGCGGTCTGATACATTTGTCGTGTTGTTGTTTGTGTGGCAGCAACAGGCAGCGCTGGTGCAGCTGGCACAAACTGTATGGACTGTTGTGAGGCTGGCATGGACTGCTGCGGAGCTGGCATGGACTGTGCATGCTGCAGAGCTCCTTGTTCATTCTGGTCCTGTCTGAGTGGTCGTGGTCTTTCTTTGGCAATACCTACAGCTATATTACGTTTCAGAACTGGACAATCGTGTACATAATGACCTAGTTGTTTACAGTAATTGCATGTTCCCTTTACAGGAACTGCTGAATCTCCGGAATGTGTCACACCCTTTTTGTGACCATCCGCTGGAACTGTCTGGGAAACTAGCATTTTCATTTTAGTGTCCTTCATACGTCTCTGTTCGTGTTCTTGTTCATCTCTAATTCTATTGTGATGATACTGTAACATTTGTAACATTTGTGACGGAGTGTTACCTTGCCATGTACTCTCGAATTTCAATACTCTATTCTTCACTTGAGGCAAGGAATTTTCCACTAATTTTGTCACAAATAAATGTGGATATGACTCACTATTTGCTTTTATACCACTATTTATACCAAAACATTTTTCAAATCGGGCATAGAAATCACTAGTGTCTTCATCTTGTTTTTGTTTACAGGCTGAGATTGCACCCCAATCTTCCTTTTTCGTAGTTAATAAACGTGGCAGTACCTGTACTAGTAAACCTGGTAATGCTTTAACTTTATCCCCGAGCCCTGAACCTGCAGTTCGGCCTCTTTCTTCGGTTTCTAATGCTGTCCAGTCTATCTTTTGGTCACCCACTTCCCACTCCTTTTCCTTAAGTTTTTCATAAATGCCAGCAGGCATTAGCACCTTTAATATCGTCATAATGTCAGGATAGGTATACTCTCCCATCAATAACAACGCTTTAATTTCTCGGTGAAAACCCGCTGGGTCCTTGTCATGACTGGGTACCACCTTTTTCATTTCTAACAATTCCATTTTAGATATGGGTGTATATACAAAGACACGGTGAAATTGGTTGTCCTCGCCTTTTATTGGGTGCACTTCTCGTAAAGGATTCTGTCTATCCATGTAATACGGCGTTCTTTCCTTGTTGGGCAGTGAGAAAGGGTCTGGGCTTACAAAAAGAATGTACTGTTTTCTTGATACTAGTATTTCTTTAATTAACTTATTACCTGAGCCTCTCCACCTATTCGTGAGTAGTTCAGTCAATATATCAGGTAAGGGACCAGGATCAGAATGTTGGTGCTTATATAAGATTAGAAGTTGCTGAATCATATAAATCCCAGCCAAACGCTGTTCATCTGGGCTGAGGTTCAAAAACGTGGGTGCTACTGTGTCATCACCATATTTTCCGGGGCTGTCAATCCAGTGAACGGCTGACCTAGCTAATTCTTGTTCATCCATAGAATCGAGTAGGTGATAACCTCTTCGTTCTCGAAGTACCTTGTCAACGGCTTGGAACGAATGTTCGGGAGACCTCAGATTTATTATAGGTGTCGGATAAGTTCTGTTATTATCTGGACATATCGGGTGTATCGGATCAGAAAAACATCTAGTATTATTACAGGACCTTCCTCTACCTACATAGGCTATGGTGTCCGACTGTCTTGCGGGATCTTCTGATTCCCCTCCCTCGTTTTGCTCAAACTCGTCTACCTCCAATCTTTCTTCATGTATCTGTTCTATTTCTTTCTTGATTTTTCGGCACATTGCTACTATACTTCCTTGTTTATCATGTCTTCCGTCTGATATATTCTGGCTCCATCTTGTAAGAGTTTGCATTACTTCCGTGTTTACCCCCGGTCGGTCTTGATTTCTGATCACACAATTTACGAGAAAACGTAACAATTCCCCCTGTATCTCCACTTTCTGATATTCCATAGCTCTGTTAATGCATTCAGGGTCTTTCCCTGTTTGGACAAAATGATATATGTTATCCAGCTGCATAGTCATTCCTGGTAACTTCCCTAAAAACCCTGCAGCTCTTCTGATACGTAATGATGCCAGAACCATTTCGTCCTCTTTGCCGGGCACTGGGTCATATCTACAATCTACTAAAAGGTCCTTAAGCATGCGGGTATTTATAAGTTTGGGCGTACGAGAATGTACTTGTTCTTGAAAAGTAAGTTTACTTATTCGGGGTGGTGTAGAATAACCGCTAGTAGCACCTCCGGTAGCCCCCTCTGGGGTACTGGGCGCAAAAGGATTCGTTGAACGTGCTACAGCAACTACAGGTGTGGACACAACTGTAGAATCGGCTGCGGGAACAGATGCGGAGACAGATGTGCTTGCCGAAGCTTGTGCCGGAGTTTGTTGTTGCACAGATACAGACACCTGATCTTGACGTTGAACCCCCCCAGCAGACGGTCTATGTGGTGCGGGGTTAGCATACTCGGGAGCTGTGTCATCTAAATATGTGGAAAGAAAAACATCTTCTGCGGTTCTGGGATGCCCTTTGGGATGTACTTTTATTGGGAACAATGGGGGTGGCAAGTCTTTTGGTATCTCCGTAGCAGCCTTAGGTAATCCTTCGGCCAGTAGGGGATACATACCTTTCATAAGGGCATTTCTTTGTCTATCAGCTTGTTCTGCTTTTACTCGTGTACCCTCTTCAATCAACAAATTTTCTCGGACTTTATTTGCACTTTCTTTACTTCTCTCTTCCTGTCTTAGCGCTTTTTCGGTACGTCTATGCGATTCTTTACGCCATAACTCAACAGCGTCTTTCTGTGACTGTCTAGCTTTCCTCTTCCACAACTCTTCTTCTACTTTCATAATACACTCTGCATCCCAGGTCCCAGCTACGGGCCACCTCTGACTTTCTGGTAATTCTTTGGTGTAGTCCACCCATAAATCAAGAAATAATATGGCGTCTAAGCCATGTTTGTGATACATGAAGTGCCCTGGAGTGTCCCTAGGAGGAATAGGGACGGCTTCTTCGAGTACCCCTTTTCTAGTTGTGATCTGTCTTAGTTTCGAAAAGAGCGGCATATTGACAACTGATCTAATACTTAATCTTGAACTCACACTGATCTGATACTTAGTCTTGAACACACTTAATACAAAAAGCATAATAATAAACAACCATTCATACCACAATATGCAGGACGTTGTCTAACACATTACGTTTTAACACATTAAACATTTAACCTTTGAATGAAACAACAATGGTGATCGTCTGCACAACTAAATCACCAAGCATAATTCTTGACAATAACTAGATACTTCGAAATACTTGATATACTGCTAAACAGTACATATACACTGCTGAAACAGTGCAGACCGGATTTGTGTACCCAAATCCGTCTTGACCGGCACAACCTATGTGCACGTCAGAACGCCTCCCCAGTAATGGTACTCACCGGGTAGCTCGGAACGGAAGGCCTCGGAACGGGACTGGACAGGACTCGACTCAACAACTTCGGACACTGCGGATATCGAACTCTCTGGACATCGGGACTTTGAAATCTGGTGGGCCTCTGTATACCTCGGATCTTGCTCTCTCAGCTAGGCTCTGGTCGGGATACTTCGCACTTCTCACCGCCTCGTCTGGGTTGATCGCAGCCTCAGTCGCCCCCGCTTGACCGGAGGGAGCTACAGGAAATCCTGCTGGTACGCGTTATGGTCCGTCCAGCTGTGGCAGGAGACCGGGCCTGCAACGCACCACCGGCGCGTGAGATGAGAAAGTGTCCCTATTCGGGCGCCAATCATGTGGTAAATAATTTAATTACCGGGACTGAATTTAATACGGAATCTAGGAAAAAACATAGCTCAGTAAAATAAGAGGCAGAATCCGTGGTATAAGAGGTTTCTGAATGGGCTTTATTCCAAAATGGCCGACTCGAGTCGCGGCCTTCAGGTTCCGTCACCACGGGGGTTCAGGAAGTGAAGTACAATATTTTATTGACAGACAATCATTTCTATAGAATGTACATTACAATGAAACAAATGCAGAAGGCGTAACAATTGATAAGAAGAATGACAATTCACATGCGTAACCGAAAATGGGCGTAATGAGGAGTAAAAAGAAACATAATTGGTTATGAGGTCACATATAGGTGGATCTATAAGATAATACTTGGCATAGATGCGCGCGCAGCAGCATGACGTGTGATTGACGTGCAGCTAGGGGGTGAAGGGGACTTGACATTTAGCTCTACATGTGGAGACAAGAAGTCTGGGGGGTCAAGTCAACCTAATCCCAAATCATATCTAACATTCTATGTTTAAAGAACTATGTTATCCACAAAAGAAGGACTCTCGGACAGAATCTATTCTATACTGACTGTGCGTGCGTGCACAAGCGTCTAAGTGTCTATATGAGATGCAAGGGGCAGAAACCTTCCATGGTAACAGGGCTATGAATTACTTGCATGAGGACAGAGAGGCCGGGCCCTTTGCTTGGTAGCTGAAGGAAATGTTTACCTAAACTACTAGACAGGAATGCATCGGCTGAGGAGCGAAGCAGATAACTCGAAGGTGAAATACGGTTTCTTGGCAGGCAGGCAAAACCGGCCGAGGCAGGCACCGTTTAGCCGCACAGGGAGTAGGACAAAGTTCATGGATACAGATGCGAGCTCAAGCTGAAGCTGTCAGAGGCAGAGAGCAAGGAAAAGCTTGATGGCAGAATCGGGGCCTACTCGCCTGAACTGCAAAATGGAGTAACTGAGCCATATAAAGTCGGTGGCCTTTCATACTTAGGGATCGAATATCCAGCCCATTCATGGCGGATCTGACAGAGGACATGTTGACGGTGGACGCACATATGTTTGCGTCTTCAGAACTGGAACGGGAGGGAACATACATGTACTGGTAACATGCATATAGAACCGTTGGGGTCCAAGATAGGGGACATAACTGATCATGAAAATCCATATTTCCACAATAGGGTGGACCCATGTGGGACTCCTAAAGTGACCCGAGTGGTATTGGACATAGTTTGGTTACCCTTGATTCTTTGAGTGCTGTTGTGGAGGAATTAGGCCAATCAGTTTAAAAAGACTCCTGGCAGCCCCATTTTGTGTTCCAGTAGGTCAATAGGCTCTCATGTTTGAACGTATTGAAGGCTGAGGAGAGGTCCAAGAAAATGAGAAGGGAAGATTCATTCTGATCTAGCATCTTAAGCGTGTCAACTATATGCGTCAGGACTGTTTCTGTGCTGTGTCCCTGACGGAAGTTGGTTAGGTATTGGTCGATAAGGTGGAACTGGTGTATGTGATTGCATAGTTAGGTATGGACACATTTCTCCAGGAGCTTTTCGAGAGAAGGAATGTTGGAGATTGGTCAGAAGTTATTTGGGTTTGAGTGATCTGCTGAGGGTTTAATTAAAATGGGGGTTACTTGTCCTGATTTCAGGCAGTCTGGTATAACCTCTTGAAGCAGTGAAGCATTCACTATCTTGGTCCAGTGTGGAACTAAAGAGGTTTTAATCTCCTTGAAGAAGTTAGATGGAAGTGGGTCACAGAAGTGGTTTGAAGGTTTGACTGGTATTTAGATATTAAGAATGGCATTTTCATCAACGGGGTTTGAATGTGTTTCACAACGCATTGTTTTTGAAGGTGAGATCTGTGAGGTCCGTGGCCTGAGCGATCAGAGGCAGGTGTGGGCTATCTGGACGTATCATTGTAAGGTGCTCAATCGCCATCTGGAGATCACTTTTGATCTTTTTTGTCTTTTCAAGGAAGAAGGAGGCAAATTCATTGCAATTTGTCTGTGGATTAGAACCAATTGTGAGGGTGTTAGCTTTCTGAATTAATTGTTATTTGACAATTTCGAACAGTTTTTAAGTGCTTTTTGGCCATGTCTAGTTGAGTTCTAAAGAAATGTACTTTTAAGTTTCTGATCGTTTATTGTAGGTGCTTCTGAGGAACTTCGATTTTCGATTGTGATCATATCGACCCACCATTTTGTGCTCCGCCGCCATTTTGTGTTGCCCTCACTCAGGCAGCACGGCGAGCAAAGTATTTTCTGCTTTTCCTGCAGCTTCGTGCTAAAAACAAGCCTTCTGCCTCTATTTGCAAAGCTGGTGTTAGGACTGGCCGAATACACTAATCCCTGTCTGGCTTTTCTAATCCCTGTCTCAACTATCGATTGGTTCACACTATTCTCTTCTGACTTTATCTTATCGTCTGGCCTTCACTATCCTCTGCTAGCATTCTCTCGTTTCACAACTGTCCTCCAACACACACAAACGTATCTCGCCACCTGCAAGTTAGTTACGAATGCGTTAATGAATTAGTTTGAGGGAGGGGTGACAAACATAGTTGGAGGAGAGGTTTCTTCGAGTCATGTGACACTTTTGTTTTCAAATCTCTCCTATTGGTTCAGCCTGTTTTCCAACTTTCCTTATTGGTTCTTTCTTGTATGTTCTTGGTGTATATTTGGTTAATGTATATGTTACCTATATAGTATATAAGATTGTGCGCCACAGAGTGAAGTGGCAGTCTCCTGAGAACATACCGTGTGTACTTCTAGGACAACTGTACTAGCTGCAGCTAATAAATCCGATCTTTTACACCTGACAGAGTGTCCCGTGTCTCTGTGTAGCTGAGCAGGTGAACTCCGGAGATTAAAGCGTACCCTGCGCCGCCAGGCCCATAAGGTTCTGGTTCTTCACTCCTCAGTAATCTCAGGTGCTTAAGGTGTCCTAGGGATGGTGCGGATCTCCACACTCATTTCCACTATTCTCAGATTGTGTCTCTCTTCCTTTAGGCTCTCGTTGTACCATGGTTTGGAGTCTTCAGTGAAGAGTCATTTTAGTTATAAGGGCACAATTTTGTCACGAATGGTCACCATGGAGTTGTTGTAGTGGTTTGTAGGTCATGGACATCTGACATGACTGCTGGAGGAGGCAAGAAGTTATTGCTGAGGGATGTCAGATCATTGGGGTCTATGTCCCTAGTTTTCCTTTTCCTGTGTCTGGGTTTTTTAAGTTGAGGATTATGTGTCTTCACTGACTCATTGGTGAGGAAGGTGATGCTGGGATGGTGGGTCCAGTTGCATGGGATGATAGATTCAAGTTGAATGGAGTTTTCCCAAGCTATGACTAGACGCAAGATCGCACCCAGGTTGTGAGTAGGGATGTTGCAGATTTGGTTCAGATTGAGGTCTGCTAGGGAGGTTTTAAGGCTGTTAATGGTTGGGTCATTTGGATCGTTACAGTGTAGGTTGAAGTCACCGAGAAAGTTCTGGGAGCAGTGATGCCCTATGTTGGTAGTGATGGTTTCCATAATTTGTTCGATGAATGACAAGTTGTCACCTGGTGAGTTGTATATCAGGTGCAGTTTTCATAGTGGCCTGTTGTTACTTGTAATGTTTAGGCATAGGTATTCACATGAGGATAGCTTGGCAGTTAGAAGCTGATTCATCTCAAGGTTGCTGCGTTATGTGCAGGCAAGGCCTCCACCCAGATTGACTGGACGATCTGATCTTATAATGTCATAGCTAGGTGGCACTGGTAAGTCAAGGATTGGAGTACTGGAGTCATTTAGCCACGTTTTTTTTGGGAATAACAGGTCGAGCTCATGAGCAAGGATGAGGTCAGCGATATTCGCCTCATGTTTCAAAGCCGATTATGCAAATGAGAAGCATGCATTTCAGGTGAGGCTTGGTGTCAGCTGAGGATATCTGTGTGATGGGGACTAGCATATGGTCGACCTATTTATGTCTCTAGCGTTATGTTAAGGTTCTCTATGTGGGTTTGAGGTGATCGTTTGGATACAAGCTAGATTTTCTGTATTGTCATGCTGTGCCTGATTTTAAGTGTTGAGAAGGGAGTGAATGTCGTTGTCGGATAGTGGATTCTTTACTCTGATGGGCCTCGTGGCGTCGTTAGGGTAAGGTATAGATCACCAACTCATAAGGGTGATGAGGTTGGCCGTCATGGGTTGTGTTTGGTGGGTGGTGGGGGGCTGATTTTATTATTTCCTGGAGTCCTTTTGGGGCATTTGGTGTAGGCCATCTCGGATATGATATTCATTAGGTTTCGTATGTCGGACTTGAGATGGTGCAGGTATTGTGTAATTTCATCCAGTCTGGATTCTATAAAAGCATGGGAGTAGGTTGTCATGGTTTGTGACAGAGGGCTGGGAGGGGGTTAGTCTGGGTAGTGTTGTTGGAGTGGCAATCATCTCAGTGAATCGGCGGGGGAGGTTTGGGTGGACATGGTTGTTGACTTGTAGTGTGAAGGAGTAGAGATCAGAAACTTTTTGAGAAGAAGTAGTTGTGTTGAATGGGTTGTGGGCAAGATAAGATCTTCTAAGGTTGTGAAAACTGAGATTGAGAGTGTGGATGGTGTGGTAGAGATATCTTCATTGCTGTGCATCCATGTGATCCTTGGATTTAACCAAGATATGTGACTGGGGCGAATGCTTGACAATGTTCATCATTCCGTCCACCATCTTTATGTGTTTCTATAGTTGCCCTAAATTGGAAGGGTAAGCTTAGGCATGGGTCCCGTGCTCACTGTGCCACTGAATTCAAGCTAGCCTGGCTTACTTGAATTCAAACCGGTCACAGAATGCTTGTTTCAGGTCCAGGGAGAAACCGGCTTGGCAGTTTGGCCTGGACTGTTCCCATGGGGAGCAGGGTCCAGACTGATTTGCATATGGCTGAGTCCAAACTGCGGCTACATGATGAGTGAAATACCCATAGATTTAATCCAGATCGGTGACTGGGGGTGAGTGTCTGAAAAGTTTCAGCTCTCTGGTCATCATCTTATTGTGTTTGTTATGCTCATCCTAAGTGGCTAAGGGTATGCCCAGATGTGGGTCCCGTGCTCACTGCACCACTGGATTCAAGCTAGCCTGGCTGATGAGGGGTGGTACCCCAAAATAAGTCCTAGGATATTTGATTTGATCTAATCCAGGATCCTTCTCAGCTCTCCAGACTCACACAACTGAATAAGGGTCAATAATTCATCTTGAGTGTTTGACAATTCTGTCCATCATCTTTTTATGTTGCTTAATGCCATACATACAGTGTGATTAACAGCTTAATTGCACTTCAGAGTGATTCAATCACACTTCAGAGTGATTGTTTACTCTCCATGCAGGCAATGTAAGCCCCCCTGCCTTGCCCCATTGTGTCAGAACAAAGGTACATTTTGAATATACCCAACTTGTTTAAGGGTAGGGGTGTAATTTCTTTTACCTACCCCTACCTTGCCAAAGGTGAGCTAATATATTTCAATTCCCAGCTCACCAAGTCTGGGTGGGTTAATTCTACCCCCTGCCTCGTCCATGGGCAAGAGGTTGTTTTTTTCACATTCATTCCTTGCCCAAGGGTCTCTATTGTATACCCCTGTCTTCCTATCCCCCTCAAAGGTGGGTGTTTTTTTTGCCCTACCCACATTTTCATGGGGGTTGTAGCATTTAGGACCTTCCTTGACCAAGTGTGGGGAGGTATATTTCTCAACCTAGACTTGTCCAAAGTTAAAGGTGATATGTCCCTGCCCTGGGAACCGCCCCCAAGCCCACGGACCACGCACGCAACCTGGGGTTCATCCTCGAATCCTCCCTCACTATGACCAAACAAGTCAACGCGTTACATCTTCCTGCTTCAACACCCTCCGCATGCTCCGAAAGATCTTCCGATGGATCCCCACTGGAACCAGGAAGACGGTCACCCAGGCCCTCGTCACCAGCCGACTGGACTACGGGAACGCCCGCTACGCCGGGACCTCCGCCAAACTGCAGAAAAAACTCCAGCGCATACAGAACGCATCTGCTCGACTCATCCTGGACATTCCCCGACAAAGCCACATCTCGGCCCATGTGAGAGACCTGCACTGGCTCCCCGTCAGCAAGAGGATCACCTTCAGACTCCTCACACACGCACACAAGGCTCTCCACAACATTGGGCCCTGAATACCTCGGAACCCGCCTCACGTTCTACACAACTACCCGCCAGCTCCGCTCCGCCAGCCTCGCCCTCGCCACGGTCCCACGGATTCGCAGCACCACCACCGGAGGAAGATCCTTCTCCTACCTGGCGGCCAAGGCGTGGAACTCCGTCCCCACCCACCTACGACTGACCCAGGACCATCTCTCCTTCAGGAGGCTCCTCAAGACCTGGCTTTTCGAACAGTAGCGGCACCCCCTCCCCCAGCGCCTTGAGACCCTCGCGGGTGAGTAGCGCGCTCTATAAATTTTCCTGATTGATTGATTGATTGATATGTACACATCTTGTCCAACAGTTGATGGGGGTATAGTTCACTATATTTCCCAAAGGCTTGAGGTATATTTTTTTCATCATGTCTTGACAAAAAGCAAAGTTAGTTTTCTCACATATGTGGGTGAGGATATCATTTTCGGTCATACCTTTCCAAAGGTCAAGGGCTAAAAAAAATTCCAAGGCAGGGTTAGTGTTTTTCTCAAATCCTTGACCTTTGAAATGTGAAGTTTTATCTCTCCTCAACTGTGTATCAAAGAGCAAAACGGTATATTTCTCAACGCTTTTTGCTGAAGTGTTGATGACCTCATGCTGTTCCAAAGAGCGAACAGGTACATTTTTAACCCACAGTTTGACAAGGGGCTCAGGTAAATTATTTCATATCCTGACTTCGACCAAGGTTGCAGGTATTTTATCCTCCACCAAATGTCGGGAGTATTTTGTACACATCACCTTGCATAAGTACAGTGGTAATACATACATTTCTTTGTAATGCCGAAGAAAATTTATGGCCATATTTGTTCTGGCTTACTAAGAGAGGAGGGCGATAATCAATTACATACCCTGCCTTGCTCATCGGCAAGGGTGATGTATACTCCCATCTCATTGCCAAAATGTGGCTAGGAATATACCAAAGGACAGAGGTACATTTTTTCTCGCACTTTAGCCAAGCTTTTGGGAGCAGCATTTTTCATTCTATTGATATAAGTAGTCTTTCCCTATACAGTGCCCAGTGGAGGGTGAGGGTATCATTCTTCTCCTGCCTTGCCAAAGAGATGGAAAACCTTTTTACACTTTGTCCTCCACAAGGATAAATTAGGTTATTTCCCCCCTTTTCTTGCCAAAGGGCTTTTTTTATATTTGCAGTTCCCACCTTGGCCTAGGGCATAGGATAGATTTGTTCATTCCCTGGCTTGCCTAAAGGCAGGAGTTGTGCCACCCCAATCCTTGGGCAAGGTCGGAGAGTGGTATACTTTCCCCATCCCTTGACAAAAGGGAGGAGGGTGTATTTCTCTGTGTCTTGCCCTAGCAGGGTAAGAGTATATTGCTCCTCACTTTGTCAAAAGGTAAAGAGTACATTTTAATTCTCCACATTGGTTTTGGACAGAAATAGAATTTTCACTCTCTTGTCTTTCTTAATGTAGCTACATATGTCCCCTTCTGCTCAAGGCAGGTGGAGACATATTTATTTCCCTTAATCTTCCTGTGGGGGGGTGGGGGCATTTTACACCTCTGCCTTGCTGAAAGGTTAGGGTGGTTTGAACTTCCTTAACCCTTGCCAAAGGCACCCTCCATCTCGGCCCTGGGCCAGGGATGGAATGTTTCATAACTCCACCTACCTTGTCCAAGAGTGAGTAACATTTTCTTCCTTGATGTGGTCATAGGCAAGTGGGAATATATTTCTCACCACCATCATGACAAAAAGAAAGAGGACAAAGTTCTCCCTCACCTTGCCAAAAAGCAAGTAGGGTATGCTTTCCACCCTGCCTTGCCAGAGGGTGATTGAGTGTCGACTAGTTCACACAGCCACCTTTCCCAAAGGCTAAAGTGGTAAAGCCCCCCAGCCTTGCTAAAGGGTAGGTGGTTATTTCTCCCCACATTCTCCATGGGCAGAGGTTGTTGTGTTTGTTAATGTTGACATTGATCACAGGGTGCCATGTAATTTTTAGGTCTCACTTACTAGTCAAAAGTTCTGAACGCCAAAAATATAACTTTATTGAGAAAACCCATCTCTTAGGCAAAACTGATTTCAGAACTGAAGAGCCAAATATTTGAGGATAAAGAGCCCCTAAGCTGCAACCTATGATGAACCATACATGTAGGTGGAGATGTACAGGTCACATATCCTTATTGAAAGCTCTATTAAAAGCTGCTAGTGAAGAAGACATCACCCTTGTATATAGGCCACAGCACTCTTGAGGGAAAACACTTAGGGGCATATTATCAAGAACGGCGTTAAACTTATCGCCGCTTTAGCGGCAGGAAACTGCCGCCAAGGTGGCAATAATGGGCTTGATAATATGCCCTTGAGAATTCCAATAGAAGCCCATGTTCTGGTGTGAACCTGGGCTTCTAATGGAATTCTCAAGGGCATAGTATCAAGCCCATTATCGCCGCTTTAGCGGCAGTTTCCTGCCGCTAAACCGATGATACTTTTAACGCCGTTCTTGATAATATGCCCCTTATCAACTTCATCTCTTCGAAAAGCTCTTATTGCAGCGTGACCTACCTGAGAGGGTGAGGGAGACAGGTAGGTGGGTGAAGTTACATTTTAAATTGTAGTCATTTAGCTAGGATAAGCAATTTTTGTAAGGTTGACACAACAACCACAAGTAGTAAGGGCGAGAAAGATCAGGTCTGTATGTAATCAAGATTACTGGTAAGTAAGCGAGACAATTTGCTTTTTAGCCTTAGCTTTTCGACCAGTAGCAGCAGCCCCCCCCCCAGCGCCATGAAACCCTTACGGGTAAGTAATGCGCTTTACAAATTAACTGATTGATTGATTGATTGATTGATTGATTGATTGATTGATTGATTGATTGATTGATTGATTGATTGAAGGTACATTTTTGCTTCAAAGATTGCCAAAAAACTGCAGAGACTAATGCCATACTGATAGACAATGCAGTATTGAACTTGATTTTGTTGTCAAAGTAATATCATGCCAACAAAGCAAAAACAACATGACATACTCTGGTGATTGTTAAACGTCTTTGAAGGATGTCAGTCTTCGGCCAACAGCATGTTTAAAATAGAATTTAATTCTGCTTTATGGTTATATTCTGAAGATAAATGGGCTTAAGGGAGCAAGAAAGATGGAGTTGCAGATTGTTTTTTCAAAGAACACATTCGCTTGACTATAGGGTAAAAACTGTTCATAATGTATTTTGAAGGGTAAATAGTAGTTTGTTGATGATCACAGGAAATGTTACTTTTGTACTGCGCTTAAAGTGGACACTTTCTCCCCTATATTCATTAGCCTGTGCAATCTGCAAAAGACGAAAAAAATTGAGAATATGCACTCCTTTTTGTATTGAGCATAATAGATGCACCTCTTCCTTGCCATGCTCTACGGGAAACCGTTTTTGTTTTCATTTGTGGGCTTTCTGACATCCCCACCGAAAATGTCTCCAAATGTGCAATATTTATCTAGATAATTGTATATTTCCTAATGTTTGCTTCAAATAAAGTGGAAAGAGCTTTCTGACGCTGAGTGCATCATTCCCAAAAATGAACAAGCAGGGAGGGTTTCATCCTTGGTCCTCTGAATTTACAGAAAAAGAACATTGAGTTCAGAGCCGAGACAGGTTTTCACTCAGCGGAACAGTGCATTAATGGTGCCTGCAGGATTCATTTGGCAACCAAACTGATGTGCGACATCTCTAAATATATATTATATCTATTTGATTAAAATGCGATTTACTATAGTGCAAGTTTACCAAAATTGTTCCAAACAGTTTTCAAATCAGTTTAGCAGTGCATCAGTGAATGCATCTGCTGTTATTACGGATCACTCATGTGCGGACTTAGAGTCATTACTGGTCATTATTTGCAAAAAAAAAAAAGAGCACGCCATTTTTCAAAATGATCAACCGATGAGAACATGTCATTTGATTTTTAAATGATGCACTTAATCCAGAGAAGCGACGAACCAAAAACACGGAGCCACAAATAGGTATTCATGCTTTCTGATCAGGACTTCAGCGCCAGCCTTTGAGAGTCGTTTTTAGTATTCAGTAAAGTTCGCATCTTCATGACTGACAGATAAAGTGACTTTTTCTTCCACTCTTTTTAAAGTCTTTGAGGATTTGGGTGGATTCTATGCTATGGCAAAGAATACACTTGCATAAACTGTCTTGTGTCCAGACAGGCACATTTGTAAACCTTAAACTCAAACCTGGATAGTTGTGGGTTTGAGCAGCAAGACGTTACAAAGTGTAAAGCATTTAACGGCACCATTCAGCAAAATAGGAAAGTCACACAACAAGAAAGAGACACAACAACAATTTATAAAAAATAGTGTATTTTGATGAATTTTTGGAGACCTTGATGATTGAACTCCACCGCAGGGTTACAGAGATACATCAAACATTGGTCAACAAAAGGTTTGTAAACTTTTGAAAAGTTTGAAAGAGTTAGTTTGGCAACTCCTGCCCGACTTGGGGGACCAAATTCAACACTATGGAAGTCTAGGGAGCCAGAGAGGATACTTTGGACAGTTACCTGGCCCCCAGAGCACATTAATGGCAAGTTTCAAACCTTACTGGATGGCCACCATAGACTACAATGGAGTGGTCCTGATGCTGGGGATGCAGGCTAAAGATGCTCAAAGGATCTCCAGTTGAGGTGTGGTTGACAGGGGTCTCTTTGTGGTTGTCCCTTGGTCCACAGGTGACAAAGGGGGACTCTAGCCACAGCGATCAGTCCCTTGAAGTCCTCTACAAGTGCAGAAGAGGCCAGCCGATGCGGGGCTACTGGTCTCGTTGCGACGAGGTTGGTGTGAAATCCTTAGGTGGGGGCTAGTGTCCCTTGGGTATGATAAATCCAGACTCTGATAGCAC
The DNA here is from genome assembly GCF_964204655.1 of Triturus cristatus. Taxonomy (NCBI): domain Eukaryota; kingdom Metazoa; phylum Chordata; class Amphibia; order Caudata; family Salamandridae; genus Triturus; species Triturus cristatus. Next base: position 855,556,492 of record NC_140589.1, read on the forward strand.
TCCCATGTCTGGCAGACATAGGTGCAACTTTTGACAATCTAAGATTTGTCCTTTCTTGCACCTATTGACTAGTAGCAGCAAATGTTCTGTGGTGGCTTCCAACTTGTTGATTTGGGCTCTTTCAGCTCCTGCATCCCTGGAGCTCATTATAGGGAATCAGCCACCTGATCCTTAGAGTCAATGAAGTGACATAAAGCCGGAAATCAACATTTTCCTGGTTCAGGAGTTGCAGGCACAGTCCAAAGTTTAGAAGCACAAAGTGCAGCAGGTGAATGTCCTTCATGCAGTTTCAAGTGCAGCAGGGCAGTCCTTCTTTGGTCATCTCTTCAAGGCATACATGATCTGGTGAGCATGGTGCCATATTTATCCCAGGAAAGGTCCCTTAGGGGACCATTCAATCACTAGCCAATGGGTTACTGAGTCCCCACTCGCCTAGTGATAGTGATGTGCTTCATGCAAAATGTGGCATCTGGCTCTCCCAGAGTGCACTATTCTAGCCACACTCTGAATGTCAGGACCCTTCCTCAGCCATCAGGAGCTCAGTAGCCCACCATAGAGGTGTGGCAATTTGTGGGCTACACGCCAACTGGAAAACCGGTTTGGAGATGGGGTTTCCCTCCCTGTCCTAGTCCACAACTTGTCTGCAGGAACAGAAGGCATCCTGCTTGGGAGGGCTGTTGCAGTCAATACTGGAAAGGCAGCTCCCCCTTTGAAGTTTGCCTTTTGGTCTAACACCCCGAGTGGCCTTCCTGGGTGAGGAGGTAACACCTCATTCTACGGCAACTTCTTTTGCTTCTTAGTCTGGGGGTTATTCACACGTCTCCCCATGTGGGCAAAGAGCCTGTGGGCCAAGGCCTTTCCCCAGCAAAAGACAATTTTGATGTGTTGCCGTTAAGACATATAAAAAAGTACACGTCTTACTTAACAGTTTACAGCTCAGTGCCATAGAACTTCATAGGTCCTGTTTATGGGAGTCTTACATGTAAGGTTAAGGGAGTGGTGGCTTTGCCATAGGTTTTAATGCCAAAGTTGAACTAGCAGTGTACACACTACCCTTCCAGTCTGCAGTGGCAGGCTGGGAGCCATTTTGTCCTTTGTCATACTTATGGTGCTGTAGCCCTGTTGGGACACTCTGCCTTACATGCCCTGGGTACCATATACTAGGGGCTTATAAGTCAGTACTTGCATTTGGGTATAGCCAATTCAACATACTTTTGTTAAGAGTTAAGAGCACTGGCAGTGAGGGTGGGTTAGCAAGCCTCCATGCACTGTGAGGGTCAAAAACACAGCAGCATCTGTTAAACAATGTGGGTAAGAACACGGAAAAATAGGCATTTTCTTACATGTCCCCTTTCCAGATGAAAGGCGATGAGCAACTTAACCTTTATCCTTGTGATTCTCATCATCTGCGAGGAATAACCTGGAAAGGCTGTCTGCATTGGCATGGTAAATCCCAGGTCTATCTTCCACTGTAAAGTCCATACCCTGTAGTAAATGGACTAACTCAGCAGTCTGGGGTTCTCTCCTTTCATCTGTATTAACCATCTGAGAAGCCTGTGGTCAGTTTGAACTGTGAAGTGAGTCCCAAACAGGTAGGGTTGTAGGTTCTTCAGGGACCAAACAACAGCAAAGTCTTCCCTCTCAATTGCACTCCAACGCTGCTCTCTAGGGAGGAGTTGCCTTCTGATAAAGGCAACTGGTTGATCTTGACCCTGGTAATTCAGCTGTGACATTATTGTCCCAATCCCATGTTCTGAAGCATCCGTTTGGACAGCAAACTCCTTATTAAAATCAGGTACCTTTAGGACAAGTGCCGAGCACATACCTTCCTTAACCCCTTCGCCGCGGCACGAATTCTGCGGCGGCGCTGGGGGCGTTTGGGGGCAGTGCGGCGCCGCTGTGCTCATGACGGAACCACGCCGTCATGAGTCACGGGCGAGCTGCGCTCATGACGGAGTGGTTCCGTCACGACTCCGCCCACTGCGCTAATCGCCCGCACAGGCGGGGAATTAGCGCCGCGTGGGCGGAGCGGCCGCCAACGGCCGCAGCATGACGGAACAACTCCATCATGAGCACACGGCGCCCGTGGCTCATGACGGAGTGGTTCCGTCATGAGCACGGAACGGGTTAAGGGTGTGAATGCACTTTTGACATAAGTCAGTCCATATGAATTTTCTTGGCTGTTTCTTGGAGGATAGCTCTGTTAAAGGTGTCATTGTGGTACCATATCCTTTTTTAAAATGCCTGTAGTACCCAGAAAGTCCTAAAAACACTTTGACTTGGGTTTGAGTCTTTGGAGCTTCCCAGGCCAGCATTTTCTGGATCTTGGGCTGGAGATGTTGAACATGGCCTCCACCTACTTGGTGGCCGAAGTACACTACATGACCTTGCCCTAACTGGCTCTTGCTTGCCTTAACAGTCAGCCCTGCCTGTGAAAAGGCTTGGAGCACTTCCTTGAGATGGACCAGGTGATCCTCCCGGTGGAACTAAAGACAGCAATATCATCCAGATATGCTGCAATAAAAGTTTCCAAGCCTGAAAGTACACTATTCACCAACCTTTCGAAGGTGGCAAGTTAATTTTGTACCCTAAAAGGCATCACCTTGAACTGAAATTGCCTTTTTGGTGTTGAAAAGGCAGACGACTCCTTGGCTCCTTGTGTGAGGGCTATCTGCCAATAACCTGAAGTCCGTTCAGAGGTGCTCAAGTATTTTGCTGCCCCCCAACTAATCAATGAGCTCATCAGTGCTGGGTTTGGGTGCCTCTATTTAGGCCTCTGTCATTCTTGTTGTCCTCCCTTTGGATTTGGTATGGGCACCAGTAAGACTGGTCTGGCCTGAGGACAACAAGAGAGCTCAATTGCCCCCCAACTCTAGCATCTTTGCAACGTCTGATTTAATGCTAGCAACAACAATATATTTACTAACAATATTACTAACATCGATATTAATCAAAACAATATTTCTTACCTATATGTCGTTATTCTGGTCGACGATATTCTTGACAGTCGATATTCTGTCATATCGATATTTAAATATCGATATAATGGTATATCGATATTTAGACATCGATATTATGTCTGCATACCCTGCTTGGTAACTTAAGTCTTTTTTTCACCCCCTCTCTTCCTTTTTAGGTCGAGCCTAGAGCAGCGCAAGCTGCTTGCTCGACTTATTGTAAAGGGGTAAAAAAAAGTGCTACCAGATGCTGCCATGGCCGGCCTAGAGGCTGAGTGCATGTGCGCGGGCGCGCGCTTTGCGTGCCTCTCTCCACGCTTCAATTCCCTCCCCCTCCCCCACCACAGATCTCGTCACTCTGCTGGCCTCATTAAGTGCATCGCGATCACTTTCAGCCTCATTAAGTGCATCGCGATCACTTTCACTTTCGTCCGGCTTCAGCGTTAGCTCTTGTTTCATTAGTCTTTTTTTCCTAATCATTCAAAGTGGGTTTATAGGCGATTTATGTGCCCGTGATTTCCAGGCTACTGTTCATTTGCGTTCATGGGTGCCCACCTGTGGGTGTGTGAACTGACTGCTTTACGTTTGTTTTATTCCTGCTGTTGTGGAAGGGATCGCTTTATTAACACCAACCATTACTCATACAACATGTTCCCACTAGATCTGACGTCGCCCTCACACATACTCGAGCACGGACAGTGTACCAACATGTTGTAAATGCTTCAAGCTAGCCTTGGCCGTCGTAGCAATGCAGGCTTGAGCTGCCTTTCACAAACTGTAAGATGGGGTCTCGCCAGCATTTTGTGGGCGTTTTCATCCATTGCACACACTGCTCGTGGCCTTTGGTGAAGTTAAATTACAGCGTCATACGCATGAAGTAGTTATGCTTTTTGCATATGCTAAATTGTGGACAATATCTAGGCATGTTAACGAGTTGCAGTGTTTCCCTTAAGCCAAAATCCACCCACGTAATACAGTAAAACTGTGCCTTGAAACTCTCCATAGGTAGTGCATTGTTGATCTGAAATATGGGGAAAATAAAGAGTTACTTGCCTTTTGTGGCTTAAATATGAACTCTTCTCTGGAATACGGGAATAGCAGAATTTACAGTTATGCTCTTTCCATAATTTTTCTCTCTGGATACTGGGTTGAGTAGAAAATATCTTGTGGAACAGCGAAAACAATGTGAGCCACAACTTTGAGACATTTTCTCCTCCAAGTCGTGCGATTATCTCTTTATTTAATATTATTGCTATACCCTTGCTTTCAGTTTTCAGGCAATCTAGTGACCTTATGCATTTTGCATAAATAAAAATCGTTTCTCCGTTTTCTTTGTGGAGATTTTAGGGGAGAAGAATTTTACCATACCCAAATGTAGATGTGCCCCATGGCTCTCGAATCTCACACCTGCACTGTAGACTCCAGCGTTTTCTTGTGACCATTAGACTCTGTCTAAAGACAGTGCTGACTTGTCTAATCACAGAGCATTACCAACCTAAGGCAAGGAAGGTTGTTTGACAAGTGCTTTCATATTTGTCTTTTGTGGAAGTTCTGTAGGTGATGGATAATCGTGGACAAGGGTTGGGCCTTGTTTACTGGTTTCTAGGAGTTCCAAAAGAGTTTCTGGCACTGGGAGCCAAGAACACATGTCTGTGTTCTGAGATTGTCCTATGAACTCTACTTTCAAATGCAGGGTTTTCGTTCAACAGCGGCTCGGGTGGGGTTCTCATGATTGGCGAGCTTGGCAGTAAACATGACTGGTGGTGTTCCCATATGAAAATTTGAATTTTTGTTTGATGCTCCTGGCTACCATGAGGAAGCTGCACTCGTTTGTGCACCAATCTTCCCATTAATAGCCTGGCTGTGCGTCTCTTCAAAAGAGAGAAGCCTCAATGTAAATTTTTTTTAGTTGTGCATACAGGAACACAAACCATGGGCCCACTGCCTTGGACAGATGAGCCCTCGTTTTGTTATTAAAGTGGGCTGTAAAGCTTAAGTGTTTGAGAGCCTCAGGCTTTGATGCTCCTTCAAGTTGTCTCGTGCAATACTAGAGTGATATGGGCTTTGTTGAGATGAAGCTTGTGGCACTCATTGCTGTCTTGGTTGTGGTAACTATTAGCCTGAAAACTGGAGTTAGTGTGAATTTGCATTACCTCAAATGCTATGAATGCACGTGGTGAGATTTCAATGGATACATTTCGCCAAGTAAAACATGATGGAATATATCAGTAGATAGCAAAGCAACATAAAGCAAAAACACAAATTTCAGTGGTAATTCCTTTCCCTCAGAGAAAAAGTTGCAATAGTGCAGAATTACTGGTGTTTTTAGGTCTCGCCTACGCATAGGAGGGCCTTTAGCCGCCGCTCTGCTCATTTTCAAGCATACACTCGTGCTTGTGGCGGCATCCACCTTGCGGGAGCAAGGAGCGGCGCGCATGCTAATTGGCTGTTGTTCGCTCCCAGAAGGTGGATGGTGCCACAAAGCATGAGTGTGCTTGAAAACAGCTGCTGCTTGTTATTTAAGTAGCCTTTGATGCAACTTTGAATGTTGTCCTTCTGAAGTCTGTGCTCTGTATCCAGTCTCACCCGAGCTGTCCCGTGTGAGCTGCTCATCTGAGCCCTGTTCGTTTGACACAACAGCTTACAGACAAGTAATATTACGCGGATGCACACTGCTTTTAAGCATAATTTAAAGGCAGTCAAAGAGACTATTACAAGGATGTGCACTGCAATACCTATCTAAAAATTATTAACTCAGTATTTGTATTTTTTATTTTCTCTGGCAAACTGGCACTCGCTGTACTGCACTTGCTCCGTGTCCTCGTCGCGCATCACTTGCGACCTAATCAAGCCCCGCCCCCTCCACGCGACACTTTCTGGACACAACCCCCAGCAGACTGCTCACTGTGGACACAGGGCCTCTGACTGCATCTCTCCCTTTCCTTCCAGCCTCTTGCGCTCTCCGCCTCCAGATCACCTCTCCAGTTCCTGGCTCTGTTCCTCCACTCCTCTCCAGCTACCTATCCACTCTCTATCTTGCTCAGTATCCACCTCTCTTTCTCACTCCCCACATGCCGGTCCTCCCCATCTCTTTCAACGCTCCTTGTCTCTGCCATCTGCTCTTTCTCTTTTAACCCTGCTCTCTCTACCATCTTTCCTTACTTGTATGTATCCTCTCTACACATTTTCTCTCCTCTCTTTCTCTCACACTCACATCTCGACGTCTTCTGCCCATCAGTGGAAAACCTATATCTCCTCCATTGTCCCGCTCTCTTCCCAATTATCCCTTTCTCTCTTCTATGTCCGTCTTTTTCTAAGTCTCCCTCCAGTCAGCAACTGCCTCTCTACATATATATATATTTTTTTCTTTCTGCTTGTTTTGCCTTTCTCCCTGCATGTCTACTGCTCCTCTCTGCCATGTCCTGTTCACCAGTGTCCCTCTTCTGTGCAATCTCCCTGTCAAAACTCTCCCCATTCACTTCCATTCAATCTGCCTGTATCTCTTTCCCTCTGTTCATGTCTGTTTTTGCCAGTTCGCACTCAGTCTGCAAACCCATTGCTATCAGCATGCGCCGGTGCCTCTCTTTAACTTTAGCCTGTCTCTCTTTGACCTTGTAAAACTACATGCCTCTCTTCAAGCCCTCCCTCCCTCTCACTCTATTTGTGCACGTTTCTCCATTCCTGCCTATCGCATCTGTGCCTGTCAGTGTTCACTGTCTGCCTCCCATGAGCATGCCCTTCACTTTCTCCTTGTCTCTGCTGGCTCACTCCCTCACTCTATCTGACTCCAACCCCACCCCAACTTGAGGGCATCCCTCACGCTTCTCCTCCAATCTGTCCCTGCCATTTCTGTGACTGCCATAGCCCATCTCCACATCTGTCCCTCCCTCCCCTACTTGCCAGGCTTTCTCTCACACTATGTTGCTATGGCTCTCTCCCTGCCTGTCTGCCTGCGCCTCTTCCTTCATGCCACCCCTTTCTGTGTAGTTAGTTAGTCACCCCCGCACGTAACCTTTACTGCCCATATTTCTTTTCTGAATGCATTAATCTCTTCTGTCTTACTTCTTATTTGCCTTTGTCTCATGGGAAACAACCAATCTTGGTCCCCACTGTCTCTCCCTCACTATAAATGTCTCCTACCTCATACCTTCCTCTACATGTACCTACCTCTCACGTACCTCCATTCTCTGCTGGCTGTTTCTCCTCCCCTCCTCTACCTGCAACAACCCCCGTCATCAAACTCAAGGCAACTCTATCTTTGTTCCTGCCTGTCTTTTGGGACCTTATAAGTATTTAGTTATGCAGCACAATATCCTTGGTGCAACACCATGAACTGTTGCATGGTTAAACACATAAGGTCCCAAAGGCGAGACCTATTGGCTATGCCAATGCTTGTTATGATCTGTTTCTATCCTTTTCCTGGTGCTGCTTGGGACTCTATAGTCATAGAGAGCTTTGCACCATGCAGGACTGCAACATCTACCTTAGAGGTGCATAACTCTTTTGGTATTTCCATCTGTTGAATATGGAATCAAGGAGTGAGAGGGCCGAATGTGAGAGGAGAGGCTTCTGACGTATGTGGAGGATAAGAGGGGGCTTTGAAGGCAGGGTCCGAGGCTCTCTGAGTGACATGATGACTGAGTTTTCCTGCTCCATCACAGCAACTCAGTCAAAGCGTGCCTTGTTAATCCGCGGCGAACTCAGTAAAAAATGATTACATCTGTACAATCCTGGCAGGAGGGTGCGGGAGACTGAGAGGCCACTCATAATAGCCTTTCTTGAAACTGCCAGAGTAAGTGGCTTTTTAGGGTCAACCATAGTATGTTTGGCGAGGGCATTGTCCATGCGAATCGGCCCATTTCAGAATGCAAAATAGTTTGATACATGTAGTCCCTTGTTTCTTGGACAACATTGGTTTAGACTCTCATTCTGTGAACTTATTTTCACTGGCAATGTATACCATATTTCTGTTAACCCCAGACAGATATAGTGTACATCCGGGTATTGGGCTTCTAGATAGATAGCTGGATGGATGGATGCAGGCGGCCTAAAATGTTACATTGTCAGACACGCACATTAACTCCTCAGTCTCAATTTGTCACCCCCTCAGGAAGATAATAACACCGTATTAATGTTTTTTGTTCCATCTTCCAAGCTGCAGAACTCAGAGGGGCTTATTTACAATCTCCTTGTGCCACCGGTGTGTCGCTTTTTCCCATATTAAAAGTGAAACACTGGCTGTGCAAGGGGCTTGTAATTAAGCTCCAGAATGGGTAGTATTTTCACCATATCAATTACGTGGCAAAATCTGTGCGGGAAAAAGTGCACTGTTACCATACTTTGTGTAACACCAACTGATAGCAGTTCTACACCCAAAACCATGGTACTTTCACAACCGCCCTATCTGTGTAGTCCTCCTGCCTGATTCCGTGCAACGATCACAAAAAATGAATAATTCCCTTCAATATATTACCCTCCAATCTGATATTCTCATTCTGACTTCTCAAATATAGGAAAATGAACGACACATCACTAATCCAAGTTTTTTCTTTCTAGCATGTAAAAATATACATCCAGTGAATCTTTTTGTGGACAAAATGAGCAAGTTTAACATTTTAGAGCTTTTGAAGCCACTGAAGTATTTCCAGATTTTATTTTATTATGTTGAATATCGCAACAGATGGGCGTGCAACTCATACTTGGAACTGTCTTGAGGAAGCCCCCTCGTGCGATGCCATAACCATGAAATGCCAGCTGGAAAAACAATAAGTCGTGTTCAAACAACTGCTTTTGTATTCCCGTTTTCCTAATTACTCATCTTAACGGGTTGTAGTGCTTGTAATTGAGATTGAAGACGGCCATACAGACTGCAGTGCCTTCACGGTGCATGAGCACATTCAATATTTGCTCTTGTGTACTGCTGGTATGAAGCACTCTTGTGAGGCTATAAGGGTGAAAACAGCCTTTTATATTGCTTTTGTGTCAATCTGTGTTGGTAATTGAAAAGTGGAGAGGCTAGGAAGCGAGTGGATACCAGGAAATATGCAAGGCGGCCCTGGCACAGTGCCAGTCTGGTATGTGCTATTAGTCTTCAGTCCTCAGTTGCTCGTTTTTTGACGTTTTGAAAAAATATCTTGTGTTGAGTTCAGTGGCAGACGTTTTGTTTTTGAAGGGTAAAACGTGCCACGCTGCAACATTAGTTAGTACAAGATTGCCATTATATAATAATTTTTGTCATAGGGCATCACCGCAACCCTTCCTGCTGCACTGCCCTGCGTAAAACAAAAATTTTTCAGGAATGTGCCGTAGCTATGAGATACTGTGCATTCTGTACTCTTCTACTGCACTGGCACACAAAATGGCTACCTAGTGCAAACACTAGCACCCTTGCACCATGGTGCAATGGTGCCTGCATTGAAATCAGGTTGTTTTTTGTGGGGGAAGGGGCACCTTCCTTCACAAAAACAACCCTTACGTCACCCCTGGGGAGGAGTAGGCTTTCGATGCTTTCCCAGGTTTGCAACGTGTTGTAAATCTGGGAATGTGTCAAATGCCATGGGTGCTACGTGGGAACACCGACTGTAACGCAGATGGCACGTCTTCCCATCACAGTGTGAGGTAACTCGGCAACTTGAGCTTCATTGCCTCACACCATATCTACATGGCCATGAAAAGCCATTCAGGGTGATTTTACGTGGCCTCATAGATATTGCTCTGCAGTATACACTTGTTAGAAATGGGATTTTTGGTCTGCTAGGGCATGTGCCAAAGTCGGGCAGAAACCATCACTCTAGTCAGGATAAGGAAGGTACATTTCTAAAATAACCCTTGCACACCCTCTTGGTAGCTTAGCACGAGCAGTCAGGCTTATCTTAGAGGCAGTGTGTAAAACATTTGTACATAGCCAACAGTAATACAGTGTAAGCACTACAAAAGGACACCACACCAGTTTAGAAAAATATCCAGTATTTTTATATACTTAAGACACAACCAAAAACGATAAAAATCTACAATACAGTACTTAAACATCTTCGGTTATCAACAAATTCTTGATAAAGAGTTCCTTGATGTCGATAGCTCCGTCTGGGGCTATTACGGCTTTGTGAGCAAACAAATCCAAACATTCTGGCTGACCGCGGCATCGCGTGCCAGCTATGGTGTCGGGAAGACCCGCAAACAGTACCTTTTGGAAATGCAGGGCGTCGGCGACCTCTCGTTGAGCTTCCGAAAGCACAGCATCCTTAGGCGTCAGTTTTGGAGGTTGGTGCAGGAGTCGTCGGGGCCCTCTAAGACACACGCGTTGGCAGCTCGATCTCCTCTCTGTTGAAGTCAGGAGAGCTGGCGTCGGCAGGCGTCGGGTGCTGTGTTGCGAAGTGCAGCGGTGCGGCATGCGGTACCCTCAGGTCATGGTGCAAGCAGCGGCTCGGAGACAGCGTCAGATGCCATCATCGGTGAGACCAGGGTTGTGGTGCGAAGTGAATGCGGTGCTCGTCGCGGTGCTGGCAGGTCGCAGTGCAAGCAGCGGCGGCGTCGTTGCTGAAGCGCTGTCATCGGCTGATGAACCGGAGTCGATGGCGCCGGCATCGGTAGGCCAAGGCTGCGGTGCAGGATGGGGGCGATGCGTCGTGTAACTTTATGAGCAGGGCCCTTGAACCACGGTGCAAGCAGCGGCATAGATTTTGGTGTGGATCGGCGGCATCAGGGATACCAAGGCATCGCCGTGAAGTGAGGCGGTGCGGAGTGCAGTGCCCACAGGTCACCGTGCGAGCAGCAGCTCGGTGGCAGCATCAACAGGCGTCCTCAGTGAGACCAGGGTCATGGTGCGGTGTTGTGGTGGTGTCCACTGCGGTGCCTTCAGGACACAGAGTTGGCAGCTGCGTCGTTGACGTCATCGGGTTGCTTTTCTTCTGTTGCAGCATAAAACACACAGTCCCCAGTGCTGAGGGCAGAAGAGCTGGAAGTCTTTGATGTTCCTGAGACTTCTTGAACAGGGGGCAATCTCTAGTTTGCTGAACGTTCAGTCCAGTCCTTTCACTGCCCAAGACAGAAGCAGCCTCTGCAGGCCAACACAGCAAAGTGGTAGTTCCTCCTAACAGCTTCTCTGGCTCTTCTTCTTGGCAGTCTTCTTGGTTGAAAAGAGTTCTAAAGTTGAGGGGTCTGGGCCCAAGTATTTATATCCCAAAATCCTTTGATCTCTTAGGCAGATAGTGTCTGTGCCCAGCCAGAACCAGTTCTGCCTTCTCTGGTGTTACTTCCTGGCAGGAGGTGGAGACAGCATGGTCAGAGGCATACCAGGCCCTTTGAGGTGCAACCAAATCTCCTCCCTCTTCCCCAATTGCAGCCCAGGTCTATTCAGCCCTTTCCTGATCCACCTAGACTATCTGGAGCCACTCCTGCGCCCCAGCCTTCTGTCATCCAAAATCCAGACAGGCAATCCCCATTCCAGCAGAGGCACACGGGATGGCTGAGCAAGAAAATACCTACTTTTTAAAGTGGTATTTTCAAACACAGAATGTAAAAATTACCTTCACTAAAAGATGCATCTTTAGATTCTGAGTTCAGGCATACTAAACTGTATTTTCCCAACTAATTCCCCAAGCCAGTTATGTTTATAAGATGTTATAAACAAACTCTCCATTTTGTCCTATGGGGAACAGGTAGCCTTGCAATAGCGAAAAACGAAATTGGCCGTAATTCACTATCAGGACCTGCCACACACACCAGGGCATGTCCAACCTTTCACAAACACTGCACCTGGCCCACAGGGGTACCTTGAGCATACCTTAGGGGTGGCTGACATGTAAGAAAAGGGAAGGTGAGGGACTGGCAAGTGTGTGCACGGGCCAAGTTGACATGGCAGTCACAAACTGCGCAGAGACTCCGCAATTGCGTGTCTGAGTTACCTTTTCAGGGCGACTCACGTGTGTGGCACAATCAGTGCTGCAGGCCCTCTAGTAGCATTTGATTCACAGACCCTGGCACACTCAGTGCACTTTACTAGGGAAAACTAGTAAATCAAATAGCCAATCATGGAAACACCAATCCAAAACACAATTTACCAAAGGAGCACTTGCACTTTACCACTGATCACCAGTAAGAAAAGTGTGCAGAAACACTATGCCAGCAAAAACAGAGTCAAAACCGGGAGGTCAGAAAGCAAAAACTCAGGGGAAACACACCAAAAGGTGCCAAGTTTAACAGAGCTGCTGGAACATTTTCAAAAGTAACGTCCGGGCAGCGAATGGGGATCGTAAATTAGCCCCAATATACACAGATCAAAAACGTGCACCAGCAACAAGGACAATATGAAAGCACAGAAAGGAACAAGAAAAGCTGGAACAGTCTGTAGCTGCAGTGTACAGAAAGCAGCTCTAGATATAAAATGCCACAGTCAGACGCAAGTGTATTTGTTTTTGACAGAGCATCTATGCACATAGAGAGCAACAAAATGATGCTGTACCCATGGTTCAAATGCCGCCACTGACAGATGCAGGTCCGTATGTATGAAAGATGCTTGAAAGATAAAGCGTTGTGCCCTTGGTTCAGTAAAGAAGGGCACATATATTCATCTTTTCATCAGTTTCAGAGGGGATCTTTTCTGAAGAATACCCAACACAAAGTCATATTTCAAAATGGTGAACAGTAGCACAAGTGGAGGCACAGACAAATGTTACATTCAGATACTATATATATTAGGGTAATGATAAGGGCTTTGAAAGTGGTAGGGCATAATGCTTGCCCTAAATTTAGCGAGTGAGTGAAGTAAGTGGCGCTAGACCTCTTCCAAGGGCATTTGGGAATTCAATACTCCCAAAGAAACTTATAAAAATATGGTCAAATAGTATATTTAAAAGCATATTTTCACATACATTTGCTAAAAAATCCATAGGCACTCTTGATATATGCAGATACTTTCATGGCATTCGCTGCCTGGGCATCACTTTTAAAAATGTTCCAGCAGCGTTCACTGCAGAGCCATATCTATGAGGCCACGTAAAACCACCCTGAATGGCTTTTCATGCCCATGTAGATATGGTGTGAGGCAATGCAGGTCAAGTTGCTGAGTTGCGATGGGCAGACGCTAATCAATGCTTGGTCACTGCCAAAACACAACACAGAATTTGCAGATATGGTGGGCTCATATAAACTCGACCTGGCATTTGTTACAGAAAGATGGGCGTATGAATCCTAGCAAATAAGCAAGGGGGTGGGGGGCTAGCAATTATCTTCAGTGACACTTTGCAAGTCTCAGGATCCACAGCTGGTAGTTCACCAGACTGTGAATTGCTAACCTTTCAGGTCACATTAAGCAAAAATTATACACTTAAGAGCCTTATTTTATATTGGCCTCCAAAGGTGAGAACCACCTTTGTGAAAGCCATTAGCCCTTTTTTAAATCCAGCATAGCTGCATCTGATTTCACAATATTAGGAGACTTTAACTATGACTTAGAAAAACAGGATGACCATGACACAGCCTTACTAGTCGATACCATGGCTAGTTTTTCCCCGACACAGATCGCTAATCACATTACCCATGTCGCAGGGCACACCTTAGATGGTATTTTCACGTCAAATCCATCCTTTAAGGTCTCCGAAGTGATACCCGTCCCATGGTCAGATCACAAAGCTATAATGTTTACAATAAGTATGGATCAGCATATCCGGAGACCTTATAACCTACCGGTTTCAGTCAAACGTCGGGACTGAAGAAATATCAACCCCCTTACTCTACAATTGTCCCTACTCCATACAAAGCCAGACCTTACCACCAACGCTAACACTGTTGCCCACAGGCTTTACATTTTGATTAAAACTGCTGTTGATCCCTTAGCTCCAGTGAAGTCATTCTTCTCCAGATGGAACAATCCATCAGAACCATGGTTTTCTGACAAATTTAAAGCACAAAAACAAATCTGTAAAAGGGTAGAAAGATGATGGAGAGCAAACTACAACCCCATAGAAAAAACAAAATATGCACAAGCACTGGCAGACTATAAGAAACTGATACTGGTAGAAAAAAATAATTACTTTTCTTCAAACATTTTAGAGGCAAGAAACTCTAGCGAGGAGCTCTTGTCAATGGTTAAAAGATTAGCCATATTACCAGAACCACCCAGGATGGAAAGCAGTGTTGAATTTTGCAACATACTGGAACAGTCATTTAGAGATAAAGTAGAAACTGTGTACAAATCCTTTAGGGATTGCATTGATATCATTTCTGAGAACACTACAGCAGTCACACCTCCCACTCCTTCCAATCTGCTTCCCTCCTTTCCCCCCTACCTTAGAACAGATCACTCAGGTGGTAAAATCATCTAAATCTGAGGCCCATCCTAAAGTACTGCACCTGTTCCCCAAAATGTTAGCGCACATTTAGGTGTAGTAGTCAAGTCAAGTCAAATATACTTTTATTTGATTTCGTTGAAATTCATAAAACTCTGGAAAAACCACTGTGAGACATAATACTTTGGGTATACATTTTAAAAACATATGGTAAAAAAGGCAACTAGGTCATGGTCACGAGGGGGAAACAACTGGTTAAAATGAAAGTGTTGACAGTTTTATCAGTGCAATTTAAAAATGTGTATGCGGATTGGTGTTTAAGCAACTTGAATTAAATTACTTATTTTGCTCAGTTCTATTGCCGCAATTTTTCAGAAATGTATGGCTCTACAAGACAGTTGAATCGACGACCCTCCAAGACACTTTATCACTGCTGCTCTACATGTTCGTACTTGTTCCTTCTGTAAGGCCTCCCAAAGGATGTTTTTTCGAGTTTCTGATAATGCAGGGCAGATACATAGCAGATGTAATAATGACTCGTCCCCTTGTCCGCCGAGGCAGCATTCATTGGATGGCCATGTGTATTTCCATTTTGGGGTCAAGTCCTTCGTGGAGAATGACCCCATTCACAGTAGCGTCAAATAGTGCATTTTTTGATGAGATAAGTGTTCAGACAGGTATGGTTGGGGTTTCAGCGTCTGAAATCACTGCCCAAGCGTGGTGTTTTTTCGAAAAGACGGTTTTATCGGTTTGTAAAGAAATCCGTTTGATGGCTTTATTCACGGCGGATTTGAAACCGGAATACATTATAGGGATATGCCAGACCTCTTCTAGTTGTAATGCCGAGAGAGATTCCTTCAAAACTGTAGTAACTGAGTTGGTTAGCCTTGCTTGATTTTCGATCTCTACCCAGCAATGGTGGGCTAGGGTGTTGTCTTCTGCTTCCCTCATCCTCCAATAGTATTTTACAAGTGCACCTTGTCTGGCCGGGATCTAATTTTTTTAGTCGGATTTGTGCTTGGGAGATATGTGACGGAAGTAAAAACACTCTCTTGAAAAATGTGGATTGTGCTGTGTTCAAAGTTGTGGCGTCTTTAATATTCAAAATTTCTGAGCCGTAAGAGATGGAAGGTAGGAATTTTGCTGCAATCTCTTTTAACAGATGGCCAGTACAACAGTCTATAAGCTTTTTTGTTAAAGTTTTGAATGCAAACAGCAATTGTTTAGCTTTAATTAGGTCTTGGTTCAAATGTAGCTTAAAGTTGAGATTGCTGTCTATTTGAAAACCTAGGTGTTTGTACGAATTGGTCCGGGCCAGTGATTGGTCATCCAATTTCCAGGTAAATTTGCTTTTTTCAATATTTTATTATATTTGGAGAAGCATATCACCTTTGTTTTTTGATAGTTGATCGTTAGTTGGGCCGAGGTGGTGTAAGCTCCTAATTCAGTAATCAGTCGCTGCAGGCCTACAGGCGTTTGTGCTAGCAAAACGATGTCATCCGCATATTGGAGACACGGTGTCGGTGTTTTGCCCAATTTTGGGGGGTCAGCTTGGATTAACCGAAGATATTTGTCCTGGTCGGAGATGAAGATGTTAAATAGGCAGGGGGCTAACACACACCCCTGTTTTAACCCGGTGAATGTTGGGATCTTGTTGGTTATACTGCGCCCATCTCTTTTCCTGATTTGGACCCATATATATGAATAAAGGTAAATTATGACCTCCAGGAGTTTGGTTGGTACCCCCCAGCTTTTCATTTTAGCCCATAACTTTGCTCACGAAACTTTATCGAAGGCCACTTTGAGATAGATAAAGCATGCGTACAAGGGCATAGATTTTGCAAAGGCTTGATTTGCTAGGAGAGTGACCACAGAGATGTTTGTGAGGGTACCCATCCCTGCCCGGAATCTGGTTTGCGTATAAGGTTGGTTCGGCTGACCCAGTTTTCTAAATCCACCATGAGGTTTGATGCGTATATTTTTGCCTCCACATCAATTAATGCAATCAACCTATAAATGGATGGATCGGAGCGGAGGCCCGACTTGTGGATTGGGTTTAGAATACTTCCTCTCCAGCAGTCGACTATCAAATTGGAGGCGATCGCATGAGTAAAAAGAGGAGTAAGTAGGCCGGACCAAAATGAAGGATCATGCCAAAACAGAGCATTCGGCAAACCATTGGGCCCTGGAGCACCCTCAGATCATAAATTTCTTATGGTATTTAAGATTTGTTCTTGTGGAATTTGCAAAGAGAATTCAGGTAATTCATGAGTCAACATGTCATTGACTAATTCTGCACCAACGGCCCCCTTCCCTATTGGTATTCCATGATTTAGGGTATTTGGAAAGGAAATTTCGTTATATAGAAGATCGATATGGGCTCTCCATGTAACCTCCGTTATGTCTGAGTTGGGATGACGGTTCCTGCCTTGTGATAGCTGCTTGATATGATCCCAGAAAAGCTTTGAGTCCTTTTGTCTACAGGCATGGAGAAGTTTCATCCAGATTTTTTCATGGAACTCTTTCTTGGCCAACTTAGTATCCCTTTTTAACACTTTTCTTGTTTCTGATATTAGAAGCTGGAGTTCCTGGGGGGGGGGGTTCTGGGCCCCGGCATCATAGTTGTCTTAGGTACTTGTGTAATTGTTGTTTTTGCTTCTTCAGACTTTTAGTGAACCAAACTGCCCCTTCCTGCTTTATGGCCATTGGCATGTTTTGAGAATGTATTATTTAATTCCTGAATGAAGGACTCCCAGGCTTTTATACTCAATTGTTCGACACTGAATCTCTCCAAAAGACTGGTGTGTGTACCCGTGATATCCTCAATGCTATCCTTCTTCCAGCTGAGACGTTTTAGGTTGTAGCATTGTGTTGGGAGAGACATTGCGTTGTCTTTAGCTGGGATTGCTGTGTATCCTAAAAGCATGAATGATTGTGGCGGATGGTCGCTTTCCGCCCTGTCTATAATTTGAAAACTCGCAAGGTATTGGAAGAGATCATAATCCGTGAAGGTGTAGTCTATCGTTGAGCGTGTTATTTGGGTAACCCTTGCGTATGCTGCAGGGCAATCTGTCGGGCTTCGACCGTTGAGTAGGCACATTGAAAGGTCATCCAGGCAGGCCGCCAATCTCTTAACTAATATATTGTGTGAATTAAAGGCTGATGTAGGCCCTGTGATACCTTTTTTACTGCCATACAGTAAGTTCATATTGAAGTCACCCGACAGTATAATTTTTGCATCAGGACAGGCTAGTTTTATTGTTACTAATGATGTTCTTAGTTGTTCAATTCTTAGCCTCTTTTGTTTAGACGTGGGGTGAATGAAGGTGTTGAGTATTAACAAACTGTTGGATGGAAGGGCATCACGTTTTACACATAGCAGCCAGAAGGAATCTAGATCTATCATAGAAGCATGCCATGGGATGTCTGTCGAGATAAAGGTGGAAAGACCACCTTTTGCTCTCCCATGTTTTTTTGCTCTCTTGACTGGATTCACGAATTCCTTATAGACAACTATTGGAGAGGGGCTTTTCTGCCAGGTTTCTTGGAAGAGAAGAAGGTTGTACTGTGTAATGAATTCCATGAAGTCGGAATCTTCTAATTTCGTGCTCAGGCCGTACATGTTCCAGGAAAAGATGTTGCAACCCTGGAGTGCCTTTGGAGCTATTAATGAATTAATTCACGCCATTCCAAGGGTTGTACTGGCCATATTCAGGTGCCGGAAACCCAAGGCCTTACTGGCTTCTGGATGGGTGAAGGTAATAGTAATTTTTCCGGCTGTGAAATCTATTCCCTTTAATTAATGGGCAGTGATGGTCCGGGCCTTTTGCTCCCTTTAACAGGCCCTCTGTGTGATTTAGTGGTTGTAGCAGGCTAGGATAACAGGGAGGAGCGATCTTTTTCAAATCAATGCCCATTTGGCAAATGAGACCCTCTGCTGCCAAATCTGCTCAATCAGGGAGTTATCGGTGAACATGGCTGTTGTAGTTTCTTGACCAATGGGGTATGAGTTCTGTTTGAACTCTATGCTATCGATGTCACTGGTGTTGATATGACTCAGAGGAGGAAGGGCATTAAATAGTTTCACCAGTACACTTCTATTGAGAATGTTGTGGGTTCCCCTTGAGATATATTGGGGGATGAAGTCCAGTTTGTCGTTATTTAAGAGATAACACTGTGACACGTTGTCTGTGCTCCTTTCCATTACATTCTTAACCACCGTGAGATCCGAGGAGGTCGGAGGTGAGTTCAGGAGGGCTTGTGTTTTTTTTTGTGAGTGAATTTCATGATCCCTTACTTGGGTAACTTTGTTGCCTCCCTGGCTTTGGCTATGAGTTGTATCCAGATTGCAATTTCCTTCTTTAACATTTTCGTTGACCAAATTGGCCTTGCGCGGGCAGATTGTCCTGATTTCTGTCGAGGTGCTCGCTGTTGTTAATGTAGGTTTCGCAATTTGTGAGACCTGAATTCTTTTATTCTGTTTCTCTTTCCTAACGGGAGGTTTGAATAAACTGTATATTTTTTCAGGCGCAGATTCCTCTCTTGTATTGTGATTTGGACTACCGGAAGTGATGAACAAATTAGGTGATGGAATCGATTGCTCCTTATTGCTTACCGCTTCCAAGGTGTTTAGAATTACTTTGTCTTCACATTGATTCCTGTCTTGAGCAGACATAGCCAAGGTTAAGTTGGATGCCTGGCTAGTTTGGTTGCTTTTTCTGGCCTTTGTCAGGCGTTTTCTCTCCTGCTTGGTTGCTTTTCATTGCCTTGTCGGTGACTGCTTGCATTGGTCAGTAAATGAAGAATCCAGGATACCTATGTTGTCAGGTGCACTTGAGAGTTCAGGTGTAGTTGTATTTTCCTGGGTTGGGGCTGAGTTAAGACCCTTTTCAATGTTTTTTTGCCCCCTGATAGAACTGGAGCATTCATGTCCGCTTCCCTTGAAACTTCTTTTTCTTTCTCTGCTGATGTTGCGGACTTAGTTAAAGCTTCCCTGTTTGTCCCCAATTGATCAGTCAGAAGGATTGGAACTGTTGATAATTCATCAATTATTTGAGTGCACTGGTAGTGACACATTTGATATGTTGTTTCACGGTCTCCACTGCACATTCAAGATCATCTCATTAAACCTGTGCAATTTTTGTTCAACCCCCTGGACATGGATTGCTTGAATATTTAAGAGGTCAACTTGGGTGACTAACTTGTCTGCGTGGTAAGTCATCGCTTAGCCGATTGTATCCATGGTGTTTAGCAAGTGCGACCAAATTGAAGATGTTGAGGAACGACTTTGTTCTGCTGGTGGTGAGCGGACATGATGATCCCGGTAAAGAGGGCACACTGATGGTGAATCACTCAAAGAGCCCAGAAACCTACTGGGTGATTCTTTTTTTTGGGTGGGTCACATCAGGATGGAAGATCTCAAGTTATTGGGTTACGGTGATGTCACAGAGTATCGTATCATCTGGCGATGTTCCTGGCAAAGGTACTGTTCCATTTCTAATGAGAGGTGAGATAAGTCGGGCTTGTCTTGATTGTTGGTGTTTAAATTAACGAACCCCTGCATATCGGGGTGATGAACTCCCAACGACGTGGGTGGCTTGCCAAAAGGACTCAGGATGTTCTTCTGATGTGTTGGGTCTCCTTCGTTATATCCATCGTGTCTACTTTGACCAGATACAAGTTGTTGTTGCAGCTGACAGAGGATGTCTGAAGAGGACAAATGGTAATGAACTTGTGCCTCAATGACATGAGAGTTGTTGCTTGGTCTTTGGCTAATTTCCAGGGAGTTGAGAGCGTTAGGATATTGGGCTTTGAAGAGTTGGGACTACTTTGTTTATGGTACTCATTGCTTCCACTCCCTTGTCCTGGAGTTCTTTCCTTTCACTCTCACTAGTATTAATTCTGCCACTAAGAGGGTTCGTGTTGGCCTCGCTTTGAAGATCTGTTATGTTAATCGTTGTGTTTATGTCTTTGAAGGACTTAAAATCATGACGAAGCTGGTTTTTCTCAATGGTTTTAATAGCTCCTTTAAGAAATCAGTAATCAATACCCGTTTGCTGCTGTTGTGGCAAGAATAATGCCTGGTTGGTGCCATACCAGTAACCTTCTTACTTCCTATACACTTGGCTTGTGGAGCAGACTCTGTGGCTTTTTTTGTTATTATTGCTGAGGTTACACCCATTGGGGCTCCCCACTCGTGCCATGCTTCTACGTCTTCTATATTTGGTGTAGTATTTAATGAGATAATTTGATCAGGCACTTTTCCAGATGCTTGGAAAACAACATCTATCCTTCTACTGTTAAAATAAATGAATCACAATCATGCTGAGCCAGGCAGCTATCGACCCATCTCCAAACTACCTTTTCCAGCTAAGGTGCTGGGGTAAATACTAAATGCTTAGCTTACTGCATTCATTTCTTCCGGGGACCTCTTAGATCCCTCACAATATGGGACATGGAACTGAGACAGCCCTGATCAGGGCTGCAGCAGAACTAAGAGCAATATTGGACACAGGGTGTAAGGCTGCCCTGATTATGTTAGATCTATCAGTGGCCTTCGACACAGTATACCACAAAATATTAGCCACCAGGCTATTTGAGCTGGGGGTCAGAGACAATGCTCTTATGTTGTTGACATCTTTTCTTTTAAATAGGACCCTTTCAGTAGAATCTGGAGCCTTTTCATTCGAGCCCTTTACACTGCCCTGTGGTGTGCCACAGGTTAATCGCTGAGCCCCGGGCTTTTTAATGTAAATGTGACCCAGCTGGCTTCAATCATCAGACAGTTTGGCTTCTCAGTGGTCCATATGCTGACCACACCCAGTTAGTGGTGTCAGTCTCTAGTAAAATTGATGAGACCGCTGATCACTTTAAGAGCTGCATGACGCAGGAAAACCTATGGATGCAGTCTAACTGCCTAAAATTGAACGGCTGAAAAACTGAGGTTTTGCTGCTGGGCTCTGATTCATCTTTTTGGTCACCTAGATGGTGGCCCTCCAGTCTGGGCGACTTCCCAGCTCCAGCGCATAAGGTCAAAAACGCAGGGTTCATTTTTGACGACAAGCTGATAATCGGAAATCAGATCAATACCCTCACCTCATCCATTTGGTTCATCCTAAAAATCATCAGGAATGTTTGCCCTTTCATCCAACCAGACTCCCTAAAACACTGTTTACAGCATTAGCCTTGCCCAGGCTGGACTATGGTAATGCCCTGTACATGGGGATCCATGCACAGCACCTACAAAGGTTGCAGCGACTTCAAAATGCAGCAACCAAATAACTATTGGATATCCCTAGTTTCCAGCCAGTTTCCCACGGCCTAAGAGCCCTTCACTGGCTCCCAGTGGAGAAAAGGATTAAGTTTAAATCCCAATTCCTAGCCTTCAAAGCACTATACGGTGCCGGGTCTCTATTCTTGAGGACTCATTTGAATTGGTATGTCCGGCGAGAAGTTTAAGATCTGCACATAGTAAATTCCGACAACCACCCAGGTTCAAGAAGTCACACTGGGGTGGAAGAAGCTTTCTGTTAGGGACTGTCAAGACATGGATCTTTTACTGGATGCCGTAAAGAACAGTGCAACGCTGCTATCCTTCAGGAAGGCGCAAAAAACGTGGCTCTTCACCAACTAACATGTTCCGTACAACCACCTTGGCAACTTTATCTTGTCTATCTGACCTCAGCGCCTAGACACCCACGGGCATACGTGCACTTTATAAATCCATAAATCAAAACAAATCAAGTCAAATCAAGCCAAGGAGACCTGATTCTCCCGAGGAGTTAGCCCCATTGTTTTCAAAATGTGCTGAGGGTGCCCCCATATATTAAAAAATATATCCATTGTGCCAGATCCAAAGTTTTGTTGGGGGTGCACCTCATATGTCATGGGCCCCCCTTATATCAAAATTCAATGCAATATATCAGTGTAAGAATCATTACCATGGGTTACCCTCATGTCAAAAATTACCCGTTGGTAAGTCAGGGCCAGTATTGTGTCATGGTTACTGTTGATCGGCTGGTCCTTAGTAAGTGCTGGTAGGTACCTACAGCTAGTAATAACACCGCAATCAGAAATAAGGTCTAGTCAAGTCTCAATAAATGAATCCTTGCTCAAACCTTGGTAGCTTGGCTCATGAGCAATCAGGAATCACTTAGAAGATAGGTTTTCTAAAGCATTTAATATCACCGAAACGCTAAACGCACATTAAAAATCAAACAGCAATGTATAAAAATTTGATTTTTTAAAATCTTTAACATTACACTAAAATGACAAAAATCCAATGTAGGAAACTAGAGAAATGGATTTATAAAGATTACATGTAAAAATGTGCTTTCTAGTGCTTAAGCATAAAGCACCAACCTGGGACATCTGGTCGTGCTAGACTGGGACCAAGTCAAAAGTTTAGGCCAGCCATGACGGAGCGGGGGTCGGATAAGTTGGGTGACTGGGCCAGTCAAAATTATACCTCCGCACTTAATTACTTATTTGATCCTTTATCCTTTGACATCAAGTGATCCTGCTCAGCAATCGGGTTGCAGTTCAACAATGGCGGCCTGCTTCAGAGCGATGCCTCAGTGACTGCTGGAGGTCTTTAAAGGTCCACAACACCAGCCAAGGGTTCAGAAGCTCTTATTTGCCTTTTGGAGGCTTGGGAATACAATTCCTACAATGCACCTGATCAAATCCTTTAAAGTCCAGGTGAAGCTGGTCAGCTGGGCTTGTCTTGGTGGTCTTGATTCAGGTGACTTCTTGAAGCTCCCTTCTACTTGTTGCTTTTGGGGAGTCCACTCCCTAAACTTTTGAAGCAAGCCAAAGTCCTCTTTTGTGAAGCTCTGTGTGTGCTGCAGGGGCAGTCCTTCAGAGTGCAGTCCACTCTTTGTGCAGACCAGGGGATAAGCAGGTCAATACTTCTTCTCTTGATGTTTCCAGTCTGTGATTTGAGTTGCTGGGCAGCTGTAGTTTCTGGGCTAGCAAGAGGGAGGCACCCCTGACCAATGGGGTGCAGGGTGCCAAACCTCTGTGAAGGCAACTACCTTAGAAGTGTGGCATACTTTTAACACAGAGAGCACTTCTCCACAGAAATATAAATGGAGAAAATCTCACCTGATGGTTCTGGTCTGATTAACCCAACCCACAGGTGTGACTAACTTTTCCCTACACTCCCCTTTCAGTCCCTCTCCTAATTCAATTACAGGGCGTTCCCCTCTGACTAGGGGTTCAGGAAGTGGGGGTGGTGGCTTCCTGTCCTCGCTGTCTTTCTCCCATTGAAGACCACTTTGGCTACCCTGCACCCTTCCTGTCCTGTCATCTGCAGAGACATGTGTCCTCCCACTAGATGTCTCTTTGTCTCAGCCCAGGCTATGTTACACCTAATCAATGGGGCCTGGTTCTGCCTGTCAAAGGTTAGCCAATCAGAAGAAGCTGCTACAGGTCTGATTTTAGGTGATTTTAGGAGAGTAGTTCTAAAACAACTTATCTGCAATAGTTATAATATATCTGCTGGAAATGGCCCTTTTTGCAGAGTCATCCCTAAACTTTTTGCCTTCCCCCTGTATTTTTTCTGACCTGTTTTTGTTGATTTTATTACTCTGGGCACTTTACCACTGCTGATCAGTGCTAAAGTGCATATGCTCTCCCTTTGTAAATATGACATGTGAATTGGTATATCCATGATTGGCTTATTTGGTTTACCTGTTAGTCCCTAGAAATGTGGCCTGTGTGTGCCCAGGGCTGGTAAACCAAATGCTGCTGTTGGGCCTGCAGCGCTGAGTTGCACCACCCACAGAAGCAGCTTGTAAAGTGTGTCTCAGACAGGCCACTGCAGTGTCTGTGTTCAGTCTAGAGCTTCCATCTTGGCAGTGAAGAGCACCCACTTCCCAGCCCCTGAACCTTCCCTTGGCATCATGTAAGCCACCCCTATGGTAGGGTGTGTTGTACGTGTAAGGTGGGACATGCTCTGATGTGTGTTGCATGTCCTGGTAGTGAATTACACCCAATTTCGTTTTTCACTACTGTAAGGCTACCTGTTCTCCATAGGCCATGGTAGAAAAACGAATTTAGTATGTCTGAGCTCAGAATATTAAAATACACCTTTTAGTGAAGTTTATTTTTATATTCTGTGTTTGAAAATACCACTTTTAGAAAGTAGATATTTTCTTGCCTAAGCCTTCCAGTGTGCTCTGCTGTTATGTGTATTGGCTGTCTGGGTTTGGAGTGACATGGCTGGGGAATTCCAGGAGACAGTGTCCCAGTGGTGAATAGAGAGATCTGCATCTAGATGGGTGGGAGGAGTTGCACCTGGGACCTGAATAGGGCTGTGCCTTCCCTCCACAATGCTGGCTCCACCTCCTATGGTGTGCCTGATGTCTCTGCCCTGCACCCTGAAAGGACAGAAGCAGCCTGGTAAACAAAGTGCTCCAGGACTGAGCAGAACTTGTTCTGGCTGGGTTCAGTGACTTGTGACTCTTTAGAACAAAGACTTTTGGGGTATTAATATCTGTGCTGAAACCCCTACAATTTGTATTGCCCCTGGATTTCAAGACCAACCTCTGTCCGTGGAACTGAAGAAAACTGCAGGAGAGGACTGTCCTGGTCTTGTGTGATGTTCCCTGGATAGGCCTGCAGTAGTTTTCATTGGACTGGAAAAAGGAGGGAAAAGGAGCTGTAAGAGAACTTTTTAATCTTGACCCTGCAATCACCCAAGGGCTAGAGAGAGAACAAGCCTCCTGACTGAAGTCTCAGGACCAGTAGACTTAATTTGCGTTGCTAAGGCCTGTTAGCAAGCCGCCGCAGCCGAGGAGCGTGAAGAAAATCATCGCTACACCTACCGAGCGTAAAGAAAATCATCGCATCGCTGCCGCTGAAGGCTTGCTGGCCTGATCATCGCCCCGCACGTTTGCGGCCAGAAAATCATCGCTACAGCTGCTGAGCGTAAAGAAAATCGTCGCATCGCTGCCCCTGAAGGCTCGCTGGCCTGATCATCGCCCCGCACGTTTGCGGCCAGAAAATCATCGCTACAGCTGCTGAGCGTAAAGAAAATCGTCGCATTGCTGCCGCTGAGTGCCCGCTGGCCTGATCATCACACCGCACGTTTGCGGCCCGAAAATCATCGCGACAGCTGCTGAGCATCCGGAAAATCATCGCTAACCCCCGTTAGTGAGAGGCCGAGACCAGAGCGTGAGGAAAAACATCGCTAACTTGCCGGAGCGACATTTCTTGTGGATTATTTGCCAACATCTCAGAACTGTGAGTAAGAGGGGTCGCAGAGACCACTGTCCTGAACTGAACTTTACCTTACCCATTGGAACTATTTCTGCAGCATCCAGAGACAACTATTTTTGCACAGTATTGTGATTTCCTCGTTATTTGGTCTTGTGATAAGTCTCTATAAATATAACTATTTTCTTTGATAACTACCTGTGTTGTGTCCCTTTGTAGTGTTCCTCCCTGTATTTACTGTGTATGATCATCAACGCTTTACACACTGCCTCTGAGATTAGCCTAACTGCTCGTGCTACATTACCACAGGGTGGAGCAGGGGTTGTCAAGGGGGTGCAGCCCTTCACTCTGACTTAGAAAGAAGGGTCCCTGCTTGGACAGTGGCCATCCACTGCCAACCAGAGACCCCCATTTCTAACAATATCCAACCATGGGAAGTTGCTGGATGTATTGTGACTATTATTTTCATACTTTGATTTGTTTTCTTCGAGCTCACTCCTGTCAAAAGTTAGGCTTTATTGATGTTTAATCAAGCCTTCCCATGTTAGCCTATGGGGCTATCACATTACAATGGGAAAAAACTTACCTGGCAGTTTTTCTCACACCAGGGTATATCAAAAAACCTTTTACAATGTCCCTGCTCATACCGTGGGGGCTCTTATGGCAGAAGTTTGTGGTGACATATGTAAGAATAAGGTAGTTTAAGAAATACCTTCAATTCCAACCTCGAATCTGGACATATATTTATTAAAAGGGTTGCCTGGAGAGCAGGGCTGGCTTTAAAAATGACAGCATTTATGACAGCAGTGTATCCTTAAGTGCATTAAATCCACTGGGCCTCTAAACCTACATGCCCTACCATATACTAGGGACTTAGAGGTAGGTTGTCAGCACCGATTGTAATTACACCTAATTACCATATAGATTTTAAACAGACCACTGGTCCTGGGCCTGCTTAGCAGAGCCCATGGCAAACTCTGAGTCAGAAAACCAGCATCTAGTAGTTCAAATGGGGGAAAAAGGTGGGGAGGACATCTGAAAAAGCCCTGTTTTCTCACAGTTACTCCTCCTCCCATATGCCACACCCATACATGCCAACATTTTGAAAGACTGAAGAGTGAGATTTTCAAAACAAATCAGGAGACTGTATTTTACCCATAGATTTTCATTGAAGCAGAGCCAATTCCAGGTGGGAGACTGCTAAAATAAAGCCAGTTTTGCTTAAAAATATCCGGTCTCCTGCCTAAATCAGGTCTGTTAGCATGTATGCACAATTTGCATCTCTAATGCATAGAATTACCCACAATGACCTACTGCTAACATTTTGCCATGGTTGCCCCATGTCAAAAATGCCCTCAAATATGCAAGTGCCAGCATATTTCCACTGGTGCCCTATATCCCAAGAATTATCTCTGGTATTTCAGTACCATAATTTTACAATGGATGACCATTATGTCAGGAATTAACTCCAGTATGCCACCAGCAGTATTGTATCACAAGTGCCTCTGTCAGCCAAGTATGCTGGTGCCAAAGGCAGACTCACAAGCATAACATCACATTCTCACTTAAGTTCACTTTCATTCTCACACTCATTCTTCTTACTCATACATTCATTCCCACACACTCTTCAAAGAATTATGAGCAAGGTAGGTGAAAGCAAGGCCTCCGGATCTAGTTCTGCATATGTGGGGGGGTGCAAGTAGGAGGTGGCTGGTAGGTTTGAGGAAGTTTATGTGGTTGTTGAGGTAGGTGGTATGAATGTTGTGCTAGGATTTGTATATGTGTGTGAGGAATTGTAGAAGTGCTCCTTTGTATATTGGGAGCCAGTGGAGGTCTTTGAGGTGTGGGATGATATGAGTGAGGATGGGTGATTGAGCGTGAGCATGGCATCTGAGTTTTCTGAGGTCCAGAGTCTTCTGGTCAGTTGAGTGTTGATTCTGGCAGAAGTGTGTTGCCACAGTCCAGCTTACTGCTGATGAGGTCTTTAGTTATGGTTCCGCAAGTGTTGGTGGGAAGGCATTTGAAGATCTTCTTGAGCATTTGAGTGTGCAGAAGCAGGAAATTAAGACTGCATTTATTTGGGTCGTATTTAGGGGTGGGCATAACTGGGCATTTCTCTCTAGTGTAGATATCCGTACCTACTGCAAAATTACTTGGGCCCGATTCACAGAATTAACTTAAGACAAAATCCTAAACTTACTACTTTTGGTATTCACAGAATGCCCTTACTACTTTTGGTATTCACAGAATGGATTTACGACTACTAACTTTACGTCCGCACTCGGGCCGGAAATTCCGGCCCGGAGGCGGAGCTTCCGGCCCGGAGGCGGAGCTTCTGGCCTGGAGGTGGGGATTCCAGCCAGTGGCGGAGATTTAGCCATGGCCGAAATCTCCACCTCCGGGCCAGAAGCTCCGCCTCTGGGCCAGAAGCTCCGCCTCCGGGTCAGAAGCTCCGCCTCGGGGCCGGAATTTCCGGCCTGAGTGCGGACGTAAAGTTAGTAGTCGTAAATCCATTCTGTGAATACCAAAAGTAGTAAGTGCATTTTGTGAATACCAAAAGTCGTAAGTGCATTCTGTGAATACCAGAAGTAGTATGTTTAGGATTTTGCCTTAAGTTAATTCTGTGAATCGGGCTCCTTGTAATTATGCAAAATTGTGTCAGAAGCGTAATCCAGCATTTAGCATCAAAAATGGGTCAGACGATGCATTTGCGCAATGAAAATATCACCAAAATGCTACAGGACATGGACAACAGTAACTGGCAGCCACTCGCTGCCTTTCAGTTTTTTGTTCCTGCGCTCCTGCTGTTGGACATTTCACCAAATTACTCTTACTTACTCAAATTGGAATAATTGCGTAATTCTGAGAATTTCGCATCACAAGAATAATGCATAATTACTGAAATTCCTCCAATTATTATGGCCTAATTTAAATTTTTCCCAGGCCTACCAGTATTAGTGAATTAATTGTCAATTACTATTTAGAGGTTCTTTGCATGAGTTTCTGGGAGGGGTGTGGGTTTGACTTTAGCAGGTCACCAAGTGTAGCCCCTGAACAAAGTGTTTTTGCCAAACATTACTACTACCTTCTTGTATGTTTTGAGCTTGAGGCAGATGTTTTTCATTCATCTGGTGACTTTGGTCATATAAACAGAGAAACTAGTCTCTATGTTTGGTATCTTGTCAGAGAGGAAAAATATGAGCTGGATGTAATCAAAGTAAAATATGATGTTGATTCCGTGGGTGTGGATAAAGCTGGCGAGTGGGGTCTTGTAGACATTAAATATGGTGGGACTTAGTGAGGATCCTTGTGGAACTCAGCAGATAAGGTTGACTGCGTCCAAGGTGAAGGGTTCAGGCTGACAAACCGAGTGTGGCCTGTCAGGAAGGAGCAAATCCAGCAAAATGTAGTAATTGAATGCCAGCTTCATGCAGTTATAGGATAAAGATGGGGTGGGAGATGGTGTTGAAGGCTGCAGAGATATCCAGCAGGATGAAGGCCGCTGTATCACCTCTGTCCATGATCAACCAGATGTCATCCGTGGCAGCAATGAGGGCGATCTCTGCACTGTGGTTGGTCCTAAATACGGTTTGTATGGTGTGAGGAAGTGGTTGTCATTGAGGTTGGTAGCTAGGAATTTGTTTAACATCTTTTCCATGACTTTGCCGGGTATGGTAGCAGGAAAATAGGCCAGTGGTTGGCTAGTGTCTCCCGGTCTGCTGAGGATTTCTTGAAGGGTTTATCACTGTAGCATTTTCCCAGGATTCTGAGTAGGTGGCTATGGTGATTGAGTTGTCCAGTATTGGGATGAAAGTTGTGCTGATGGGGTCCAGTCCTTTGATGAAGATGTGGTGAGGGAAGGGGTCGAAGGGTGCTCCAAAGGGAATGGACTCTATTGTCGTGGCTGTTTCTGGAGTGGAGATGGTGGGCCTGGTGGCCAGGGGGTTCCTCTGGGTGCTGGTTGAGGTTGGCGGGAGGGCTGCGAAGGTGCATGGGCCCAGTTGGGGTTTAAAGTTGTAGTAGATTCTGGTAATCTTGTTGCTGAAGATTAGGGACAGCTGTGTACAAAGGTCCTGAGATTAGGTTAAGCTGGTGGAACTTGCTTCTGGAGATGTGAAGTCTTTCACCATGGCGAAGATTTCCTTGGCACTGTTGATGTGGCTTTCGATGTAGTCGGGGTGCTGATTTGCTAATGGTAGTAACTGAGGGTGGATTTGTAGGTGCTCTGGTCAGTGTCATCCTGACTCTGACTCCATATGTGTTCAAGTTGCTTGCAGTGGCATTTGGTGAACATAGGCTCATCTGTGTACCTGCTTGATTGCAGTTGGTTCTTGTGGTGTCATCTTTCAGAGGAGTCAGGATGTCTGCGCAGGTTGCAATCCAGGCGTTGATGTTGGCTATGTATTCAGGAGGTCATTGTTGTGCTGAGGATGGTGGTGTCAGAATGCAGAAGACTAGAATGCTCTTGAGATCTTGTCCTAGTCCATTGTCAAGATTTGGCGATGGTATTTCTGCAGTTGTGTGGCATGAGTAGGTTGAAGTTGATGACGGCATGATTGGATCAGGTGATCTGTATGGTCTAATCTACTGTGACGTCATTTAAGTTGGTGAAAATTGGGTCCAGTAGGTGTCCAGCATTGTGTTCAGGGACTTTTACTCACTAGGTGAGAGTGAGGTTGCACCAGTCCTCGAGGAGATACGTTGTAGTGAGATTGGTGAGTTCCACCAAGTGGTAGTTCAAGACGCAGAGCAGGATGAAGATGCTGGAGTTGGGGATCAGGAGTGTGATCTGTGGTTGCAGTAGATGAAGGTTCCCGTCTGGGTCTCATGGAATGGTAGTGTTTTCCAAGGTTGGTGGAGCATTGTATTATTTCTTTGAAGTTTATAGTGATTCTACCTCTCGTCTGTTTGTCCTGTCCTGTCCTGTCTTGTGAACCTGTATCCAGGAGGATTGTCGTGGAGATGACGGGGTAGTCAGTCAGGTTTCAGTCAGGTAGAGCAAATCTGGTGAGCAGTTGTGTAGCAGATCCTAAATTTTGGTAGCCTGTTTAGTGAGGTCTATATGTTGAGGACTATGCAGGTCAGGGAGTGGTGTAGTGTAGTGGGTCTTGAGCATGAGTAGTTGTATGTCTTGAATGTGTTGGGTGTGTGAAGTGCGGGGGAGTGAGGCAGGTTGCAGGAAGGTGTATGTGGAATGGTAGGTCGTGAAGGAGAATGCACCTTTAGTGAGGTGTGGTCGTAGCGCTGGAAGATGCAAACTGGGATCAGGGCATAGAAGGCCATGGTGGAGTGGTGGTGGGGGAGGTGGGTTGGAGGAGGTCTAGAGGTCCAGGTGCTCTGTGTGGAGTAGACTGGGTCAGAAGGGATTGCCTGCTTGTCTTCAGTGAAGACAGTTTTGGCGGGAAACCAGTGATGTAACTTCCTGTGCACATGATGATGGGAAATAAAGTTATGTCACTTCCTGTACAGATGCATGTTGGGAAAGCCAGGGATGTCACTTCCTATGGAGATGGATGATAGGAAATTAGTCTTCTTGCTTTTTTTTTCTTTTGCAAACAGTTTTGGCATAAGACTATTGATGTCATTTTCAGTGAATATGGCTTATGGGAAATGAGTACTCCTCCTTGGCTTCTTTTAAAGACAGTTTTGGTGAGAACTAGTTTTGTCACTTACTGTGCAGATGGATGATGGGAAATAAGTGCTGTTACTTCCTGTGCAGATGGATGATGGGAAATTCATTCTCACTCACTTTCTAATGCTTCCTCATATTAATTTCATTCATTCTCACACATCCACTCCAACTCACTTGGAGACACTTTTTCTTTGACTCACTCATCACACATTACTGACACTCCCTCTCATTCATTCTCACTCTACCTATTTCTAACTCTCACTTACTCTCTTTCACTAGCATACAACCTCACCCCTAGAGACATACCTTCACAAATACATGGTCTTTCACATAAACACTATCTCACCCATAAGCACTCACACAACACACATTTAACATTTGTTTTTACCTACATCAGCTGCCAGCAGAGGTCGTTTTCCTGCACTTGTTGCCCCATTTTTTAGTACACCAATTGTGAATAATACATTTCTGTTCCCTGTTAGCATTAAAAAATAGGTAGAAAACAAGGAGGGTGGTGTCCCTCCACCCATACCTGTAAGTGGCTCTGTGCCCTTTGGCACTAATTGTGTTACCTCTGATGCAACGGGTTGTGAAGACAGTCCCAGGGGTCACAGGGAACCAGTCAGGAGTCAAAACTGTAATACTCTATGCTTAACAGTGCCACTACCAGCAGTGTGTGATATTAGGACATATCAAGGCATCACTAACACCAGCCCTACTAACAGGGACAGACTCTAAAGGTCCCTGGGAGAAGGTAGAGGGGAAACATTTCAACTACATAAAGCTTCAATAGTGAGTAATAAAACGGATCAGCATGATACCCAGTGACATCATAAGCCCTCTGCTCCCTGAGCCTGAGTGGGGGTAAGTACTGGACTAGGTTGAAATTGTACGGGCTCCCCTAACTGATTTTACAGGAGGGTCACATTGAGATGGCCAATCATCCCAGGCATTAGCACTGCCCGTCTTTTAGATGTGTGCCTCATTTACCAGTGACACTCATCCTGGGCAGACATTTGACTCTGTTTAGCAGGATATACTGTGTCCACCCTGCTTAGAAAAGAAGGAAGAGAATGCCCTGCAGCCAGGTAATTTTTTTATATGTTGTGCACGCCTGCCATGATGTTTTGCTGAGCCTTCTGTTTGGGATAATGCATTAGTGGCTCATTTTGATAATCTTGTCCCCAGCCTGTCTTAACCTGCCTGTCATTGTCTGTTGGCTGGCTGAGTGGGTATGGAGTCTTGCCTGTATGTACAAATGCACATCTTTTGAAAAGGCAAAGCATTCAAAACGTGTCTAGGCTGACTGCTAGCAGGCCCTCCTCTTTTCAGCTCCATGTGGAGAATCGAGGGTGTCATGACTTCACAGTCATTTGTACCCCGAGCTGAAGCATTGCTGCTGCAGGAGCACCTAAAGTTTACCCTCCTGGTCTCTCTCCCACGATCGGCAATTGTGGTTGGAGGTAATCAGTGAATCACCATAGTAACTTAAGTTAAGGAACCATGGCTGATTACATATCCCATACAAGTGTGTGTGGCAGACTGAGGTGTGCACATGAGATGGTTTGACAGGACTGTCTAGATCAGGTCCTTGGCCCTCTAAGCATCAGCATGTAGATTATAAAGCCAGAACTGGCTGACAGGGTCACACATGACTTAAAGCACTTGGCAGCTAACCAGGACAGCAGTGCTGTGTCGAGCATAGATAGTACTTGTTAGAAATAGGGGTCTCTAGTTGGCAGAGGTAGGTACCTTTGTCCAAATAGGGACCCTTGCTTCTAGTCAGGGTAAGGCGGATACACACTTTAGATAACTCCTGCTCACCCCTTTGGTAGCTTTCCATGAGCAGACAGGATTATCCCAAAGGCAATGTGTAAAGTATTTGTACCAACACTTACAGTAACAAAGTGGAAACGCCACAAATGGACACCACACCACTTTAGAAAAATAAAGTATCTTTATTAAAACTAAACAAGATCAAAACGACAAAAATCCAATATACAAATACTCAGTAAAATGTCTTTAAAAAGAATGTTGCAAAAATCAGCTTGTAAAAATCAAATAGCACCAACTGGGGCTATCACAACGTCAGGACAGCACAAAATCCAAGGTAATGCGCCGCCCACGAGGATTGCTGCATTGGGCGTGGAGTCACACAGATCCGCTAACAACAGTACCTTGGAAAATTAAGTCAGTGATGATGCACGGTGTCGAAGATGGCCAAAGTCGTCTCCGGTGATGATGCGACATCGGCAAGTTTCTCGAGTCACCCTCGGCGGTTATCGGTGTCATGATAACAAGATGCAGGCACTGGCAAAGACGGAGTCGATCGAGCGCTGGTGTTGGTCACGGCCGATCACTGCCAGCGGTGGTGGGCGTTGTAGGGCGTCAGAGCTACAGGGCGGGTCGGGCGCTGCGTTGTTCACTTCACGAGTGGCTCCCCAGGCCTCGGTGCAGGTCACGGCGTCACAGCAGTGGCGGCGACGGCATTGGAAACAGATTGTCTTGCTTCTCTTGGGTTTCCTCCAGCTCCCAACAGCATAAAAAACCTCCAGGGGCCCAAATCAGTTACAGGCACCTCCTGGCAGGTCAGAACTCCCAGCAAGGAAGTTCAGGGGAGCTGGGGGTGAAGTCCTTTTGATCCTGGAACTTCAAAACAGGACACCAGCTCCTCTTCAGGCCCTTGGAGACTTTCCTTAAGCAGGGGTGTTGGACCCGGCCTCATAGAATGGCCCGACGTGCCCCCGCACCACCGAAACCTGGTACCTGCAGCCCCAAGCACACGGCCCAGCCGACCCTCCCCACCAGGACACACGCACCGACCCGGACATCCCCGTCCATGGCCTCTCCCCTTTCGGCCACCCCGGGCCCGCGTGCCCACTTCATGCACCAAGATGGCCGCCCTGCCCCAGCGCGACCCGGGCCTAGAGACCCCCCCCCGGCAGGAGGACATCACGCTTCCAGGGGATGAGAGAGGGAGGAGCAGTTTCTATCGCACCTCTGAACTCCCCTGGGACGATGGGTTTCGATCGGCCCTCCGGCCTCCCTGAGGGCTGGCTCCGTGCCTGCTGGGTGTCTGGGACTCCTCCCGACCCGGCCCTGAAAGGATCAAAAGACAATAGCAGGAAATCCCGACAAGCGACCCCCAGGTGACAAGACCCCTGCCTGCACAGACTCCGGACATCAAAGAGGGGTCGACCTATAACAAGGGGTGCTCTGGGTCTGTCCGGCAGATTCGACGCTGGAACAACAAGAGCCTGCCGACGTGGTCGCGGCTCCTGAAACTTGGACCCTCCTGAGCCCTGCTGAGTGACTCGCGGCTCCCTGAAGATCGTAAGACCTCCGAACTTGTACCTGAGCCTGCTGAGTGACTCGCGGCTCCCTGAAGATCGTAAGACCTCCGAACTTGTACCTGAGCCTGCTGAGTGACTCGCGGCTCCCTGAAGATCGTAAGACCTCCGAACTTGTACCTGAGCCTGCTGAGTGACTCGCGGCTCCCTGAAGATCGTAAGACCTCCGAACTTGTGCCTGAGCCTGCTGAGTGACTCGCGGCTCCGTGAAGCTCGTAAGACCTCCGAACCTGTACCTGAGCCCGCTGAGTGACTCGCGGCTCCAACAGACTCTCACGGTCCCGCCGGACCCCGACTACAACAACGTATCCCCCAGCTCGAGGATTGTGAGCTGTGCGCCGGATACGTCCCTGCCTTGAACCTTTACCAGAGACTGTCCCGCTACCCCCTACCCCTTCCGAGACTCATTGAGCCCGTGCCCACCGTGTACATATTTGCAGTGATAGCCTACTTGATAAAGATTGATTTCTAAGAATACCCGGTGTGGTCACTCTGTGTCGTGTGGTGCCAGAAGTACGATCCTAGATACGAGATTCTTCCCCCTGGGGAGTCTCCCGCCAGTGCCCGGCTACGATACTTCGAGGGTGGGTCTCAGGGTAGTCAGAACCCCTTCCAGGCTCCTCTGAGGTCGCCATCTAACAAGGGGACACAGCACACAGCAAAGCCCTTCTTCAAGCAAGGGACACAGCACACAGCAAAGTCCTTCTCCTTTCTTTGACAGAAAAAGCAACTGCAGGCCAAGGGCAGTTCTTCTTCTCGGTTTCTTCAGCTCTTCTCCTTAGCAAAGGTTCCTCTTGATTCTAGCAATAGTCTCAAGTTCAGGGGTTTTAGGTCTAATACTTATACCCCAAAATGTCTTTGATCTCTTTGTGCAAGGGGCTCTGAGCCCGGTCCAAACCAGTTCTGGGAGCACTCTGCCAGTGCACAACAAAATCCTTTGTCAGTGTGGGCCTTGGTTTCAGATGCACCACACGTGGGCAGAGCCAGCATTGTGGAAGGCAGGCACAGCCCTATCCCGGTACAGGTGCTACTCTACCAACCACTCCAAATGCAGATCAGGCCTATTCAGCCTAGGGCTGACACATCCAGACTCCTGGAGCCACTGCAACTCCCCAGCCCCCGTCACCCCAAAGCCAAACAGTCAATCCACAAACAGGCAGAGGCACACAGAAAGGTTGAACAAGAAAAAAGTCACTTTCTAAAAGCTCTATTTTCAAACACAGAATTTAAAAACCATCCTTACTAAAAGATGTGTTATAGAATCCTGAGTTAAGGGATACCAAACTCCATTTATCTATCTTACTCCTATGGGAAGATCTGCTTGTAAAATGTTACAGAGCCTTCCCTATTCTGTCCTATGGGCAAAATTG
This sequence comes from Triturus cristatus, assembly GCF_964204655.1. Taxonomy (NCBI): domain Eukaryota; kingdom Metazoa; phylum Chordata; class Amphibia; order Caudata; family Salamandridae; genus Triturus; species Triturus cristatus. The sequence goes on from NC_140589.1 coordinate 855,592,306, forward strand.
CTTTTCAATAGTGAAAAATGAAATTGGCAGTATTTCACTATCAGGACATGTTATACACACCAGTACATGTCCTACCTTTCACATACACTTCACCCTGCCCAGGGGGGTACCTTGGGCCTACTATAGGGGTGTCTTATGTGCAAGGAAAGGGAAGGGTAGAGCCTGGCAATTGGGTGCACTTGCCTGTTCGACATGGCAGTTAACAAACTGCGCACAGGCACTGCGGTGGCAGGCCTGAGGCCACTCATGTGGGTGGTACAATCAGTGCTGCAAACCCACTAGTAGCATTTGATTTACCAACCCTGGCACACTCAGTACACTTTAATAAGCACCTACAAATATGCCAATCAGGGAGAACCAATCCCAATATCAATTTACACAGGGAGCACTTGCACTTTTGATACTGATCAGCGGTGGCAAAGTGCCCAAAGCTTCCAGCAAAAACGAAATCCAGCACAGCATCAAAAACATAGGAGGTAGAGGCAAAAAGTCAGGGAAAACCCCACCAAGGATGCCAGGTCTAACAGTACTCTTGCAGGGCAAGTGGGAAATCCACATGCAGTCTCCCAAAATCCGGTTCAAAGAATCCTCACATGCAGTATTCCTTGTGGTTATATGACCAGGGAGCTAAGGCAACTCTAAAAATGCATCTTGACTCTAACATGAGTCCCCTGCTTTGTCAGGACTCTGCCACACATAACTCAATGAATACACCTCATTCCCGAATGTCTGGTCCACCAGTTATTATTACAATAGTGAAACATCAAATAGCTCTACAAATATACCTCAATATTGAATTGTACTACTCCTTCCATTCTGGTGCTTTGCTCCCCCTTGAACGTTTCCATTGCACCTCAATCTTGTTCTGATGTCACTTCTATTATTAGAACCATGGACATCACATTCTCAACCAGTGTACCTCAGTCATCTATATGGTATCAAAATGTACTTCAGTTGACAGCATCATCACTCTACTTATCCCAATAAGTGCTAGATCTGTGGTCCTGTGTTTTTGTCAAGTCCTGTCAGAGCCCTCTGAATCACCTATCAGGTTTTGTCATTGACAGAAGTGAATACCTTAGATCTAGCATTGATCTGTGTAGTAATAACATTATTTATTTCCAAATCAAATATGTCATTTTTGTCAAAGAACTGTTGCTTGATTCCCTCTTTTTTCTTTGGTGGCAACCTCCTAAAACTCCTGGGGAAGGTCAGAATCAATAAGCAGATCCAGATTTCGTAATTTTACTTTCCTTCCTCTTAAGATAAACAATGTCTCGGTTTGGCACATAGGTGTGTGCAACATTTTACCTGGTGTCTGAGCAGACAACAGAGCCGGAGCAGATATCGGTTTCATAAACAGTGCCATTGCTTAATTTGGATTATACAAGACTATTCATCACTATGGTATGGAGCTAGGGATAAGAATTTAGAATTATTTTGAGGGCTTTCTTGCGTAGAAATAAAAAATATTGTTGTTGGCATTGTTATAGTTTCTTTGTAAAGTATCTCTACTGCAACCCTTTCCCTCCTGTGAATTCAGTGTTTGTAACTGAAAATTACACATTTTCACACTCTGCAGCCATTTGTATTTCCACTTGTTACTGGCTGTCAGGATTTCAATATTATATTTACGAGATACGCTTGCAGGTGGATGTTACCTGGTTCTCACCAATATCCTTGCATGCCTATTTTATTTTAGCACCCATTATCATGAATTGATTAATTGATTTGGTGGATACTAGGCCGTTCCTTGCAAGAGGGCACTTGTTGTAATGGCTTTCTTCTTCTTACTCTGAGATGCTTGTGTTCTGGAATGTCAGGGCCAAGCTGAATCCAGAATGTGTAAGAAGTGGGGAGCATTAACCTGGTGGCAGTTGGGTGGATGAGCTGATATAATCTGCAACTGAGAATAAACTTATGATCACCTTCATCAAGCTTCAATTTCATTCTTCTCATCAAGGATTCATCCTTTTAACATTGGCGACGAGGATGGGATCTGCATCAGCTCAACTCCAACTCCTAACCTGATATTGAAAACTACATTTCTTCTTCTGTCCTTAAAGAAGAAAACGACGTCAAGTAAGATATTTAGACTATCTTGACTCAAGAAAGACGTGGTCTTTCAATTCTTTTCTTCACACAGAGCGTCACTTATTCTAAAACTTTATTGACTGCACGCTCTGCCGTTTTTTTTATATCTCTTGCGTTGTGTCTACTAGTGACTCGGTACTGAGCGTGGTTCACTTGGTGGTGAATGTGGAGACTTGACACTTAATTGAAGTTTTCGTCGAGTTTTAGTTGCTCCTCAAAATAATTTAAGGTGAATATTAGAAAGGAAGAGTAAGAAAACTTACGTTTACCCTCGCGCTTTCACGCGCGCAGCCTTCAAAATCTAATCTCCATGGTGATGGCGCTGCAGTGTTCCGGGTCGCGATCCAGCCATTTGAAACGCATCGGGGAATAGACGAGGAACGCAACGCTGACGTTGCTTGTCTGACCACGGATTGGTCACTCACCACGCCTTGCTCGCATTGGTCGATTCACAAAGTTTTTTGTAAACTGGTTCCTGATTGGCTGAAGGGATATCTCACTGGTTCCTGATTGGCGTAAGGGATATCTCGTTTGCCGAAATATTCACGGTTGGACGGTGAACTTTACTCTCAGCCTGGAACAACATCTAATTACTGACAAGATTATTTTTTAACGGAGAATCCATGCTGGGCAATCGACATTAACACCCAAGTAAGGCAGTGGTGTGAGAACTTAGTATGCAAAGCGTGTCAAGTCCTTGCTCCTGTACATCTGTTGAAATCACTGACACGCACAGTTAATTTCTACTTGATTTGCGTGTTGAGGACCATTAGACAAATAGCGCTGACACGCACAGCTGTCTTCTAAACCTTATTCTTTTCTTAATCTAAGCGTGTCAAATATTTGCTTCAATTATTTTGGTCACAACACTGACACGCACAGTTAATGTTCTGGTTGATCTGCATGTCAAAGGCCATTTGCTTAATAGCGCTGACATGCACAGCACATTCCATGTTTCTCAAGTTTGTTTAGGTTACTTAACAGGGCTAACGCAGGGTTGTTTTTTTTAGCATAGTTTAACATTTCTGTGTTAGGAACCTATAGCAGCACAATGTTACTATTCAGGTAATTTTTTTTTCTCTTTTCAACATAGTAACTTATGACAACTTGGATTGGCAAATTAGTTGGTCTTAGCACCTGACATCGTACAGCTTTCCTAGCACTGTGTACTGCTTAAACCTCGAACATTACTAGAGATAATTCACAAGTGTGCTTTATCACCATAATGGAGTTTTGTACAGTACATGCATCAACGTTAATTTTGTAGTTGGTTACTTTTCATTGGAAATTTACAAGTTTTAGAATTTCTTTATCTCTTTAGCTTAAGTTTTTTTTTTACACACCCTTTACCATGCAAAACGTCACTGCGGCTCCTTTCTTTCTACAATCTCCAGGTGACCCCCCCATTAAATGGTCAAAATGGAAAAAAGTATTTGAGCGCTATGCTCGAGTATGTGGGACTTCGCTAAGTGTAGAGAGAAAGACTGCTTTGTTGATGCACTGTCTGGGATCAGAGGGCCAAGATGTTTTTGACCATCTACCAGATGTCCCAAGTGGAAATGGCTCTAGTCTTAATGAATATGAACAGTGTATCTATAAGTTAGATGCTCATGGCTTGCCAAAGGTTAGCACGATTTTAGAACGATACCATTTTGGCAAGCGTATGCAAAAAGAGGACGAAAGCATAGAGAATTATATAACGGAACTTAGACGCTTAGCGTCCACTTGTAAGTTTGATGCTCTAACTGATGAAAGGATACGAGATCAGTTTATGCTTGGTTGTGCATCTGAGAAAGTACGTGATGAACTTTGGTTGAAGGATGAACCTTCTTTGGATGAGGTTCTGGTAATAGCTAAGAGAATAGAACACTCTCTGCAATGCGTAAAAGTGATCAAGAAAGATCTTAATAAAGAAGTGGCGGTGATTAATACCAATTTAGATTCAAAAAAAGAAGCAAATAAGGGTGACTCTCATGGAAAGTCACGATTTAAAGAAAGTGGTGCAAACAAACCTCGTGACTATTCTATCAAGGGTGGGAAGTGTTACAGATGCAATAGTGCTTCACATTGGGCGAATGATAAATCGTGTCCTGCCCTAAATGCTACATGCTCACATTGTAAAAAGAAGGGCCATTTTGTAAGTGCCTGCAGGTTCAAAAATCCAAAGAAAAAAGTGAATGAAATTTCTGATGGTAACACATCAGATCTACATGATTTTGAGTGTGGACAAATTGTGGTCCAGGTTGGGGCTGAGGGACCTCTTGATTTCATTTTAGTGGAAGGTCACAAAACTAAAGTGTTGTTTGATTCTGGAGCCAAGATTACTATCGTGTCCAGCAAATTTTTTGAAAATAATTTGTCTGGGAAAGTTAAACTATTGAAACCAGACATCCGTCCCACAGCATACGGCGGAGACCCTATTGAGTTAAGGGGATATTTTAATGGTCTAATTGAATATGGTGAGCGTTTCACTTCTGGGAAAGTTTATGTTTCAAAAAAAGGTGATAGCATCATCAGCTGGTGGCATCAAAAAGATCTTGGTGTCATGTTGGATCCGAACAACAATCCTCCCATCATTTTAAAAGAGAGAAAGGGTGTTGAGTCTGTGGTGGAGAGTTCTTCACTACAAACTCTTTTGATAAGTCAATATCCAAGTGTTTTTGGAGATAAGCTAGGCTGTCTTAAGGGCTACTGTCATAAGATTAAGCTTACTCCTGGAGCAACTCCAGTTTCCTGTAAAGTCCGGAATGTTCCGTTCACAGTCAAGGATGATATGCTCAAAGAATTAAATAAACTAAAGTCCCAGGGCATTATTGAAGAGGTAGAGGGAACATCATGGCTTGCTCCGGTGGTGGCTGCAAGGAAACCGGACAATTCCTTGAGGCTCTGTATTGATCTTAGACAACTCAATAAATGTGTTCAGGTGGATAAGTATCCTCTCCCTAACATTTCTGAAATGCTAAGTATGGTAGGGAGGGCAAAAATATTCAGTACGATTGATTTAACATCAGCGTACCATCAAATCCTGCTTGATGAGTCCTCAAGGGATCTGACTGCCTTTATCACTCCGTTTGGAACTCTTAGGTTCATTAGACTCCCATTTGGGTTAGTATCAGCTGCCTCGGTTTTTCAACGAGTCATGGATAAAGTTTTAGTTAATATCCCCGGAGTCTGTGTGTATCAAGACGACATCTTGGTACATGGGTCTACTGATGCAGAGCATGAAAAAAGGGTTAGGCAGGTGCTGGACAGGCTTACTTCTCACAATCTAACTATAAAAAAAGAAAAGTGTAGATTTGGTCTCAATAAAATTGACTATCTGGGCCATACTATAAGTGCGGAAGGTGTAGTTCCTAAAGCGGATTTGGTAAACACCATTAAAGACCTGGTTGTTCCTTCTTCCAAGGAAGAGTTAATGAGATTTTTAGGAATGGCTGAATACTACAATAAGTTCATAAAGAACTTTGCGGAGGTCACGTTCAACATGAGAAATTTATTAAAGAAAGGGGAAACATTTAATTGGAATAATTTGTGTGACAAAGAATTTGATGATATAAAATTGAAATTGCAGAATGCTCCGAATCTTAAGAATTTTGACCCCAGAAAAAACTCTATCATTTCTACGGATGCGAGCCTGAAAGGGATAGGTGCAGTCCTATATCAAGGGGGTGTCCTGCCTGAGAATACTATCATGTTTATATCTAGGTGTTTAAAAGGGGCTGAATGTCGTTATTCAGTAATTGAACGTGAAGCCCTTGCGGTATATTGGGCGATTAAGAAATTGAAAAAGTTTTTGTGGGGCACTTCATTTGTCATAAGAACTGACCACAAACCTCTTTGTGAGGTGTTAACTAAAAAGGGGATTGACTCCATATCTCCTAGGATCTCAAAATGGGTAGTTGGCTTGCAAGGGTTTAATTTTATTGTTAAACATGTTCCTGGGTCAGATAATGTTGTTGCAGATACTCTTTCGAGGTTGGTTCCTGATGAACAACAAGATATAGAAGACGCTAATTCAGATCCGTCTTTTAGTTTTCCACAAGACTTTGTCTGTGGAGTGGATTGTAAAGTGATTTCTCGTGAGAGGTGGTTAGATGCTTGCAAGTGTGATAATACTATTCAAGAGGTCTCAAAATTGATTTGTGATGGATGGCACCATAAAGGTCAAGGTGGTGACTCTGTGAGAGATTTCTGGTTGGTCAAGGATCAACTTTCATGTTGTGAGGGGTTGTTGTTGAGAGGTCACAAGCTAGTACCTCCGGTTTCTTTAAGGAAGGAGATTTTGGATTTGGCACATGAGGCACACTTAGGTATTTCCAAAACTAAAGAGAGAGTGCGTTCTTGCTATTGGTGGCCAGGTCTGGACACACAGATTGAACATTTGGTCAGGGAATGTGTTCAATGCACTCTCAGCGAGAAGGTTTTAAAAACTAGAACACAGCCCATGGAGAAAAGAGTTAGACCGTGTGGCCCCTGGAAGGATACGGCTCTTGACATTTTAGGGCCTATTCATGGAGAGGGTTCAGACACATTTGTTATAGTGGTCATGGATTTGTTTTCAAGGTGGCCAGAAGTGTTTTTTGTAAAGAGTGTAAATTCAAATACGGTTATCAAATGTTTAAAGGACATTATTGCCAGGGAGGGAATTCCTGAGACCTTGCTAACAGACAATGGTGTACAACTTGTTTCGAGAGAAATGGAGACTTTTCTTAGTGATTGTGGCATTATTCATAAAAAATGTTCGTTGTATCACCCAGAATCCAATGGGACAGTAGAAAGATTCAACAGGGTCTTGAAGGAAACGGTGTCTTTAGCAAAATCCAATGGTCTTAATTGGCAAGATGAAGTCTTGAAAAGAGTGTGTGTGTACCGTTTTACCCCACATACCACTACGGGGAAGTCTCCTTTTCTTTTGTTTCGTGGAAGAGAACCTGATACCTTTTTAGATCCACCATGGGTAAATAAGTTTCTTTCTAATAGGTCTCAAGAAGGTGATCCTAAATCATGGCAGGAAAAGGAAGATATGAAATGTTCTAAGAGCAAAGAAAACTATGATGTTCGTCATGCTGTTAAGTCCACAAAGGTTAAGGTGGGTGATTGGGTTCGGATTAAAAGACCAGGTTTTGCTGTTTCTGGATCTAAGTTCACTGAACCGTTAAAAGTTATTAAGGTTTTCAACAATGCTATAAGAACAAGTGATCACAGGGTGTGGAATCTGGGTCGTGTTGCGGTTTGCAATACTGTTGTGAGACCTAGTTTTCCTCATACTGTTACGGAGGGAGAAGGAGCTCCGAAGGTCATCATGAGGCCCAGAAGAAACTCATGCCTTCCCTCTCATTTGAAGGACTATGTCACTTAAGTAATGTCACATGATGTTAGTTGTGTATATAGAATATGTGTAAGGTGGTTTTGCTGTAAAAATGTAAAGGAGGGAGATATGTTGTAATGGCTTTCTTCTTCTTACTCTGAGATGCTTGTGTTCTGGAATGTCAGGGCCAAGCTGAATCTAGAATGTGTAAGAAGTGGGGAGCATTAACCTGGTGGCAGTTGGGTGGATGAGCTGATATAATCTGCAACTGAGAATAAACTTATGATCACCTTCATCAAGCTTCAATTTCATTCTTCTCATCAAGGATTCATCCTTTTAACAGCACTCCACCCTCCAACTGCTCCTATCCTCTTTAAACAGGCTATGGTCTGACAGTGTTTGCGACATGCACTGCACATTTACTGTTATACCTCTTGTTGTTTGTTGCCTCATCATGCATCTTCTCATTGCCATCCTCGAGTATTGTCATATCCTTAACTTGTGTTTTATTTTCTCTACTGTGTAACAACGTGTAATTGCTTTGTAACCTTGTGTAACTGGATTTGTGCTAATACTCTGTTAAGTGCTCTGATACCTTCGGGTCTAGCCAGCGCTATATAAAACTCATCAAATGAATAAATTAAAACAATTGAGAAATAAAAAATAAAACAAGTTCTTATTTCATCCCTAGAAGTATTGAAGCGGGCAGTTTTCTGCTCATGACAAGCACATACACAAACTGGGGTCATATTTTTATCACCAACCCTGAGGATCTGCTGAGGATCTGCAAATCAGCAGCTCTGGTAAAAGAAAATGCAGACTCACGACAACATTCAATTTTAGTTCCACAGGGTGGGCCAGGGCCCGGGATGTCGTCAGGTTAATTTTTATACGGAAGGGGGCATGCAGCACCCCTCTCTGAGCCTTTTTTAAGCCCACTGGTGCCTCATCTCTGGGGTGTTTTTAAATGAAATGGGCAGGGGGGCATAAGGCCATCCTCCTTGAGCCTTTTTAGGCCAGAGGACCCCATTCCCTGAGGCCGAGTTTTCAACTTTGGGGAGGAGACATGCTGCCCCCCAAGCCTCAAAAAGACCCCTTGACCCAAAGTAAATTTAACTCACACACTCATCATGCAGTGCTATTTACCTCACATATTACGTTACAAATGGCATGTTCTATTACATCTTTGATAATATCACTGCAACATCTGAAATGACATCATTGATGACACACTGTGCATGATGGAGGTGCAAGTTATAGTTACTTTAAGGCACAAGTTATAGTTCCTTGAGATTACTGTAACTGGTGAATGTCAGTGGTTCTGTTTGCTCCCTACTGGGTAGTTATAATTAGATCTACGTTTCTATAGGAAATGTCTTTTTTGATTTTCTAATAACTTTGGTGCAATTTGATGAATTTTGATGAAACTTTCCCAAAAAGTGCTTTTATTGACAGGAGGTCGAGAAGAATCAAGAAATCCCCATGCAGTTTCACTATACTTTTTTAAAAAGGTCTATAGACAAAATTGCTGAACGTAATAACACCAAATTTGGTAGGAAGCTAGGTCTTGGTCCCGAAAGCATGTTCTTTTTTGATTTGGTGAAAATCCGTTCAGTAGTTTAGGAGAAATGAAGGTACAAAAATATTTGTATCTCTGGATCAATCAATCAATCAGTCGGGGAGTTTTAAGCATGCTACTCACCTGTGAGGGTCTCAAGGCGCTGGGTGGGGGTGAGCAGGTCCACTCAGTTGAAGAGCCAGGTCTTGAGTGTTTTTCTGAAGCTGTTCAGGGAAGGGGCGCGTCTGATGTTGACTAGGAGTTTGTTCCAGGTCTTGGCCCCGATGTAGGAGAAGGCTCTTCCACCTGTTCTGCTTCTGCGGATGCACGGGGTTTCGGCGAGGCCGAGGTCGGCGGATTGGAGGTTTCTCTTGGGTGCGTGGATTGTGATTCTTTCGTTGAGGTATTGGGGTCTGGTGTTGTGGAGGCATTTGTAGGTGTGGGTGAGTATCTTGAAGATGACTCTCTTCTCGACAGAGAGCCAGTGGAGGTTGCGCAGGTGTTGGGTGATGTGTTTGTGTTGAGGGATGCCGAGGATGAGTATGGCTGCTGTGTTCTGTATGGTCTGGAGTTTGTGGAGCAGAGACTTCTCATTCCCAGCGTAGAGGGCGTTTCCGTAGCCTAGTCTGCTGGTTATGAGTGCGTGGGTGATGGTCTTCCTTGATTCGGGGGATCCATTTGAAGGTCTTTCGGAGGATGTGGAGGGTGTTGAAGCAGCTGGAGGCGATGGCGTTGACCTGTTGGGTCATGGAGAGGGCGGAGTCGAGTACGATGAAGAGGTTTTAGGCGTGGTCCATGGGATCAGAAGGGCTGCCGAAGGGGTGGACCACCAGGTGTTGTCCCATGCTGAGGGGGAGGGTCCAAGAATGAGGACCTCGGTCTTCTCTGAGTTGAGCTTCAGGCAGCTGTTGCTCATCCAGGATCCAACGTCTTTCATTCCTTCCTGGAAGTTGCGTCTGGTGGTGACGGGGTCCGTGGTGAGGGACAGGATGCGCTGGGTGTCGTCGGCTTAGGATACTACGCTGAGTCCATGCTGTCTGACGATGGTTATGCGGTGGGCCATGTAGATGTTGAAGAGCGTGGGGCTGAGTGATGATCCCTGGGGTACTCTGCAGTTGATTTCTGTGGATGACTGGGTTTGAGGGACTCTTGCGAGAGTCCCATGAGCTCAAATTAAAAAAAATAGAGCATTCTGATTGGTTTATGATAGTGTTTCCAAAACTATGGGTTGCAACTCCATTGGTGGATCGAAGGCAGATTTTTGGTGAGTCACGAAAGTCAAAGCAATAAATAAGTATGTATTTATCTTACCACTCCTGCTGCACTTCAAAGACAGGGATCAAATGTCAGGCTATGAATTCTGGTAAAGTGCTGCTTTTTTAACATGGGGATTTGTGTTTACAAACTCCTCTCACTTTACAGCTAGAGAAAGAAAAGTAAAGTAAATTATGGGACAATCTATTTTTGTAGCCCAATACAAAATATAAATGAAATATACACTTTCAGTAGTTAGGAATGCAAAATCTGAAGCACATTTTTTGTGTAATTCTAAAATGTGATGCAAACAAGGATTTTAATAGGAGAAAACAAATCAAGACACCTTACTCAGCAGTGCACAAATAATAAATGTGAGAAATTGGTTTAATGGTTGAAGGGGGTGAAACCCTACTCAGGCAGCAACCCCATTCCTTGTCAGGGTGAGGTACAAGCAAACCACAAATTAACCTATGCTCAACCCTCTGGCAGCTTGGCACAAGCAGTCAGGCTTAACTTAGCGACAATGTCTAAAGTATTTATGCAGCACTTCGTACAGTAATAAAGTAAAAACACAACACAAGAAAAATCCCACAACAATTTAGAAAAATAGAACAAAATGTTATAAATAATCAAGACCAAAATGACACAAATCCAGTTAATACAACTGCACATATGCAATTTAAAAGATTTAAGTGAAAATAGCACCAAAATACCCAAAGCGCCACTCACGGCTATCTGATCATGGAAGACTGGGAGAAAATCACAACTTCAGGCCGACTGCAATGGAGCATGTGTCAGATACAGGGACCATGTTAGTCCTGCTGATAGGTTACCTAGTCCAGCACAAAGAGTCTTTTTCATGATAGAGGGGCAGCTAGGAGCAGAGAAGCGTCATGGGTGGTCATCATGTAGTGAGAAGAGCAGGCTGGACGTGGCGGATGGGCATCGTTATAATGCAAAGATCCTGTTTTAGTCAAGGACGGTTGGCCGGAGCTTCGCGGTGACGCTCCCCATGAGTGGTTAATGCTGAAGCATAAAGAGTTAGGTTGACTGAACTTTGCAGGGCAGCCTATACGAGAGACAAGGTTTTGGCACAAACATGCCAGTTCGCAGTGGTGAAGAGCCTAAAGACTTCATTTCAGTTCCACTGAGGCAGCACCAAGGGTCCGAGATCTAATGGGCACCGCTTGGGGGTCAGAGGCTTACTCCAGCTGAATCTGGGTACTCATTCAGGTGGCGGGGAGCCTGTAATGTCCCTATGGCTCTGAACAGGAGGCCAGCAGACTACCCCTTGTTGTTACTTTGGGAGTCCTTGGTTCAGGTGCAGGTCTAATCCCTCTGACTAAGGCAGGGGGCAGCAGGCAGCAATCCAGAAAGGCAACAGTCCAGTAAAACTGTAGTCCAGCAGGGCAGCAGTTCAGGAGAGTGACAGTCCTTTCAGCAGCACAGCCGACCTTCTTCCTGTCAGAATCTCCACAGGTCAGTGAAGAGCTGGTGTCTGAGGTCCAATATTTATACTCTGTGCCTACTTTGAAGTGGGAGAAGCTTTTAGAGATCCCCTTTGAAGTGCACAGGATGTCTGCCTCTCCTGACTTGGCTCCAGACTAACTACAGTGGGTGTGCATACCTTTGTGTGGATGCATGACACATCCTATTCAAAAGTAAATATGGTTGTGACCAGATCCACCCTCCCATCCTGCCAGTGATGGCCCATCCAGGCAAACCTATCTCTCTATCTTGTGTGACTGTCTAAGAGGCATGCACAAACCCCATCTGCCAACTGCACTTAGTCATGTGACCCAGTGACAGACTGCAGGTACTAAATGGCTAAGGCAGGAAAAAGACAACTTTCTAAAAGTGGAATTTTCAAAAATGCTATTTAATTTATATCTTTCCCATAAGAGAGGATATGTCATTATATTTCTGAAAACACCAAACATTAACTGGGTACTTGTTCCCATTTGGAAATTCCAACGTATTAAATGTAATAAGATAACTCCAATGTTATCCTATGGGAGAGGCAGGTTTGCAGTAGTGAAAAACTAATTTAAGAGATTTTCACTAGCAGGACATGTAAAACTTAAAAGTACCTGTCCTACCTTTCAAGTACACTGTCCCTGCCCTCTGTGCTGTCTTTGGCATAACTTAAGAGTGGATTTTATCTATTAAAAAGGAAGGTTTGACCCTGGCAAAAGGTTTATTTTGCCAGGTCGAAATGGTAGTCTAAACCTAAACACACAGACAGCAATGGCAGACCTGAGACATGTTTAAATGGCTACTTAAGTTTGTGGCACAATCAGGGCTGCAGGCCCAATAGAAGCATTTACTTTACAGGTCCTCAGCACAGGTATTTCCACTTACAAGTAAATTAAATATCGCAATTGTGTATAAGCCAATTCAACCACATTTTATAGAAAGAGCACAAACACTTTAGTTCTGGTTAGCAATGGTAAAGTGCACAGAGTCCTAAGGCCAGCAAACACAAAGTGAGCAAAGCAGGAGGGTTGGGGCCAAAAGGTTGGGGCAACAACAATGCCAATGATGCCAGGTTCAGGAATAAATTATTACAGAAACCCGATTTCCATATAATTTCTTTTGTGTAAAATAGAGTTTTACCAGTAAAACGCTGTGTCTGTGCAAATTTAGTGGTGTTTCAATGGAAAATGTGCTGTCTGTAAAGAGCACACAATGCTTTAATTACAATAAAAAATCACCCGCCTCATGGCTATTAAAATTAGGTTTTTGCAAAACTTGGTCATTCTAAAAAGTGGGTTGCAGTTTTAAGGAATTTGGGAACCACTGGTCTAGGGGGCTTTTTTCCCTTGGGCCTCTTCGCTTGCGACAGAGTATTCTTACCGTCAACTAATAAATCATGCCATTAGTGTGTACGACAAAACAATTTCTTTCAAAGTATATAATTTTAGCATTACCTATTCAGACTGTACCATGTGCAAAAAATGTTATGTCTCCATTAAAACCATACATTACAGAAATCAACTGACAACCCTCTTACATAACCTCTCTAAAAGAATACATCCTTGTCACCATGTATCTTCATGTGACTCTTTCAATGAAAGGTTATACAGGCTCCAAACCAGGCTTGCATTTGGTGACTAACCAATTGTACTCATTTACATTTCTTTCCGGTATCAGACACTCTGGTGAGATGGCCTGTTACTTTAGCTCTCTGTCCTTCTCTTTCAGCTTCACAGCACAGGAGACAGCATACCCTCTTCGAGAGCCAGGACACCCTCTCCCTTTTCAGCCAAAGGCACCTCAAGGCCTGCAATAACTGTCCAGGTGTGATTGCTTCTTAAACAAAAAGTATGAGGATTTGTTTTTCAAAATTACAAAAATGATGGGCATGTCAGTCACCATAGGTCTCACCCACTTTGACCTCTTTGTATGTGCAGATGTCCTTTCAGATGAGTCAAGGGTATGGCAGTGTAGAGGCCAGCAGTGTCACATGCTGAGCCCTGATAATCCAGACCTTTGGGACCTCAAAGTAGTGGCCCAGTATAAAGAGTAAAGTGGTGAGATCTATTAATACCATCACAGATATGTCCAAAAGGCTAGGGCCCTGAGTGGGGGCTATTTTTTTCAATTACAAATGGACAGAGACAGCTTCCTCAGTGAGGTGCCCTTAGGAATGGGTGAGATTGGGGGGCTTTTTTAAGGAGTATTATCATTAGTGCATCAAATACAATGGCACTGGGGCAAGGAGTGTGAGCAGTCACTGCAACCCATTAATGAGGCAAAAAAGAGAAATGGGGGTTCATTTTCCTTGGTAGCATTAGAGACCAGGTCACCCTTGCAGGGAATGGAGCCCAAGCAACAGGGACGAGATGTGGCATTTTAATCATTTTTTTCTTTTCACACGAAGGGGCTGACAGTCTGCTTTGGGCCTAGGATTGATGGCCAGCGTGAGTAGTCAGAAAAGAAGGGACTGTAGCTATCATTGTCACTGAGGGTGAAGTGGCACTGACAACCAGTGGCATGAGGAGTCAACAAGACACAAATTTTGATTTTGTTATTATCCTTTCTTGCCTGCATTAGGACCTAGTGCAGTCTTGCTGTGCCAGTGTTGCTTTGGGCCACAAAACAATAACCCTAAAAAAGACGAAAATCAAAGCAAAGAAGTCACCTTAGCTTGGAGATAGTGGGGATCATGCGGTTTACGATGGGGCCAATGATGTTTTAACAAAGGGCAGAGAAAGCCCACTTCATGAGGAAGTAGCTATCATTAGTGAAGCAGGTGCAGTGACATTGGCGTACATGGGTGTGAGGGGCGAGTACATCACAGTTAAAACAGTCTCACAAAAAGTGCATGCGGCTCATTTCCTTGCTAGCATTATGACAGAGGACACCCTTCTTGCACAGAAGGGGCAACTAGACAGGGCTAACACTTTCTTCTGAAACTGACATAGAGCCTATTTCAAGATTGGAGTGAAGAGCTGCCATGTTGGGGAAGGGTGAATGAGACAGAGGAGACAGTCTGCTATGCAAGCACAGCTATCACTAGTGTACAGGTGCAGTAACATTGGGCACCAGAAATGTGAGGGGCTCACATCACCACAAATATGGGAAAAGGAGTTTTTCAGTCAGTTTCTGTTTTTGTTGAGGCATTCGCTCTTGTATAAGTCTTACATTTACTGCAGACTATGAGATATTAAATAAGTTCTCCTGAAACCACCCTATGCAATCAGCTGAGTCCCTCCTTCTATGCCAATACTGGCCATAAAGTGTTGGACGGGGGCCAACTTCAAAACATTTACCTTGAGAGGCAGGGGGCTCAGACCAATAAAGTTTAAAGACCTCTGATATAGAGGGAACTTTCTTGCAATTGAATTTAGAGGCAAAAAACTGCCTTTATCAAGCCAACTACTCAAGAGGTAGTTGTGAAGCAATGGGTCAGTTTGGTTAGCCCTTTAAAGTTGAGTATGTGGTCAGAAATAGGCATCAGATTTTACAACACCGGTCTTTACTCCGACTACCTTTACTCCATGGGCATAACAATGTGTTGACCTGTATAACGTATGGTAATTATACGCAGGGGTTTAGTAGCATGCCTTTTCCTCCCATTGTAAAGTCTGGGTAGGCCCTTAACCACTTTTATAATTGAAACCATCCTTAACTCTGTCTGCTTCTCTTTATGTCTACCCACCCCCTAACCCTATAGTCCCCCTGACCTCCCTTTACCTCTACCCACCTCTTAATTCAAAATCACCTTTAACCCCCTTTATCCCTACAAACCCTTAACCCTTGAATCACTTTTACCTCCCTTTTTTTATCCACTCCTTAAACCTAAATTAACCCTTATCCCCTTTACCATTACCCACCCCTTAACTCTTACCGCTACTCGCACCAGTACATTATTTTAAAAATAACATTATAATAATGTTACTCCCAAAAATATATATTTACCTGCAGAGTAAAGTATTGCGTGTTAAAGGATATGAGGGGAAGGTAAAATCCAGTTAGATATACTTACCTGCGCTGTACTTAACTTGCGTGGTAATGCCTGCTGAGTAAAGGACATGTGGAGTAATGACTCTTTATACAATAGACTCTTTTTAACTACTGACATCTGGCCAGTTACTATCTTTAAGATAGTTGAAGAAAAATCTGCACGTTTATGATGAACCTTCTGATAATGTTTCACAGTTTTGGTAGATAGTTTCTGTTTTTAAGTCTTTATCTCACACATTGTTATCCATATATAGGACAAATTACAGGGCCAGGTATGCCAATAACTCACTTATGCTGAATTAAACAATTTCAAACATCTTTGAGATCAAATCTTATTTTCCATCAGTGGAATTTTCTAGAGAGAAACATTTTACTGGGTGGTAACCACTCTACTTCCATATATAACTGAGACAACAAACTTTCAAAATTCACTTTTTATAGAGACAACTTTGAGGAATTCTGGGATTCTAAAAGAGAACAGGTTGTGTTTTGTGTGAGTTTTAGGCCACCTAGACTTATACCAGACACAGTTTTGGATAACAGCTTTCTTTCTAAAAATGTGCAAAGAATGAGCTGTGCTTGTTAATATGTCTAAAGAATTTCACAATTCTCATTCTTTTCACTCAAGCAATCTTCAAAACATGTGACACACGGTGGACCTCTTTAGTATGGGGATAATCAATATCTAAACCTTGACTTTCTATGTCTTCTACAACCAATATAGTACAAACACCTGCTAAATGATAAGATCATTTCCTAGTTGTAGTAGTAGGAATTTGCTTTAAAAGGCAAATGAATTACAGAGATCATAAACTAATGACTACAATAGCAACAAAAGTTGGTTGAGTTAGGTTAGCACTAATAATGCACATATGTTGGATATATAGATTACAGATTGGCATAAACTTCAGTAAAAAGGGTGCTGTGCTTGTCACTTCTTCTGCTGTTAATAATCATTACTGTAATGCCAAAATATACATTCTCATGCATTATGGAACGCCTGTTGGCTTTTGCCCTTTCTACAGAGTCACTGCCAAACCTTTTTGCCTTCACCCCTCCCATTTTCTGAATTATGTTTTTTGTTGGCTTTTAGACTCTCTGCACTTTGCCACTGCCAACCATTGCCAAAGTGTGTGTGCTCTCTCGTTTAAACATGGTAAAATTAACTTACACCCAATTGGCACATTTAATATACTTATAAGTCCTGGCAATTTAATGCTACTAGTGGGCCTGCAGCACTTATTGTGCCATCCACTTAATTAGGCCCTTAAAATAGGTTTCAGGCCTGCCATTGCAGCCTGCGTGCAGTGTAAATTGCCAGTTAGACCTGGAAAAATCACCCTTTTACCAGGCCTAAGCCTTCATTTTAATTCATATAAGTCAACCCTCACATCGGCCCTAGACAGCCCATAGGGCAGGGTGCAGTCTATTTAAAAGGTTGGAAATGCACTTTTTACATGTAATAGTAGTAAAAAACTCTTATATTCATTTTTCACAATGGCATGGCCTACCCTTCCCATAGGATAACCCTGGGCTACCTTATTACATTTAATGCATTTTAATTTTGTATTGGGAGCAGGTAGGAGAAGGTAGGAACGTCATGTACACTCAAATGAATTGTAATATAAAACCCTCCATAATGGTAAAGTCTGAGTTTAAGTCATAATTCTACAAATCGTCTTGTGATAGCCATTTAGTGCATGTGTCCTGGTCACATGACTGGGTGTAGTTGGTAGTTGTCCTTTGTATATTAATCTCAACCAGTGCGACAAAGGGGGTTTAGGTGTGGCAGAATGCACCTTCCTGTCAGGATGGGAGAGCCAGAGCTGTTCATTGCCCACCTCTATTCCAAAGGGGGTGCCTCAGCACAATTAGAATAGAACTTGATACCAATCCATTGTCATTCTAGACCCCTTAGAGCCTAGACAGTGGAGAAAGGAAATTCCAGACCCAGATGTGGGCAAAGTCTAGATTTTGCTCACTTCAATGGCTGGCAACCTGCATAAGTATTGCACCCTCAGACCAACTTTTCAGTTCACTCCTGGACCTGCAGAGGATCTCCAGAAGGACTGCCTTGTACCCTTAGAGGACGGCCTTGCTGCTTGAGGCCTGGTTTGCTGCTTGATCCTAGGACTTCCAGAGTGCCTCCAAGGGTCAGGTGTCTGACCGCTTGTTCTGAGCTACAGAGACACAGCAAGCTCCAGAGGCCTCCATTCAACTGCCCAGCCGACCTGCTGCAACTGGATCTGCAACTTCACCTGATTGAGCCCTGCTGGCCTCTGCTCGAGTGAGTTACTAATCCGCAAGATTTACCTCCACAGGTCCTGGACCCTTGCCTGAAATCAGGCGAGCTCCTCCTGTGAAGAAAGGGAAAAGTCCTAAAGTTTTGGGCTCTTTATGGCCACAAATAGGCCACTTTGCAACAAAATCTGGCTTCCCTCAACACAACCGCCAATGCATAGCTCCGATGAACCCAACTTTTGGTGCTATAGCGACTGTCAATGCTAGATCTACACAGTGACAGTAGCCCGCAGTGACCGCCAATACAAAGCTCCAGCAACGACTGTCTTCTACGCCCGAAAGGATGTTCGTACTACATTGAAGACAGTCCGCAGAGTCTGCCCTGCTCTTTATGCTACTGCAACAACTTTCCAAGATGCGCTCCTCGTGGCCTCCTCCACTGTAAACTGGACTCTTCACTTTGAGATGGTAACTTTTTCAGTGGGACTAACCTGGTCCCTGTGTCTGGCTCATGCTCCATTGTGGTCGGCCAGAATTTGTGACTGTCCCCCTGTCTATTCTGACTGGGAGTGGCGCCTTGTGCTTTTAGGCTCTATACCTAAAACATTAAAATACAACCTCTCGTGTTCTACTGATTGGAAACTCCAGACTTGAACACTTCTTTAGCCCAAAGACAGACATTCCCTGTATCAGCTATTGACCTCTGGAACTGCCTTCCTTCTTCCATCAAGTCAAGTCAAGTCTAGTTAGAGAATCTTATATAGTGCGCATATCACCGCTAGGTCTCATGGCGCTTACAGAATATACAGAGCCTGGGGGACAAATCCGATTTGCGTTAATTCTGGTTGAACAGCCATGTTTTCAATTCTTTGCGGAAGCGCTGGTGGTCCGCCATGGAAAGAAGATGAGGCAGCAGCTTGTTCCAGAGATGGGGAGCAAGAAAGGAAAACGATCGGCCCCCATTGCGAGTGGTGCGGACGCGAAATGGGGTAAGAAGAGATTTTGAACTAGATCTTAGTGTTCTTTTTGGCTGACATATTTTACGTCTTTACGCTAAATAACCGGGTCCGGTACCATGGATACTTTTATGAGTTAGGCACAGGATTTTGAAATGACCTCTTTTCCTAACTGGAAGCCAATGGAGGGATCTCAGACTTGGGACTGAAGGAGATCTTGGTGGTAGGTTTAAGATCAGTCTGGCCACAGTGTTCTGCAAAACTTGCAATTTAGAGACAAGATCCTCATTTAGGGAGGCTAATAAGGCATTCCCATAGTTCAAACGGCTTAAAATTAGGCCCTGGACCAAAGGCTTCCTGGCTTCAATAGGTAGCCATTTAAAGATTTTGCATAGCTGCCTCAAAATCCCGCAACAAGTGCCCAGCACAAGGTTGACATGATTTTTCATGGATAACTTATTGTCAATCGTAATTCCTAGATTGCTGACTACTTGTTTAGGGGACGGGCATGGGCCCAGTGCCTGAGGCCACCAGCTGCTAGACCAATACTCTTCAGCCCTGCCAAACATAATGATCTCGGTTTTACTGCCATTTAGCTGCAATTTGTTATTGCTCATCCAGTTGTTAGTGTGGGTCAGACAGTTTTTAAACCGGATCATTGAGTCAGTAGGGTCAGGTCCAAAGGTGATCAGTAGCTGGGTGGCATCGGCATATGACACGACCTCAAACCCATATGACCTGATTATCCTGGCCAAAGATGTTACATAAAGATTAAAAAGCATTGGGCTCAGGATTGACCCCTGGGGAACTCCCATGATTACTGGTCTGCTGCATGAGTCAAGGGTATCTATGTGTACAGTAGTGGAGTGGTCCTTTAAATAGTTGTTAAACAAGTCCAGGGCTTTCCCTCAAACCTCCATTTCCCAGAGCTGTTGTTCTAAAATGTCATAGGAGATGGTGTTGAAGGCGGCGGACAGGTCTATAAGAACCAGCATAGCTGATTCTCTTTCATCCAAAGCCAGCCTGATGTTATCCACCATCTCCACTACTGCCGTTTCGGTACTGTGCGCCGACCGAAATCCTGATTGCGATGAGTCAAGAAGTCCATGACTTTCCAGATGGACAGTAAGCTATTTATTTACCAGGTATTCGAGTGCCTTCCCGAAATAAGGCAGTAGCAAGATGGGACGGTAGTTGCCTTGTGGAAATATGGATTTTTATGGTCAGTTATGTCCCCTATCTTGGACCCCAACGGTTTCATGTATAAATCACAAGTACATGTATGTTTCCTCCAGTTCCAGTTATGAAGACGCAAACACATGTGCGTCCACCGTCAACATGTCCTCTTTCAGATCCGCCATGAATGGGCCGGATATTCTATTCCTAAGTATGAAAGGCCACCGGCTTTATATGGTTCATTTATCCCATTTTACAGTCCAGGCGAGTAGGCCCTGATTCTGCCATCAAGCCTTTTCTTGCCTTCTGCCTCTGAAAGCTCCAGTTTGAGCTCGCATCTGTATCTATGAACTTTGTCCTACTCCCTGCGCGGCTAACGGTGCCTGACTCCAGCCTGTTGCCTGCCAAAAAAACTGTATTTCACCTTCGAGATTATCTGTTCCGCTCCCCATTCAATGCATTCCTGTCTAGTAGTTTAAGTAAACATTCTTCCAGCTACCGAGCAAAAAGCCCGGCTTCTCTGTCTTTATGCAAGTAATTCATAGCCCTGTTACTATGGAAGATTTCTGCCCTCGCATCTAGTGTAGACACTTAGACGCTAGTACACGAACTCACAGTCAGTATAGAATAGATTTTGTTCGAAAGACCTTTCCTTTTGGATAACATAGTTCTTTAAACATAGGATGTTAGATATGATTTGGGATTAGGTTGACTTGACCCCCCAGACTTCTGTCTCCACATGTAGAGCTAAATGTCAAGTCCCCTTCACCCCCCTAGTTGCACGTCAATCACACGTCATACTGCTGCGCGCGCATCTCTGCCGAGTATTTCTGCTGACATTGCGAAATTCTTTCATGGAACCACCCTATTGTGACATCATACCTGATGACGTTCTTTAAGTTACGCCCAGTTACACCCATTTTAGTTACGCATGTATGTTTTATCTTTGTTATCAATTGTTACGCCTCCTGCATCTTTTTCACTGTAATGCCTATTGTATAAAAATGATTACCTGTCAATAAAGTATGGTCCTTCACTTCCTGAACCTTCGTGGTGATGGAATATGGAGTCCATCAATTCGAATTGATTTTGGAATAAAGCCCGTTCCGAACCTCTAATACCACGGATTCTGCCTCTTATTTTACTGAGCTATTATTATAGATTTTCCGCATCAAATTAAGAACCGGTAATTAAATTATTTACCACATATATGGCGCCCGAACAGGGACACTTTCTCATCTCACGCGCCGGAGGTGCGTTGCAGGCCCGGTCTCCTGTCACAGCTGGACGGACAACAACGCGTACCCACAGGATTTCCTGTATCTCCCTCCTGCCGAGCGGGGGTAACTGAGGCTGCGATCAACACCCAGACGAGGCGGTGAGAAGTGCGAAGTATCCCGACCAGAGCCTAGCTGAGAGAGCAAGATCCGAGGTATACAGAGGCCCACCAGTTTCCGAAGTTTTCGAAGTTTCGATTCGAGTCCAGTCCGGTTCAAGTCCAGTTCAGTTCAGTTCCGAGGCCTTCCGTTCCGAGCTACCCGGTGAGTACCATTGTCGGGGAGGCGTTCTGACGTGCACATAGTTTGTGCCGGTCAAGACGGGTTTGGGTACACAAATCAGGTCTGCACTGTTTCAGCAGTGTATCTGTACTGTTTAGCAGTATATCAAGTATGTCTAGTATATAATTCAGAATTATCTAGTTAGTACCGAGTATTATGCTTAGTGACTAGTTCCCTAAATGGCCATCATTGTTTATTCATTAAACGTTAAATGTTAAAATGTTTTAAATACGTTCTGTATATTGTGGTGTGAATGACTGTTCATTATTGTGTTTTGTGGTATTAAACGTGTTCAAAATTAGGTATCAGATCAGTTCTCAATATGCCGCTCTTTTCGAAATTAAGACAGATCAAAACTAGAAAAGGGGTACTCGAAGAAGCTGTTCCCATTCCTCCTAGGGACACTCCAGGGTACTTCATGTATCATAAACATGGCCTAGACGCCATATTATTTCTTGATTTATGGGTAGACTACACCAAGGAATTACCAGAAAGTCAGAGGTGGCCCGCAGCTGGGACCTGGGATGCAGATTGCATCATGAAAGTAGAGGAAGAATTATGGAAAAAGAAAGCTAGACAGTCACAGAAAGATGCCATTGAATTATGGCGTAAAGAATCATATAGACGTACAGAAAAAGCGCTCAGACAGGAAGAGAAAAGTAAGGAGAATTCAAATAAAGTCCGAGAAAGTCTATTAATTGAAGAAGGTACTCGAGTAAAAGCAGAACAAATAGACAGACAAAGAAATGCCCTTATGAATGGTATGTATCCTCTTCTGGCCGAAGGGTTACCTAAGGCTACTCCGGAGATACCAAAAGACTTGCCACCCCCATTGTTTCCGATAAAAGCACATCCCAAAGGGCATCCCAGAACCGCAGAAGATGTTTTTCTTTCCTCTTATTTAGACGACGCAGCTCCCGAGCATGCTAATGCTGCGCCACATAGACCGCCTGCCGAGGGGGTTCAACGCCAAGACCCTCCTCCGTCTGTACCTCCGCAACAGCAAACTCCGACACAAGTCCCGGCAAACACATCTGTTTCTACATCTGTATCCACACCTATGGTTGCTATATCACGTTCAACGAATCCTTTCACATCCAGCACCCCAGGTGGTGCTACCGGAGGTACATCAAACATTTTTTCCACGCCACCCAGAGTAAATAAACTTTCCTTTCAAGAATTAGCCCACCAACGTACGCCCAAACTAGTAACTCCCGACACGCTCAAGGAACTTCTAATAGATTGTAGATATGACCCTGTGCCCGGAAAAGGGGACGAAATGCTGCTGGCATCATTACGTATCCGACGAGCTGCAATATATTTAGGGAGGCTACCAGGAATGACTACACATTTAGAAAATATATATCACTTTGTCCAGTCAGGGCGAGATTCTGAGAGTATTAACAGAGCCATGGAGTACCAGAAAGTGGAAATACAGGGGGAACTGTTACGTTTCCTCATAAACTGTGTGATCAGAAATCAAGACCGACCAGGGGTAAATCCGGAAGAAATGCAAATTCTTACCACATGGAGTAGGAATATATCAGAGGGGAGACATGATAAACGATCATGTATAGTAGCTATGTGCCGCAAGATCCGCAAAGAAGTAGAACGAATACACGAAGAAAGATTAGCAGTAGACGAGCCTGAACAAACCGAGGAGGAGGAAGAATTAGAACTGCCCACAGGACAGTTAGAAACCATGGCCTATGTAGGTAGAGGAAGATCTTGCAATAATACTAGATGCTTTACTGATCCGATACGTCCGATACGTCCAGATAATAGCAGAAATTTCCAAACTCCTATAATAAATATAAGGTCCCCCGAACATTCGTTCCAAGCCGCTGACAAATTACTCCGAGAACGAAGGGGTTATCATATACTCGATTCTATGGACGAACAAGAATTAGCCAGGTCAGCCGTTCATTGGGTTGATAGTCCCGGAAAATATAGTGATGATACATTAGCGCACACGTTTTTGAACCTCGCCCCAGATGAACAGCGTTTAGCTGGTATCTATATGATTCAACAACTCCTTATATTATATAAAAGCCAACACTCCGATCCTGGCCCCTTACCTGATATATTGACTGAATTACTCACGAATAAATGGAGAGGTTCAGGTACTGAGTTAATTAGAGAAATACTAGAATCCAGAAAGCAGTACATTCTTTTTGTATGCCCCGAACATGTCTCACTGCCCATCAAGGAAAGAACGACGTATTATATGGATAGACAGAATCCCTTACGCGAAGTGCACCCGATAAAAGGTGAGGACAATCAGTTTAAACGTGTGTTTGTGTACACACCCATATCTAAAATAGAACTATTAGAAATGAAGAAAGTGGTACCCAGTCATGACAAAGACCCAGCGGGTTTCCACCGTGAAATTAAAGACATGTTGCTCATGGGAGAATATACCTATCCCGACATTATGACAATATTGAAGGTATTAATGCCTGCGGGCATTTACGAAAAACTCAAGGAAAAGGATTGGGAGGTGGGAGACCAAAAGATAGATTGGACAGCATTAGAAAACGAAGAAAAAGCTCGAGGTCCAGGTTCAGGGCTTGGGGAAAAGACCAAAACACTACCAGGTTTACTAGTACAGGTACTGCCACGTTTATTAACTACGAAAAAGGAAGACTGGGGTGCAATCTCAGCCTGTAAACAAAAGCACGATGAGGACACTAGTGATTTCTATGCCCGATTCGAAAAATGTTTTGGTATAAATAGTGGAATAAAAGCAAGTAGCGAATCGTATCCACATCTGTTTGTGACAAAACTGGTTGAAAATTCCTTGCCCCAAGTTAAGAATAGAGTATTGAAATTCGAGAGTACCTGGCAAGGTAACACTCCGTCACAGATGTTACAAATGTTACAGTACCATCACAATAGAATTAGAGAGGAACAAGAACATGAACAAAGACGCATGAAAGACACGAAAATGAAAATGCTAGTCTCCCAGACAGTTCCAGCTGACGGTCATAAAAAGGGTATGACACAGTCCAGTGTTTCAACAGGTCCTGTAAAAGGGACATGCAACTATTGTAAACAGCCAGGTCATTATGTACACGATTGTCCAGTTTTAAAACATAATATCGCCATAGGTAATACAAAAGAAAGACCACGGCCACTTAGACAGGATCAGAACCAACAAGGAGCCCCGCAGCATGCACAGTCCATGCCAGCTCCGCAACAGTCTATGTCAGCTCCACCACCGCAGCCTATTGCTGCCACACAAACAACGACACAACAGATGTATCAGACCGCACAGTATGACTATCCTGATTATCAACGATACTCATGAAACAGCCTAGAGAGGGAAGTTGGCTTACCCCTTATTGAGGTCCCTGTAGATCAAGAAGGACCTTATGTACACAGTGAACTATTAGGCCAAGATAGAAAATTTTTACTTGATACAGGGGCAAGCCGAACAACAATAAAACGTAGTGAAGTTCCAGGGGCACCCCTCTCAGGCTCACAGAATATTTCCCTTGGCTTTTCAGGAAAACCTATCATTAACGAAGTATCACAGCCTCTTCCACTTACGATTGGTCCCTTGACACGAACTACAGATTTATTACTTACTAAATCATGTCCAGAAAACTTGTTAGGTATAAAAACATTGAAAGCTCTAGGAGCTATAATATGTTGTTCTCCGGAAGGAGTAAGATTGTTTTTACGTGATTTCAAAGGGCACTACGTGTCCCGAGACATGGATCACCGACTGCAGACTTTACCCACACATTTATGGGCACAAGGCCCTACAGATGTTGGTTGCATGAACATTACCCCATATCGAGTCACACTAAAGGCAGGAGTGGTACTACCACGAATGCGACAATACAAGTTACCCCCAGATGCTGTAGTGGCTTTACTGCAAATCATTGACGAGCTTATTACCCAAGGAGTGGTTGTGGAAACCGACTCCAATGTATGTAATTCACCGATAATTCCGATTCTTAAACGAACTGATCCAAAAGCCCAGCCAGTATATCGATTGGTTATTGATCTGCGCGAATTAAATAAATGTATTGTACCACAATACACCGTAGTCCCAGACATTTCTTCATTACTGACAGCCATTGATTCCGAAGCAACATTCTTTACTGTAATTGATCTCAAGAATGCCTTCTTCAGCGTCCCAATAGATCCGGAAAGCAAATACTTGTTTGGATTTAGTTTAAATGGACGAAGCTTTAAATTCACACGCGCACCTCAAGGATTCACAGAAAGCCCCAGCATCTATAGCCAAGCACTGAAACGAGAACTCGACAGTATCCACATGCCAGTCAACACTGCCCTGCTTCAATATGTCGATGATCTGCTGATCACCGCTAGAAGCGGACCTGAATGTGAAAAAGCCTCACTGACGGTTTTACAATTTTTGGCCGAAAAGGGGCACAAGGTGTCCCCTTCTAAGCTGCAATTCTGTGTCCAGCGAGTTGTTTACCTTGGGCACTCGCTGTCCAAGGAGGGAAGGCAGCTTACACCCGATCGTATCCAGTTAATTGCTAACATGCCAATACCCAAGACACAAAAGGAGGTGCGGGCTTTTATAGGCCTCACCTCATATTGTAGGCAGTGGATCCCGCAGTATGCATTTCTAGCAAAACCACTCATTCAGTTGACAACACAGGAGGCAGCCACATCGACTGTTCTCCCTTGGACTCAGGAACATGCACAAGCTTTTGAAAGCCTAAAGAAAGTTTTATGTCAAGCACCTGTTTTAGCAACACCATGTTACAATAAACATTTTACACTCTTTGTTACAGAACGCGAAGGTACTGCCTTGTCAGTACTCACACAGGAACAAGCAGGATCACACAAACCATGTGCTTATTTTTCTAGTACATTAGATCCCGTAGCTCAGGCTCTGCCTGCGTGCCTGAAATCGGTGGCAGCGACAGCTTTAGCAATCAGACAAAGCGATGCCATAGTACTAGGACACCAATTGACAGTACAAGTACCACATGCAGTAGAGGTTCTCTTGAACCGCACACAAACACAACAATTGACTATAGCATGACTCACTGGTTACGAATTAACATTGTTTCAGCCACATATAGAAATCAGACGTTGTAGTACATTGAATCCTGCCACACTGTTACCAGTAAATGGAACAGACCCACTTGCACATGATTGTATTGAAGTTATCACTATCACGACGAAACCCAGACAAGACTTGACAGACGTCCCATTGTCAGACCCAGACCTGACGTTGTATGTAGATGGTTCATGTATGAGAACAAATACAGGAGAGCTAGTGGCCGCTTACGCAGTCACAACAGACACTGAAGTCATTGAAACAAATTGCATAAATACCTTGTCCGCTCAAGCAGCAGAGCTCATCGCTCTGACACAAGCCTGTATTCAAGCCACAAATAAAAAAGTCAAAATATACACTGATTCACGTTATGCATTCGGAGTTGTACATGACTTCGGCGTGCTGTGGCGAGAGAGAGGTTATTTAACTTCTCACGGTGCCCACATTCAGCACGGACCCCTCATTCATGCCTTATTAGATGCAATACATCTACCCACTGCAATATCAATTATGAAATGTAAAGCTCATACGAAAGTTACTGATATCATTTCCCAAGGCAATGATCTAGCTGACAGAACAGCTAAACAGACTGCTCAAACTCACACATCTGACATGACAAAGACAATAGTCCCGACACCAACACATTGCATGACGGTTAAGGATCCCGCTCTTGACGTAATTGACATACAGACACATGCTACACCAGATGAAATAAAGAAATGGACTGAATTAGGAGGGATCCAAACGGATCAAGGATGGATGACGAAGGAAAAATCTGTGTGGTTCCTTCCTGATTCAATGGTCCAGGTTATCATTAATACAATACATAGTCCAGCGCACCTAGGAGAAAAAGCTATGCTAGACAGCATTCAACACATTTGGTTCAACAAACATTTACGAGCAGCAGCTAAACAAAAAGTTCGTACCTGTATGATCTGTTGTCAGTTTAACCCAGGTAAAAGCATTCCCGTAGAACAAGGTGGATTTCAGCCTCCTGATCACCCTTTTGAAGTCCTCCAGATGGATTATATCCAGATGGAACGATGTTGAGGATTCAAATATGTTCTCGTAGTTGTCTGTGCTCTTTCCCGTTGGACAGAGGCATACCCGGTTTCAGATTACACTGCCCCGACTACTGCCAAACAGTTGGTTCGAGAATTCTTCCCACGGTACGGTTTACCACGTGTTGTCTACTCAGATAACGGCCAGCCGTTCTCATCCGAACTAATGAAACACGTTTCACTTTTGTTAGGCTATCAGTGGAGATTTCACTGTGTCCGACACCCCGAGGCAGCAGGTCTCGTGGAACGACATAATCAAACTCTGAAAATTAGATTGTCCAAAATATGTAGAGAGAAAGGTGTCGACTGGGTAGTAGCCTTACCAGTTGCACTCTTTTACATGAGAATGGTAGCACACTCTCGAACAGGGCTATCCCCTTATGAGGTGATCTTCGGTAGACCACCAAATATGTGGGGGACGCCTATACCACGCAAAATAACTGATGTTGACTGTAATATGCTGACAGATTACTTGGCTTCCTTGATGTCTGCACTACAATCTTGTCGTTCACAGGTAGCTGCAGCCTTTCCCGACAACACCGAGGTGAAACCCCATGACGTAATTCCCGGGGACCTGGTGTTAGTGAGGAACTTTGACCGGAAGTCTCAGCTGGATCCTAGGTGGAAATCGCCTCAACTCGTACTGTTAACCACGAGGACAGCCGTGAAGATCGAAGGTCGAAAAGGCTGGATACATTCAAGTCATATCAAGAAATTTCATGGACTACCGTCCGATGTAAACGACACACCTCGCGTGTCTTCACCGATTGACTCAAAGCTTCCTTTGGTTGAACTGAATGACAAGGAACAATATAAACTAAAACTACGGTCTAACAAGTCAGGCAATTTGATTGTTTAAGTCCTCTCCAAGGTGAATCGGTCGAATTTGTCTCTGACATGTATCCTCTAGACCTGAATAGAGAAAGAAACCGAAAAATGCAGTTGAAACAACATGCGTACTGTAAATCACTGCGTAGTCATTGCACAGTGACGTTATTAATTTTGTTTTTCTTAATTCTTTTAATAATCGCTGCAAGTATATTGTTGCACATATATTATCCTATTCCTAAACATATTTACAATGTTACTGCTGAACATTCTTTTAGTGAATTACCCCCGCATGAGTTGTCCTATAGATTTGCGCTGCGCAATAACACTTTTATTAGTATGTTACATCATTCCCATCAGGTTAGCAATGCTACAAATTGTTGGATATGTGGCCGACTCCCTCCCTATCAGAACTATAAGGGAATTCTGCCTCTCTTTCCATATCCGTTCACACACAATGGCTCCTGTGGAGCATGGTTTAGTCTAATTAATTCCCTAGATTCGAATTCTGCAGTTGATCAAGACAACTGGGTATGGGGAAACCTGAACTTAGTCTTACTCAAAGTCTGTTACCCTAACAAGGAGGGACTTCCCAAAAGAACAGGAACTGATCTAGAAAATGAAGTATATGGATTAGGTAATTTTACGCTTAATCTCATGATCCTGAATGTCGAATCCGAAGCTGCACCAATTTTGCCCGCTATGTCAGTATTTCCAGTTAAAGGTGAATTATGTGTAAGAAAGAATGGTTCCATACATATGGGCCATAGTAGA
Source organism: Triturus cristatus (assembly GCF_964204655.1). Lineage (NCBI taxonomy): Eukaryota > Metazoa > Chordata > Amphibia > Caudata > Salamandridae > Triturus > Triturus cristatus. Next base: position 855,621,637 of record NC_140589.1, read on the forward strand.
TGCACCACTGTAATAGAATTCAGTGATCAAGGCAAGTCTACATTTAGAGCTTCTCGCCATTCCTACTTCATATGTGGTCAGACTACATATATACGTTTGCCTCTAGATTGGGATGGTACCTGCTACATCGGATTCCTTTTGCCACCTGTTTTCCTAGCTCCTCCTGATTATCATAGAAATACTCATTTAGTACACAATAGAGAACGGAGAGATCTCCCAATAGTCGATTACACTGAGACAGCATGGGAAAAATACACAGATTTCAATAAAGGTCTCTTTCCCTATATAGGTACAGTTACCAATAGTAAGCTGATACGTAGATTAACCAGAACCCTTGAAGCAGTAGTGAACGAAACTATTTCCGCCTTAGGCAATTTAACAGAAGAGCAGTCTGCTATGCGGATTGTTGTGCTTCAAAATCGTCTTGTCCTTGACGTCATCCTGGCCGATAGGGGCGGAGCTTGTAGGGTCATCGGATCAAGCTGTTGCATTTTCATACCAGAAAATTCGCCATCTGTATATAAAGCCATAACTCGCCTTCATAAGATTGTAAGTCAGATACACCAGAATCCAGGCACCTGAACTTGGTCCGGTTGGTTTTGGAGTGTATTATCTACCTTTGGATGGAGGGTCCTATCCTTCCTAGGTATTGGCTTTCTCATACTATTCAGTTGCTGCTTATGCCTACAATGTGGACCAGCGATTTGTGGTCTGTGTGCCACATCGTGTATTCCACCACCAAGATTTCATTCATCCCGGAAGAAGAAAGAAGAACAAATGATGCTATATGAACAGATCAACGGATTGATGAAGATTGATATCTCTTAAGGGCAAGTAGGGGACAAGGAGGGAATGTGGAAATATGGATTTTTATGGTCAGTTATGTCCCCTATCTTGGACCCCAACGGTTTCATGTATAAATCACAAGTACATGTATGTTTCCTCCAGTTCCAGTTATGAAGACGCAAACACATGTGCGTCCACCGTCAACATGTCCTCTTTCAGATCCGCCATGAATGGGCCGGATATTCTATTCCTAAGTATGAAAGGCCACCGGCTTTATATGGTTCATTTATCCCATTTTACAGTCCAGGCGAGTAGGCCCTGATTCTGCCATCAAGCCTTTTCTTGCCTTCTGCCTCTGAAAGCTCCAGTTTGAGCTCGCATCTGTATCTATGAACTTTGTCCTACTCCCTGCGCGGCTAACGGTGCCTGACTCCAGCCTGTTGCCTGCCAAAAAAACTGTATTTCACCTTCGAGATTATCTGTTCCGCTCCCCATTCAATGCATTCCTGTCTAGTAGTTTAAGTAAACATTCTTCCAGCTACCGAGCAAAAAGCCCGGCTTCTCTGTCTTTATGCAAGTAATTCATAGCCCTGTTACTATGGAAGATTTCTGCCCTCGCATCTAGTGTAGACACTTAGACGCTAGTACACGCACTCACAGTCAGTATAGAATAGATTTTGTTCGAAAGACCTTTCCTTTTGGATAACATAGTTCTTTAAACATAGGATGTTAGATATGATTTGGGATTAGGTTGACTTGACCCCCCAGACTTCTGTCTCCACATGTAGAGCTAAATGTCAAGTCCCCTTCACCCCCCTAGTTGCACGTCAATCACACGTCATACTGCTGCGCGCGCATCTCTGCCGAGTATTTCTGCTGACATTGCGAAATTCTTTCATGGAACCACCCTATTGTGACATCATACCTGATGACGTTCTTTAAGTTACGCCCAGTTACACCCATTTTATTTACGCATGTATGTTTTATCTTTGTTATCAATTGTTACGCCTCCTGCATCTTTTTCACTGTAATGCCTATTGTATAAAAATGATTACCTGTCAATAAAGTATGGTCCTTCACTTCCTGAACCTTCGTGGTGATGGAATATGGAGTCCATCAATTCGAATTGATTTTGGAATAAAGCCCGTTCCGAACCTCTAATACCACGGATTCTGCCTCTTATTTTACTGAGCTATTATTATAGATTTTCCGCATCAAATTAAGAACCGGTAATTAAATTATTTACCACAGCCTGGCTCTCTGGGATCTAAAGTTGGCTTTTTCAGAATAGGCCTGACTTGATCTGATTTCCATCTTTTGGGCACCATCGCCTGGTCTAGTGACATGTTATAGATCTCTGTTAACTTTGGCATTAACAGGTGTGCTAGTTGCGTGAAGAAGCGGGGAGGTAGAGGATCTGCTGGAGAGCCTGATTTGATCTTAATGATGGCTTCTGAAACCTATTCACAGGTTACAGTTTTAAATGCACCCAGCAAAGGCACCTGAGATTGACTGTTCGCCACTGAATGCAAATCAACATTGCTTACATTGTCTTGGGGGAAAGAACTATAGATGGCTTTAACCTTTTCGTCAAAAAAGGAGGATACTCTATTAACCCATTCTAGTGTGGGGGGAAGGGTATGCTGGTTGACCTGAGGAGTAGTGAATTCCTTCAAGATTTTATATAGCTCTTTACTGGAGTTTGCGGCGTTATTAATCCTCACTATTAAATAGGTCTTTTTGGTTAGTTTAATATTGTTTAAATAGGTACAGTAAGTTAATTTATATCTGATTTGATCTTCGGTGGTTTTACTTTTCCTCCAGTGCCGTTCGGCAGATCTCAACCTGACTTGTTCACTTCTCCGAAACTACTAAAACTCCCCATCTTCACCTCAAATAATTGCTATCAAATCTGTCTGGTTGTCTCCCTTTTCCCTGCTGTTTCTTTTCTAGCATTTTCCCTGTCTTTGACATTGTACTTTCTGATTATTTAAAAAGCACACTTTATACATTTCTGGTATAGCTATGCTGTAAAAGTCTGTAAATAAATAAATCCAATTTCTCCTTCAGCTTGTGTTGCAATCTCCCTGGAGCCCTTTAAGAGGGTGAATGTAAGTATAATGTTCCACACACCTTTTATCTCGATAGTCTAACAACAATTGGTTGCAAATCCAGCTCAAAGTATTTTTAAGAGATTCCTCTGAAGCTAGCAGCATTAGATCACTTCTCTTTATTTTCTAAGTCTTCCTAAAAGAGACATATTTCCCTGCACTTTTTCTATACCCGCAACCGAGGTTCCAGTACAAGTAGTGCTTTCAATATGAATCACAGCAGTAACTGAAGTACCAAAAGCCCTCTGTTCAGGGGCTACTAATGAGGGGAACTTGCACAAGAAGGTCATCCCTTATCTGTGCTATAATTAAGCACTCTGCGGTTCAATGTCTTCATTTAATACTCCCACAGTTTTCTGTAAAAGTGCCTCAGTACTTCCTTGTTTGGAAGTGACTCTTCTTAAGTACTTGGACGTTTTCTTTCATTTATTCATGTTAACAAGAAAAAAAACTACAAATTAAATGTAATAATAAATTTATTAGCCTGGTCCTTGTCTTAGCTGGAATCAGGAGGGTCCAAAACGGACTGCATGTGTGCTGAGGGAGTCTGGGACACTGAGGGACATATTAAGCAACACTTTGTACTGGAGCAAAGTCACCAAAAGTGATGCAAACTAGTGCAAACAGTTGATTTGTTATTTATGTGCAAGTGAAACATTTTTTTACTGAAATCTGCCTAAAAATAACACCAAGTAGCTGCTTTGCGTTACTTTACATCTGGGGGCATACTATAGGTGGCATGGGTGTCTACATGCTACCTCACATGTTATTTGATGCAAAGTCCAATCTACCAATTTTGAAATGTGGTTCATTATTGGGTGTAGGTACCACTACAAATAAGGCCACAATGACAATATAAGGTCCATTTAAGGTTTCAATAAATGATTCCCTTTCTCAACCCTTGATAGCTAGCTATGACAGGGCCAGCTTAACTTAGAAGACAGGTGTGTAAAGAATTTGAAAACACCAATACATTAAATAACTAAGACACAACACACAATAAAAATCCAGAACTAATTTATAAAAATAGGAAATATTTCTATGATTAGGAAGACCACAAAAAGACAATAATTCAATGTAGAGAACCAGAGATTTGAGTTTTTGAAGAATAAACACTTTCTGGTGCCCAAAAGCGCAACTTTGGGATATCTGGTCGCGCTTGACCAGGACAAAGTCAAAGATTTAGGCCCACCACCATAGGGAACTTAGAGATAGGGCCCAGTCCAGTCCCAGCACAGTCCAGTTTTTACTCTCAGAGACTTAGCCACCTTTTTGGAGCTTTTTCTCTCAACGTTGAGCGAGGCTCCTCGTCAGGCCAAGTTTCAAGTCAACAACAGCGGCTTGGTTCAGTGCAAGGCCTCTGTGAAATCTTGTAAATCTTGAGCTTTCAGTGGGATGAACCTGAAAAACAGGCCAAGTTGAGGTTTGACATTGGAGGCTTGACTCTCTTCGAGGGGTCAGTCACCTTATGGAGCTTGTAAACAAAAACACTCCAACCTTCTCCAAACTTCTGGATCTATTACAAGAATGTCCTTTTGAGGTTCCAAAGTTTCCACAACATCAATCCAAGTTTCCAGAATTTCTGAGTTGCTCCTTGAGATTTTGGGACTACGTCTCCCACAATTCACCTGACCAAATCCTTTAAAGTCCAGCTGAAGGTGGTCAGCTGGATTCTTCTTGCTTACGATGATTCAGGTGGAGCTCTTTTAACTTGTTGGTTTCAGGGAGTCCACTGCTTATCTTTTTAAAGCAAGGCAAAGTCCTTAGGGTTGTAGCTCCCAAAGGGTGCAGCAGGTGCAGTCACTCAGAGTGCAAGCCTCTTGGTGCAGGCCAGGGTTCCAGCGGGTCAGTCTTTCTTCTTCTTGTAGTTACAGGTAGGGATCTGAGTTGCTGGGCAGCTCTCCCATATTTATCTAGTGTTCTTGGATGACAAGCAGGGGGACACCACTGACCAATAGGTTGCAGGGTGCCACCCTCAGGTATGACCCCTTCATCCAAAGTGTGGTAGATACTTGTTCCAGAAAAAAACGAATCCTTTAAAATCAAAAATTAACTACTTGCATGGCTAAGTTTGCCTAGCACTCCCCTTCCAGCCTCTCTATTAATTCAATTATTGGTACTCCTTTTTAGCTGGGGATGGAGGATGTTGTGTGAGCCTGTGTCCTGTCCAACATGTCATTCCTTCTTTGAAGACTAGTTTGGCTGACCAACCCCTTTCTGACTTTTGCTCTGCAGTTTGCAGATTTCCTCCCACCAAATGTCCTTTGTCTCCATACAGGCCACTTCACATCTCATCAGACCAGTTTGGCTCAGCCTGCCAAAGGCTGGCAAATCAAGAGAGGCTGCTGGAAGGCTGAATTTTAGTTAATCCGAAAAGATAGTTCTATAACCTTTTCTTCTGTGATAGTTGTACAAAATCTGACCATGGCAAGTTGTTGGATTCATTCTCACTGTCAGTTTGATACTTTAAAGTATATTTTTAGCTGGCTCCTGTTAATATTTTTTCTTTATTAACCCTTTCACTGCCAGGGCTTTTCCCATCTTTGCCAAGCCATTTTTGGCTATTTGGGGTCATTCATGCTTAGGCCTCCATAACCTTTTGTCCATATAAGGTATCCATGCCAAATGTGAGTCCTTTCTTTCAACACCCAGGGTTTGTGGATTCCCTGGAGGGGACAGAGAAATTAGCCAAAATACACAGAGATTTTGTTTTTGAGAGGAAAAGTGCTGCAGGAGAAAGCATCTAGTTTTCTTTTACCTACAAATGGCATCAATAAAGATCTTGTGGTGCTAAGATCACCATCTTTCCAGCTTTCAGGAACAGGTAGACTTTTGTCAACAAACCACATTTTCAACACAGTTTTGAAATTTTACTGGGATATAGCCCATTTTTCGTGTTTTTTGTGTTTTCAGCCCCATTCCAGTTAGTGGTAGAAATGGGTATGAAACCAATGGTGGATCCCAAAAAGCTATACATTTGTGAAAAGTACACACATTTTTTAATTCAGCAATGGGTCATTTGTGTAGATCCTTCATGGTTTTCCTATAGAAAGTAACAGTTGAAATAGAAAAATATTGAAATTGAGTTGAAAAAAACCCAGCCATTTGTGACTGTGTTTTCACCTGTAACTTCATCTAAGTATGTCAGGTTTTCAAAATCAATATACCATTACATATGCTCGACACTTCTGGTTGCGGGTATCTCTAGGGCTAGCAGGTTCACTAAGAACCTGAGGTACCCAGAGCCAATAACTGAGCTGCACCTTGCAATGTTTTTTCATCTTGTACAGGGTATACAGCATTTCATTTGGTAAGATATAAAGAGTGAAAAATAGGTATCAAGGAAACCTAGGTATTTCTGAAATATGACCATGATATAGAGTTTATAAGCAGTGGTTAGGTGCAGATCTCTTTATTTGTAGTTACCCATACTGGCATGTGAATTAGAGGGCATTTTTTAGAATTACTTTGTTTCAAACCTCTGTTTTCCATTTGGAAGGCACAAATGCAGAGAAGGACAACTGTCAATAATACTTGTTCTACTATTCTCTGTTCCCGTAAGTCTCCCAACAAAAATGGTCCTGACTTGTGTGGGTAGGCCTAGTACCCGCTGCAGAAATGGCCCAAAACGCAACATGGACACATCACATTTTTCCACTGAAAACTGACCCTTTTTTTCAATGTGCCTAGCTGTGGATTTTGGACCCTAGCTCAGCTGGCACCTAGGGAAACCTGAAAATCTGTACATTTTTTAAATTTAAACACTAAGGGAAATCCAGGATGGGGTGACTTGTGTGCTCTTATCAGACTCTGTTACCCAGAATCCCTTTCAAACGTCAAACTTTATCTTAAAAAAACACATTTTCCTCACATTTCCGAAATGGAAAGTTCTGGAATCTGTGGGAAGCCACAATCTTCTACCCACCTAGCATTTCCTCCAGTGTGTGGGTAGGCCTAGTGCCCGCGACTGGGAAGGGCCAAAAACATATTACAGAGGCATCAATAACACAGGTGACCTCCTGGGAGAACCAGGTTGTTTTGTGATTGATAATTTTGATGCCTTCACAATATTTTTGGGACCTTACTTGTCCCGGGCACTTGGCTCAACCACATAAGTGAGGTAGCATTTTTAGTGGGAGACCTGGGGGAAGGCTGGTTGGTAGGAAACTTGTGCTGGCTCAGTGATCCCACAACATTCCCATACAAACATGTGAGGATACAATACGTTTTTATCAATGAGTTGCATTTACAGTGGCTAATGGGTAAGTAAACATTGTGGGATACACACAAAACATACTACATAATATTTCCTTGGTAACCAGTTTCCAAAAAGATGGATTGGCAGAAGGTGTTCACCACAGAGAAAGTATGCACTGATGGTAAAAAGCAAAAAAAAACAACAAACAATACTACACACCCATCCTCTAGTCAATCACAGGCATTCTGGTTAGATTTAGCACAAAGGTAAGTAAATGGTTTATAAAAAAAAAACTTTATTCACCAATAATTTTACACATTACAATCTGAAAAAGTAATTGTTAATAATTTCAATATCACATCAAAAAGCCACATCAAGGCATTAACTGCTTTACAGTCCATTCACAAGCCTTTCATGCATCAGACACAGAAAACCACTCTCACTTCCAGCTGTGGGCCCGACACAAAACATACATTTACAAACAGCGCCATTCAAGGGCCCATCACTCTCATATGTCAACAGGACTAACACACCAATCTCATCACCAAGCACCCAAACATCAGACAACTGACAAACACACCTCAAGCAAGTCAATCCACATACTGGCTACCAGCCAGGAACACACCGCCAGTGCACACACACCGCCAGCCAGGAGCCAGTCTACATGCCCTGTCCACCAAGCAAGTGCCAGCCTATACACACCACCAGTCAAGCACCAGTCTACTCCCAGTGCCAGCCAAACACCAGTCCACATGCATTGCCAGTCAAGCACTAGTCCACATGTACCGCCAGCCAAGTGCTAGTCCACACCCACCACCAGCCAAGCTTCAGTCCACATGCATGGGCAGCCAAGTACCAGTCCACACGAACCGCCAGCCATGTGCTAGTCCACACACGCACTGCCAGCCAAGCGCCAGTGTACACACACCACCAGTCAAATGCCAGTACAAGCAGACTGTAAGCCAAACTCCACTTCACACACACACAAACTTTCCCTGGTGTCTAGCAGTTTTCTGACCCCTTTGAGGCAGATGGCTCTAAACATTTGGCTAATGTGCCCCAAAGGCGGGGGGGCAGAGAATGGCCACAATATCGTGCCTATAAGGGGAAGTGACCCTTGCCCAATGGGCCGCTCCCCAACATAGAATTTTGTTTTTAAACGGGTGTCTAGTGACGTTCTTCCTTCCTTGGGGTTAGATAGGTCTAAAAATAAGGCTGGTCCGCCCACAGTAGGGGCAGAAAATGCCCAAACTATTACCCCCATAATGGAGAGCAAACCTTGCCCAAGGGGCCACTCCCCAACATACAAATAAGTAAAATCCCTGATGTCTAGTGGCATTCTGCCCCCCTTGTGGTCAGATGGGCCTAACAATAAGGCCGATTTACCCTCAGGGTGGCCAGAAAATGTCATAAGTATTGCCCCTATAATGGAGAGCAATCGTTGCCCAAGGGGCCGCTCCCTGAAATATAAATAAAGAAAATCCCTAGTATCTAATGTCTTTCTGCCCCCCTTGGGGCAGATGTGCCTAAAAATAAGGTCCACCTTCCCCCAGGGAGGGCGGAAAATGGCCAAAATATTGCCCCCGCAATGGGGAGTGACCCTTGCCTAATGGGCCACTCCCCAACATATCAATAAATACAATCTGTGTGTATAGTGGCATTCGGCCCCCTTGGGGGCAAATGGGTCAAGGATAAGGCTGATCTGCCCCTAGGTGGAGCAGAAAATTACCAGAACCGTACCCAAATTATTGGGGACTGACCATTGTCCAAGGGGCTGCTCCCCTACAATAGAATGTGGCCAGTAAACCCCTGGTGGCCTAGTGTGTGTATTCCAATTGTGTGATTGCGGCCCCACCCACAATCGCACAGTAGAATGCACTGTAAAGAGACACCGGGGGAAAGGAAAAGCTCTTTCCTCCACCCATGACCCTTTTGCCATCCCTGTTTCCCCCAACAGGAGAAAAAACCTACTTTTCTCCACCGCACTGGAAGCAATGGCTTCCAGCATGTCTTCGACCGGTTCTGATAAAGTTGGTGCGCCGTGGACATGCCAATGTCATCAGATCACCAAGGGGGGGGGGGGGGTCAGGGTGGCAGCAGAAGCACTTCCGCTGCCATCCCAGGTGGGAGCTCGTAAATTAGATCCCCACGGGGGGAGCGGCAGCGCTTCCCGTTGGTGGGTGCCAGGATATAATGGTTACGTCCTCAGCACAGCAGCACCGCAGCCGAAGACGTAGCCATTTCGTCCGTGGCACCCAAACGGTTAAAGTAGTCCCATGTTAGCCTACGGAGCCGATGTACTACCCTGGGGAAAAACTACATTGGCAGATTTTCCCTCACCAGGGCATATAAAACATATTTTAAAATATCCCTGCTTATAGCTACAAGGCACCCCGCCCCTGGTGAACCCAGGGGGGACCTGAGAGTTGACTTATGTGTAAAAGTAAGGTAGTTTGAGACTTTGGAAGTACCTTTAATTCCAAAGTCGAATTTGCATATAATTTACTTTTGAAAGCAGACTGCAAGTAGCGCTGCATTTAAAATGGCAGCAGTTAACAGAGCAGTTCACACTTAAGTGCATTAACTCTGCTGGCCTCTAAACCAACATGCCCTTCCATATACTAGGGGTTTACAAGTAGGTAGTCATACCAATTGTATTTACCCCTAATTACTGTATACCTTTTACACAGAGCACTGGCTCGGGGTCTGGACATCAGAGCCCAGGGCACAATCAGAGTCAGTTACTATCAGTATGAGTAAAGAAATGGGGATGATCAGGGCAAAAAGGATGACTTTTTAACCACCCAAAATGTATGGATAGTGTTTACACAAAAAACTCCACATGGAGGCAAACATTAGTATGGGAAAACATTTTAATATCTACAAACTTTGTGAACTTTGTATGTGTGCACTGTAGAGCACACATACAATGTTTGAAAAATTTTAGAGCATGCCTTAGCATAGATTTTAGGACTGTGTTGGACTTGGCCCTTTTTGGCAGGTTCACCCCTAACCTTGTTGCCTGTCTCCTAGCCTTTTCCCTGTGTAGTGTTGGTGGTTTTAGGCATCCAGGCACTTTAGCACTGCTGTCCAGTGTAAAGTGCATGCATGCTGTGTTACATTTAGTGAGATTGGCCTGCCCACCTATAGGAATGCATGGGGGATTCCCTGATGAATGTGTGTCAGTGGTAATTCCTGTTATGAGAGGAGCAGTGTGGTAAAGTCTGGTATGTATGAAATTGTGTAAATTAATGCTGTGGAATGGTGTGCGCAGATTTATTGTGGTTATTTTAGAAATGCCACTTTTAGAAGTTGGCATTTCTGTGTGCTATGTGTCTGCCTGCCTGATGTGAATTGCATGTCTGGCTTGTGAGTGACCGGAGCTTAGAGGTGTGGGTGGCTCCAGGAGGAGCAGGGTGAGTCAGCTCTAGGCTGAATGGGACACCTGGGCTAAGAGTAGTGGGAGGGGTAATCCCCTGACTCTGAATAGGATGGTGCCTTCCCTAGTGAATGCTGGCTCCGCCCCCTGTGGTGTGTCTGATCACCTAGCCCCCACCTGACAAAGGGGAAGAGGAGCTTTAAAAACAAAGTGCTCCAAATCCCCCCTGAACCAGTTGCCTCTGGTTCCCCCATGCCCTGCACTAAAGACAAAGGATTGTGTGATATAAATATAGGAGCTGTGACCCCATGAAAATGTTCACTCTGTTCTTAGGTGCTGTTCCTGAGGGAGGGGGCTTACTGCTGCTGGGGCCCAGGAGGAACCGCCATGGAGGCTGCCTCCCTGCTGGAGGGCCCTGTGTGCTGGCCTCCCTGGGCCCAGATATGCTCCTGAAACTCTCATGGACATTTTGCTAATGAGCTGTGGCTCCTAGCCCCTGTGAGCGTTATCTATGATTTTTGCGTCTAGTGCCTGGGAGCGCTATCTTTTAATTGCCCAGCTGATAAGGAGCGTGGGCTTCACAGCACGTAGCTGCAGCCCTTTTGGAGGGAATACCCAGCGTAGGGATTCCCCCGCCTGGTGCCTTTAGCGGGAGCCCACCCCGCGTTTCTGCCGATCTCTTTGCTTTTAAATGCTTGCGGGTGCCCACCCCGCTGGTGTGCTCGCTAGCGGGTGCCCACCCCACTGATTTATGCTTAATAGCAGGTGCCCACCCCGCATCATAATGCAACAAGCGGGTGCCCACCCGCGCTTTTATTTGTCTCTTAAGAGGGAGCCTACCCCTCATTGCCGCCAAGAGAAGGGAGAAAAGACCTCCGCCGCGATCCGCGGCCCGCCTGGTTGTGGGCGGGGCCTAACAGACGGAAGCAGAAGAGCCCAGGGAATGGCAGCGTTGACTCGAGCAGGGCTCCTGTGTGCCGGAGGGAACCCTGCCTGTGCCAAGAGAAGTCCCGGGTCCCAGGAGGGGGCCCGGGTGAAGTGAGAGGCATCCCCTGAGGATGGCGCATGCTTGCGCGGGGCTCCCGTGAGTGAGTGAGAGCCCCGCAGGTGCCAGCAAGAGAGAAGCGGAGAAGAGCCGAGTGCCGGTCCCAGCCGGGAGCTAAGACTGGAGGAGTCCTGCCCAAAGAGCCGGTGAGTCGTGCTCCATAGTGGCTCTTTGTTGTTGGTGCCTGTCCAAAAGCACAGAGTCTGAGTGGCCCCTTTCTGGCAGCAGGCCGCTCCATCATGGGGCATATTTTTCTTTAAGAGCCCGCGTGGCTCCCAAGAGGCATTTCTTGATGGGAGGCATGTCGAGGCACACTGTCGGTGCCTGGGGGGTCCCGCTACAGAGCGGGCCACCCCAACGATGGGGGCATGTGTTTAAAGCCATGGTGGGTCCAGAGGGCACCGAGGTGCCGCCCCCCCTTTGATGAAAAGTGCCATAGCTGTGCCGCACCAGCGCGGGGCAGCCACGACGAGTTGAGCATACACGAGTCAGGAGTCCCTAAGGGTGGACAGATGCAGCACAGTAGAGACAGGCCTCCAATTCCTCCCAGCTGCCCTGCAAGTAGTGGGCAGCTGCAACGTTTAGGCCATCTTTCCTATGGGGGCATTCTCACTAGGAGATAGGAGTGAGATGCACTCCTCTGCCCCAGCGCAATTGCGCACATGGATTCTGCTGCATTGGCAACGCGCCCTGACATTTTGGACACAGGGCATTTGAGCCCTATGAGAAGGCCAGTTGGCCAGGGGGACTGTTTTGTTACTAGGGCACCAGGCCCTAATGTGATGTATGCCTCTATGATGGTTTTTATTAGGCGGTGAGGTGCTAATGTGATTTATGTGGTGCTAGGAAATGTGATTTGTATGCTATGATTTACACACCCTGTTTTATGCCTCTAATGTGGTTTTATGATTATGAGGTTTTGCATACTGTGTTATGTTTGAGTTATTCCCTACTGTGGTTTAGGTAGGAGGTTATTTGCCTACTGTGGTTTATGCTAGTGAGATTATTTCCTAAGGTGAGTTATGCTTAGGAGGTTATGGTCTAATATGTTTAGGCTTATGAGGTTGGCGCAGAATATATTTCACGCCTAATGTGATACTGTGCATAAAATGATTTGTGTTACAGGATAATGCTGAGTACAGTGTTTAGCCAGTAAGTACTGGTTGTGTTCTACATTTATTATATGTTCTACATTTACTATTTTTACTAAGTGATGATTCTGACAGTGGTCCAAGTGGCCCTGTCATGTGTAAATAATGCCCTGTAAATATTGCCCAGTGCCAGTTGGCACAGTGAATATTGTGTGTTTACTATTTTAATGTGTTTTATGAAAATACAAAGGCTATTTTTGATATAACCTTGTGTGGAGTTCCTTTTGTGGTTTGCCTAGTATGTTGTTGCTGCGTGCGTGTTGCAAACGCTTTACACATTGCCTCCGGAATAGGCCTGACTGCTCGTGCCAAGCTACCAAGGGGGTGAGCACGGATTATCTTTGGCGTGTAATTCCCTTGCCCTGACTAGAGTGGTGGTCTCTGCCTGGCTTTGGCGCAAGCCTTAGCCAACCAGAGATCCCATTTCCAACAGACTGGAAGAGCAACTTTCCTTGACAAAACCTATGATATACATCATGCACAGACCTATGCAGTAGGGTGCAAAAGTCCGTGCTTGGCAGCCTTATAGGGCGCCTTTCAATGGGGTTGACATCAGCAGCACAATATCTTTGTAAATATGACTCTCTCTGTTTCCCTTCTAGTGCTACACAGCACAGCAATTTTGGATCATGTCCTGTATTGTGCAGCTGTTTGATAAATCTGCTTCTTAATCTCACTACGGTAAGAATGCTTCCAGTAACCTGCACAAATTAGGGTACAAGTTACTGGGAGCTGGAGCGCAGCAGATGCACTGGTGAAGATGGCACAGGTAGAACTCATATGAAGTGGCAAAATGAAAGCCCTTCAAATCAAAGTAAAACACTTGCATACTGGGTAGTTTTCAGGGCTGGGGGGTTCGGGGTGGTTTTCAGGGCTGTGGGCATCAGGGTAGTTTTCAGGGCTAGGGGTTTCAGTGTAGTTATCAGGGCTGGGGGGTTAGTTTTCAGGGCTGGGGGAGTGGGTTGTTTTATAGGAGGGCAGGGGTAGTTTTAGATGTCAGGGCCGGGTCTCAGGGGCTGTTTTAGGGCTCAGGACGGGGTGCAGGGATCATAATACTTTTTAAGGTCGGGTAGTTTTTAAGGCTTAGGGGAAGATGGCATGGTTTTTACAGCTCAGGGGGGTTGGAGTAGTTATTAGAGTTTAGGGGAGGGTTGGGTAGTTTTTAGGACTGGGGTCAGGGATTTTCTTAGGGCTCGAGGGAGAGTGGGTTAATTTTTAGGAGGGAGGGGGATGTTTCAGAGTCAGAGCAGGGTCAGCCGTCAGGGCGTTGAGACTTACCGGTCAAGTCTTAACCGCGGATATGTTTTTACCATTCATACCTTAACAACGCACAATTGGTTGTAAATGCATGTGTGGTAAAGGCATATTCGTGGTTAAGACTTGCGTTGTTGAAACTGCATGGAACCGGCATGCGTGGTAAACGCATGCGTGGTTCCATCACACAACCCCACCCATACCATGCCAGCTAGAACTCTTAAAGGAAGCAGCTCATTGTCATGCTGCATATAAGACATATCAACTAAGGCAAAACAAGTCAGCTGGGAAAAAAAAAGAATCATAGAAAAAATGCAAATAATGATAAGGAAACACTCAAAGGGCGAATCAATGTCTCAGGACATAAACAAAACAAATTGTAAACAATAAAGAGGTTGGGGACACAGGTTATAGAAAAGGAATAAAGGGCTACATTCACTAGGAGGAAAAGAGAAACAGCCTCGTTCTCATCTCATGACAGTTCTGTAAATGGGTAGGTACTATCAGGTACTCAGTATCTGCACTTCCTTAATTTGGTATTGATAGTACCGACACTGCTCATCACTGCTCCAATGTTTTTAATGGGAGCGTACCAGCACTTCTCAGTAGCAAAGAGGTACTCTGTGAAAAGGAATTCCTGCAGCTCTATACCTCCATTTCAAGCACTGTCTCACTGTAATGACTCGCATCACCTACCTATGACAGGACAAGGAAGAAGGACAAAGCATAACGTAAAGCTGCATCCACAAGAGGCTAGCAACACTATTCTGTGTCATCAAACCTAAAACATTATAAATGAATTTGTCTCAGTTGAGAAACCTCTGTATACTTGAGCATGAAATGTAACTTAAAACTGTTTTTTTTAGTAGACTGAGCCTAGTTGCACCAATTGTGTGGATATGAAGTTGCTTAATGCCTCAATTCAGGAAGAACCTCAAGACCTGGCTCTTCAACTGAACCCCAGATACCCACCCACACACACTCAGCGCCTTGAGACCCTCATGGGTGAGTAGTCGCGCTATACAAGAAACCTGATTAATTGAATATGTCATTCTTCCTATCATTCCTCATACCATGACATGGAGTCGCTTGACCCTTCTGAGTGAACTCCATTTTGGGACTTGACAACAATAATAATTGTTTAAGTTTGGCATATGCAACACCGTTTAATTTTACTAAAATTATATAAAAAATAAAATTACCTAAAAGGGCTTTCAGCCAGACCCCAATTCATTGGTGTCTTGTTGTGTTATTCACATTCTTCTTCAACCTACTACAGCATGGGGCCATGGCCCATTATCTAACCTCACTCTGAGTAATGGCACTCGGTTGTTTCACAGAGCGCTGATTCCCACACGAAGCAGTTCCTTCAGTCCTAGGGCCTACTATGACGTTGCGTGCTTTTTTAAACCAAAAATATATATTTTTTCAATTTCTTTTATAAGTGCCGGAGAGGGCCCAGCAGTTCACACAACAATGTTTTATAAAAATGTAAGGCAAAACAATAATTGTTAAAAGCCAAAAGGCTAGCGGCCTATGGCAAACCTACTGGATTTTACAATGTTCCAGTAGTTTGTCTATGCATTGTGCGGTTTTCCTCCGGCTCTGTTGGCCAACATTAAATAATGTAAGTAAGCTTGGCTTGCTTTCTTTATTTATGTATATTTCTCCTACTGTGCCGCGTTCGCTTGCGAGGCTGCGGGCGAAGGAGACACGTCTAACGTTCGAAACAACTGGCTGAGCTTGTCATATAAAATCTGATTTCAAACCCACACAGCTGTCTCGTCTGATAATTGGGTGTCCCTCAGGAAAGCAGCTTGTGCTTTTGATTGTGGCGTAAATCAATGTTTTCTTTTGGCATCGTGTTAGTGCGTATGCCCGGAGTTATAGAAAGCTGAAATCTGCAGTAGACATGGCGCCGTCGAAATGCTACAATATCAGACAGAAAGTGGCGCAGCCGACACTATATGCATCGCATATATTTTTCTGAGAAATAATGTAATGCTAGTAGCTACACTCGCACACACAGCTAAGATCTCCCTCCAAGAACGGCCAGCGTTCACATCTGTGCAAGCAGTCTGCCTGCCGTCTCTGCCTCTTTGTTTTTTTGTAAATCTGTACTTCTATGCGGTGTGTGGCCGCTGGGGGCGCTGGAGTTTGCAGCCCTGTCAGAGTTAGCACAGCAGCGGCAGCAGCACGGCCAGCAGTTTGAAGGAAGTCTTCAACATGGCGACCTTACAGTCACCTTGTCGCACAGCCGGATGCCCCGCACATTTGGATGTTAGCCCACCATCTGGACATGCGTCGACTACAGAGCTCATCCCCAGTCCTGGGCCACCACTCCGTGCCTAATGATGCTCATTACTGTCGCTGCCTCCTGCCCTCTCGCTCATAATTGAAATTCTCTTCTTTTTACGGTTTCATTTCCATTTGCCCAGGAAGGCAGTCAAACAGCCTACAGAAGAAAGTTCATGGATTCGGGTCATTAATTTAACATTGAACTGTGGCGATGTAGTTTTGTTTCAAAATCTAAACAGAAGAAGCGTATTGTTTACGGTCAGTTTGCCATTACAACAGAGTAAACATCTGCCAAACACATCAGCATTCAGTTGCTACCTTGGTGCCTACACAGTGGAGTTTCTCAGTTCCATGCAAGAAAGTAGACTGCAATAATTTAGGGGCATATCAGCAAGGGCTGGCGATAATTATCGCTAAGCGCACTTAGCGCTAGGATAATTATCGCCGGCTATCGTGGAATTTTATCTCAAAAGCGATAACATTTCTCGCTCTAACAGCCAAAAGTGAGATTATCGCTGGAAATCCAGCGATAATCGCACACATTTTGGCGTTAGCTTGCTGATAAGGCAGGGCATACTTAGCCATTATATCCACCTTACATTGGATATAATGGCTAAGTCAGGGTAAAAGCAGGTGTAAGGATAGTAGCGTTAACTGTGGTTAGCGCTACTTTTCTTATCGCTATGCCTGTTAGCGATTCCCTTGATAATTGGAGAAATGTCGGTTAGCGACATTTCTCCAGTTATTTTGGGACAGAACGCCCACTTTGCATCTCATTAGAGATGAAAAGGTGGGCGTTATGGGAAAGGGAGCTAAAGCAAGGAATCCCGCGTTAGCGTGACCTTGCTGATTAAGCGATAAAATTATCGCCGCTTTTCATCTGAAAACGGACGCTAAAGCGGCGATAATTTTTCATCGCCAGCTTGCTGATATGCCCCATAGTTTATGACACATAGACTCAATTCTATAAATTTCGAGGTGTTAGCATAATCAATAGGTGTGGCTTAGAAAAACTAGTAAAATGGCTATATATTTTTTTTACTTATTTATTGCAAGCATATATCACAAAAGTGAAAGAAAAGAATAGAAAGCATACCATCACATAAGTGTGGTCACTGCATGTGTCCAATGCATATTTTACATTTAAAATCTTTCAGCAGTGTGGCCGTTTTATTATTGAACTTTTTAAAAATCCCCAGACATTCATTTGTGCTGTTTATTTTTTAAATTAATATTTGTGAAGGAGACAAGAATAAATCACCACCTAACCAAGCATTGAAATTACAGACAGTCACAATGTTGCAATGTCACTTAAAGACTTTTTAAGAGCAGCTTTAAAAAGGAGAGAGGAAATAAATCATCATCTAGTTTGGCATCCGAGATATAGGAAAAAATGCCCATGTTTTATAGTTAATACAAAAATAAGTAATAAAAAAAAGAATACTTTGAAGCAGCTTGTCACTGAAGAGAAAGGAACTATTTCCAGGTATTTGAGAACAGTCTGGCGAGGTCAGACCTAAAAATGCCATCCTATGAAAAAACAAACTCAGTAGCCATATAGGTCTAAGTCCATTTACCCTGGCACATTTGCTTCAACGTAGAATTAGGGCAAGGTCAGCATTTTTTTCAGGGCGATATTTCTATAATATCGAGATTTTGGTAGCCTTTGTTTATTTTAGAAAAGACGTTTTGCTGTCTGTTTTCACATGCTTCTGCGTTCCTTACCAGGAGAGGAAGCGACAACAGAAGCCACATTCGTGATCAGAAACTCTACAACACATGCAAATGTGCACTAGAGACAACAGCGTGAAACCAATTAACACAAGTTGCTAATGAAAACGACAGCTGGATGCCCACATGTTCCGCGCCTGCAATATTATGTCAGTTTGGGATTTTTAGATAAATTAATGGCCTTGTTTTCCAAAGTGAGAGAATAATTAAGCAATCAAATGCAAACGGTATGGTTGAAAGAACAATATTGATGCTTGCACGTGCAGGAGACAACCCTGCCTTCAACAGCACTGGGAATGTGACATAAATGTGTCTTCTCATGGGTAAAGCGAACTTGGTGAATGAAAAAAGTGGGGGTAGAGGGTGAGATTGACTTACCAGATTTCTGTGTATATTGGGATGAGAGTGGCACCTTCAGTGACACATCTGCGTAGCTCACTGGAGTTGTTTTTCTATTATGTTGTTATGTTATAATATGTTATGTTGTGTTATGTTATCTGGTATTTATATAGCATGTCACTGTCACTACTATTGCATCATGGCAATTTAACTGAACACAGTGATTACAAATGTGTTCACAAATGTTTAGATGGAAGGGTGTGGTTATTGCACTACCAATGTAGGAAGAGTTAGGTGAGGTGCCCGAGACCCTGACATATTGCCTGGTTGTGTAGCTGCAAACCTGATGTAGCTAATATGTGTATAATATTAATAGAGGTACATGGGAGGACAAAGGGTATACATGATCACAGTGCAGTAGCATACTTAGTGCTCTGCTCCCTTTTGTTCAAGGTGGTGCAGCGACCTGAGTAGGTATTAAAACAGCAGTATATTCTGACTATGGGTGCTCACAGACGGACCCTTTATTCAACCCAAGGCAATCCACAGCCCTATAAGGAAAATCTCACGGGAGTCCAGCCAGAAGCGTTTAAAGTCACAGCCCAAATAAGACTCTAAGAAGGGTCAACCTACAATTCTGAAATCACACCCTGAGGAAAATTCACAGCCACCTCAGTAAATGATCAGTGAGGTTCCCCTCGAAAGGTGCACAGTGGAAACACTGGTCGCTGATGGAGAAAGGACTGATTTGAGGTGGGTATTGACAGAGGGATCATAAGATATTGAACCTGAAAAGCACACCATGAACACATTTTTCTTGGAGATCTAAATTTAATTTCCCTCTGAATCCTTTTCAAGGCTGCCGGACTCGCTCACTACACTTGCTCAGTACAGTATAGGGCTCTTATGAACACTTTTTTCAGGATTGGTTTTAACTCCTTGTCCATCACTGTTTGTGTGTAGACTGCTGAAGCATCATTTGCAATGGGCCTACAAAAGAACTCATTGATACGCTGAACGGTGTCAGAATTAGGTATCTAGAATGTTACTCAACCTGCAGAACCATATCCCAACAAAACCAGGGGGGAATTAACCATTGAGCAATCAATAAAGAGATTTGGGGCATATGTATCAAACGATTTTGTATTCGCAAACGCTGCGAATCACAAAAAAACAGTGTTTGCGAATACAAAATCGCAAAAGGAGATGTATGAGGCATTTCAGCCTCGCAATCTTAAGGAATCGCTAAACTTGTGATTTCTTAAGTTTGCGTAAGCATTTAAGAAATCGCAAATTGCGATTTCTTAAATGCAATGTAACACGCACCCAAGTTGGCGATTTCTCCTTAAGAAATCGCAAATTACCACCAACTTCAAGTTGGTGGTAAATTGCGATTTCTTTGAAATATGCACTTTTTTGCATATTTCAAAGTGCCATGTGGTGCACATACATGCCCTTAGGGCATGTATGTGCGCCATATGTGCACACATGCTGATTTCAGGGGTGCATCAGGGTGTCATCATGACACCCTTGCACCTTTGAAAATATTCTCAATTTGTGATTAGCAAATAGCGATTCGCAAATTGAGAAGGACTTCCCATTCATTGCTATGGGCCTCCTGGCCCATAGGAATGAATGGGAAGGTATTCCTTAATTGCAGTTTCGCAATTTGCTAATCGCTATTAAGGAATTTTAAGAAATCGCAAAATTTGTGCGATTTTTTAAATACATCCCGTTTTGCAATTCTCAAATAGCGATTCTCAAAAAATCGCTATTTGAGAATCGCAAATGGAGATGTTGATACATATGCCCCTTTGTCTTTATCAGTTTAGGATCAGATGCAATATGCAATTGTCTCTCAACTCAAGAACAATACACATATTGAACAAACTGAGTATGATATCTTTTTGAACACTTTAGAATACTGTAAACAAAACCATGGATAGGGGAGCTGGACGTGTACCCGAGTGCTCAGTTTGAGCAGGTGGTTTCCGTTGCTCGGCACCGGCACTTAATCTTCAACACGGGTGCTTGTGATAATCTGCCATTGTTATGTGCCCGAGTTAGGCCCATGTAAAAGAGCTACATATTTTCTTACATTGTCCTCTTTTCTGCACAATAATATTATTGCTGTGACCTTTTGCACATATTTGCGTGTGTGACAATGTTGGATTAGTTTCTCTGAAACTACTGTTTACACATCTGGCATCTAACAACATTATCACAATGCCTCAAACACCGAGTATGAGGCCTTTACGCATAATGTACACATGTTGTTCTATCTTCATCCACAGGGTGACAGGGCTATCTATGTATCCATAAAATTGCTAATCTATACGTACATTACAAGAATACTTTTTATTATAAATAATAAGCATCTCAGAGGATTAGAAGAGGTGGCACTTCAGCTGACACTGAGGGTCCCTGCATGCTGAGACTTCACCAAGCAGCGGTCTGACATCTCCGAGAGGGATCCCGTTCATGACCGGGTCAGGGTCCTGCATTCTCTCTGACCAGGTAATTGGGTTGGATCATCCGGGGGGGGGGGGTCCCAGCTCTACACCTACATACACTCTAGACAAACACTAAGTAGGGTTTGCATAGTAGGAGTGTGCCTGGTTACTACCTTGTTTTACGTGCCTGTATATATACACTGTCTTAGCATCATGGTGGAACTGTATCTGCTCAAAGTATTTCCTCTTTTGTAATCACTTTACTCTGTTTCTGTCTACTAATTATCACATCAAATGTATTCTATACAAGAATAACATCGGCTCAGTAAATATATTGATAACATCCCACTGTTTAGGCTATGTATGTTTCTCTGAGAACAAGTAAGCATGAGTGACTGAGCAAGAGGGTTCAAGATCTGTTACCACAATCCCTAAGGGGTCAGCGTTGTAATGTTCAGTGGTTTCTAGAAACCATTCACTCCCTATTCAGGTTAGGGGGGCTGGTGGTGGCACTGTGAGCTAGCTGGTCTCTAGGCCAACATATCCTGCAGGGGTGTTTGGAATCAGGCTAGGCACCTCACCCAAAGTGTATGTTGTTCAACAAATGCACAGATCCTACGGATTAGTAGAAACTACACAACATGACTCCGCCAATGTTGGTTGGGTTCTTTTTTTAACAGTCTACCAGAGTAGTTCAGTTGTGCTTTCTCAGAGACTCCTACTCACCTCCAAACCGGAGGCGTCCGTGGTGGTAGGGAAATTCACCTCAGCTAAGTAGGTATACCCTATGTATTGACTGTAGGTTATTCAAGCTTGTAGCATAAAACCTCCCACATTGTGCTTACCCTATCTCCATAAATTCATCTACTAATTTCCTTTTTATTCAAAACAATGTCCATAAACAGAGAAAACATTGAAGTAGGTGAAGGGGAATTTAACATAGCAGAAAACTGCAGACCTGCGGTTACTCTAAAAGTATTATAGTATAGTCTCCTGGCAATGGGTGGAGATGTTACCTTTGTGTTTGATGCACACAAAGTATTCAGAAAGAGGTATTCTATTCCTAGGCGCCCTCCCACACACTACAGAAAATGTGAGACTCGGTCTGCTCAGCAAAGAAGGAGCGACACACCTGGGTCTTATCTGCATACACAGTGCATTCTTACACTACTAATTTAACCAAAGCAGAAATGCATACACTACACAGAGATTTAGTAAACATCTACGGAAATCTTACACAGTTCATAATGCGAACATTAACAATTAACCCTGTGCACTGCTCAAGCCGCACAACCACAATTGGCTACAATGGGTATCAGCCCACAAACAGTGAATGCAGTTATGGCAAAGATTCCCATAAGTGGGGAGCAAATTCCATTCTGGATAGCACAACAAACTGGTCAGCTTGAAGCAGTTTTTCCCCATATGGGCCTGCAGGAGAAGCACAGAATACTGACTATTTGCTTGCCAATGGGAATGGCTCCCCCGGTGGAAGACTGCGCAACTTGAGGTACAGTCTTCACTGCCATTCACACCAGAACAGATGGTACCCTTTCACTGGCTGTCTTGCCTGAGGTGCTGAAACAGGTATAGAATGAGTACGGAGCAGCACCTGCCCTGGACTTGAGAATGAAACTGATGGGCAATTATTCTGCAGTATCAGCCATTATGTTAAGTAGCATAAAAAGGTAGGCAGCAGCATTGGCAATATACCAATGCCTGAAGGAGTTCACTCCTGCACAGCCAGAGCAGGAACTTGCCTAAAATTATTGAAGAAACCTATGCTACGCTAGGTAGAGATAATTAGGGAACCAGACCTGGGAAACCATAAGTTGAGTAACTCTGAAAAGGAGAACTCTAAGCAAGCACCCAATTCTTCAAAGAAGATATGAGACAATAAACAAAAAATAAAAACAAAACACAGTCACGGGGTGGGTCTCCTCAACAGGAAACAACTGAAAAGTAATACAGTTTTAGAAACTGTGATAACATTAGAAAGCCTGACAAGTATCAGGATACTGATACACATTCTTCTTGTTGCTTTCAGGAGTCATCCAATATACGTTTGGGGAGAAGTGGACGGTCAGAGCACAGATCGGCAGAGCAAGTGAAATGGATGAAGGAATCACAGATCTCATCAGACTACATCATTAAAAAAGAAGGCAAACCAAAGAATACTAAACCTCAATTAAAAAAGAAGAAGGTAACTGGGAATAAATACAGCATTCTCAGGCAGCTGAGGACTTGGCTACTGAAAGGGGAATAGGCAGGAACGATGCTGGACAGTGTGGCAGAAGTTATGATAGCTCGACTGAACCTGATGGATTATCTGGCAGCAGTACCGCTGAGTGAGCATATCACTGTGAAAAGACATGATACAAGGCTAAGTGCTCCCCATCGTCAATACAAATAACACTCCAATTGGAGGGGGACATACCCAGGAACATCAAGGCTCTGTTGTGGGAGAACCTGACATATGGTTACGACATTCTTTTGGCTGAAAGAGACTGGCCACCTGAGTTCATAATGGCCAAATGGAGAAACAGTAATTTTACCAGTTTTCTCTGACCTCGTTCCGGAATCAAATAAGCATTCTTACACCAAGGAGTGGGCATTAGCGCCAGCTTCTGCACTATTCCCGCAATCATGTTGGATGGGATGATGAGTCACCTCATCATGAGATCTCATTAAAATCAACTCTTCAACCCCAGAAAGAATACCCAATAAAACACGAAGCTCAAAAACAAGTTAGGGAAGTCCTAGAACAACATAAATACCAGAAAATTGCACCTCATCAATGAACAATTCTTTGTTTCCCGGATTGAAACCGGACACTTCATACCATCTAGTATTAGATTACAGACATTTAAGCACCTCTACTCTAACCATGCACAGCACAAAATGCACACAGTGCCTCACTAATGAGTAACATTGTGCGTAAAAAATACAAGACACTAGAGATATTAAATGGATGTTTCTGCTAAAATATAGCACCTAAACGCAGATATTTGACAGCATTGTCAGCACTAGGCTCACAGAGGCAATTTTGTTGTTTATCTCAAGTATATAAGAATAGCCCTGGGCTGTTTTCAGCCAGAGTGGCAGAGTTACTTCAAACTTTTGATGAGGAGGCATTGTCCTATGTAGATGATGTATACCTGACTGACAATGAATTAATGGAACACTTGGACAGAGTAGTCTGTATAATTCTAGGGTTTGCTCACCTGGGCTACAAAATGTAATTTTAGAAAATCCAAAATTGCCCATCTCAATGTCCTATTTTTAGGGTATGAGCTGAAAAGTAAAGGCAAAAGCCTGGAGAGCCATTTTTTTGTAAAATGTGCATTGCTTTAACCTCCAACGACTCTGAAAAGACTAAAATCATTTTGGGATTTTTAAATTTTGGCAGAACATATATTTTGGATTATACAGAATGAGCAAAGCCGTTTTATGATTTAATTAGACCTGATTTTTCAATAACACATTGGGCACAGGAACATACAAACATTTTGCATTCTGTACAAGCTGACATGATAGCTTCCAAATATTTACACACATATGTAAACATGACCAACCGGGTGATCCACATAGTTGCTGGACCAACCGGATATACATGCATCACATTCAACAAAGGTGATACAGTACTTATAGCTTACAAATCACATTTGTACACAAACACCGAAATGTGTTTTGCAGCTACTGAGAAAATTCTTACTGCAGTATAGACTGCTGTAATCAGAGAGAGAGAGCACTAGCTCCGCGAAAACGCATAATTGTGGTTACCCCAGTACCGACCTTAGAGGCTGTTACAAAAAGTGAGTGTTTTTGCATTATGAACGAGAATATCCTCTGCCGAATGAAATAATGCCTCTGGATCGATATGATCACATCATGTACACTGATGGGTCTGCTCATCCTGCTGTAGAGACAAGACACCAATATTCCACAGCATGCTCAATACTAAAGGGCACATGCATGATGGCAAGTTCCATCCTGAAAAAAAACACACACCAGTCCTTAGGGGACTTTACAGTGCAGCTGGCAGAGCTCAAAGTGCTGATACTGGCAATACAAAGTACAGAGCATGGGTTCCCCACTCTTATAATGTTATTTGTATTACTGTCTCCAGTCCTATAATGAATACCTTTACTATTGGGTTCAGAATGGATTTCAAGATTCAAAGGATTGCAAAATAAAGCACAAGATGCTTTGGGTGCTGAGAAAGAATATCAAGTTAAAAATATCAAATTGCACAAATATCGTGGTAAAAATATTGTGGGTTAAGAAAATCAACAGTAAAATCCTCGTGATCGAGAATATTGATTTTAGGTAAGTAATATCGATTCAAAAAATATCGAAGAGTTTAATATAATTTGTAAAAATATAGTTGGTAAAAATAACGATTTTTTTATTAATGGTATGTATTTTAGTATATATTTTAAATGTGTGTGATATTTGTTTTTTGTATAAGAATTGTTTGTATTTTTATTGTATGTGTTAAAATTTTAGTAGTTAATAATTATTTTTAATTGAATTTTGCATTTTTGGCTCTATAGCAGGCTGTAGGTTTATAGGGTATTAGGGTGAGAAGTAATTAAATTATCTAAATGTTATAAATTATTCATAATAGTTTTTTTTTTTTTAATAAGTAACTTTGTGTTTTTAGTTCCGTAGCGGGTAGTGGGTTCATACGGGAATAGGGTGGGAAGTAATTAATTTTTTATTGATGAATTATTAATTAGTTGTTAATTAATTTAAATAAATTAATTATTAATTACTGATGGTAATTGTCTAATTAATTTTAGGCTTGTATTGTGGTGTGAATAGGTGTAAATGGTGGGAAGGGTGGGGAGTAATTTATTTTTTATTGACAAATTATTAATTAATTATTTTAAATTAGTTAATTAGTAATTAGTTATGGTAATTGTGTAATTAATTTTAGGTGTGTGTTGTGGTATTTATAGGTATAAAGGGTGTGAAGTGTGGCAAGTTATTTATTTTTTATTGAAGAATTAAGAATAATTTTAAATTAATTAATTAGTCATTAATATTCGTAATTGTGTAATTATTTTAGGTGTGTGTTGTGGATATTATATTGTTAAAGAATGTGTACTCAATGAATGTTTATTATCGTTTTTTATCAATATTATATTTTAAATTCATTATAATTATGTTAATTATGTTCATAATTGTCAATACAAATGTTGGTGTGGTGTTATAGGGTAAAAAATAAAATAAATACATTTATGTTTTAAATAATTTGTTTGCTTGTGAATATTTATTACTTTTAAATAAATATTGTTTATAAATGTATTTATTATTTTTGTATATCATATTTGTAGGTTTTTATTATATGTAATGAACCTTTTGGTGCCGATTCCGATCCGTTAAAAAAATTTACCGTCCGACTCGTATCCGTATTTTTTTACGTACGAATCGTACAAGTACCGTACAAACTGCGAAGTACGATTCGTACGTGAAAAATACATACGAAATGCATCGGGAAAATGGTCCGAGAGGGAGCCGTAAATTTTCACGTCCGAATAGCGTCGGGAAAAGTGTCCGACAGAGAGCCGGACATTTTTACGTGCAAATCGTAAAACAGAAGTCCGAGCGCGCAAGTACGATCCGTACCGCCCGTCCGAATACACAACCACATGTAAAAGGCCCTGTACGGAGCGAACGCTGTAGACTACATGTACACGGGTAAACTTGTGCCCGAATACGAGTCGTACAGCCCCCCTCACCCCGCACATGTCAGCACCGTACCCCCGTATGTCAGCACCGTACCACCCCTCTGCACCGTACCCCAACACCGTAGCACAGCCCCGCACCTGTACGGGCCGCACCCCAGGCCCATCTCCCAGCCCCGCACCTGTATGCCCCGTACCCCAGGACCGTACCTCAGCCCCCCACCTGTACGCGCTGCACCCCAGGCCCGTCTCCCATCCCCGTACCTGTACGCACCGTACCCCAACACCGTACTCCAGCCCCGTAACTGTATGCACCGTACCCCAACATCGTAGCCCAGCCCCGTACCTGTACGCACCGTACCCCAACACCGTAGCCCAGCCCCGTACCTGTACGCACCGTACCCCAACATCGTAGCCAAGCCCCGTACCTGTACGCACCGTACCCCAACACCGTAGCCCAGCCCCGTACCTGTACGCACCATACCCCAACACCGTAGCACAGTCCGCACCTGTACGCGCTGCACACCAACACCGTAGCACAGCCCGCACCTGTACGCGCCGCACCCCAACACCGTAGCACAGCCCCGCACCTGTATGCACCATACCCCAACATCGTAGCATAGCCCGCACCTGTACGCGCCGCACCCCAAAACCGTAGCACAGCCCCGCACCTGTACACACCGTACCCCAACACTGTACCCCAGCACCCTCACCCAGCATCGCGTATGTACGGACCGTATCTACGCGAAAAAGACTTGTACAGAACCAGGACACTGTAAAACAGCACAAGGAGGGTCAATTCGACTCGCACAACACCACAAAACACGTCAACATGACAAAATACATCTCTATGACTGACCTGGCACATCCAAACAGGCAGACAGAGGACCAAATCACAACCACCTCTTATAACACACCCACCACAAATTCAAACACAGCCACACCCACAAATGGACCAATAAATAGGGCACACACACAGCCCATGAGCCATTGCAACAGACCCACTGCTCACAGACACCACAGACAAACAACTGCACCTTACTCACACCTTAACTACACCTTAACTTACACACCTTCACACAACCTCCTTCACAAACACCCCCTCTTCACCTTCACACACACACCGTCACATTCACACCCACACACCCACAACCATCCACACCCCCACCCCACACCATGCCCACTGACATGAATCCAAAGTTCACAACGGCGGAGCTGGAGCTCCTTGTCAACGAAGTCATCAGAGTCGAGCCACAGCTGTTTGGAACATTGGTCAGACAGACCAGCATAGCCCAAAAAATCAGTCTGTGGCAGAGGATCGTCGATAAGGTGAATGCTGTTGCGCCCATCCGAAGGACCAGGCATGAATGCCAAGCCAGGTGGTACGATCTGCGCAGGGCAGTCAAGAGGAAAATGAATGAAGAATACGCCCAGAGTAACATCACTGGAGGTGGGCTGCCCCGCAGACCCGTACTTTACCATCCCTGGGAGGAGAAGGTGAGGGCCACGCTTCCACCGGTGGGAGTACACGGAGTCGAAGGAGTCGCAGAGCCTGGTGAGTACACAAACAACTCACATAACAAGGGGGGAATGGCATCCACACCACAAATACACCAAATGCACGCAACTACCCCCAAGCCCTCACCGCACACAACCACACCCAAAAACCACGCTCATGCCACTAACGTCTCCATGCCGCATTCACAAATAAAGGCAATGCCATGTCCCAGGCCACACCAACCACAAACCCAAGACTGGATGTCCGGGATGCTGGGTGGGTGGGGCTCACACAACACATTGTGCAACTCAGAACCAGACACCAATGCCCACAGCCCATATGGCCTAGGTACATACCCATGCACCATGCCCAATGCACAGGGACTGGCAAAGTAATGACAAGGTAGCTGACACTTGGCCCTGCTGTAGGCAGCAGAAGGCCCTCCTGTGACCACTGTACACTCAAACAACAACTCCACTAGCTCACATACCCAGCACAGGATCTCACACACACTGTCATGCCAGCATGCACCATGAGGGGACAGACACATCACCTGGGAGACCCAATGACAAATCACACTACACACAACAGCAGGCCTGGTCACATACCCCCCTCACACAAGCACACACCCCCGGGGCAGGCAACATATTTACCCACTCTCACAATGGACATGTGACACAACAAGACCAATCCATAGCCAAATAAGCATCCCAGCCAAAAATCTACTGGCAAACACTCAGGAGCACATACCAATCTGTCCCCCGCAACATACCCATCCCCAAGTGTACATTGAGAGGAATGCTAGGCACATCCAACCACCTGGAGGAACTGTGACTACTTGAATATGTATGAAACATGGATGTGGCATGAAACAGCATTAACATTGTCTCTCTCTCACACACAGGGCAACGTCATCGACCTCCCCCCAACACTGGGGGGGAACAATCACAGTCCCAGGCTCAGCGTGAAGATGATCCCACCGGCAGCGACGACTCTCACCACTCCGTGGATGACCCCGACCAACCTGGCCCTTCTGGTGCCCAAGCCCCTGCAGCACCTGCGTCAGGTACATCTGTGCCAACCCCCACCCCCATTCCTGCCACATCCCAGGAGACACCAAGGAGCCCTGCTCGCACTGAACAACACAGCCAGTCTGACCAGGAGGGACAAGGTTCTCCGGGCACCCAGGAGGAGGCAGACGACCACGCTAATGCCATCCCTCAGGGGTCCCGTAGACCTGATGTGCCCACAACGGCAGGCCAGGCTCGTGTGGGCAGGGGTGGTGGGAGTGGAGGCAGGCCGAGGCGAGAACCTGACCAGCCAGCTGAGGGAACCGGTATGGCACACATGCGCCACATCCTGGACACATACCGGCGTGACACCAGGGGCATCAGCCAGGTTGTGTCGAGACTCACAGACATCAAGGGGACCCTCGACGAGATGAAGAACCTGCAGGCCGAGCAACATGCCAGTCAACAACAACACCAAGGACGAATGGAGGCAAGACTGGCTGAGCTCCTGGCGGTACAAACGGACATGAGCCGTTCAGTCCGTCGGAACGCTGACAACATGGGCAACCCTCTCTGTGCCACCAGGCAAAGACCACCACCAGCCACAGGGAGGGAGGAGGAGGAGGATTCGTCCGACGGAGCATCACAAGCATCATCAAGGCCTGCATCTGAGGGTCCCTGGAGGAAGGTGGGTCGTCCACAGAAAGGACCGTGAGAGTCAGCGGACCATCCACATCTCCCAGGTCACCTGGCCTGGCACCTGGCCCTCTGGTGCAACAGCACCACCTCACCCAATGACATTCTCTGCCACATGGACTTTCTGGTCACAGTCTGACCAATGATGACCAACACTGTGGTCTGGACTCTGATGACTCCAACTGACAAGGATGTCATCTCCCCCTGTGAACTTTGGATTCAATGCACCCGGTAGAGCACCTTACTTCATCCACCAGAAGACTTACCCCACCAAAAATAAATACTTTATTTTGTCATGAGATGTTGCTGTCATTTGGCATTATTCACCAACATATGTGTGTGTAAATGTCAAGCTATGCCTGAGTGTTGAACTAACTCCACACATCCATACCCTGGGATCGGAGTCTGGTACAGGACACACATGGGTCACAATGTATCATTCAATGCAGACATGGAGCACAATACTCACCTGTGATGGCCTCAAGCTGCTGAGGGGGTGCTAGGGAAACTGTGAGGACACACCTATTTGGAAGAGTAACATTAAGGCGTAGAGGTCATGCCTCATTTGGAGGTTCCCGGGGAGGGTGTCCCAGGTATGTGTTCCCAGGTGGGAGAAATATGTCCTGCATGCAGGAGTACGGTGGATCAGAAGAATGGTGGCCAGGTCAAGGTTGGATGCACGGAGATGGCACTACGGGGTCTCGGATGACAGTGGTACAAGGTTGGTTTTGGGTCAGGGTTGTGGCCTGCCTCCTGAGTGTGGGTGAGGAGTCTGAAGGTCATCCTGTAGCACACAGTGATCCATTGCAGCTATCTCTGCTGGACGGTGATGTGGCTGGGGCGCGGGATGTTGACGCTGAGGTGTGCAGATGCAGCCTGGATGTGGACAAGTGTCCCTGGATTTTGGATGTGGCTGCTCCGTAGAGGGCAGGGCAGTATTTGACACGATTGTTGTCGTGGACCTGGGGGATGGTCCGTCTTACCTTGGAGTGGATCTATCTGGGGATCATGTGCATAATGCTGAGGGTGTTGCAGTGTGAGGTACAGATGCTGGTGATTACCATGGCAAATTAGAGCAAGCAATCCATGAGGCACAACATCTTGTGTGCAAGGACACTGGGTGCCTGTGCGGGGCTTCTGTGGGTGGGGCGCAAGCAGTTGAGCCAGCTGTAAGGGGACAATCCTCAGATGTTGACCTCAGTCCTGTACAAGTCCAGCCTCAGGTGGCTGCTGTTCTGCCATTCATCTATGGATCCCATGCAATCTTGAATATTGGAACTGGAAATGTCTGTTGTCCTTGGTGAGGGTGAGGAGCGCCTGGCTGTCAATGGCATACGAGTTGATGATGAGGTCGTGTGCGCATGTGATGGTGGATAGGGGGGTCCTGGACACATTGTAGATTGACACGCTGAAAGATGATACCTGTGCCATGTGCCTCACGACGAAAGCATACTACATGCCGAAGCCTTGAGTCCCACTCCCATGGCCTTGCAGGGGTACAGATCCGGTGGGGATTAGAAGGGACATGACCTGGTGGGTGTGACAGGTCCTGGAAGGTGTGGCAGCACTGTGTATGCAGTCGGAGTTGCACACTCATCATGCAAAGGTGTTGTGTGTGCGCTCAGTGCATGCCTGAGAGCAGGCGGTAGATGTGTGGATGGACCTTGCTTGGAGGGTGGCTGCAACATCACACTGTAGTGTGATGTGGGTCATGCAAGGACCTGAGGGTCATGCAATGTGCACGTTGCATGTGCAGACGGTCCAGCCTTTGGTACCGCGTGGCCGCAACTGTGGCACAGACAAGCCGAAGACAGCCAAACGAATGTGTTGAGGGAGGAAGGGAGGAGCACCTTTGATGTGTGTGTGTTGCCAAATCTGGAAACTATGTGTGCCCTTGCTGCAGTGGCTGCAACAGCAGGCGGCATGTCCTGGGAATTATGCCACAATATCCACACAAAGACTAGGATGTCAGAAAGGACTACTGCAACAGGTGTATGTCAAGGAAGGAGTTACCGGTTTGCAATGGCACACCCAGAGACAAAGGAAGCACAATCACCAAAGATGACTGACACCGGATCATGAAACTGAAGGCCGAGCTGCGCACAGGAAACACACCCCAGAAGGTGTTGACGGCCCGTGGGGGGGACTAACATGCCAAAACACATACACAGCAATCGACATCATGCACAATAGAGAATCAAATACATGAAGAACAGCATGCAGGTTGCTAATCTACACATAGACTCATATGCACAATCCTTGACAACCATGCCAGAGATGCCGCATGCACAGTGGCAAGAGACCCGCATTGACAGAGATGAGGCACCTTGGAGGCTGAGGAACACCTTTATTACTCAGGCTCACACCTATGCAAAAGCATCAACATTAACAGACTCACAGCTCTATTGGATTAACATGTGGGACCTACACCGGACACCCCCTTTGCACCACAGATGCTGTAAATCCATTGTACTGGCACACAAGTGAAGGGGTTGAGCCAAACATCCCCTGCTGCACACGGAGAGGCTGCAATTCCCCATTGATCATCATATGGGGATGTCCCGCAATATGTCCACCCGTAGCCTCCCGTATGTTTCCGAGGGAAGTTGTACACACATTGATGCCTTCATCACAAACCACAATCCCATAACAGATGACTGTCACGAAGTGTGACTATCAATTCATGTGAGTCATGCCACATGTCATGTGCCCCATGGTGAGTCGACATGTATGCATAGTAACATAACCTGCACAGGAGCAGTGCCCACACATTACAAACAACTACCACACCCAAAAACCCTTGCTGCAATCCTTACCCAAAGGAGAATTTTCACCATGTCCGTACATGTAATGCTGATTCAGCACACGTTGCATTACTCATGAGGAATAGCAGGAGCACAACGATGCCACGAGCAGACAGCATGCGCAACTACCTGGGGATGAGAGACACACAAGAAGTCAGGAAAAACATAGTCATCCGCATGCATGGTCATGTACTCTACATGAATAAGGTTGACACCATGCCAGTTGTCAATTGAGTGTGTCAGCTAAAATGTGTGGAATGACATCAGCACTTGAGTGACACATCAGCACACACCTCAAAGTCACTTAGCATACAGTCAGCTGGACACACACATTGCAACACATGCCACACAAGGCTCAAAGCGTGCACACTCAGACCCAGGGACTCACCATTATGAGAAGAAGTTGCGTATGAGCTGACTCCGGATGTCCTCCTCCTCCTCCTCCTCCTCCTCCTCCTCACTTGCCTCGTGACCAAGGCCGTCATCCTCCACGGGTGGATGTTCCTGCTCATCGGGATCCAGGATGAGTGGCACAGCTTTCTCCACTGCCATGTTGTGAGGCATGCAGCACACAAGGAAGATTTTGCAGACCTTCACCGGTGCATATGGGAGGGACCCGCCGGTCTTGTGGAGGCACCGGAATCGGCTCTTCAGGAGGCCAAACGTCATCTCAATCACTCGCCTAGTCTGCCCATGGGCGTTGTTGTAACGGTGATCTGCAGCTGTTCTCGGGTTGCGGAGAGGCGTCACCAGCCATGGCAAGTTGGGATAGCCAGAGTCCCCTACATGGAAACATCATGTGAAGAAGTGGGTCAGGAGATGCCGTCACATACTAAGATACCACTGAATACTGGACAAACAGAGTCTACTCACCAACAAGACATGCTCGTTCGTTGTGCAGCTGCAGCATCATTTCGGGCACCCTGCTACGCCTCATGATGTAGGCATCGTGTGCTGACCCTGGAAAACGTGCACAGACATAGGAAATCACCATGTTAGCAAGACACACCACAAGGGCATTAATGGAGTGGTAATGTTTACGGCTACGGAAGGCTACCTCCTGTGCCTGTGGTGGTACCAAAGCCACATGTGTCCCATCAATGGACCCAATTACATGGAGCATCCCTCCCAGGGCATAGAACTCACCCTTGATACCTGTCAACTGCTCACGAGTTGGAAAATGGATGAATTCATCCAGGTGCTCCAACATGGCTTCTAAAACATCATGCAGGACACGGCTGAACATGGTCTAAGACATGCCACCCACATCAGCTATGCTCAATTGAAACGTACCGGTGGCAAAGAAATGTAGAGCTGACATCACCTTCATCTTGGGGGTCAGCGCAGTCGGATAACTGTGTTGCGGTTGGAGGTGTGGTGCCAGCCTATTTGTCAGGTCCACAATTAACCGTTGGGGGAATCTGTAGCGGCGTATGCAGTCACGTTCCCTCATGGCAGCCAAGTCTGGCATTGGTTGGGGGAGAGGCGGTGCCCTGCAGAAAATTGGAAGGAATAACGAAGATTGAGTACATTACTACACCAATGTCAATGAACTGAGCACATGTTCAACAGCTAATACACATATGCCACATACAGAGTCTGGTCTGTGCAATACATCCTGCACACGTATGCCAGCCAGGTGATACTCCTACCAAGAGCCAGATACAAACATGGATTTTCAAGGTCTACATGACATGCCATGAAAGTAGCTGTGGGCCAGTGTGAGTGAACAGCCAGACACATTACAGGAGTGACATACATCCACATATGTGCATTTGAAGGATGTCATCTCATACAGACAGCTGCCGGCAAGCTAGACGCACAGGTCACATGTAATGGAAAAAGGACAGACCACACACCTTGCCACGAAGGGGTACATGTCAAATATGATCACACAGACATTGAGACTACGCAAATATGTCCTAAGCTCGCAAGTCCCTGTTAGATGCATACAGACACACGTCACGTGTTATTCCACATGTGTCCTGGTGTGCATAATAGTGTGACATGGGCATCTACACACAGACACATGTTGGATGCAGCTACAGCAGATGCCGTTGACGGAACACCAACAGCAAGATCATGGGAACACATGACACACACATGACATAGTCGCATCGTGGCACGCTGGTAGTGAGATGTCAGGTGTCATCATCCGTGTACCTGGCATCAGGGGACAGTTGCGGGTTTTGGGGACTGTGCCATGCCAGTGATGCAGTGCTTGACAAGTTTGAAATACATGCACAAATGTAAAAGGTGTGAAGGGGAAGTGCGCCACATGGTGCCCCATCACACATGACATGTGTACACAGGTCAGCACACAACTATTGGGTTAAAACATGAGGAGACATGTGCCAGCTCACTGCCTGACACACCTAGGCCCTACACATGATGCACTGCACTGACAATGACTTGATGTCCATCCTTGTGCGAGTCATACACCTCCATTCCTTTCCTGTGCGCCTCCTATCACCAGTGTAAGCTGTGAAACGCATCGTACACACGCTCTGAGGGCGTGTGTACGGTCGTATCACAATATGGGGTTTGGGTAGGAGAACGCGTGTGTGCAAGGACCGTACACACGTACGTGTACACACTGGTCCTATCCCCATGGTAGTGTTGGCGTAGGCGTACGCCATAGAGATACGGCTCGTACCCGCGTATGTACGGCCTGTATCTCTATGGCGTATGCCTACGGCAACACTACCATAGTGCTACGGGCCCTACACACGTGGGTACGGCCCGTAGCACTAGGGTAGTGTTGGCGTAGGCGTACGCCATAGATATACGGGCCGTACCCACGCATGTACGGCCCGTAGCACTATGGCGTATGCCTACGCCAACACTACCCTAGTGCTACGGGCCGTACCCGCGTGTGTAGGGCCCGTAGCACTATGGTAGTGTTGGCGTACGCATATGCCATAGTGCTACGGGCCCTACACACGCGTGTACAGCCCGTATCACAATGGCGTACGCCTACGGCAACACTACCAGAGTGATACGGGCCCTACACACGCGTGTACGGACCATATCACTGGAGTAGTGGTGCCCTAGGGGTACGTGTGGAACGCACCGTACCTGTGTGTGGATAGTGAAATTACATAGGGGACACATGAGGGACAGGTATAAGGGCCTGAATGCATGCTGGTTGTCATGGAGACCGAGTTTCCAGTTCAAAACTTTTCATCAGGTGGCCAGTCGGTTGGAGACAATATACTATGTTGCAAAGTGGTTGTTGACTTGACCTCATGCTCAAATTTTGAACCATGCAAAGGCCCTCACTGGGGTAGGTTTAAAGGGATTGGTGGAAACGTAGGATGCAAATGAGATTGACCAATCTCTCTGTACTCCTGTAAATGAAACAGCCCAGCAAGGGAGATATAAAGCAGCCAGGACCCATGAGAGAGCACTTTCCTGCACAACCTTTCATTCCACACCACTGCTGCTGCTTGTGATTCCTCTGGCACCATGTCCAAGTCTGTGGAGAGGGCCCAGCCTTTCACCCAAGAGGAGAATGAGGCATTGCTGGATGTCATCCTCCCACAGTACCCCTGCCTGTATGGGAGACCAGGGGAGCAGGTGAGTGCTGACTCCACTAGCTGTGACTGTGCCCCTTTTTTGTGTCTGTCACTTCTGGCATTGTGTCCAGGTGTGACAGACATGCAATGTTGTTTATGGTGGGTCCCAGGGGGGGAATACCTTATGTCTCCCATGCGGAGCCTGATGTGGTTCACATCTGCACTCCTCACTTGCATTGTGCTTACTGTGACAATCACTGCATGGTGCATGCCACATTCAGCCTGGCTAATCCTCTTGGGAATGTTGTTTCTGTAGTCCTGATGTGATTCTGTGGTCCCCCCAGTGTGGCAGGTGACTGTACCCACAGATGTGTGTGAGTTGAGTGTACCTGTGGTGATAGTGTCCAAATGATGTGTACGGCCCCTGGACATTGGTGTGTGTGTAAGTCCCCTGTCATGTGGGTGAGTGTCTATGTGGAGTGTTGCACCCCAGCTGCATGGAGGATGCATATGCCCTACCCATCTGATGTGAGCAGGGAGCCGTGCTGTGTGTCTGACGTGCTGAGCTAGCCCCACACCTGTGACTCCCCCAGTCAAGTGGCACATGTGCAGAGTGATGTTTGTACCCGCAGTTGCCAATGGCAGGTGATTGTCCTGTGCCTGTGTGTGTCTGTGTACTCCGCTGAGGTTGCGTCAGTGGCCTGGGGCATGTGACTGCTTTGAGGTGCTGTCCATAATCCTGGTGTTGCTTGTGATGCACAGTGTGAGCCATGATCATTGATTCTGTCGCACCCCTCATGCCACCTGTGTACTTTAAATGCCACGTAGTGCATTTGGCCTTCCCCAGAGGATAATGTCCCTATGACAAAGGTGCAATGAGTTGGCTGCATACTATGCCTTGTTCAAACAAGCCCAATTGTTCTAATGTGTGTCTCTGTGACATGGAGCAGGTGTATTGATGTTGTCTCACTTTGTCATCCTCACAGGAAGCCGCCTACGCCAAGGGGGAGATTTGGAAGCGGGCCGTCAGGGCCGTGAGGTCGGTGAAGGGTCGCAGTCGGCGCCTGGCCCAGGTGAGGAAACGCTGGCAGGATATCCGGTGCTGGACCAGGAGGATCGGCTGGGTCCTGCTGGGGGACTCACCTCCACGCAAACACGGCGGGCGCCGGCGCCTGACCCACCAAATGAAGCGTGTCCTGGCGGTGGTCTTCCCTGACATGGATAGGCGGTTACAGGAGAAGCAGCAGCAGGAAGGGGGTAGGTACATGTGTGTTTGTGTGTGTCACCAGCTTTTAGAAGTGCTCAGTCGCCTGGATACACTGCCAGGGTTTATATGTGCAGTGCATATCCTGTTCCCCAAAGTCAACCGGTCCTGTTCTTCCTCCCTTCCCCTCCTTGACATGTGTTCCCTGGTCTGTGTGTAGTCACTCTTGCACAAGGTAATCTAGGCTGGCAGTTAATCCAAGTGCCCAATGCTTGCAGCATCATGTGTGGGGGTGGTCTGTGACATGTGTTGGGACCTTGCCTGTGCCCTGTCCAGTTCAGTCATTTGGGGGTCCATGATTGTTGGCACTGATACAGAGTCTCTACATAGGAGTGTGAGGCTTAAAATGAACTGCCTTGCAGCATGCATGACCGATGTTGTGGCATCAGACATGATGTGCATGAGGAGGAGATATGCATAGTGCGGGGACGGTTGCTCCTGTTACAGTCAGATCTATCCAGGACCATGGAGCAGTGTGGCCACTACAGTCCCCTGAGACACCTTTTCCTAGGAATCATGTGTGTCATCCAACACTGTGGACATTCTCAGTGTCTTCAGCATAGGTTGGCCTCTGTGGCATTGTACCCTGGCCTCATTTGTATTTACGTAAAGTGTGCTACATGTGTACACTGTACAGGGTGACCCAATGTGGCTTGTGTCTGTGTGTCTGTGTACAACTATCTGATGATGGTTGTTTGTCAATAATATGTGTGGTCAGCCCCACGAGGGGTAGTTAGAGTGCAATTAGGATTTAATAGAGGCCATTTTTGTGATCCCTGATTCAGAGGTGTAAGTCCTTCCTCTGTCTCAATCACATTGTCTCAGGTAGGGGGCGGTTTGTGCGGGCAAGGCCTACATGTCCAAAGCTTATGTCTCCTTGCCAGGTCTGGCCTGTGTGTGATGATAGTCGGAACAGACACTCAACAAGTATTGACCCAGTCATGTTGTGCAGGGTTTAATGTTTGTGCTTTGCAGCATGTGTCAAAAGTTAAAAGACATGGTTCCTGCTCATCCATTTTTGGCAACGGTGTGTGGTCCAGATGCTGTGCTCGACTGTCCACAGACACTAGCTTCTCTGTATAATTCGATATCAAGTTCTTTGCTGTTGTGTCATGCTCTCCATTGTTTCAAAGTGGCATGGTGGGTCAACCAACTGTGTAGTGCAGGGCCTACATATGTGCGTAGTATTGTAGATGTTACTCATGATGCTTTTCATGCTATGCACTGTGACCTATGTAGTTTGGACACATGTGTCATATGTATACAGGTGTCTGATTATTTCCTGTCTCTTCACCTTGCCCACAGCATCGTCGGGGGACACCGAGGGAGACACCGGCATGGAAGTGGAGGAGAGATCCAGCACCGGTGCCACAGTGCTGGGGAGTCTGGCGCAGCAAGTGGCATGGAAGGCGAGGGGAGTCAGGCGGAGGACCTGTCCAGTCCCAACACCGACTATGACGCTGACGGGTCCGAGGCTGAGCTCCCAGAGGGGGCGGAGGCTGCTCCCACAGCTGAAAGCAGCAGTATATCTCTCGCCGCCCCCTCCATTCCCATCACCGCCCTCCCACTTGCTCGGGTTCCTTCTGTCCGTGCTAGGCGACCACATGTCTCCTTTGTGCCAGGCACCGCACCCCCTGCCCCTGTCTCCCCTGCTGCCGCCAATGCCGAGTCTGTGGACATCCTGCGGCAGTTGCAGGTTGGTCAGACATCGCTGCTTAATGTCCTCCATGGCCACACCAGACTGCTGACACAGATGGTGTCGTACATGGAGGGCATGTCAGCAGCGATGTCTGACCAACGGATGTTGCTGAGGTTCATGGACTCGTCACTGACGGCAGCAGTGGGTCTCCTGCAGCGCTCCGTCCCCCCTACCCCTGCACCATCCACTCTTCCCACTGCCATGCCTGTTCCAAGCACACCCAGACATCCCCATGCACGCACCCCACCAGACACAGGCAGCACACCAACAGGGAAGGCCAAGCGCACACCTCCAGTCACGCACGCACAGGGGGAAGTAGGCACACCCACTGGGTCGGGGGGCAAACAGCAGCCACGCAGCCACAGTGGGAGTCCACAGTCCTCACGACCCACTTCCTCCAAAACCACTCCCCTTAGCTCCCCTGCCCAACAGTCGGACAAAGAGTCCTTCATGGCCAGTCTGTCCCTCAGCCCCAGTGTGACACCACCCCGCAAGCGGTCGAGGAAGTCCCCAGGAAGGGGAGTTGAGTCCCCCCCCTGTCCACACCCTCCCCCAGTAGCGCTGCAACCCATCCCTCCGACCCCCCCACTCCTTGGGGCCTGTGGTTCCTTCGGGTGCAGGGGAGACGCTGGGAGTTGCAACCGTGTGCAGCGCCATCCTAACCACCACCTTTGGCGCTGCCCCACCCCCTGTGGTGGAGTCGTCCGTCCCTGCACCCACAACACCTACCCTTGCCCCTCCTGTCCCTGCAGTGCCTGGTCCTTCGCCCCCACATGATGCCCCCCCGTGGATGGAAAGGAACTCTGAACTGTGCAGGCAAGCTAGGGGAGACGCGTCCCAATGTGTCCCCCCCCTCGGAATTCGCATATGGACTGGCCTATGGGCCTTGTATATAGTGTACATTTCAAATCCAATCTTTTTTTATGCTGAATAAAGAATTTTGTTTTTTATTTGCACACAAATGCTTTTCTGGTATTGCTGTTGGTGCTGCTGCTCCCTGAGTTGGGGTGGTGATAATGTGTTAGGTGTCTGGGAAATGTTGTAGTGGTCTCTGCAAATAATCTTTGGTCATGTAAGCTCTTACTGTATGGTGACATTGTCCCAAGGAGGGTTCCTTCCTCTGTGGCACCTGACTTCTTCCCTGCAGGGTGTTTCCCAATTGTTGTGCTGACCTGTGTCTACATTTCCTTGCTGTGTGAGGGATCCCTTCAACTTTGCCCATGCCTGCTCAGCAATGTCTCCGCCTGCATCGTCTGTGCCATCCTTGGTAGTCACTGAACTTGTGTATGGAGTATGTTGCCATGGCTTAATGTGGACATGGTCCCTTTTCCGCACTATGCATGTGTGTACTCCCAGCCTAGCACACATGTGTTACTTGTTCTGCAGGGTATTTGGGCACCTGACTGACAATTGTGGGCATTGTATCTGTGGGTACTCCACCCTTTTCCCTCCATGGGAGGCAACAACTTGTTGGCAGCCCCAGCACCTTTACATTCCTATCAGTCCTGGAATGTGGGTGACCGTGTGTGTTCCCTTAGGCTCTCTTAGTTGAGTGGGGTTTAACATGAGGATACAGTCTTGTTGCATGATCTCAGTGTGTGTATTGTGCTGCCACCGCCAGGGGTGGGTATGCATGTGTAATTTGTCATCACACCCACATGTGGTGTGTCATGCAGTGGGGGAAGGACATCTATCCTCATGGGAGTGGGACACTGCTGTCAGTGATGTGTTGTCATGGCACTATCAACATAGTCGCACATTGTGGATGCCTTCATGCACCCATGGAGTTTTGCTAATGGGAGGATGATGTACACACCCCCATGTCTCTGTCCACTGTTGGGAGGCCTCTGCACCCACCACTCATTTGTCTGGGCACTGCTGGGAGTCCTCTGCACCCACCCCTCATATGTCTGGGCACTGCTGGGAGTGATAGGCACCCACCCCTCATATGTCTGGGCACTGCTGGGGGTCCTCTGCACCCACCCCTTATATGTCTGGGCACTGCTGGGAGTGATAGGCACCCACCCCTTATATGTCTGGGCACTGCTGGGAGTCCTCTGCACCCACCCTTCATATGTCTGGCCACTGCTGGGAGTCCTCTGCACCCACCCCTCATATGTCTGGGCACTGCTGGGAGTCCTCTGCACCCACCCCTCATATGTCTGGGCACTGCAGGGGGTCCTCTGCACCCACCCCTCATATGTCTGGGCACTGCTGGGAGTGATAGGCACCCACCCCTCATATGTCTGGGCACTGCTGGGATTGATAGGCACCCACCCCTCATATGCCTGGGCACTGCTGGGGGTCCTCTGCACCCACCCCTCATATGTCTGGGCACTGCTGGGAGTGATAGGCACCCACCCCTCATATGTCTGGGCACTGCTGGGGGTCCTCTGCACCCATCCCTCATATGTCTGGGCGCTGCGGAGAGTGATAGGCACTCACCCCTCATATGTCTGGGCACTGCTGGGAGTCCTCTGCACCCACCCCTCATATGTCTGGGCACTGCTGGGAGTGATAGGCACCCACCCCTATGTCTCTGTCCACTGATGTGGAACGTAGCACGACACCCACCCACCCGCCCACACGCTCGTCAGGCCTGGGTATGGGCCGTACCCCAAATGTTGGGGTGCCGTAGGGGTACGGCCCGTACCCAGGCCTTCAGAGCATGGGTACGGGTCGTACCACGCCAACCCCTATGTCACCCCAACATTGGGGGTACGACCCGTACCCAGGCCTTAAGAGCGTGGGTACGGGTCGTACCAAGCCTACCCCTACGTCACCCCAACAATGGTGGTACGGCCCGTACCCACGCTCTTCAGGCCTGGGTACGGGCCGTACCCCCAATGTTGGGGTGACGTAGGGGTACGGCCCACACCCAGGCCTACAGAACGTGGGTACGGGCCGTACCACCATTGTTGGGGTGACGTAGGGATACGGCCCGTACCCAGGCCTTAAGAGCGTGGGTACGGATTGTACCACGCCTACCCCTACGTCACCCCAACAATGGTGGTACGGCCCAACCCCATGCTCTTCAGGCCTGGGTACAGGCCGTACCCCCAATGTTGGGGTGACGTAGGGGTACGGCCCGTACCCAGGCCTTAAGAGCGTGGGTATGGGCCGTACCACGCCTACCCCTACGTCACCCCAACAATGGTGGTACGACCCGTACCCACGCTCTTCAGGCCTGGGTACGGGCCGTACCACCATTCTTGGGGTGACGTAGGGGTACGCGTGGTGCGACCCGTACCCACGCTCTTCAGGCCTGGGTACAGGCCGTACCACCATTGTTGGGGTGACGTAGGAGTAGGCATGGTACGACCCGTACCCACGCTCTTAAGGCCTGGGTATGGGCCGTACCCCCAATGTTGGGGTGACGTAGGGGTAGGCGTGGTACGACCCGTACCCACGCTCTTAAGGCGTGGGTACGGTGCGTACCACAATTGTTGTGGTGACGGGACGCGTCCACGTCCACTTCCGTTGTGGCGGGACGCAGGCCTTGGTGGACACACCCCCCCCCCGGAGTGACGAGTCTCTGGAGGTACGGTATGTACAGGGCATGTATACATTTTGCCTCGGGTGGGGGTTATGTTTCCTGCCCCTGCCCCCCACCTTTGCCCCTGGATGTTGTTCTGACCTTCTGCGGCGTCTGCGTCAGTTCCTGTGCACCAGGTTGTAGGCTATGAGGGCCGGAATGACACTTAGGATGGGGTCCATGGCTGTCCGTCGCGTACAGGTGCTCCTTCCTCGCGTCCTTCTCAATTTCCCGGCAGTTTTTGGCTCCCGTTAAAAATGCTACGTGCGGAGTGACGTAGGCACGAATCGTACTTGCTGGTTCGTAAAATGCTGCCTGACTCCGTCCGGACGTCACGTACGCGGTGTCCCGGATCGGAATTGTGGGTATATTTTAGCCGGTCGGTGTCCTGTACGATTCGTACGGAAATGGAATTTCTGTACGAATCATACTTGCGGGTTTTATTAGGTGGTTTTCCCGGGTACGAGTCGGATGGAGAAAACGCTCCGTACGATGGGTTTTACAGGATCGGAATCGGCACCTATATGTATTCTTTTTATATATTTAATATATTTAATTGTATATTTTAAAAATATTGTTTACTTATTTTTAAGATTTTTGTTTGTTATTTTTTAAATGTTATTAGTAATTTTGGTTTTTCTGCTATCCAATAATTTTCTTACTGTTGCACTCACTGGAGTGAGAATAGTAATTTTTACCCCTCCGCTATCCTAAATTTTCCCTACTGTAGCACTCATTTGAGTGGGAATAGTAATTTGTACCCCTCTGCTATGCAATACTTTCCCTACTGTTGCACTCACTGGAGTGGAAATAGTAATTTTTACCCTTCCGCTATCCTGCACTTTCCCTACTGTTGCACTCACTGGAGTGGGAATAGTACTTGTTACCCCTCCACTATCCAGCACTTTCCCTACTGTTGCACTCACTGGAGTGGGAAAAGTTATTTTTACCCCTCTACTATCCAATATTTTCCCTACTGTTGCAATCACTAGAGTTGGAAAAGTACATTTAACTCTTCTACTATCCAACATTTACCCTACTTTTGCACTCACTGGAGTGAGAATAGTCATTTTTACCCCTCCGCTATCCTAAATTTTCCCTACTGTAACACTCATTTGAGTGGGAATAGTAATTTGTACCCCTCTGCTATGCAATACTTTCCCTACTGTTGCACTCACTGGAGTGGAAATAGTAATTTTTACCCTTCCGCTATCCTGCACTTTCCCTACTGTTGCACTCACTGGAGTGGGAATAGTAATTGTTACCCCTCCACTATCCAATTCTTTCCCTACTGTTGCACTCACGGGAGTGGGAAAAGTAATTTTTACCCCTCTACTATCCAATATTTTCCCTACTGTTGCAATCACTAGAGTTGGAATAGTACATTTAACTCTTCTACTATCCAACATTTACCCTACTTTTGCACTCACTGGAGTGAGAATAGTAATTTTTACCCCTCCGCTATCCTAAATTTTCCCTACTGTAGCACTCATTTGAGTGGGAATAGTAATTTGTACCCCTCTGCTATGCAATACTTTCCCTACTGTTGCACTCACTGGAGTGGAAATAGTAATTTTTACTCTTCCGCTATCCTGCACTTTCCCTACTGTTGCACTCACTGGAGTGGGAATAGTAATTGTTACCCCT
Organism: Triturus cristatus; assembly: GCF_964204655.1. Taxonomy (NCBI): domain Eukaryota; kingdom Metazoa; phylum Chordata; class Amphibia; order Caudata; family Salamandridae; genus Triturus; species Triturus cristatus. The sequence continues at coordinate 855,665,746 of NC_140589.1, forward strand.
CCACTATCCAATTCTTTCCCTACTGTTGCACTCACTGGAGTGGGAAAGTAATTTTTACCCCTCTCTATCCAATATTTTCCCTACAGTTGCAATCACTAGAGTTGGAATAGTAAATTTAACTCTTCTACTATCCAACATTTACCCTACTTTTGCACTCAATGGAGTGGGAATAGTAAATGTTACCCCTCCGCTATCTAACACTTTTCCTACTGTTGCACTTAGTGCAGTTAGAGTAGTAAATGTATTTTTTTTGCTATCTATCATTTTACCTACTGTTGTATTTATTGTGTTGCGAAATGTACGTTTTAATTTTGTTTTAATAGTTTAAAGTTTTAATTAACTATTGAATGTTTAATTTAAAATCATTGATATATGTATATATTTTATATTTATATAATTCAAAAGCTTAGAAATCAAATCAAGATAATAGTCAATTCATTATTTTAAAGTAAATATATGTATATGTATTAATATATTTGTGTGTTTATATTTTTTTAAATTAAGTTGAATTTTTATATTTAGTTAAAATGTATATTAAATTTAATATATTTTGCTAAAGATAATATTAATATTTAATATCTTTAATATATAATATTTTATTTTAATTATACTTTAAAATTTATATTTTTTACATCTATATTTCTAACTTCAATATTTTTGATTCAATATTTTTGTACTTACCTGTTTAAGTATAGGGAGTTGATATTTTTACTATGTATATATTTTTCTCAATATTTTTACTATCAAAGTTTTTACCATCGATATTCTATTAGTGAACTGATGCTTTGGAAACAGGTGGCAAAGCTGGAAGAATGCTTGCCACAGGCTCATGTTATGCACACATTGAGTCATCAAAGTATTGACATTTACATTGTAGGGAATTACATAGCTAATGAAGTCACTAAGGTAACAGTTCGCACTTCTACTGTTGCTGCAACCACTCGTTCTAGTATGAAATTACACAAGGACATCATGGTGGCTGTCAATGCTGCTCGCAATGACACACACCTGCCGAGAGGCTTTCCACTAAAGTAATCCTACAAGTTTGATGCACAAAACATACCATATGCTCAGATTCCAGGAGTGGGGGATAGAGTTATACCAAACACTGATCGCAGATTGGGGTTAATACTAGCTACACATGAGGGTCTGGGTTCAGCACATACAGGGATTACTGCTATAGTTTCATTACTGAAGCAGCAGAATTGGGGGCCGAGTCTTACTAAACAGACCAAGGACATTGTCCTCAAATGTGACATGTTTCAGCAGATAGAGGGCTCCACCATAGTACGTCCACCACAGGCACCTCTTTTAATCTCAAACAAGCCTTTGGCTTGTGTCTATTTGGATCACTCCGGTCCCTTACAATCTAATGGGGCTTACAAGTACATCTTGGTGTCAGTACATATTTATGCTCCAGATTCCTATGGGTATGGCCACAGTGGTCAGCTGACACTCGAACTGTTATCAAGGATTTGCGAGTCTTTATCAGGACATAATCAATTGGCACACTACATTTTGACCAGGGTCCAGCGTTTAGCTCTTGGACTTACAAAGAAGCAATGAGAAGTGTGGATGTGACCTTGCAGTACTCCTCCTATCATCCAGAGGGATATTTGGTTATTGAGAGGAAAAACCGGGACTTAAAGCAATCCTTAACAGCAAGGGTACAAGGTTCAGGTCGCAGCTTGGTCCATCACCTATATGGAGTACAGAAGCCACTCAATAACATACCAAGAAAATCACACGGTGGTCATACTCCATTAGAAATCTTGTTTGGGGTAAGAATGTGGGTCCCAGACCTCGACAGCGTCAGCACAATGGCGGCATACTCACAGTTTGACATCAATTAACTTTTGGCTGTTTTACAGGAGCTAAATCAATTCTGGAAAACACAAAGCAATGTCCAAGTAAAACGCACTGCCACTTGTGAAGTGAAGGTTGCAGCGGCAAAACCGGGCTGGGTCCTGAAGATTAGGGATCTGGTCAGAGAGAAAAATGTGGACAAGAAAGAATTTGGGCCATCTCACAGAGTGCCAGTACTTGTCCTGGCAGTCGAAGTTACCAGAACTGTTCTTCTTCCGCACCTTGCTGATTGCAGAGACAAAAGATTTTTCTCAATAGATCTGATCAAACCATACTATGTTGCTGATTCTCAACAGTAGGCCACGTGGTTTCCTGGGTAGCTACCACCCTCCTTTTGCTACTGTTCAGGAAGTTCTGATGGAAACTTTAATAACTAAAGAAGATTCCTCTTTCCAACAAGAAAGAGTGAACAAAATGAAGTGTTTCTCCTTCCTGTTGAAACAACTGCTACTGTACAGGCAACTAGTGCAGAAATACAAATTTCAATGAGAAAAACTGACATCTACGTGAATATGCCACAGAGTGAGTCATCTCCCAGTTCTTCAAAACCTGGTGAGCTGCCAAAAATAGACCGAACGGCGTCAGGCTACTTTGTGAACTATGATTTTCTCATCAGATTCAAGTGAACCTGAGATACCATTGACGCCGCCTCTATCTTTCAAGCTACAAGTGCGCGTTCTCTATCTTTGGCTAAAAAAGACATACTTTGTTACTCCTTGGTAAGGGTGGGCGCAGTGCTCCGCTCCGCCCGCGGAGTGTGCGTAGTGGTGCCTACTTCGCGCTTCGCAAAGTAGGCGTAGCAGGCAGACTACGCACATGCCACGGCGGAGCAGAGTTGCCCACAACCCACCTCCCTCCCGCCCTCATTTTAAAATTACTTAGAACCTTCCAAATAAAGAAAGTTACTTACCTGAGCTGCCGCGTCCCGGAGCTCCATCTTCCTGCTTCCTGGCTAGCTTCTTCCTCACGAATGCGCATGCGCGGGCGCCCGGGCATGCGCATTTCTCCCATTTATACATATTGCACACACGAGTAGGCGCCATCGCATACCGCACAAACTCAAACCCATTATCTGCATCCATGAATTTTTAAACATTTAGTACTATATAGCACATAGAAACCTGTAGTGCGGATCACTCATACAACATCGACTCTCATAACATCAAAATACAGAATTATCAAGTCAACAATACCGTAAACAAAAATATCGACACACAATACACAAAATAAAAATAACACTAATATCGCCAAAAAAATATTGCTTAAAGAAATCTCAATGACAAAATATCGACGACAAAAATAATAACATTAAAATAAAATGAAACACATCAGAAATATCGATACAAACAATATCGACAATACAAACATTGATAAAATACATTTTACCTATATAGAAAATAAAATTTAAACCTGATAAAATACTGTTTACGATAATAAAATAAAATAACACATACCTATTAATGTATATAAACAATACAATTAATAACTAATTAACAACATTAATGTAAACAAATGAATTAAATTTACAAAAACAAATTAATAAAAAAACAATATTATATGGCAAATAAATTAAAAGTAACGAGCAAAAACAGACATAATTGTATATAATAAAGAAAAAATATATAAAATATTTATCTAAATATAAAATTAAATAACAACAATAAACAAAATAAAAACAAACAATAAATATACATAATAAACATTTGGGTGCCGATTCCGATCCGTTAAAAAAATTACCGTCCGACTCGCATCCGTATTTTTTTACGTACGAATCGTACAAGTCCCGTACAAACGGCGAAGTACGATTCGTATGTGAAAAATCCATACGAATGACTTCGGGAAAAGTCTACGAGACGTCCCCGGACAGTTTTACATACAAATTGTAAAACTGAAGGCAGAGCGCGCAAGTACGATCCGTACCGGCCGTCCGAAAACACAAGCGCATGAAAAAGGCTCCGTACGGATCGAACGCCGTACCACTCTTATCCAGGTAAACTTGTGCCCGGGATACGAGTCGTACAGCCCCCCCTCACCCCCATATGTCTGCATCGTACCTCCCCATGTCCGCACTGTACCCCAGCCCCGTACGTGTACGCACCGTACCCCACCACTGTACCCCAGCCCCGTACTTGTACGCACCGTACCCAGCACCGTACCCCAACACCGTACCCCAGCCCCGTACTTGGATGCACCGTACCCCACCACCGTAGCCCACCACCGTACCCGAGCCCCGTACATGTACGCACCGTACCCCACCACCCTACCCCAGCCCCTTACTTGTACACACCGTACCCCACCACCGAACCCCAGCCCCTTACTTGTATGCACCGTACCTCACCACCGTCCCCCAGCCCCTTACTTGTACGCACCGTACCCCACCACCGTACCCCAGCCCCGTACTTGGACGCATCGTACCCCAGCGCCGTACCCCATGCCCCTACTTGGACGCACCGTACCCCACCACCGTACCACAGCCCCTTACTTGTACGCACCATACCCCACCACCGTACCCCAGCCCCGTACTTGGACGCACCGTACCCCAGCGCCATACCCCATGCCCCTACTTGGAAGCACCATACCCCAGCGCCCTACCCCAGCACCGTAACCCAACACCGTCCCCCAGCCCCTTACTTGTACGCACCGTACCCCACCACCGTACCCCAGCCCCGTACTTGGACGCACTGTACCCCACCACCATACCCCAGCATGTATGAACCGTACAACAACATTGCATATGTGAGCACTGTACAACAACATTGCATATGTATGCACCTTACATACATTAAAACGACTCGTACAGAACCAGGACACTGCAAAACAGCAAAAGGAGGGTCAATTCGAATCGCACAACCCCACAAAACATGTCTACAGTACAAAAAACATCTAAAAGACTGACCTGGCACATCCAAACAGGCAAACAGAGGCCCAAACTCACAAACACCTCTTATAACACACCCACCAAAATTTCAAACCCAGCCACACCCACAAATGGACCAATAAAAAGGGCCCACACTCACAAACCATGAGCCTTTGCAACAGACCCACTGCTGACAGACACCACACACAAACAACTGCACCCATACACCTTAACTTACACACCATCACACAACCTCCTTCACACATACCCCCTCTACACATTCACACACACACCTACACCTTCACACCTACACACCCACAACCATCCACACCCACACCCCACATCATGCCCACAGACAAGAATCCAAAGTTCACAAGGGAGGAGCTGGACATCCTTGTCAACGAAGTCATCAGAGTCGAGTCACAGCTCTTTGGAACATTGGTCAGACAGACCAGCATAGTGGCAGAGGATCGTCGATCAGGGGAATGCTATTGCGCCCATCAGAAGGACCAGGAATGAATGCCAAGCCAGGTGGTACGATCTGCGGAGGGCAGGCAAGCGCAAAATGAACGAGGACTACGCCCAGAGTAACATCACAGGAGGTGGGCTGCCCCGCAGACCTGTACAATACCATCCCTGGGAGTAGAAGGTGATGGCCCTGCTTCCGCCGGTGGGAGTACACGGAGTCGAAGGAGTTGCCGAGCCTGGTGAGTACACAAACAACTTATGTAACATGGGGTAATGGCATCCACACCCCAACTACAACAAATGCACTCACCTACCCCCAAGCCCTCAACGGACACAACCACACTCAAAAACAACGCTCATGCCACCAACATGTGTATGCCCCATTCACAAAGCAAGGCCATGCTATGTTCCAGGCTACACAAACCACAAACCCAAGACAGGATGTCCGGGATGCTGGGAGGGTGGGGATCACTAAACATATTGTACAACTCAGAAACAGACACCATTGCCCTCAGCCCATATGGCCCAGGTACATACCCATGCACCATGCGCAATGCACAGGGACTGGCAAAGTACTGACAAGGTAGCTGGCACTTGGCCCTGCTGTAGGCAGCACAAGGCCCTCCTGTGACAACTGCAAAATCTAACACAAACACAACCAGCTCAGATATCTAGGACAGGAACTCACACTCATTGACATCGCAGCATGCTCCATGGGGGGACAGATACATCACCTGGGAGACCCACTGCCAAATCACACTACACCCACCAGCAGGCACCGTCAATCAATCAACAATCGATCAGGGTACTTGTAAGGCGCGCTACTTACCTGTGAGGGTCTCAAGGTGCTGAGGGGGGGGGGATCCACTACTGCTTGAAGAGCCAGGTCTTGAGGAGTCATCTGAAGGCAAGTAGGTCTTGGGTCAGTCGTAGGTGGGTTGGGAGGGTGTTCCAGGTCTTGGCGTTGAGGTAGGAGAAGGATCTCCCGCAGGCGGTCGTACGTTGGATGAGGGGGATAGCTGCGAGGGCGAGTCTGCCGGAGCGGAGCTGGCGGGTGGGAGTGTAGAAGCTGAGTCTGATGTTCAGGTAGGCTTGTCCGGCGTTGTGGAGTGCCTTGTGTGCATGGGTGAGGAGCTTGAAGGTGATCCTCTTGTCGATGTGGAGCCAGTGCAGGTCACTAAGGAGGGGGCTGATGTGTCTGTGGCGGGGGGCGTTGACGATCAGTCGTGCGGAGGCTTTTCGGAAGCGTTGTATCCGCCGTTGGTGTTTGGATGAGAGTCCTGCGTAGAGTGCATTGCCGTAGTCCAGTCAGCTGCTGACGAGGGCCTGTGTCACTGTTCTACTTGTTTTGGTCGGGATCCACCAGTAGATCCGGCGGAGCGTGCGTAGGGTGTCGTAGCAGGAGGAGGAGATGGCGTTGACCTGCTTGGACATGGAGAGGGAGGATGCGAGGATCAATCCTAGGTTGCGTGCGTGGTGGGTGGGTGTCGGTGCTGTCCCCAGAGCGATCGGCCACCAGGAGTTGTCCCAGGCTGAGGGTGTGGGTCCCAGGATGAGGACCTCCGTCTTGTCCGAGTTCTGTTTCAGATGGCCGCTCCGCATCCAGTCGGCGATGGACCTCAGCCCTTGTGGATGTTTGTTTTGGCGGTGTGAGGGTCCTTGGTGAGGGAGAGGATGAGCTGGGTGTCGTTGGCGTTGGAGATGTTTTTGAGGTTGTGGTGGCGGGCCACTTGTGTGAGGGGGGCCATGTGGATGTTGAACAGCGTCGGGCTGAGGGATGATCACTCACCGCTTACACAAGCACACACCCCCGGGGCAGCCAATGTAGTTACCCACTCTCACAATGGACATGTGACACAACAAGATCAAGCCAAAGAAGCATCCAAGCCCAAATTCGACATGTCAAACACCCTGGAGAACATTTCAATCAGTCCCCTGCAACATACCCATCCACAAGTGAACATTGATGTGAATGCTAGGCACATACAACTACCTGGAGGAACTGTGGCAAATATAATATGTGTGAAACATGGATGTCGCATTAAACAGCATTAACATTGTCTCTCTCTCACACACAGGGCAACTTCATGGATCTCCCCACAACAATGGGGGAGAAGAACCACAGTCCCAGGCTCGGGAGGAACCTGATCCCACCGGCAGCAACACCTCACAACACTCCGCGGATGACGCCAACCCACCTGGCCCCTCTGGTGTCCAAGCCCCTGCAGCACCTGCTTCAGGTACATCTGTGCCAACCACCACCCCCATTCCTGCCACATCCCAGGAGACACCCAGGAGCCCTGCCCACACTGAACAACTGAGCCAGTCTGACCTGGAGGGACAAGGTTCGCCGGGCACCCAGGAGGAGGCGGCCAACACCAACACTGCCATCCCTCAGGGGTCCCGTAGACCCGATGTGCCCACAACGGCAGGCCAGGCTTGTGTGTGCAGGGGTGGTGGGAGTGGAGGCAGGCGGAGGCGAGAACCTGACCAGACAGCTGAAGGGACCGGTATGTCACACGTCCGGAAAATCATGGAGGCATACCGGCGTGACGCCAGGTCCATCAGTCAGGTAGTGGTGACCCTCACAGACATTAAGAATCAGCAGGCCAAGCAACACGCCAGTCAACAACAACACCAAGGATGGATGGAGGCAAGACTGGCTGAGCTCGTGGCGGTTCAAAGGGACATAAGCCATTCACTCCGTCGGATCGCCGACAACATGGGCAACCCTCCCTGTGACGCCAGGTGCAGACCAGCACCAGTCACAGGGAGGGAGGAGGAGGAGGAGGATTCGTCCGACGGAGCGTCCCAAACATTGTCAAGGCCTGCATCTGAGGGTCCCCGGAGGAAGGTAGGTCGTCCACGGAAAAGACCATGAGAGGCAGCGGACCATCCACATCTCCCAGGTCATCTGGCCTGGCACCTGGCCTTCATGCGCAACAGCAGCACATCATTCACTGACATTCTCTGCCACATGGACTTGCTGGTCACAGTCTGACCAATGATGACCAACACTGTGGTCTGGACTCTGATGACTTCAAATGCCAAGGATAGCATCTCCCCCTGTGAACTTTGGACTCTATGCACCCGGTAGAGCACCTTATTTTATCTACCAAAACACGCACCCCACCGAGAATAAAACTATTTTTGTTCATGAGATGTTGCAGTCATTTTGCATTAGTCCACAACATACGTGTGTGTTAATGTCAAACTATGCCTGAGTGTTGAACTAACTCCAACCATCCATACCCTGGGATCTGAGTCCGGTACAGGACACACATGGGTCACAATGTATCATCCAATACAGCCTGGGAGCCCAATACTCACCCGTGATGGCCTCAAGCTGCTGAGGGGGGGCTTGAAATACTGTGCGGACACACCAATCAGGAAGATGATGATGAAGGCCTAGAGGTCATGGCTCATGTGGAGGTTCCCGGGGAGTGAATCCCAGGTATGTTTGGCCAGGTGGGAGAACCATCTCTTTCATGCTTGAGTGTTGTGGATGTGAAGAATGGTGGCCAGGCTAAGTTCAGATGCATTGAGTTGGGCCAACGGGGTCTTGGATGACAGACGTACAAGGTTGGTTTTGGGGTCTGGGGTTGTTGACTGCCTCCTGAGTGTGTGTGAGGAGTGTGAAGGTCATCCTGCAGCACACAGTGATCCCTTGCAGCTATCTCAGGTGGACGGTGATGTTGATGGGGTGCGGGGTGTTGAAGCTGAGTTGTGCAGATGCACCCTGGATGTGGACACGTTTCCCGTGAGTTAGGATGTACTTGCTCCGTAGAGGGCAGGGCAGTAGTTGACATGGCTGGTGTCGTGGACCTGGGGGATGGTCTGTCTTTCCTTGGAGTGGATCTATCTGAGGATCATGTGCATCATGCAGAGGGTGTTGCAGCATGAGGTACAGATGCTGGTGATTTGCATGGCAAATGTGAGTGACAAATCGATGATGCACACCATCTTGTGTGCGTGGCCACTGGGTGCTTGTGTAGGGCCCCTGCGAGTGGGACACAAGGAGTTGAGCCAGCTGTAAGGGGACAATCCTCAGATGCTTACCTCAGTCCTGTACAAGTCCAGCCTCAGGTGGCTGATGTTCAGCCATTCATACACGGACATCATGCCTTCTTGAATGTTGGAACTGGAAATGGCTGGGTCTTTGGTGAAGGTGAGGAGCACCTGGGTGTCAATGGCATACGACATGATGATGATGTTGTGTGCGCATGTGATGGTGGAGAGGGGGGTCCTGGACACATTGAAGATTGGCACACTGAGAGATGAGCCCTGGGCCATGTGCCAGATGACGCCACTATACCACATGCTGAAGGCTTGAGCCCCACTCCCATGGCCTTGATGGTGGACGGAGCCAGTGTGGAGCAGGAGGGACATGATCTGGTTGGTGTGACAGGGCCTGGAAGACGAGGCAGCGCTGTGTAGGCAGTTGGAGTTGCACACTCAGCATGCAAAGGTGTCATTTTTGTGCTTAGGGTATGCCTGAGAGCAGGCGGTTGAGTTTTGGATAGACATTGCTTGGAGGGTGACTACAATATCAGACTGTAGTGTGATGTGGGTCATGCAAGGACATGAGGATCGAGCAGTGTGCACGTTGCATGTGCTGACGGTCCTGCCTTTGGCACCGCGTGGACCCAACAGTGGCACAGACAAGATGATGACAGCCAAATGAATGGGTGGAGGGAGGCAGGGAGGAGCATCTTTGAGGCGTGTGTGTTGCCGAATCCCGCCACTTTGTGGGCCCTTGCTGCAGGGGCCGCAGCAGCAGGCGGCATGTCCTTGAAACTATGCCAAAAGTAGCACACAAAGACAAGGATGTCAGAAAGGACAACTGCAACAGGTGTATGTAAAGGAAGGAGTGTCCGGTTACCCATGGAACACCCAGAGAAAATGGATGCACAATCACCAAAGATGACTGACACAGGATCAGGAAACAGAAGGCCGAGCCGCGCACAGGAAACACACCCTCAGCAGGCGTTGACGGCCCGTCGTGGGGACCAACATGCCCAAATACATACACAACCATGGACTTCAGGCACAATCAAGATTCTAACCCATGAAGAACTGCATGCATGTAGCCAAACTACACATAGACTCATATGCACAATCTTTGACAACTATGCTAGAGATGACACATGCAAAGTGGCAAGAGACCTGCATTGACAGAGATGAGGTACCTTGGAGGGTGAGGAACCCCTTTATTACTCAGGCTCACACTAAGGGAAAAGCATCAATATGAACAGACACACAGGTCATTTGGCTGAACATGTGGGACCTACACTGGACACCCCCTTCACAACACAGATGTAGTAAATCCAAGTGGCCTGGCACACAAGTTAAGGGGATGAGCCAAATACCCCCTTCTGCACACGGAGAGGCTGCAATTCCCCATTGAGCCTGTTATGGGGATGTTCCACACCATGTCCACCCGTAGCATCCCGTATGTTTCTGAGGGAAGTTATACACACATTGATGCCTTCATCAGAATCCACAAACCATAAGAGATGACTGTCACGAAGGTTGACTATCAATTCATGGGAGTCATGCTACATGTCATGTGCCCCATGGTGAGTCGACATGTATGCATGGTAACCCAACATGCACAGGAGCAGTCCCCACACATTCAAACACCTAACAACCCCAAAATGCCTTGCTGCAATCCTCACCCAAAATGACTTTTCCACATGTCCGTGCATGGAACGCTGATTCAGCACACGTTGCAATACTCATGAGGAATAGCAGGAGGCCAACGATGACACGACCAGACAACATGCACAAGAACCTGTGGATGACAGACACACAAACAGTCAGCTAAAAGATTGTTATCCGCATACATGGTCATTTACTCTACAAGAATAATGTTGTCACCATGCGATTAGAAAAATTAGGGTCACAGCTAAAATTAGTGAAATGACATCATCACTCGAGTGACACATCAGAACACACATCTAAGTCACTTAGCATACAGTCAGCTGGACACACACATTGCAACACATGCCACACAAGGCTCCAAGCGTGCACACTGAGACCCAGTGACTCACCATTATGAGAAGAAGTTGCGTATGAGCTGACTCCGGATATCCTCCTCCTCCTCCTCCTCCTCACTTGCCTCATGACCAAGGCCTTCATCCTCCACGGGTGGATGTTACTGCTCATGCTGCTCCAGGATGAGTGGCACTGCCTTCTCCACTGCCATGTTGTGCAGCATGCAGCACACGAGGAAGATTTTGCAGACCTTCACCGGTGCATATGGGAGGGACCCGCCTGTCTTGTGAAGGCACCGGAATCGGCTCTTCAGGAGGGCAAACGTCCTCTCAATCACTCGCCTGGTCTGCCCGTGTGCATCGTTGTAACGGTGATCTGCAGCTGATCTTGGGTTGCGTAGAGACGTCATCAGCCATGGCATGTTGGGATAGCTAGAGTCCCCTACATGGATACATCATGTAAAATAGTGGGTCAGGAGATGCCGTAAGATACAAAGATACCGCTAAACACAGGACAAACCGAGTATACCCACCAACAAGACATGCTCGTTCGTTGTGCAGCCGCAGCATCATTTGTGGCACCCTGCTACGCCTCATGATGTAGGCATCGTGTGTTGACCCTGGAAAACGTGCCCAGACATGGGAAATCAGCATGTTAGCAAGACACACCACAAGGGCATTTATAGAGTGGTAATGTTTACGGTTGTGATAGGCGACCTCCTGTGCCTGTTGAAAAGCCACATGTGTCCCATCAATGGACCCAATGACATGGGGCATCCCTCCCAGGGCATAGAAATCACCCTTGACACCTGTCAACTCCTCAGAAGTCGGAAAATGGGTGAATTCATCCAGGTGCTCCAACATGGCTGCCAAAACATCATGTAGGACACGGCTGAACATCGTCTGGGACATGCCACCAACATCAGCTATGGTGAATTGAAACATACCTGTGGCAAAAAAATGTAGGGCTGCCATCACCTTCATCTTGGGGGTCAGCGCAGTAGGATAACTGTGTCGCGGTTGGAGGTGTGGTGCCAGCCTGTTTGTCAGGTCCTCAATCAACTGTTGGGTGAATCTGTAACGGCGTATGCAGTCATGTTCCCTCATGGCACCCAAGTCTGGCATTGGTCTGGGGACAGGCGGTGCCCTGCAGAAATTGGGAATGAATAACGAAGAGTGAGAACATAACAACATCAATGTCAATGAACTGAGCACATGCTCAACTGCTAATACACATCTGCTAAATACAGAGTCTGGTCTGTGCAATACATCCAGGACACGTATGCCAGCCAGGTGATACTCCTACGAAAAGCCAGCTACACCCGTTGATTGGCAAGTCTACATGACATGCCCTGAAACGAGCTGTGGGCCAGTGTCAGTGAATAGCCAGAGACATCACAAGAGTGACATACATCCACATCTCAGCATTTTAAGGATGTCATCTCATGCAGACAGCTGACGGCAAGCTAGACGCACAGATCACATGGAAGGTCAAATGTACAGATCACACACATTGCGATGAAGGGGTACACGTGAAAACAGAAAACACAGACATTGAGACGACGCAGATATGTCCTCATGTTAAAATATCAAGTTTGATGCATACAGACACACGTTACGTGGAAACCCACATGTGGCATGGTGTGCGCAGATGTGTGCCATGCCCATCTACACACAGACACATGTTGGATGCAGCAACAGCAGATGCAGTTGACGGGACACCAACAGCAAGCTCATGGGAACACATGACACACACGTGACATAGTCACATCGTTGCACGCTGGTCGTAAAATGTCAGTTGTTAGTGTTCCTGTCCCTGGCATCAGGGGATAGTTGCGGGTGGTGGTGACTGTGCCATACCAGTGATGCTGTGCTTGACACGTTTGTACTACATGCACACATGTGCAAAGTGTGAAGGGGAAGTGTGCCACATAGTGCCCCATCACACATGACATGTGTACACAGGTCATCACACATCAATTGTGCAAATACGTGAGGAGACATGTGCAATATCATTGCTGGACACACCTAGGCCCTTCACATGTAGGACAGCAATGACAATGACTTGATGTACATCCTTGTGCCAGTCTGAGACCTCCATTCCTTTCGTGTGCGCATCCTCTCAACAGTGTAAGCGTGTGAAACGCACCGTACACACGCTCTGAGGGCGTGCGTACGGTCCATATCACTAGAGTTGTGTGGCCGTAGGAGCACTCGTGGTATGGACCGTACACACGTACTTGTACGTACATGTAGGCTCTGGTAGTACACATACGTGTAGGCACTGGTAGTACACGTACCCGTACCATTACGGGTACGTGTACTACCATTGCCGACACGTACGTGTCCGCAATGGTAGTACATGTATGGGTACGTTTACTACCAGTGCCTACATGTACGGGTCCACAATGATAGTACACGTATGGGTATGTGTAGGCACTGGTAGTACACATACGGGTACGTGTACTACCAGTGCCTACACGTACGTGTCCGCAATGGTAGTACACGTACGGGTACGTGTACTACCATTGCGGACACGTACGTGTAGGCACTGGTAGTACATGTACGGGTAGGTGTACTACCAGTGCCTACATGTATGTGTAGGCACTGGTAGTACACGTACATGTAGGCACTGGTAGTACACGTACCCGTACGGGTACTACCATTGCGGACACGTACGTGTAGGCACTGGTAGTACATGTACGGGTACGTGTACTACCAGTGCCTACACGTACGTGTAGGCACTGGTAGTACACGTACGTGTAGGCACTGGTTGTACACGTACCCGTACGTGTACTACCAGTGCCTACACGTAAGTGTCAAAGGCACTGTGCAACTGGTGCCGTAGGGGTACGTGTGAAACGCACCGTACCTGTGTGTGGATTTGAAAATTACATAGGGGACAAATAAGGGACAAGTATTAGGCACTAAATGCATGCTGGTTGTCATGGATACAGAGTTTTCAGTTCAAATTTTCCATCAGGTGGCCTGGAAAAGTCAGTTGGCCACAAAATACAATGTTGCAAAGTGGTTGTTGACTTGACATGATGCTCAAACGATGCAAATGCTGTCACTGGTGTATGTGGAAAGGGATTGGAGTAAACGTAAGATGCGAATGAATCTGACCAATCACTATGTACTCCTCCAAATGAATGCCCCTCAGCAAGACAGATATAAGTCAACCAGAACCCATGAGAGGGCACTTGCCTGCACAACTTTCCTATCGACAACACTGCTGCTGTCTGTGCTTCCTCTGGCACCATGTCAAGGTCTGTGGAGAGGGCCCAGCCCTTCACCCAGGAGGAGAATGAGGCATTGCTGGATGTCATCCTCCCACAGTACCCCAGCCTGTATGGGAGACCAGGGGAGCAGGTGAGTGCTGACTCCACTAGCTTTGACTGTGCACCTTTTTTGTGACTGTCACTTCTGGCATTGTGTCCAGGTGTGACAGACATGCAATGTTGTTTAGAGTGGGTCCCGGGGGGGAATGGCTTATGTCTCCCATGCAGAGCATGATGTAGTTCATGTGTGCAATCCTCACTTGCATTGTGCTTACTGTGACAATCACTGCATAGTGCATGACACATTCAGCCTGGCTAATCCTTTGTGGCATTTTTTGTCTATAGTCCTGAGGTGATTCAGTGGTCCCCCCGGTGTGACAGGTGACTGTACCCACAGATGTGTGTGAGTTGAGTGGAGCTGTGGTGAGAGTGTCCAAGTGATGTGTACGCCCCCTGGACATTGATGTGTGTGAATGTTCCATGTCATGTGGGTGAGTGTCTGTGTGAAGTGTTGCACCACAGCTGCATGGAGGAGGCAACAGCTCTACCCATCTGATGTGAGAAGTAAGCTGTGCTGTGTGTCTGACTTGCTGAGCTAGCCCCACACCTGTGACACCCCACAGGCAAGTGGCACATGTGCAGAGTGAGGTTTGTATCCGCTGTTGCCAATGGCATGTGATTGATCTGTGCCTGTGTGTGTCTGTGTACTCTGCTGAGGTTGCGTCAGTGGCCTGGGGCATGTAACTGCTTGGAGGTGCTGTCCATCAGCCTGGTGTTGCTTGTGATGCACAGTGTGTGCCATGTTCATGGAGTGTGTCGCACCCCTCATGCCACCTGTGTACTTTTTATGCCATGTAGTGCATTGGGGCTTCCACAGAGGCCAATGTCCATATGACTAAGAAGCTATTCCTTGGCAGCATTCTATGCCCTGTTCAACATATCAAAGATGTTCAAATGTGTGTCTCTCTGACATGGAGCAGGTGTAGTGATGTTGTCTCACTTTGCCAAATCGAATCGCACAACCCCACAAAACATGTCTACAGTACAAAAAACATCTAAAAGACTGACCTGGCACATCCAAACAGGCAAACAGAGGCCCAAACTCACAAACACCTCTTATAACACACCCACCAAAATTTCAAACCCAGCCACACCCACAAATGGACCAATAAAAAGGGCCCACACTCACAAACCATGAGCCTTTGCAACAGACCCACTGCTGACAGACACCACACACAAACAACTGCACCCATACACCTTAACTTACACACCATCACACAACCTCCTTCACACATACCCCCTCTACACATTCACACACACACCTACACCTTCACACCTACACACCCACAACCATCCACACCCACACCCCACATCATGCCCACAGACAAGAATCCAAAGTTCACAAGGGAGGAGCTGGACATCCTTGTCAACGAAGTCATCAGAGTTGAGTCACAGCTCTTTGGAACATTGGTCAGACAGACCAGCATAGTGGCAGAGGATCGTCGATCAGGGGAATGCTATTGCGCCCATCAGAAGGACCAGGAATGAATGCCAAGCCAGGTGGTACGATCTGCGGAGGGCAGGCAAGCGCAAAATGAACGAGGACTACGCCCAGAGTAACATCACAGGAGGTGGGCTGCCCCGCAGACCTGTACAATACCATCCCTGGGAGTAGAAGGTGATGGCCCTGCTTCCGCCGGTGGGAGTACACGGAGTCGAAGGAGTTGCCGAGCCTGGTGAGTACACAAACAACTTATGTAACATGGGGTAATGGCATCCACACCCCAACTACAACAAATGCACTCACCTACCCCCAAGCCCTCAACGGACACAACCACACTCAAAAACAACGCTCATGCCACCAACATGTGTATGCCCCATTCACAAAGCAAGGCCATGCTATGTTCTAGGCTACACAAACCACAAACCCAAGACAGGATGTCCGGGATGCTGGGAGGGTGGGGATCACTAAACATATTGTACAACTCAGAAACAGACACCATTGCCCTCAGCCCATATGGCCCAGGTACATACCCATGCACCATGCGCAATGCACAGGGACTGGCAAAGTACTGACAAGGTAGCTGACACTTGGCCCTGCTGTAGGCAGCACAAGGCCCTCCTGTGACAACTGCAAAATCTAACACAAACACAACCAGCTCAGATATCTAGGACAGGAACTCACACTCATTGACATGGCAGCATGCTCCATGGGGGACAGATACATCACCTGGGAGACCCACTGCCAAATCACACTACACCCACCAGCAGGCACCGTCAATCAATCAACAATCGATCAGGGTACTTGTAAGGCGCGCTACTTACCTGTGAGGGTCTCAAGGTGCTGAGGGGGGGGGGGGATCCACTACTGCTTGAAGAGCCAGGTCTTGAGGAGTCATCTGAAGGCAAGTAGGTCTTGGGTCAGTCGTAGGTGGGTTGGGAGGGTGTTCCAGGTCTTGGCGTTGAGGTAGGAGAAGGATCTCCCGCAGGCGGTCGTACGTTGGATGAGGGGGATAGCTGCGAGGGCGAGTCTGCCGGAGCGGAGCTGGCGGGTGGGAGTGTAGAAGCTGAGTCTGATGTTCAGGTAGGCTTGTCCGGCGTTGTGGAGTGCCTTGTGTGCATGGGTGAGGAGCTTGAAGGTGATCCTCTTGTCGATGTGGAGCCAGTGCAGGTCACTAAGGAGGGGGCTGATGTGTCTGTGGCGGGGGGCGTTGACGATCAGTCGTGCGGAGGCTTTTCGGAAGCGTTGTATCCGCCATTGGTGTTTGGATGAGAGTCCTGCGTAGAGTGCATTGCCGTAGTCCAGTCAGCTGCTGACGAGGGCCTGTGTCACTGTTCTACTTGTTTTGGTCGGGATCCACCAGTAGATCCGGCGGAGCGTGCGTAGGGTGTCGTAGCAGGAGGAGGAGATGGCGTTGACCTGCTTGGACATGGAGAGGGAGGATGCGAGGATCAATCCTAGGTTGCGTGCGTGGTGGGTGGGTGTCGGTGCTGTCCCCAGAGCGATCGGCCACCAGGAGTTGTCCCAGGCTGAGGGTGTGGGTCCCAGGATGAGGACCTCCGTCTTGTCCGAGTTCTGTTTCAGATGGCCGCTCCGCATCCAGTCGGCGATGGACCTCAGCCCTTGTGGATGTTTGTTTTGGCGGTGTGAGGGTCCTTGGTGAGGGAGAGGCTGAGCTGGGTGTCGTTGGCGTAGGAGATGTTTTTGAGGTTGTGGTGGCGGGCCACTTGTGTGAGGGGGGCCATGTGGATGTTGAACAGCGTCGGGCTGAGGGATGATCACTCACCGCTTACACAAGCACACACCCCCGGGGCAGCCAATGTAGTTACCCACTCTCACAATGGACATGTGACACAACAAGATCAAGCCAAAGAAGCATCCAAGCCCAAATTCGACATGTCAAACACCCTGGAGAACATTTCAATCAGTCCCCTGCAACATACCCATCCACAAGTGAACATTGATGTGAATGCTAGGCACATACAACTACCTGGAGGAACTGTGGCAAATATAATATGTGTGAAACATGGATGTCGCATTAAACAGCATTAACATTGTCTCTCTCTCACACACAGGGCAACTTCATGGATCTCCCCACAACAATGGGGGAGAAGAACCACAGTCCCAGGCTCGGGAGGAACCTGATCCCACCGGCAGCAACACCTCACAACACTCCGCGGATGACGCCAACCCACCTGGCCCCTCTGGTGTCCAAGCCCCTGCAGCACCTGCTTCAGGTACATCTGTGCCAACCACCACCCCCATTCCTGCCACATCCCAGGAGACACCCAGGAGCCCTGCCCACACTGAACAACTGAGCCAGTCTGACCTGGAGGGACAAGGTTCGCCGGGCACCCAGGAGGAGGCGGCCAACACCGACACTGCCATCCCTCAGGGGTCCTGTAGACCCGATGTGCCCACAACGGCAGGCCAGGCTTGTGTGTGCAGGGGTGGTGGGAGTGGAGGCAGGCGGAGGCGAGAACCTGACCAGACAGCTGAAGGGACTGGTATGTCACACGTCCGGAAAATCATGGAGGCATACCGGCGTGACGCCAGGTCCATCAGTCAGGTAGTGGTGACCCTCACAGACATTAAGAATCAGCAGGCCGAGCAACACGCCAGTCAACAACAACACCAAGGATGGATGGAGGCAAGACTGGCTGAGCTCGTGGCGGTTCAAAGGGACATAAGCCATTCACTCCGTCGGATCGCCGACAACATGGGCAACCCTCCCTGTGACGCCAGGTGCAGACCAGCACCAGTCACAGGGAGGGAGGAGGAGGAGGAGGATTCGTCCGACGGAGCGTCCCAAACATTGTCAAGGCCTGCATCTGAGGGTCCCCGGAGGAAGGTAGGTCGTCCACGGAAAAGACCATGAGAGGCAGCGGACCATCCACATCTCCCAGGTCATCTGGCCTGGCACCTGGCCTTCATGCGCAACAGCAGCACATCATTCACTGACATTCTCTGCCACATGAACTTGCTGGTCACAGTCTGACCAATGATGACCAACACTGTGGTCTGGACTCTGATGACTTCAAATGCCAAGGATAGCATCTCCCCCTGTGAACTTTGGACTCTATGCACCCGGTAGAGCACCTTATTTTATCTACCAAAACACGCACCCCACCGAGAATAAAACTATTTTTTTTCATGAGATGTTGCAGTCATTTTGCATTAGTCCACAACATACGTGTGTGTTAATGTCAAACTATGCCTGAGTGTTGAACTAACTCCAACCATCCATACCCTGGGATCTGAGTCCGGTACAGGACACACATGGGTCAAAATGTATCATCCAATACAGCCTGGGAGCCCAATACTCACCCGTGATGGCCTCAAGCTGCTGAGGGGGGGGCTTGAAATACTGTGCGGACACACCAATCAGGAAGAGGATGATGAAGGCCTAGAGGTCATGGCTCATGTGGAGGTTCCCGGGGAGTGAATCCCAGGTATGTTTGGCCAGGTGGGAGAACCATCTCTTTCATGCTTGAGTGTTGTGGATGTGAAGAATGGTGGCCAGGCTAAGTTCAGATGCATTGAGTTGGGCCAACGGGGTCTTGGATGACAGACGTACAAGGTTGGTTTTGGGGTCTGGGGTTGTTGACTGCCTCCTGAGTGTGTGTGAGGAGTGTGAAGGTCATCCTGCAGCACACAGTGATCCCTTGCAGCTATCTCAGGTGGACGGTGATGTTGATGGGGTGCGGGGTGTTGAAGCTGAGTTGTGCAGATGCACCCTGGATGTGGACACGTTTCCCGTGAGTTAGGATGTACTTGCTCCGTAGAGGGCAGGGCAGTAGTTGACATGGCTGGTGTCGTGGACCTGGGGGATGGTCTGTCTTTCCTTGGAGTGGATCTATCTGAGGATCATGTGCATCATGCAGAGGGTGTTGCAGCATGAGGTACAGATGCTGGTGATTTGCATGGCAAATGTGAGTGACAAATCGATGATGCACACCATCTTGTGTGCGTGGCCACTGGGTGCTTGTGTAGGGCCCCTGCGAGTGGGACACAAGGAGTTGAGCCAGCTGTAAGGGGACAATCCTCAGATGCTTACCTCAGTCCTGTACAAGTCCAGCCTCAGGTGGCTGATGTTCAGCCATTCATACACGGACATCATGCCTTCTTGAATGTTGGAACTGGAAATGGCTGGGTCTTTGGTGAGGGTGAGGAGCACCTGGGTGTCAATGGCATACGACATGATGATGATGTTGTGTGCGCATGTGATGGTGGAGAGGGGGGTCCTGGACACATTGAAGATTGGCACACTGAGAGATGAGCCCTGGGCCATGTGCCAGATGACGCCACTATACCACATGCTGAAGGCTTGAGCCCCACTCCCATGGCCTTGCTGGTGGACGGAGCCAGTGTGGAGCAGGAGGGACATGATCTGGTTGGTGTGACAGGGCCTGGAAGACGAGGCAGCACTGTGTAGGCAGTTGGAGTTGCACACTCAGCATGCAAAGGTGTCATTTGTGTGCTTAGGGTATGCCTGAGAGCAGGCGGTTGAGTTTTGGATAGACATTGCTTGGAGGGTGACTACAATATCAGACTGTAGTGTGATGTGGGTCATGCAAGGACATGAGGATCGAGCAGTGTGCACGTTGCATGTGCTGACGGTCCTGCCTTTGGCACCGCGTGGACCCAACAGTGGCACAGACAAGATGATGACAGCCAAATGAATGGGTGGAGGGAGGCAGGGAGGAGCATCTTTGAGGCGTGTGTGTTGCCGAATCCCGCCACTTTGTGGGCCCTTGCTGCAGGGGCCGCAGCAGCAGGCGGCATGTCCTTGAAACTATGCCAAAAGTAGCACACAAAGACAAGGATGTCAGAAAGGACAACTGCAACAGGTGTATGTAAAGGAAGGAGTGTCCGGTTACCCATGGAACACCCAGAGAAAATGGATGCACAATCACCAAAGATGACTGACACAGGATCAGGAAACAGAAGGCCGAGCCGCGCACAGGAAACAAACCCTCAGCAGGCGTTGACGGCCCGTCGTGGGGACCAACATGCCCAAATACATACACAACCATGGACTTCAGGCACAATCAAGATTCTAACCCATGAAGAACTGCATGCATGTAGCCAAACTACACATAGACTCATATGCACAATCTTTGACAACTATGCTAGAGATGACACATGCAAAGTGGCAAGAGACCTGCATTGACAGAGATGAGGTACCTTGGAGGGTGAGGAACCCCTTTATTACTCAGGCTCACACTAAGGGAAAAGCATCAATATGAACAGACACACAGGTCATTTGGCTGAACATGTGGGACCTACACTGGACACCCCCTTCACAACACAGATGTAGTAAATCCAAGTGGCCTGGCACACAAGTTAAGGGGATGAGCCAAATACCCCCTTCTGCACACGGAGAGGCTGCAATTCCCCATTGAGCCTGTTATGGGGATGTTCCACACCATGTCCACCCGTAGCATCCCGTATGTTTCTGAGGGAAGTTATACACACATTGATGCCTTCATCAGAATCCACAAACCATAAGAGATGACTGTCACGAAGGTTGACTATCAATTCATGGGAGTCATGCTACATGTCATGTGCCCCATGGTGAGTCGACATGTATGCATGGTAACCCAACATGCACAGGAGCAGTCCCCACACATTCAAACACCTAACAACCCCAAAATGCCTTGCTGCAATCCTCACCCAAAATGACTTTTCCACATGTCCGTGCATGGAACGCTGATTCAGCACACGTTGCAATACTCATGAGGAATAGCAGGAGGCCAACGATGACACGACCAGACAACATGCACAAGAACCTGTGGATGACAGACACACAAACAGTCAGCTAAAAGATTGTTATCCGCATACATGGTCATTTACTCTACAAGAATAATGTTGTCACCATGCGATTAGAAAAATTAGGGTCACAGCTAAAATTAGTGAAATGACATCATCACTCGAGTGACACATCAGAACACACATCTAAGTCACTTAGCATACAGTCAGCTGGACACACACATTGCAACACATGCCACACAAGGCTCCAAGCGTGCACACTGAGACCCAGTGACTCACCATTATGAGAAGAAGTTGCGTATGAGCTGACTCCGGATATCCTCCTCCTCCTCCTCCTCCTCACTTGCCTCATGACCAAGGCCTTCATCCTCCACGGGTGGATGTTACTGCTCATGCTGCTCCAGGATGAGTGGCACTGCCTTCTCCACTGCCATGTTGTGCAGCATGCAGCACACGAGGAAGATTTTGCAGACCTTCACCGGTGCATATGGGAGGGACCCGCCTGTCTTGTGAAGGCACCGGAATCGGCTCTTCAGGAGGGCAAACGTCCTCTCAATCACTCGCCTGGTCTGCCCGTGTGCATCGTTGTAACGGTGATCTGCAGCTGATCTTGGGTTGCGTAGAGACGTCATCAGCCATGGCATGTTGGGATAGCTAGAGTCCCCTACATGGATACATCATGTAAAATAGTGGGTCAGGAGATGCCGTAAGATACAAAGATACCGCTAAACACAGGACAAACCGAGTATACCCACCAACAAGACATGCTCGTTCGTTGTGCAGCCGCAGCATCATTTGTGGCACCCTGCTACGCCTCATGATGTAGGCATCGTGTGTTGACCCTGGAAAACGTGCCCAGACATGGGAAATCAGCATGTTAGCAAGACACACCACAAGGGCATTTATAGAGTGGTAATGTTTACGGTTGTGATAGGCGACCTCCTGTGCCTGTTGAAAAGCCACATGTGTCCCATCAATGGACCCAATGACATGGGGCATCCCTCCCAGGGCATAGAAATCACCCTTGACACCTGTCAACTCCTCAGAAGTCGGAAAATGGGTGAATTCATCCAGGTGCTCCAACATGGCTGCCAAAACATCATGCAGGACACGGCTGAACATCGTCTGGGACATGCCACCAACATCAGCTATGGTGAATTGAAACATACCTGTGGCAAAAAAATGTAGGGCTGCCATCACCTTCATCTTGGGGGTCAGCGCAGTAGGATAACTGTGTCGCGGTTGGAGGTGTGGTGCCAGCCTGTTTGTCAGGTCCTCAATCAACTGTTGGGTGAATCTGTAACGGCGTATGCAGTCATGTTCCCTCATGGCACCCAAGTCTGGCATTGGTCTGGGGACAGGCGGTGCCCTGCAGAAATTGGGAATGAATAACGAAGAGTGAGAACATAACAACATCAATGTCAATGAACTGAGCACATGCTCAACTGCTAATACACATCTGCTAAATACAGAGTCTGGTCTGTGCAATACATCCAGGACACGTATGCCAGCCAGGTGATACTCCTACGAAAAGCCAGCTACACCCGTTGATTGGCAAGTCTACATGACATGCCCTGAAACGAGCTGTGGGCCAGTGTCAGTGAATAGCCAGAGACATCACAAGAGTGACATACATCCACATCTCAGCATTTTAAGGATGTCATCTCATGCAGACAGCTGACGGCAAGCTAGACGCACAGATCACATGGAAGGTCAAATGTACAGATCACACACATTGCGATGAAGGGGTACACGTGAAAACAGAAAACACAGACATTGAGACGACGCAGATATGTCCTCATGTTAAAATATCAAGTTCGATGCATACAGACACACGTTACGTGGAAACCCACATGTGGCATGGTGTGCGCAGATGTGTGCCATGCCCATCTACACACAGACACATGTTGGATGCAGCAACAGCAGATGCAGTTGACGGGACACCAACAGCAAGCTCATGGGAACACATGACACACACGTGACATAGTCACATCGTTGCACGCTGGTCGTAAAATGTCAGTTGTTAGTGTTCCTGTCCCTGGCATCAGGGGATAGTTGCGGGTGGTGGTGACTGTGCCATACCAGTGATGCTGTGCTTGACACGTTTGTACTACATGCACACATGTGCAAAGTGTGAAGGGGAAGTGTGCCACATAGTGCCCCATCACACATGACATGTGTACACAGGTCATCACACATCAATTGTGCAAATACGTGAGGAGACATGTGCAATATCATTGCCGGACACACCTAGGCCCTTCACATGTAGGACAGCAATGACAATGACTTGATGTACATCCTTGTGCCAGTCTGAGACTTCCATTCCTTTCGTGTGCGCATCCTCTCAACAGTGTAAGCGTGTGAAACGCACCGTACACACGCTCTGAGGGCGTGCGTACGGTCCATATCACTAGAGTTGTGTGGCCGTAGGAGCACTCGTGGTATGGACCGTACACACGTACTTGTACGTACGTGTAGGCTCTGGTAGTACACATACGTGTAGGCACTGGTAGTACACGTACCCGTACCATTACGGGTACGTGTACTACCATTGCCTACACGTACGTGTCCGCAATGGTAGTACATGTATGGGTACGTTTACTACCAGTGCCTACATGTACGGGTCCACAATGGTAGTACACGTATGGGTACGTGTAGGCACTGGTAGTACACATACGGGTACGTGTACTACCAGTGCCTACACGTACGTGTCCGCAATGGTAGTACACGTACGGGTACGTGTACTACCATTGCGGACACGTACGTGTAGGCACTGGTAGTACATGTACGGGTAGGTGTACTACCAGTGCCTACATGTATGTGTAGGCACTGGTAGTACACGTACATGTAGGCACTGGTAGTACACGTACCCGTACGGGTACTACCATTGCGGACACGTACGTGTAGGCACTGGTAGTACATGTACGGGTACGTGTACTACCAGTGCCTACACGTACGTGTAGGCACTGGTAGTACACGTACGTGTAGGCACTGGTAGTACACGTACCCGTACGTGTACTACCAGTGCCTACACGTACGTGTCAAAGGCACTGTGCAACTGGTGCCGTAGGGGTACGTGTGAAACGCACCGTACCTGTGTGTGGATTTGAAAATTACATAGGGGACAAATAAGGGACAAGTATTAGGCACTAAATGCATGCTGGTTGTCATGGATACAGAGTTTTCAGTTCAAATTTTCCATCAGGTGGCCTGGAAAAGTCAGTTGGCCACAAAATACAATGTTGCAAAGTGGTTGTTGACTTGACATGATGCTCAAACGATGCAAATGCTGTCACTGGTGTATGTGGAAAGGGATTGGAGTAAACGTAAGATGCGAATGAATCTGACCAATCACTATGTACTCCTCCAAATGAATGCCCCTCAGCAAGACAGATATAAGTCAACCAGAACCCATGAGAGGGCACTTGCCTGCACAACTTTCCTATCGACAACACTGCTGCTGTCTGTGCTTCCTCTGGCACCATGTCAAGGTCTGTGGAGAGGGCCCAGCCCTTCACCCAGGAGGAGAATGAGGCATTGCTGGATGTCATCCTCCCACAGTGCCCCAGCCTGTATGGGAGACCAGGGGAGCAGGTGAGTGCTGACTCCACTAGCTTTGACTGTGCACCTTTTTTGTGACTGTCACTTCTGGCATTGTGTCCAGGTGTGACAGACATGCAATGTTGTTTAGAGTGGGTCCCGGGGGGGGAATGGCTTATGTCTCCCATGCAGAGCATGATGTAGTTCATGTGTGCAATCCTCACTTGCATTGTGCTTACTGTGACAATCACTGCATAGTGCATGACACATTCAGCCTGGCTAATCCTTTGTGGCATTTTTTGTCTATAGTCCTGAGGTGATTCAGTGGTCCCCCCGGTGTGACAGGTGACTGTACCCACAGATGTGTGTGAGTTGAGTGGAGCTGTGGTGAGAGTGTCCAAGTGATGTGTACGCCCCCTGGACATTGATGTGTGTGAATGTTCCATGTCATGTGGGTGAGTGTCTGTGTGAAGTGTTGCACCACAGCTGCATGGAGGAGGCAACAGCTCTACCCATCTGATGTGAGAAGTAAGCTGTGCTGTGTGTCTGACTTGCTGAGCTAGCCCCACACCTGTGACACCCCACAGGCAAGTGGCACATGTGCAGAGTGAGGTTTGTATCCGCTGTTGCCAATGGCATGTGATTGATCTGTGCCTGTGTGTGTCTGTGTACTCTGCTGAGGTTGCGTCAGTGGCCTGGGGCATGTAACTGCTTGGAGGTGCTGTCCATCAGCCTGGTGTTGCTTGTGATGCACAGTGTGTGCCATGTTCATGGAGTGTGTCGCACCCCTCATGCCACCTGTGTACTTTTTATGCCATGTAGTGCATTGGGGCTTCCACAGAGGCCAATGTCCATATGACTAAGAAGCTATTCCTTGGCAGCATTCTATGCCCTGTTCAACATATCAAAGATGTTCAAATGTGTGTCTCTCTGACATGGAGCAGGTGTAGTGATGTTGTCTCACTTTGCCATCCTCACAGGTAACTGCCTACGCGAAGGGGGAGATCTGGAAGCAGGCCGTCAGGGCCGTGAGATCGGTGGAGGGTCGCAGTCGGCGCCTAGCCCAAGTAAGAACACGGTGGCAGGACATCCGGTGCTGGACCCGGAGGATCGCCCGGGTCCTGCTGAAGGACTCACCTCCACGCCCCCACAGCGGGTGCCGACGCCTGACCCACCAGATGAAGCGTGTCCTGGCGGTGGTCTTCCCTGACATGGATAGGCGGTTACAGGAGATGCAGCAGCAGGAAGGGGGTAGGTACATGTGTGTTTGTTGTGTGTCACCAGCTTTTGGAAGTGCTCAGTCGCCTGGATACACTGCCAGGGTTTATATGTGCAGTGCATATTCTTTTCCCCCAAGTCACCCGGTGCTGTTCTTCCTCTCTTCCCCTCCTTGACATGTGTGTTCCCTGGCCTGTGTGTAAACACTATTGCACATGGTCATCTAGGCTGCCAGTTAATCCAAGTGCACATTGGTTTCTGCATCATGTGTGGGGGTGGTCTGTGACATGTGTTGGTACCTTGCCTGTGCCCTGTCCTGTTCAGTCATTTGGGGGTCCATATTTTTTGGCACTGATGCTGACTCTCAACATAGGAGTGTGAGGTTTCTAATTAACAGACTTGCAGCATGCATGACCGATGTTGTGGCCTCAGACATGATGTGCATGAGTGGGAGATATGCATAGTGCCAGGACGGTTGCTCATGTTACAGTCAGATCATTCCAGGACCATGGAGCAGTGTGCCCACTACAGTCCCCTGAGACACCCTTGCCTCGGAATCATGTGTGTCATCCAACACTGTGCCCATTCTCTGTGTGTTCAGCATAGGTTGACCTCTGTGGCATTGTTCCCTGGCCTCATTTGTATTTATGTAAAGTGTGCTACATGTGTCCACTGGACAGGGTGACCCCATTTGGCTTGTGCATCCTCACACTGGGCAGTGCCTGTGTGTCTATTTACAACTATCTGTTGATGGTTGTTTGTCACAAATATGTGTTGGCAGCCTCACGAGGTGATGTGGAGTACATTTAGGAATTCTTGATGCACATTTTAGTAAACCCAGATTAAGAGGTGTAACCTCTTGATCTGTCTCAATCACATTGTCTCAGGCATGGGGGGTTTGAGCGGGCAAGGCCTACATGTCCAAACCTTATGTCTCCTTGCCAGGTCTGACCTGTGTGTGATAATTGTCTGGACAGACACTCAACATGCAGTGACCCAGTCATGTTGTGCACGGTTTAATGTTTGTGCTTTGCAGCATGTGTCAAAAGTTTAAATACATGATTCCTGCTCATCCATTTTTGGCACCAGTGTGTGGTCCAGATGCTATGTAGTTTGGTCTTTGTGTGCTTACATCTGTGTGGACATTCTTGGTTGCCATGAGTGTGTCTCCTCAGTGCAGGTGCTCCTTATTCCGACACAATTGCAGGCCCATTATCTTATGCATTGTCCTGTGTTTGGACATGTGTGCCACTCCACATGAAAGGCAGTGGGTCAGATGTGTTGCCAACTGTGACATCATGGTACGGATGGCCATGTGAAAGGTGGCATGATTCAAGTTGTTAATCAAGAAGTCTTGTACCTTGGCACTCACTACACTTGTCAACATGTCTTCATGTTTTCAATGCTTGACTTTGATGTTTTGTTGTGAAGGACAATAATGTGCCTGCATGACAGATGTCTCCCACGGAAGTGCACAAGAAACCACCTTTACACTTTCAGGGGACACGCTGGCACATTTTAAAGAAAGGCACAGTTCGAATAACGCTTTTTTCAGATTATATATATACATGTTCCCACAGTGTGGTGGCATTTGGGTAAGTCCTTGGTTGTTGCTGATACCAACTTACGAGTGTCAAGTCATCCAGACCGCCGTGGGGCCATGTATATGTACTTACTGAAACCCCATTTCTTTCTAACAGTGGCTTATTTGAATAAGGCTGGCAGCTCATACAATGACTGTGTAAATGTAGTTTGTGTGCACCTCCTTGTGTGACTTCTTTTATAGAGGCACATGTGTGTTCTGTTCACAATGTGGCACATTCACACATTCTAAACATGTAGATTGTGTAAAGTGTTGTGATTCCCAAGGGATCATAATGTATTTCGTTTGGGTTTCCAAAGTACTCACAGGTCTCTGATTGTGGGGACACCTTCAGCATTGCAGTCTGTTATTTAGCCTTGGGTGCACCAATACTGTTTCGTTCACAGTAAACAAGAGGTGGCATGCCTTCATAGTATTGCTGTGCTCAACTGTTCCCAGACACTAGCTTCTCAGTATAATTCGATATCAAGTTATTTGCTGTTGTGTCCTATTTTTCCTTGTTTCCAAGTGGCATGGTGGGTCAACCAACTGGGGAGTGCAGGGCTTACATATGTGCGGAGTAATCTAGATGTTACTCATGATGCATTTCCTGATATGCACTGTGACCTATTTTGTTTTGACTCATGTGTCAGATGTATACAGGTGACTGATTATTTTCTGTATCTTCACCTTGCCCACAGCATCATCGGAGGACCCCGAGAGAGACACCTGCATGGACCTGGAGGAGGGATCCAGCACCGGTGCCACCACTGCTGGCGAGTCTGCGGGAGCAAGTGGCACGGAGGGCGAGGGGAGTCAGGCGGATGACCTGTCTGGTGGCGACACCGACTATGACGCTGACGGGTCTGAGGCTGAACTCCTCGAGGGGGCGGAGGCTGCTACAACACCTGGCAGCAGCACAACATCTGTCACCGCTTCCTCCATTCCCATCACCACCCTCCCAGTTGCTCCGGTCCCTTCTGTCCGTGCAGGGCACCACCATGTCTCCTTTGTGCAAGGCACCGCACCCCCTGCCCCTGTCACCCCTGCTGCCCTCACTGCAGAGTTTGTGGAAATTCAGCTGCAGTTGCAGGTTGGCCAGACATCGATGCTGAATGTCCTCCATGGCCACACCACACTGCTGACACAGATGGTGTCGTTCATGGAGGGCATGTCAGCAGCGATGTCTGACCAACGGATGTTGCTGAGGTCCATGGACTCTTCACTGATGGCAGCAGTGAGTCTCCTGCAGCGCTTCGTCCCCCCTACCCCTGCACTATCCACACTTCCTACTCCCATGCCTGTACCATGCACACCCAGACATTCCCAAGCATGCACCCCACCAGACACAGGCAGCACACAAACACGTAAGGGCAAGCACACACCTCCTGGCACGCACACTCAGGGGGATAAAGGCACACCCACTGGGTCTGGGGCACACAGGCATACACGCAGCCACAGTCTGAGTCTGCATGCCTCACTACCCAGTCCCTCCAAAGGCACTCCCCTTGGCTCCCCTGCCACACAGTCAGACAAGAAGAGCTACTTGGCTTTGCTGGGCCTCAGCCCCACTGGGTCACCAGCCCGCAAACTGGCAAGGCACTCCCCGGGTGGGGGAGTTGATCCTCCCCGTCCACCCCCTCCCCCAGTAGCGCTGCACCACATCCCTCTGACCCCACCCCCTCCTTTGTGCCTGTGGTTTCTTCCGGTGCAGGGGATACTCTGGACGCCCTGGCAGAAGTGTGCAGCGCCAAGCTCACCTCCACCTTTGGTGCTGCCCCACCCCCTGTGGTGGAGGCATCCAGCCCTGCACCCACCACACCTACACTTACACTTCCTGTCCATGCGGTGCCTGGTCCTTCCCCACATGATGCCCCCCCCCCAGTCGATGAACCTGAGGCTTCTAATGTGCAGGCAAGCTAGGGGAGACACGGGCCCATGTGTCCCCCCAAGGACTTCTATTCTGGACTGGCCATTGGCCTTTGTATATAGTGTTGTTGAAAAAAATATTATCTTATGCTGATTAAAGCATTTTCTTTTGACTTTGAACACTATTGCATTTCAGGTATTGATATTGGTGCTGATGCTCCGGGAGTTGGGGTTGTGGTAATGTGTTATGTTTCGGGCAAAGGTTCGAGTCTGATGGTCATGAGGTGGCCCATGGGATCTGCGTGCCATCACAAGGTCTCTGCAAAGGATCTTTGGTCGTGTGTGTTATTTGTTTTTTGAGACATTGTACCAAGGAGTGTCCCTTCCTCCGTGGCACCTGACATCTTCCCTGCAGAGAGTTGCACAATTGTTGTGCTGACCTGTGTATACATTCCCTTTGTTGGTGATGGATCCCTTCAACTATGGCCATGCATGCTCAGCAATGTCTCCGGCTGCATCGTCTGTGCCATCCTTTCTAGTCACTGTACTTGTGTATTGAGTATGTTGCCATGCCTTCAGGGAGTAATTCTCCCTTTTCTGCACTATGCATGTGTGTAATCCCAGCCTAGCACACATATGGTACTTGTTCTGCAGGGTATTTGGGCACCTGACTGACAATTGTGTGCATTGTATCTGTGGGAACTCCACCTTATTCCTTCCATGAGAGACAACATCTTGGTGGCTGTCCCAGCACCTGTACATTCCTATCAGTCCTGGGATGTGCGTGACAGTGTGTGTTCCCTTTGGCTCTCTTAGTTTAGTAGGCATTGACATGACTATACAGTCTTGTGGCATGATCTCTGTGTGTGTATTGTGCTGCATCCGCCAGGGGTGGGTATGCATGTGTCATTTGTCCTCACACCCACATGTGGTGTGTCATGCAGTGGGGGAAAGACATCCATCCTCATGGGAGTGGGATACTGCTGTCAGTGATGTGTTGTTATGGCACTATCAACATAGTCGAAAATTAGGGATGCGTACATACACCCATGGAGTTGTGGTCATTTGATAATGATGTACACACCCCCATGTCTCTGTCCACTGCTGGGAGTGATAGGCACCCACCCCTCACATGTCTCTGTCCACTGCTGGAATTCCTCTGCACCCACCCCTCACATGTCTCTGTCCACTGCTGGGAGTTATAGGCACCCACCCCCATGTCTCTGTCCACTGCTGGGAGTGATAGGCACCCACCCCTCACATGTCTCTGTCCACTGCTGGGAGTGATAGGCACCCACCCCTCACATGTCTCTGTCCACTGCTGGGAGTGATAGGCACCCACCCCTCACATGTCTCTGTCCACTGCTGGTATTCCTCTGCACCCACCCCTCACATGTCTCTGTCCACTGCTGGGAGTGATAGGCACCCACCCCCATGTCTCTGTCCACTGCTGGGAGTGATAGGCACCCGCCCCTCACATGTCTCTGTCCACTGCTGGTATTCCTCTGCACCCACCCCTCACATGTCTTTGTCCACTGCTGGGAGTGATAGGCACCCACCCCCATGTCTCTGTCCACTGCTGGGAGTGATAGGCACCCACCCCTCACATGTCTCTGTCCACTGCTGGTAGTGATAGGCACCCACCCCCATGTCACTGTCCACTGCTGGGAGTGATTGTCACCCACCCCTCACATGTCTCTGTCCACTGCTGGGAGTGATAGGCACCCACCCCTCACATGTCTCTGTCCACTGCTGGGAGTCCTCTGCACCCACCTCCATGTCTCTGTCCACTGCTGGGAGTCCTCTGCACCCACTCCCATGTCCCTGTCCACTGCTAGTATTCCTCTTCACCCACACCTCACATGTCTTTGTCCACTGCTGGGAATCCTAGGCAGCCACCCACCCACCTACCCACCCACCCGCACCCTTGGTGCAGTACACTGCTGTCCTGGGCATACACACCCCCCAATTTACTGGTTATATGCTGCACCAGGCCCTAAGCCAACATTCGTGGCATGTGTACGCCTTGTATCACAAATTTACTGGTGCCCTAGGGGTACGGGTGATGCGGTCCGTACCCCCGCATTCATAGGTTGGGTA
The DNA here is from genome assembly GCF_964204655.1 of Triturus cristatus. Lineage (NCBI taxonomy): Eukaryota > Metazoa > Chordata > Amphibia > Caudata > Salamandridae > Triturus > Triturus cristatus. The sequence continues at coordinate 855,697,796 of NC_140589.1, forward strand.
CGTTCCGTTCCATGCGTACCCCTACATCACCACTACAATGGTGGTACAGACCATACCCACGTCCTCAGAGCATGGGTATGGTCCGTACCACGCATACCCCTACATCACCACTACAATGGTGGTACAGACCTTACCCACGGACTCAGTGCGTTGGTACGGTCCGTAGCACCATTTTAGTGGTGATGTAGGGGTACGCGTGGTAGGGACTGTACCCAAGCCCTCAGCACGTGGGTACGATCCGGACCACCATTGTAGTGGTGATGTAGGGGTACGCGTGGTACGGACCGTACCCATGCCCTCAGAGCATGGGTACGGTCCGTACTACCATTGTAGTGGTGATGTAGGGGTACGCGTAGTACGGACCGTACCCATGCCCTCAGAGCATGGGTACGGTCCGTACCACCATTGTAGTGGTGATGTAGGGGTACGCGTAGTACGGACCGTACCCATGCTCTGAGGGCATGGGTACGGTCCGTACCACCATTGTAGTGGTGATGTAGGGGTACGCATGGTACGCATACCCCTACATCACCAACGGGAGCCTGCTGAACGACTCGTACATAGGCTCCCAAAAGCACATTGCGCACAAGAATGCCCCCTGTAGTGGGGATGCGTCTGTGGCACCCTCACCATACATGCGTGTGTAGGGGGGACCCTTGGGTCTCCTCTGTGATCAACTTGTTAGGCTGTGGGTGAAGGGGGTCTGACGCAGGCCCCCGAAGTCTGCTTCCCGGGGCGCTTATGTGTCGGAGTGTCTGGCTCGATCCAGCTGACCGAATCGTGCATCAAACTGGCTCGGTCGGAAATCGCCTCCATTGCACGGCATGATTTGCTTACAGCCGAGATGTACGGAGCGGTACGGACCCGGAAACGATTCGGACGGCGATTTCGCGTTTCACACATTGTACTTGCTCGCTCGTACAGCTGTATGAGTCAGTCGCAGCACACACGTATGGCTCCTACTTTTTATGGTCAGATCGCGTTCGGGGCCCTTCTGAGCAAGATCGGAATTGGCCCCTTAATAATATGAATAATGAAATAAACTAAAATTAAAAACTTGGGTGCCGATCACGATCCGGTAAAAACCGGGTACGAACCGTCGGACGGAGCATATTCTCCGTCCGACGCGTACCCGGTCGTCAAAATATACAAACATGGAATTACGATTCGCACGGAAACACCATTTCCGTACGAATCGTACAAAACCCCGACCGACGAAAATAAACGTACAAATGCGATCCGGGAAAGCGCCGACGTGACGTCGGGACGCACGCAGCCTGCCATTCACGAACCAGGAATTACGATTCGCACCGACGTCATCCCGCACGGTGAATATTTTCCGGCTGCCAAAAACTGCCGGGAAATCAGGACGACGCGAACAAGGAGTACCGGTACACGACGGACAGACAGGACGACGCGAACAAGGAGTACCCGTACGCGACGGACAGACATGGACCCGAACCTATGTGTCATCCCGGCCCTCATAGCAGTCGATCTCCTCTACAGGTTCCGACGCAGACGCCGCAGAAGGTCAGAACAACAAAGGGAGGGGGGAAAGGGGGGGGGGGTGGCAGGACCAGGGCAGGCCACAAAACCCCCACCAAAGTCACACAGCACACATGCCCTGGACATACCTGACCCTCAGGCCCTTGTCACTACGAGGGGGTGGGGGCGTGTCCAGCTAAGCCAGCGACCGCCACAACGGAAGTTCTTGACGACCCGAACCGGCAACACAACCAGACAGGTATGTCCCGTACCCACGCCTTAAGAGCGTGGGTACGAGTCGTACCACGCCCACACCTACGTCACCCCAACAATGGCGGGACGGCTCGTACCCACCTGGCAAAGGCCTGGGTACGGCCCGCACAAGCATCACATAGCGTGGGGACGGATATGTACGGACCGTACCCCCACCCCGTATGCATGGAACGTACCCCCAACCCCAACAGTGTAAGTACGACACGTACCCCCACCCGCGTATGCAAGGAGCGTACTCCCCCATGCCAACAGTGTAAGTACGACACGTACCCCCACCCACGTATGCAAGGAGCGTACCCCCATGCCAACAGTGTAAGTACGACACGTACCCCCACCCGCGTACGTATGGAGCGTACCCCCCACCCCAACAGTGTAAGTACGACACGTACCCCCACCCGCGTATGCAAGGAGCGTACCCCCCACCCCAACAGTGTAAGTACGACACGTACCCCCACCCGCGTATGCAAGGAGCGTACCCCCCATGCCAACAGTGTAAGTACGACACGTACCCCCACCCGCATATGCAAGGAGCGTACCCCCATGCCACCAGTGTAAGTACGACACGTACCCCCACCCGCGTACGTATGGAGCGTACCCCCACCCCAACAGTGTAAGTATGACACGTACCCCCACCCGCGTATGCAAGGAGTGTACCCCCCATGCCAACAGTGTAAGTACGACACGTACCCTCACCCGCGTACGTATGGAGCGTACCCCCCACCCCAACAGTGTAAGTATGACCCGTACCCTCACCCGCGTACGTATGGAGCGTACCCCCACCCCAACAGAGTAAGTACGACCCGTACCCTCACCCACGGACGTATGGAGCGTAACCCCCACCCCAACAGTGTAAGTACGACCCGTACCCTCACCCGCGGACGTATGGAGCGTACCCCCCACCCCAACAGTATAAGTACGACCCATACCCCCACCCGCGTACGTATGGAGCGTACCTCCACCCCAACAGTGTAAGTACGACCCGTACCCTCACCCGCGGACGTATGGAGCGTACCCCCCACCCCAACAGTGTAAGTACGACCCGTACCCTCACCCGCGGACGTATGGAGCGTACCCCCCACCCCAACAGTGTAAGTACGACCCGTACCCTCACCCGCGGACGTATGGAGCGTACCCCCCACCCCAACAGTGTAAGTACGACCCGTACCCCCATGGAGCGAACCCACACACGTGTATGGACTAAGCGTACATATTGTTAAATAGGAGGGGTGTGTGCCAATCACTCCCAGCAGTGCCCAGAGGCAGGAGGGGTGTGTGCCTATCACTCCCAGCAGTACCCAAAGGCAGGAGGGGTGTGTGCAGAGTCCTCCCAGCAGTGCCCAGAGTCAGGAGGTGTGTGTGCCTATCACTCCCAGCAGTGCCCAGAGACAGGAGGGGTGTGTGCAGAGTCCTCCCAGCAGTGCCCAGAGTCAGGAGGGGTGTGTGCCTATCACTCCCAGCAGTGCCTAGAGTCAGGAGGGGTGTGTGCCTATCACTCCCAGCAGTGCCCAGAGACAGGAGGGGTGTGTGCAGAGTCCTCCCAGCAGTGCCCAGAGTCGTGAGGGGTGTGTGCCTATCACTCCCAGCAGTGCCCAGAGACAGGAGGGTGTGTGCCTATCACTCCCAGCAGTGCCCAGAGACAGGAGGGGTGTGTGCAGAGTCCTCCCAGCAGTGCCCAGAGGCAGGAGGGGTGGGTGCCTATCACTCCCAGCAGTGCCCAGAGTCAGGAGGGGTGTGTGCCTATCACTCCCAGCAGTGCCCAGAGACAGGAGGGGTGTGTGCAGAGTCCTCCCAGCAGTGCCCAGAGACAGGAGCGGTGGGTGCAGAGGCCTCCCAGCAGTGCCCAGAGTCAGGAGGGGTGTGTGCCTATCACTCCCAGCAGTGCCCAGAGACAGGAGGGGTGTGTGCAGAGTCCTCCCAGCAGTGCCCAGAGTCAGGAGGGGTGTGTGCCTATCACTCCCAGCAGTGCCCAGAGACAGGAGGGGTGTGTGCCTATCACTCCCAGCAGTGCCCAGAGACAGGAGGGGTGTGTGCAGAGTCCTCCCAGCAGTGCCCAGAGGCAGGAGGGGTGGGTGCCTATCACTCCCAGCAGTGCCCAGAGTCAGGAGGGGTGTGTGCCTATCACTCCCAGCAGTGCCCAGAGACAGGAGGGGTGTGTGCAGAGTCCTCCCAGCAGTGCCCAGAGACAGGAGGGGTGAGTGCAGAGGCCTCCCAGCAGTGCCCAGAGTCAGGAGGGGTGTGTGCAGAGGCCTCCCAGCAGTGCCCAGAGTCAGGAGGGGTGTGTGCAGAGTCCTCCCAGCAGTGCCCAGAGCCAGGAGGGGTGTGTGCCTATCACTCCCAGCAGTGCCCAGAGACAGGAGGGGTGTGTGCAGAGTCCTCCCAGCAGTGCCCAGAGACAGGAGGGGTGGGTGCAGAGGCCTCCCAGCAGTGCCCAGAGTCAGGAGGGGTGTGTGCAGAGTCCTCCCAGCAGTGCCCAGAGTCAGGAGGGGTGTGTGCCTATCACTCCCAGCAGTGCCTAGAGTCAGGAGGGGTGTGTGCCTATCACTCCCAGCAGTGCCCAGAGACAGGAGGGGTGTGTGCAGAGTCCTCCCAGCAGTGCCCAGAGTCGTGAGGGGTGTGTGCCTATCACTCCCAGCAGTGCCCAGAGACAGGAGGGTGTGTGCCTATCACTCCCAGCAGTGCCCAGAGACAGGAGGGGTGTGTGCAGAGTCCTCCCAGCAGTGCCCAGAGGCAGGAGGGGTGGGTGCCTATCACTCCCAGCAGTGCCCAGAGTCAGGAGGGGTATGTGCCTATCACTCCCAGCAGTGCCCAGAGACAGGAGGGGTGTGTGCAGAGTCCTCCCAGCAGTGCCCAGAGACAGGAGCGGTGGGTGCAGAGGCCTCCCAGCAGTGCCCAGAGTCAGGAGGGGTGTGTGCCTATCACTCCCAGCAGTGCCCAGAGACAGGAGGGGTGTGTGCAGAGTCCTCCCAGCAGTGCCCAGAGTCAGGAGGGGTGTGTGCCTATCACTCCCAGCAGTGCCCAGAGACAGGAGGGGTGTGTGCCTATCACTCCCAGCAGTGCCCAGAGACAGGAGGGGTGTGTGCAGAGTCCTCCCAGCAGTGCCCAGAGGCAGGAGGGGTGGGTGCCTATCACTCCCAGCAGTGCCCAGAGTCAGGAGGGGTGTGTGCCTATCACTCCCAGCAGTGCCCAGAGACAGGAGGGGTGTGTGCAGAGTCCTCCCAGCAGTGCCCAGAGACAGGAGGGGTGAGTGCAGAGGCCTCCCAGCAGTGCCCAGAGTCAGGAGGGGTGTGTGCAGAGGCCTCCCAGCAGTGCCCAGAGTCAGGAGGGGTGTGTGCAGAGTCCTCCCAGCAGTGCCCAGAGCCAGGAGGGGTGTGTGCCTATCACTCCCAGCAGTGCCCAGAGACAGGAGGGGTGTGTGCAGAGTCCTCCCAGCAGTGCCCAGAGACAGGAGGGGTGGGTGCAGAGGCCTCCCAGCAGTGCCCAGAGTCAGGAGGGGTGTGTGCAGAGTCCTCCCAGTAGTGCCCAGAGTCAGGAGGGGTGTGTGCCTATCACTCCCAGCAGTGCCCAGAGTCAGGAGGGGTGTGTGCCTATCACTCCCAGCAGTGCCCAGAGACAGGAGGGGTGTGTGCAGAGGCCTCCCAGCAGTGCCCAGAGTCAGGAGGGGTGTGTGCAGAGTCCTCCCAGCAGTGCCCAGAGACAGGAGGGGTGGGTGCAGAGGCCTCCCAGCAGTGCCCAGAGTCAGGAGGGGTGTGTGCAGAGTCCTCCCAGCAGTGCCCAGAGACAGGAGGGGTGGGTGCAGAGTCCTCCCAGCAGTGCCCAGAGTCAGGAGGGGTGTGTGCCTATCACTCCCAGCAGTGCCCAGAGACAGGAGGGGTGTGTGCAGAGTCCTCCCAGCAGTGCCCAGAGACAGAAGGGGTGTGTGCAGAGTCCTCCCAGCAGTGCCCAGAGTCAGGAGGGGTGTGTGCAGAGTCCTCCCAGCAGTGCCCAGAGACAGGAGGGGTGGGTGCAGAGTCCTCCCAGCAGTGCCCAGAGTCAGGAGGGGTGTGTGCCTGTCACTCCCAGCAGTGCCCAGAGACAGGAGGGGTGTGTGCAGAGTCCTCCCAGCAGTGCCCAGAGTCAGGAGGGGTGTGTGCCTAACACTCACAGCAGTGCCCATGAAACGCAAAGGGTGGAGTAGCCACAGATACCATGCCCACAAAGTTCAGTCAGGTGCACAAAGACCCTGCAGTACATGTACCACATGTGTGCGAGGCTAGGAGTATACGCATGCATAGCGCAGAAAATAAAACATGTACACATGAAGTCATGTCAATAGTCCACATACACAAGTACAATGACTACCAAGAATGCCACGAATGATGCAGGTGGAGACATCGCTCAGCATGCATGTGCAAAGTAGAAGGAGTCCGTCACACACCCAGCTAATGTACACCCAGCTCTGCGCTAAATATTGGGAACACCCTGCAGGGAAGATGTCAGGGTACACAGAGGAAGGAATACACCTTTGGACAATTTCACCATGCAGCAACTGCTTACATGAACACAGAAACCTAGCTAACACCGTGTGATGGCACACAGATCCCAGGGTCCCCCCTATGACCAGCACACTACTACATTTCCCGCACAACCAACACATGATCACCACCCAAAATCATGTAGCAGCCCCACCAACAGCAATATCAGAAAAGCAGTAGTGTTCAAAGGAAACAAAAATGGCTTTAATCAGCATGATCCAAAATTGTATGTTCGTAGAAAGTTCAATATTTACAAAGCCCATAGGGCAGTCCAGAAGTCACAGCTGGATGGGGGACACAGTGGGATGCGTGTCCCCTAGCTTGCCTGCACAGTTACATTCCGTCGTCTTCCACAGGGGTGAGGGCATGATGTGGGGGGGAAGAAACAGGCACCGCAGGGACAGGAGGGTGAAGGGTAGGCGTCGTGGGTGCAGGGATGGAGGACTCCACCACAGGGGGTGGTGCAGGGCCAAAGGTGGAGGCCAGGAGCTCGCTGCACACCTAAGCCAGGTCCGCCAGGGAATCCCCTGCACCCGAAGGAACCACAGGCCCCAAGGAGGGGGGGGTCAGAGGGATGGGTCGCAGCGCCACTGGGGGAGGGTGTAGACAGGGGGGGGAATCAACCACCCTGACCGAGGACTTCCTTGACCGCTTGCATGGTGGCGTCACTGTGGGGCTCAGGGGCAGAGCGGCCATGAAGGAGTCTTTGGGGGAGATGTGGCCAGGAGAGCTGAGGGGAGGGATTTGGAGGGAGTGGATTGGGTGGAATGCGGACTCCCACTCTGGCTGCGTGTCACACGTTTGCCCCCCGACCCAGTGGGTGTGCCTACTTCACCCTGTGTGTGCGTGTCAGGAGGTGTGCGGTGGACCTTCCCTGCTGGTGTGGTGCCTGTGTGTGTTGTGGTGGGCGCATGCTGACGTCTGGGTGTACGTGGGACAGGCATGGGAGTGGGAAGTGTGGATGGGGCAGGGGTAGGGGGTGGGACGTAGCGCTGCAGGAGACCCACTTGAAGGACTGGGCTATTCTAAGGCCCAGCGGTGCCAGGGGACAACACCTGAAACCTTCGTGGGTTACCTGTTCCGGCGTACAAAACACAGAGACACGGGACACTTCCTGCGACGTCAAAGATCAGCATTTATTTACTGCAGGGATACAGAAATCGCAAGAAGTACACAACGTGTAGGTTCTGAGAGACTGCTTCAAATTGCACAAGTGTATCGCTCCTTTTATACACATTTTCGTCATTGATCAGCATGGCGAACAAAGGTTACAACTCAGTTCCCACAATAAACTTCAGAAAAGTTGCATTCATGTTTTCAGAAACCCGAAACATAATTACAGCAACATTGCCGGTTCCCAACTGTAAAAACACATTATCCCCACATTAAGCACATTCCATTCTGACCGTAACGAATTAGAGGAAGGGACAGAAACAGATGCAAAAGAAAAGACAAGGATGCACAACAGTTTAGAAAACAGTGTAGAGAGCAATATCAGAAACTTGATTGCAGGATCAAAGGACTCGTGCCTAATGTATGCACGACTGAAACAATAAACTGGCACGGCAAGATGAGCCTCGAGCGGAGCCATCTGCCCTTGCCGTGTCATCCCCCTCATCATAAAGACACCTTCAAAGGAACATGTGTCCTCCACGAAAGCTTGGGAATCCCAGGGTCACGAAGCGGACAGTGTCCGTTCGCTGGCTACTTGAGGGCAAGAGACAAAATGGACGCCGTATCTAAAATGGAACCCAAGGGTTCAGATGGACATGCCCAGGAATGAGACGAACCGTACATAGTAGCGTAGCGAAAACGCGTACACCCACTAAACTCGTCATTTGCGGTTCGTAGATACCAAACTCGTCCATATTCGAACATACCCAAAATTGTGGTCCGATTCCCACGGAACCTCAGACGCTCCTTTTGCCCTCATGTAGGCAAGCACTAGTCGAGATCAGAATCGATTTCGATATTCATCAAATCGTTCAGTTGCTGCTGGAACATCATTCTATTCATCAACGTCTCTTTGGTAACTGATGGCCGTCTTATACACGTTGTAGCACAGAGGCCACATAAGGCCGGACCACACTGCACGCAAAGACAACACGTGAACAGAAACGTTACAACAACCCCTACGATCATCAGAATCTTCCAACCCCAGGTTGATATCAGGCCCCAAAACCATCCTAGAAGCGTCCAATTACCCTCGTCCACGTGTATGGACTCGGAGATCTTATGCAACTTCGAGATGACTTGGTAAACGGTTGGAGCGTTGTCAGGAATGAAGATGCAACAGCTCGAATGAATCACTTTGCACACACCACCTCTGTCTGCAAGAACAACGTCTAGAACCATACGGTTCTGCAACGTCATAAGTCTATCCGCCTGAAGTTCTGCTGTTAAATTACCAAGAGCACTCGCAGTTATGTTAGCAGTCAATTCTACCACACGGGTCAACTGTCTCAGGTTCCTACTATTAACCATAGGTCCCCAAAACGGCAAGAAACCCTTAAAGAAATCTCCTGCTTCTTGACCCGCAGTGTCTTCTTTGCTGACAACGCCTCTCACAACTCTAGTTTTGTGATAGTCTGAGGCAACCGTAAAAGTCGGTGGCAAAAGATTCGCAATATAACAGGTTCCCGAGAAGTCACGGGGCAACCATGTATATGCACGCTCATAAAATACGAAATAGGTACCCTTGGCAGTCAGAAAAACAGGGGAAGAGAGCATCGGGAGAACGTACGTGTCAGTACAAGCACTCTCCCCAAGCTGAGCTCTCGGATTTCGACCAAGACCTTTCAAGCAGAAATTACCGAGGTGGGGTACGATCCATATTGGAGACGAGCTCTTGAGCTGTCTATCACCCACTGACATACTATACTCAGCCTCACTCAGATCTTTATATGCTTGTATCTCTTCATCTGGGATAAGCGATGCATCGAAAATATCTCTATCTAAATCAGCAATAGCTATCACCAAAGGCTTGTGGTACGGACCAGGACCAAAGTTTGCAGAACGTGGCTCTCGACTGGGGTAGGAATCTAGTGCACTACGGAACATAGTTTGGAATGCTCGAGCTGACCCCTGGGAACTGTAAGGAAGAACCAAATACGGAATACCTCTATCCATGGTATGTGGCATTAACCCACACACCCAACAGTTGGTAGTATTCATCACCAACTGATGCTGATGTAGGAGTTGAACGAAGGAGTTATTCATGAATTCCGCATGTCTAACCTGTTCATGTTGGGGCAGAGGATGAAAGGAATGTGGAGAAACAGTAGTAATGAAACCTAGTTTAGGAGAAAAGGTAGGTGAAATGGAAGGCAACAACGACTGTATTCAAAAATACACTCCGCCCACCAATAGCATAGAAACAGTAAAAAACAGTAGAAATACCTGAAACAAAAAACATTTCGTTCGTACAATCTTATGCAATTTTGATCTTTGCGCCGACATCCTTTCTACTTCTTAGCTTAGAGAACGCCATCCTCTAAAAACCGTCCGTGACGTGCTTGACGCACTTCGTTCTGAGTAGCGATTATCAATCCCCAGGAGTTCCCAGGAATCGACAAAAGGTAACTGACCTAGTATCAGGAACCTGCTAAACAGGAGGAAGTACCCGCACGGCCCTACGGTTAACCCGGATGATAGGTTTTCTTAAACAAACATCCAACTTAACAAAAATCTCTTAGCTGTAAAAGGTACACATAGAAAGAAATTCAAAAATCAGCAAAGGATGCAATTGTTCTTAATGTTCGTGGCAACAGTATACGATAATATAGAAAAGTTTTATTAGTCTTTGTCATGTGAACGAAGAAAATATCGACTTCTTCCAGGTCGAGTCTGCTCTTCAAATAATTGTTCTGCTGGTGAAACAATGTTCAGTCGATCAGATGACAATTCAGACCTTGAGTTCTCCAAAACTGATGACTCATCAGATGTGTCCGGCTGCAATGAATTGTCTACTACAGGTTGAGCATCGCTAAACGGCACGTAACATAGAGGGGTCTCGGTTTCCACTGTTGCAATACCAGTTCTCACCCAATTATCTGCTGGTGAGGGGATCGGAACCTTTTTAGTATGCGTGGCATGCACCCAGTTCTTTCTGCCTTCCAACCGAACTGCAGTCCTTGTAGCTAGCAACACTTGAAAGGGACCCACAAATCTTGGCTCCAGATTGCGTTTTCTGCCAAAATTGCGGGTAACAACCCAGTCACCCGGTTGGAGCCGATGTCCAGGACCCTCTCTCTGTGCCGGTAAAGCTTCAAAGACCTGTTGATGAATTAACCTCAGTTTAGCAGTCAGATCATGAAGATAATCAATTAACATTGGATACTCAAGACTATCAAAGGCCTTAGGCCTCGGGACTCCCCAAATATTTGCAGGGCGGCCGAACACAATCTCATATGGGCTAAGCCCTACTCGAGAGTGCACAGTCGCCCTGGTTGACAAGAGAGCCAAAGGCAAAGCATCAGGCCATGACAAACCAGTCGTAGCTTGTATCTTTGCAAGTTTCAGAGTACCATTGTACCCTTCGACCAAACCCGCTGCCTGAGGATGATTGGCGCTATGGAATTTCTGTCGAATTCCAAGGCCCTTACACACACTCCGCATCACACTTCCCATAAACTCACTTCCGTTATCTGACCACACAATCCGTGGCATTCCATACCGAGGAAAGTATTCCTTCAGTAGGACTTTCGCTGTGGACAGGGCAGTTTATCCTTAAGAGGATAGGCCTCTATCCATCTGGAGAACGCACAGACCACAACTAAAACGTACTTCAGATTATTGCATCTCTCCATATGAATGAAGTCCAGTTGGATGACCTCAAAGGGACACGTAGGAGGGGCAAAATGGCCAGGTGGAGTGGGGGTGCCCTTGCCAGGATTATACATCAAATACACGATACAATTCTTAACCACTCTCTCAGCGCATTTAGCGATACCATCATTCTTCCATACAGGAGACAATAACCTACATATACCTTTCGCGCTAATATGTGACAAGCCGTGAGCCATAGTCACAACGGCTAGCACATATGCATCCGGTAACATCCACCTCTGACATTCCGACAAATCAACCCAACATCCATGGGTGTCTAACTTTCCCGTACTTTCTTTCCACTTGGTCTTTTCAGTTTTAGTGGCCTCATTCTGAATTGCTTTCACGCTCTCAACAGTGTCTTCACACATACCAGTCTCCGTCGGCCACCGCACTGAACTCGTAACATACATTCGGGACGCAAGATTCTTAGCCGTTTCCTTAGCAATCTCATCCGCAAATGCATTACCACGACCAACATCATCTGTAACCTTTCGATGCGCACTACATTTAATGATCGCCACCTGTTTAGGCAATGTAAGTGCATCCAAAAGATCATTCACAAGCTGTCCGTGTTGGATCTTCGTACCATGCGATGTCATAAATCCTCTCTCTCTCCACAATCGGCCAAAGCTATGTGCAACACCAAACGCATACTGACTGTCAGTAAACACATTCACTCGCTTTCCTCTAGACAAAACACATGCTCTCGTCAACGCAATCAACTCTGCCGCTTGCGCTGAATTCTGACTCAATCTCGCAGTTTCCACAACCGTACTCAGCGTCACTACAGCATACGCAGTCGTCACATCACCATTCGGCAACTTAAAACATGAACCATCAACATACAAAGTGCCATCGGGGTCTATCAATGGAGTGTTTTTCAGGTCCACACGACCCTTCGTTTCTTCTTCAGTTCGTAAATAACAATCATGTGGTGGTACATCATTCGATTCCATATTAGTCGGCAACAATGTCGCCGGATTCCGCACATTACAACCCTTGATCTGTATATGACTTGCCAAAAGTGTCAACTCGTAACAACCTTGCACTCGTCAGATGTTGAGTTTTTGTACGATTCAGGAGAGTGTCAACTGCATGCGGAACCATCACTGTGAGCATATTATCCATAACCAGACCTGCGGATTGTCGAGTACACACCGCAGCTGCCGCTGTCGCTCTCAAGCAACTTGGCAACGCTCTAGCTACCGGGTCTAAGGTCGAGGAAAAATATGCACATGGACGCTGCTTACCACCAAATTGTTGCGTCAAAACACTCAACGCACAACCTTCTCTCTCGTGAACGTATAGTGTAAATGGCTTACTGTAATCAGGAGTACCTAACACAGGAGCCGAACACAACGCGTCACGCAGTTCAGAAAAACTTTTCTGACATTCTTCCGTCCATGGCAAAGGAGTCGAAACATCCTTGCACGTAAGAGCTATCAATGGCTATGCTAACAGTGAAAAGTTCGGGATCCACTGTGTGCAGTATGACGTGATACCTAGAAAGGCACGCACATCTCTCTGAGTTGTTGGCACAGTCATTTGAGCGATCGCTGCAATTCTTTCTGGGGTCAACCTTCTTCCCTCCTTTGACAATAAGTGACCTAGATAGGTTACTTCTTGACAACAATATTGCAATTTAGAAGGTAGGGGCCCGATTCACAGAACTAACTTAAGACAAAATCCTAAACTTACTACCATTTTGGTATTCACAGAAGGCACTTACTCATTTTTGTATTCACAGAAGGCACTTACTCATTTCGGTATTCACAGAAGTTAGGAGTCCTAACTTTAGGACTCCTAAATGCCTTCTGTGAATACCGAAAGTCTTCAAATTAGGATTTTTCGCAGTTTAGTAGTAGTATAGTTAGGACTCCTAACTTTAGGACTCCTAAATGCCTTCTGTGAATACCGAAATTCTTTAAATTAGGATTTTCCTCAATTAAGTAGTCCTAAGTCTAAACTTAGGACTACTAAATTGAGAAAAATCCTAATTTTAAGACTTTCGGTATTCACAGAAGGCATTTAGGAGTCCTAAAGTTAGGAGTCCTAACTATACTACTACTAAACTGCGAAAAATCCTGATTTTCAGACTTTCGGTATTCACAGAAGGCATTTAGGAGTCCTAAAGTTAGGACTCCTAACTTCTGTGAATACCGAAATGAGTAAGTGCGTTCTGTGAATACCAAAATGAGTAAGTGCCTTCTGTGAATACCAAAATGGTAGTAAGTTTAGGAATTTGTCTTAAGTTAGTTCTGTGAATCGGGCCCTGACACTTTATGATGTAAGTCACATAGATGCTGTAACAGTGATACTGTAGCAGTTTTGCAAATCTGTTCAGTGTCAGCAGCTACCAACAGATCGTCAACGTACTGAATCAATGCCGCACCAGCCGGTAACACAAACGCATCAAGTTGGCTCTTAAGCGCTTGACTATAGATCGATGGACTCTCACAGTAGCCCTGAGGTGCGCGTTTAAACCTGAAACTGCGACCACCTAACGAGAAACCGAATAGATCTCTGCTTTCCTCAGCAATCGGAATGCTAAAGAAAGCATTCTTCAGATCGATTACCGAGAACCATGATGCAGAAGGTGGAATCAGAGTCAGCAAAGCTGTAATGTCAGGAACCACAGGAAACTGTGGAATCACAATTTTATTTACCTCCCGTAAATCAATAACAAAACGATACACAGGAGGCTTGGATGGATCAGTTCGTTTCAAAATAGGTAACACAGGACTATTACACACGTTACCCCGAGTTTCTTCGATGACATCTTTATCGATCAGATCGTAAATGATCGCTAATAGTGCTCGTTCTCCATCAAGAGAGATACGATACTGGGGAATGCGTGGTAAGCGCACATTTGATTTCAATTGAACAACATAAGGTGGTATATCCAACAGGCCCACGTCATTGGGACCTGTCGCCCACAAAGACTTAGGAAGAGAACTCAATTCCGGTGGGAGCTTATCAGTCGACAAATACATAGGAGAGATCACTTTCTGACCCAACGTAAGCTCCACTCCCGCAGGAGAACAGTACAAAGTCGCATATAACCGCTTCAACAAATCCAGACCCAAAAGATTCTCACCACAACCAGTAGTCAAAAGCAAAGGAGCTTCTAACTCACGAGACCCAATTGTAAGGGGCAACGGGCTAGAAACTGGATTGCTAACGGGGGCGCCAGAGAATCCAACGGAAACATTCGTTAAGCCAGACAAAGGCGCGCCAGGGAGTTTCGAATGCATGATGGAGCTTTTCGCTGCACCAGTATCCAACAGAAAAGGTTCAACTACGCCCAATGTGGCAACTGCGACGTAAGGCCCTCTCTGATCAACTGGAACCGATACCACTCCCTTTCTTTGTCTATGGCTGTCCTAATAATTACTGGCAGCAGCAACATCATGCTCGACATAATAGTCGTCCACATGATACTGTGCAGATCTACCAGCCGACAAATCGCGCCGATCAAAGCAATTTTGCGAGTCTGCTGAAGTGACAAAACGTTCATTCTGATTCTGAGTAACACCGCGACCTCTACCACGTGATGCTTGTTGAGGACCACTACGACCTCCTCGAGCCGAAACACCATTGTTTCGGTCACGCAAAACTGGACAATTAAACTTCAGATGGCCCTCACCCCTACAATATGCGCATTGATTATACCCCAACATAGTTCGTGGTGTAGAGGAGTCAGTACGCGACTGCGACCTAGAAAACTGCGACTGTAATCGATTTTGCTGTTGCGAATCATTTTGAATCGAGCGCGGGGATACGCTTGCTGCAATAAGACCTTAGTTTTAAGATCCTTCGTTTTCTTATCAGCACGTTCGCTTTCTTCTTTCTCTCTATTTTCGTAGTATTGGGCCGTAGCTAATATTTGAGCAGTGGTAGAAACAGCCCACGAACTTTCATAATTCTTCACTTTGTTGCTTAGTTCTGGTAGCAGATTCGATACTAATTTATCAACAGTCGCTGACCTCCCTCAGTGCTCATATCCTGACCACTATGATCGATGAATGCCTCCTCAAATCTCATAAAGAAATCGGAGACACTCACGTCCTTCTTTTGTTTGCACGCAGACAGTTTGTCCCAGTTAACTCTTATCACTGGCATAAGTGTCTTCATAAGCGTAATTATCCTCTGGGGTAGATTCTCAATGAGCTGTTCAGGTTAGCCCCACCAACTTGCCGTGCGTCAGCCGCAGCAAGAGCAGCCCAATCACCGCCTAACTCGGCTACGTGATTCTCTTGGCGGATTTTCGCCCAAATCGGTTGAGGTACTACATTACCGAGCAACATGTCGATGTCGGCAAGATTCATAATAGTAGCATCCACTAATTGGGATAACTCCTTATAATAACCTGCCGGATTTTTGTGGGGGTCAGGCAAAGTTTGCTTCACCTGCAAAACTTCCGATCACTTCCAGGGGAGGTGTATCCAAACTCTCTGAAAGTGTGGTAGAATAGCAGGGTTAGCAGCAGGATCACCTGGCATCCACACTGGGGGAACTTCCCGCATAGGGTATTGACCAGATTGTGCCATCCGCTCCTCAGCTTCACCCTTAAACAATGCTCGAGGCGATACCGTAGATCGAAAAGATAACAGACGCTCTAAAGCATGTCGAACATTACTACCCACAATCATACCACTCGAAAATTGATTCTGAAGTTCAGTGATCTCAGGCGGTACATTGTCTACCGCATCATTATCCCACTCTTCTCTCAAAGATTTACACATTTCCTCGTACACAAATCTTTGTGTGGGCTCATTAAACTGAGAAAACGTCTCAAAAACTATACGCGAAGTGTACTTCGCAGGATGACTAATCCATTTACGCGCCAGTTTCACTAACGACTCACGTTCTCTACCATCAGGACTTTGACTGCGCCTCTGAGAGACATCAGAAAGATCGGACCCAAGTATCGGCCCAAAAAGTGGAGAATAGAGATTAGCGACAGCACTAAATATACGACTACGAACAGAAGGGGAGGAAGAAGGAAGCACAGGAGTAACTACATTAGGGGTAACCGTAGAAATAGTAGAAGTAGTCGAGATAGCAGGAGTAGTAGTGACAATAGGCTGAAGAGGTACAGGCGAAAGAGCAATCGGGAAAAGAGCGGGTAGCGGAGGATGAACAATTTGCGGCACAAGGGGATTCGGAAGAAGAGGAGGAACGACAGGCTGTCCAGCAGCCGCCAAGACAGCAGGTTGGGGAGCAGGAGGAATCACAGGACCCACAGTATCTGGTGCATAGGGAGGTGGTGATTTCAATAGATAAGACAGTAATGGATCCTCTACCGCTTCTTCTCCCGTCTTAGCAGGACTAGACGGTAAAACCGGATAACATTTATCTACCGCCATATGATGCAATCTAGCAAAAACTTCCTGCTCCTTCTCATCCTTGTCTCGCTGATACTGTTCTGCATTTCGCATTACCGCAATAACACCTTCTCTCTTATTTTTCTTAGACTGTTTGATTTCTTTCTGCTTGGCCTCTTTTCGCCATAACCGAAAGGAATCAAACATGGCCGGCCTAGCCTTCTTTTTAAACAATTTAGTTTCAAGATTATCCAATATTGCAGTTTCAAAACTACCATGTGGTGGCCAACTAAGAACACCATCATTTTTAGTATATCGAATCCAATATTCATTATATACGATAGGACCTACTCCGTGGCGGCTATAGAGCTCATAAATTGGAGTTCCAACCGGAGGTATCGGACATGAATCCTCCAGTCGGGAATCCGTGCTGCAACATTTAAGGAAACCAAACAAAGTACTACGGCCAGGCATCGTGCACACTAACCGAGTTTACAAACTTCAAGGGCTATCGAATTACGATGTCCTTGCAAAAAATGCAAGACCCTCGGTTTTTGGCAATTGCAATTGTCAAATAAAACCCAACAACTAAGAACCAACAACTAAGAACCACAAATGCAATGGAACCATGCAAACAACCAGGTCTACTCTAGGAGTGACCCACAAATACTTAACTGAAAGAGCAATGGCGTCACCAGGAAGGTCCGTCTATCGTCTCGCCGTACAAAGGACTACGCCAGGCGCCAAAACAGGTCGACAGTCAGGGCATCAGTCCGTCGCAGCCGTCAGGAGGCGGGAATCTTCGCGGGAAAAGTCTTCGGGCCACTTATTTCGACAACTGGATCGATGAAGCGGGGTGCACCTTCCCTCTGAGATTTCACACGAAGTTCCTCACGATCGTCGGGCTTTGGACCGGTACCGCTGATGTCGCCCCACGTTGGGCGCCAACTGAAGGACTGGGCTATTCTAAGGCCCAGCGGTGCCAGGGGACAACACCTGAAACCTTCGTGGGTTACCTGTTCCGGCATACAAAACACAGAGACACGGGACACTTCCTGCGACGTCAAAGATCAGCATTTATTTACTGCAGGGATACAGAAATCGCAAGAAGTACACAACGTGTAGGTTCTGAGAGACTGCTTCAAATTGCACAAGTGGATCGCTCCTTTTATACACATTTTCGTCATTGATCAGCATGGCGAACAAAGGTTACAACTCAGTTCCCACAATAAACTTCAGAAAAGTCGCATTCATGTTTTCAGAAACCCGAAACATAATTACAGCAACATTGCCGGTTCCCAACTGTAAAAACACATTATCCCCACATTAAGCACATTCCATTCTGACCGTAACGAATTAGAGGAAGGGACAGAAACAGATGCAAAAGAAAAGACAAGGACGCACAACAGTTTAGAAAACAGTGTAGAGAGCAATATCGGAAACTTGATTGCAGGATCAAAGGACTCGTGCCTAATGTATGCACGACTGAAACAATAAACTGTCATCCCCCTCATCATAAAGACACCTTCAAAGGAACATGTGTCCTCCACGAAAGCTTGGGAATCCCAGGGTCACGAAGCGGACAGTGTCCGTCCGCTGGCTACTTGAGGGCAAGAGACAAAATGGACGCCGTATCTAAAATGGAACCCAAGGGTTCAGATGGACATGCCCAGGAATGAGACGAACCGTACATAGTAGCGTAGCGAAAACGCGTACACCCACTAAACTCGTCATTTGCGGTTCGTAGATACCAAACTCGTCCATATTCGAACATACCCAAAATGTCGGTCCGATAACCACGGAACCTCACACTGCTGCAGTCATTGTCGAGTCTATCGACCTCAGCAAGCTGCGTTGGTCAGCCTGCGATGAATGAATGCCCTCTAAGTATGCCTCCATGTTGTGCAGCACTTGGCTGTGGCCATGGAGGACATTAAGGATCGCAGCCTGACCAACCTGCAACTGCCGCTGGATGTCCACAGACTCGGCATTGGCGGCAGCAGTGGAGACAGGGGCAGGGGGTGCGGTGCCTGGCAGGAAGGAGACATGGGGTGACCGGGCACGTTGGGAAGGGACACGAGCAAGTGGCAGGCGGCTGATGGCAATGGAGGGGGCGTGGCGAGATGTAGTGCCGCTGTCAGCTGCTGGTGCAGCCGCCGCCCACTCGGAGAGATCATCCTCGGACCTGTCAGCTTCATACTCTGTTGTGCCAGTCGACAGGTCCCCGGCTTCACTCTCCTCTGCCTCAGTCCCACTTGATGTGCCAGCCCTGATGTCACCGCTGGCACTGGTGCTCGGTCCCTCTGCTCCGTCTGTGCCCATGTCTCCCTCCGTGTCCCCCGACGATGCTGTGGGCAGGGTGAAGAGACAGAAATTAATCATACACCTGTATACATATGTCACATGAGTCCAATCTACATAGGTCACAGTGCATAGCCTGAAACAAAAGAAGAGTTACATCTACAAAACAAGGTACATATGTAGGGCATGCAAGACACAGTTGTTTGACCCACCATGCCACCGAAAAACTATGGAGAGCATGACACAATAGCAAATGAGATGGAATGGAATTTTGACTGAGGAGCAAGGCCCTGGGGACAATCCAGCACTGCATCTGCACCACACAGCGTGGCAGGAAATAGGGATGAGCAGGGACCATATCCAGGAACAAGAGGCACATGCAGCATAGGTTATACTGAAAACATGCCCACCATGACTGGCCCACTGCACCTTGAGTGCATGTCCAGACAAACATCACACACTGGCCAGTCCTAGCAAGGAGATATCAGGTTGTGACATGAAGGCCATTCCCGCACCACCCACCCCCTACATGAGACTGTTATTTGGAGACACATGAAGAACTTACATCCCTTAGTCTGGGTGAAATACACATGGGATGCAACAATTCAAGGTTGCACACAAAATACCCAAGGTGCGCCTGTCCAAATATTCATGTACAAATGGGCATCATCAGATGATTGTAACAAGACACACAGGCAATGTCCACCGTGAGTATGAACAAGGAAAATCAGGTCAGTCTGTACAGTGGACACTTGTACTACATTTCACGTCAAAATACATTTGGCCAGGGGACAATGGCACAGAGCACAACCTATGCTGTAGACACAGAGATTGTCAACATATTCGGATTACACACATGATACCTAGGAAAATATGCCCCTGGGGACAGTAGTGGCCACACAACTCCATTCTCCTGAATGGGAATGACTGCAACACACACTACCATCCCCGCACTATGGGTACCGCACACTCATGCACATCATGTCACAGGCCACCACATAGGACATGCGTGCTGTAAGGCCTCACACTTGAGAGACTAACTCCCATGTCTGGACTCAGCATTAGTGCCAACTGACATGGAACCCACAAGACCAGAACTGGACAGGGCACAGGCAAGGTCCCAAAACCTGTTACACACCACCCCCACACATGATGCTGCAGGCATTTTACACGTGGAGAAGGTGCCAGGCTACATAACCTTGTGACGGAGTGACTCCACACAGACCAGGGAACACATTGCAAGGAGGGGAAGGGAGGCAGGAGAGCACTGCAATACTGTGGGTAACAGGATCTGCACAGCACCATTAAACCCTGGCAGTGCATCCATGGAACAGTGCACTTACAAATGCTGGTGAAACACAACAAACACACATGTACCTAC
The DNA here is from genome assembly GCF_964204655.1 of Triturus cristatus. Classification (NCBI taxonomy): domain Eukaryota; kingdom Metazoa; phylum Chordata; class Amphibia; order Caudata; family Salamandridae; genus Triturus; species Triturus cristatus. The sequence goes on from NC_140589.1 coordinate 855,717,904, forward strand.
CCCCTTCCTGCTGCTGCATCTCCTGTAAGCGCCTGTCCAAGTCTGGAAAGACCACCGCCAGCACACGCTTGTGGATGTGGGAGAGACAGCGGCGCCCGCGGTTCTTATGGCTCTCAGGTGAGTCCCCCAGCAGGACCCGTGCGATCCTCCGCGTCCAGCACCGGATATCCTGCCAGCGTTTCCTCACCTGGGTGTTAGACCCGGCCCTCGTAACATAGCTAGACCTGACCCCTGCACCTCACACCAGCCCCCAAACCCACGGCCTAGCCGATCCTCCCCACCAGAACTCGCACGCACCCAACCCGGACTTCCCCGTCCGTGGCCTTCTGCCCTTTGGCCACACCGGGCCCGCATGCCCACTCATGCAACAAGATGGCCGCCCGGCCCCAGCGCGACCCTGGCCTAGAGGCGCCACTCCGGCTGGAGGACATCACGCTCCCCTTGGGATGAGAAAGGGAGGAGCAGTTTCTATCACACCTCTGCGCTTCCCTGGGACGGTGGGTTTCGATCGACCTGCCGGCCTCCCCGAGGGCTGGCTCCATGCCTGCTGGGTGTCTGGGACTCCTCCCGACCCGGCCCTGAAAGGATCAAAAGACAATGGCAGGAAACCCCAAAGAGCGACCCCCAGGTGACAAGACCCCTGCCTGCACAGACTCCGGACATCAAAGAGGAGTCGCCCTATAACAAGGGGTGCTCTGGGACGGTCCGGCAGATTCGCCTTGGAACACCTGAGCCCTGCTGAGTGACTCGCGGCTCCCTGAAGATCGTAAGACCTCTGAACTTATGCTTGAGCCCTGCTGAGTGACTCGCGGCTCCCTGAAGATCCTAAGACCTCCGAACTTATGCTTGAGCCCTGCTGAGTGACTCGCGGCTCCCTGAAGATCGTAAGACCTCCGAACTTGTGCTTGAGCCTTGCTGAGTGACTCGCGGCTCCTTGAAGATCGTAAGACCACCGAACTTGTATCCGAGCCCTGCTGAGTGACTCGTGGCTCCTACAGACTCTCTTGGTCCCGCCGGACCCCACGACGACAAGCGTATCCCCCAGCTCGAGGATTGTGAGCTGTGCGCCGGGTACGCTCCTGCATTTGATCAATATCCCCAAAGACTGTCCCGCTACCTCCTACCCCCCTCCAAGACTCTGAGAGCCCACGCGCTGCTTGTATATATTTGCCGTGCTGATCATAAAGATCCTACCACGCTAACCTGATAAAGATTTGTTCGTAAGAACTCCTCGTGTGGTGTCTCTCTGCCTTGTGGTGCCGAGTGTGCGATCCTAGATACGAGGTTCCTCCCCTGAGGAGTCTCCCGCCAGTGCCCAGCTACGATACCTCGAGGGTGGGTCTCAGGGCAGTCAGGGCCCCCTCCGGGCCCCTCTGAGGTCGCCTTCTAACACTGGGACAGGCGCCGCTTCCGACCATCCGCACTCCTCACGGCACTGACGGCGGTCAGCCAGATCTGCTCCTTGGCAGAGGCGCCTCCCTGTGAGGATGAACAAGTGACACTACATCAATACACCTGCAACATGTCACAGAGACACATATGAGAACAAATTAGCTGGTTACAACAAGGCATGTCATGCAGCCAACGCATTGCACCTTTGCTATAGGGACATACTCCTCTGGGGAAGGGCAAAAGCAGTACGTGCCAGTGAAAGTACACAGGTGGAATGAGGGCAAAGACACAATCAATCATCAAGGCTCACACTGTGCATCACACCCAACCCTCCTGTCTCTGGGCACTGCTGGGAGTGATAGGCACCCACCCCTCCTGTCTCTGGGCACTGCTGGGAGTGGGTAGGCACCCACCCCTCCTGTCTCTGGGCACTGCTGGGAGGACTCTGCACACACCCCTCCTGACTCTGGGCACTGCTGGGAGTGATAGGCACCCACCCCTCCTGTCTATGGGCACTGCTGGGAGGCCTCTGCACACACCCCTCCTGTCTCTGGGCACTGCTGGGAGTGATAGGCACCCACCCCTCCTGTCTCTGGGCACTGCTGGGAGTGATAGGCACCCACCCCTCCTGTCTCTGGGCACTGCTGGGAGTGATAGGCACCCACCCCTCCTGACTCTGGGCACTGCTGGGAGGCCTCTGCACACACCCCTCCTGTCTCTGGGCACTGCTGGGAGGACTCTGCACACACCCCTCCTGACTCTGAGCACTGCTGGGAGGACTCTGCACACACCCCTCCTGACTCTGGGCACTGCTGGGAGTGATAGGCACCCACCCCTCCTGTCTCCGGGCACTGCTGGGAGGCCTCTGCACACACCCCTCCTGTCTCTGGGCACTGCTGGGAGTGATAGGCACCCACCCCTCCTGTCTCTGGGCACTGCTGGGAGTGATAGGCACCCACCCCTCCTGTCTCTGGGCACTGCTGGGAGTGATAGGCACCAACCCCTTCTGACTCTGGGCACTGCTGGGAGGCCTCTGCACACACCCCTCCTGTCTCTGGGCACTGCTGGGAGACATCAGGCATTCCCCCCCGGTACCCCCCCTACAGTACATAGCATGTGTGTAACACCTGGACACAATGGCAGAAGTCACAGTCACAAAAAAAGGGACACAGTCTGTGCTAGTAGCTCTGCACTCACCTGATACCCTGGTCGCCCATACAGCAGGGGGTACTGTGGGAGGATCACATCCAGCAATGCCAGGTTCTCCTCCAGGGTGAATGGCTGTGACCTCTCCACAGACCTTGACATGGTTCCAGGGAATCAGGAGCAGCAGCAGTGTGGTAGAATCGAAATATGTGCAGGCAAGTGCTCCCTCATGGGACCTGGCTGCCATATCTGCCTTGCTGGCCTGTTTCATGCACAGGAGTACAGAGTGATTGGTCACTCACCTTTGCATCCTATGTTTCCTCCAATCCCTTCAAACCTAGCCCAGTCAGTGGGTTCTTATTGTGTTTTTTTCTTCAGCATGATGTCAACCCCACAAACACATTGCAACAAAGTAGATTCATTCCAACTGACTTCTGCTGTGCACCTTCCAGAACAAATTCAAACTTAAAACTTGGTCTCCATGACAACCAGCATGCATGTAGGCCTTAATACTTGTCCCTCATGTGTCCCCTATGTAAAATTGAGCTTCACCCACAGGTATGGTGCGTTCCGGGCCCCTAAGGCACCCCACATGCATAGCAGCGGCCCGTACACGCGTGCGTACGTTCACTATCACCATGGGTGTCCTCGCGTATGCGTACTCGTACTGGTACGGCCCGTAAACACGCCTGTACGTTCACTATCACTATGAGTACGCATACACGAGGACACCCATAGTGATAGTGAACGTACAGGCGTGTGTACGGTCCGTACCACTATGGGTGTTCTCGCGTATGCATACTCGTAGTGATAGTGAACGTACAGGCGTGTGTACGGGCCGTACCAGTACGAGTACGCATACGCGAAAACACCCATAGTGGTACGGCCCGTACACACGCCTGTACGTTCACTATCACTATGGGTGTCCTCACGTATGCGTACTCGTAGTGATAGTGAACGTACAGGCGTGTGTACGAGCCGTACCACTATGGGTGTTCTCGTGTATGCGTACTCGTACTGGTACGGCCCGTACACACGCCTGTACGTTCACTATCACTACGAGTACGCATACGCGAGAACACCCATAGTGGTACGGCCCGTACACACGCCTGTACGTTCACTATCACTACGAGTACGCATACGCGAGGACACCCATAGTGATAGTGAACGTACAGGCGTGTGTACGGTCCGTACCACTATGGGTGTTCTCGCGTATGCGTACTCGTAGTGATAGTGAACGTACAGGCGTGTGTACGGTCCGTACCACTATGGGTGTTCTCGCGTATGCGTACTTACTGACCGTACACATGCCTGTACGCTCACCATCACTATGGGTACACATACGGCAGCACTCCCATAGTGATATGGGAACGTACACAGGCCCTCTTAGCAGCAGTACGGCGGTTTTCACACATCACAGTGGTGACAGGCAGCACACAGGAAGGAATAGGGCGGACATACTTGTCCATGGATGGACATCAAGGCATTGTCTGGGCAGTACTACATGTGTGGGGCACAGGTGTGACAGGCTGTGATGTGGCACATTACTCCTGAGTCGAGAAGGCACCAGATGTATGATGAGATGTGTACAGATGTAATGTATGACGGTGCAATGTGTGCCAGGCATGCCCTTGACTCCTTTGACATGTGTGCATGTCGTACTGCACACTTGGGATGAGCGACACTGGCATGGCACGGACACCAACACACGGAAGTGTCCCCTGATGCCCGGTACAGGGGTTACCACACCTGACTTGTCACTACCCACGGTGCACGATGTGACTATGTCATGTATGTGTGGGGGTTTCCCATTAGGTTGATGTTGGAGCACCCTCAAAAGCTGCAGCTGTTGCAGCAACCAACATGTGTCTGTGTGTAGATTGACATTGCACACTGTTCCGCACACCATGCCACATGTGGTATTGGATGTGAGGTGCGTATGTATGCATGGGACACGGAGTAGCGTAACAAGGACATGTCTGCATCCTCTCTATGAATGTGTGGTGAGTCATGACATGTGCACCTTCATGGCAAGGTGTGTGGGCTGTCCTAGTGTAATGTCATGTGACCTGTGGCTCTAGTGTTCCGCTACCAGTCTCTGCAATCGACATCCTACTTCTGCTGATGTGTGGGTGTATGTCACTCCTGTCTTGCGTCTGGCTGTTCACTTGCACTGGGCCACAGCTAATCCCATGCCATGGCATGTGGAGGTTCTCAATCTCCGTGTGTAGCTGGGTCTTGGTAGGAGTGTCACCTGCCAGCCATACGTGTCCAGGGCATGTGGCACATACCTGACTCCGTATGTAGCATATGTGTATAGACAGATTAACATGTGCTCAGTACAAATTAATTGTTGTTGTGGTGCACTCACTCTTCCTTGTCACTTCCAAATTACTGCAGAGCGCCGCCTCTTCACCGACCAATTCCGGACTTGGCTGCCATGCGGGAGAATGATTGTATCCGGTGCTACCGCTTCCCCCAACGGTTGATTCTGGATTTGACGGCGAGACTGGCACCATACCTGCAACTGCTGCACAGGTATCCTACGGCACTGACACCCAAGCTGAAGGTAATGGCAGCCCTACATTTTCTAGCCACGGGTACCTTTCAAAATACCATAGCTCATGTTGGTGGCATGTCCCAGAGCATGTTCTGCCGTGTGCTGCATGATTTCTTAGAGGCCATGTTGATTTACCTGGATGACTTCATACATTTTCCTACCCCAGAAATGTTGACTGGGGTCAAGCGTGGATTCTATGCCCTGGGAGGGATGCCCCATGTCATTGGGTCCATAGATAGGACACATGTTGCTTTGGTACCACCACAGGCACAGGAGGTAGCGTACCGGAATCGCAAGCACTACCACTCCATCAATGCCCTTGTGGTGTGTCTGTCCAACATGGTGATTTCACATGTCTGTGCTCGTTTTCCAGGATCAGCACACGATGCCTACATCATGAGGCGTAGCAGGGTGCCTGAAATGATGACGCAGCTGCGCAACGAACGAGCATGTGTTGTTGGTGGGTACAGTCTGTCTGTCCTGTATTTTGCGTAGACTTCCAGCACGACCGCTTCTCCTGTTCTAACGATGTCCATGTGCTTCCCATGTAGGGGACGCTGGCTATCCCAACATGCCATGGCTGATCACACCTCTCCGCAACCCCATCACGCCGGCCCATCTCCGCTACAACACCGCCCATGGCCGGACAAGGCGAGTGATAGAGAGGACGTTTGGCCTGCTGAAGAGCCGATTCAGGTGCCTTCACAAGACCGGCGGCGCACTCCCATATGCCCCGGCGAAGGTCTGCAAAATCTTCATGGTCTGCTGCATGCTGCACAACATGGCAGTTGAGAAAGCTGTGCCACTCATCCTGGATCAAGATGACGAGGACCATCCACCCGTAGAGGACGAAGGGCTTTGGCAATGGGGCTTGTGATGTGGAGGATGTGGAGCCGCAAGGGGACATCCGGACTCGGCTCATACGTGACTTCTTTGCTTAGTGGTGAGTACCAGTGTCTGAGTGTGCACGCATTGGTCCCCGTGTGGCATGTGTTGTGATGTGTGTCTCCACCTGCATGTATGGCACGTGAGTCAGAGGTGTGTGTGGGTGTGTCACTGGAGTGATGGTGCCAGTGATGGTTGTATTTCCCCAGTCATAATTGTGACCTAGCATGTTGTCATCCATACATGTGTCGAGTAAATGCACATGCAAGTGGCTGTGCTTTTTGTGGCTGACTTCTTGTGTGTCTCTCTTCCCCAGGTACTTGCGCATGCCGTCTGCTGCTTGCATTGTTGTGGCACTGCTATTCCTCATGGACACGTCATCGTGTGCTGACTCAGCGTTACAGGCACGGACACGTTTGGAAGTCTCCTTAGGGTAAGGGATGCGTCAGGGGTGTATTGGGTGTGGCAGTTGTTCACGATGTATGCACACTGCCCCTGTCGATGTTTGGTTCCTCTGCAGACATGTTGCATCACCATGGTACACATGACATGCAGCTGGGTACACCTGAATATATGGTCAGACTTGTTGACAGTCATCAGTGATGGGATAGTGGATTGTGATGATGGCATCAATGTGTGTAACACTGCCCTCGGACACATACGGTTTGCATTGGCTTGACATGCTGTGGGACTTCCACATCAGCGGATCAATGGTGTATGGCAGGCTCTCCGTGAGCAGCTGTGGGTGTTTAGCTGTTAGCCGACACTTGTGTGCCACTTCCATGGCTATCACGCATTTGTGCTGCAGAAGGGGGGTGCCAGTGTTGGACCCACCTGTTACTCCACATGAAGTGTTCATGTGTACTTCAAGTTGCCTCTGCAATCCCGAAAACATGACTAATAAAGGTGTCCCTATGCCTCCAAGGTGCCTCTTCTCAGTCAATGCTGGTGTGTTGCCACGGTGCTTCCAGCATGTCTGGCATGGTTTTCCCTGATAGTGGCTATGTGTCTCTGTGTCGAGTAGCAAGATGCAAGCTGTGTGTGTGGGATGAGACTGTGTATTGTGCATGATGTCCATGACTGTGTGGGTATTGTGACATGTGCCATCCCCATGCATCCAACGTTGGCCAGGCCCCCATTATCTGCATCCACCGGACTCAAGCTTGCAGGACATGGTTCTGCCACCTGTCTACACATACCTGGGTGCCCCCCAGGACACTGGACATGATCCCTGACCTCTGCGCATGACTGTTGCTGTACTCAATATGTCTGTCGGCACGGTTGTGCGGCCACCCCCTCAGCTGGTTGGGCCCATCACGGATGTGTATGGTGCTCCATGTCTGTCTTGCCTAATACACTGTGACCCGTGTGTCCTGTGCCAGACTCAGGCCCCAGGGTGTGGATGGTTGAAGTCAAAAGAGAACTCAGGCATGTTTAGACTTTACAAGACACATGTAAGGTAATAATGCAACCAGCAGGCATCTTCTCTTCATGGTGTGACTTTTTATTTTAGTGGGGGGGGGGGTATGACATGAGGGGCTTTCCGGGTGTTTGGAATCCAAAGTTCAGTAGGGGAGTTGGTGTCCTTGCCATTTGAAATCCTCAGAGTCCATGCCACAGTCTTTGTCAACATTGGTCAGACAGTGACCAGCAAGGCCATGTGGCAGAGAATGTCTTTTGATGCTGTGCTGCTGTTGCTCCAGTGGGCCAGGTGCCAGGCCAGGTGTCCTGGGAGATGGTGCTGTAGCGCCGACCCTCACGGTCTTTTCCGTGGACGACCCGCCCTCCTGCGGGGACCCTCAGCAGTGGTGAGAGTCGTCGCTGCCGATGGGATCGGCCTCCCGCAGAGCCGGGTCCTGTGAGTCTTCCCCCCCAGTGTTGAAGGGTGAACCACGAGGTTGACCTGTGTGTGAGAGAGACAATGTTAATTTTGGTCCATGCAACATCCATGTTTCATCAGTTTCAAAGTTGGAACATTTCCTCTGGGAATTTGGATCTGTCTTGCATTCCACTCACAGTGCACTTGTGCATGGGTGTGTCCCTTGGGCACAGCTTTGGCGCCTTTAACTATGTGTGGCACAGTCTTACTTGCTGCGTCAAGTGTGACTGCAGTCAGCTGTGGAGTGGGCAGGTGTGGCGAGCCGTGAATTGGCGCCTTCCGTGTTGCACTGTACGTGGGCACATGAAGTTGTATATGCAGGTAGCTGTCGTTGTGCTCGTGCACAGGTTGTGACATGGCCCTGTGTTTTGCCATGGAGGAGAGGGGGGGGGTGCTGGCACTGGCCACACTTGTCTACATGCACGCAGTCCACCTGCTGACGAGCAGACATTCCCACACACCACATGGCTGATTTGCTCTCCCTGTGTCTCCCTCCCTCTCTGTCCCCCTCTCCCTCCCTCTGTGTGTCAGCCTCCTCCCTCTGTCCGTCTTCCTGTGTCTCCCTCCCTCTCTGTTCCCCTCTCCCTCCCTCTCTGTTCCCCTCTCCCTCCCTCTCTGTCCCCCTCTCCCTCCCTCTGTGTGTCAGCCTCCTCCCTCTGTCCGTCTTCCTGTGTCTCCCTCCCTCTCTGTCCCCCTCTCCCTCCCTCTCTGTCCCCCTCTCCCTCCCTCTGTGTGTCACCCTCTGTCACCTCAGCCCAGCTTCCTGGGCACACACTGTTAGCAGATCTTTGAATGGCCCTTGGCTTGTTGATGTGAGTTTGTTTCTGATCTCCAGGCACTCATTGGGTGTAGTGTGTGTCTCTGCGCTGCTGCTGTGGTGGTGTGTGCTGCCACTCTTTCACAGTGTTGGCTGTTCATTAGCTGCTGTCATGTGCAAAACAGTGCCTTCACCCCCATGTGTTAATGCAAGGCGTCCGCCATTTGCTGGGGAGTCTTTCCTGTGTGGGGACACACTGTTTTGTCTGGCTGTGACCTAGGCCATATGGGCAGAGGGCATTGTTGTCTGCTTCTGAGTTGCAGTATGTGATTTTTTGGGCCCACCCTCCCGCCATCCGGGTTACAGTGTCATGTGTTGGTGTCTTCTGTGGCCTGTGACTTGACATTGTCCAGCTGGGTGCATGGGGCATGGTGGCGCCAGTGGCATGTGCGTGTTCATGGAGTGTGGTTGAGTCATGCGATAGCTTGGGGTGGTTGCGTGCCTGTTTGTGAGTTTGGTTGTGGATGACGTTCCCCCCATGTGAGGTGCGTTGTTTGTGTACTCACCCGGGTCTCGGAGTCCTCCTAATCCTTCGACTGCCTCCACCGGCAGTATGGCCATCACCCTCTCCTCCCAGGGATGGTAGTGTACGGGTCTGCGGGACGGCCCTCCTCCAGTGACGTTAGCCTGGTTGTGTTCATCCGTCATCTTGGCTCGGACCCTCCTCCGCAGATCGTACCACCTGGCTTGGCATTCCTGCTTGTTCCGTCTGGTGTCCGCAACAGCATTCACAGCATCGACGATGGTCTGCCACATGGCTGTTTTTTCTGAAATGCTGGTCTGTCTGACCAATGTTCCAAAGAGGTGTGGCTCGACTCTGAGGATTTCATCGACAAGGACCTCCAACTCTCGGTTACTGAACTTTGGATTCTTGTTAGTGGGCATGGTGAGGGGTGTGGGTGTGGATGGTGGGGGGGTGGGGATGGTTGTGGGTGTGTGGGTGTGGTTGTGCAGGTGTGTGTGTGAATGTGATGAGGGGGTGTTTGTGAAGGTGGTTGTGTGAAGGTGTGCACGTGTAAGGTGTGGTAAAGCTTCTAGGTTGGTGCTGTAGGTTGTCTGTGGGGTCTGGCAGCAGTGAGTCTGTTGCAAAGGCTCATGGTTTGTGTGTGTGGGCCCTTTTTATTGGTCCATTGGTGGGTGTGGCTGTGTTTGAAGTTTGGGTGGGTGTGTTATAAGGAGTGGTGGTGTTTGGGGCCTCTGTTTGTTTTTGGCAGTTGCAGGTCAGTGAATGTGTTGTTTTAGTGGTTGTTGGACATGTTTAGTGGCTTTGTGCCATTCGAATGGTGTATTCTTGTGTTGTTTTGTTTTGTCCTGGTTGTGTACGTGCGTTTTTAGCGTGTGTACGGGGTGTACATGGGCCATTTTGTTGTACAGTGCTGTCCTTGTGTGTGGCTTGGTACGACTCGTACATGCGGTTGTGATGTTGGGGCCTGGGGTGCGCTCCGTACTTAGGAGGTTGTGGTGGGGGTACGACTCTGACGTACACGGGTGTACATACACGGGTGGGGGTACGACTCTAATGTACACGGGTGCACATACACGGGTGGGGGTACGACACGTACAAGGGTGTACATACACGGGGGTACGACACGTACAGGGGTGTACATACACGGGGGTACGACATGTACAGGGGTGTACATACACGGAGGGGTACGACACGTACACGGGTGTACATACACGGGTGGGGGTATGACTCTAATGTACACGGGTGCACATACACGGGGGGTACGACACGTACAGGGGTGTACATACACAGGGGGTTCGACACGTACAGGGGTGTACATACACGGGGGGTACGACACGTACAGGGGTGTACATACACAGAGGGGTACGATACGTACACGGGTGTACATACACGGGTGGGGGTACGACTCTAATGTGCACGGGTGCACATACACGGGTGGGGGTATGACACATACAGGGGTGTACATACACGGGGGTACGACACATACAGGGGTGTACATACACGGGGGTACGACACGTACAGGGGTGTACATACACGGGGGGTAAGACACGTACAGGGGTGTACATACACGGGGGTACGACACGTACAGGGGTGTACATACACGGAGGGGTACGACACGTACACGGGTGTACATACATGGGTGGGGGTACGACTCTAATGTACACGGGTGCACATACACGGGTGGGGGTACGACACGTACAGGGGTGTACATACACGGGGGGTACGACACGTACAGGGGTGTACATACACGGGGGTACGACACGTACAGGGGTGTACATACACGGGGGATACGACACGTACAGGGGTGTACATAAACAGGAGGTACGACACGTACAGGGGTGTACATACACGGAGGGGTACGACACGTACACGGGTGTACATACACGGGTGGGGGTACGACTCTAATGTACACGGGTGCACATACACGGGTGGGGGTACGACACGTACAGGGGTGTACATACACGGGGGGTACAACACGTACAGGGGTGTACATACACGGAGGGTACGACACGTACACGGGTGTACATACACGGGGGGTACGACACGTACACGGGTGTACATACACGGAGGGGTACAACACGTACACGGGTGTACATACAGGGGAGGGTACGACACGTACACGGGTGTACATACACGGGGGGTACGAAACGTACACGGGTGTACATACACGGGGGTAGGACACGTGCACGGTGGTACATACACGGGGGTACGACACGTACACGGGTGTACATACACGGGGGTACGACACGTACACGGGTGTACATACACGGGTGGGGGTGTACATACATGGGGGGTACGTCTCGAACGTTAGGGGGCTGGGGGGAGTGTTGGGCGCGTATGCGGGCACATGTCTCCATGGTTGCTATGGGAGTTCGGTGCGGACGGTGTTTTTTCCATACGGTTGTAACATCGGACGCACCGGATGGATCGTGATTCCTCGGTCGGACTTCACTTTTCACATTTGTACGGTAAATCGTCCGAGGACGTGTCGGACACATTTTCCGACCCGAGGACGTGTGGGGAATAATTCCCAATGCGATTCGTATGGTCTTTTTCCCATGCGAATCGTAATTGGCAGTTTGTACGGCACTTGTACGATTCGTACGGTAAAAAGACCGGATACGAGTCGTACGGGAAAATTTTTTACCGGATCGTGATCGGCACCTTGATGTTTTATTTTTCACAGATTATAATTCACAAAAACTCCATCCAAAACAAACCTTACGCATGAAAAGAAAACCAAAATCAAAATCATAGAAATTTATAACACAAAGTAAGTATATAAAAAACCAACAATTAGACCTTACTTTTAAAAAAGATACATTTAATAAAAAACGAACTATTACTAACAAATACTTTTCTCTTAACAGCTTCTACAAAATTCAACAAAAAACCTCAATGAAAGAAACTTCACCAACTGCATTCAGTAAGTATTTTGATTTCTCCAATAAAATAAATAGACTAAAAAAAGCAAAACAAACAAATAAACTAAAACTATAACCTTCTATTTTATATTTCACAGATTACACTTCAATAAAAATCCACTTTAAAGCAACAAAGCAATAATTAACTTTGAAAACAGAAACAAGAGCAACTTTACAGAAAAAGATAAAATTAAGTAAGTATATAAATTAACCAACAAATACAACAAACTAATTAACAAAATTAAAATAAATTAAAAAGCAAATACAACTAACAAATCTGTTTCTCTTGCCAGCTTCTACAAATTACAACCTACAACCAATAATCAAAAAAAAATCATGAACGTAAAGTAGTAAGTAATTTTTTTCTACTAAATAAAAATAGAAGCTAAATAAATAAAATAATACAATAAAATGTAACACTTTAATAACAATAAAATGTTGCTCTTATACAAACAAAAACAAGTGGACAAACATCAAGAATAGAAAGAAAATCCATCAAGAAAATTAAATCAAAGTACTTGTAAGTTTCTTTCAGACATATTATTTATACACAATGTTTATTGATCACAATAGTATAATTAATAAATATATATACATATTGTTAGAAATGGGATCTCTGGTTGGCTAAGGCTTGCGCCAAAGCCAGGCAGAAACCACCACTCTAGTCAGGGCAAGGGAGTTACATGCTGAAGATAACCCTTGCTCACCCCCTTGGTAGCTTGGCACGAGCAGTCAGGCTTATCCCGGAGGCAATGTGTAAAGCATTTGCGCAACACACACACACAGCAGCAACACACTAGGCACACCACAAAAGGAACTCCACACAAGGTATATATAAAAATAGCCTTTGTATTGTCATAAACACATTAGATCATAATCACACAATGTACACTGTGCCAACGGGCACCAGAAAGCATTTACAGGGGGCTATTTACACATGACAGGGCCAATGGGGCCACTGTCAAAACCATCACAAAGCACCAATTGCAAATGTAGAGCACAACCAGTAAATGTAGAGCACAACCAGTAAATACTGGTGAAATACGAAACTGAGACCTAGATTCTGTAACATAAAAAAATATAAGATGCTCAAATCATGTCAGGCATATATCACCTTAGCATGGACCACATGAATCACCTTAGCATAGAGCACATTAGGCATAAAACTACATTATGCGCCATCCTCATACACATAAATCACATAAGGTAATAAGCGTCACCAGCCTAAACACATTGGGCAGTAATCAGCATAAACACAGTGTGCCCCAATCGGGGGCACCATACACTGGAACTGGCCCCCGGCCAACTGGCCTCTCTCAGGGGCTCAAAAGGCCCTATGTCCCGCAAAAGTCAGGGCTGGCTGCTGGAGCAGTGAAAGCAAAGTGCGCAGATGCACAACCTAAATGTGGCAGCTGCCCACTACTTGCTGGGCAACTGTAAAAATGAGCCCGGGCACCAGCGTGCCCCCTGAGCCCCTCTCTGGGACTCAGAATGAACTGCCCCCAAGGAAAAGAATGGGGCTGGCACTACTGTGCCTGCTGAACTCCCGCTGGGGCTCTTGAGGACTAACTATGGCCCCACGTTGCAGCTGCCCGCTACGGCGGCACAGCTGAGGACACAGCACTGGCACTCACGGTGCCCTTGGGACCTTGAAGAGAAATGCTCCCAAGTCGTGATTCGAAAGCTGGGGCGATTGGCAGGCGGAACTCCTCCTCTCTTCGTTGCGGACCACGCAGGGCTATCATGTGGTGGGGACAGGCACCGACAATGTGCCTCTGGCCCCATCCGCCTCCATCCCTGATGGCTGCGGTGCTTGCAGGGCTCTCCACGAGCACGGGAGCCCCGCTGGTCCACACGCTCACATCCGGCTGGCTTCTGGGAAACATGCGGGGCTTCCCTTTCCGCCTAGACAGGCACCACCTGGCCTGACTTCCTGTTTTGCCGCCCGATCGCGGACAATGCGCGGTAGGCTCCAGCTTTAAGATAAAGGCAAATGTGGGGTGGGCACCCGCTTTTAAAATCAATTTCCAAAGGCGGCAATAACGCGGGGTGGGCTCCCGCTTGGCCACTAAGCACGGGGGAATCCCTACGCCAGGGATTTCCTCTTGATGAAGTGCAACTTGGCGCTGTGATGCCCACATGCTCCCCTCCTGGAGCAAGAAATAAAGCGCTCCTTAAAATGGAAAATAAAGCACTCACAGACGCTGAAGTCCAAGAATCTAGGGGGGGCAAAGGCTGGGCTCAGGCAGGCCAGCACACAGGGCCCTCCAGCAGTGGCGGTTGCTCCTGGAGCACAGCAGCAGCAGGCCCCTCTTTCAAGTCAGGAACAGCACACGCTCATGGGGTTACAGCCCCTATATTTATATCACATTTTCTTTTGTCACAGCACAGGGCTTGGGGATACCAGTCAGGACTGGTTTAGAGGGGATTTGGAGCACTTTGTTTTGCCCAGCTCCTCTCCCCTTTGTCAGGTGGGGGCCCAGTGATCAGACACACCACAGGGGGACGGAGCCAGCATTCACTAGGCAGGCACAATTCTATTCAGGGGCCAGGGACTTCCCCTCCCACTACATGCATATGTCCCTATTCAGCCTAGCACTGACTCACCCTGCCCCTCCTGGAGCCACCCACACCCCTCAGCTTGTCACTCACAAGCCAGACATGCAATTCACATCAGGCAGGCAGACACATAGCACACAGAAATGCCAACTTCTAAAAGTGGCATTTCTCCACCAGTCCCCATAAATCTGCACACACCATTGCACAGCATTTATTCTCACAAGTTCATACATACTAAACTCGCCCCTGCACTCCTCTCATACCAGGAATTACCATGGACACACATATCCCCCATGCATTCCTATGGGAAGGCAGGCCAATCTCACCACACGGCCACAGAGGTGGCACACACTTTACACTTGGCCACAGTGCTAAATTGCCCAGAGGCCTAAAACCACCAACACTAAACAGGGAAAAGGCTAGGAGGTAGGCAAAAAGTTTATGGGTGAACCTGCCAAAAGGGCCAAGTTCAACACATATATTCACAGATTTATCAAGAAATGGCAGAGGGTCGGGTGTGGCTAAGCGCCAGCGAAGATGGCCGCTTAGGTGCGACCTCCGCCGGAGCGAAGTCCTAATTCCCCGAAAATCCGGCCATAAATCCCCCAAGCAGCGCGGCTACAAGATGGGTAAATCCTAAGGGCAATCTGCGGTACCGGATTCTGTGCTCCGGGGATCCGAGGATGCCTCCGCTACTGAGATACAGTAGATGTGTAGGGAGGCACCCGGGAGCGGCGAGGAGGTGGGCAGAGGTGCGCATGCAACACCCCGGCGCTGGGGCCTACTGCGGTTCCTGCGGCCTGAGCCGTGATGCCCCGTCGGACCTACGCCAGTAGTGGACGTGGCACCTGTGGGTGCTGGGGGCCGGGACCGACTCTCGGAGGTGCGGCGCCGCCTTCCTCAACGCGGAGTGTGTGCGCCCAAAGCGGCGGCCCTGTGGACCTGGACTGGGTGGGCGGCACGCCCTAATAGGCCGCCGGAGCGCCGACACGGTGACAAAGCTTGATTCTTCTGCCAGTGGGGGGCGCCTGCATGTGGGATGCAGACTGGGCCCCCCGAGCTGCCAGCTGGCCCCTGGAGCCTGTGGCATAATGGACTTGCGGTGATACGGACCGCTGAGTGGGGAGGAAGATCTATGCTGCATGCCCTGGAGGCTCTACAGTGCCGCGGCGGTGATTGATCTGGGACCGCCCAACAGGATATCTGGGCCTCTCCCCCATGGTCCTCTTTGGTTGCGCCCCGACAGCCCGGGGCCCCGCGGGCCAGTTGCTAACTGGGACCATTAACCCCACCAAGACCTAACTGGAGTGCTACAGGACCAGAGATTGATCCCTGCTGCCCCTGCGCTGGAGGGCCAGGTATGGACGGTGCAGAGAGTGTGTGGGGTAGCCTACTGCAAGGCGAAAATACTGAAATACACCTGGGAGCGGCCACGTTGGACCGCCTTCAGATCTGGCTGCATAGGCCACCGTTGAAGAAGGGGACCCAAGAAGAGCGCATCCATCCACTCTTTCTGGCTGGCCGGGGGGCATACCGGGGGCCGGTGGCGGACGAGGAGAACCTGGTTGGCACATGATACACCTGCTGATCGGGGTGAGGCCTGCCTACAAGGATGGACGTACCCGCAACTGAGTGACAGTTGACCCAGCAGAAGTGAACCGATTAGCAGAATAAGATTGCTGCCTGCTTGCGGGACGTTACTGGGCGAGTGGCCTGGGATCACGACATACCCTGGTAGCCGGCGGTTTTACGAGAAGACCCCAAAATGAAACCTAAGGGGGCGGCAGCGGGCCAAACTAACAAACTTGATAAATATGCAGTCCCAAGGACGACCCCTCGGACCGAGGGGGCAGCGGGGGCCCTCAACCTGCGACGGCTCCACAGCGTGATGGGTCGCCGCCACATGATTCAGGAGGATGCGGTTGAGGTATCATTAGATGCCGCTATGGCATTCGATACGCTTGAATGGCCCTATATGATGGCGGTCCTTCGAAGATTGGGTTTTGGTCCTAATTTCGTTGTGTGGATGTGCCTCCTCTACACTGAGCCGTTGGCCCAGGTAGTGGTGAATAACAAGAGCTCCGAGGTTTTCGCACTCGAAAGGGGGACAAGACAGGGCTGCCCCCTCTCACCCTTGCTCTTTGCCCTTTGCTTAGAACTTTTGGCAGCCTGGATAAGACTGGACCCTCAATACGAGGGCTAAGATGCACGGAGGGATGGGAGGACAGGATTTCGCTATATGCAGACGACATCCTGTTATACCTTTCCTCCCCATCTAAATCCCTCCGAGTAGCCCTAGACATCTTTACCAGCTTTGGGAAGAACTCAGGTTACAGTATCAATTGGGGGAAATCATTACTGTATGTATTGCACGGCACCCCTCCCTCCATTCCGCGTGGTTGCCCGATCCAGATGGCCACGGAAGGATTCAGGTACCTCGGGATTTTTATCTCCAGTGATGCAAGGACCTGCTTCGAAAATTACCTCAGACCACCTTTGCAGCGGTTCCAAAGGGATATGGCTATTTGGAAGAAGCTCCCGCTGTCGCTGCTGGGTCGGGCAGCCCTGTTTAAGATGATGGCGCTGCCGCGGTTTTTGTCTGCACTCCAAAATAATCCTGATTTGGTCCCACACAAGTACTTTGCGGATATTGAAGCCACTCAGAGAGACCTTCTGTGGAGTGGCGCACCACGCATATCGCTACCAAAACTTACACTGGGGTGGTATGACGGGGTATAGCACTGCCGGGCATCCGTAAATACTACTGGGCAGCACACCTCTCGGCTATCAACCAGGGCACATACAGAAGTGGGGATGATCCGGGTATGGGAAGGACAGGTTGCTCCTCCCCGGGGGGAACTTTGAGACCGCGCTTTACTCAAAGCCTAATAAGCTCCACCTCACGGGCCTACAAAGCACTCGGTCCAACTTTGGCACATTGTGAGCCGAAAACTAGGGTGGGCCGACAAACTTACAATGGCAACCCTGCTCTGGGTTTCTGAAAGGCTTGGGTCTATGGGTCGCACCAAAGGATTTCGTAATTGGGACCTAATCGGGATATCCCATATAAGGGACCTATGGGGGCCCAAGGGAGTGGTGACCTTTGCCTCCCTACAGCAGTCCCATGATCTGGCGCAATCAGAGTTTTTCCGGTCCATGCAGGTTAGGCACTCTCTCCAATCTAATATTCCACCAGGGACAACGCTCCCGGAATCCTCCCCCTTAGAGGACAGGCTGCTTGACGGCTATTTGCCGGAGAGGGCTATATCCCTTAAAAACAAAAAACTCGTACACCATGCCCCAGATCTATTGTGCACCCTCAGGAGGAAATGGGAGGCAGACGGTCTGGAGATTGATGATGAGGAATGGAGGGAGGCACTTTCTTCCCCCAAAGAGGTGGCGATATCGGCAACGTTGAGGCTGATACAGCTTAAAATACTGCACCGGGTGTACGTCTCAGCTACCCGGCTAATGTTGATGGGGAGGAGTGCAGATGGGCTTTGTCGACGACGGTGTGGGGAGAGGGGGACATTTCTTCACATAGTATGGGAATTCCCGCGAATTCAAACATATTGGGCGAGGGTGCATGATTGCATGAGTGAGGTCTGGGGGGTAAGATTGCGACCTGAAGCTAAGAGGTGCCTCCTGAACATATGGGAGCCCACGGACCTGTCTGTAAAAGGTAAACTGTGGGCAACGCAGGGGCTGGTAATTGCAAAACAAAACATAGCGCGCCTATGAGGAGCAGCAACACCCCCACTGATGAGTGCATGGAAGAAGGACATGGACTGGTGTATGCTGCAAGAGAAGACAGTGTATATTTCAAGAGGGTGCCCCGGGAAATGGGTAGCAGTCTGGTCTCACTGGAATGAATATCGCAGTAACCTTAGTGAACCCTCCGTGCTCCCTCCCCTTGAAGAATCGTTAACGCCATAGTGTGCCGGTACTGCCTCCACCCTGAATATAGTTCCACCTGAAATGATAATAATGTTTGTTAGTCCAGGGATGCAACACTGTAAAATCTATAAGTGCACAATGTAAAATGACCAACAAGTTTATTTTCGTTAATAAAAAGATTTATATAAAAAAAAGAAATGGCAGAGGGAGCAAAATTCATTACTTCAGAAAAAGGGAAACTGCTTCTCTGCTACATCGGATACACGTATACCCAAGAGAAAATAAGTGGAAACAAAACACATTGGAAATGCAGTAAATATTAGTCTAACTCTTGTTATGGTAGAGCTACTACAATAGAAACCAATGTAGTAAATGTCAAAGAACATAACCACCCCCCAAATGTAACTGAAATTGAGGTTAGATATGCTCTCTCACAATACATAAGTTCACCAATACTTAAAAATGTGTTAACTTGGGTACCTGAGCATGTTACAGGACAACTACAGTCTATCCCCACTCTGAAGAGATTAATTTCCCAAACTAAAAGAGCTACAACACCAATACCATCACTCACAAAGAT
Source organism: Triturus cristatus (assembly GCF_964204655.1). Taxonomy (NCBI): domain Eukaryota; kingdom Metazoa; phylum Chordata; class Amphibia; order Caudata; family Salamandridae; genus Triturus; species Triturus cristatus. Next base: position 855,737,009 of record NC_140589.1, read on the forward strand.
GCAAAATCCCTTCTCCATGATAACAAAAGTCATGAAAAACGAATTCCCATCTTTGCAAAAAATACCAACTTACAAAAACTTAAAAACTGCGACACGTGGATGATGGATCGCACATTCAAAGCTTGCCCCAAGCCTTTCTATCAATTATACACAATCCACGGTGAATATGAAAATACTAACATACCCTTCCTATACGCACTACTCCCTAATAAACAAAACAACACACAAATATATAGCTCCTAATAATAGTAAAGCAATACACAAACAAGTACTTTCACAAAAAATCATCATTGATTTTGAACAATCAATGATTCAATCAATTTTAAAATGATACCCACACACTGCAATACAAGGTTGCTACTACCACCATAATCAAAGTATCTGGAGGCACCTCCAGAAATCTACTTTAAGTATAGATTACACCACCAATAGCAACTTCTCCTACCAAATAAAAAAATTAATAGCCCTGGCCTATAGTACCAACAACTGAAGTAGCAAACCATTACAACCTACTTCTTGAAAGCCCCTTCTATCAGGCAAATGAAACAAAACTAACTCCCTTCCTAGACTACTTTGAAGATACTTGGGTAGGAAGGTTACATAGATATGGGCACCGTAGGCAACCCAAATTCCAAATACCTTGATGGAACATATATGATAGTACTCTAGCTCAAAAAGCAAAAACAAACAATGCAGTGGAAGGATAACATAATACTTTCCATGCCTGGACAACCAACCCTACATAAACATATAGAAGCAATAAAAAAAGAACAAAGTTATCAAGAACTCAGACCAGAGTAATCCCTAACAAAAATCCGCCCCAAACTAAGGAAACAAACTAAAATTATGTATGAATATCTGCAACATAAAACTAGACTATTTGCAAACACCAAAGGTCCAGAATACTTACACATGATAGCTAAATATATACTATAAAAATCAACAATACTAAACACCATAAACATTTAAAACTTTAAAATATGAGAACAACATAATTCTACTATTTTTTAAATTAATAATTATAACTATGTCATATAAAAAAATAAAATAACACAAATATATATGACATATTATAATTATTAAATTGTAAAAAATACAAAAAAATCAACATAACCAAAAACATTTCCCACCCATAATAATTAAAAATAACTTACAATTATGTAGCAGTAGACAATCTGGGAAATCCAATAAATCTATAGAAGATAAATTGAAAATCAAATCCATTAGAAAAGGGAACCCAAAAAAAATGCAAAAATACAACTGTAGAAAAATGATCCAACGATGCAATCCTCTGAATAACGAAACTCTTTTTTTTAAAAAATTCCCTCCAACAAACCTGAAAATTAAAGGAAATGAAAAAATTCTTGTATTCAATAAGTAAAATAACATTTCCTTTTTGGAAGAAAAAAAAAGGCAGAGACGACCATCTGGTCACGATTGGTATAACCTGGAAAAAAAAAAACAACAGCCACCCACAATAACACGTACAAACCCACGAACAATAACATTAACAATAAATACAAAATAACACAATTAAACAACACAAAACTAACACTACATAACACTGTACTCTAATCCAACACTATGGCAAACACATAAAATGCTAAACTACCAAAACAACACCTAACTACACTAAAAACTAACACATATGGTTCTCACAAACCTAAGTACACTCCTACTACCTCACCCCTACCCTAAATCTACATTAAAAGTTAACTAAAACAAACTTACATTAAGCGACGAAACACAGCTCCGAACTTCAAGATTCCGTCTTCCAAAATGGCCTAAAAAAAAAATAGATAGATACAAAAGTGAGGAAACAAGAAAAAAAATGGGGGCGTAATAGAAATGAAAAAAGGCTTACTTCCCATAGAAAAGAATGGAGAAATAATATTAAAATACAACAAAATAAATGTATATTTTTATGTATTGTAAATATATGTACACATTTTCCAAAAATATGAAAGAAATATATATTAAATATTATATTATCAAAAAATATATAGGGGTCTAGTTGAATGGCGGGCAGGTCTCCACCACCCGTCTGGCGGTTGTGATCCGCCCACCATTTACCACTGCCCTCCTACCATTTCCCCCGCCAAATTACGATGGTGGGGGGACCGCGAGGCGGACTGAAAGACCATCTACCGGTTTTCCGCTGGTTGGACAGGCGACTGGGCATAAAAGGGCTCCAATATGGTGGCAGTGTCTGCAAGACACCGCCATCCATATTAGGATGGGCGGTGGTGCAGGGCTTTCCATGGCGGACACCCGTCATGGAAAGCCAGGTGGAGTTCACTTTCAGGGGCCCGTTGTGAGCCCCCAGGGGTTGGGAGGGGTGGGGGCGCACTTGGGCTGTACCCATGGTACCCCCCTCCATTTGCATTCACAATGTGGCAGGCACCGCGTGGTGCCTCCCACGTTGTGCATGCAAATGCACGACATGCATGTATTGCATTGTGGCGGGTACAGCTTACAGCACCACCTGTCACAATGCAATGTATGCGGGATGCCACTGTCACCGTGGCGGTGGCATCCTAATTCCCATGGCGGGACCGCTGCACCTGTGGCGGCTAGTCCAGTTTCCTGGTACGGTGGCTGGCGGACAAAGTCTGCCCATCATCGTAATAGGCCCCATAATATTTAATATATATTAAAATGTATGTTTATTTCATGTACTGAAAATGTACCACAAATATTAAAATGTATACTGAAAAAACATAAGTGAAAATATATATTTGTAAATTATTTAATATTTTAAATATTGTTTGAATACAAATAATATTCAATATACTAATAAAATATACACAAAATATGTAAACCTAATAAATTACTAATCCATCTCCAAAACCAAAAAAACTCAGAGAAAGTGCTGGGTAATAAGCCTTATAACATTTATAACAATAATACATACATAAACTAATTATTTTTACAAAATTAATCTTAATAATACATTTTAAAATTAATAATATTTTATTACAAATTAATTTTCTTGAAAAGAAATTACTAAAAATATAGAAAAAATATGACTCACTGCTTATCTCATGAACGCCGATGGGGCTCAGACCATGGATTGGAAATTAATTCCAAAAAAACTAAATGTATAGCTTTGAACCTCCCCAAGTCTTTTAAGCGCAATATAATACTGGCCTCACCCCTACAAGAAGAGGTGAAACAATTCGATTACCTTGGGCTGCGGTTCATAAACAAATGATCATGGTCACCACAACTAGTGAAAAGCCAGTTGTCATTGCAGCATGTGGGGATGGCTCTAATTAAAAATGAAGGAAGTCAATCTGTAGACCACTGACTCCCACAATCCAAGTATATCAGGCTAGCGATCTAGGGGCCGCACTCTATGGCGCAACACTGTGGGGACACATTAACGTAACTTCCACCTAACAAACTGAAAATATTTGTTTTAGATCTGTTCTGGATTTTCCTCGAAACACCCCACTAACACCAATGCGCTTAGATTTGGGCATAAAGACTGTTGCCCATGCAATTCCCTTACGGCCGTTAATCTTTTGGATGCCCATATGGGTAAACAAGTTCCTATTGCCAATAAAAGAATCAATACAAGAAATATTAATGCAGGACACCAAAGGTAGTGTCCAATGGCTCAACCACATTAAGCAATGGTTGGGGGAACTTGTCATGAGTGACCTATGGCTAACCCCCTGGAAATATAAAAAAACGCTGAAATCTTCTCAAAAAGAAATTCTAGAGTCAAGCAGAGGACACCTGGTTATAAAAGGAAATAATGCAGGGGCATTAACAATCTCATTCTTAAACATAAAAGACAAAAAGAAGCAAGAAGAATTCTTAGATAGAATAGAGCCACCACTCTCAAGATCAATCTATTTAAAATTTAGATATGGCATCCTTCCAGTTAACAGTTTTGTTGGTTGCTGGAAGAGTGTCGACGTCTCAACCGGTTGTCCTGGGTGCAAAGGTGTTCTTGAATCAGAAGTCCATTTCTTGTTGTTTTGCCCCATGTACAAGCAAACAAGAAGGACCTGGTTAATTCCAATCATTTGCATTCTGGCAGCCAGCCACTTAGGCCCGATTCCAATCTCGCTCGGTAGGGCTACGAATAGCATCCGTCAAGTGTAGGTCCGATTTGTAGCCCCAATTCCCAACTGACTCGTACCGCTGTATGAGCAAGCAAGTATGAGGCGTTTTAAGCCTTGTGCTACGACCGACTTGTACCTGTCAGCGATGCCTTCCGAGCAACTCCAAAATGCGTACGATTTCCGACCGAATGATTGCGATGTGCTGTTCGAGCAGCCGGCGCAAGTCGGAGCCTCCGACTTGAAAAAGCTCAGGGATGCGGACTTTGGGGCGGCGGACCCCCCTTCAGCCGGGGCCCTACGACACGGCCAGCGGGGGGGACCCACATCCATGCACGGTGCGGGCGCCCTTTTCCAATACGTGCCTTTTTATATCAATGGGATCCTATGTATGCTCTATACAACAGGCTTCCATTCGCTTCAATGGGGTTCCGAGTGACCCGAGTCTGTCAGCGCTGTATTGCATCGTACTCGGTCACTGGGAGCCCAGCAACCCGAGTCACTCGGAAAGCTCTACGGGTGCAAGTCAGCCATAGGGCTTACTCAGCGAGATCATAATTGGGCCCTTAGTAGAGATTGTCAGAATCTTGGACAGCGACAGCACAGAAAACTTTGTATTTGGCTTGTCCAGATATTTGATCCACGCATGGACGGCCCAAAGTAGAGCATTAAAAATCACATCACAACAAGGTTCAGGGTAGTGATTTTTTTGATTGTATAAAAGACTTAATCTAGGTAGGGACAAGCAAAACTTAAGGGCTTGTAATATAAAGAACTGTGAAGTATATCAGGCTCCTACCATCCAGTCTATACACCCCAGACATGCCATGTGACTGCTCACATAATTATGCTGCTATTTGGTTCTTGATGACTACCTTGATGTTTTATGCATTTGCAAAGGGAATATTAATTTTAACCTTAATGTTTTATATATTTATGTAGGAAATATTAATTTTAATTATGATTTTACTGTACATACTCTAATTTTAAATTGGTTGCTTAGAGTTGTGTGATTGTAAAGTCACAAGGCACTTTATTAACAATTCTGTTCTATATCAAATACAAAGAACTACAATATGGCTTGCAGCTACATACCAATAAACAGACAACAGGCTTTTTTTCTATGAACGAGGGGCAATGATAAAGTGTCAATCATAATCTGTCACCACATTATCCAAGGAACATTTGTTGTGGAACTTGCTTCTCTTCTCCCTCTCCCCACTACCTGCTGGAAAATGCATTGCCTAAATGTTTGTAAATGATGTGCTTTTATGGCTTTTATAATGAAAATCGAATAAAGATATTTACAGTTACTACTACTATGAATAGTACTCAAATATAAATACACCCTCAATATTTGTAATTTATTTTTTCAAATTTAAATTTTCCTATTTAAAAAAAGTTTAAAAAAAATCTAATTTTAATAAAAATATAATTTACTGTACATTTTTTAAAAAAATATATCTATTTTAATTAAACATTTTTAAATATGCCACAAACATATCCCCTATAAATACATCTGACAAATAAATATTTAAAACACCCCGCCCTTATCCCCTATCAACTCTAAATCTCGCTCCTCAAATGTAACAAAAATTTCAAAAATATTTAAATTAAAATCCAAATTTTAAATTACTCCCCACCCTTATCACCTATAAACCCAACATCCTGCTCCTAAAATTTAACAAAAATATAAAAAATATTTAAATTAAAATCCAAAATTATAAAATTACTCCCCACCCTTTTCCCCTATAAACCCAACAATTCCGCTCCTAAAACTTAACAAAAATGTAAAATATATTCAAATTGTAAGGCAAAATTTTTAAATTACTCCCCACCCTTATCCTCTATAAACCCGACATCCTGCGACTAAAAATGTATTTAAAAAAGAAAACAAAGCTTTTAACATATATTTTTAAATCTATTAAACATATATTAACTAATACTAATTAAATAATAATAAAATACTAAAATTATTTTTGACATCGACATTTACAAAATCGTTATTTTTGCATTATATTAAATTCGATATTTTTAACGACAAGAAAATTTACCTCTATATTTTCCACCATCGATATTCTTGAGTCGATATTACTGCAATTCAATATTTCCACGTCGAAATTATGTCTCAGCACCCTATAGCGCCTATTGGGACACCAGCTTGCGCTAGACCATGACAAAGTTAAAGTTTCAGGCCGGCCGTGATGGAGCCCTCATGGTAGTTCTCGGTCAAAGTTTTTACCTTCTAAGCTAGAACCTTTTCTGGAGCTTTTCTTCCCGGGATCCCTTGAAGCTCTTATCCAGTCCAGATTCAGTGAGGGTTTGCCGGCTTGCCTTGTGACGAGCTCCTGGTCAAACCTATGGAGGTCAGATCTCCAGAGCTTTCCAGCGGGACGAACCAGAGATCCAGGCTGGCTTGGAGTTGAAGTTGGGCAGCTTGACTGTTGCTGTTGGTCCTAGTCATCTTTTCTACCTTCGGACTTAGAAACTTTTATGGAGCTTTTTCTCCCGGGGGTCCTACAATGCTCTTCACTGGATTTGGTGAGGGTTTGCCGGTTTGGGTTTTAACCAGCTCCCGGTCAAACTCTGGAAGTTGGACCTCCCGAACTTTTCAGCAGAACAAACCTGGAGGGCAAGCCAGCTCGCGGTTAAAGGTCGCCAGCTTGACTGGCCGAGTAGAGTCCGTCCACTTATGGAGCTTTTTTTCAAAGTTGATCCAAAGTTCTCCAAACTTCTGGAACTTCTTCCTGAAGTTATTTTGAGGGTCCCAAAGTATCCATAACGTACTGCAATTGTCTGGAAGCTCCAAGATGGTCCTTAAAAGTTTGGGACTTTAATTCCCACAATCCACTTGGACAAAACCCTAAGAAATCCACTAGTAGTACTCCAGGCTGGGGAATCTTGGTGGTGATGGTCCAGGTGAGCTCTGTGAACCTAAAGCTTGCAGGGAGTTTACTATTTAGTCCTTTTGAAGCAAGTTTGATCCACAGGGATCTGCAGCAGGCGCAGTCAGTCAGAGTGCAGCGCCTGGTTGGTGCAAATCAAAGTTGCAGCATGGACCCTTCTTCTTCCTTTAGTTTCAAGCAGCAGCTCTGAGAGGCACAGCCCCTCTCAAATACTTATTCAGTGTTGACTGGGGTCACACAGGATGGCACTCCTGTCCAATGAGGTGCACGGCAACACCCCAGAGCATGACCATGTCCTCCAAAGTGTGGCACGAGGTTGAACCAGAAAGCACTATTTCTCCAAAATTCAATATGGCTGAAGTCTCAGCAGAGAGGCAAGAGTTGGCTAAACCATCCTCCAGGATGGCTCATCTCCATAGACTCCCTCCCCTGCATCGGCACATTTCATCCTGAAGCATGCCATCTGGCTGGGTTCAGAGGGTAGGGGTGAAATTAAAACTGATTTCTTCTGCCTGTCTCCTCCGTCTTTATAAGATCATGGTTTATGACCCCTCCCCCTTGCTCTGGAATCCCTTTGGAGCAGAACCTTCTCCTCCCAGAATGGCTCCTTACCCCAGGGGCTACTTATCACCTCATCAAAGCAGCCTGGTTAACCCACTTAACTCTGACCAAACAGGGCAGATTACTGGAAGGCTGAATTTTGACTTACAGAAAAGAAAGTCCTATAACTTCTTTTCTGTACATTTTAGGATTAATTTAACAATAGCATATGTTTTGCTTTATCAATACCATTCTACAAAGTCCTTGAATTACATGTTCTCTTTTATCCTCGCAGGAGTAATTAATTAATAATTCTTGCCATATTAATCTATGTGAATGGGGATCTGCAATGGGTACAATGAACTGGGCAATTTCTCCAACACCAGGGCTTATAAAACATCTTTTATAAGGACCCTGCCTATATCTACAGGAGCCCCCACCCCTGGAACACCTAGGACAGACTTTAGTGGTTCTGAATATGTGAAAATATTGCATATCCCCACTCCACAGTGCTCCTAGCACAAAAGTCGATTTTGGGAAGCACTTAATTACAATGAAGGAAGTGAAATGTGCAATTTCACTATCCCCATGGCATATAAAACCTCTTTTATAACGGCCCTCCAAATAGTACCTGACTAGGCCTGGGTGGAGTTCTCGGAACTCCACAAAGTGACATCAAAAATCTGCAGAGTTCCGCAAGTGACGGAGTGCAGCACAAACTGCTTTTCGTGCTGATCTTCCTGGGGAGACCCTGGGGGTACCTAATATGGCAAAATATTGTAGTTCATTAATTTTTATGTGCTCAAACACCAAAGTCAAGTGTGAGCACACTTTACATGTTAAAAGCAGTTCTGCAACACAGGGCTGATTTTAAATTGACCTCAGGCTTCTTCATTGCACACATGCAAGTACAGCAAGGGCTGCTGGCCTCTAAACTTCCATGCCCTATCATATACTACGGACTTAAAGGTAGTTTTAATACCCTTGCCCTATTATGTACTAGGGCCTTATAAGGTAGGTCATGCCAATCATACTGTACCCTAGTGTTTGCTTGTGTTTTCACTATCTTCTAAGTGTGCTTTCAGCACTGGCCCTGGACCTGGTTAGGCAGAGCACATGGACAGTAAGAGTCAGTTACCACCAGGACAAGTCAGCAAAACAATGGGGGTGACCAGAGCACAAGGATGACTTTGTAGCATAGGGTCTTAGCACCATGGTGGACTGTATCTGCTCTTTACTCTTTTAGTGCTTGTAATCACTTTCATCTGCTTCTATCTACTGATTATCATAGCACATGTATTATATACAAGAATCACATTGGTCCAATTAATATATTGAAAATGTCCCACTGTTTATTCTCTGTATATTTCTCTGAGAGCAAGTAAACACAAGTGACTGAGCGAGAGGGTTCTGGGTCAGTTCCCACAATCCCTGAGGGGCCAGGGTTACCATTTTCAGTGGATGCCAGAAACCATTTGAACCCTGTTCGGGTTAGCGGGCTGGTGGTGGCACTGTGAGCTAGCTTGTCGCTAGGCCAACATATCCTGGGGGGTGCTTGGAATCCTTTCAGGCCCCTCACCCAAAGTTTATGTTGTCCAACAAACTTGCAGATCCTACGGATTAGTGGGATCTACACAAAACCAAAAGATGTTGCGCTCTGGCTAATTAAGGGATTACCACAGCAATGACATTTTATCTGCTGCCCAAGCAATTTATATAGCATCGGGGGCCTGGAATAGTCCAAATCATAACACTGATGGGAGTGTGATGGTTAATAGTTGTGTTGTTGCAATCACTGGCAGCTTGGCAGGCGTAATGTGTAATGCAAGCTGCAATGGCCTCCTGATGAGACCCCAGCCACTTATTTGTTTGCAATTTAACTGGTGTATTCTAGCTCCAAGAGAGCACAAGTGAATTTACAACCAGCCTGAATTATTTAGATCACTTTTAAACATGCTAATAAGTGCAACCCTTCTATGTATTAAATTCTGTTTTCATCTCTGGCATTGGCACTGACTGCCATTGTCTAGCAGATGTGCCAAACGCTAAGGCCCTCCTTACCAGAGCAAGTATTTCTCCACCCCAAACTACCAATACCGGGTGTAGCAGTAACTCTGGGAGTCGGGGAGGATGGGGGTACTCAGGTTTAACACTTGTCAACACATTCATGCTGGTACGATAACCACACATGATGGCCGGCCTTTCAGTTTCAATCAAACAGGCTGTGCACATAAGTAACTGTGCATGGCATACTGTGAACAGTAGATGAAAAGACAACATTATTTGTCTCATTGTTAATTTCTATCTACTGACAGAAAGGCATTGCAAGTATATTTGGGTGTAGATTTATTTTATTAACCCCTTCGCTGCGGCGCAAATTCCGCCGCAGCGCTGGGGGGGTTTGGGGGCTAGACGGCGCCGCTGTGCTCATGACGGAACCACGTCGTCATGAGTCACGGGCGAGCTGTGCTCATGACGGAGTGGTTCCGTCACGACTCCGCCCACTGCGCTAATCGCCCGCACAGGCGGGGAATTAGTGCCGCGTGGGCGGAGCGGCCGCCAACGGCCGCAGCACGACGGAACCACTCCGTCATGAGCACACGGCGCCCGTGGCTCATGACGGAGTGGTTCCGTCATGAGCACGGAACGGGTTAATTACTACAGTGGGGTGATATTTTTGTTTACAGTATTGTCAGTCAATATTTATGTCAGACGATATTGAGACAATGATATTCTAGGTCCACACCCAGATTACATAGTAATTCTATTGCAAATTGTAATAGGAATGTTTCAATCAAAGTAAAATATCAGTAAATATTGAGTATTATAACAATCTCCCATTATTCGAGGGAGCATGTCAACTATGGGGTAAATGTCGAGCTTGGCAGATGTATGGCATCCTGGTCACCCTAGAACCACAGGTTTTTTACGTTGAGTAAATACATGGTTGAACCAAGAAAATCGCAATACCAAAGGGGATGATGGACGAAGCGTTTGAGCTAATCAAACACTCACCCCCTGTCAACTGATCTGGGTTTAATCCATCATCATTCTTTGGCTCACTCCACCATCCCAGTTCAGACATGGCCATATGCAAATCAGTCTGACCCTGTGCCTCATGGGAACCGTCCAGCCCGAACTGCCAAGCCATGTCTTCCCTGGACCGGAAACAAGCATCCTGGGACCGGTTTCGGGTTCATAACCCTCGTCAGCCAGGCTATCTTGATTCCAGTGGCAAAGTGAGCAAGGGACCCACGTCTGGGCATACCCTGCCAACTTAGGGCGAACAAAGCAAAACCAAAGGGGATGATGGACGAAGCGTTTGAGCTAATCAAACACTCACCCAAAGTCAACTGATCTGGGTTTAATCCATCATCATTCTTTAGCTCACTCCACCACCCCAGTTCAGACATGGCCATATGCAAATCAGTCTGACCCTGTGCCTCATGGGAACCAAGAATACCAGCAGAACAATTTCGGTGGAGGGCTGTACTAGCCCTATAGTGCACAGTGGAAAACGCTGGTAGCCTGATGGAGAAAGGACTGATTTTAGTTTTGAAGGGGCAGAGGTATAATTAGCTGTTCAGCCTGGCAAATAGAGGGGGCCTGCAGGGCTCGCCTGTGGTGGGGCGGGCGTGGGTGGTGCAATGTAAATATAAACACTTACCTTGCCGCCAGGTCCCACATCTCTGCTCCTGCTCTTCTCTGTCGGACTCCAGGAACAGTAAGCACAGCCAGGTTCCCCGAACAATAACAAAGCTGCAGTGCAGCATTGTGATTGGTAAGCACCCAGGCTCCCCTGACCAATCACAACACTCCAATGCAGCGTTGTGATTGGTCTGAGCATCGTTTTTCGACACTCAGCCAGAGAATGGGGGTCTGGGCATGTTCTTCACGCAGGCTGTAATGCAGCCTGTGTGGAGAACAAGGAAAGTGTGCATGTCTGTTTGGTTGGTCCCAGAGGGCCGGCCAAACAGTCATGTGCACTTAGTAGTGGGCGAACCACTACTCCCCTGCCCTGCTTTGACAGCAGAGCAACACCGCCAGCCCGACCGCAAAGCAGCACGGAAATATGAAATGATTATAACTCAAAGTTATTATTATTTTATATTTCCTTTATTTGCGCTGGCTAAAAGCAGTGGGGTGACGCTCCCCTGCCATAGCGGAGGAGCGGCCAATGCTGGCAAACACACCATTTTCTTGAAGAGCCACACACAATTTTCCTCTAAATCTTCTAGAAAGCTGTCGGACTAGCTTGCTACACCTGCTCAGTACAGTATGGGACTAGTATGAACACTTTTTCAGGACTGGTTTTAACTCCTAGTCCAGCACTCTTTGTATGTAGACCGCTAACGCATCATTTCTAGTGGGTACCCAAAGCAACTCATTGGCACGCTGAACAGTGTCAGAATTAGGTATGTAGAATGTTCCTGAACTTGCAGAACCATATCCCAAAAAAAACAAGCAGCCATTAACCGTTGTTGGTATCACATTCAGTGAGCAATAACCCTGAAGTATGAATAAAAGCAGCTGACGTCATATATTATTAGGCCCTCTCATTTTAACCTGTGCTAGAAATCTGCTTTCGTCACTCCCACAATGTATATGTACCAGTGGGTCAGCATTTGCAGTTTGAGCTGAGGATTCTATCAGTTAGAAAATAATAAATATTCGCTATATTAGCAATCAGATAAATTAAATATTCGCTGTAGTCAATTTCCATGAGTGCCACTTCGTAAAAGTGTTAATTGAATTCCTGGTGTCATCCACTATTGATTTACTTTAGGTAGTTTGCAACTCTTTAATCATGTGTCTTAGAGATGTGACATATGATAATGGGTGACAGAAACTATTAGTGAAATGAAAAGACAGTGATTACCGCTAGAAAAGTATCTAAACACATTCCTAAAAAGTGGAAAAAGTGAGTAGGTGTTTGTGTGTATTTTTGTGCTTTTAAAAGAGGAGACTTTTAATTCAGATCCGGATTATTTGAAAGCATTATTGGAGAGATCAAAACATTGAAAATTATTATTGTATATTATAAATGCAGGTCCATGCCTCCGTAATTTCACTCCAATCGTATGCACTTTGATTTCAATCAATAGTTAAATAAGAGCTAAGAAGGCCAGATCAATTACGATGAATTATGAAGCTAAAAATATTAACTTTAATCAAAGATCCTGACATGGGTTCTTATGAGCTGGCAGCTTGAACAGGCTGACAGCATCATGCCATGTGGAACAACAGGGAGAGGTGTGGAGACTTGGTTTTCCAGAATCATTTCACATGCTGCTTTCCATTGATTGAAATGTAATACTTAGAAACCTGCCATGCAATCTCACTTGTTAATTTCCCCCCATGTGCGCCATCTGGAAATGTGCATAATTAATATATACATGCAGAATAAAGCTTTAATAATTCATTGAGAACCAAATAAGCAAAATATGATTGGTAATCAGAGAAGTACATCAAGTTGAGATGGATACACTTACTGAGGGTCTGGCAGTGCAGAAATTGTCTTTGCATGCTAGGCTCTTTGTTCTCCCCTTTAGCCATTTTGATTTTCAGGATAATTCATCTAGTTTATTATAAAATGAAGCAAATCCAACTGTGCATGCTGTGAAGCTCACTTAGCTTCACTGTCGGTACTACTTCTCCATTATTTAGGATACTTACCAGCATATTCCCAATTTCATGTAAAGTCAATGTTCACATCCATAAATTCCAGTCAATCTGTGGATATGGATTTTGCTTTGTGTTATGGTGTTCTTACACTCTGAACAGTAACAAATAAAAATGTTCAATTTCTTGTGACATTATAAAATGCAATATTACAGCATGTGTCTTGTTTTTGCTTGTTTTAATTTCATGTTTCCAATTTTTAACCATGCCTCTAATGGTAAATGTATATGTTTGTTTTTGTCTTAGTTGTGAAGAACTTTAGTTCAAAATTGGTTATAATGCAATTTTAAAGTCATTTTAGAAATACATTTGTAAAAATATACATAACAAACCATTACTAGACATACACAAACATAATAACATATTAACACTATATTTTTGAGCATCTATTATAACAATTCACATAAATAACGTACATAAAGTGTACATTCTTCATGAGTACAACATTTGTGTAGAATATAAGCATTTAGTTAAACGACTATTGCCCTAAAGCTGGTTCTGGCTTTCCCTTTGAGTTAATAATCAAGTTAAAAGAAAATACCTTATCTTAGAAAGCTACTTTGAATTATGGTTCCGTAGACAGATTAATCAGTGCAAGACATATTCTGAAAACATTGATGGATCTAACTTCCATATTTCACCATCTAGATGTAGTCCAGTTCCAAGCATTCAAAGGGGTAACAATCGGGAAGATTTAAAAAAAGTCCCTTCTTGTTCTGTATAATGTTTTATTTGGTCTTCAATGTATACTTTGCTGGCGCTTATCATCCCCAACATCTATTCCTTAATATCATGATTACATGGTGATTTCTGGTTTCATAAAACGATTATTTTGGATGGCAATGGGGAACAACTAGATTTTGAAAATTAATCTTCTTCTGAAACATTCTTCCCCTCGGAAAACATGCGAATTCAAAATTCAGAGGTCGCATCAACATTTTTAGGAAAGAAGGATTCTGACTGGTATGCGCTTTCTCTAATATCTTTATATGTCAATAAAGTTACTTTAAACATTTTTTTTTTAGAATTCACTTGTGATGTTTGTAGGTGATAGACCATCGCGGAAGGTATTACTAAGTAATAGATCAAAAGATCATAGCAGTTCCTGACTGGAGGTGTACACTTCTCACTTTCTGCTTCATGGGCGACTGTATCTAAAATCAGTGTTGTTAAGTACAAGAAATGAAACGAGAGGTACGAAGTGCAACTTTGATCAAAACAGGCAAAATCCGTATAATCTGAACATCTCTGTGTGATAAACATGTGCTGCAGATATCTATGTGAAATCCCCAAATCAGAAGTTCAACTCTATATGGGAATGGGGAATATTTTTCTGGGCACACTTGACAGCTGGTAATATTGCCCTCCTAAATATCTGTCGTTTATTGGTTTTAGAAGTATGCCAAACTGTATCATCCATACCTATGTCTGAACTAGTTACCTGCAAGCTTCACAAATTCAATTAGAATTAAGTGCAGGTGCTCAGAATAATTTTTAGGAGGCTGCTGTCCACTTCAACCACTGAAACCACACACAGCTTTCATGGGCTCCGCCCACAGCAGAGAATAATACATGTTGTGAATAGCAGAGGGAGCACAAAGGGTCAGATGTACATAGACTTTCCTTTTGTGTTTTCCTAATAGCAATTTGTTTTGCGTTTCGCTATTAGGAAATCGCAAACAGTCATGTACAACAGTGTGTTTTACACTGTTTGTGATCTCCAATGGGTCGCAAGGTACCTGTCTCATTAATATTCATGAGGCAGGTCGCAATTTGCGACCCATTGGTAATGGCTAGCACTCACAGGTATGGTGGCCTGCTGGGATCAGCAGACACCATCTGTGACTGCTTTTTAAATGAAGCAGTTTTTTATTTTGAAATGCAGACCGCTTTTCTTAAAGGAAAAAGGGATGCATTTAAAAAAGAAAATTGAAAAGATTCCTTTTCATTTTTTAAGAGTAGGCAGTGGGACCACTTCCTGCTCTTAAAAAATATTGGCACCCACATTCACAAAGGGTAAGGGGTCCCTTGAGGGCCCCTTCACCATTGGCAAATGGGTTACCACCTCCTTCACGGAGTCGGTAAAGTATGAATATTTTGTGACTGCCGATCGCAGAAGATTCATACATGACCCTGTGACTCGTTATTAGCAAGAGACGCCCTTGGCACTCTCCTACCTAATAGAGACTCACAAACCCAATTTGTGATTCAGTAATAGCTTACCGAATCGCAAATAGGGCTTTGTACACTTAAAAATGCTTTTTTCAGGTAGGAAATGGGCAGATTCGCGAGCTGAAAAAAGCTTCGTACTCTGTCCCAAAGTTTTTCAAAGGTGTTTTGGGGTGAGGGCAAAAGGGTTGCACCCTCAGGAAATGTAGACACAAAGAGGTCTTAACGTGCATTTTATAGCACAATTTTCACTTAAATTCACTAAAAGGCTATACTCTAAAAGGTCTTCCATTAAATATTCCAATACTTTCATGGTAACAAAAGCATATGCAAACAGTGAAATCAATGAATAAATAAATCAAGTAGAATTAAGCAACATGATAGTGGCTGCAGGCAGCACAAGGATGAGGAAGGTTCTATTTTATGGCCTTGGCAATAGTGTGTCACCTTCAAGATGCCATATTCCACAGTGAAAAGACCACCTAGTGCACTCAATAGGAGTCAAGCAAGGTTTTCCACCTTAACTGTGACATTCAGGCAAAAAGTATTATAGTCTGCATTAGGACCATAAATAACTTTGCTATTATCAATCAATCAATCAATCAATCAATCGCTGAGATTTGTAAAGCACTCAGCTGCTTCAAAGAAGCGCCCTGATGCTCAAAGCAGAGACTGAGCACACGTCCAGGCATTCAAATCTAGTTTTGCTCGCAGAGCCAGGTTTTGAAATCTTTCCTGAAGAGATGCTCAGACTCGGTCATGTGGATTTTGGTAGGCAGGGAGTTCCAGAGTATCACAGTCAGTACTGCAAAGGATCTACCTCCCTTTCAGACTTTGGAGAACATCTGGATGTGTATAAGTCGGAGATGGTTAGATCTCAATGATCTTTCCTGCTGGCATAGGCTGAGTATGTTTCTCAGGTAGCAAGGCCTCTTTTCTGCCAAGACTCTGAATGCCAAGGTCAGAGCCTTAAATGTGATCCTTTTTGCTACAGGAAGCCAGTGATGTAGTCTCAGATGTGGTAAGATAGGATGATAAAACGGAACCCGATGAACCAGCCTAGCCGCAGCATTCTGTATGATCTGAAGCCTATGGATTAGGTAGTCCCATAAGCAAGATGTTCGCGTAATCCAAGTGAGATTTCACAAGAGCATGGATTACAGTTTATCGGGTCTCTGTTGGAAGTAAAGGTATCAGTTTCCTAACTCATCGTAGTTGTGAAAAGCAGATCAACGAGAGTTGCCTAATTGGGCGGTGAAAGAGAGATCAGAGTCAAACAGGATCCCCAGGTTTCTGGCTGCTGAAAATGGAACCAGAGGTGGATTCAGTTTGGCCAGCCACCAGAGGCTAGAAGGGGAGGGGCCTTCTGGTTAATGAAAATAACCACGGTTTTATCTGTGTTTAGTTTTGGAAAATTTGAATCCATCCATTTGACAATGTTTTTTTTAGACATTCTTTAAATTTGAGAAAGGTAGCCAAGGGAGCTAGGTAGAGATTGAAAAGTAGTGGACTAAGTGCAGAGCCCTGGGGTACCCCACAGATGAGGGGGTTTGGAAGAGGAGGAAAAAGGGTGAAGAATAACCCGCTGGAAAAACGCTTCCAAAACGATCTAAACTAGGATAAAGCTGTGCCTCCAACGCCAAGTAGACTTTCCCTGTTCAACAAGGCGGGATGTGTCACAATGTTGAATGCTGCCAATAGGTCTAACAAAGCCACCATAACTGAGGAGCCACAGTCTACAGTTTCTCTGACAAACTCCGACAATTCCAGTAAGGCAGTCTCTGTTCTACATCCAGCACAGAAGTCAGACTGAGTATCATGTAGCAGACCGTTTGCCTTAATGAAGGATGATAGTTGGTGATTCACCAGCTTCTCCAGGATCCCAGAGGAGGCAGGATATAAGGAGATGGGCCTAAAGTTACTGAGCACACTCGGGTCTGCATTGGCTTTTTTTAAGGAGGGGTAGCATATGGTGGAGAAAATGCCAGATGTCAACGAGGCATTCTGGATCATATTGAGATAGGGATTGATTGAGTGTGCAGCCACACTAAGAATATGAGGTGGGCATGAGTCCTCTGGGGAACCCAATTTGCATTTTAATAGTTCCTCAGGAGAGTGCTCTATCAAAATAGTAACGAATTCAGAGAAAACTGGTGAGTGACTGGAGGGCAGTGCCACTGTGATAATAGTGCCAGCAGATCCTGGGAAGGTGGAGTAGACTTTTTGTATCTTTTCATCAAAAAAGTTAAATAGCCTAGTGCAGAGGTCGGGTGAAGGAAGAAAGGTACTTTTAATCACTTCAGGGGAAGTGAAGGACTTGATGATTTTAAAACCTTCTCTGGATGAGTTTGATGCAGATGCAATCTGCACAGCAAAGTGCTCCCTCATGGAGTTTCCGGTAAGTTTACAAAAGTTCCTGGGGGCTGCCTTGTACTCCTGTTTAGCCTCTGTGTCATAGGACTTTCTCCAGCTTACGTTCAAGCTTTTTGCAGCAGCTTTTCTTTGCTCTTAGAGGAGGAGAAAACCAAGGTGACAGCTTGGCTCTTTTTGCGGGATCCAATTTCAGAGGTGCAATAGCATCCAGTACTTAAGAGATCCATTTATTAAATAGGATTGCATCACTATCTGAATTGCCTGTAAATGTGGGAAGAGTGGATTAGAGTGAAGGCACAGGGGAATCCTGTGTGGCATTCAACCAGTTTCTCTTCACTTCTGCAGCGCATTTGGCTTCAAGCTGGTTATGTGGACCATAGAAGGAAAAAGCAACACGGAGATGGTCAGTACACACCAGACGTGCAGGGGGGCTGGTCTGGAAATGGGATGTTGGAGAAGATAAGGTCCAGTGTATGGACTGCCTTATGGGTTGGGGCAGTAACATGGTGAGTCAGATTGAGGCCAGCCATGGTCTGGATTAGCTGAAAGGTTGGGCGCAATTAGAGGCTTCTACGTACAGGTTAAAATCTTCCAAAACCATGAGATTGGCATATTGTAGGGATAGATGGGCAATGGAATTGCAAATCTATGGGAGGCAGTTATTGGGGCAATCAGGGGGCTTATAGATAAGCACGCCAGCGAAGGACAATGTGGCGGTAGTTTTGATGCAAAAGATGAGCACAAAACCTGTTATAGTGTTATCTGAATTTACACATTTCTCTGCCAATACACCTCAGACCTTAAAGGCAATATAATTATTTTCCAGCCCTAGACCCACAAACTGGTCTTTTGATGCACCTTCTGTGTCCCAATCCGTTATTCCAGTACCATGCCCCCCAGACATTGGGCTTCTCTGGTTTTAACACAATTTCTTTCCAAGATTTAACAATAGCAGCAAAATGTCTCAATTTTATGTCACAAAATCAACTTTTGATCTTCAAGATTTTCCCAGTTGTATTCCCATCCCCATTGTTCTTCTGTTTCACAAGGTTTGTAAGTGCATACCCATATTTCCAATTTGGTACCATAGTTAGAACCTGGCTGTGTCTATTCTTCTGCCTTCCAAGTCTGGAACACACTAGTAATGACAGTTCTTAATTGTCGAATCCAATAAACCATGTGAGCACATATAAGTGACAATCCAGAAGAGGTAAAGTCTGAGCCCATTAAGGCCTGGCCTGACACATAGGGAAAGAAATCATTTAGAGGAGTTAAAAAACAAATCACTCAACAGGTTGGCTCAATAAATACACAGTCAGTGGAGCCCAAAAATCTTTGGGTCGTGATGCCTCCGGTAACTCCTCTGCGTACGCTTCCAGTTGTTCCTTGCAATAGCTTAAATCTCTGATCCATTTCTTCACAGTGGGTGTGGATTTTGCGCCCCAGCACGCTTAGCCAGCAGGGTCGAGACCGCAACCAGCCGTCTGTTGCAGATCTTGAGATATTTCACGCTACCCAGCAAGCACACCTCCGGCTCACACTGCACACACACTCCAACACCACATCTGAAAGCACACTCGTAACCTTAGCCCAGAATGCAGCTATCCCCACACACTGCCACGCCAGATGTAAAAAGTCAGCGTCATCCTGTCCGCATTGAACAGAGTTAGCTGTATCTCGCAATCCGTATCTGTGTAACTGCACTGGCGTATAATATAACTGGTGCAAAAATTTAAAATGAATAATACGCAAATTATAGTTCACCTTAATTATCTACTTAAAGCAGTTACGCATGTTTGGAGAGTTCCGATGTCCAGTCTCAAAGACAATAAATCGTGTGTAAAGTTTCGTGCCATAATATTGTCCATGTGTTAGGGAGTCCAAAGTCACCTGAGCTGCATATGCATAGTGTAAACGTGCACATTCTTCAAAACCACAAAGCTGCCAACCGTCCTATGACATGAGGGTTCTTGTCAATAGTGTTTTTAAGATAATACCAATGTTTATTTTGTGATTGGAAAGGCTGCACTTATATTGGAAAACGACAAACTGGAAGTACCAGTGTGCACAGTATTGTTTGGATAAAACTCCAGAACTGAATAGAGGTGTTCCTCATGATAGCAGGGGAGGGGAAACGTCCGAACCGGACATGCACAATCAACAGTCTTGGACTGGTCTTTTGGGCACTCAGGCACTTTGACACTGCCAGACTGGCTGGCTTAAAAGTACCAGTGTGTCTGACATTTTAAATGACTGACACAGTGGCCCTTTCAAGCCAGCCCATGTGGCAGTGTCAGAGTGAGAAAATGTCTAACAGACCAAGAAAAATGAAAACATAGGGTTTGGAAAAGCTGACAAGATTTAGCAAATCCAGTACACACTATGGGAAGACAGAGTGCAATTTATACCAAACTATACACGGATAGCAGCAATGGCTGAGGCTAATCATGCCATTTTTAAAGTTTTCAGGGAGATATGATAAAGCAAGTCTACAATTACTATGATTTACTTATCTATTCATTTATTTTGGAAGGCTGATATACTTACTTACTTATGCCGTTACCCCTTCTGGGGTATAGGCCATCAACTAGGGCTCGCAAACCATCTATGTCGTAGGCTGTTCTTTCAAGCTGATATCCCTATTAATATATCAAAGCCTGAAGGAGAAAAGCATTGTCATTCAAAAATATGATGTTTTTTTGCACAATTGACATTTCGTAGACTTGAAAAGAAAATCAAAAAATTTTCATTGTGTTTGCCTGAAAGATACTCTGCCACACAGCAAATGCCACTTCACCCCTAGTGCAGTCAAACAACAAAAATCACTCTGTCAGTCAGTTAGTAATACCTCTATTCAGCTTTTCATTTAAAACCGTAAAAGTGTACAATAATGTAATGCAAACAACTGTAGTGTAAATGAAGAAAGAGCTAAGATAATACAGACAGGAGCACATTCAGATCTGCCCTGAGATGCTACCGCCAAATGATCAGGACCACCAAACTCAGCACTTTGGAGGACAGTATCAATGACAGCACCAACAGAAGAAAATAAATCTTCACGATTGTAAAGGATTTCACCTCACCAGCAGTTGTCTCCTACTTGACCACTTCTTTGCAGGACCTCTGCAACAATCCCACTTAATTCTGCAACAACAAAATCACTACAATTTACTGCACGTTCAACCCACAACCGGGATAATCAAACCTCATCCTATGCCTCCCATCTTATTCAAAGAACCTATTTAAGCACATGGTCTGTCGTCACTCCAGAAAAAACAGCGGCCAGCATGAAGTCCATCCATTCAGGTTCCCCATCGGACCAATGCCCCCACCACGCCTACTCCAGAGGACTGCAACCTATCAGTGCCATCTCCGACTTTTCCAGATGCTTGGAAAATGTAACTGTCCTCTTATTGCTATAGAAACCCTCATGGCACCCTTCAATGTTGGAAAACTACAGAAGGATCTCTCTTGTGCCATTCCTGACCAAGGTAATAGAGACAAATGTTAATGGATGCCTAACTGAATACTTCATACCACTCAGTCTGGTTACAAGCCCCAACCACAGCAAGGAAACTGCCCTCATTGCTCCTTGATACCACTCAGTCTGGTTACAGCCCCAACCACAGCAAGGAAACTGCCCTCATTGCTGTTAGGAATGACATCTGCATGACTCTGGACAGAGGATACATAGAGGCCATCATCCTCCTGGACCTCTCTGCAGCATTTGACATAGTCTCTCACCCCATCCTCATCCAAACGCCTACACAAAATCAGAATCCAGGAGCATGCATTTTGATGGATTTGCTCCTTCCTGACTAGAAAGATCCTGTCAGTCAGCTCGGCACTGAACACCTCAGACGTCCTTGACCTTGTCTGGGAAGTTTTTCAAGTATCCTCCCTGAGCCCAATCCTCTTCAACATATACATGATACCTCTAGCCAGCATCATCCTTTCTCAGGACATCAATATCTCCTCCTTTGCCAATGACACATAACTCATTCTCTCCCTAATGGACAAGGTCCCCAGTACATGTATCAAGTGGAACCTCAACATGACTGCCCAAGTCAAAGCAGTCACCACCTCACGCTTCCTTACCATGACAATGCTGAAGAAATGATTTCCAATCATCACCTGGAACACTGTCAGATATGCGCTGGTTACAAGCAAGCTGGGCCACGGTAACATCCTCTATGCCAGAATAAACAAAAACCTCACCAGAAGCCTGCAGACCATTCCGAAGTTGATGGCCTAAATCACGCACAATCTCCCACACAGCACTCACATCACACAAATACTGAAGAACCTCCGCTGGCTCCCCACACACAAATGAGCACAATTCAAACTCCTTATTCACACTTTCAAGGCACTACATAACAGTTGGCCAAGCATACCTCACCCATCACATCTGCTTTCACAAACCTTCCAAACACCTCTGCTCATCCGAACTCCTACTTGGACACAGCCCATGCATATGGACAACCAGATCAGGCAGTCAAGTCTTCTCCTACCTTACTCCTAAAGCATGGAACGACCTGCCACCGCACATACAAGCCTCCTCCGAGATTACGCAAGAAGCTGAAGACCTGGCTTCGAGAGTAGTCCCACTAAGCCCTAGGCTTGGCTAGGCTCACACCTGCTCAGTGCCAGCATACCCACCCATCTGATAGTATGCATTACAAATCTGCGTAGCATAACATGGAAAAAACACAAAACACAAGTTTGACTCTTCAGGTCCATAGCAGCACACTTCAATAGCAATTTAATATAAAAATATACTGATCATCATCTAAGACAGTGGTTCTTAACATTTTGACTTCTGTGGACTTCCACTCAATCACTACTGGAATACTTAGACCCCAATTCATCTTTTTTGAAACCTGGGGACCCTTACTGTGTCATTATTGGAATCCAAGGACCCTGGCCTAAGCAATTTTGCTGATTTGAACTTCAAAACAATGCACAAAAATATGGAAACAAGCTTTCATTAATAAAATTACATTTTATTTAATTCACAAATTTTAAAATCTAAATTTAATGGGAAGGTTGGAGCTTTTCTAAATTTAATTGGGCCACTATAATCATCCATATCTTATTTTGTTAACTGCTTCAAGAAATCAATCTGAGGCTATCAACTTAATTTTTAGCCCTCAATTTCAAATTCCTTCATATTTATACAATGTTTTAAAATTTAATTTTTTAATTGTTGCTTCTCTATTTATGTACACCTTATTAACTCAACATTATATGTTGTTTTCTAAACATTCATGGACCCACTGAGAATTCACTGGGGATCACCAGGGCACCCCAGATCGCAGGTGAAGAGCTACTGAGTAAAAACAGATGAATAATTCCATGAAAACTGTGCTAAGAACATGCTATTTCCATATTTATAAAAGCAGATCACAATTCATCTAAGTGTACTCGAACTTTCACAGCCTTCACGATAAAGTTTGAGACCGCTAAGCATATTTCTGGAGTAGTTGCTGAGTCAACAGTATTAATGGTCTACAACGCCTAAGAAGAATAGAAAGTGCTTTGTTTGGATATTGGTAGTAATCAAAGGGAATGGATCACTTGTAGCTGGCACCAGGGTTCGGGTAGTTGTTTCCGATATTTGGTAAAAAACACTCATTCACGTAAAGCAGTTCATGGGCGGTATATCTTGGTTCTCCGCCTTGATATTAGATACGTGACAGCATCATCATAGGGTTTTTACCATGCTTCCTCCGTCCTGGATGGAACCACTGGGTGTTCCAGTAGTGATCAGGGAAAAAAATAAAATAGAAATACAAAAAAGTGAGAAGTGCTCAAGTGTGGTGACTAATTATGTTAAAAAATTCCTCAAGCTACCTATAATCAATTTTTATTCCGTTAGGTGCAGGGAAAAATTAAAAGAACAGCTAGTTGCAGGAAGGACGTATAATGAATCCGCTGCAGTTGTAGTCTGAGTGGTCGGTCGACATGTTTCAGCCCCTAATTTGCCCTGATAGGTCGGGGGGCTTTCTTCAGGACCTTATGTGAGAACAATGTGAGATATGGATAGTGTCCAAAAACAGGTGGAAGTTCCTATATAGCTTATATGGACTTCATCAAGGATAGTACCTTCGAGGTTCCAAATTCAGAACTCCGTGAGGGCAAACAAGTTGGCGATATTACGCGGTTCCGTTGCAGCCACGACTTGTGCTGACGCTATCTTCCTGTTCCTGTTTGTTTGGACAGCCAATCAGATGGACAGAGTATCAGTGATCTTGACCAGTCATTTTATTTTGGGCACATGACCAATTGATGACTGATATTACATCTCAATCTGGTTAAAATATATCTCTGTTGGTTATTAGTTACAACTTGATGATATGGTTGTAAAGATTTCCTGCCCAAGAAAGTTGCATGTGAAATAACACTATCTTCACCTATAACTTTAAATCTTTCTTCCTCACACATATCTAAAAATAGAGTTTTAAAATCAGTTTTATTAAAATAAGCTAGGTCTATACTGATCACATGAAAATACCCAATCATTGGAGGGAATAGCTATCAATTTTGAGGGGATTTAAGT
The DNA here is from genome assembly GCF_964204655.1 of Triturus cristatus. Lineage (NCBI taxonomy): Eukaryota > Metazoa > Chordata > Amphibia > Caudata > Salamandridae > Triturus > Triturus cristatus. The sequence continues at coordinate 855,761,311 of NC_140589.1, forward strand.
ACCTGAATGATGGTTTACTGATTAATTCCCAAATGTCTGTGCTATTTCTCAACTGCCAATTGGGTAGCCCTAGTGACCACCACCTAGGCTTCCTCTTTAATTATTCTCTTTCTTTCATTTAGTGTTTTCTTATAGTTATGCCTGAGAAGAGATACCTCGTTTTGTTTTTATCTCTAATGTGACCATTGAGTGCTTTCCTCAGGGTTCTATATGCCCTAGTCCAATTACCATCAAACCACCATTGTGTTGGTTGTTTACCCCCACCCCATTCTGGGTTCTCATCAATTTAGCCTTTATCTAGTCATTTCTGCAAATGTGTTTGTTTTGCTTAAAGCTGAACACATGTCAAAACATCTAATATTTTCAGCAATTTAGGCAGAAAACCCTGCTCCATTTAAAAACCACCACAATCGATTTAACCACCTCGATGTCCTTCATGTAATCTGTAGGTGGTACTCTACTGCCCTCCTTAGCAATAGTAAATTGAGGGGATCAGAGTCACTAATGTATTTCACATGAGTTCTGAAGTTTGATAGAAAGGGTAGAAGGCTTTATGCTATAAAAATATAATTTATAATGGGCTCAGCACCCCACCTTGTGAAAGTGCCTTCAAATTTAACAGAATTAGCACAGATTTTATTTGCAAACATAAAATCGTTCTTCATAAAAACAGAATTCAATGCTGCCCCCAGTGCCTTTGACCTACAGCTTCAGTCTTTAGAAACGCACAGACCTCCTTTGTAGATAACAGGCATAAAAGCCCTCTCCCCATGGAAATGCCTTTCCAGTGCTCTCATTAGCTTGCATCCCCAGGCTTTCTACTTCTTTACTGAGTGATTGTATTGCCTGCTTTTTCTCCTGGAAAAATAGATCATAATAAAGATTCACAATAGAGAAGGAGAAATATTTTATTGTTCGAAGGCTAATGACTTGGTAGTGAGAGGGAATGGCCCTTCTTTTATCTAAGGTCCCAGAAAACAGTGTTAAAAAAAGGGGACAAGCCACCTCTGGCTCAGCCATTGGAAGAAACAATCTCTAGGATGTTGATTGTGAATATGAAGGGGCTCTACTGTCCACGTTTCCTGCAAACAAAACAACAGAATTTTATGCTAATTCATTTATTTAAAAGAGTTTTATACAGCACGAACTTGACCTGAAGGTATAAGGTATCAGAGTGCTTTACACGAGCATCAGTTGCGTTACACGGGGACACATTAATTTTTTTGTTTTGCCCAGAATCAAAGGATGTTCAGCGTCATTCCTGAGACTCGAACCCGGTTCCCCAGATTCGAGGTCGACCGCCCTAGCCGTTAGGCCAACTCCTCTCCCTCTAGCTATGAAACTAAGCCAGTCTGGATTTTGCAGTTTACTTTTCATTTTGCCACAATCCAAAGTAAAATATTTATAGCGGTGATGTGAATTTCAAACAGACCATTTTCAGCGGTATGTGTGGGTCCAACAACTATATTTCTCCAGTGACTGCTGCTGTGGCATTTAAGTAAGGGGTAGCACAGGAAGAGCATCATGGGAGAGGGCAGGGTGGGAAAAATAAATGCTTACCTGCATTTTGCAGCGTCTGTGCTCTTCTTGCCTCTGCTTGACCTAGTCTTCCGGCATGCCACAGGGTCCCCTATGCCAATCCAGATGCTGGTCTCATGCTGGTACTACCCAGCATGAGAGCATTGCCTTGATTGGTGTGAGCATCATAGTTAGGTGCTGACTATGACCCTCTGCTTGTTCTCCACCTGAGCTTAAGCACAGCTAGGGTGGAGAGATTGCAGTGCGTATGACGGTTTGGCCAGACTTTGAAGCAGGACCATCACTCCTCCTTCTTTCTTCTACTGTATCGACGTGTCGGAATGGACGGCCCACCCTCAGCTCAGCTGCAGGAAGAAAGCGGGGGAAAAAATGATAATAACTGTGGGACTTGGCCCATTTTGGCTAAAGTTCCCAAAACTTTTTGCTTTTCCCCTAGACCTTTTTCTGACATGTGTTGCCAACCTAGATGCTTTGGACACTTTCCCACTGCTAAACAGTGTCAGAGTGCAAGTGATCCCTGTGTAGAGAGTAATGGAGATTGGCTGTCCATTATTGGTATGTTTGCTTTACTAGTAAAGTTCCTAGTAAAGTACACTATGTGTGCCAGGGCTAGTAATGCAAATGCTACTGGTGGGTCTGCAGCACTTATTGTGCCACCCACTCAAGTAGCCTTGAGAAGGGACCTCAGGCCTGCCATTGCAGGGCCTGCGCCAAGTTTCCTAAACTGCCATGTTGCTCTGGTAAGTGCACACACTTACCAGACCCTGCCCTTCCCTTTCCATACATATCAGGCACCCCTATGGTAGGTCTAAGGTACCCCCTGGACAGGGTGAAGTGCATGTGAAAGGTGGGACATGTACCAAGGTGTGTAAGATGCCCTGGCAGTGAAATAATCTCCATTTCGTTTTCACTGCTGAAAGGCCATCTTGCCCATTAAATTAGAATGGAAAGGCTGTGTAATGTGTTTGCCAGCCTATCTTCCCAAAGGCTTAAGATGGAAAGGTGAAGTTTACTATGCCTGAACTCACCCTGCAATAACACATCTTTTTATAAAGATGGTTTTTGTATTATGAGTTTGTAAGCCACTCTTTCAGAAGTGGCTGGGTTTTTGTGCTTTAAACATTTCTGTGTGTCTCTGCCTGGTTGTGGATTGACTGGCAGGATTTGAAAGCAATAGGATCTGGGGAATGTCTTGACCCAGGGGAGGAGGCGAGACAGCACAGGCTGAACTGCACCTGGAGTGTGTAGGGGGAGGAGTTGGCATAGAGGTGAAGAGGCCTGGACTGGTGCTATAAAATAATTGTCTCATCTCCTGCTGAGTGATTGAGAATCCAGACCCACACTAATCAAAGGAAGAAGGTGTTATTGGTAGGGAGGCACCCAGAACTGGTTTGAGCAGGGGTCAGTGCCCCCAGTAACACAAAGACTTCAAAGCCATTGAGGGGTATAACTATGCGAGCTGAAGCCCCTGAACTTTGGAGAATGGCTTGATCAAGTGTGAACAAGACTGGTGCTACTTCATGGATCAAGAGGAATCTTTGCCAAGGAAGAAGCAACTGAAGAGACTGTTGGATACGACTGCTCTGGCTGTGTGATCTGGGGCTGTGTCCCCCTGCTTGAAGGACTTTGCTGTGTGCTGTGTCCTGAAGTAACTATCCCCAAGGGCCTGAGGTGATCTGGCTCCCTGTTTGGAAACACAGGAACACACAGGTTTCCAGAGAAGATTCTCAGGTACGCTGTGGGTGTGTGTGCTCTGTCTAGCCTGAGACCTTCGAGAGGATCGTCCTGTGAATGTATGTACCGGGGAGCCAAGTAAGTCTCACCAATGTAGTGTGCGTGTGCTTGGAAGCAGCCTGAGATTTTTGTGTGGATTAGCCCGTGATCGTGTACATCAGAAGAGCATGTGTGTCTCCGCGATGCTGTGTGCGTGTGCTGTTTGCAGCCTGAGACCCTCGCTGGAGGTGCCCTGTGATCGGGGGCACCGGAAGATAAAGTGTGTCTCAAGCGATGCTGTGTGCATGTACCTTCCACTGCCTGAGACCTGTGCAAGGGGTGCCCTGTGATCGGGGGCACCAGAAGATCAAGTGTGTCTCAGCGATGCTGCGTGCGTGTGCCGTGCGCAGCCTGAGACCCTCGTGAGGAGTTTTCTGGTTATCGTGCAGCCCGAGTTCCCGTGAGTCTCAATGATTCTGAGTGCGGGTGTAGTGTGCAGCCTGGGATCTTCCCATTGCCTGGAAATTCAGAGAAATTGCATCGGAGGCCCAGGTCCCTGGACGAAGAGAGGAAAGTGGGTTTGCGCCCCCCAGGTAACATGTGTCGACTCCTGGGGTGGGGTATGGGCTCAGAGGGAGACGCTCTCAGCCTCTCTCTCTGTCCTGCAGCGCGAGCCTCTGCTTCGGCTTGGATTGAGGCCTGTGTGCCAAGGGAGTGGCAGCACCGGGCCTGAGTGCGAAGCTGCATTTACTGTGTTCTATCTTACCCGTGTGGGGAGGCAACTGTGGCCGGAGACTAACCGCAAGCCAGCACGAGTGGCGGAGAGACCGCCGGAGGCACCGTGACCGGTGCCGGAGTATCTAACGTATTGCATTACTTCTGCATACCGGAGTATCTGATGATTGTATAATGCATTGCTTTATTCCTGCACAACAGACTGTTTTGTCGTATTGCCCATTGCATTAGTTTGCCTAACGAACTGCCTGATACGTGTGTTACGCATTGCACTAGGTTTGTATAACGAACTGCCTTGTCTTAGTCCTGCATCACGATTTGCCGGATTGTCGCATTGCAAATTGTATTAGTGTTGCATACCGAACAGCCGGATATTTGTGTTCCGCATTGCATTAGTTTTGCATAACGAACTGCTTGAAAACTGTATTACACGTTGCATTGCTTTTTCCTAACAGAGTACCTGAAAGGGGATTGTACGCATTGGATTACGGGGGCATAGCAGTTTACCATGTTGTTGCTTTACGCATTGCATTACAGTGGCAGTACAAATCGCCAGATAGCGGTATTACGATCTGCATTATTCTTATGTTGTGAAGTCCCTGATTCTTGCATAACGAAGTGCATATTACGACATTAGGATGATGTAGGATTGTTTAGTTTAGCTCAATAATAATAGGCCAGGGGGAGTATTACCCCGGCGCATATGTGGGTTTAGTATTGTGTGGTTGCATTGTATATCTTTTTATAAACATATTCTTGTTTTCTATGAAACTCTTGTGGAGTCTATTTGTGGTGTCATCATTGGATTGCTGTAATTGCAAATACTTTACACATTGGCATTGAAGATAAGCCTGGCTGCTCTCGCCAAGCTACCAAAGGGGTGGAGCGGGAGCTATCTCCAGAGGCGACCTGTCTTTTCCCTAACGTTGGGGCTCGCGGGTCGCTGTTTGGCTTACGGTACCTACCTCAGCCAACCAGAGATCCTGGGAATTCTAGCAATAACCTTTGTTATTATTATTTTATTTTTCATATTTCACTGCTCAAAACCAGTGTGGCGACACTCCTGTGCCATAGCAGAGTAGCTGCTGCTGTATCTTCTCTTCCTGATAAGTCGTGGCCAACCATATGATGAATGCGTTAGTGCAACAGCTTGTGATTCTGGGCAAAACACTTAGGGCCATATGTAGGTAACATACAATTTACCGATTCATAAATACCGAATTTTACCGAATCGGTAATTATGAATCAGTAAATAGTATGTAGGTAAACAATCGGTAAAAATTACCGATTTGGTAAAATTCGGTAAATGAATACCGAATCCAAAATACCAGCCGGAATCATGATTCGGTATTTACCGAATCGGTAAATACCGAGGTGGTATTTACCGAATCGGTAAATACCGAATCGGAGTTTACCGAATCGGTAATTCAAATATACATCACTTGATGAATCAGCCAATCCAGTGCAAGGCCAACCCCACCCAACCAGGAAGTGGCCACACCCAGGCAGGTGCACACAATCAACAGACTCTGGAGAGGCTGGGAGTGCAGAGCAGAGCAAGGGAGCCAGTGCCTGATTGTGAGCCTCAAACTGACAATGTCCAGCCAGGAGACAGAGAGAGATGGAGGGGAAAGGAGGAGGAAACAAAAATTTAGCCCAAAGGAACTGCAGGTACTAGTGGAGGAGGTGGTCAAGCAGCACCAGAAGCTGTTTGGAAAGCAGTCCCTGCAAGTGCCTGAGTCAGAGAAGAGGAAAATCTGGCTGGGAATCCAGGCGCAGGTGAATGCAATCGGAGTGACCCCCAGGGACATAGACGTGCTGAAAAAGCGGTGGTATGACCTACGCATCGTCACCAAGAGGAAGATGGGGGAACTGCAGAAGGAGGCCAGCCGGACAGGAGGGGAAAGGAACAGGGCACCTGCCCTAACAGAACTGGAGGAGCTGGTGGAGTCCACAATAGAGCCCGAGAGTGTCGTGGGGATTGGGGATGCCGACAGCTCTGCCAGAGCCACCACCAAACAAGGTAAGACGCATGCACAGCAATGTGGCCTCTCCTACCCCTATCCCAACTCCCCAAGTGGGCAATGAGTATCCCACTCCAGTCCATGTGTTAGTGCATACTAGCAAAGCATTATGGGAGATGTAGTCCGGGAAACCCCAACCATGAACTGAATAGCACAGAACAACAAGGCATGTTACACACATTAGCGAAAAGCAGGCAGAGGACAATGTGAGAGTGTTTCAGAATTGTATTGTGATGCTAGCAATGCAGGGCTTCAGGTACACTGAGCTGATGTTGCATTTCTGTCCACAGACGATACATTGCGCAGGACTGCACATGAGACGGGAGAGAGGGCACACCGGAAAGACAGCTCAGGGAAGGCCACCACCAGTTCTGGCCAGAGATCAGCACCACATGCAGCCTCACCACCACAGCCAGCATCACCTCCACAGCCAGCATCACCACCACAGCCAGCATCGCCACTCATGCTGGAGTCACCGGCATCATCACCGCCTGCATTGCTCAGGTCGAGGAGGCGTGCTGCTTCCAGGTTGCAAGTGTAGGAGTCCTCATCCGAAGACTGCAGGGGCCGGAACCATCCACTGTGCCCCTGGATGGCAGCCATGCCAGTGTGCCCTCCGCCTCTGAGGGAGCACACACAGGTGCCAGACGTCACCGCAGGGCTCGGGTGCAGAGTCCTCCACCACAGGGTGAGAGCCATGGAGTGTTCTCGGGGCTGGAGGCCACCATGGTAAAGATACAGCGCCTACAGGCAAGGGCAATGATGTCAGTGCAGCGGCAAATGCGGGGACTCCAAGATACATTTGTAAATATGGACAGGGGCATCAGCGCTATGGCTGAGGGAATGAGTGAGATGGCTGCGGACATGCGGGACATGTCCCAGTCCGTCATGCTGCTGTGCAGTAAGTTTGATGCAGACAGAGCTGCACGGCGCCGGGAACGGCAGAGAAGAGACAATCATACACGGGCAGTCAACCAGCTGGCAACTGCCACTTCGCTGCTCTGCAGGCGCTCTGTGGCAAAGCAGGAGGGCCTGACGCACTGCAGCAATTACGTCTCAAGGGGGATGGTGAGGGTCACCAGTGCACTGGAAGTGCTACTGACAAGCCAGTCGGCCACAACTGGTGCTGGGGATGCTGTGGACAGCGTAGAAACCACCAGCAGGAGCAGCAATACCACCCTGTCCCAGATACACGGAGGAGCAGCAGGCGGCATGGGGCTGCCACTAGCGAGGATGCACAATCAATGGCATCCCGCACTGTAGTGTGTGGGCGCAGACACTAATGCTGCCCAGTATAGCATGAGACATTTGGGTGAAGTAACCCTTGATTTGCAACTGGTTATTGCACAATATTGAGAGCACAGGTTTTTCTTTGTGTTGTGGCGTAGTGCCGCATAATTAAACTACGTCATGCCATCCAACTACTGGCTGTGTCCCCTTATTACTCAGAAATAGTTGCAAGTGATCTCTGCCCGTCTCTCTCTCCCATCTGTTGCTGTTGCCACTCCAGCTGCGTTGGCCTCTGGCTGTGCAGACTCATCATCATTGTCCTCATAATCAGTTAGCTCCACCTCTGTATCTCTCTTCGTGGCAAGGTTGTGCAGCATTGCACAAGTGGCAATGATTTTGCAGCAGATGATGGGTGAGTACTGGCGTGCGCCTCCGCTTTTGTGGAGGCAGCGGAACCTGCTTTTCAATAGTCCAAATGTGCACTCCACCACATTGCGTGTTGATTTGTGTGCCACATTATATCGTCTCTCACTCAGGGTTGATGGGTGTAGGTATGGAGTGAGGATGAATGACCGCACTGCATATGCACTGTCGCCTAGGTGAGTAAGAGAGAACCATCAGTCACATGCCTCAATACACAATAATTTGCACTAAGTGTTAGGGAGCGTCACAGTGATTTACCTAGCAGGTATCCTTCTCCAAATTCTCCGGCAACCAGGCGTGTGTAGATCCCACTGTTCTGGAAGATGAAAGAGTCGTGGGTGCTCCCAGGAAACTTTGCTACGATATCAGTGATAATGTTCCCTGCATCGCAGATTACCTGCACATTTATGGAGTGGGTGGACTTTCTGTTCCTGTATATGTGCTCAGTGGCTGCTGGTGGGCAGATTGGAATGTGTGTGCCATCAATACAGCCTATGACATGCGGGAACTGTGCCTTCTGGTAAAAGTCTGTCTTGGTTTTCTGCAGTTCAGCCTGTGTGTTTGGGAAGCTGATGTAGTGTTGCATTCTCTGCATCATGGCATCCAGGAACTTCCTGAAGAAACGGGACAGGCAACTCTGGGATACACCGCCTACCGCAGCTATCACCCCCTGGTAACTGCCAGATGCAAGTAGATGTGGGCTACAGAGTACCTGCACATGTGGTGGTATGGCATGCACCCTTCTTGTTGGCTGGTCCAGGAGTGGGTGCAGGTCCCTTATCAGGTCCATGATGGTTTGTGGGTGTAGCCTGTACCTTTCATGTATCTCAGCCTCAGTCTGTTGAAAGAGTGTGATGCGCTGTCTGTAAATGCGTTCCTCCCGTCTCCAAATCCTCAGACCTGCTGCCTGTAGACGTAGGCGCCTTGCAATCACATACAGAGCGGCCATGGTGTCCACGCTGTTGCATTTTGGGATTGCTGATATGCACTGTTGCTGATTACCACCTGCTTTCAATCTGTGTTAATTACCGACTCTTAAATACCGAATTTCATGGATTTCTTAAATACCGAATTGACCTACATCTCTTTTCTCGTTTTACCACTTCATATTTACCGAATCGGAAAATATGTATTCGGTAAATATGAATCGGTAATTTAGAATTCGGTAAATATGAATCGGTGTTTACCGATTCTTATTTATCGAAACCTTCTTTTTGGCCTCCTACATCTCAATTGACTAAATACCGGTCGGTAACGGGATATTTACCGAATTTCGGCCGTTACCGACCGGTATTTAGCTACATACATATGGCCCTTAATCTTCCCACGCTCATGGACAGGGCCTGGATACCCCCAAGGGTAATAAGTTGTGCTATACAATACTGCATGCTAAACAATACCACATGCTTGGGTGCATGGTTTCGGATGCAAACAAGATGGCCGTGCTGTTTTTCGCTCCGTAGGTCCGCGGAAGCGAGCACTCAATATATATGACTCCGGGGTGAATTTGCATTTACCAAACAGCGGAAACGTGTGTCAGAATGACCCAGCTATCCATAGCCTGAATTTCAGACGTCTTGGTTCAGCACCTGCATTACGGATTCATCACCGGCTTTCTCCTCACAGTGAACACTTTGAAATGGCTGCAACTTCAAACACGTCTGCGTTCTCTCGGCTGAATGTGCGAATATTTTAGCCGGTACTCCAGGGTTCCGTGTACAATATTCTTCCTGCAATGAGGTATGGTGCCAGCGCCTTATACTACTGCCCATATGCTGCAATGCTCTTGGTGATAGCGTGTTTGCTAAGTGTCCTCATAAATGGACTGGTGGGCTCAGTCTGAACTATTCTGCCCAGCTTAATTATAACCGGTGCTGTCTTTACTATACAGTTCTCCTTCAAAGGGGATACATTTATCTTAGAGTCATCGTATGCAAGCCTAATTTCTTGTATTCTTTTGGGCTTTGTATATTATTGCAGTGTCTCCAAATATTTGTCATGGCAAAATGGCGGTCATCACGAACCTCCAGTCACCTCAGTCTGAGATGAAAGTCATTTAACCTCATTTTTATATTGGCTCTGGTGATTCAATCTTAGACTTTGTTGGCAATGTGACCAGGAGTCTTTCTATCTAATACAGTGACTAAGTCTGTGGAGTATACTGGAATAATATTGTTTTCACTTTTCTAAGCACATTATGTTATCTGCTGACGGGAATCTTGTGGTTCCCGTTTACTTCACTAGTTTCCTTGTGCTTAGGTGCTTGTAGTGCAACAAAGAGGATATTCTTTCTTTTTGACCATCAGTTCCAGTTGCTGTAGCTCTTACTACAGTTTTTGTGCATCATTCCAATGGCGGAAGGCATGGGTGTCACTCCCAAAGATAGGGATTCTAAAGGAAATCTGAAGAGGTCTAAACAGAATTCCCCTACGCCAGATATCTCAGCAAAGGGTAATATGGATTCTGCTTCAACATTAGATACTATTCTAATAAAACTTAATGCTGTTCATGACATAGCACAAAGCACTAAAACGAACACAGACTTACTTCAGGTTGAGGTGGCGGCCATTCGGAATGACCTCAAAAATCTCTCACTACGTGTCTCCAATGCAGAAACATGAATAAGCTCTGTGGAAGACTTCACAAATAAGCAAGCTAAACATGCTCAGAGTATGGAACGCTCCTTGGCTTCATTGAGAAGGGACCTAACTGAACAGGAAGATAGGAAACATCGAAGTAACCTTCACATTTTTGGCCTTCCGGAGGATTGTGAGAAATCTGCTCCTTCAATGTTAGATTTTTTGCTTACTTGGCTACCTTCTGTCCTGAACATTTCATTTGAAAAGGACTTTGAAATAGAACGTGCTCATAGAGTTACCACCTTTAAGCCTAAAACGTTATCTTTTCCAAGACCAGTGATTTTTAAGCCTTTGCGCCATCAACATTCTGAACAAATCCTAGCTCAAATGAGGAAGATTAAGATTTTACAATGGGAAGGGAACAGAATATGAATATCACAGGACTTTGCTAGAGATACTGTTATTCAGCGTAAAGGTTTCTTGAATCTACGTAGAAGGCTTATAGATATGCATATTCCATTTTCCTTTGCAGGTCCTTCGCGTTTCAGAATAACTTTTAGAGGTCGCACACAGATTTTTCATGAACCTGCAGAACTTTTCACTTTCTTGGATAATCAGTCAGAATCGCAGATGGAACAGATGGTGTCCGAATCTCTTCCGAACACTTCCCTTTCTTAATGTATCTCAGTGCTTGACAACCTGGATCCATATTTCCTGTGTTTATGCTATTACACGCAGCCTTTTTCTGCCTCTGTGCTCTTTGTTGCCATGATAAGTACAGTAGTAAGTTCATACCGTATTATGGTTACTCTCTCTTGACTGACTTTTCCTTTACAGCATTTTCTCCTTCTTTGGATTTAGTCTGTATTACTGCTAGTTTCCAAATATCTTCTTGGCACCTCTTAGTTTTAATGTTCTTATCGTGCTGATGGGTTGATTCATATCCTTGGTGCCTTCTTTGCATTATGCGTGGTTAATAGTGCCTCTTCTTTTTCTTTTTTGTAATGATAATTATTCACTGCATCTGATGTTACTCTATATTGGCTGTTATCTTTTAACTGCTCTTTCCTTTACAGGTCTTAAGGTTGTACATATTTCTATGCATGTTATCTAAGAGTTATATCTGTCTTCGTTAACATTGTTTAGGTGTTGTTATGTGATTAGTGGATATCATTATATCTCTCTTTCCCTTATCCACTTTTTCTTTATCATCTTTTTTAATTTCTGCCCTACTCTAACTGTGTTTATGGTTGCTATTTTCTGTCATCCTCCTCTTACGTACTCTTTGTTTCTTAATTTATTTTGTTTTCTTCTGATTAATTTTGTTGGTTTATAATTCTAATAGTTGGTCTTCTTTGGTTCTGACTATTCTTATGAGAATTGTTATATGTCTTTCCTACCTCTTTTTAGGTCCTTTGTATACCCCTTTTCTGTTTGTTTTGAACTTGTTTCCCTTTTTTTGTTTTTTTTTCTATTCTGATTCTTTGCTGGTGTTTATTCTTTTTTCGTGTGGGTATTATTCATTAGTATCTTCCTTTCTCATTCTTTTTCTTGTAATTATCTGCATTTTGTTTTTAAAATTATTACAGTATGTTTATATTCATTAATTCTCTTATTATCTATGTATTTAAGTCATGAATTATATTTTAGGTAGACTACGATATTTATATCCTAAATGTTTATATATGTATTATTGTTTCCAAAATGATAAAATGTTGGATATCTATCTGTTATGTTATATTTTATTGTTTGAGATTTATTTGCTGTTTTTTGCTAACAGATTGAATACCTTTTCATAGATTTTAGTACTTTTCCAAGATGCTATTAATTTCTATAGTGTTTGGCACGTTAGTGGTTTATGAATTATAATATTTTATATTGCTATTTCTAATGCCCCATCTTATTCTTTATTACATAACATATGAACTATTTACCATGCCTTAGGCTGTTACTTATAATATGTATTATTGTTGTTTTTGATGCCTTAATTTAGTACTGTTTCTCCTTTCTATTTAAGATATGATAATATGTTGGTCACTCCTAGATTAAGTAGTTCCTAGAATACTTAGTCCCTGATCCTATTGATGGAATGTTGTTAATATAGTATACATTTGCATTCATGTTCCGCTGTTGAACGAAATATATATTTATTTTTGAGCGGTCTGCACTGTTAGTGTTGGCTTCTGTGGTTGCTCCTCTACGTTTTTCTCCCCATGCAAATTGTCTGCTACAGACATCCCCTGGTGGGGTTCCTCTTTTATTATGCTTCTTTTTTCTTTGGAGCATCTTTTCTCTCTCTTCTCTTCTTTCTTGTTTCTTCTTTTTCCATTTCCATATTTTCTTCCTTGGGGACTCCTGCTTCGGTTCATTTTTTATGTATTTCCTGTTGTTCATTTATTCATCTACCTATTGCCAAGCTGTTCAGTCTTCCCTTTCTCTTTTATCAGATGTTCTTATTTGATTGGGGTCTTAACATTCGTGGATTGAATCATCCTATTAAGAGGGCCAAGATCCTGGATTCTGGATCCTGGATTATTGCAAAAGCTTATCTGGTGATATTGTTCCTCTTCAAGAGACTAAGATTGCCTTTAAGGAAGCTTTGCTTCTGCGGAAGGAGTGGGTTCTTGATGTTGCTTGCTCTGAAGCTGCTGGTAAGAAGAACGGGGTTGTAACCTTGATTTCTAAGAACTCTGGTCTGTCTATTGTCACTGCTGAACATGATTTGGATGGCTGATGGTTGCTTTCTCGCTTGTCCAATGGTTCAGACGATTTATATGTTATGAATATTTATGCCCCTAACATTGATGGTCAACTTTTCTGGTGCTCAATAAATAAAAAGCTCTCTGATATCCCTCAAAATGTTAGAACAATTGTTGGAGGTGATTTTAATTTGCCTTTAGATCCTATCCTAGATAGACATTCTGATTTTAAATTTCACCCTCCCGGGTCACATAAACATATGCTCAATATGTGCTCTTCTCATCAGCTTGCTGATGTTTGGAGGTTACATAACCCGACGGGTAGTGATTTCACGTTCTTCTCCTCTCCACATTCTAGTTTCTCGCGTATTGATTACCTTCTAGTTGATACTGCTCTTCTAAAACATACTAGAAATGCTATAATTCACCCAATAGTTGTTTCTGATCATGCAGCTGTCTCTTTCACTCTCCTTAATTTGACGGATAAACAATGTCCTTGTTCTTGGCATCTTAATACAGAAATTTTAGACAATAAAGATGAAGTTAAGGAATTATATGTGGAAATTGACAATTTGTTCAATGACAATAAGTCTTCGGTAAACTCCCCAATTGTGTTATGGGATGCACTCTAATGCACTATTAGGGGTCATATTATCAAAAAAATGCCAAAATGGAATACCGATATCAGAAGGTCGCTACAATCTTTAGGGATGAGATCAAATGTAAAGAGATTGCATATAGAAGCTCTAATGATAAGTCTCTCCTGCAAGACATTAAGAACTTGAAATACTCTTTTAACTCCATTGTTATGAAAAGATCTTATCTTGGCGTGCATGCTCAAAAGTCTAGACGCTTGCCGCTGCAGAATAGAGCTGGTAAGATGTTGGCTGCCACTTTAAAGTATCAAAATGACAATGTCAAAACTGCTCAGATTTCTCACATTAATGACACAAATGGCTCTTGGAAATTCCATACTCAAGAAATTCTGCAAGTTTTTCATGACTTTTATGAAAAACTTTACACACCCAAGGATCAATTTGACTTATCTGTGTGTCAGCAATTCTTGTCTTTGATTCCTACACATACTATTTCGCAGTCGGAGATGATTGCTCTATGGCAACCGATTGATTCCGAAGAGATAATTCAGGCCATTAAGGCGACTCGGTCGGGGAAGGCTCCAGGGCCTGATGGTTACCCTATTGCTTTCTACAAGACTTTTTCATCCTCAATAATAAAATATCTCAAGAAAGTATTTGATAACTTAGTAATGTCTGGTAAAGTCTCTGTCTCACCTGCTAAGGCTACTATTGTTGTGATTCCGAAAGAAGGGAAAGATCATTCTGACCCTAAAAATTTCCATCCAATCTCGCTCCTAAATATGGAGGCTAAGAATTTTGCCAAAATCTTGGTTAAACGTTTAGAGAGCCATATTCCAAGCATTATCCATGGTTCCCAGACTGGTTTTGTAAAAGGGAGACTTGCTAGAGATAATATCCAAACCTTTTGTCATATATTGGAGAAAGCAAAGCTATCTGCGTTGCCATCAGCTGCAATTGCTTTTGATGCAGAAAAGGCGTTTGATAAAGTTTCTAGGCCTTTTTTACAAGCAGTACTCCAATCTCATAACTTAGGGGATTCTTTTATCAACATGGTAATGTCCCTATATGCGCAACCTAGAGCTAACATCAGAGTTAATGGGGCTATGTCTTCCTTTTTTAATCTACGTCAAGGCACTAGACAAGGGTGTCCGCTATCACTCCTTCTTTTTCTATTGGCTATAGATCCACTCCTTCGGTTACTTAATTTAAATGACAATATTAAAGGCTTTCAATTTGGTCCACATACAATTAAAATGGCTGCTTACGCTGACAATGTTCTCATCTTTTCTGAAGACATTGCTACTGCCATTCCTGCCATCTCTAATACCATTAAAGAGTTTTCATTCATTTCAGGGTATACTCTGAACAGAGACAAGATGGAAATGTTCCCTCTGAATGGGTTGTGCTTCTCTTCTCACATGGTTAACGCTGGATTTAAATGGCAACCGACTCACATTAAACTTAGGAATTTGGTTTTGTAATAACCTTTTAGACACTATCTCTTATAATGAATCCCATGTACTAGCTAAGGTTAAAGATCTTTTGTCCTCCTGGTCTCCAAAATATATTTCCTGGTGGGGAAGACTTCAAACTCTTAAGATGATGATATCGCAGATTATTAACTTTTTATCCTCCATGCTGCATGTAAGGTTGTCCTCATCCTTTTTCCGTGAGATTGAATTACTTACTTCAAAGTTTTTATGGAGTGACAAACGTGCCAGAATTGCATATAAATATCTTAGGAAGCCATCTGACTTGGGTGGATGTAATTTTCCAGATTGGAACTTGTATCAAATAGCTTTTTTTATCGTCTCAGGGTGCTCTTTGGTTTTTATCAAATTCACACCATACCCCTCCTTGGATTTATATTGAACAAGAGTTGTGTTCTCTCCTTTCTACCCCTTCTTTTCTCACTGCCTCAAAACTTGTGTTACCTCATTCAAGTCGTATTATTTCTGCCACAATTAACGCTTTAAAATATATAGATAAAAAGGCTTCCATTCCCATTCATAAATCGAGATGGTCCTCATTATGGTATAATCCTAAAATTGTTACTGATATTGATCCTGTTACGATGTCTTCCTGGGCTAATAGAGGTCTTACGTTGGTTAAACATCTTTATGACTCCAATCATGATCCTCTTCCTTTTTCTTCTTTAGCCAGTAAATATAATCTTAACAATATGGATTTCTATTATTTTTTTTAAATTAAAGGTTGTCCTCTGTAAAATGACCCTCTGTACAGACTCGGTTACTATTTCACTTTTATCCATGTGGTCTCGGGCAGGTCAAACTGCCTCAATAATATATACATTTTTCTCTGCGCCACTTCCCTCACAGGTTACTATTACACAAGATAAATGATCACATCATTTTAATAATGATATTTTCAAACATATCTCACAAGAGTCATGGAAGCTAATTGGGAAGGTTTCACTACGGAATAAGATTGCTCCTTCTCTTATGCAATCTAAATTCTTTACTATGAATCTTCTGCAATGGACCCCTGCTCACTTATACAAGCTAAAACTGAGGGATAATGATCTTTGTTGGAATTGAAATTTGGTATCCTGCACTCACCAACATATGTTTTTTGAATGCTCGTTACTACAATCCTTTTGGAATTTAGTTCAGAAGCATTTAGATCTAATCTTTGGTATTCCATTGGAGCTCTCGTTACCTATGATATTATTGGGACCATGGGCTGCTTGTACTCCTCTTCCCTTGGACGATACTGATATGCAGCTATTAGATCAACTTATATCAATTGCTGCCAAAATTATTTTAACTGAGTGGAAATCCTTTAATCTCCTGTCTTATCATACCTGGTGGACTTGGGTATAATTTCTTCGTGGGGCCCATACTTCGGTTGAAGAGAAACATTGTACTCCTTCCATCTCTAATACTATTTGGAGGTCACTGGATAAATATATGAATCTGTCTTCTCAAGGATTGATAGGTCAATATCCTTTTGTCTCTACTTCTTAATTTATTTTTCTCACTGCTGCAGGGGTCCCCCTCTTGCTATCTATCTATTCACTTATTTCTTTATCTCTCTCGTCTTCTTTCTCTTCCTTTCTTTCCTTGTTCCTTCTTATTTCTTCTTCTTTCTATCCTTTCCTTTTCTCTTTTTCCTTTCATTCTGATATTTTTTGGTTTCTGTGCAATACATCTAATTTTTTGTTATTAATCTAGTATGAGATACTCCTTGGATATTATATATTGACTCTGTTCTTTTTGAGATCTCATTATTTTCTGACATGAATTCTATGTTGGTGTCTGTATTTTCTTAAATGTTTTACTTGTCTATTGACCATTCTACTCTATTGTATTGCATTTTATTATAACTGTATGAATTCTTACTTTTTAAAATAATAAAGATATTGAACAAAAAAAACAAAAAAAACAATACCACATGCTATTTCCCTACCCAAGCAAATTTGTTCAGTAATCAATTTGGTGACCCTACCATAGGTAGGTGAACTAAAGCTCCCCTCTGTGATGGCATCCAGACTGCTAATCGATTCAGCCCAAATTGATTGTTCAATAACACTCAGTGACTTGTCAGGAAAGTGTTTATTATTAGAAGGTGACACTTGTTGTCATTCTCTTCCATCTCACATATTAAGGGGGGAAAAGTGGTTTGTTGTTGCAATGTTAAAACCTCCGTCCAAATTATCAATCGGTGCCTTAGATCCTTCAGTCATCTATGCTATAGCAGCATCTGGTAGTTTGTAAATCGCCAGGGAAGCAGCTGAAATCTGTAAATGTGTAAACCTGTCTTCATTCAGTCTGGGTAGCAACCACTTGACAATATTGAGGTTCCTGAAATATAAGATAACCTAGTCACCCTAGTGTGTTTTTGGCCCTCTGCCCACCTAGCTGGGCTGTGCATGCCATCATTACTTTGTTGGGTAGAATATGAACTAAGAAGATACATTTTTCCTTTGGCAGACCATTTCTCCTTTCACACAACTCTCATTCAAATGTCACATTCCTCTACAAAAAAAGAAAAAAAGAGTATGTCCGTAAACTTTTCTTAAAAAGGTGTGCCACTACGCAGATACACATATACCATTAAGATAAGTACTTTGTCTAAAAAATTTATCTTTAGACATCTGCTGTTTCTATGCATGCAAAAAAGATGATCAATCATTTAAAACAAGTTCATGAATAGTTCATTCACATGGTTATTACAACAAAAGATACATTTTTTGTATACTAGGATATAGCAAATAAAAGACAAGAAAGAAATTGAGGAGAGAAAGAAGAAATAGAGGGTATCCCGAAGACAATTGATTTTCATATGCACACAATGAGAGTTATTGTTATGGTCTTGATAAAGATGGTGTAAACCAGGACAATATAATCTAAATGCATCAACGCTTGTGATTCCTAATCTGTGGCGGGGGCTGGCACAACAGTTGCAATAGCCTTAATCCATCGGGTTCCAACCTTAACTAAATATTGTCACGGATAGGTTGTGTTTCTGACAAAGTGTATTGTCTTGCTGATACTCTCTATTCCTTTTTTCTCGCCTCATTTTCATTCTTGTTTTTTATTTGCAATATTCTTGTGTACAAAAAATTGATATTTTGTTGTAATAACTATATGAAGGAACTATTCATGAATGTTTTTTTAATGATCGATAATCTTTTTTACATGCAATGAAATAGAAGATAATATTTTTAAATAAAGTACTTTTCATAAATGAATATGTGGAGCTGTGCAGTGGCATGCTATTTTTTAAAAAGTATACGGATATTCTTTTTTTTTGTAGAGGAATGTGACGTTTGAGTTGTGTGAACGGAGAAATAGTCTGCCAAAGTAAAAATTGATCTTCTTAGTTGAATATAGAACCCTATTCCTTTTGTGAATAAAGGGCCCCTTTCAATTGTTTTTTTTCCTCGAGAAGAATATTAATACAAATTGTTATTTTCCCCATCCAGTGTATTGCCATGTTTTTGAGGTCCTCTCAATTTTCTTTGTGGGTAGGCTCCAGAGGAGGTACTTTTACTAGTACAAGGACATAGGAGATAGTTTGAGGAAGGAGATCAGGAATTGGGTGATTTGCTAATGAGGGGCGGAATATTTCTTGTTGTGATGCAGTTAAGCAGATTAAGCACTAACTAGGTGACTCTGAACTGATGAAAACGGAGGTAGAGTTATGTCAGGTTAAAAGTATGCTATCTATATATAGAGATATATGCATTGCATTTTATTTTATTCATACTCATTTAACAATTTGCATGCAAATTGTGATGTTTAATAACTTCATATTCGAATAAAAAGCGTTCAACTGCGTATTGTTTAGAAGAGAGGTGTAGTAACAATAATGTCTCCAGAGGGCCGTGAAAAAGGTATAAAAAAGTATTACCAATAGTTGGTTAATTGTGAGGTGAATAGCTCTGTTGCCTCATCTGAGTAAGCAAATTGTACGGAAGCAAAATGAATGGCTAAATGACCGATCTGTTGCTGAAGTAGGTTCAGCTAATGTCCCATGACGTGTGCCATGCTGGGTAAAAGTAACATGTGAATGGTACAATAACGGACAAATGGTGGAAGTGTGCTCAATTGCACAGCAATATACGATGTTTTGGGTGGAAGTAAAATGAAAGTGGCATAATAACTGAGTAATGGCAGACTTGGGCTGACACGTTGGCCTATGAAGTGGTGGACGGAAACAAAGGGGTAGATGGTGTGCTTGGCTATCTTCAAGGTGAATCACCTGTATGTTTCTCTTTCACAAAGAACTCTTCCCACAAAAAGGTTCTACTGGCATCGTGCACAAATTTGGCATAATGTTCTTTTGCCTTATTGGGTGTGCTACAACTTGAACTAGTATTTTTTCTTTCTTTTTCTCTTACTTCTTTTGGAAGAGTTATTTTCTTTTCAGAGTTCAGCTTTTTGGAAATGTTCTTTGCAGATTTGAATCAGATAAGAGCTTTTTCCCTTTTGAGACTATTTTTGTTCTTGTGATCACACTTTACTGCACCCTTACTCTTAGCATTGAATTCCAATCTTTTAGGTCACAGAACTTACACTACACCACATTCATTCTATGATTACCTCTGCATTCTACCTAAGCCATAAAGTTTTGGATAGAGAAAAGACATGGCGTCTTGCTGAATGACTGCTTCTGAGAGTATAATTCAAATAATGGGGGAGAGCTCTGTGGTAGTGTCTGACACTGAGACAGCATCTGAGGGAGAGGTTCAAGAAACAGAATATGGAAGTGATTTTTACATTCAGAGTTCCTTCCAATAATGACTTCTCTTCTAGTGATTCAGAGGAACATAGAAATGGCAGTCATGATGTCCCTTGGCATGTACAATATGTGCAGCGGACGGCCAGTCCAGAGGGAAGGCAAATACCATGCCAGCACACATGGATTGCTCACTCAGCAAACTGCCTATTTAGTTCAGTTACAAATTCCACTGTTTACTGCAGATGCTGGATGCAAAGACGATGCTGCAAATTTTTACCTACTAACTACTTTTATCTTTTTCTGGATGAAGACTTCCTAGAGGAAATTGTGCACCAAACAGATGTGTTTGTCGGTCAGTAAGGAAGCATCAGGGCACTCTGGTGCCTCACTCTAGAGCATACTCGTACACTGTCACTTCATTTGAGGAGTTGAAAAGAATTCTAGGATTAACACAGCATGCACTGCCGGACTGGGAACGCAACCCAGCTCTGGCAATTAACTCGGACTGGACCTGGGAAGGGGGGGAGGTGCTGGTGAAAACACTGCTCCTGCTACACTGCTGCTACTTTTGTTACAAGGAGCCGATATTGCATCGCTGCTGAAAACTGTCCTCCAGCAACAAAACCGGCCCCCACTGATCCAAAACTGGCACCCACCCTTCTGGCCCACAGGGAAGACACCCAGTGCCGGCTACAACTTGTCCAGCCCTGAGAACATGGGAATAGTGTTCAAACCAACAGTACAGTCCTATTGATTTCAGAAATGCCCAGATTCACACCTGTCATGAGCAGTTACAGATGTTGCAGTGTATGATGCATTTCAACAATAACTTTGCAACATTACCCCAGGAGCACCCAGACATGACATGTTATTCAAAATTTGGCCTGCCGTGGAACATTGCCTGCCAAGTTTCCATAGGTTTATACTCCTGGATAGAAAATAGGGGTTGATGAGTCCTTGATCTTGAACAAAGGGGGACTACTGTTCAAGCAGTACATACCAAGTAAGAGAACATCACAGTGCACATGTTGAGTGAGAGCTCTCCTAGTTATGTGTAGAGCATGAGAGTATACACATGGAAAGACTCCACAATAAATCCTTCAAGTTGCCCTTTCAGATTCGAATTAAGGGGTCCATTAGGATGGCGGGCGGACTTCAGTCCAGCCGCCACCCTAGCAGTGCCGGGACCAGCCGCCAGTGGTGCTGCGGTCCTGCACTGCCATTTAGGATGCGACCGCACCGCCCGCCACAATGTTGAATATGCGAGATGCGACCGCCACGGTGGCCGTCGCATCTCGCATATTCAACATTGTGGCGGGCGGTGCTGTGAGCAGCACCCACCACGATGTAGGAAATGCATGTTGTGCATTGGCATGCATAACGTGAAAGGCACTGCGAGGTGCCTGCCACTTTGAGTATGCCAATGTAGGGGGGTACCATGGGTACCCCCCAAGTGCAGCCCCCCACCCCTCAATCCCCCCAGGGGCCCACAACAGGCCCCCATAGCGATTCCCGCATGCCTTTCCATGGCGGACTCTCCGCCATGGAAAGGCATGACACCGCCCACATCATAATATGGATGGCGGTGCATGGCACCGCCACCATATTATAGGCCTATTCCTATTTTCGTGACGATTGCCTACTGGCGCAAAAGTGGCGAACTGTCTTCCCGTCCGCCGCGGTACCCCCTGCCATGCTAATGTGGCGGGGGTAAAAGGCCGTCCGGTGGGGTCTTTTGGCGGTCAGGTCGCTATGCTAATGGACCCCTTAGTGAGATTTCCAAAGGTTACAGCCTTCTTATTGATAACTTGTATACAGGAGTGCTGTTATTTAGATTTAATTGCTGACATTAAACCTCGGCTTGAGAGAAACACTCTCAGGAGTATTTCTATCCCCACCCATGAGCAAGTCATATTCTCACAGCACCTTTTAACTTCTGGAAGTTACCAAGATGTCATTTGTGCAGCAGGTGGGGTTTCAGAGAGTGCCCTTTTTCTGCTTATTTTGCTCATCCCTATAAGCTGTGTTGCAGAAAATACTTTTCGCATTTCTTTCCCTAGCACAGTACAGTTACAGTTACAGTTAGTTACAGTTAGTTACAGTTAGCTGAAATGCAATTTTACTATGTAGCCCAATTTCCTTACGTCATAGGTTGTATAGATGGAACTCATGTTCCTATATGTCCTCCATCAGAGAATGAGTATCTATTTAGAATTCGGAGAAATACCCATTCTCTTAAAAATGAGCCAATTTTTCCAGTCCTGGGCTTTTGTGTCCTAACCTGATGCATTCTAGGTATTGTAGTCTTTTTTTGCTTTCATTAAAATAATCAAACAAGCACACCTGAAAGACAAAGATTTGTATGTGAATGTTTAGGGTTAAAGATCTGGAGGAAAGAGATCATGCTGCCTGTGAACGTTCTAATAGAGCAGAATTGTTAGATATTGAACTCCTTGAAAACCAAATTGGTGCAGCAAAGAGTTAAATGAAGGACTGACTGAACAGAAGGAAGTACAGTGTCAGAGCACTGGTGATAGTATAAAGGAACCTCAGGCGCTTTTGTTAGAAGATAAAGACTTTTCTTTGGTGATTCAAGAAATTTGTGAGTGGTATGAAAATTGTGCCTCTGGATGCAGATGAAATGAGTGAAATATGCATGGAAGAATTGGAGTTTATGTTTTTGTCTGCTTGGGTAAATTAGAACAGAACCGTGCAGTTGTGTGCAAAGTATTAGGTCTGATGTTAGCCACATCAAAAGAACACAGTACTGCCAGTGTACTTTCCTTGTTCTCACTTTTATTTTTTGACAGAAAGCCCTGTTGTCTTTAAATGATAAACAGATCTTTAAAGCTGAAACTTTTTATCAAAAAGAGGATGTATGAGAATGCACCATGGCAGGGGGTTCCAGACCTATAATTGAGTGGCCCAATGTCAAAGGTCAGCCTCTATGAAGCTAGATCCCAAGAGCCTGGCTGAGAACACATGCTTTTTGGTAGGAGATTCCTCCTTACATGAGGTTCTACCTATGGGAACTCCAGCTGCTTTCACATCAGACTTGAGAGTCAGCTGGGATTTGAAAATTAATTTATTTGATATCACTTACGCCCTACAGATCTAGCACTACCTAGGTGTAAAGAATGTGGTTGCCACAAACATAAGTGTCATTCAAGCAGATTCCATGAGGAGAACACTCACAGTCAAGCAACTCCTTTTGTTGTGCTGTTTCAGCCAATGACCAAATCGCAACGATTCACATCCAACATCAGAACTCTGTCAATTCTTCACTAAATGTGAATCTTCTTTTCTAACCCCTGTCCTCCTTCCACAACGTGACTTTCTGCAGAATTGTTACCCTTCAAGATTTTGCAACATTTGTATTCACCTTGTGTTAATTACAGACTTGCTAAGGTCTCTGAAAAACAGGGGTGTATCAAAAGCCCCCTCTGCTCATGCGGTGGTGGGGATGGGCCTTCTGGACTGTGCATGAGCAGCAGGCCACTTGCCAGAAAGCTCCTGACTGGGTCTGGAGAGTGCACCTCCATGTACTTTGAAGGGAGGCCCTTCATGTTTCGTTACACCACCGCTGAAAATGTCTTTAGACCCAAGGTCAAACCATTCCTTGCTACTTCCCTGAATCCCCTGCTGTGAGTTCTGCACCCAACAGTCTTCATCATTGTGATCTGGGAGGCTTGAAGAACAGGTCTAGGGAGATCATTTTTCCGGCACATCTTTGATATATCTATGTCACTAGTCAACCTGAGTTGTGAGGCAGAATTAGTGCCTCCATAGAGCGATTTCTCAAAGATGCAAGAGCAGAGTCGTACATCAGCCTTAATTTGGTGAAGAAAAAATAGGTGAGTGAAGAAAAGTTGATAGGTTGGATGGCAAATAATCACTTGGAAGTAAGATATTATAGAAGAGGTTATATAGAAATGAAAAGGGCTGAAATTAAAACTCAAATGTGTTAAACATTTAAACATATGGAGGATGCAGTGTTTTGGAGCAAGATTTTAAAGGTTGGAATTCATATGACTGAAAAAGTCTGACAAGGCGTCATTCACAGAGGAAATACGTGGGATTATGCTGTGACAAATTGAAGTGGGCCTGGCGGCAGTGGAAGATCGACAATAATATTAACCCTGGGCGTAGTTCGCGTAGTCGCGCTTCGCGAAGCTTCGCGAAGATGTCATTGCACTACGCGACCTTCACGAAGCTTCGCGAGCTTGCGTAGTTGCTTGTGGCAACATGTTCGCGATGGCTTTTTCTTGTTCGCGAGCGCGGTAAGCATGTTCGGGGAACTGTTTGCATGCTCGGGGGATATATCTCGCGATCTTACCCATGCGGTCGCCAATGGGCGCGGCCATCTTGTTTTTCTATAGTCCCGCCCGTTCGCGATGCCTTATTTCCTGTTCCGGGTCGCGGATAGCGTGTTCGCGATGTGCATTGACGTGTTCGGGAGCGCATTTTACTTGTTCGCGATAAATTGTACATGTTCGCGAGAAATATCGCGCGAACTTACCCACGCGGTCGCGAATGGGCGCGCCCATCTTGTTTTTCACTCTATGCCATGTTTCTGGGCCTACTTTTGTATCCTCCCTTTATCACAGCAATCCTTTGTCTTTAAAGCCTTTTTCCTGACTTTTTTTAGTTATTATCTATCTCTCTGTTTGCCTCAGTTTATATTTTGCATTTTATTTCTACTTTTACTGTGTTTTTGTTACTTTTATAAAGTTCTTTCTATCTTCTTCCCCCTAACTTTTTTTCCCCTTCGGACTTTTCTTTTCCGCCTCCCACCCACCCCAGAACCATGGCCAAGGGCACACCAAGTCCCAAGGGCAAGGGACCTGCAGGCGCAGAGAAGCGCCGCCTGCCTTGCGGCAGAATGCGTCCTGCAGGGGTGCAGGCCCGGCAACTGTTTGGGGAGGAGGAGGTGGCGGCTCTTGTTTTTTTCATCCAGCGCCTCCTCCCCTTGACCTTGGCAGCAGGCGGCAGGCCCGGCTCCGGGTACGCTACCCAGGAGCGGCACCGTCGGTGGGCGAAGGTGCGCCGGGCCGTGTTCCGGTGCACTGGGATCCGGCGCACCCACAACCAGCTAGCTCACCGGTGGTCCGACATCCTGGACCGGGAGCAGGACCTGTTGGACCTGCTAGGTGTCGAGGTCATCGGGCTTGGTGAGTAACTGATTGTGTATGTTAAATTAGATGAACAACAAGATTACTGCTGCGTGCCAAGCGTTGCTGGTAAATTACGTTCCAAAAAGCAAAATGTTCTTTGATTTAAGGACCCAGGTGCACGGTGGTACTCTTACTTGTTTGCAACGTAGTTTGCGCTAGCTTGTGCTGATGCTGATTATGTAAGAGTTTACTTTACAGAACTGAAGTTAGGTAATGCGATTTGCTAGAGAGACTCTAGTCCTTCCATTGTCCTACTGTGAAATAGTGGTGGACGGATATTGGATACTAGGTTTAGTTTGTTAGTAGTAGTTACTAATTGTTTTATGCGGTCTGCGTGACGCATCCTCTGTCACTGAGTGCTGCTTACCCCAGTCCTCCATCGAACCTTTTGTACTTTGTTTAGTGAGTGGTAGGCTTAGCATGGTCAGTCAGTAGCAGAACTAGATCAGCATTATGCAACCAACCCACAATTTGTTGTATGTATGCACTAATGTATGCAACTATGCATGTGTCCTCCATCTCATCATCTATGCATTTGATGGCTGAAAAAAATTGAAGTGCAGACTTAGTGAACAATTGGCCCGTCTGGAATAGGTGGTGTAGGTCAGGTGGTACTTACTAGGCTTTGTTAGTATTTGGAATCAGAATGATCAAGGAACACTGGAGTGTTCATAAATAAGTAGACGATCCGTAAATGCACTAGGAAGCAGCCAGTAGTCGATCCATCTGATTAGATAGGTCAATTTTATTGCACTTGTTGTTTCCTAAAATGTTCTTTGACTTATTGTTTTTCCAAATGATTTATTATTTTTCTCACAGCACTCCTTAATGTTGGTCTCTTTCTTTATTATATTTTACATGATCATCAGCACCACCCAGGGGCAAGAAGACGGGGTCGGCGGGGGAACCCCAGGACCTCTCCTCTACTGAGGCTCCTGCAGCTGGCCCCAGTAAGTCCTCCATTGGTTAGATTGACATTTATATTTCCCTAAATGTTATGTTACTGCATCTTTTTTTTCCCAAACTCTAAATTATGGTTCCACTTTCTGAATCTCTTTTTTACAAAAGCTTACTTCTTTGACCTTGACTATCTGTTTACTAATTCTGTTTATCCCTGCCTCGAAGTTGCTTCTAACTCCCTCTGCTATGACTCTCTGTGCTACTAATACTACTACTACTATTACTATTATTACTCTGTGTGTAGCGAAGCTTGCACAGTTGCCCACTCTTTAATAGAAGGTTTTCTTTGCAACAATAAAACTCTGATTGACCAATAGCTCTAGCCACTGGGTCCTGTCCTTTGGGTTGTCCTCTTCAAGTCTTCTCAATGTTGAGGCTTTGACAATTACCACAAACAAAATGCCCAACCAGATATTTGACTAGTATTTTTGATCGGATAGTACATGATACTACTATTGTCTAGGATTCTGCAGAGCCACATACAGAACTATGCACAACAAAATAGGATGGTGCTGATGGGAGGTTGGATCTTACTGATCACACCTCAGTCCGAAGAACCCAGGATCCCCTAACAGACTAGCTATAGTGTCTCACATTAGGGTCCCACTCCCGACCCCCCCACGAAGACGATACACAATGTTGATGATGACTGAGACAGAGACAACCCAGAACATAATAACAAACACCATTTTGCTCACACACTTGTGTAAGTCCACTCCACCACACCAAATACCACAGAGTCTATGTGTAAGTTCAAAAGGTTTATTTGAAACAAGTATCAAACTCTGTACATCGTTAATATGAAATTTAATTTACGACAGCCATAGTCAATAAGCCAGCGAAAAGCCTAACATTAAAACAGTAAACATTTACAAGTGCATGATTGACAACAAGAACAAGAGCCAAGATCTTTATAATTCTGGAAGATCCCTCACCGAAGAACGTAGAAATACTGGTTACATCATCTTGCATCCACTATGCTCTGTAAATCTCTGGTTTGTAGAAGGGAATCTTCCGCCTATGATATATGAGAAAAACGCTGCGAGTTAGCCGTTAGATAGTATACTGGTGAATGATGCTAGCATTTTGCAGTCATGCCAAAAAGTGTAACATGTATGTGTGATGGCTAAGCAATATAAACTAAACAAAGTCAATATGTTGGTTTTTTTTCGACCTCTTCACTTGTACGCAACAGTCAAGCGGCCTTAAAGGCATCTACTGCACATGTCAATACGCTGGCAGGTATAATATGCACCAAAAGAGTAGTAGTCGACATGATGAATCTAAAAGGGTTACTCATGGCTCAGGCTAACTTTCAAAAGAGTAGAGTAGGACTAGATGACCCTAGGAAGTGGAACCATATCCTACTAGTGTCTGTCTACTGACTGTACTTACTGTCTAGTGCTGATGTATGTTGCATCGCATTAACTTTTTTTTCAATGTTCCAAGTGAACACTTAAAATAGGGGGAGGTTTACAGGCATCTAAAAAATTTGTGATGCTTTTTTCTAGGCACACTACCATCCACCAGTGCCGTCGGGGCCAGTGATGCGGCCATTCCGGAGGGGGCAGGCGAACTGGCGGCACCTGCAGGAGACACAGGGCCCAGGGGGGATCCAGCAGCAGTGGCCGGCGGCGGTAAGTTATATTCATTACTTCTTGACATTACAGCTAGATGGAACTGTGTTCACTATTTCACTGTACTGTGCGACATTATACAACGGTTGAAGAAGACACCCTTTACGTAGCATTACCAGCGTGAGTAGAGTAACCAATGGCCTCTTCTATTTGACTCCAAAATCAGCTGTGAATGTTTTATGGAGAAGACAAACTCAGATCAGATGACCTTCATGGATGTGTTGAACATAGAGGGAAAGCACTAAGGGTGGAAGGACGGGCGAGATAAACAATATGACTGACCGGCAGAGAAGGATATGTTGTTGGAAGCATGTATAGGAGTCTGATAGTAATAAGATCAGATGCATGGGTTGTTGAAGGATGGGTGGAAGGTGAAAGAATGCCTGCCTGGGTGGGCGACACAGTATGGGTGGATAGTACTAGATAGCAAGAATCAGCGGTGTTTTTGGTTCAAACTCAAAGCCAAGGCAAGGAAGGAAGGAGCAGAAGCATGGGTGTTTGTTGGTGAAACCAACTAAGGTTTGTTAAGAGATATATACAAAAGGATAGACGTTTACTTTAATGGATGTATGCCTGGATGTACTATCACCAAGAGACAGTATAGGTGGAAAGTGTCACTGGAGATTCTTACTTTGAAGAAAATGTAACAGAAACTGCGCGACAGTAGCAAAGCCTAGAGGAATCAAGGTAGTATTATGAGCATACAGTACACTTGCAGTAGTTTGCAAGCACGTCATATATTATCAAGCGGAAACCCCTTCCTCCCACTCTGGGGACCACTCCCTACCTATTATTATTAATGTATTTTCGATTGGGGCAGCCAGCCTGCAAAGGGTGGCCTATCTGTTGTTTAATGTTTATGTATATTGGTTACACAAGCAATGAAAGCAAAGTACCCTCTGCAGTAGCGGTTGGTGGTGGGATTGTTGGCGGGCGGCGACATGGGGAGGGGACGGGTGGGTGGCACTGGCGAGTAAACTGTGTATTACTGTTACGGCCAAATACAGGTAATCATCATAAAAATAAATAAAGCTATTTTCAAGGTGCGCACTGCACCGCCGAATGCGATGCAGTGTGTGCTACTGTGTGCAGCAATGTTTTTTTTTTAATGTATTCTTTAATTACCTGTGAATGTCCTTAATCCATCGTTTACTATCCCCACCCTGCACCTTCCCACGTCACCAACCGGCAGCACTCCCACCACCGACCGCTACCGCCCTGATGTCGTATATCGTATTAGCACTAGCAGCATCTATAATATGAATATAAGCAATGATCGTTGGATCCGATAAATAAATAATCAGCCTTTTTGTAGTACCCATGGCAGGGTGTAAGTGAAATTGTGCATGCCATTTGCCCTCATGTAACAGAGTATGACCAGTGCCAACGGCCGTAAGGCGTCAGACAAAAAGATGAGCTTCCCCACCTGCAGACAGTAGTAGTAAATAAAACTAACGTGAGTCTGCATCATCATGTGGCTCATATCTGTTTCTCTTGGGTGCAAGCTTAGCTGATGGACCTGGCATGCCGCCTACAACAAGGTTATGTAATTGGGATAAACTACAGATAAGAACAGCACGACTGGTGTACCGGAGTACATACATAGTACGATTATATTTATAAATAATGTCTGAAACGGTCACAAATGTTAGAGTCCAAGGAAGTAGGATTAGAGATACTTACCCCAGCACCAAATCCCAAATGTTATGAACTGTGCTTGCTAGTGATACTGTGACACTATGTGTTGAATGATTTTAGTGTTCCTGTTTTGCTAAGAGTATTGGCTCCAACATGTTCTTTTTCTTTCTTGATATAGATGATACTCCTTCCAATAAACCATCAAGGAAGGAGTTGGCCGCTAGGGCCCAGCGCCGGAAACTGGAGGCCATCTGTGAGCATTATCGCCGGCTGGTGGCTCAGGAGGAGGAGGAGGAGGAGGCGGCTGCAGCTGCAGCCTCCTCCAATGCCCCGGGCCCCAGTCAGGCCCGGCCTCCACTTTCACGGCGCCGTGGTCCGGCATTCGCCCGCCGCCGCGCCTCGATTTCCAGCACTGCTGCCCCCCACCCTGGAAGCAACTTTAGGGCATTTCGCCGCCAGCTGCTCCGCCGGATGGCCCGCTGGGAGGAGAACATGGAGGAGCGGGTAAAGATCCTGGTGGACAAACACCTTAAGGCCCGCTGACAATAGAGGACCTCGTCGTTTGCCCCTTTTTTAATTCCTTTTGTTGGTGGGTGAGTTTGTGGGCGTTGGGGATTTCAACGGACATTGGGACTTTGGACTTTCGTTTCGTTGGGGTTAGGGAGGGGGGTGGGTTAGGTCAGAGCGGGATAGTTTATTTTTGTTAGGGGATATTAAAAATATACTTACTATTTATTTATACGATGTTAATGTTTTTTGTGGTGGGTTACAGTTTTCCGAATTCAATGTAAGTTACATGGTTGTTTACTTTGTTTCCGTGCTGCTGCATGCCCACAGCCAGTGTTTGATTTAAAAGATCTGCCGATTTTGTAACACACAAACCGATAGATGCAGTACCCCTCACTGAGTTATTTTTAATTGTCATAGTACTGTCAGTCTCTCCTCCTAGTCCATACCTCCCACCAAACTTATCTTACCTGTGATTGAGGATGAAGTTCGGCACACTGATGGCTGCATGGTTGGTTTCCCAAATTGACGGAGTAGATGCCATTATAGTGGTGGTAGTAGTAGACACTGGCAATAGCGTTTGAAAAAAGAAAGAGAAAGTCACTTGACTGAGACTCAGGGAGGAGGAGTGGAACAGAACACAAAGTAAACTACAGCATGGGTGGTCAAGCAGAAGAAGATCCTTGCCCTGCCTTAGTTGAAATTCAATTAGTGTTGCTTTCACCACATCTGCCCCAGCAAGCGTGTGATCAATTGGTGTACATAGTCATCACATCACACCTCAATATAAATCACACAGCCCGGGGGAAGAGGGTTAGGGATTGATGATTGGATGGGAAGTGGGGTTTTGGGAAAGGTTTGAGAAAGAAAAACAGACAATATGCATGGACACAACAAAAGTAAAACACAATCTTGTAAGACGACCATGATCCATTATCAAAGAAATCAAAGTATGAAGTGAGAGAAAGCAAATGCATGCATGCTGAGGAGGATAACTTGATGGTTAATGAGATAATGAGTTGTACTATAACTACTATGACCCAATGAGACAGTACAGTCAGGGACGAAATTGAAATTTGCCTTGCCTGTCTGACGCCCTCAGAGCTCAGACCGAACCCAATTACATGCTGTACCGGGCTTACTTTTATTTTTCAAGCTAGCTAAGGAAACTAAAAAAAAGTTGGATCAATTAACAAACAAACCACAACACACAGTCGTAATGATTAAAGAGAAAAAAGCAAGCAAATAAATGTAAAGACGAATGATGATACTAAAGTTACTGTATTATCCTGGTCCAAATGAGGAGTTGCATCATTCTCGTCATTCTTCTTGGTCCTCCCTTCCATGGACACTCCGCACATCAATCTTGGGTATCACTGCCTGCCTGATGCGTATTGGTAAGGTACGTGTGAGTCGTTTCTCCCACTGTAGCACAGGGTAAAGGCCGGCCTGTAAGTGTAGATGGAAAAACAAACGGGGTATTGAAAAATTACAGCCTTTACAACAATAAACTCAATTACAGTGGAGTGCAAGACAACACTCTGGAGAGAACACTTTCAGACTGAGGCAGCTTGGATAGGCTACATAGTGTGTCTACTCTACAGCATTAAGGTACAACAACAACGGGACAGGATTCAGGAGCCAGCACAGCCACAGAACAGGAGAACCGCGGCACAGGCCAGGCACCCTACCCCTTACTTACATTTTGACCGAGCCAGAGAAATGTCAAATGCACTGCAGCAACCTAGAATTTTCCCAATGAAGTGACTAAATCAATGCGCCACTGTCCGTCATACCACTACACTCTACTCCAGTCCACACCACTACACGGACATCTAGCCTAGGTCTGCTGTGGTTCTTGTTCAAACTTTTTACCTTTTATGTCAGCCCATGAAACGCCGTTATTCCATAAATTTTCTCCAATCCAACTGACTGTGTGCAAAGATAGTATGCTCAGCATCCTCAATGATGGTGACCGTGTGGTACGTATTCTCCAACACCAACTCAGTCTGTAGTGACTGATTAAGTTTATAATATATTCCATATTACCAAATTGCAACGGATATTGGCCAGCACCTGCAGTGGTAGGAGTACAATGTGGTCATTATTAAACAACAAGGAAACATTAACTGTCACCACACCTGAGTCACTTGTACTTTGTCGATAAACTAGTATAGTTCTACTTCATGGCATGCACAATTCTTCGTAGTCAGCCAGCATCCAATGCAATGCATGCCACCATCATTCACAATAATCACTCATTACCTGTCTTGGTGTTCTCTTTGGCTGTCTGATCAGATGCCTGCCTAGCCTTCTGCCAGTCAGTGATGAGTTTCTTTCGGATTGGAAACAAAATGGAATATAGGTGGAGTCACGTTTCACTTCTTATGGAGGGACTGTTAGAGGCAACATGTATTGTACTATTCTCCATCTCCATCCAATGTCTGACTTGCTTGAAATGTACTTAGGGAGAGTAAGGAACATGGAGCAGGACCCTGAGGAGTGGAGTGGACAGTTATGCACAGACGTGCAACTCCAATAGGGAAATAAAAAGAGGAGACTGTTGATGGCTTTGTTGTGAATGTAGATTTTGAACCAGAAAAACAGATACACACAGTCACACACAAATAAAGGAAGGGAGAACAATTTGAAAGCCTAGTTGTCAGGGAAGAGGAGCTCGTCCTCAAACTCTGGTGGTTCGGACAGCAGTACGTCTAACAATCCACTACTTATGTCATCAAAGTCACTCTCCTCTTCCTCCTGTGATTCACGTATTTTGTACTCCGGTGGTATAAAGTGTTGATTCATTTTGATCATGGTTAACCTCTCAACACTTTTGGGCGAGAGACTGGTCCTTTTGACAGTAACAATGGCACCAGCAGCACTGAAAACACGCTCTGAAGAGACACTTGCAACAGGGCAAGCCACATACTTTATCGCCAGCCTGCTGAGCACTGGCCATTGGCTTCTTTTCCCATACCAATACACCAATGGGCTTTGCTCCATGTAGACCTCTGTTGTGTCATCTAGATAGGCCTGAACCATCCGCTCAATGTTCAGGGGTGCTCCGATTTCCTGGGCCTCTTTTGCCTTTGCATCAGTCATTGATGTGCAATACCCTTTCCGTAGAAACCAATCACCTGCCGTTTTTGTAAATGTGCCTGATGATCCTGTTGGTGCTGTTGATGTTATTGCTGCTGGCAGTGTTGACTGCTGGGAGGCAAACGCACTGCTCTTGGCTTCTGAAGTAGAACTTCGTTCTGGGTGCCCTGCAGTACTTTTTCTGCCCTGGAGGGGCGGGCCTTTAATTAAGATCCTTTCGTTTTCAAACTCAGTGGCTTCCTCAGCTATCAAAGTTTTGTACTGGGCAACATTCACTTCTGAAAAAGGAATGACTTCATTACTGCGCAGCAATAATTTGTAACGTGGATCCAAAATTGAGGCAGTAATGTAATGTGGATCTGACAGAATGTTATTTTGAATCTTTGTATTGTGAGATAAGCGAGCGGATAAGGTGTCTGCCAAAGAATGTGCGTCTACTTTGTCATCCACACCTGCGTACATTTCTGCCACCTCCTTCAGCTCTTGCTCTAGCATGTACAACAATGGGATAGCTTGGCCCATAGTACAGTCCTCCCGGCTCACTTCACGGGTGAAGACCTCAAAAGGAAGTAGCATCTCTGTCAGGCTTTTGACAAGGTCCCATTGGGCCATCTCAACTCTCATGCCTTTCACTGTAGGATCCCCTGACCTTTTCATGACATAAGCATTAAGTGGTATGTACTGCTCAAACAGACGCTCAAAGCATACGTTGAGTTCCAACGTGTTGGCACCTCTTGGATGAGTGCTTTGACTGGCATTTTATGCTCACGTTGAATCACCCTCAGCTCCTTCCGGGCTTTAAAAGAATGGTTGAAATGTGTGCATATTCTTCTGCAGGTGGTCAGTAAGCTGCTGACTTTGCTTTCATTTTTCAGAAAGTCTTGCACAACAATGTTAATGCAGTGTGCCAAACATGGCACCCTGAAATACCCACCATCTTTCATGGCCCGAACTACATTACTGCCATTGTCCGTGGTAACAAAACCAATGGTAAGACCTCTTGGTCGCAGCCACTCAAACACCTTGCTGTTAAACTCATCCAAAATGTTAGCAGCAGTATGAGATTTCTCCATTGCAAACATGGCTACAGTTGCATGTTTGCGAGTGTCTTTAAAAATCTCAGCGGTGTCAACAACGCCGTCAGATATCTTATCTTTAACACCCGAAAAAGAGACCCAGTGTGCAGTGATGCACATGTAATCAGTGGCTTGGCAACTGGTCCACATGTCTGTTGTCAGGTGTATACTCTGAACAGCACTCTTTTTTAAGGCTTTTCCAAGCAATTCCAGCACGTCGTGATGTAGTGCTGGAACAGCAACTCTTGCAAAATAGTAGCGGCTGGGAACTTTCCATTTTGGGCAGATGGTGGTCACAAACTCAAGAAAACCCACCCCTTCAACAAAAGAAAAAGGGAGAAGGTCCAGTGCTAACATTTTTGCCAGCTTAGCATTGTACAAACGTGCTATTGGGTGATTGCGTTCGTACTGCCCCTCCGGCCTACTAAACATGCTAAGAATGGTAGGCTTCATGGTATTCCTTCCTGTGGTCGACGTCGCACTTTTTGGGCCAGCAGTACTCCTTGGTGTCTCAGGCTGGCTCTTACTCTTGTGCCAATGAGATGTGGCTGAGGATGTGGGCGTTACCACTGCAGTGCTGGGGACAGGGCTACTTTGTGTACCACTAGCACAGAGAATGTCTCCCTCTTCTTCCTGTTCCACCGTGAGCGGACTTTCTACTCGTTTATGCCCAACAGCAATGGTTCCAGTTTTGATGAGCCTAAGGTGCTCCTCCCACTGGATTGCGTGGTGTTTTTTCAGATGGGTCATTTGGCCTCCGGTACCATAGTTTGTACCAAGCTTTCCACGGCTAACACAGGAATGACAAACGGAGCATAAAGCAATGTTCTCCTCCTTTGGGCTAACCGTAAAGTAGTCCCACACTGGGGAGCTTAACTTTTGTCTCCTGCTGGAGGTGCCACTCCCACTTCCAATGCCGGATGAACTGGAGGGTGTGTGTTGAATTTGACTCTGTGCAGGACCACTACCTACTTCTGCTGAGGTGGTACTTGTTGTGCTGGATGTAGGACGCTGCCGGCCCTTTGCTAATGTAAATATGGAAGCTGGAGGTCGTGTTGGTGTTACCTGTGTTGGAGGTATGCGTGCTACATCCCTCGCATCCATTTTGGATAATGTAAAAATGTTGCTCTCCATCTCCTCAGGCCCGGGAGTGATGTTTGTGATGACTGGCTCATCATCATCATCATCATCAACCTGCTCTTCTACATCAACATCCATAAGTGTAAGGCTTTCTGGAACCTTCCTTTGGCCATGCCTGCTCTTGTGATGTGTTTCCCTCTCAGACTCAGTTTGTGTCTTCCAAGTGACATCTAGATCATCAGAAGGGGGGCTTGGTGAAGAACTTGATGTACTAACCCTCCTTTTCCTTGCTGGGGATTTAAAAGCCAATGCAACTTCTAAAGGAGTGGCTTCCTCTTCTTCCTCTGCATGAGGCTCAATTTCCTGAACTGCCCCTACTTCGGGAGGAACAGCTACTATTGCGGGCGGTGGCTGCGGCTGTTGACCACTTATCTGCTGTGTTGATGATGTTCCCTCCTGCGTTGATTGTGTACTACTTTGAGATAGCGATAAGTTTAGTTCAGGCTCAGCATCACTGCTTTCTACCATAAGGCTGGCTACCTCTTCCACACTCATCTGCTTGGGCATGGGTTGGTGGGTTGGGCCCACTGATGTGGAGGTGCGGCCCCCAGCTTGCCCCCCCGACACCGCTGCTGCAGGCCTCATTTTTGGTGAACCAAAAAAGGTTTTGGGAGGCACACCAGACTTAAGTGACACTTCCTTCTTCTTCTGTTCCTTCTTCTCCATGGCAACTTTCTTGGTACCGGAGGACCTGCTACCTGCTTTCTTTGGGGGCATCTTCAACAGATGTCAAAACAGCACTCAGTTGCACAAGTTGCAGAGATGCCTGGTCAGGTCACTGACACGTCACGTTGTGTACACTACAGCAGCAGGACGTCGGTCTGGCACCACAACAGTGGATGATGATGACACACCTCTGTCTTTTGTGCACCTAAAAGCAAAAAAGCCAGAAGAACCTCAGTCAAAAGATCCATAATATAATATATAACGTATTAGTGTCTCGTGGGTGGTCATCACAATTATTAAATTTCATGAAGTCAGTGAACAACATCAACAGTATAGCCAGCCATTAAGAGACTGACAAGGCCAGGGATCCTGTTGTATTTGTACTGTGTACACTTAGGAAGAAGAATAGCAAGGAACAAAAACCCGCCGTGATGATTGCTGAGTTGTACCCCTGGGCCTACTGTACGACTAGGCCACAAGTTTGGACGCCTATGGCAAAGGCACAATGCATGCCTTCCTAAAATGGCCGCCACACACATGCTCAGCCCACCCACCACAATAACACACAAAAAGTGATTGCAAAGGACAGGAAGAGGAAGTTGTAGTGTCTGTGGAACTTAATCCCTCTCATAAAAATGTTTTCCAGACAAATAACAGCTTCTCCCTGCTCCAAACCTACAGCTCAATGACAGCCTGAGGAGTTTTTTGTGCAGAAATGCACAAAAAAGCGTTTTCGAGAAGGGTCTATGTTGCTCGCGAGATATTGTTTGCCAGATTGCAAAAGCTGCGTGTTCGGGATCGCGACCTGTACAAAAAGGCTTTCTCGCGTGCGCGAACACGCATATTGCGAGCGCAAAAATGACTAAAACTGTAAGTCCGCGTTGTCGCGCTGTGCAGAGTTACCGAAAGTTCGCGAGCTGAATCCCTTGCCTTACATGCAGGCCAAAATAGCCCAATTTGTTTAGCACACACCCAAAAAATGCTATTGCACCCCAAACACACCTTTTGCAATAAAATCCAAAGCCATCCATGGAGTAAAGGAAAATCACCAGACAACACCAACTGTACATTTAAAATCACGCACCACAGCTTGGAGGCTGACTACCTCTGGGCCTAGTGGAAGACTACTAGGCCACAAGCTTGGAACCGGATGGCAAAAGCAAGCACACTGCTTGGATGGCTTCACAAAATGGCCGCCACACACCCACAACAACCACAAGAAATGGGAGACAGTCAATGGACGCCTATGGCAAAGGCACAATGCATGCCTTCCTAAAATGGCAGTTCGCGAGCTGAATCCCTTGCCTTACATGCAGGCCAAAATAGCCCAATTTGTTTAGCACACACCCAAAAAATGCTATTGCACCCCAAACACACCTTTTGCAATAAAATCCAAAGCCATCCATGGAGTAAAGGAAAATCACCAGACAACACCAACTGTACATTTAAATCACGCACCACAGCTTGGAGGCTGACTACCTCTGGGCCTAGTGGAAGACTACTAGGCCACAAGCTTGGAACCGGATGGCAAAAGCAAGCACACTGCTTGGATGGCTTCACAAAATGGCCGCCACACACCCACAACAACCACAAGAAATGGGAGACAGTCAATGGACGCCTATGGCAAAGGCACAATGCATGCCTTCCTAAAATGGCCGCCACACACATGCTCAGCCCACCCACCACAATAACACACAAAAAGTGATTGCAAAGGACAGGAAGAGGAAGTTGTAGTGTCTGTGGAACTTAATCCCTCTCATAAAAATGTTTTCCAGACAAATAACAGCTTCTCCCTGCTCCAAACCTACAGCTCAATGACAGCCTGAGGAGTTTTTTGTGCAGAAATGCACAAAAAAGCGTTTTCGAGAAGGGTCTATGTTGCTCGCGAGATATTGTTTGCCAGATTGCAAAAGCTGCGTGTTCGGGATCGCGAACTGTACAAAAAGGCTTTCTCGCGTGCGCGAACACGCATATTGCGAGCGGAAAAATGACGAAAACTGTAAGTCCGCGTTGTCGCGCTGTGCAGAGTTACCGAAAGTTCGCGAGCTGAATCCCTTGCCTTACATGCAGGCCAAAATAGCCCAATTTGTTTAGCACACACCCAAAAAATGCTATTGCACCCCAAACACACCTTTTGCAATAAAATCCAAAGCCATCCATGGAGTAAAGGAAAATCACCAGACAACACCAACTGTACATTTAAATCACGCACCACAGCTTGGAGGCTGACTACCTCTGGGCCTAGTGGAAGACTACTAGGCCACAAGCTTGGAACCGGATGGCAAAAGCAAGCACACTGCTTGGATGGCTTCACAAAATGGCCGCCACACACCCACAACAACCACAAGAAATGGGAGACAGTCAATGGACGCCTATGGCAAAGGCACAATGCATGCCTTCCTAAAATGGCCGCCACACACATGCTCAGCCCACCCACCACAATAACACACAAAAAGTGATTGCAAAGGACAGGAAGAGGAAGTTGTAGTGTCTGTGGAACTTAATCCCTCTCATAAAAATGTTTTCCAGACAAATAACAGCTTCTCCCTGCTCCAAACCTACAGCTCAATGACAGCCTGAGGAGTTTTTTGTGCAGAAATGCACAAAAAAGCGTTTTCGAGAAGGGTCTATGTTGCTCGCGAGATATTGTTTGCCAGATTGCAAAAGCTGCGTGTTCGGGATCGCGAACTGTACAAAAAGGCTTTCTCGCGTGCGCGAACACGCATATTGCGAGCGCAAAAATGACGAAAACTGTAAGTCCGCGTTGTCGCGCTGTGCAGAGTTACCGAAAGTTCGCGAGCTGAATCCCTTGCCTTACATGCAGGCCAAAATAGCCCAATTTGTTTAGCACACACCCAAAAAATGCTATTGCACCCCAAACACACCTTTTGCAATAAAATCCAAAGCCATCCATGGAGTAAAGGAAAATCACCAGACAACACCAACTGTACATTTAAAATCACGCACCACAGCTTGGAGGCTGACTACCTCTGGGCCTAGTGGAAGACTACTAGGCCACAAGCACACACATCCAACAAAGGTAAATCACACACACACACCAACAGTGAAATACACCACAGCCACGTTTAGCATTTCAATCCTATGCCATCCATGCCCTACATGATGTAGAAATTCTACAGACACCACAAAACATGGACCCATGGGTACCCTACTGGCTGAAATTGCAGAGAAAAACAACTAGGCCCATATTGAAAGTAGTACAGGCCACCCACCACAACAATAATTTTTAAAAACAATAAAAATCCCAGAAAAATGTAGGTACAAACAAGCCCCAATGAAACAAACACACCAATTCTCCAACTTACTTGTCGTAAATTAAATCTCAAATCAAAAATTCCTCAAATAAATCCAAAAAAATGGTATGATGCAGCAGACAGACACAAAAAGTGATCCTTCCAGCTCCAAATCCAAATGAAAGTGAACAACACATGCACAAAGCACGTGGGAGGAGCCTGCTGGACAGGAACAGGAAGTTGTAGACTCAGGGGCACTTCCTTCCTCTTGAAAAAAAAGTGTTAAAAAAATTAAAGGACTCTTTCTTACACAAAGACTACAGCAAGATCACAATCTGAGGAGTTTTCTGAGCAAAATGATCATTTTAGAGAAGGTTTTATGAAGCTCGCGAGATATTCTTTGCCAGATTGCAGTTTTTCCATGTTCGGGATCGCGATCTTACCAAAACAGCCGCCGGAAGTCAGCTCGCGCGCACCAATGACGTGTTCGGGGTCGCACACTCTCGCGGGCTTGGGCAGCCATAGTACAAATCTCGTGGCGCTCGCAAACAGACAGAAAAGCAAGTTGGCGATCGCAGAATCAAGGTAAGACGTTACCGCGCGCGCGAGAATGAATATTGAGCGCGCGAGGAAGCAAATTTACTACGCTACGCGCTAGATTGCGTAGCGATCTGCAACTTCGCGCTCTACGCGAAGCGCGAAGTTACCTAAACTTCGCAAGCTCCGCGAACAGAGCGTAGTTAAACGCCCAGGCTTAAATAATATGTGCACTGATGTAGAATAGCATATAGGTTTAAGGGAATTGTCCAGCTGTGAAGAGGCAAACAGCATGTACTTTTTGGGGAATTTCCACCCAACACATGTTACGATCTCTGCATGTCCCACAATAGAAAGTCCCAGAATCATCCACTCATATCATTTTTTTTATTGCAACTTTTCTCACTTTTGACATCTTTAACAGCTGAAAGTTAACTCTTTGGTTTCAACTTCTCCCATTGTGCAGTTTTCCGATGCATTTCAGTGAGAAGATATGAACGTTACTTTGTTACTTTGTTACTTTATATGGCCCACGAAGGCCAGAGTAATCTCCCACGAACTGTCTCGTTTAGTTTTAAGTTGCTTTCAGAAGTCATCTCAATTTGTTCCACTTAAATAGTACATCATTGAGATAATCATGGTTTGATTTTGGTATTTTGTCATGTGTACTTTTAAAGCACAAACCCATGAACAAATGTACTAGAAAGGAAATAGATTTTTCAAACTTTTTAAGGCCTACTTCCTACACACTGTGGGGCTTATTTATGAGCCGTTTGCGCCACCGATGCATCACTTTTTGTGATGCACCAGCAGCGTGAACAATGAGCCACACTGCACCCTATTTACAAAGTGACGCATCTAAGCAGATGTGTCACTTTGTGAAGCCCTGCGCTACATTATACCTGCATCAGGTATAACGTATGCAGGGTGGGTGTTCCCCCGCAGAAAGCCTCGTAGAAGTGGTGCAGTGAAATCTATCAGAATTCACCACCCCACTTCAAGGATGCCACTGAGTCAACATCTTACGCCTTATTCACAGCAGGTGCAAGACTGATGAAGGCGCATTTAACATGGGACTTTTCCATGTGTAATGACCAATTGCTGGAGTTGCATCACTTTTGTGACACACTCCAGCAATCCATCATTACTGAGCCTACAGATATGTCAGGAATATGGATGTATCTGTAACTCCCTGAGACATGGAGCGCCGTACAGTAAATATGGTACACCCATGGTGTTGCAAGGAGGGTGCACTGAAAAGTGTTGCATCGCTATTTTCACGCATCGATGCAACACTTTCAATAAATGAGGAAGTAAGTAAGTAATTTTATTATGCATAATTAATTAAAATCATTGCATATAGTGATCATTCAAAGCAAACACAATTTCCTGGTAATATAACATCTGTACATTTGAATTAAAAGAAATACTTTCTAAAAATCAGGAAATATTATACAATATAAAAAGAGAAAAGATTAATATTCATAAAACGTGCAATATAGGAGGAATTTGCCGATCAACCGGAGGATAATTGCTGTTTCTTTAAACCATTAGCGAATCTTATTGGATATTTAATCTTTTTTCTGTGATATCCAAAAATTTTGTCAGGCAACAGTTTAATTGAGTAACAATCGGATTAAAACATAGAAGTATTGCTTGTCTGCAAGTCCTCACACCATGCTGTATAAAAAACGGTTTTAACAAGGATACCCTTATATCTTTAAATTTTTCGCATAAACAGATGATGTGGGTAATGTTCTCATCACCTAGTCCGCATAATCCACATTCACTGTTTTGACCGGTTCGTTTCCATGGCGGCAATAATGCTTTTATCGGACCAACCCCCAATCTTATCTTCAAGAATTTTTGTTTGGTATGGATCTTTATTCCTAAGTTTAGATAGGTTTGAGGGTTGCCATTTTTATAATTGTTTAAAACTGTCCATCCATGAGTTCGTCTTGACAATATTTCCTTATCTAATGTGAGGGAGATGCTTTTTGTTGCTTTTGTCGCTAGTTTTTTAAAGACATTGTGGGATACTGAAGTATTCCATAGGTTCTCTAAGCCCAATTTGAGATATTTATTAGATGGGGATTTCAATAAATGAGGCCCTCTGTATTAAACGTACTGTCTAACAGGTGCCATAAAAAAATCCCAATAAATATATAAATCAGGATTGGATGAGCTAATCATGCCTTAGATGGGACACTTTCAGATAGCTAGAGATGTATTCTATTCAATGCAGTAGTTTGTTAGGGATTGCACAATGCATTAGGATGATGTTAGCAATGCAGACACCTACCGACCTCTGTTGATAAGATAATATGTGCCCACTATTGTTGTCCTTGTATGCCCTGTCTGCTGGGCCCCTCACTTCCATCTTGACCAATCCACCCACCTCCTGCATATCTAGTAATTTTGGCCTCGGGTTAAAATTGCACAATATTTTGGGTTCTGCACTACTGCTAAGGGGTAGATTGTCAAGGAACGGGCAGGACTCCATTTGAAGGGGGTATCTCTCACTGTTAATGGTGGTGTTGGAATTCTTTTGCTTGCTAATGGTGCATAACTCTTTCACC
Source organism: Triturus cristatus (assembly GCF_964204655.1). NCBI lineage: Eukaryota > Metazoa > Chordata > Amphibia > Caudata > Salamandridae > Triturus > Triturus cristatus. The sequence continues at coordinate 855,803,329 of NC_140589.1, forward strand.
AATCAATAAATCAATCAATCAGGGTTCTTATAGAGCACGGCTAATCACCCGTTAGGGCCTCAAGGCGCTGGGAGTGGTGGGGAGGTGTCTGCAAAACTGTCGAAGAGCCAGGTCTTGAGGTCCTTCCTGAATTGTGGCAGTGAAAGTGATTGTCTGAGATGTAGAGTTAGGGAGTTCCAGGTCTTTGCAGTGAGGTAGGAGAAGGATCTTCCTCCGGCTGAGGTCTTGTGGATACATGGTATAGTGGCCGGGGCCAGTTGGGTAGAGCGGAGATGTCTGGTGGGTGTGTAGAAGGAGAGGTGGTGGTTGAGTTACGCAGTTCAGGTGTTGTAGAGGGCTTTGTAGGCATGTGTGAGGAGCGTAAAGGTGATTCTTTTTGTTGATCAGGAGCCAATGAAGGTCTCTCAGGTGACTAGAGATGTGGCTGCAGCGGGGGTTGTCTATGACACAGCAGAGAAGGTTAGAGCATGTTTTGTCCTTTGTAATGTGTTCACTCTGCCAGAAAAGGAATACGACCCCTATGCACTACAGAGGGAGTGCAGGGTCCTGCAGTCACAGTGGACAGCTCTCTGTTTGCCTGCTGGCCAGCTTTTGAATTCAGCATACTCATGCTACCTCTGTGACTACATAGCAGTGTCCAGCTGTATTGTACTGTAGTATGCCAAAGCACTGATCTGTGTGTTAGACTTGATGTGTACCACCATCTGTTTGGAGTGGCTTGAAGCAGTTCACTGGGTGGCAGTGTAGTTGCTTAAATGCAGTCGCCAAGTGACGTCAGTTGAGAAAGATGATTTTACCTTACTTCAGAATAGGATTTTATGAATCCCTCTAGCTGTCTTTAGAAATTACCACTGCAGTGTCACATTGCTCATCACTGAAGCACAAAATATTATTTGTAAATTAAAACTACTCTGCTGGGGTTAACGGTTGGTAAAATTACCACCACTGGTACATGGATTACTTATGCTGGGGACTGTAGTCCAGAAAATAAATTCGATTGGAAATGTATTATCCCTACATCAAGTCTGATTCTGAGTTAGCTTGAGGAAGGGGCACCATGGAAAGAGATGCCTCTGTTTAAAGTAGCTTCAGTGTGGTCCAGTGTGGTCGGCAAGCACAAGCTGTGCTCTGGAGACACTATCGCTCACTGCAATTTATAACTCATGTCGCTGGTCATATCATTGATTTATCGTTATGTTATCAGTCTGCAGTGCATTTTAGTCCAAGTGATAATGTGTTTAGGTGCTAAAAATATTGGTAGCAGCATGAAATGATGTAATCAAAAAGTAGTTAAATTATTAAGAGTCGCATGGCGATTAAAGTCAGCCTGCTGTGTTTTAGGCGAGTGATAATTTACCACCTGCTGGAAATCATATATGCTAAGGCCCTAGCAAGAGAAAGTGTGGTCCTTAGCAGCTTGGATTAAAGATGTAGGACTGTAACTCTCTGGCCTTTTGCCATTTTTGTCATTGTCTTGCATTATTTTCTAGAACCGTTTTTACCTTGTCAGGCGCATCGAGCAGCTGTCCGTTATAGCAATACATATTTAACTTGTGTATGAACAATGCGATTTGTATCCTACCTGCAGCTGGCGATCCTGTTGATACTGAGAGGGCACTGGGCCCTTCTTGCCATCACTCTCCGGATGATAGACCTTTGTTGTTGCCTGAGAGGTAAAAGGAAGTTAGCATCAAATAAAATTTTGAGTTTACAGTATAACCTTTAGACTACACAATAAGAGTCCAAACTAATATGTAGGATTAAACAGGATTATTACAAATTTAACACCAGACTGATAAATGAGTCTCAGAAACATATTGTAGAAATACAAAATCACCAATGCAAATCCGAATCATCAGATTAAATTAAGCTTTAATAATTAGAAGCATACAAGAAATTTAGAAGTGGTGACGAAAAAGATAAGATAGAGAATCTGATGATTAAATTGCAGGGTTTGATTCTCCTGTCGATACATGAGGATATCTAAAAGTAATCTAATTAATACTATCTTAATCTATGGATCGGGGTAACTCTAATTAAATTAGGGGAGCAAGAAATGTGTTAGCATAGTGGAGACGTCAGTAAAAGATCTCCAAATGGAAGAAAAGAGTAGCATAAAGCCATACAATGGGAAATATAGCAAGAGGTCTGTAACTCTCTGTCCTAGGGGTATCTGCTGCCTAATGAACAATGCACACATCAATTAACACACAAAATCTACAGCCTTGCCTCCAGTACAATTCCACATTCTCACTGTGGAAATTGGCTACATCCTTCTTTTTTCCCACTTTCCAGTTGAAAAATCAGGGCGACCTTGAGCGTCTATTTCAGCCATGTGAGTCAATCTCCTACTTCATTAACACGTCTTCTTCTTGCCAAAGGTTTCCTCCTGTACCTCGCCATACTACAGCACACAATGTGCCCTTCACTAACTAACAAAGCGTTGAAACAGCACCTGCAGAGGAGAGAAAATGCGAATTGAGCAAAACTTGAAGTTCGAACATTTAAGCCCAAAAGCTGAAGGCCTTTGATCAAGCTAACTTAAGTAAAACAAAATGTGCACCTGACATATATATATATAAATTCCCCCGTTATAGTTAGTTCAGATAACTGTAACTCGCGCGACCGCAATCCACTGCTGATGACGTCACATATTACATCACTCATGACATGGTCAGTGACATCACTCATGACATCACTGATGACATCATCCTTGTGATAGAGTGGCGGTCGCGCGAGTTATAGTTATCTGAACTAACTATAAAGGAGGGAATTTCAATGGTTTTTTACGAGTGAAATGTCCAGCTAACTACAACATGTGTGAAACCTATGGTTTTTTAAGTGAATTTGCAAGGTTTTTTAAATGCTAATTCCTAACTATAACGTGTGTGAAACCTATGTTTTTTTAAGTGAATTTGTAAGGTTTTTTAAATGCTAATTTATGTATGTATTATTATATTTTTTATATATTTATTTTACAATAAACTACCTATGTATATAGTTATAGATTGACTGTATCCTGTAATATGGAATGGCTCAGCTCTTTTTTTGTGAATTTGGATAAAGTTGAACAGCATAGTTAATATCTTCCATAAACTTATAAACAGTTTTTTTTTTAGGGTATTTCACCGTGCGTGCACCGTGCGCGCACCGTGCGCGCACTGGCTCCGTGTGTGCATGTGCTCCGTGCGTGCTCCGTGCATGCTCCGTGTGCGCGTGCGTGCTCCATGCGTGCTCCGTGCATGCTCTGTGTGCGCATGCGTGCGTGCTCCGTGCACGCACGGCAAGTCATGTGATTACGAAACAACACTTTTCATTGGTTCATAGCAGTTTCAGTTCCAGAATCTTCAAACACCACACCCACTCCCCTCATTATTTCTTCTTATTTCCTGGGAGAAGGAGCTGAACAGCTTTTCCACTATGTGAGAATGGCAGAACAGCAAACTTCTACAGAGAGTGAAGAGGAGACATTTGTGCCACCAAGCCAGAGGAAACAAAAGGACTCATTCATATGGAAGTTCTTTACTTTTCCAGAGGGGCAGAAGAAGGTGTATGCCCCAAAAGTCACATGCACTGTTTGTGGAGTTGTCCTATCTAGAGGAGATCCAAAAAAAAAATACTCCTTTAGTATTTATTCTATGATGAGGCATTTCCAAAAAGTGCATCCTGTGGCTTATGCTCGTGAATCTACAAGAGCCACAAGAGACAACCCTCCAGGAGCTCAGCCGAGCACATCACCTGCGGCCGCAGATTCACCTGCTTCAAGACCTCTGGATATCCACCCTCTGTTCCAGAAGGTTCATATACGGTGCAATGTGTGCAATGTTGTTCTCTGTTATGGTGAGAGCAGCATCAACTTAATAGAGAACAAAATACAGCAGCACACATGCTCCACCCCATCATTTTTCCCATTTTTTTTTTGTTCCTGTTGAACAGTTTTTCATTCCCTGTTTTTTTTTTGCTGCTCCAAAAAAAGCAAAAAAAATACAAAATTCTTAAAAAAAAAAAAAAAAACTGCAAAACAAAAAAGACAAAAAAAACAGTTGTTTTCAGAACTCACCAACATCTGAACACTTAAACTTGATTTTTGATTCTATTTTTTTAATGATTTTTTTGCCGCCGTGCGTGCACCCTGCGAATTTTTGAAAAAAAAAAAAAATGTTTTTTTCACCCTTCGGGGTCCTTCAGGGACCCCCTGACAAAGGCTAGGGGGTCAGGAACTCTCTACCCTGCCCCCTGTCACGTTCTCCACCTTTGTTTTTCACTGCCACACACAAAATGGCGTCCGACACTTCCTGATTTCGACCGATTCGAATGTTGACTGACATCTAACCACCAATCAGAATTACGCTCGCGCACGGCACCGTGCACGCACGGTGCGCGCACCGTGCGCGCCTATAGATATTTATGTACTTTTAACTGCAATTTTCTCAGAAACTACCGAACAGATTGACACCATATATGCAAAAGGCACATCCCTGACCTGAGGACTTTGCCAAATTTCAAGTAATTCTGTTCAGCCGTTCGGGCTGTACCTTCGACTAAAGGTCCTATGGGAAAATGCATGGGGAAAACGCGTTTTGGGACCACCCTTTTTTCTCAGCCCCCGCTTGACGAATCACCCTGAGACTTTCAAGGTAGGACCTGAGCGGAGCGCCCCATTAGTTTTGAAAATGTCACGAAGATTCGTCAACCGGCGCCAAAGTTATTCAAAATAGAATTTTCAGATGTCCTATGGGAACATATATATTATATTAGTCTAAGAGGTCTGTTTACATGTAAATCTGACCATGCAGTATACGTACTTGAGTGCTCCTGCAAACTCAAATATATTGGTAGCACGAAATTACAGGTATTTATTTACTAGGATCTTGCAACATTTACGTGCTATAGTCAATTGTGACTCTAGTTACCCTGTTGCACGACACTTCAAATTAGTCCACCACAACAATTTGAACGATCTTAAATACTATGTAATAGACACAGTACCAAAACTGCCGAGAGGCGGGAACAGGGAAAAACTTCTCAGGCAGTTAGAAACCCAATATATACTGCTACTAGACACTAAGATGCCTAATGGACTAAATACAGGGGAAGACATGCACAACTGTTTATGATCTGAGCATATGAGGGGATCACTGTTATCGCTAGCCAGTCCACTTTCCTTGTAACATTTCAGACCATATATCTGTATCTTGATTTTATCTACCATTTTCCATTGAATTGTATTTTCAGTTTCCTCTATTTCCCTTATTCTACGCTGCTAAAGGGTTGCCATTTTGCACATTTTTTGGCCTTATCAGCACTGATGCACTAGCACTTTACAATATATCAATGTTTTTGTACTGTATTAAGCAGTAGCACTTCTGAGACATTTTGATCTTGTCAATATACTGTAGGTTTTAATATTTATATTTGGAATTTCTCCCAGTTTATAACTATCCCCCATTTTTTATAAACTCCCAATATTTATTGCACTTGCACTTTCATTGGAAAGCTATACATAGCTCAGTTTTGTTATTGTACTATAACGATCATTCCATTAATTGGGGATTTACCTACTATTGAAGTGCATATAACATCAGTGTATTACACACATTACATTTTAAGCTGACATATACCCTGCTTACTGCAAGAAAAATAATATATTAGATATTATTTAGGCCAAACTTTATTTGCAACCAATGACTCATACAGCATAGCGTACTGTTCTACATGACATGGATTTTATGCTTTATTATTTTCAGGGTTCTCCAAGCTATGACTTCGTAAATGAGTTATATTTCATTTAATTGTTTTTATGGGCTTCCTCCCTCTGTATTTTTTATGCATATTATAGGGGTCAATTGTAGATTTAATAACAATGATCCCCCGTTTAATCATGTATGGAACCATATGCAGTGTACTCCACAGGGTTTTCTTAAAATTCTCACACATGTTGAAACTATCAGCTTTAAAGATGTAGAATGTAATCATGTAATTTGAACGAAAGTATTTCTTTCATGTTTACCCTGTGGACAATGTGAGTTTGCTGTTTTGTCTGCTATCAGTCCATTGGTCGAGATAGGAGGAAGTCCAACATATCATAGTATATATGATATGATAGGTTTATTGGTGGTCATGTGATCAAGGCTGTGGTAACGCGGCCGAAACGCGTCATGCCATCTGATATGGAATAAACTGATTTGCACTTTATACTCACGGCGTGCTGTGGTCTGTACCCGTTTCCAATACCTGTTGGATCGTAGGGGAACCTGCTTTCTATATATATCCTCGACAAAGCACGGCGATCTTTGTCCAACGGACCCTCCCTGCAACTCCGAGGCTGACTCTTCTATGGCCGACATCGCGCTTGCGTGATTTTCAATCACCCGGAAGGGATCAACTTTGAGCCAGCCCCCCGCATCAGAGTGACTACGTGTATTGAGGATTGTGGCGGTTTCTCACAGATAGAGGAGGTCCATAAAAGCCGGAGGACGCAAGTGGACCCAGCGACATTCTTTGAGGGTAAGCCGTATCCGGATAATACCGGTCAGAAACTGTATACTTGCGGGCGTGGGGAAAACGCTGTATATATTAATCAGGAAACTTGCTTAACAACTGGCAATTTTACCTGAGTGCTATATTCCAAACAGTCCATACCATGTCTTCATTGGCAGACACACTGAGGAACCGAGAAGCCATAGCTGATACCCTATTCGACAATCTACCTAACAACAGGTCATTACCAGGGGACACTATTAACCCTACTAATATCACCGATGTAAAAACCCACTTGAAAAAACTAGAAAAACTCCTACGCACAGAACTGAACAAATGGTGGGAGAAAAAGTCACTAGAGAAGTATAAAGAGGTGGGACGAGTGCCACGAGGACTGAGAGTGCTTATTGCCCCCTCGTTTGAAAACCCAAACCCTCTTATGCTTAAGGAATGGGCTGAAAATAAACTTGAAGCCTCAATGAACATGGTACTGATACTAATAAAATATGCAACCATCGACAGAGAAGAGATTTTAAAACAGATTGATGCCCTCAATGCAATACTGGCTACCCATGAGCAACAAGACATCATTAAGAAAGGTCGAGATGAAATTGATTCACGCCTTCAAAAATATGAAGAATCCATAAAAGCGCGCAAAATATACAAATCTGCCAGAGATAAAAAGGACTACGAGTCTGGAAGAATCTTTACTTTCTCACGCAAGTTTGACAACGCCAAGAGAAAAGCTTTGATACCTAAAACAACCATATCAGCTACAACTAGTTCAAGAAACCTTGAAGAAGTTGAATCAGACCTAAGCTCAATAGCCAGTAGCACTGACTCAGAAGAGAGCGGATCAGATACAGGACTTACATCAATTCCCAACAACATATCTCCATCTGAAGAATTAGGGTTTTTTAGTGGAAGATCGCTGCCAGACCTTGCGGCAAACAACTCAATTCATGAGAGGACAAAACGAAAGAACGAATGCAGAAAACAAAGACGTAAAGCAAAAAGGAGGAAACAACAGGGGAAAATGGAGAAATACGAAAAAGAGAAACTAGACAACGACGAAACTATGGATAACACTGTGATTAATTTGACCGACATTAACCTAACCCAAGCTGAAACCAAGATACTATCTTTGGGATTATCATTCTGCCCCAAAAGCCGTTTCAAATATGTTCAAACCCGAATAGACATTTTCAAATTCATCAGGAAACTAAAATTGTTAAAACACTTCAAATTAAATAAAGCATCGAATGTAGCTGCAAGAATAGCCACTTTGGACACACCCACCATTCGATTGGCCGCGAGTGATGTAACCAATCTCAAAACTCTATATGCCCTTGACACCAACGTGGATGAGGTTGAATGTTCAACTCAGGAACAACTACTTAACCTAGGCACCAGTGGCAATTCTTCAATCATAAGCCAATTTCGACCTAATTCCACATTCATTCCAATCATACCTAAAGACGCTTTAGATGTATTTAGGGATTGTGTTATTCAAGACCTCAAAACACTCAATAAAAGGATTTTGGCTAGGAATAAACATCAATCTTACCACAACCAGCAATATTTCACCTTAATGAAAAGATTGAAAAATGAGACTGACGTTGTTATCTCCAAAGCTGACAATGGAGGTAACATAGTTCTGTGGGCCAAAAGTCTTTATTTACTTGAAGCATATCGCCACCTAAACGATGAGCAATGCTACAGAAAGGCGAACATTAACGACATAAAGAAATTGAAAGATCAAATTCATGGTGAACTTGGACAATGGAGAAGAGTCGGCCTGATCAACAAAAATGAATACAACTATTTGAAGGTAGAGTTTCTTACTATTGCGGCCTTATACTTTGTCCCAAAAGTACATAAACAACAAACTCCTATCCCTGGCAGACCTATCATCTCTGCTCAACGCAGCTTATGTGAAAACATATCCAAATATGTAGATTTTTTTCTATGTGACTTTGTAGAAGAACTGCCATCTTACATCAAAGATACGGGACACTTTCTCTCCACCATACAGACTATAACCTGGCAAGAGGGATATTTATTCATTGTCATGGATATTTGTTCGTTGTATACAAGCATACGCCATATTGATGGCCTACAGGCAGTGAAATACTATCTAGATAAGAGAAACATAATTTTCCTCCAACATAATGCCATGCTATTACATATGATAGAACTATGTCTGTATAACAACTATTTTATGTTTAACAATGAGCTATTCCAATAGCTTCAGGGCGTGGCTATGGGGGCATGCTTCTCCCCTAGTTACGCGTGTTTACACGTTGGCTGGTGGGAGGAGCATGTCCTCAATCACACATATGGTGAAATATACAGGGCCCATGTTAAACATTGGTGGAAATTCATAGATGATATATGTATCATCTGGAATGGCTCAATTGAATCAGCCAACGAATTCATTAAAATGGTTAATGTAAATGAGTTGAATTTAAAGTTCACTGCCCAGATCAATGCAGAACGAGTGGAATTTCTAGATGTAGAATTGTATATTAGGGACAACAGGATACAAACTAAATTACATTGCAAAAGCACAGCTGGAAACTCTATACTCCATGCTCAGAGTTCCCATCCACACCACCTACTCAACAGTATTCCCTACGGAGAGTTCTTGCGCATCAGACGCATATGCAGCCTAGAGTCTGACTGTAACATCTGTCTAGCTGAGTCTTTTTCAAGATTCTTAGCAAGGGGATACAAAAGAAATGAGTTAGAACGGGCTTTGGAGAAAGCCAGAACGATTAATCGCAGTGCTTACTTTGCTACAGTTAATAAAACCACTACATATACAAAGGCAGACAACACAAGCAGTGTACCCAACAAGGAAGATTCGTTGCATTTTATTACTACATTTAGCAGTCAAGACAAAGATATAAGGAAACTTATATATAAAAACTAACCCATAGTGAAAACAGATTTGACATGTCACAAATGGTACCAGACCTACCCCAAATCACATTCCGAAGAGCACCCTCTAAGAGGGATGCCTTGGTGAAAACCAGTCCGGAGATAACCACTACTAATACCTGGTTATCTAAACGCAAGGGTTTTTTCAGATGCAGCTCTTGTCGAGCTTGCAAATTCGGCATCAACACCTCTGAATTTGTAAGTGCTTTTGATCATACCCCTATTAGTCTAAGAGGTCTGTTTACATGTAAATCTGACCATGCAGTATACGTACTTGAGTGCTCCTGCAAACTCAAATATATTGGTAGCACGAAATTACAGGTATTTACCAGGATCTTACAACATTTACGTGCTATAGTCAATTCTGACTCTAGTTACCCTGTTGCACGCCACTTCAAATTAGTCCACCACAACAATTTGAACGATCTTAAATACTATGTAATAGACACAGTACCAAAACTGCCGAGAGGCGGGAACAGGGAAAAACTTCTCAGGCAGTTAGAAACCCAATATATACTGCTACTAGACACTAAGATGCCTAATGGACTAAATACAGGGGAAGACATGCACAACTTTTTATGATCTGAGCATATGAGGGGATCACTGTTATCGCTAGCCAGTCCACTTTCCTTGTAACATTTCAGACCATATATCTGTATCTTGATTTTATCTACCATTTTCCATTGAATTGTATTTCCAGTTTCCTCTATTTCCCTTATTCTATGCTGCTAAAGGGTTGCCATTTTGCACATTTTTTGGCCTTATCAGCACTGATGCACTAGCACTTTACAATATATCAATGTTTTTGTACTGTATTAAGCACTAGCACTTCTGAGACATGTTGATCTTGTCAATATACTGTAGGTTTTAATATTTATATTTGGAATTTCTACCAGTTTATAACTATCCCCCATTTTTTATAAACTCCCAATATTTATTGCACTTGCACTTTCATTGGAAAGCTATACATAGCTCAGTTTTGTTATTGTACTATAACGATAATTCCATTAATTGGGGATTTACCTACTATTGAAGTGCATATAACATCAATGTATTACACACATTACATTTTAAGCTGACATATACCCTGCCTACTGCAAGAAAAATAATATATTAGATATTATTTGGGCCAAACTTTATTTGCAACCAATGACTCATACAGCATAGCGTACTGTTCTACATGACATGATTTTACGCTTTATTATTTTCAGGGTTCTCCAAGCTATGACTTCGTAAATGAGTTATATTTCATTTAATTGTTTTTATGGGCTTCCTCCCTCTGTATTTTTTATGCATATTATAGGGGTCAATTGTAGATTTAATAACAATGATCCCCCGTTTAATCATGTATGGAACCATATGCAGTGTACTCCACAGGGTTTTCTTAAAATTCTCACACATGTTGAAACTATCAGCTTTAAAGATGTAGAATGTAATCATGTTATTTGAATAAAAGTATTTCTTTCATGTTTACCCTGTGGACAATGCGAGTTTGCTGTTTTGTCTGCTATCAGTCCATTGGTCGAGATAGGAGGAAGTCCAACATATCATAGTATATATGATATGATAGGTTCATTGGTGGTCATGTGATCAAGGCCGTGGTAACGCAGCCGAAACGCGTCATGCCATCCGATATGGAATAAACTGATTTGCACTTTATACTCACGGCGTGCTGTGGTCTGTACCCGTTTCCAATACCTGTTGGATCGTAGGGGAACCTGCTTTCTATATATAAATATATATATATATCTATATTTCCACTTAAAAAACATAGGTTTCAGGGGCGTTATAGTTAGCTGGACATTTCCCTCGTACAAAACCCTAGAAATTCCCCCATTATAGTTAGTTCAGCTAACTATAACTTGCGTCCCTGCAATGCACTGCTGATGACGTCACATATTACATCTCATGACATGGTCAGTGACATCACTGATGACATCACTGATGAGGTCATCCAGTGAGTCTGTGTTTCTGTAAAGTTTAAATATGTTTAATATATATAGGGAAAGGCCTATGGAAGAATGACGAAGTGTATAAGTGTGTGAATGGATGATTTTGTAGGTATGTGACTGACTCTATAAGTGAGTCATTAAACGTATCTTACTACAGACTAGTGCCTAACTGTGTGAATGTCTGTATCTGTCTGTCTGTTGGTGTATAAGTGAATTTCTAAGGTTTGTTAAATGCCAATTCCTAACTGTAACGTGCATGAAACCTATGGTTTTTTCAGTGAATTTCAAAGGTTTTTTAAATGCTAATTCCTATCTATAACTTATCTCTGTAGCTATGATGTTTAATGATTTTCATTGGATTTCAAAAAATTTCTATTTCAGTGCGTCAATTCCTTTAATTATGTTTTTTTAAATATATTTGTTTCACCTTTTTTTAAACTTATTTTATCAATGAATTCTTTTAAAAATTAAAAAATATTATTTGTTTTTAATGTTTTTTTAATAAACTATATTTTCAATACTTTATTATTATTTTTTCAACATTTTTCCTTGGATCCGCTCACCCAATGCGTTAGGAACCGCGCACCCTACACGTGAGAAACCGTGCACCCAACGCGTTAGGATGCGCGACTCCTAATTTTACCATAAAAAAAAAATAGCCCCAATCACTAATTTTTATTATCCCCGGGGACCCCATCCCCCGGGGCTAATAAAAAAAACGTTGGGGACCGTGGGGGGAGCCCCAACGCCCCCACGGTCCCAGCCGGCTCCCCACGTCCTTCGGGAGCCGGCATTGCTTTCCCACATGGGGAGCTGCTGACATGCAGCTCCCCGTGTGGAAAAGCAATATCGTTTGGATTTTGAAAGAGAGAGCAGGTTTCCCTGCTCTCTCTTTCAAAATCCTAATGAAGTTTGCTATGGGAGGGCGGGAGACTCCCGCCCTCTCATAGCAAACAACAGTGTCCTGGGGGTGGGCACCCCAGGACACTGTAGGCGGCGGTCCCCAGGGCCCTCGAGGGCTCCAGGAGGGGGGCCACGCAGCCCCCCTCCCCCATTAATTTATAAATATTTTGCCTAATTATTAATGAAGCGCGGAAGCCCGCGCTTCAGGTTTTTTTTTTTCCCCTGGCCGGATCCGCGCACCTTGCGTGCATTTTGCCGTTTAAAAAAAAAAGGGGGCCCCAGGGGGTCCTTCTGGAACCCCCTAAGCAACACTAGAGAGTCATAGTATTTCTAACCTGCCCCCTTTACATCTTTCACACACTTATTTCCCTTACTTAATCAGCCTTGCTTCTACCGAGGCACAAAATGGCTGCCAACAGTTCCTGGTTTCGAATATACACAGACCCTTGACAGTCAATTAGCATTCAGCGCGTGATCGGGAGAGTGTGCGCTCCGTTCGCAGAGGGTGCGCTTAGGGTGCGCATAGGGTGCGCGGATCCTCCGAGGCCATAGATATATCTATCTTTTTACTCTCATTTTCTCAGGAACTACTGAACAGATCTACACCATTTATGCAAAAGGCATGAGTCTGAACTGAGGACTACCTCTTTGCCAAATATGGTGTAATTCCGTTCAGCAGTTCGGTCTGTAGCTGCGTCAACAGGTCCTACGGGAAATTGCATGGGGAAAACGCGTTTTGGGACCCCCCTTTTTTCTCAGCCCCCGCTTGACGAATCTCCACAAAACTCTCAGGATAGGAGCGGACCGGAGCTGGCCAAAAGTTTGGAAAATTTCACGAAGATTTGTCAACCGACGCCAGACTTACTGGGAATAGAATGTTGCAGATTTGCTATGGAAAATAGGTCCTAACTATAACTACCTACTGGCCAGTAGGTAATATATATGTATATATATTACCTACTGGCGGTCGCCAGTAGGTAGTTATAGTTAGTTATAGTTAGGACCTAGTTTCCATAGGCAAAGCATTTTTTCTTTTCCCAATAACTTTGGCGCCGGTTTATGAATCTTCGTGAATTTTTTTTAAAAAGTGGCTGGCTTCAGTCAGCCTCTGTCTTGAAAGTTTCAGGGTGAATTGTCAAGTAGGGGCTGAGAAAAAAGCGGGGTCCCAAAACGCGTTTTCCCTGTGTTAATTTCCATAGGAAACTTTAGACAAAGCTACAACCCAAACTGCTGAACGGAATTACACCTAATTTGGCAAATAGGTAGGTCTTGGTTCAGAAAGAGTCCTTTTTTTTTTAAATGGTGTAAATCCGTTCAATAGTTTCTGAGAAATTAGAAAAAGAAAATGTTCGATATCTGTCCTCAATAGGAAACTTTAGATAAAGCTACAGCCCGAACTGCTGAACGGAATTACACCAAATTTGACAAAAAGGTAGGTCTTGGTTTAGAAAGAGCCCTTTTGTTAAATGGTGTAAATCTGTTCAGTAGTTCCTGAGAAATAAGAAAAAGAAAGTTTCGATATCTAAGCACCAAAGACGGTTCACGAACCCTTCCGGGCACGAGTTTCACTCTGATTGGCTGCCAACACTCCAAACCAGGAAGTGTTGGCAGCCATCTTGTGACTCAGTAGAACTGTGTCACAAGAAAACAGTAAAACAAATATAAAAAACAAGAAAAGGGGGCAGGGTAGAAACACCCGGACCCCCTAGGCCTGCTCAGGGGTCCCACAAGGACCCCCAGGGTAAAAAAAAGCATTTTTAAAAAAAATAATTTCAGCGGAATTCGCGTTGGGGTCGCGAATACCGTCGATTCAATGAAGCAAAACAGGATTGCTTTTGCACAAGGGGAGCTGCATGTCAGCAGCTCCCCTTGTGGAAAAGCAATGCCGGTTCCCGTGTTAAATTCTCCTTAACTTCCTCCAATTCTAGCTCATCAAATTCTCTCTCTTGTTTTACGTCTTTTCTCCTTAAATTTCCTCTTTTTGACTTTTTCTGGTTTTTATTCTTTTTACAACAAATACACCCTAATCTTATCATTAATACTATAAAAATCACACATGTTAATGGAAATAATATCTTACCTAAAAAGGTACTGCCTAAATTTACTAAGAAATTTTTAATAGCTGATATCTTCCTTCCAATCTTTTCCCATACACCTTCAACCTCCAGTGGTGCAATTTCGTCATGCAATTCTGTAATATTTTTAATATAAATTTTCAAATCTTTATTTTCGTCAGGAATGTAAGTGCAACAATGTTGAACTTTCAGCATTCCACAGACTCCACCCTCTTTTGCCAACAGTATATCAAGGGCAAGTCGATTTTGCGTTACCATAGCACGCAAGGCAACCATTTCAGTGTTTACCAATAAAAATCCTCCAGCGGTGCTTGTTGACAAGCGATCCACTACTGTTGAAAGTCTTCTAATTTTGTTTGCATTCAGAGATATTCCCACTGCCGGTATCAATGCTCCAAAAATATCGCCTACAATTTCTGCCCAAGTTTCTCTCTTACTACGTGCTAAATTACTACCTAAGTTATGTACACCATCTTCTTCTCTATATTTCCTTTACCTTTCCCAGGGCTAAATTTTTGTCTTGATCCTGTATTATTCGTTTGTTCTGCTAATTGAGCTTCCTGCCTCTCTGCTACCTTCACTTGTGCCCACATAGCCTTTTCTTTCAATTTTCGCTGTTTAGCTTCAATCTCATCACTGAAATATTTAGTGTGTCTCAATTCTTCGTCTATTTTCTTATTCTGCCAGTCTACAGTATGCTGTTTTATCATCTCACTAATTTCTGGAGAAAGACCATATACGAACCTGTATACAAAATGATTTGAACACAAGTTGGTCGCACACTGCTCGTCACACCAGCAAGTTGCCCCAAAGGACTGTGGTGAATGTAGTGGCGACGGCGGGTACGCCTATGCCACGATGTGTAAAAAGAAAACAGTATATGTTGCATTTAGCCATCCCTGGACACGTGTTTCGAGGTAGTTGCCTCTCGTCAGCAGGGAGCAGGACAATGTAAAGGGGTGCCGAGTGGACTGCCAAAAAGTAATTAAAACAGGTCAAATGCCTCTCATGGCGTGCAGGTGCAGAACCAGGGCTCGTCAGCCCGTTAGCTCACGGGAGCCGTAATAATTTGAACACAAGTTGGTCGCACACTGCTCGTCACACCAGCAAGTTGCCCCAAAGGACTGTGGTGAATGTAGTGGCGACGGCGGGTACGCCTATGCCACGATGTGTAAAAAGAAAACAGTATATGTTGCATTTAGCCATCCCTGGACACGTGTTTCGAGGTAGTTGCCTCTCGTCAGCAGGGAGCAGGACAATGTAAAGGGGTGCCGAGTGGACTGCCAAAAAGTAATTAAAACAGGTCAAATGCCTCTCATGGCGCGCAGGTGCAGAACCAGGGCTCGTCAGCCCGTTAGCTCACGGGAGCCGTAATAATTTGAACACAAGTTGGTCGCACACTGCTCGTCACACCAGCAAGTTGCCCCAAAGGACTGTGGTGAATGTAGTGGCGACGGCGGGTACGCCTATTCCACAATGTGTAAAAAGAAAACAGTATATGTTGCATTTAGCCATCCCTGGACACGTGTTTCGAGGTAGTTGCCTCTCGTCAGCAGGGAGCAGGACAATGTAAAGGGGTGCCGAGTGGACTGCCAAAAAGTAATTAAAACAGGTCAAATGCCTCTCATGGCGCGCAGGTGTTTTTACCGTACGAATCGTACAAGTGCCGTACGAACTGGCAATCACGATTCGCATGGGAAAAAGACCATACGAATCGCATTGGGAATAATTCCCCACACGTCCTCGGGTCGGAAAAAGTGTCCGACACGTCCTCGTACGATTTACCGTACAAACGTGAAAAGCAAAGTCCGACCGGGGAATCACGATCCGTCCCGGGCGTCCGAATGTACAACCGTATAGTTAAAAGACCGTCCGCACCGAACTCCTATCACAACCATGGAGACGTCCAAACAGGTGCCCGGTACGTGCCGTACCCCCCCCCAGCCCCCGCATGTAAGCGCCGTACCCCCCCCCAGCCCCCGCATGTACGTGTCGAACCCCCCGTGTATGTACACCCGAGTACGTGTCGAACCCCCCGTGTATGTACACCCGAGTACGTTCGAGTCGTACCCCCCCCGTGTATGTACACCCGAGTACGTGTCGAACCCCCCGTGTATGTACACCCGAGTACGTTCGAGTCGTACCCCCCCCGTGTATGTACACCCGAGTACGTGTCGAACCCCCCGTGTATGTACACCCGAGTACGTGTCGAACCCCCGTGTATGTACACCCGAGTACGTGTCGAACCCCCCGTGTATGTACACCCGAGTACGTGTCGAACCCCCCGTGTATGTACACCCGAGTACGTGTCGAACCCCCCGTGTATGTACACCCGAGTACGTGTCGAACCCCCCGTGTATGTACACCCGAGTACGTTCGAGTCGTACCCCCCCGTGTATGTACACCCGAGTACGTGTCGAACCCCCCGTGTATGTACACCCGAGTACGTGTCGAACCCCCCGTGTATGTACACCCGAGTACGTGTCGAACCCCCCCGTGTATGTACACCCGAGTACGTGTCGAACCCCCCCGTGTATGTACACCCGAGTACGTGTCGAACCCCCCCGTGTATGTACACCCGAGTACGTGTCGAACCCCCCTGTGTACATACACGGGTGGGGGTACGACTCGAACGTACTCGGGTGTACATACACGGGGGTTCGACACGTACTCGGGTGTACATACACGGGGGGGTTCGACACGTACATGCGGGGGCTGGGGGGGTACGGCGCATACATGCAGGGGCAGGGGGGGGTACGGCGCGTACATGCGGGGGCTGGGGGGGGTACGGCACGTACATGCGGGGGCTGGGGGGGGTACGGCGCTTACCGGGCCACCTACTCTGGTCGTTTCGCGCCGTACTTCGCATTTGCGGCACTTTTTGGGTGCCGTGAAAATATTGCCGTCCGGACTGCTGTCGGTTCGAATCGTAATTCCTGGGTCGTGAAACGCTGCCTAGAAGCGTCCCGACGTCACGTCGCAGCATTCCCGGATCACATTCGTATGCATATTTTCGTCGGTCGGTGTTTTTTACGATTCGTACGGAAATGGTGTTTCCGTGCGAATCGTAATTCCATGTTTGTAATGTTTTACAACCGGGTACGAGTCGGACGGAGAATACGCTCCGACCGACGGTTTGTACCCGGTTTTTACCGGATCGTAATCGGCACCTATGTCTCTTTTCTGTGCATTTTCTTCCTTCATTTTCTCCTGCAGTTCTTACAGGAAACAAACCCTCAATCATACTTGCATTCCGCCACCTTCTCATTCGATCATCATGATTTTCATGTCCATATGAACTACCAAACATGTATCTGTACCTTCCGCCACTTCTCTGTCTTTCTCGGTCATGCATCTCATCTTCCCATTCTGTCAATGCTTCAAATTGTGTCGGTCTAGGTCTTGGTTCTAAATTCATCATTTTCCTTCTTAAATTTCTCAAAACTGCCAAATGAAATGAACCATGTTCTGGAAAAGCCAAAACTCCGTCATTCTTAGTATACTTGACCCAATTGTCTAACCAAATGCAGGTGTGATATCCATATTTCGCAACCATAAAGGATACGGGGTTTTCGGTGGAGGAAGTTATTGTCCTTCCCTAGTTACAATCGGTTTGTCCTTCTTAAACCATTTTTTAATTCTACCAAACCAGGACTTCTTCTCCTTTTCTGGGGGGTCGTAATACATCTTTTCTGCCTTTTCATGTATCTCTAGTTTCTCCTCTCGACCGTACCGCTTTTCTGTCCAATTGTAGCGCGACTCACACTAACGCACCAATCCGGAACGTCTATGTCACTCTATAATTCTCCAATCGCAGCGCCACTCACACTAACGCACCAATCAGGAGCGTCTACGTCACCCTGTGATTCTCCACTCCTAGCGCGGTGTACACTAACGCGCCAATCAGGAGCGTTCTATGTTTCGGACTGACCGTCCAATACTAGCGCGGTCATTCTGACATCAGCAGCCGCTGCCGCAGCTCCTGCTCCTGTCTACCCCTCCTTTACAAAATTCACTCGGTAAGTTTTGTTTCAAATTTACAATTCTGTTAGTAACAACACAAAAACACCACCATTGTCAGCTTCGCTAACCAAGTAATAGCAATAGACCTTTCTCACGAGAATTCCGTCTTTGCCGAGAGCAGCGCTTACCTCTGCCCTACTACGGAATCGTTACTTCCGTTGATAAAGTAGCACATCCCTCTACCTTACCCTTCTAACAAGCATTAGCTAACCATTTCTCCAGATTTAAGACACTTAGTTGGAGACCCAATGCTCCTGAGAAATAAAACTAGAGTTTCACAATTAACCCGAATGCCTTCACATTCACGCACTTTCACACGAGAAAATGTAATACATTCACACAGAATCCTGTCTTTCCCGAGAACAAAGAACAGTCTGTCCCACTACAGAATTATGACATACATTGATAAAGTAGCACTTCTCTCTACTTTATCCTTCTAACAAGCTTAGGGAGCACCTATTACCTTTCTAGTGATAAGCGTTATCAGAGTGCCATCTGGACTCCTGGTACCTAAGACCAAAACTTCATAGGTGACCTTCGCTACCATACACTTCTTTCATACAGGAGATATCTCTAATGGCAACACACGACGATGTCACTGAATCAAACCCAGACAATGCATTGTGCAACTTCACTTGTTACACGGTTCCCCTGTGTACCTATAGGGCAACAACAATTCCGTCTTTCCCGAGAGCAGCGCTTACCTCTGCTCTACTACGGAACCGTTACAAACTTCCGACTTCCTACATCCCAGAAGTCATGCAAACAATATGGAACTCGACGCAACTCAACATAGAGTGTTAATACATAAACCAACACTAATCAATAATTGATAAGCAATGTACAAGCAATAATCACCAAACCAAAACAATAACAACCATCCTCTGCTACCAGAAAAACTGTTGCAGCGTGGAATTTTAAATCCTCCCTTCATCACAGATCAAATATCACACTAGCACATTCAATCAATACATTCATTGGTGGGGCCCATAACACCAACACTCACACTTCATTGATCGGTTCTCACGGGAGAGATAAATTGTCCAAACGCTGACATGAAAGGAATACCTTTTCAACTAAAGAACTTAATTTACTTGAACCTACATTAAGTACCTTTATTAAACTCTGAACCTCGAGATATTCCATTTAGTCGATGGATCAGTTAGTTGATAATGGATATTTGGTGACACAATTCTTTAATCTACATTTAAATCTTATTCTAATTTCTCTAAATAAATCACCCGACACATTTGTTCGTTAGAATAATAATTTCAGTTATCTAATGAATTTCAATTTTAATAAGTCATAAGCCAAATCACTGAACATCATATTTACCTAATCTGGCTATTAGTCGTCCTCTAAGTCAATCAAGCCGTGGAAAAGTCTTAAATTCATCAAAGTCAGGCAGCAATTCAGTCTTTCAAAGATTCAGGATAAACAGCTGTCCAGCAGTGTCACTGTCCTCTCCGTCAGCATAACGTCAGGAAAAAGAAAAGGTTCTCTTCTCAACTCACTAGTCTACCATCTTATATAATGAATTTTATGTCAAGATGTAACAAAAATCAGTTTTAGACAGTCGTGATTGGATAATTTGGGGTCATTCTGTGAAGTTCTCACATAGTCTGTTAGGTTAGGTCATCACACTTGCTGGTTCCGGTTTAAGACAGTCCTTTTTTATGACAACTTGGCAACTCTCCCAGTGCGTCCTTGATGGGTACATCTCACATGAGGTCAAGACGAGGCCACTTGTTGCTAGCTGTGGCGCAGGCGCACTTCACTCGAAACCTTGTGGAACAATGACTAGGCCATCGTGTTGGAGTCAGCCATTTTTACGAAGGTCCAAATTGGTCAACTTAAGCAAAACAAACACAAAACGTAATTAAAACATTGAAATGACTAATAAAATGTTAAACCCTCACTAATCCCCCTATGTGTAAGTAATTATCTAGCATGATAGCAACATTCAAAGCATTTATATTCACCCAACGATATCATCTCGTGCAACTTACAATTACGTCACAAAAGCAACATATATCATGCAATATTCAAATTTTCTACCATTAGTATGCGTACATATATTAGTATACAGTTAATTCAGCCATGCAAATGCAAATCCCAGGTATAATTCTTTCATTAACCCCTTCTGTGCCCATGACGAGCTGGACTCGTCATGGAGCACAGTCACGCTGTGCCCATGACGAGTCCAGCTCGTCATGGCACCCACCCACGGGGGAAGCGCTGGCGCACCCCCCGTGAGTGGTCGATCTTTTTTTTTTTACTGGGAAGGCAGGGGAAGACCTTCCCCTGCCTCCTCCCGCCCCTCGTGTCATCAATGACGTAAGCGCGAGCCACGCTGACGTCATTGGAGGTTTCCCCTTTGCTCTCCGAGGCGCAGGAAGCCATTTGCTTCCTGCGCGTCGGAGAGTAAAGGTGAGTTTTGGGGCTGGGGAGGGGGGATTTTTGCATCGGTGGGTTTGTGTTAGGGTGGGGGCACTATGGAAGGCCCAGGCATGCCAGAGGCTCGGCTTCGTTCGTGTGTGCCTGTTGTTGCTTCCTTGTGAAATGGATTCAAATTTGAAAAACGCTCGTCATTCTAGTTGCTTCCCTGTGAAATGGATCCAAAAATGCCGAGAAATGCCCTCTTTTTAATTTTTCAAATCCAAAGTGCAGCAGCATGATTTTTGCATCGGTGGGTTTGGGTTAGGGTGGGGGCACTTTGGTATGCCCAGGCATGCAACGAGGCTCGGCTTCGTTCGTGTGTGCCTGTTGTTGCTTCCCTGTGAAATGGATCCAAATTTGAAAAATGCTCGTCTTTCTAGTTGCTTCCCTGTGACATGGATCCAAAAATGCCGAGAAATGCCCTTCTTTTTAATTTTTCAAATCCAAAGTGCAGCAGCATGTAGAGAAATAGAATTTCTTATATGAGAATTAAATACCTAACTAATAGCAAGACAGAGGGGTTGCAAAGTGGCCAGATTGTTTTTTTTTTACATCCAAATACACCAGCATCACTTTACAGAGTTTGCCTTTCATTTTCTCCTCTTTCTTTGAAGAGCATTGTTGTTTCCAGGTTGGGAGAGTGTACCATTCCTGGAGGTACTGCAATACCTGGTTGATGGGTGGATTGGAAAACACAATGTGTATCATGGCTCTGTGTTTATGGATGTGGTCTTTTTATACCATACTGCTTACGTTCTGTAAGGATGTAAGCAATGGACAGTGAAACGGTTCCCTTCAGGGCCCTCTAGTCATGTCCATAACTTTTCAGGTGAAACCACTCGCTGATTTCTGAATAGTTAGTGAGAGATCGTTTAGGTAACCATGTTGTTTCTGCTTACATTTCACATGCTTTGCATTCCCTATGAGTGGTTGCTTTTTTAAAAAAAAATTTTAGGCAGCATATTACTCTTATCAAGTGCATAATTTGAATTGAGCCACATCCAAGTGTTTATAGCGGGCACAATTAGGTTATAGCTAAAGGCAGTGCGAGTTTCTCTCAGTGGGCAAGTATGGTGTTCAGTGGGGATGTGGCACTATGGCCAGAGCTGTGGAATTTGGAACTGGGGAACCGGGTTCCGCATTCATGACCAGTCCACCACACCACTGTACTGAGGGAGCACATTCCCATGCTAGACCGTAGAAGGCCCCACTAGACCTTAGAAGGCTTGATGTCTTAGCACAAGCAGGTGTACCCTAGTGGTGTCAATTGTGGGTTAACCTTGAAGGCCTGTCCACCACAATCCATACTGAAGTTCACCTCCAGTCTTGCGGGCAGGCCTACAAAGCAGCACACCCTAGAGCAACAGTGATCCAGTCGCTGTGACTGTCACTGAGGTCACATGAACCTTGAGCAGGTTAGGGCGATGCGAATGGTGTGACCTCACTGGGTACCTATTTCGGGTGGGTGTTTGCATTGCGCTGAGGGGATTACCAGGTAATTATTCACGCAGCTCTCTGATGGATGTCACATGAGGTAAAATACTGCAATAAATGGCAGACACTCTGAAAACAAGAGAAAACGTTATGTTACATGAGGCAATGGTGGTAATTGTGCATGTATCAAAAGCAAAAAAAATACAAGAGGTAGCAAACAATACGTTACAAGTGGAAAGGTGACATGTGTGCAAGTTACAAAAGAGTACAAAGTACAAGTAGAGGTATAAAAGTGCAATAAATGGCAGACACTCAAAACACAGGAACACACTGGGAAGGCACTTCTACGGGCATGGAGAACAGAATTTCCTATAATGTAAAGACTTCCTTCAGACAATAGAGAGAGTGTGAATTAAGTTTGGAAGTGTCTTTGCAGGAGGAGAACTTTGAGGCCAGTTTTAAAGGACTGGGAAGAGGGAGGGGTGGTCCGGAGCTGAGGCTGAGTTCCAGATTCTTGCCGCGTTGCTTGTAAAGGATTGAGCCATCGATCTTTCCTTCTTGAAAGTGGGAGGTTCAAGTAATACATTTTGCGCAGTACGTGATGGTCTAGAGCAATATATGCATATGTGACAATAAAGTTTTTTTCTCCTTTTTATTCTAGTCTAAAGCTTTTGATTCCTGATTCCAGTTTCAACAGTGGTTGTTCTGCAGTTTTGTGTAGTTGCATTGTTTTGGTAAGAATTTTTTTTTGTTGTATTTACTCCAAATGAGTAATATTGTAATGTCTGAATGAATTTTTTTTGTAAGTGATGTCATAATGGCGGCATATTTAGTTAGTGGTTTGAGCATGAAATTCTTTGCAATGTGTTTTGCATAGTCTTATGTGTAATTGCTTTTCTCTTTCTTTTTTAGTGGGATATTGTTGATCCATACTGTGTCTGTACAGAGTAGGTGGTGGTGAGTAGTTTAGCTGCCTCTGGCAAGTGAGTGGTATTGTTTTGGAGTATATATGAGTTTTTGATAAAGGTGCTTTTTGTATATTACTTATTTTACAAAGTGTTTGTTGTTGTTGACTTGTTTGACAAGTTACCTTTATTAGTAAGCAATATGGCTAGCCGTAGAATGACTGCTCAACAGGTGGTTGGTATGCTTCTTGAATCTTCCTCTGAGCATGATTATGAGACTTACAGTGCGTCTGAGGGAGAGGAGGGAGGGGAAGATTCTGGCAGTGAGTTTCTCTCTCAACATGGAATCATCAGATGATGAAGGTACTCTCAGTGCAGATGAAGGTACTCTTGGTGTGGATGAAGCAACTCTCAGTGCGGATGAAGTGCCTGTCTTAGAGGAGGAAACTGCTGTGCCGATGGTGCAAGAGGCATCTGGATTGCAGTCTGATGCTGCTAGGCTTCCTACTGGAAGTGCTGGACTTTGGGTTGATCCAAACATGGTGCAGCCGGTGTTGCCTGCCTTTAGCGGTGATGCAGGGTGTACAGTGGATTGTGAACACTTTTTGCCTATACAGTTTTTTCAGTTGTTTATGGATGATGTATTTTTGGGTGAGATTGTTGAGCAGACGAATTTGTATGCTGAACAGTTTTTGAGGGACAACAGCGACAAACTTAGGCCCCAGTCTAGAGCTACTACGTTTTGGGCCCTTGCCTGTCGCGGGAACTTGGGCCTCCCACACAAGTGAGGCACCATTTTTACCGGGAGACCCAGGGGAACGCTGGAAGGTGGGAAATTTGAGTGAGCCCGGTGATGCCACAACTTTCCCACACAAAAATGTGTGAAAAAAGTGATTTTTTTCAGCTAAAATTGAGGTTTGCAGGGGATTCTGGGTAAGGAAACGTTGGGGGATCCACGCAAGCCATACCTCCCTGGAAGCCCTCGGGTGTCTAGTTTTCAGAAATGTATGGG
The DNA here is from genome assembly GCF_964204655.1 of Triturus cristatus. Lineage (NCBI taxonomy): Eukaryota > Metazoa > Chordata > Amphibia > Caudata > Salamandridae > Triturus > Triturus cristatus. The sequence continues at coordinate 855,827,495 of NC_140589.1, forward strand.
TTTGGTAGGTTTCCCTAGATGAGCACTGGGCCAAAAACCCAGGTGACCCCCCTGGGGTTTCAACCCCACAAACCCTTTTTTGATAACATTTGCAGGGAAAAACCCAGATGCTTTCATTTGCAGCCCGTTTTTCCAATTTTTCCGAAAAAACCCAAAATGTTGCTGTATTTTGGCTCATTTCTGTGACCCCTCCAGGGGAATCCACAAACCCTGAGTACCTTTAGAATCCCCATGATGTTGGAAGAAAAGGACGCAAATTTGGCGTGGATACCTAATGTGGTCAAAAAGTTACAGGGGCCTAAGCGCGCACTACTCCAAATAGCCAAAAAAAGGCTTGGCACAGGAGGGGGAAAAGGCCTGGCAGCGAAGGGGTTAATATAATTGGTTAGACGTCACTTCAAACAGATTAATAATATTATAATTAATAGATTATTCAGATTAATATAAACATGCAAAAGAAAATGGGGGGTATACAAAATTTTGTTCTACTCGCTCCAGCACCCGTAGGAGGCAGGGAGCCGGCAGGACCGTGGGGGCATTGGGGCTCCCCCCAAGGTCCCTAACAGAAATGGCTGGACCCGGTGGATGGGTTCCATCAATAGGAAAAAGAATGTTTAAAAAAGAGGCACAGCCCTGGGGCTAATAGAGGCCTCAGGAGGGGGGCCACACAGCCCCCTCCTTAAAAAATAAATAAATATATGGCCATGCCCCGGGCGATGGGGTCCCCGGGACCGAAATTGGCTTTGGGAGGGGGGCCAAATCATCCGAAATAAAATAGCACTGACATCTAAACCAGCACGCTGTGGTCTGTACCTGTGTTCCTGCATGTGTGAACTGATGGACTTGTGATTCCTTATTTATATATATATTACCTACTGGCAGTCGCCAGTAGGTAGTTAAGTTAGAACCTATTTTCCATAGGAAATCCGCAACATTCTATTTGGAATAACGTTGGCGCAGATTGACGAATCTTCATGAAATTTTCCAAACTTTTGGCCAGCTCCGGTCCACTCCTATCCTGTAAATTTCACGGTGATTCGTCAAGGGGGGGCCGAGAAAAAAGGGGGTCACAAAACGCATTTTCCCCATGCAGTTTCCCATAGGACCTGTTAACGCAGCTACAGCCCGAACTGCTGAACGGAATTACACCAAATTTGGCAAAGAGGTAGTCCTCAGTTCAGACTCGTGCCTTTTGCTTAAATAGTGTAAATACGTTCAGTAGTTCCTGAGAAAATTAGAGTTAAAAAGATAGATATATCTGGGCAGAACCTAACCACACATTTCATCGTGAGATCTGATTAGCTGTCAGTCCTTCATCCAAGAAGTGTTGGCAGCCATCTTGGGACCAATATACATGATAGCACCTCATTAAAAAGCATTGCAGTTAACAAAAGGTTTTAAGACTTTAGTTACACTATAAATCATTTGTTGATGGTACCATACTCATTTTAGGAATTGTGGTGTGTTCTAAGGTGATTTTAACATGTGAAAAAGCCTTCTGCTGTGATATCATGAATCAGGTTTTAGAGAAAGCAATTTTCTCATGCTTTTCCCACAGAGGTTTGGAAGGTGATCTATAAGCTAAACTGAGAGCTTATTTTCTGTAAATTCACATTATCTTTCTCAGTAATGTGAGAATGAAGTCTGACATTCTCAGTAAAACAAGTACATCCAACAAGGGCAGAGACTGTCAGTTGATTCCTTTGTGTTCTACTGCAGCTTCCCAGTGTGTTCTAAAGAACAACTAGAGCGCTCACAGTCTTATTTATGACAAAAGTATGGCACACCTGAAGCCATCTTGATTGGAATAAAGTGGTAACACTTAAAACATTTAATTTACAAAGGAACAAAATGAAGGGGTTCATTTTGCCATAGAAATTATGATTAGTGCAGCAGAAGAAAAATTAGGGCACATTTTGACTTCTCAAATCCTCTTCTCTTTCATAAAAAAATTCTGACATGCAGACTGAAACATGCACTTTGAATACCAGCAGCAGACTTCCCTGGTGAGCAGTAGTTTTACTACAGTGATCTAATGAGCAACTAGAGTGCTAACATTCAGAATTTATGGCAAATGTGTGACATATCTGAATGCCTTCTTGATGGAACCAAAGTAAAAAACTGAAAGTATTTCCTACTGAGGAGGCTGCAGTAAATGTGGAAATTAGGAAACTTCATAACAAATAAATCTCCCAAGATGGCCACCAGAGACAAAAGAGCCCAAATGTAGCCCAAATATCACCCAGATGTAGTCCAAGTATAGCCCCTTGACAGAATGTCCCAGAGTGTTCTTAAGAACAACTAGAGTGCTTACTGTCTTACTTATGACAAAAGTATGGCACACCTGAAGCCATCTTGATTGGAAAAAACTAGTAACACCTAAAACATTTAATTTAAAAAGGAACACAATGAGGGGGTTCATTTTGCCATAGAAATTTGGATTAGTGCTGAAGAAAGAAAAATTAGGGCACATTTTGAGTGACTTCTCAAATCCTCTTCTATTTCATTAAAAAATTCTGATATGCAGACTGAAATATGCACTTTTAAAATCCAACAGCAGCAGACTTCCGTGGTGAGCAGTAGCTTTACTACAGAGATCTAATGAGCAACTAGAGTGCTAACATTCAGAATTTATGGCAAATGTGTGACATATCTGAATACCTTCTTGATGGAATCAAAGTAAAAAAACTGAAAGCATTTCCTACTGAGGAGACTGCAGTAAATGAGGAAATTAGGAAACTTCATAACGAATAAATCTCCCAAGATGGCCACCAGAGACAAAAGAGCCCAAATGCAGCACAAATATCACCCAGATGTAGCCCACAAATGTAGCCCAATGACAGAAGTGTGCAAAACACTTTATTTTTGTGTATTTGCAGTTTTATATAGTGCAGACTTGTCAGGTATTGGAGTGCTTTACATGAGCATTGGTTACATCACACAAGATCAAATTCATTTTGGTTGTAGACATGGGGAGATTAAGTGATTTGACCAGAATCACAGAATGTTGAGCTGAAGCAGAAACTCCAACCTGGTTCCCCAGTTGCAAAGTCTGCAGCTCTGGCAGTACCACCACATCCTCTCCCCTAGGTGCAACATTTAATCAAGTGGTCAACTGGATAAAAAAACATAAAGATTACAAATAATTTAAAAGTTCTTTGTCGCTATTTGAAAACTCAGAAAATATGTCCTCATTTTAGTTTTTTAGAGCATTAACCATAATTTTGATGCAAATAAGACCCTCTCATATATGTAATTTCTAAAGGAAATGCTCTAGGTATTACAGTTTTGATTACATCAAGATGACGTCAGGCGTTCCACACTTTTGTAATAAATATAGAATGTTAGCTATCTAGTTGTTCATTGGGATACTGTTGAGAGGCAGAGGCTAGGGGCACGGACTCTGAAAATTGAAGGTAGGTAGGAGAGTGCAGAGGCAACAATTTGACCACACTGGGCAGGCAGGAAGGGCAGTGACAGCACAACAGACTATGGAGGGCAGTGGAAAGGGGGGCAGGGGCAACAAACCAACAATACAGGACTGGCAAGAGAGGCTTTAGCAATATAATAGACCATTGTGGGCAGAAGGAAGAGGCAGTGGTAGTACAGCCATACATGCCAACAGATCCGTTTCAGCCAGGAAATGTCCAATGTTTTTAAGCTCAAATGGGCTTTATTTGATCTGACTCCTGTCTACAATCTCCTCTTTTTCAATGTAACTCAAAGGGGAAAATCAATACCCCAGTTTTTTTTCAAACTCGCCCTCTTACCAAGTTCAAAATGTTCGCAAGTATGGTACATTGGATCATGGTAGGCAGGAGGATTTAGGTTAGGGACATGGACTCGGATAACAGAGGACAGGAGGGACATGGAGAGGTGCACCAAACTGTCCCTACAGGGCAGGCAGCAGGGTTTCCAGCAGCACAATACACCACACAGGGCAAGCGGGACGGGAGTGCAGCACAACAATCCATAGAAAGCAATAGGGAGGGGACAGGACCATGCACATGGACAACAGAGAACAGAGAAGAGGCAATGGTAGCTAGCTGACCATAATGGATAGACAGGAGAGAAAGCTGCAGCATAACAGACCATAAAGGGCAGGAGGGACGGATCCGGGGCATTACAATGGAACAGACAAGCCAGGAGGGAGGGAATAGGGGTCTGCACATGGAAACAGGGGGCTGGGGGCAAGGGGGCAGGCAGGAGCAGCAAGATGATCATGGAGGTCAGGCAGGATGGGCACTAGAAACAAGACACACCATGGAGAGCAACAGTGAGACTATGATGGCATGCACACAGACCATGGAGGGAAGGTGGGAGGGGGTCAGGGGCTGCTAGCTGACCACACAGGGAAGGTGGGAGGGGCCATGGCAGCACAGAAGACCATGCATGGCAAGCGGGAGGGTTAGTGGCAGCACAATGGCTATGATGGGCAAGAAGGAGGGTGCAGGGGCATGCACAAAGGACCATGAAGGCTAGAAGGGAGGGTCAGGACCTGGGCACAGACAAGAGAGTTCAGGGGAAGGGGCCTCACAACAGACTGCGTGGGGCAGGCAGGAGGAGCAGTTGCAGCACAACAGACCAGGGAGGACAGAAGGGTGTGGCAGTAAAATGGACCATGGAGGACAGGAGGAAGGGGATAGGGGCATGGCATGTGGACAGGTTACAGTCATCTGACATTGCTAGGCAGGTGGGAGGGGAGTGGCAGCTCAACAGAACACTCAGAGTAGATAAGAGTGGCAGGTCCATGGAACATGGTGGGCAAAAAGGATGGAGCAGGGGCATGCACAAACACATCGGAGGGCAGGGGGAAGGAGAATAGGGGCAGCAGGCTAAGCAGGAGGTCAATGATGGGCCATAGAATTGGGCAATGGAGGGCAGGAGGAGTGGACTGGTACATCATGCTAAATGGAGGGCAGTGGCAGCACATCAGACCATGCATGGCAGGAGTGAGGAGGCTAGTCCATGGATTCACACAACAGAGGATAGGGAGGAGGTGGATGGGGCAGCAAGCTACCTGTTCAGAAAAGGTGGGTATTAGGAACTTTATTGTTTTTAAAATGTGTGTCTGTGCGAACTACTTAAAATATGAACAAGTATGCAGCATAATCTCACTTTTATTCAGGAAGTAGAGGACATTTGTGACTGTGACTCCGAGCTCACTTGGCAGAAACACCCCCTGACCCTCCACCCCCCATCGCAAAATGTAATGCCTGTGAAAAGGGTAGGTGGATGCAGTGTTATATAGAACATAGTCCTGAGAGCACGATTGAAAATGAAAACTAGATATAGTATATGGTATAAACTATGCACCAAAAAGTGTAATATAAGAAGAACCGAGGCGTGAAATATAATATGCAATACATTGTGCGCAATGACAGATTCATTGGAGAGCACGAGATAGCACAGGCACTAGCGCATGCTATGCGATATGCGCCTTGGACTGTAATATGCACAGGGCAGTGTTGTGTAACCTAACTAGTCTCTAAAGTTGTAATATAAAATATGTGCTGGGGAGTGTAATGTTGCATATGCACTGTGACTAAGATATGGAACCCAGATTGTAATATGTATGGCATAGCGCTGTGCGTTATAACATAGGCATCGAGGAAGGCACGTTAGATGGGGCAATATAACCTGTGCAAAGGCAAGTGTGGCATGACATATTCGCGGGGTGGTGTTACAGTGCATATGGGCTAGAGAGTGTCATAGCATACGCACTAGCTGGTGGAATACAACACAGAGGTGTGTGGCACTGAGCGGGCACTGGTGGGTGTAACACAGCATTGGGCTCAGCCAGTAACACGCTGTGACTCTCAAGTGAGGTTCGTCTCCTTTCCAGAGAGTAAATTAAAAAGTATTACACATCCGGCGGTGGATGTGTGTTTTATTAACAGTGAGGGGGGTTTCTTGCATAGTTTGGTCGAATTTTTGTCGAATCCCCTTTGAATGGCTTGGTGTGCGTGTGTATTAAATGTGCCCGTCAATAGCTACCCATGTTTGTATAAATAAACGACAAGGGTGTCTACTTGGAGAGTACCCACAGGCGGGGGTGCCGGGATTAGGCACGGTAGGGCGTCAGACATGTCAGAGCTTCACTAGCGGTGTAAATACATTCCACGTGGATTCATTGTATGCATAGTCGTCTTTTAATTAATATCATGCAAATCGTCATGGTGATAGGTACATACGGTTTGTCCAGCATGTCCTAGGTGTTTCTATAAATATAAATTTTTTAAAAATAATATAAAACAAAGGCCAGCCCCGGGGATGGGGTCCCCGGGGCCATAAGTGGCCTGAGGTGGGGGGCAACGCAGTCCCCCTCCTAAAGAATTTTTAAAAAAAAGGCCATGACCCGGGGGTTGGGGTCCCCGGGGCTGATTAAGGCCTTGGGAGGGCCAAATGTATTTTTTTCAACAACAAAAAATTAGGGTGCAGGCCCTGGAGGATGGGGTCCCCAGGGCCAATTAATTTGAAAAAGAAGGAGGGCCACACAGCCCTCCTTCTTAAAAAAATAAAATAATTAAAAGACCGGCATCGCGCCGGAGGCCATGCCCCCTCCTTGCAGCACTCTGAAAACGCGCCCCCTGGCCAGTTGTAAGTTGGGGAATTAATTCCCCTTCAATACTGAGGGTCTCTGAGGGCCAACTTGTCCAACAGGTATCTCCAGTATGCGCCAGGGAGCTGCGTTGCAGACAGGTGTTCTGAGGCCATGCCCCTTTTTACACCTCTACGCAACACAGCTCTGTGGCGCTTACTGGAGGTACCTAGTGGGCTAGTTTGACCCTAGGGACCCTTAGGATTCAAGGGGACTTAATCTCTCAAAATAGAACGGCCACAGGGCGCGTTTACACAGTGGTGAAGGGAGGGGACGGGGCGTGTGAAAACACGCCCTGCGGCGCGTTTTAAGTTGGGGAAATAATGTCCCTTTCGATCCTGAGAGACCCTGTGGGCCAACTAGCCCACCAGGTGCTTCCAGTAAGCGCCACTGCTCTGCGTTGCAGAGAGGTGGTGCAGGCCGTGCCCCTTTTTACACCTCTCTGCAATGGCGCTTACTGGACGTACCTAGTGGGCTATTTTGCCCCTAGGGACCCTCAGGATTCAAGGGGACTTAATCTCCCAACTTAAAAAACGGCCACAGGGCGTGTTTACACAGTGGGGAAGGGAGGGGACGGGGCCTGAGGTGACGTGTGCAAACACGCCCTATGGCGCGTTTTAAGTTGGGGAAATAATTCCCCTTCAATCCTGAGGGCCCCTGGGGGCTAACTAGCCCACCAGGTGCTTCCAGTAAGCGCCACTGAGCTGCGTTGCAGAGAGGTGGTCCAGGCATTGCCACTTTTTACACCTCTCTGCAAGGCAGCTCTGTGGTGCTTACTGGAGGTACCTAGTGGGCTAGTTGGACCCTAGGGACCCTCAGGATTCAAATGAACTTAATCTCCCAACTAAAAACGGCCACAGGGCGTGTTTACACAGTGGTGAAGGGAGGGGATGGGGCCTGAGTTAACGTGTGCAAACAAGCCCTGTGGCTCGTTTTAAGTTGGGGAAATAATTCCCCTTCAATCCTGAGGGACCCTGGGGGCCAACTAGCCTACAGGTGCTTCCAGTAAGCGCCACTGCGCTGCGTTGCAGAGAGGTGGTCTAGGCCGTGCCCCTTTTTACATCTCTCTGCAACGCAGCTCTGTGGAGCTTATAAGAGGTACCTAGTGGTCTAGTTGGACGCTAAGGACTTAAAATGGCCACAGGGCGTGTTTACACAGTGGGGAAGGGAGGGGACGGGCCTGAGGTGACGTGTGCAAACACGCCCCGTGGCGCGTTTTAAGAGGTAGTTTTAATCCCCTGCCCTATTATATGCTAGGGGCTTACAGAGGAGGTCATGCTAATCACAGAGGGACCCCAACGCATAGTGTTCCCTAGTGTATGTAGGTGTTTTCACTGTATTCTGAGTGTCTTTTAACATATCATTGGCTCTAGGACTGGTTAGTCAGACTCAGTTACCACCAGATTCCGTCTGAAAAAGTTAAGGGTACAGGATGATTTTGCAACAAGGCTTCTTTCTGCTCTTCTGTTTGTTCTTTCTGCACGTTATCCTTCTTCCTGCACTTTTCTTCGTCTTTGAGAAATTCTGTTGCTTCTTTCTGCATTTATTTTTTTTCTTTCTGTGTGTTTTTTCTTCTTTCTTCACATGTCCTATCTCTTTAGGCATAGTTAGAAATTAGCATTTAAAAAACCTTTGAAATTCACTGAAAAAACCATAGGTTTCAGGCATGTTATAGTTAGGAATTAGCATTTAAAAAACCTTAGAAATTGACTGAAAAAACCACAGGTTTCAGGGGCGTTATAGTTAGCTGGACTTTTTACTCATACAAAACCATTGAAATTCCCCCGTTATAGTTAGTTCAGCTAACTATAACTCGCGCGCCCGCAATGCACTGCTGATGACGTCACATATTACATCACTCATGACATGGTCAGTGACATCACTGATGACATCACTGATGATATCTCAAATGACATCACTGATGACATCACTGATGACATCATTCTTGTGATAGAGTGGCAGACCTCCTCTCCCCCTAATATAACCTTTGATACACACATTCAAAAATAGAAACTAAAATTTTCAAAACAATGGACATACCAATACCAGTTACAACAACCTATTCAGTAATTCTAAGATCCACATACACATCCACTCATTCACCAACAGTCCTATACAATCACTCATACATGTAATCACTCATCATATGTACTCATACACCTATACATCCTGTTACACAACGCCACTCATCCATAGAGTTACTCACACACATAGTCACTCATGCTAATAAAGATTGAATCAAACATCCATTTACTTGCATATACAGTTATACACACACCACCAAACTTACTTCTACAGAAACTTACACATACTTACTCTTTTAAACAATCACTTATAGAAACACATATTCATACAGGAACTCTTTCAATCTCTCACTCTCACATATACTCACTTATATACACCAATAGTCACATATACTAGCTTAAAACATATGTAGTTACTCATAAAGACACTATTGAGACAGTCATTCACTCACTAACACACCCATGCACACACTCATCCACCCATACAGACCTGCACACATGCTGTCTTCAACACCTACAAACAGTGAGTCACTCATTCATGCACCTATGCACTACGTAATACCCCCCACCGAACCATACAGACACTCATACTGATACTCAAAAAACAAACTAATAGCCTATATAGACACTCATGTAGCTACTCACCAACCCATGCAGCCACTTATACACAAAGTGAGAGAATGATACAGATATTTACATATTTAAATATTACTCACTAAGCCATGTATTCACTAAGATACACTTAATCAGTCAGTTATACAATAAATTTTTCAAAAACAAATCATCCATTTAGACACTTATATACCCATTTGACCTTGAGATATACATATATAAAACATATGTAATTTTCAGAAAAACACACATTCACTGGATGATGTCATCAGTGATGTCATCAGTGATGTCATTTGAGATGTCATCAGTGATGTCATGAGTGATGTCACTGACCATGTCATGAGTGATATAATACGTGACGTCATCAGCAGTGCATTGCGGGCGCGCAAGTTATAGTTAGCTGAACTAACTGTAACGGGGGAATTTCAATGGTTTTGTATGAGTGAAAAGTCCAGCTAACTATAACGCCCCCGAAACCTATGGTTTTTTCAGTGAATTTCTAAGGTTTTTTAAATGCTAATTCCTAACTTTAACGTGCCTGAAACCTATGGTTTTTTCAGTGAATATATATATATATAATGCTCCAGTTTGCCTAAAAGACGGGGGTGCACTCAAACAACAGTGTACATCCTGACATCCATCACATCTTGGGCTGCCTGGCCTGACGCGTTTCGGAAATCACTTCCTTTATCAAAGGCTGAGAGACAAAGTTCACCGCATCGTCTGCTTTCACACATTTATTCAATAAAACACCTTCAGATAGGCTGCTGTGAAAGAGTCTTTAGCCCACTCATAGGCTGCTCAAATGAGTCTTTTGCATATTGAATTCTGGGTAATGTAGTCCCAAATTGGTGCCGTGAACCGGGGGTACCTTCTACATGCCCTCAGATGGGTCCCAAGGCGTGGATGGTTGAAATCCTCGGTGCTTTTGCATCATGGATGTGCCGGGCACAATTTACGGCTCCATGCCCTCTGTAATTGCGATGGTGCACTCCCCCACGGCATAGGTAGCCATGTATACATAATGCTCCAGTTTGCCTAAAAGACAGGGGTGCACTCAAACAACAGTGTACATCCTGACATCCATCACATCTTGGGCTGCCTGGCCTGACGTGTTTCGTAAATCACTTCCTTTATCAAAGGCTGAGACACAAAGTTCACCGCATCGTCTGCTTTCACACATTTATGCAATAAAACACCTTCAGATAGGCTGCTGTGAAAGAGTCTTTAGCCCACTCATAGGCTGCTCAAATGAGTCTTTTGCATATCGCATTCTGGGTAATGTAGTCCCAAATGGGTGCCGTGAACCTGGGGTACCTTCTACATGCCCTCAGATGGGTCCCAAGGCGTGGATGGTTGAAATCCATCAATGAAATTCCCCCGTTATAGTTAGTTCAGATAACTATAACTCGCGCGCCCGCAATCCACTGCTCATGACGTCACATATTACATCACTCATGACATGGTCAGTGGCATCACTCATGACATCACTGATGACATCATCCTTGTGATAGAGTGGCGGTCGCGTGAGTTATAGTTATCTGAACTAACTATAACGGGGGGAATTTCATTGTTTTTTTACGAGTGAAATATCCACCTAACTATAACATGTGTGAAAACCTATGGTTTTTAAGTGAATTTGCACGGTTTTTTAAATGCTAATTCCTAACTATAACGTGTGTGAAACCTATGGTTTTTTCAGTGAATATATATATATATATAAGCGTTTCATGGAGAGCTGATGCTGTGCGCGAATTTCATCAATAAAGTCACCTGGTGTATCCTGAAGCTGTGTCACGCTTTCTGTCGAGTTTGGGAGAAAGTATTGGACTGCATATTTAGCCAGCAAGCAGTCGCTGGCTTGTGACACGCCCTTTCGTTCAGGTGCGGCGTGGAGAGACTGCAACATCTTGGGAAAGCATCAAATGCAAACCACGCTGCCCCCCTCTTGCATGACTTCAGTTCCACAAGGACGGAATTTGTATCCTGCATTTGGGAGAAGGGAGGCAAACCAATTGCCTGAAAACGGGATTCGACCGTGTGACTTTGGACCTTCCTGGCACTTGAGCTGGTGTGGGGACCATGTGCCAATTTTTATTGGGGCATCACTTGATGTTTGACTGCCTTAATCACTGGATAGGCAGCCGCTCAGGACTTCAATAACCAGCATGCATCTGCCCGGTTGTGGTCAGCGCGAGTTGAGAGCACACCCTGTAATTGGAGGAGGGGCTATATAACACCTGACTGGGAGCGGTCACTAATTATCTACACTCTGCGAGACCCCCAGGGAGAATGCTGTACCCGTGGAACCGGCACTGAGGAAAGCCAATCAAGGCTGAAACGCGTCTGCCGAAAGCGTTTCATGGAGAGCTGATGCTGTGCGCGAATTTCATCAATAAAGTCACCTGGTGTATCCTGAAGCTGTGTCACGCTTTCTGTCGAGTTTGGGAGAAAGTATTGGACTGCATATATATATATATATATATATATATAATTCTATGCTTAACATGTTTATAGGTTACTGCATAATTTTCATATAAGTTATTTGATCAGATGCTTATGCATCTGGTTTAATTATCACAATATGTAAATATTATCATACATATTTTATCTCCAAGTGTTTCACTATTACAATATTGGGGAAAAGATTAAAAAAAATAGTTATAAAGATACACAAATAAATTAGCTTTAAGTACACCAACACTTGAAAGTCTTAGTTTATACAATACAACTTAAATCTCAATATATTATCTTCCTTATACATGTATACCCTTTCTATGTAGTTATGTATCTATATATTTATGCATTTGAATTTCTCTTTAATGCACTACTCTGTCTCACCTACACTACTCTCAATATATCCTCTGCCTCCACTCTCTCACTCATCCCAAACCTCATCCTACTACTATGATCTTCCAAATAACACTTCCTATACTCTTCTATCTTTCTATTGTCCCATTTAATCCAACTAACAGCCTTGCATGCCCACTTCTCAAATTAACTCATATTTCCCTATACTGATCCTTTTTGGGTTGCGAAGTAGTGTGCTACTCGCCGAAAAGCACTTGGCCACCTTTTGAGGGGAGTAAGTGCTATTTAAATACAATTACAATTACAGTGCAGGATATTGGCCTCATTGAATGCTCAGATTATTAAAGTACTCCTGTTAAAAGTTAACTGTAGTTGAGGTGTTGTCGTATAGGGATATTCATTGACAGAGAGAATGTCTCCAAATATCCTATGACGCTCAATCCCTATACAGTATTTCAAGACAAAGATTTGAGCACATTCCATGGGGGGGGAACAAGGTGGAGAAATAACTGGTTACCACTAGAGAAGCATAAAAAAGGAGCGAAGACAAGTTGGAGATCTTATGATTCTTTGGCGTGATTGATCAGGAATACTTCATAACATACACAAATGGCAAAGATGATTGCACAGGCTGCTACGTCCTCTTTGAAATATACATATGAACTAGAAACAGCAGATTACCGATCTGCTGGAAATTAGATGGGTGCAATAGGAAATGCTGAATGCATAGAAAACAGCCACAACCTTCGATTAAAGGATGAAAAACTGGAGTTTCTGATTACCTAAATAGACAAGTGAAAGATGGTCAGGTCAACCCAGCTTAGAACAGACACTGCTGATATTTATTGTAGGAATCAAAATAATCTAAACACCAAATATGGGAAGAGGGGTCTCCTAAAGAAATGGTCTTTAGGTAATCAAAGGAGACCTCCTCCAGAGCTCTCCTCAAAGTATTGGTCAAATCTCCCCTGCCTTAAAACAGTTGGAGAAGGAGGTGGCATCAACAGAACTGTTGGGGCAAACACACTATTATCATCAGGGTCCATGCCTCTATTCTATTTACTATACTATTTTCTCTATTCATAGAGCTGTTAATAATTTCAATCTATTCCCCACTGTTAGTTGGTAAAATTAAAATGTTATGCTCGCTATATGATATTGTTCTTCTGGGTATACAAGGTTAATATTGAAAATACACAAAGGTTAATTAATGGGTTTACAAGGTGGGAGCACCAATTTATTCACAGCGAAACAGAAATGATATTGTTTAACACTATTAAGGAGGTGCTTACAAAGGCTCTAAAGGATAGTTATTGGAGAGGACAGCCTGCAGCCTTATAAATAGTATGAATGCTCAGATTTGTAGTCAGATTAGAGTGGATTAGGTGGGGAGGGAGGAATTGCACACCCATATTACCAAATAGATACATTGTGTCACCTCCGAGTGAAGGGTAACAGTTTATTGCCAACCCCTTTAAGTGTTGGGATGTGGCAACAAACATGTCATGCATTGGGGGAGCCGTTATTTGTAGACTACTTGCAAGACGGAGTAGAGCCGGTCTGGGAGTTGAGGGGGTGTTATTTGTTAAGAAAAATTGCTGAAGGTCAACAGTCAGATGCACCTTTTCAGGTTCTAGGACCAGGACATGCCTCATATCTCATGCACAAGCATGGGTGATTAAAAACTATTTTCTTTATATAATATCATAGAATATCAAAAGAATGGGAAACAAGATCAAGAGGGAGATAGTCCTGAGAATGCTGTGAAGACACAATGTGGACACAGCAATCATATGAGAAGACCACTTCAAAGGTAACACATCACTTCCCTACGAGGGGCAAATAGAAGCCACAGACAATTGCTGGTTTCTCTAGCAGCTCTAGGGGCACAGGTACACTGATCTCCAATTCAAAATCCTTTGGACTATAGAAAACCTTGACTAATGGGCAGGGATGTTACTCAGCATTAACATTGGAATGAAATAGAGAAAGTGAAAATAACTGTGGTAAACACCCCCCTGGCACTCAAAAAAGTTCCACCTTATAAATTTCTGCCATTCTCCCTCAATTGCCTAGGGGATCTCTGGTTGTGGGGGCAGACTTCAACACTTTGATGCATGTGACACTTGATTATCACACCAAGGTTATTACAAAGAGGACCCGACATCCTTACAGCGGTTTGTTGACTCATATGGCTGGGCTTACCAAGGATATGCCCTACATTTTTCTTTCTTATCTGAGGTACTTTGCTCCCTCTCACACTTTGACTATATTTCCACTCTCCAGAGGGATGTCATCAGGTTTAAACATACTATCATGATGGCAAGGGACATACCTGGTCAATCCTCAATTGTCATCGCACTACAGTCACACAGACTACATCAGTGAGAAGGCTGGAAACGTAATACACACACAATGTCTCTTAGAGCGCTCCACTGACTACTTTAAAATGAAAGTGAATTCGGCTGACTCCAAAATGATATAGAAGGAGGCCTTTCAGGCGGTGCTCACAGGGCAGTCTAGCTCCAAGACAATGGGCCTCAATGACATCAAAGCCAGAAAAACTAAAATCTTACAGGGGAGCTATTGGCCCAGGAAGGGGATGGGACAAAGAGTGCCTTCTTCTCCTGGAATAGACAGCTTGAAAGAAAATACGAGGAAAATAAATACATTTAGGAAAATGAAGCCAAGAAAATATATATGTGTAAGTAAAGTAATACCGATTTAAGAAACAAGGCAAACAAACTCCTCACCTGGCTGGACAAGCAAGACAAGGTGAGCAGATAGATTCCTATGGTTTTCAACATGTGGGGTGATGATACAATTGGACATGGAGGTTGTAGAGACATGCAATTTACATGGGGAAACTGTGCCGAGCATGAATAACTATAACAGATGTAGACAATTGTGTTGCAGACCTGTAAGTTCCAACACTCAGCCATGAGCAAAGACAGGGATCGGAGCTTGCCCTGAGCAGGGCATAGATAACTGATGCAATATATCTGCTGAAGAATAGCAGAGCCCGGGAACCAGTGGGCTTGAGGTAACTGTTTAAACACCTCCTAGGAACACTAGTGGAGCACATGGAATCCATGAGGTTGGCTGATTCACATTTGATCTACACACAGCATTAATAACAAATTTCAGGAAGGCAGGAAACTGAACCTCTTACTGGCCAATATCATTGCTGAATGTCGAGACTAAGGTGAGGCCAAAGTTCTACCAATGATGTTTTGCTCTTGCATTATCACATTAGTACACCCTGATCAATCGGGCTTCATGCCCAGTAGGGAAAGTAGACACAATCTATGGAGGCTTAATAATACTGTCTGAAAACCAGTCTGAGATGGAGCTGGTGATGACACTATCCCTTGTTGCAGAAAAAGTATTTAACTCCACCAAGAGGTGCTTCCTTTTTGCCATCCTCCAGTGGATTGAGTTTGGGGGGTGATTTGTGTGCTGGATGCAGCTACTGTGCAGAAAGCCACACAGCTAGGTATCGACACAAGGCATTGACTAATTCAGAAAAACATGCCACCGCCCTACCAGGCCTCACCATCTCCTGCAGAGAAGTCTGCTTCCTTTTACCACATGTGTTTGACTCTGTCATGGCTCCTGCTGAGACTAATTTCAATATGACTGGTTCCTGTCTGTGGTGTCATGGTTGGCTACTAGTGGTTGTGATTCATTAAAGCAATCTTTTTATATTTCCTAGTGCAATGCTCTAAGTGCGACAAGTATGCCCAGACTTGGGTCCCATGCTCACTGTGCCATGGGACTCAAGCTGCACCCTACTGAAGAGTCTCAGGTAGGCCATATCTGGTTTGGGGTTACTGTTAAGACGGGACCCCGGCTGGCAGTTCTGGCCAGACTATCCCCATTAGAACGTGACCCAGACTGATTTGCATATGGTCGATTTCTACTTGCAGTGGTACTATGGCCTAAAAAACTATGGACTGAGTTGTTGCCCGTACTAATTGCCAGTGGCTAAGAGGATTTCAAGCAATCTACCCATCACTTTTTTTGTGTCACCAGATACAGCCTTAAAACATTTTTGGGACACTATCTAGTGACGTGGGTGCTGAAAAGCCTTGAACATCTGGGTATCCTGGTAATTAGAAGCAGGATAATATGGGATACAACAAGATACAGCCCCTGCTAGACCCCGCAGCCTCCATTTTCTTACAGTTGTTTGCATTTTATTTTCCTCTGAGCCTGGTTAGAAGCTGTGAAATTGACAACTACCGCAATATTCAATTATGTATTTGTCATGTCCTTGAATAAAATCCCCAAACCACTCTTCCTGCCTTTGATTTTATGTGGGGCAATGCAAAACCTCACCTGAAGAAAACCATCATGTCTTATGCCTTCCACGCATGGACACATACTATAATGTCTGTAAACTCTAATTTCTCTGCTGTCTATTTCAACAAGACAATGATAAACCCTCCTGGTTACTGATAGAGGCAGGGTTGGATTGGGATCAAAAATAGGCCCTGTTAACCTTAAAAAGAAAGTGGCCCACATTTGCGGCTTGCGCCTATTCGCAAAACACTGCTTCAGTGTTTTAAGCATTATAAAAAGGAGTTGTGGTTTCTATAAAAGAGGCATGTTTTCTTAACTTCACTGAGATGATAAAAAAATGCAAATGTTGCCAAGACTCCTTGTACATGGATTAGTTCACCTTGATGAATCACACCAAAATAAATGAGGTCCCTTCTGCTCAAGCATCCTGCCCTGTTCAATCTGCACACATTAATCGACCAGCCCAGCGAGAGACTGAGAATGACACCTCTGTGCCGTTGGTAAGGGGGGGTAGTAGAGGCCCATCTGCCTCCAGAAAGGCCGCTCCGCCCCTCACTGGGCGGTTGGCGACATCTGAACAGCACAGACATAGCCTAAATCAGCCAACACACTGGCCAAAAATGAGGCTCACAGCTGCTACTCAGATACTGGCCCAGCACTCATTGCCCAAGTGCTCACCTTGCCAATGCAACTCTGGATAGAGATGTTGAGGGAGGCTATGATGAAATGCACCTCTTGGACAGAACAAAACCAATCCAAACAAAATCAGCAAATCCAGTTTTACATTCCTACTTGTCAGTTAAGCATAAATAACTACCACCAGTGCATGTGGCACACACGAGAGCTGCATAAAAATAACCAGCCCATAAAAACGACTATGGCAGGAGGCTGGGGGGAAAAATGAACAGGGTAACAGTGTGCCTGGCAGTGCAAACAAATGTCAAGAGGACTAATAATAAAAGCATCAATACCGCCAAGAAACTTTGAAAGGTACTCCAGCCAAAGGTCATTTGAGAATGTTTGGGCACCAATTTTGACTTTTTCAAACAAATTACGAACCTGCAATTATGGAATAAAGAGGCAGACAAGGACAGCCAAAGGGTGACACGACTTGGCTGAAAAAGATGCAGGTGGTGAAGTCGGGGAGAGCCCGTAAGGGAGATGTGACCCATGTTGCAAAATACAGTAGCAATCAACAGCCTGCAGAGCAGTTAGGGACCGCCCACGAGGATGACGCAACCCAGCTATAAAAATGAGGAACTGCGGTCAGAGGGGACACCCGCAGATGTGACACAATCCGACTGCACTTGAAAGCAAAGATGGCAAGGTCAGCACAATAGCATGATGGAGGACCAGGCACAAGAGGGTTGGTGCCAGAAAGATACAGATGGGGCACATTAAGGCACCCTTACATGGTCACCAGAGCCATGGGTTTGGCTGGCCTTTTACCGCTGGCGATAAAAGAGCGTATGTGGTGCAAATAATTTATTAATGTTTTTCCACTGTTGGAGATACAGGTGGAAGGTTTGGACCTTACCACATGTGATAAGAAGGAGAAGGATAAAAGGGAAAGGAGCAAAGAGAAAAAGGAGAGGAATTGTGACAACTGGTTAGATTCTTTCAGGCTAAAACTGCAGGCCCGCTCAGTCATGGAATGGGACGAGGAGGACCTTTCTTGGTACAAGCATAAAATGATGATTGTCAGAGAAGCCAGGAGCTGGTCTGGGAAGGACGAGCAGACCTTTCACAGGAGTTCCCAAAGGGGAAGCAAGATAGGCAGAGCCCTTTTACAGGAAAATACTACACACACTGTAAAGGTACACAGACTGGGAAAAGTGTTGATCAATATATTTCAAATGCAACAAAGACGAGTGCACTTGGGGTCCAGCATGCAAATTCTGGCATGTATGTTCCATCTGCAGGGAGGGGCACCCGGCAGCAGACTGTAAAAAAGACAGGGGATCCATCCAGGGCCAGACTGGCTATTCCGGGCACCAGACAATCGCCTGGTAGGCTGGATGGGATGGGGGCCGGTTTTGTGACAGGGGGCCAGTTCTGCTGCTGGGGGCCGATTTGGTGGCGTCGGAACGACCCTGCAAACATTGCATTAACTTCCATTAAGCACAACTAGACTGGCCGCCTGAGCACAACGATTCTCTCTGCATAAAATGCTGGTGCTCCGTCCGTGTCCGTGACGTGAGCAGTGACCAGACCCGCCGGCCGATTTCAATTTCATTTAGGCAGCAGGCAGCCTACTATGATAAGGCCTTATTCATCATAATTTAAAACCCACCTGACCATGTGATCATGATGATGTAGATGCGCGCAGCACGCCGATGTCACCGCCTCCACACGCCGCGGTTTTAGGTACTTCAGCCTTAGGGTGGGGTCTGCTGCCTGGTGATGCTCTTGCGCATTGGGGCTCACGCAATTAAAAGTGCGCGTGACTCTGAGGCGAGGTCGGGAAGGCAGGCATTGCTCGCTCTCAGAGGCCAGAGTCAGGGACTGGGAAAGAGAGGCACGGCACCCCATAATTTAATTCCACCTGTCTCCCGCCCGCAGCCGCAGGTGAGACTATTTAGGACTGGACCAGACGCAGTCAGGTCCAGTCGTTTAAATTGCATGCAATCCTGATCCTTCTGCTCCAAGCCTGATCTGATTATTGATGATCTGATTCATGGGTGGTGGCCGTGGCCTAGGCCCTTGCCCCTTAGGCCCCTTTTGCTTTTAATTCTGGCCCGGTCACAACAGACAGTGCCACGGTGGCACTGTCTGTCGCTACCGCCCGGGCCAGAATTAAAAGCAAAAGAGGCCTAAGGGGCAAGGGCCTAGGCCCCGGTCCGGTTCCGCAGCACTGTAGTGAATTTTTGTTGTGAGCAGCCAGCTGGGGGGGGGAGCGAGGTGGTGGCTGGCCTCAGGCTCAGACTGGCTCTAGTCTAGGACTAGGCCAGGCTCTGATTGATGACTCGAGGAGCAGCTATCCCGGAATCCGGCCGCAGTCCGATCCTCCATGTAACTTAGCCACTAGCCAGCAATGCCATCACCCCTCCAAGGTCGAAACATGCTACATGCATCAACCTGGATTCCAGGAGGACCTCGGATTTGGACCCGGTCCAGTCCCAGACCTTTGAGGGGTGATGGTTAAGTTTGCGCTGCCGCCCATCACGCTCATGAACATTTGCACGTTCTGCCTGAATTCAGTCGTTATCCAGCCAATATGGTCAAGTGTGCCCTCAATCCAGCCAATATGGTCAGGTGTGCCCTCAACCCAGTCAATATGGTCAGGTGTGCCCTCAATCCAGCCAATATGGTCAGGTGTGCCCTCAACTCAGCCAATGTAGTCAAATGGTGCCCTCCACCCAGCCAATATGGTCAGGTGTGCCCTCAATCCAGCCAGTATGATCAGGTGTGCCCTCAATCCAACCAATATGGCCAGGTGTGCCCTCAATCCAGCCAATATGGCCAGGTGTACCCTCAACCCAGCCAATATGGTCAGGTGTGCCCTCAACCCAGCCAATGTGGTTTCACTTGCTTGCAATATTTAAAATGTTAAATAATACTTGTGAGAAAATGTATTTGGTACTTTGGCTAATGGTGCTCCAATAAATTATTGGACACGGGGGTGGGGCACAGAATTAAAAAGTGTGAAGACCATTGGTCAGATGATCAGTTGCTGAGCTTTGAAATCAACAACAAACGTATGACGCAGTTCAAATAATTCCTTCTCTCTGTGCCTACAATTGCAAATCAGTGCACCTGTGTAATGCACGTATGTGTAAAATCCAGTGTACTGTGCAGAACTCTACACATGGTCCAACCCTTCCCCCTCAGCCCTCCGCACGTGTTGCAGGCAGATGCCTTTAAGCACTGACTGCACAGCTCTTCATCTGAGTTGTTGAGCACAGGGGACATTGTGGTAAACACGGCTTATGGGTTAATGAATGTGCTGGTGAGCAGATCTCTATGTCGAGGGACAGATTAAGACATTTCAGAGGGTTAATGAAGCTGTTGTGAAGCTCACTGTGTAACCTCCAGGTTCCAATCTGGTAAAATAGCATAGAGGTTTATGCACCTGCTGCGGAGTACCAGCAGGGAACAGACTTTAACTTAGCATATATCAAAAGTTTTAGGTGGACAGTCCTTATCTGGCCCTCTGATTCTAAGGTCCTTAACTTTACAAGCAAAAACACTGGTCAGTTTCACAACAATGACTGTAAAAATCCTCAGGGTGATCTACGTCACCCATGCAGCCCCCGCTTACATTTCACCTTTTACTTCTTGTTGCATTCGTTATGAGTGTTTGCTTTTTCCATATGTGTTTCTGTAGTTTTTACACAAGGTATGATTCTTGTATAGTGCATATTGTGAACTGATAAGACTCTAGGCGTATGAGTGAGTTCAGGTTGAGGGTGGGTGTTTATGATGGAACATGATTGATAACTCTGCAGCTGAGGCTGAAGAAGGGTGAGTTTCTTTCAGTTTCTTTCAGTTCCTGTCAGTAGGTTATACTGGTATTCAGACTGCATGCACATCCCATCCTTGGCCTCTCTGCAGAGCGCACAGAGCGATGGTCTCATATGTTCCAATTATAACTGTGGGGAAGTGTGTGAAGGAAGTACACAGCTGTCAAAATATAGACAGTGCCAAAGGAATAGAAATTAAATGCTTCCAGGTGTGTGGGTTGAGTGTGGCAGGGATGGTGGAGTGGAGAAGATAAAAGCAGGTATGTGCAAAAGGCGAGAGTGAAAGGAATGGTGCAGAAGAGGAAAGACATGACACAGTTTTGCAACTACATGAAGCACAGAATGTCAGTTCCTGTGTTTACAACCATGCCCTTCCTCACATAGACCACGACTCATGGAAAATATTTCGAGTTCTACTTCTTTTGCCACATCCCTTCTAGAGACCCCGCGACGTTTTTATCCTACTTGAAGCACTCAGTATGTATATAGTACAGTAGGTAAATGCGCCTGTTGTCCATATGCGCACTTAACCCGCAGTCAGCAGGCTTGATTCCTCATCTGGCTCGTTATCACTCACGCTGCAGACATCTGCAGGCTGCAGGTTCATATCCCAAACCCACGGTCTGCAGTCTACCCTACAACAGTGGGTCATTAACTGTACCCGGTCCCTTTCCAGTCTTTTCATTACTCTCAGACTCATTATTCTCATACTGCACATAGTCAACGCTTCACCCTTCTTCACACAACTACAGTATATCTATTGTCATTTGCTTGTGCCTTTTAAAGGAAAATAAAGAAGAGAAAAAAATCAATAGCGAAAAAAGAAAGGGATAAAAAGGAGAAGGGTGTGAAAGAGAAGCTAGGATGGGAAAGAGAGTCGAAGGCAGAGGAGACAAGAGGAAGAAGTGAGAGAAGTGAGAGAAGGAATGGAATCAAGTAATGGGGTAGAAGGAAGGAGGAACAAGGGTAAGGGAGGGAGGAATGAGAGAGCATTAACAAGGATAGGAATTCAGTAAAGAATCTTAGGTGATCATGGAGACATGGTAGGGAAGAGTGAAAGGGAAATAAAAGGAACACAATGGAATGAGAGGGGAGATTATATTTAGAACATGGGTTAGAAAAAAGCAGAGACAAGGAGGATAAGAACTGAAAGGATAAGAGAGCAGGGGAAAAAGAGAGGAAAATCAAATGGCAAAAAACGTTTAAGAATTAAGAATTTGGAGGAGGAGCCTAGCGCGCAACCAAGATGGCCGCGTAGGTGCGAGGCTCCCGAGGACCTCCGCGACCTCCTACATATATCCTGACAATATCCTGTCCTAGATGAGGGGACTGTGTTGGTGAGCCCGAGCTGAGGTGGCACCCGCTTTCCGCTTCCAAATTGGACCTCGGACTCCGGCGGTAGCACCGATTGAGATTTGCGGCCTTCTCCGCGCCGGACCCTGGATTGGAGTTGTGGGGTGATCCGGAGGCAAAGTCAACAACAGCGGCGGGCTGGGCGCGGCGGCTCGCGTACCCCGCACTTTCACTTTCGCTTTTGCACCCTCCTTGCTGTCTCGGCGAGGTTGGGTCGCAGGGCACTGTGAGATGGTGTGGCCCCGTTGGGGTGCCCTGCCGGCCCGCCGGCTGTGACTTGCCCCGCGGCCCTGAGGTTACCCCCCCCGATCCCGTGAACCGGCTTGCCCGCCCTTTACGACGTGCCTGGCACAGCCGTGGGACTGGAACCATGTCCACAAAGCAAGATGGAGATCGGGCAAAGGTGAAATCGACCCGACGTGGTGCAGTCCACCAGTCTAACAGCATGGACCGCTATACCCTCCAGAAGGGATCTCCCGAGGTGCCACGTAGGTCCCCTGAGGGCCCGACTGATGCTCCTGCTCTGCCCGCGGATCTGACCCTGCGGGACGTGATGGGCGCCATCGCTGAGATGAAGGCCTCGGTGGATCAGCGTTTTGATACACTGGCGCAGAAAATTGACTCGGTCCTCGTGGATGTTGGCCTAGTAAGGGCCGATCTATCCAAGACTAATGACCGGGTCGATTCTTTGGCCCACACCACATCGGGCCTCACGACGGATGTGGCAGCCCTCCAAAAGGAGGTGCGCCGGCTTGGCCAGGCGAGCGCGCTGATGGATCGTCGCCTGGAGGATTCTGAGGGTCGGGCCCGGAGGAACAATGTCCGTATTCTCAGGGTGCCTGAGGGACGTGAGGAGGCAGCGGCGGATCTATTCGTGGAGGACTTGATTCTCACCCACCTCCAGCCCCGGGGACTGAGTAAATTCTTCGCGGTGGAGCGGGCCCACAGGGTTCCCGGGGGAAGGCCCAAGGCCGGAGCCCCCCCGAGGCCTCTCATCGCCCGGATTTTCAACTTTCGGGACAGAGACGCTATCCTGCAATCCTCCAGACTACAGGGGCCGGTCAGACTCGACAATACGGATATAAATTTTTATCCTGACTTCACCCCAGCGGTCCAAAAGCAGAGACTAAGCTTTCTCGGAGTCAAACGTCGTCTACGGGACCTAAATCTCAAGTACGCTATGCTTTTCCCGGCTAAGCTGCAGGTGGAGTTGGATGGCCGCACGCACTTTTTTGATCGTCCCGAAGCAGCCGGGGACTGGCTAGATACCTTGCCTGGGGATCGGGATCGGGGGGGTGGGGGGGGAGCGGTGGGGGGAGAGGGCCCGCCGGATCAGGACTGAGGGACTAATATTATGCCTCGCTCTGGACAAAATTGATGTCACTTTTGACTGTTTGCCTGTTCGAGTAAGTCTCCTCCTGTGGAGGTCGTGTGGGGTCTCTTGGGGGTTCTCCCTCCTCCTCTGGGGGTCTAGTTAGTTTCACCATCTATGGGGCGACAGGCACACTGCACTTTGGGGGGGCTGTTTGGGCTCATGCAGGGGTGCAGGGAGGGGGGAGTTCTGTTGGGGTGGGGGAGTTGGGGTGGGGTGTTGTTCGTTTTTACCACAAGGCAAACCCTTTTCTGTACTGTTTTTAAGGTGCTCTCCGGGGGACGACTGATGGCTCCTGTGTGTGATGGGGGGTAGGGATTTGACTTTGTTGTCTTGGAACGTTAATGGACTGGGGGATAGGATCAAACGAGGTGTGGTCCTGCAGTATTTGAAACGAATCTCACCCGATGTAGTCTTCCTGCAGGAGACACACCTTATTGGAAACTCTTTTTGTGCCATGAATCGGCGTGGCTATCGTTTGGTGGCCCACTCGGGCTTCACGTCGGGCTCACGGGGTGTGGGCATTATGGTGAAGAACTCGCTCCCGTTGGAAATTGATGAAGTGCGCCATGATGATAGGGGACGCTATGCTGTTTTAGTGGGGAGAATGGCAGGCAAAGTAGTGGTCTTTGTATCAGTATACGTCCCACCAGGGCTACAGGCGACCACTTTTGCAGACCTGGGGCGCCTCCTCCTGGGCCTTCCGGGGGGACTCCTAGTGGTTGGGGGGGACTTCAATGCGGTGGTTTCTGGGACTCTGGATCGTCACCCCCCTAGGGACCTCCCCCGGGCCCAGGCGTGGTTATCCGGCCTCTTGGATACACTGGGATTGGTGGACTGCTGGCGCTTAAAACATCCCACGCAGCGGCAGTACACTTTCCACTCGGGGGCCCATGGTAGCCTCTCACGGCTTGATCATGTCCTTGTCCCGGCGGCTTATGCTGGGAGTGTGGGGGAGGTGCGCCATCTGGCGCGGGGTATCTCAGATCATTCCCCGCTCCTGTTCCATTTTGATGTTCTTCCGAGGGGTGAGGGCAGGGTAGTTCCCATCAATGCCTGGTACCTGCGCGACCCCACCATTCGCGCTGATGTGATTAAATCCTTGCAGCGATACTTTGATGAGAATGTGGGGTCCGTCCCTTCGGCTATCTCCTTGTGGGAAGCCTTCAAGACAGTTCTCAGAGGAGAGGCCCTGTCCCTTATTTCCCGGAGGCGCGAGCGGGAGGAGGTTACCCGGGTGGAGGCCGAAATTGCTGAATTGGAGGGTGATTTAGAGGGCGGAGTGACGGATGCTGCACTACATGTCCTACAACTTAAGCAGGCGGCCTACAGGGCCCTCGTTACGGAGGCGGCCAGGGGCCTCAGTAGGGAGCAACAGGGGCGACTGTATGATGTGGGTGATAAGGCGGGCAAACTGATAGCGTGGTTGGATAAAAAGGAGAGAGTGAATCGTGTGGTCCCGCTGATTGATAGGACGGATGGTGTGAGTGTCACCGAGCCAGAAGAAATTGTCTCCTGTTTCGCGGATTATTTCCGCGAGGTGTATTCTCCGGTCTCTCCTTGCTCGGAGGAGGACTCCCATTCCCTGCTTAGGGATATCGCGCTGCCCTCCCTCTCGGAGGAGGACAGGGTGTCGCTGGATGCCGCTCCTACATCCGACGAAATTGCCCTCGCCATACGTTCGGTTGCCTCTGGCAAGGCCATGGGCCCGAATGGCATCCCTATCGAGTTATATAAGTTGCGACCAGATGTACTGGCACCCCACCTCCGCGCGATGTTCCTGGCGGCCCACTCGCTGGGCTCCCTCCCGCCGGACCAGCGTCTGGCTACTATCGTGGTGATCCACAAGGAGGGGAGGCCTCGGGACCGGGTCACATCCTATCGGCCTATCTCGCTCTTGAATGCGGAGCCCAAAATTCTCGCCAAAGTGCTGGCCAATCGGCTGGTCGGCGTGGTGGGCGACCTGGTCCACCAAGACCAGTCCGGCTTTATCCCCCATCACAACACGGCCCTTAATCTGCGGCGCTTGCACGGGGTGCTCGCACGTGTCCCATTCGTGCGGGAGCCGGCCATTTTGGCGTCCTTAGACGCCACTATGGCGTTTGACACGCTTGAGTGGCCATACATTTGGGCGATGCTGGCGAAGTTTGGATTCGGCCCGGGCTTCATCAGTTGTGTCAAATTGTTGTATTCGGGCCCATTGGCGCAGGTGGTGGTGAATGGAAGAGTTTCGGCCCCATTCGTGCTGGGTCGGGGCACGCGACAGGGCTGCCCCTTGTCGCCGCTCCTGTTTGCGCTGGCCTTGGAGCCCCTGGCGGAGTGGCTGCGGTGGCACCCCTCCATCCGTGGTCTCCGTTGGACCCCCGAGTATGAGGACCGTGTGTCCCTATACGCTGACGACATCCTTTTGTACCTAGCCTCCCCACGTAAGTCACTCATAGTCCTGGTTGATGTTTTACGTTCATTTGGCCGGAATTCAGGCCTTGTCATCAACTGGGCTAAATCATGCGTGTATGTGCTCTCTGGGGAGGCTCCTGTCCTTCCGCGGGGTTGTCCGATTCAAATTGCCTCTCAGGGGTTTCGATACCTGGGTGTCTACATTACTCTGGACCCAGAGGCCCGCTACGAGCGGAACTTGCTTCCCCCTCTCCAGCGCTTGAAGGAGGACGTCGTGCGCTGGCGGCGCCTGCCGCTTTCGCCGCTCGGCCGGGCGGCGTTGTTTAAGATGATGTCGTTGCCACGTTTCTTATACGCTCTCCAGAACACTATGGACCCAGTCCCGGCGCGCTACTTCCGTGAGGTGGAGAGTTTACAGCGCCGCCTGTTCTGGGACGGGAGGCCGCGCATTGCCCTGGCGAAGTTGACGCTCCCATGGTATGACGGGGGGATTGCCCTCCCGGATATTAAACGGTATTACTGGGCCTCCCAGCTAGCTGCAATTAACCATGGCCTCTATGGGCCCGCCTTGAACCCGGCATTTGAGATGGACACGATGCTACTGCCCGGTGGCGACTACTATTGAGCGCTCTACTCTGGCGCGCCCGACGCTCGCTTGACGGGACCTACGCGTGTCATGGTCAGAGTATGGCATGCGGCTAATGCAGCTATGGGGTGGAAGGACCGTTTGACCCGGGCGTCACCGCTGTATGCGTCTGCGAAGTTGGGCTCTCTCTGGACCTCGAAGGGCTTTGGGAGATGGGACATGATAGGCATCAGTAAAGTGGGGGATCTCTGGTCGAGGGGAGGATTTAAAACATTCGAGATGCTGCAGACGGAGTTTCAGTTGCAGGGCAGTGAATACTTTCGATACCTGCAGATCCGTCATGCACTGGGCTCTGTCTTCCCAGACGTCGCCTCCATCCCGGAGTCTTCCCCCCTGGAGGATAGAGTGCTAGATGGCCACATCCCAGACAGCACGATCTCCCTTATTTATAAAAAACTGATTAATGATCGATCGGGCTTGCTGATTGGCCTTCGCGAGGCTTGGGTTGCCGACGGTCTGGAATTGGACGATGAGGACTGGACCTCCGCGGTGGCCTCTCCGAAGGAGGTGGCTATACCGGCTCGCCTTCGCTTCGTCCAGCTTAAGATACTCCACCGGGTCTACATGACGGGGCCAAGGCTTCAGCGTATGGGCTATACTGAGGATGGATTGTGTAAGCGTGGTTGTGGTGCCGTGGCGACCTTCCTGCATATTTTATGGGAATGCCCGAAGGTGGAGCGATTCTGGCGCGGTGTGCACGAGGTCCTGCGAGTGGTTACGCGTGTTGCGCTGCTGCCGGAAGCGAGGAGATGCCTGTTGAATGTGTGGGAACCAACTGACTACTCGGCTCCGCAAACGTGGTGGGTGACTCTGGGATATATGATTGCTAAGCGTGATATTGCGCAACTGTGGGGATCCCAGAACCCCCCGGCGGTGTCGGCCTGGAAAGAGCACATGGACTGGTGCATGTTTCGAGAAAAGGTGGTGTATGTGGCGAGGGGTAAGCCTGGGACATGGGTGAAAGTGTGGGGCCCCTGGAACGCCTACCGTGGGAGTATTTGCGCGCCACCGTTGCTGCCTGCTGCCTCACCAGCCCCGTCCCCTTAGCTGACTCCTTTCCCTAGCCCCGGGCACAGGGTTCCCCCAGTCCTCGCTCTGTTTCCCTTCCCCTCCTTGGACTCCTCTGGATAGTTGGGGTTCCCCATTGGGGAGCACGTGCTGCTACTTTTGACTGTGGGTAGCCTTGTGGGTGTTGTTTTCTTGTTGTTTGTATAAAATGAAACCGTACTGTGGGGTATTATGGCTGTGGCCCATGATGTTGATAACTCCTGCTTATGCTCCTTTGTAACGCCAAGTGTTCTATAAACGTATGCCATATGTTTCTGCCATTCCTAGCGGCCGGCCGGAAGGTTGTGGGCCCATATTTGTATATTCTTGAGATTTGTAATAAACGGTTTCAAAAAAAAAAAAAAAAAAAAAAAGAATTAAGAATTTGACATCTGAGTAAAAAGCGTAGAAGGCAGGATTAGGAAAAAGAGGAGCAAGGGAAAGAAAGGTAACTGGGAGAATGCCCTTCTTTCTGGGAAAGAACACGTTTTCAAAAAAGCATGATAAACAGCTGGATGAAGATTATGGAATCTGGCTGAAAGTACTTGAACAGGAGTGAATGTGAAGAAGCCAGAAGCATCTCATAGGAAATGTGCTTAATAGCCAAAGTAGTGCAGTCAGAACATCCTATTATCTCTGAGCTAAACTTTCAGTTGCAGTTTAGGGAGATAGTGATCTTGTTCTAACTGGTACTCCTCAGTGAGACACTAGATGCCACCCCCAGTGTATTTATTAAAATGCAAACAGAAAATAAGATGTACAGTTTCTAACGCATGCAATCAGAATAATGGTAATCAGAATAATGGTAATGAAATTGTTCAAAAATGTCAAATTCATACTATGAAATTCATTTTTCTTTTTAATTTTAGTTCAGTTCGGCAACTGTTTATCCACACTGAAGTTGCGACCATAGTTATTTTAACATCTCATTGTACAAGTTCATGACATTTAAGACAACAGCCAACACATGTTTCGCAAAAGTGTAAAACCGCTTTTTCAGGGCTCTATTTCTCAATTTGGAAAAGTTACTCTTTTCATCTATTTATCACATATCGTGTTCCAAATTGAAAATATTAATGTAACTTGTTAGGATGGTTTATTCTGTTTTATTTATTCGTTAAGTGTTTTTCTTGCCCAGCATTTACTACAATACCTCTTTCGCCCCAATGCACGCACCAGATTTACCTCACTTGGTTCTGCCTGTGCATATTCTCTAACAAATAGAAGCAGTCTCTACTGTATCATACCTGTAATATAGCATGAGTTCCTTCCGACCTTCAGCATGCCTATTGTTTGGTTTACCCCACTACTTACTAGTATGCATCGTAGCTTGCTGACTGTACAGTTGTACATGACTTGTGTGGCTACCCAAGGCCATCTCAGCCTACTGCCTGTGCAAGTGCATTCTTGCCTGTCCTTGATGCGCCTCTTTCCATAGCATAACACAGAGTAAATTAAAGCTGTCTCTAGGCCTGACTTAAATAAGAAACACAGATGTGCCTGTGGTGTTGGAAGCCTGTCCACGTTTCTATCGAGCCCATAGCTTTTTCTGATATCCTTGGAAACCAGTCATCATTTTCACAAGTTGCATAATGGAGGACATGGTTTTTCCTAGACTGTAAACAAAGCAATCCCCTCTTGCCAACCGGACCTGTTCTACCATTGGTTGGTTTGATGGTCTGTGGTTAGAAGGGATTTTGCATGGCCTCAGCTCGAAACCCTCACAGTGCGAACTCAATGCAGGCCCTTTCCACATCTGATACTGAGCTCACTGATGGTGTGATGAACATGGAGGGGTTTCCTTGCTTGGCACAAATGTGTGCATAGGCCGTCGGATTATATAATATATGATGGTGCAATGTTTGTATTTTGAACCTGAGAAGGCTTTATTTTAGATATACTGTGATAAAGCTGTTGGGCCAAACTCTTACAAAGTCCTTCGCATACATCTTTGTCCTCTCATCAAAGCTCATCCATCCATCCATCCATCCATCCATTCATTCATCCATCCATCCATCCATATATCCATCGATTTAAATGGGATTACTCTCCGTAGGCCCATGCAGGTTCTTTTGACATTGATTCAAAAGGCTGCGCACATGCGATGCACATGTAAAGCACATGCCTGTCATAAAGTGTCCTACAAGTTGTCACACAAGTGAATTGTCACATAAGTGCCCATGAGAACAACCTATGCTTCATGTTCACGGTTGGGCTTAATGGTTGGTTGGGTCTTCAACAGGCCTCCCTTGTGAAGTGTTTTTAGATATATTATTGTTCATACTGACTGCTGAGACATGGTTAGATAAGTCCTTGTCGGCCTAAGATTTCTCCAAATTAATTTCGGGTTTGATCTGCTTTATTACATCAAAAGCCATTTTTGTTTTCTCTTAAGGCTCATTGCACTTTACCACCGCTAACCGGTGCTAAAGTGCTTGAGCTCTTTCCTTTAAACATGGTAAAATTGGCAAATTTAATCTACATGTAAGTCCCTAGAAATGTGGTTCTACATGTACTCAGGGACTGTAAATTAAATGCTGCTAGTGGGCCTGCAGCACTTATTGTGCCACCCACGTAAGTAGCCTATTTAAACATGTGTCAAGGCCAGGGCCTGTCATTGCAGTCTGCCTGTGCAGTTATAAAACTGCCATTTGGACCGGGAAAAAGGAACCTTTTGCCATTCCTAAAAATATTTCCTTTTACTACATATGTCAACAGGATGTCACCACTAGCACAAGCCCTTTCCATAAGGCAGGGTGCAGTATGCAGAGTGCAGTGTATTTAAATAGTTTGGCATATGCTTTTAAGTTTTATATGTCCCGGTATAGGCGAGGCTGAATTGATACCCTTGTTCTTCGTGTGATTCTTGAATTTTTCACAATCCCATGGCTTCAGTGATGTAGCACCCACACTCTGAAAAGTGTTCCAGTACCACCGGCCTGGGTGCCTTGGTGTGAATTTTTCATGCTTTCTGGCTAGGGTGCCATGTGAGAAATTTCCATGCCTTCTGACAGCCTGGGTGCTTATGAGTGATATTTCCATGCATTCTGGCCTGGGTGTTATGTGTGCTATTTCCATAGTTTCTGGCCACAGTGACCTGGAGGCTCATGTGTGACATTTCCATGCTTACTGGCCTACTGGCCTGGGTACTTATGTGTGATGTTTCCATGCTTTCTGGCCTGGTGTGACCAGGCCTAGGTCAGTGCCTAGGTGCTTATGTGTGACATTTCCACAGTTTCTGGCCTCACTGGCCTGGGTGCTCATGTGCGACATCACATGCCAGTGCTTAATATGTGACAACATGAGTGACAATGTATTGAAAATACATAAAAGAATATCAGAATGTAGTTTTTATGCTGTAAAGTTATGATGTTGAAACAGTCTTTAAACAAGAGTGGCCAGAAGGGCAGCAATTTATGCAATTTCACTCTTTTACACCTACCCAGGGAGTAATCTGTAGGTTGTGATTTCCCTCTGTACTGTGCTATCTCTGAGCATGTCCTAGGGAGTGGTCTCTTCTTCAGTTGTGATCTTATTCTGTTTCACACCATGCCTCAGTCTGACTCTGTTGAGTGAAGCAGTTTCTCTTTCTGTTGCGATTTCAACTTCTATAGAGTTTCCCTGAGTCTGTCCTGGCAAACACTCTTTTGAAGAGTTATGATCACTCAACATTGTGCAGTCTATTTGTGAAACATGATCCCACACTATAGTATGCTATTTCTTAAACTACACTGGAGAGAAGCCTCTTACTCTGTCTTGGACACCACCACTCCCATGCGATCTCACACGACCATGTGCAGTCTCTCAACAAATACTGAGAAGCGCTCTAAAAAATAATTTCAGGCTATGTTGATACTTTTGTGGGCCCTAGGCGTGTGCAGATAGACTGATAGAAAGAAGCAAATAGAAGGCACTGTCATTATTATTAATGATGGCACCAAAAAACGTAATTATAGTGTTAATGGTAATACTTCCCAATGAAAACATGCATGATTGAATGGGAGCAAATTATTGAGAATTCTTGACTTGGGATTAGTTACATGTTTGAAATTCATAACATGTGTCTGTCTGCAAGAGAATGGGTAATCCTATCTTTACCACGTTATAGCTGCCTGAATCTGTGGGACTCCCTGTTTACTAAATGAAATTGTGCAAAGCATGCTCTACACACACATGACATAACAGTTTCTGTATACCAGATAACCAAGCCCCAAGCATTAGGTGTGGGATGTCTTGTTTCAAATTTGTTATCAGTTTGCATCAACTTTGAAAACCCTCTTGTCTATCATTTTAGATTTTCACTATGTATAACAAAGGTGCTGGGAAGAGAAAATTGCACAAGAAAGGAGGAACTGAGAAAGAATGTGAAAAAAGAAAAAAATGCAAGAGAAAGATGCAAGCCACTACCAAAAAGTGACTGATACTTTTATTCCCAAAACAGATTTGATTTCTTTCACAGGCTGCAGCATGCCCACCAGCCTCAGTACTGAAGGTGCTGAACAAACTGCTGAAGGCCAAAGAACTGAAATAAGCAGTGAAGGTGATGGAGCAAGCCACTGGGTCAAAGGTACTGTAACTGAGCCAGCTCCCAAGTATATAGAAGGTTACATTGAATTAGAAAGTGATGTAGATTCCGAAGAGAAGTATCAAGAGGAGGACCCTGTAGTTGAAAAATCAGCATGTGCTGATGTGACTTTAACTCATGCAGCTTTTGGAAAGAGAAAATTGCACAGGAAAGTAGGAGCTGAGAATTAACGTGAAAAGAAGAAAGAAATACAAGAGAAAGAAGCAAGCCATTACCAAAAATTGACTGATATTTTTAGACCCAATATAGATGTGGTTTCTCTCGAAGGTGACATCACGTCTACCAGCTTCAGAAGTGAAGCTGTTAAACAAACTGCTAAATGTCAAAGGACTGAAATGAGTAGTGATTCCACAGTAAAGGAGGCAGCTCCCAAGTGTTTAGAAGGTGACATTGAAATAGAAAGTGGGGAAGATTCCAAAGAGGAGTGTCAAGAAGACCCCATAGTTGAAAAATCAGCATATGCTGATGTGACTTTCATTGATCCAGCGGAGGAACAATGGCTTTTGAGACCAACATCTGAAAATTTGAATGCCTTTTTATAGTTTCATCCCTGTCAACCTGATGATCTACGTTGGAATGCTAAAAGATTATATCAGCAAAAAAATGGGAAACCAAGGCAGTGGTTGACTTATTCAGACAAAGCCAAACCCTTTATCTGTGTGCTATGTCTAGCTTTTAGCAAACAGGCAGATAGAAGTGCTTTCATTGATGGCTGTTCTGATGAAAGGCATATGTATCAAAGAATCAATGAGCACGAAGACAGCATCCTTCATCACAGTACTTCGAAATCCTTCATGATGCAATCAAGAAACATAGATATATGTAGCTACCTTTTTAAAAAGCACGCAACTGCAAAACAAGAGGAAGTCAAGTGAAAACGTGCCATTTTAGAAAGAGTAGTGGAAACAATAAAACTGATTGTCAAAAGAGGCCTGAGATATCGCGCAACCACAGAAACTAGCTACACCGTAGAAGATGAAACATTGGATCATGGACATTTTTAGGAACTTCATCAATATCTTAAAAAATGTGATCCATTATTGAAAAGCCATCTTGAGGATGTTGTTAAAAAGAGTAAAAAACATCATAAGGTTGCAAAGAGTGGTAAAAGGCGTGGCAATTTGGTTATCCTGATTTCGAAAAGAACTGTAAACTCTCTCATAGATATTATTTTCTCATTAATAAAAGAGGGTATTGCTGAAGAAATAAGGGAAGCCAAAATGTTCTCAATACAGCTGGATACAACACAGGACATAAATGTTGTAGACCAGTGCATTATTGTAGTCAGATATGTGACCGATGTTGTCCACGAACATCTTGTGTCTGTTGTTAATTGTACAATGACAACTGGAAAGGCATTGTGTGGGCTAGTTTGCACTGCATTTGAATCCATGAACATTAGCGTTGCAAATTGGGTTGGTAACTCAACAGATGAAGCCTCCAATATGCAAGGACAGTATAATGGGTTCACAGCATGGCTGAGTAAAAAAGAACCTGATCAGATTCATGTGTGGTGCTACGCGCATGTACTTAACCTTGTTATAACTGATGTCACTAAAACCTGTATCTGCAGTATCACTGTTTGGGCTGTTAAATTCTTGTGCCGTATTTCTCAGAGATTCATACCTTTGAATGAACGTGTGGCAAGGCAAAAGTATTGAAGCATGGTTTTGGTCCATCTCTATAATTGGAGAAACAAGATGGTGGGCCAAAGATGTAGCACTAAAAAAAATCTTTGGTCTATACAATGTCCCAAGCATATCTGTGTACATTGAGGTTCTTCAAACTATGGAAGAGATATCCACATCATATAACTTCAATGATGAGATCAGATACAATGCCATTTCATTTCTAAAGGCACTAGTTACATTTGACACCATTTTGACTGCGCAGATGTATCTGTTTATTTTTCAAAATACCACTCCCTGTATCTCTGTACTTGCAATTTGCAAACACAAGGTCTTGATGTACTGCAGGCATATCGAATGGTGACTAAAACCATTGACTCCCTACAGCAACAGGGTTGGGATTTCAGAAGCAGAATGGATGCTACAAATACATTCATCAATTGGGCAAAAGAAAAATTGGTTCAGTGTGATAGCAAAATTTTGATTCAAGTTGACTTACCAGAGGTTTGAGTATGCAGGAAGAAGATGATGCCTGGCGAAACTGCGACTGATGAACCCATCAGGTCAGCTACTGATAAATACAGGATAGAAGTTTATACTGCTGCAATGGACAAAGTAGTTACCAGCCTGCAAAGTTGATTCACAACTCATGGCCAGTTGTTTGCAGATGTGGCATGCCTGGACCCCAAAAACTTTAGAGACATTCTCCAGAACTTTCCCCAAAATGCTCTTCAATGACTAAGTGGCTTGTTAACTAGATTTGACCCGGAAGCATCTGTTGAAGAACTGCAGCATGAGTTGCTTGATTTTGTAGCGGAGTGGAGCAGACTAAAACTCAGTATTGAGGAAGAGTACAGTATCATCCAAGAAGTTGAAGATGAGAAGACTTAGACACCCATTATCTCAACTTTGAGGATGAGATAGTACAGTACGCTAATGGTGGGTAAAAAAAGTATAAGTGTAAGACTTGCAAGGACTGTATTGCTTGCTGCTATAGTATATTATTGTGTTATAACCTGTACAGTAAAGCCTACTCTTCTCTCTTTAATGCCTATAAGTTGGTATTGACTCTTTCCTCCTCATAGGTGGCTTGTGAAACATCTTTTTCTAAGCTCAAGTACATCTTGAATAGGCTTCATAATTCTCTCTCTCAGTCACGTTTGGAAACCTTTATGCTTATGTCTGTGGGGTAAAAGATTCTTTTAATGCGAATAAGCAATGAGAAAATCATTGATCTTTTTGCCCCCAAAAGCAAATTGATGCAAGGGATGTTAACACTTTAAAATGTGAGCTCAAGTTACCACAATTCTAAGCTGAGCACTTTTAATAAAATATTTTCTTTGACGGTTGCACTCTGGACATGAAAAGCATTTGACTTTTGCACGTTACCGTCAACATTTTGAGGGCCATTTATAAATATCAAACAGCGCAGTGCAATAACCAGAGTTCACCTGCTTGCGTTGGCTCTCTTTGAACCTGCTTTGCACCATGCACACACCTCTGCACCATAGTGAAAGGCTGTGAGCATTATGTCTAGCATAGTTTTTGCACTGAAACAACAAGTAATATCCATCCACTACAAAATCTTATGCTTAGTCAAACTTTAAAATATTTACTGTCCTGTATTTATGCTAAACTGTAGAGCATACATGCATTCTTGGGAAACCTCAAGAAGGCGTCAGCTTTTGTCTTAAATCTAGGTCTACTTTTGTTAGTAGGTAGGGCTTTACATCAAAACCCATGGGTGGTTGCTTGGGGACTTGCTCCCACATCTCATCCATGAAGCACCCTCTTGACACAAATGAATGCAAAGTGCAATTGAATATAACACTTGTTTGAGAAGAAGTACGTTATTATGTTTTTACAGTATTTCATATTAAGGATTTGCTACAGGCAGGTCATGTTAACTATTTACAATGTCAAAATGCCCACAATCATAATGTTGTGCACTGTTGCACTTTACATAAGATGCTTTATTTTAGCACCGTTTACAAAACTCAGGATATAAAAATCACTTAATATTTGCACATTGTCTTGTACACTTTTTACTCTGAACCTTTGCACAATTGTTTGAAGTTAAGTGTGTTTTTAAATGTCTTTATGCTATTTTATATGAAGAATTCATTGGTTATATTTATATTTCGTGCTCAACATTTCATTTTGTTGTGTTCTCTGTAAGAATGTCTGTGATTTATGACTGGGTATCATGGTGCCTCATAAGGTAATCATGTACTATGCTTTGAAAGTTAATACAATCTAAAATGTAATGAAAAATTGTTGAAAAATGCTTTGTTTTGGCCTTTCTGTCTCCAAACGTTTCTTGGGGGGATAACCCCCCAAACTCCCCCTAGTAGTGGTTGCTCACTGCGCTTGCTCACTACACACCATGTGGGGGCTGGTCTCACTTTTACTTTGTTTTCTCTGATTCACTACTTGTGTCTATTTTTGGTGCTCTCTGAAAGAATGTCTATGGGTACATATGACTGGGTGGATAACCTGGTGCTCTTTAAGGTCATCATCTACTATTTACTGTGCTTTCAAAACTGATACAGTTGAATATGTAATGAAAAATGTGCTGTAAAATTCACCATTTTGGTCTGTCTTTTTCCAGAATTTTCTTGGGGGAAGAACCCCCCCGAACCCTCGTAGTAGCGGTCGGGCTCGCTCGCTGCACTCGATCGCTACGCACCGGACGGGGGCTGCTCTGGCAAAATTTGCCAGGGCTGCTTTCAGTCCCCAGTCCGGCCCTGGATCCATCCACAAGAGGGATAAAGAGAAGAAGAAATAGCCCAGCTAATTTCAAGGTCAGGGAGCCGAGATTGTCTAGGTACCACATTAATATCCACAGGCTCAGACAACTAGCTAACGAATATGAAAACAAAGACAATGGAAGGATACTGTGTGAAGGTTTTGAGCAAGGTTTTAGAATCCCATTTAAATGGGTCATCAATAACAAAGAATCAAAGAACCTTCGCTCAGCAGACGAGCACCCTGGGATAATCAGAAAGAGAATCAGGAAGAGGAAAGAGCAGGGGAGACTGGAGGGCCCCTTAGGGAACAGAGTCCCAACAGGACTGGTCATCTCGCCACTTGGTGTCATGCCCAAAAAAAGAACCAGGGAAATTCAGACTAATTCACCACCTCTTTTCCCACAGGGAGGCTCAGTGAATGATGGAATGAACCACAAGGACTATGCAGTTGTGTAAGCCTGAGTGGAGAATGCAATAGAGATTGTGCGCACAATGATGCGGGCCCCTGATGGCAAAGGAAGATAATGAGTCTGCAGTCAGACTGCTCCCAGTGCACCCAGAAAGCTACCATCTCTTGGGTTTCAAGTTTGAGGGGGACACATACTTTGATAAAGCATTACCCATGGGATGCTCAATATCGTGCACCTATTTTGAGCATGTGAGCACTTTCCTGGAATGGACCCTATCTAGAAGGCAGTCAAAAGGTGGGAAACTATCCCAACTCGATAACTCCCTGTTTGTAGGGAAGACCATGGGGGACACAGTAAAAGGAATTATTGGATAGCTTTTCCACGCCTAGCAGCAGAGTAATGTGTTCCACTGGTGGAGGACAAGACAGCGGGCCCAGATACAAAGTTGGTGTTCTTAGTCATTGAGCTGGACTCAACAGCATGCAGGTGGATAAGGTGCAGGATATGAAAAAAGACATTAAAATAATGGTAGGAAAAGAGAGGGCCATGCTAGGGGAACTCCAAGACCTCATTGGGAAACTGAACTTTGCCACCCGAGTTATACAAGAAGGGAGGGTGTTCGCAAGGAGACTCATGCACTTGACAAGAAAGTTGCCGAAAAAGCACCATCACACAATGCTAGTGTAAGGGGTGAAAAAGGACCTAAAAAATTTAACTAACATTCATGGAAGATTTAAATGGGATCCTCATCTGGAGAGAGGACTGAGTGGCTGACAAGCGGATAGAACTGCACACAGATACATCCAGCAGCATGGGCTTGAGGGCTATCCTTTAGAGCAGGTCTTGCATGAAGAAATGGTCCCTAGAGTCGGCAAGGGCCGGCCTCACCAGAAACATTAAACTCTTGGAATTTTTCCCCATAGTGATGGTGATAACAATATGGCAAGAACAGATAAAAGACATAAAGAGCACACTGTGGTCAAACAGCCAGGCCGTGGTACACGCCATTAACAAGGGGGCAGCCAAGTGCCCGCAAGTATTAAAATTAATATGGTCCTTGGAAAGAATGCAACTGGCAAGCAACCTAGACATAAAAGCATGGCACGTTCTTGGGATAAATAATTCTCAAGCAGATTCACTCTCTTTCTTCCAGATGGGCATATTCAGGAGACTGCCAACAGAAACAGAGCAGCAGATTACACCATTCCCAGACACGCTGTGGGCATTAGTGGATGTGACCTGTCCCACCTAATAGAGCATGCATTAGACCCAAAGACTGCTAAACGCAATGCAACATATGAAGGAACTGTCCAAAAGGTAATAGAGCTAGCGGCAATTGACAATCAAGAAAAAACAGACAGGGCAACTGAGAGATTCATAGAATGGGCGTTCAAACTAAGGAAGTCAAAATCATGGGCACAAGCCCACATAACGGCATTGGCGCATTTCAACAATATTGAAACAGATAGAGACCCCACAAGCTCCCCGTTATAAGGGCAGCCATGAAAGAGTGGCGGAAGCTTGTGGGACCTACAAAGGATACAAGACTCCCAATAGAATTTCACATACTAACACAGCTAGTGGGGGTGCTGGAAACAGTGTGCACAGACAGTTTGGAGGCAACACTGTTCAAAGCAGCATTCACGCTGGAGTTTTTCGAGGCATTCAGAGTAAGCAAATTAGTGGCCCCCTCAAAGCAAGGGAGGAGTGCTTACAGAAACAGGACATACAGCTAAGCATGGGGCAGATGTAAGTACAACTAAAGTGCCTCTCCACACCTTATGCCCAGTATGCAGCATCAAGAGATACTTGGCGCTGAGGACAATAGAAGATAGGGTTCTGTTCAAACACAGCAACAGGGAATGGCTGAGTGTTTTCCAGTTCAAGATGGTTCTAAGGATGGCACTGGCCAAAGCAGGGCTGCCAGTGGATCCATTTTGGCACACACTCATTCCACATAGGAGCAGCAACATCTGTGGCTCATTTCGGGCTGTCGCCACAAGGCATCTTGGCAGTGGGGGGGTGGGGGTGATCCTCCTATTGCATATATAAACTACATCAGGGGCAGCCCCCAGGGCAAAAGTAGAACCGGGCAAGCCCCCACCCCCTCAACAACAAGCACATTCCTCCTTGGGGTCGAACCAAGGGGGCAAGGAAGAGGCATGGTCCTGAAAATTCGGCAGGCATTCGTTCTTCCGCAGGATCCAATCCTAGTGGAAATGGCTGGCCAACGAGTGGCGATCACCTGCAACAGACAAACATGGAGAAGTTCAGAATGCCTCATATGATATTGGGAGCAACTGGAGGCTACCATCGAAGGGCTACAAATTCCATCCAGCAAAGGATGCCGGACATCCTGATTATACACCTGGCGGGAAATGACCTGGCCCAGCTGGGTAGGAGGGAGCTCCTGGCCCACATTTGGATAGATTTAACAGTGGTATCAATGTTTTTTGGTAATACTGCCCTGTTCTGGTCAGAGGTCATACCAAGCAGAAATGGAGGGCTTCTTGGTCAACAGGAGCCCTGGATAAATCACAAAAGAAATTGAATGTGACAGTGAAAAGATTTTGAATTGGAGACAGACTGAAGAGCATCCGACGCAGTCTCATCAATCTCCAGAGGCCAGAATACTCTCACAGTGACGGCGTAAACCTGCCCCCAGAAGGGACCCAGGTGTTCTGGTCCACTCTCTGGGCAAGTGAGGCTAGCAGGTTGCAAATAAAGGGACTGAAAGCTTGGGGGGGTGCCAGCATACAAGGGTAACCTACTGGCTGTGTGGTGGAAAGGAACACAAGGATAATGGCGAGGCCAAACCCGACACAGCGGGTGGCAGAACTACTTACCTTGGGATGCTTCACGACGGGGTAAGACAGTCAAGGGAGTGGGTATGGGAAACATGGCGGTCTCAGTCCAGGTCCGCGGAAGGGCAGGAAGCAACGAACCATCCAAGGTAGCGAGTTAAGCCTAGAAGGGACAAAATAAGTAGCCTCTCCACACAAAAGGAGAAATACCACTGCAAAGACCATAGTTCCTCATAAAACGTTAGATTAATTTATGGCAAATTGTGACAGGTGGTGACAAGGCAATGATGCAGAAAGTGATTTATGGTCTTTCAGATTTGGGACATCATAAAAATGTCCAAATGATTTATGATGATCTGTCATGAATGATATATGACCCTGGATGGATCACAGAAATGTCAAAAATGATTTATTATTAGACTGTCCAAAATTTTTTTGACCCAGAATAAATATGGGTGCGGGGCAAGTGCTGTAAATCATATTTAAAAATAAACTGCGGACAATATTTCCGACCTTCAAAAAGGTCTATGTGTATCATTGTTTGGGAGTACGCCACATGCAGGAGTTTTTATTCTAGTTACTTTTAGACAAACAATGGTCTTATTACACTCTGCTCTTCCCGCCTT
This sequence comes from Triturus cristatus, assembly GCF_964204655.1. NCBI lineage: Eukaryota > Metazoa > Chordata > Amphibia > Caudata > Salamandridae > Triturus > Triturus cristatus. The sequence continues at coordinate 855,867,929 of NC_140589.1, forward strand.
TTTTCTGAATGCTAACTTTTTCTGCAGATTTTATATCAGGCCAGACTGTTTAGGGGACTTCTTTTTTTTGTTATCTAAACGGAGGGAGAAACTGGCTAGGCTCTTGGAAAAACATACAATTTCAAGCCAGGCCACCAAGAAATGATCAATCATAGTCACTACGAGCATCTAGGACCACCTCCTACATCCCACAGGTAAGCAGACTGTGAGTTTATTTCTGAATTTCATTAGGAGTGAAGTGGCATTCAGTGCATTGCAAAGTTTTTTTGCGCAGATACATTGAAAAATAGTTTCTTTTTCCTCGAAGTCTTACAATGCAGTTCTCTTTCTTCAGGTGTTCCGCAGGCCCTGTGGCCCCTGGAGCAGGAGATGGGATGATGCTTTAGAATAAATACTTCATGATGGAGTGTGTATGTGGCCTGACCTCGGGTTGCAGTGCTTATTATGTACCTTTGTGTTTTTAATCCCCTACATAGGAATTAATTGATGCATAGAATGAATTCAAGTAGATGCCTCTGGTGTGTCACAGCAGCAGTGCTGTAGGTGGATATATGACTATTTTCGATCTGTCAAACTAAGGATGGCCCTACCTTAAACTTTTTGCCTCCCTTCTACATTTTTGCCGACCTTGTTTTCATTGGCCTTAAGACTCTGCGCACTTTACTAATACTAACCATTGCTAAAGTGCATGTGCTCACTCAGTAAGACATGGTAATATTGGTTTGTCCCCAATTGGCATATTTAATTTACTTATAAGTCCCTAGTTAAGTGGCACTACCTGTACCCAGGGCCTGTAAATTAAATGCTCCTAGTGGGCAATGCAGCACTGATTGTGCCACCCACTTAAGCAGCCCTTTAAACATGCTTAAGGTATGTACAGCAGTGTGTGTGCAGTTTATAACTGCCATGTCAGCCTTGGCAAAATAAAACTTTTGCAGGCCCAAACCTTTCATTTTATTACATACAGGTCACCCCTAGGGTAGGCTAAGGACAGCCCAGAGGGCAGGGTGCAGTGTATTTAAAAAGTTGGCCATCTACTTTTCAGTTTTACATGTCCTGGTAGTGAAAATAAATGCTTACATTCGTTATTCCCTACTGCAAGACCTATCTCTCCCATTGGATAACATTGGAGTTACCTTATTACAATTTTGAAGCTGTAATTTCCAAATGGGAACAGCTAATCAGTTCATGTTTGGTGTCTTTGGACATGAAATGGAAAATCCTATCTTATGGCAAAGTCGGATTTTTAACTACAATTTTGAAAATGCCATTTTTAGATAGCTGGCCTTTTCCTTCCTTGGTGCCTGCAGCCTGTGTCTGGGTCACATGCCTGGGTGTAGCTGACAGTTGAGCTTTGTGTAATCCTCCTAGACAGCCACACACAATAGGGAGTTTAGGTGTACCTGGATGGGCCATCACTTGGAGGATAGGAGTGCGGAGCTGGACACAGATCTACTTACACTTGAATAGGCTGTGTTCTGCCTTCACACACTACTCCCTGTAGTTAGTCTGGAGCCAGGAAAGGCAGGAAGCCTGTGGACTTCAAAGGGAAACCTTTAGAAGCTTCTCCCACTTCAGATGAAAAACCAGGCATAAATATTGGACCTCAGACACTAACTCTTCGGTATGCTTCTGGACCTGCGGAAACTGTGCCATTCTGCTGGACTGCTGCCCTGCTAGTCTACTGCCTTGCTGTACTGCTGGCCTGCTGGCTTTCTGCCCTGTTGCCCTGCTGCCTTATGGCCTGTGTCACAGGGATTTGATCTTGCCCCTGAACCCAGGACTCACAGAGTGACTCCAAAATCTAATATGCTGGCCTCCTGTTCAAAGCCACAGAACATAACAGGCTCCTAAACACCTTAACCAGCTCCCAGACCCAGCTGAAACAAGCCAATGACCCTCATGTGGTGCCCCTCAGGTCCTGGACCCTTAGTGTGGCCTCGGAGAGGCTGAATTGAAGTTTTTGGGCTCTTTGCGACTGCAAACAGATCAGTTGGCACTGAAATCTTACCACTTGCACAGCCCGCCAATGCAAAGTTACGTCAGCCTGACCCTTTGTGCTACAGCATCGTCTGCTTGCGCAGAATGACATCACAAAGCATCGGCCTGACCGTTTGCGACAACAGCAAGATCTTCATACTACAGCAACACCTGTTTGCGATGCTCGGCCTGCTTTATGCACTAAATCGATTACTGTCCGTGACGCTTCTCGTGGCCCCCTCTACCGTGAATGGGACTCTTTGCACTGGACCGAGAAGGTAGGTAACTTTTCAGCAGGACAAGCATGGTCCCTGTATCTGACACGTGCTTCATCAAGGTTGGCTGGAACTTATGACTTTCTCTCAGTCTCACACGACCGGATTTCCGCGATTCGGCGCTTTGGGCTTTCTAGCGCTATTTTCCCTTAAATCTTTAAAATTGCATATCTCCAGTTCTACTGGTTGGGTGTTTGTTGTATTGGTCTTATTTTATTTATTAAAATCTATACTATTTTTGTAAATTGTTGTGGGATCCTTTTTGTGTACTGTTTTCATTTTATAACTCTTGGAAGTGCTACAAAAATACTTTAAATATTGCCTCTAAGTTAAGCCTCACTGCTCTGTGTCAAGCTACCAGAGGGTTGAGCACAGGTTAATTTGGGGATACGTGTGACTTCACCCTGACAAGAATTGTGGTTGTTGCTATAGTATGGTTTTACCCCCATCAACTAGTAACCCAATTTCTTACAGCTTCCAAAAAAACAAATCCACTTCTAGCAGTTTACCTAACAATTTGGAGTTTATCCTGGTTGCTTTTGAGTTCAAATAACCATAACGGGCGGACTTTGCTAATGTCAAAAGCAGCATATTCGTTAAACTGTGCACAAAAAAAAAGAACATCAGATTTCTTATGGACAGTGTATTTCTCCTTTCCGCTTATATATATTAAGAAAGGTATCATTCTTCCAAAAGAAAGAAATGTATAAATGAATCAAAATACTTTAACTCCCTAAACTCTCAGTTTAGGAGTAGTAAAGTTAGGACTCATAACTTCTGTGAATTCCGAAATGAGTAAGTGCCTTCTGTGAATACCAAAATGGTAGTACGTTTAGGATTTTGTCTTAAGTTAATTCTGTGAATCGGGCCCCTAGATATCTTAGGTATGATACCTCACTCGAGAGGATTGTTTTCCACCCCTCTCCTGGTTGCCAAATTTTATTTTCTTAGAAGATGGAGCAGTGACACTTTGACCTCCACTGGGTATTGGATAAAAGAGATAATATAGATGGCATTGGTGAAACCTAATTCTGTACTAGAGTGATGCAAAATATGACTCATTGCCTACGTGGCCTACCCTTCTGTTCAGTATTTTGGCCGAGAATGCATTTACCCCCTGGGGGAGATACTAAAATCTCAGTTGCTGACATCTCTTGTTAACACGGTACGTTTTCTTGGCTATTCTGGCTTCCCATTTCAATCCATATGGCCATCTGGTGAGATTTTATGACTTGATACCTTCCCTACTGTACCCTTCCTTAAACCTGGCCCCTGGGTCTACCCATTCTCAAAGAAAAGAGCCCATGCCACCACATTAATCGATGTGTGTTCCATTATACTTTAACACCCTGATACCTGCTTGCCTTGCCATATTGCTCATATTTCTATTCCTCTGTTTACTTTGCCCTTACAATTCAACATGCTGTACTCTGTCTGCCCTGATGAAACACTTTGGTCTCTTCTCAACCCTTTCGCCCTCATCTCCATCCAGTGGAGGTTTGATTTATCCCCATTACCCATCTCTATGTGCACCATGTCCTCCTGCATACATTAGATCCGTAAATTGAGTGCCAATTCTATCCTACCCTCTTCCTCCTTGTTCTGTTTGGTCTTGTTTCCATTTGATTCTCTTTGCTTTTTTGACATCAGAGTTTGACATATATATATATAGTATAAATTACTTTTGTATGTGCATTTCTGAATACTTGTCTTATCAGCTATAGTTGCTGAATATTTGTACACAAGGCAAGAAGCCTCTGGTATACTTTCTGAACCCGGGCCGGGTAGGCGAAGCTGGACCCGATGGAGGCCAGGGTAAAATGCCGTCCGGAGGCGGGAGGCCCACCCTGCCCCCATTTGCATGTCGGCTAGGCCGGCGGGTGCCAGGATTGGCCCCTTTTCAAGCAAGGCGAGCCCCTCCAATTAAGGGGCGAGCTAGATAGTGTGAAGGGGGATAAAAGGGGGAGAACGGCCTCAATAAGCACATTCATCTCTCCCATTACAACAGGAAGGAGAAGAACAGACGGACGAAGAAGAGGACGGCCGGGCTGTTTTTGCACCCTTTTACCTCCTTTATCTGGCATGTATGGCGTGAGCAGATTCCACGAACTTGAGCAGTGGATCGTCTGTCCGGTGGGTGCCAAGCCAGCCTTCGCCCCTATCCAGCGGCGGGAGCAGCGTGAGCAGAGCCTCCACCCCCGCTGTCTACGAAGTGAAGCCAACGGCGGAAGCAGCGTGAGGAAGAGCCTCCACCCCCGCCGTCTTCGAAGGAAGCCTGCGGCGGGAGCAGCGTGAAGAGGAGCCTCCACCACCGCTGGCGCAACGAAAAGCGGTGGGCTCCACTGTGCACTGACACCCGGACTGAGTGCGAGGTGGGAACAGCACCGGGGACAAAGAAGTGAGTCACTGGGTCAGGCTTCCGTCGCATCCCTCTGCCTCCGGGTGGTGCTACAAGCAGAGCCCCTCCCCATCTCCAGCAGCAAGAGTGGGTTGCCGAAGTTGGGCTCCTACCACATCCCCCTACCTCCAGGCTCGATCTCCAGGGTTGCCGCGTGAGCAGAGCTACATCCCGCTGGGCAGAGGGGAGCAGCAGAGCGGGAGAAAACTTTTGCGCCCCTCGCAGCAGAGGCAAACGGCGCAAAGGGGCGGAGCCAGCCCAACAAGCTTGCATCGGATTTAAAGGGACAGAAGCAGCCTTCCAGAACAGAATGCGAATTGATAAGTGACTGGCAGGTGGATTTGGGAGGGCAGCCTGGTCCCCGGAACTGCTCAGAAACAAGCACCTGCGGCACCAGGGGCGGACTTAATCATCCTTGGGGCTCAGGAGCAGGCATCCCAGCACAATTGAGTCAGAAGGACATTCAAGCCTGGCAAAGAGAAGAACATAAAGGCAGCACAGGAGCACAGGAGCACCTAGGACACAGGGGGTGTCTCGGCAGGCAAGCAACACAGGATAGATCAAGGATGGCCAGCAGGAAGAGTACGACTGGGAGAAAGAGACAGCCCCCGGCCCGGTTCAGAGAGAATGAAGAAAGGCCAATAACACCAAAGAAGGGCCAGAAAAGACGCAGCGAGGGATCAGGAACAGACCTGGATGATGACCTACAGGCCATGCTGGAGCAAGCCAGGGCACTGGTCGCTCTGAAAGGGCGGAGTTTAATGGACCAGCAAATCAAGGAAGGGGCCCAAAGTAAAGAAAAGAGGCAGCGGCAGGCATCCCCAGCACCGCCGCCCCCTAAGAAGGGGGCATAGATGGGGTCTGCAGCCAGAACGGCATCCCCGAGGAAGAGCAGAGCAGGGGCAGCCAACTAAGAAAAGGGTACCCCAAATGCCAGAAGCAGAAGAGCGGCGACACCAGAGCAAGTGGCTAGCTCAGAGTCGGAGGACAGCAGCGATGGGGAGGGGACTGTGGCCAGCATGGCGGCCCCTCAGAAGAGACACGAGAGAGGAAGCGGCACAGCTGTTCCATGACATGGTAAGCACGGCACGCTGAGCAGTGGGCATGGGCGCAGGGGGTGGCAGAGGGCCCAAAGCAGCCTGGGGTAAAACTTTAATATGGGAACCCAAATGGGGGGGAAACAACGTGGCAATACAAGGGGCATGGCCCATGCACCTACCATGGCAGGCGGGGATAGGCCAAGGACGACCGGATTTCCAAGGGGAGGCCTGGTCAGAGAGGACAGTGCAACCCACTGCATGGATGCCCTGGTGGCAATGGCCAGGGATGGGGGCCTCATTCCCTGGGAACACAGCATGGGGCACAGGGGGACAAGGAAGCAGCCCGGCACCAAACAAAGGGAGGGACAAAGGGGGGCACGCAAAAGGGCCGGCAAACAAAAACCAGATGTGGCAGGCCTGGCGCAACAGGGCGAAAAGGCAGGAAGTGAGGCGGCCACACAAGGGGGTACAGGGGCCCTTGGGGTGAAGAGCGCAAATTCAGCCAAAGCAGGCAAGCGATAGGAGAGTAACGGAAAGCCTGCCAGCAAAGACCTGCGCCCCTCCCCTAGCGACCCACCCAGGACAACAAAAATGTTAGGGCTGGCCAACCTCATTCCACTTACAGTGAAAGAGAGGATTTGGAGAAAAGAGTTCATAGATATCTTTTCCCTCCTGGAAGTGCACCAGGCAGGCTTAGACCTAACAGCGCAAGATAAGAAGGATGAGGACAGGAGAGCCCCGGGGAAGCCCAGGGTGGAAAAATCAATAGAAAACTTGCTAAAGGCATTCTGGACACTAGCATGTGTGTTAATTGAAAAATTCCCACAAAGCGCAGCGGCACTGATACTTTATGAATAAAAGGTGCACGAGGCACAGCCACAGTACCAGGGCAATGCATGGCTACAATACGATGAGGGCTTTAGAGAGAAGATGCAAGTGTGGCCGGTAATAAGCTGGGACTGCCAGGACATGGAAGGCTACTCAAGACACATGGTGGCAGCCAGGGAAGGGGTTGGCGCAAAGGAGAACAATTTTCGCCCCTACGGGAGTAAGGGAAAATTTGAGGGCCAGGGTAAAGAATTCAAAGGGAAAAGCCAGACCGGTAACAAATCAAACAAGCCATGCTGATAATTTGATAAAGACAAGGGTAAATGGGGACCATCATGCAGGTTCAAACATGCATGTGGGTCATGCGGGGGGAAACCACCCTACCATACACTGCCAGCGGACAAGGCCAAGACAGGCCCCAAGAAGTGAGGCACAGGCCCCCACGGGCGGGGCCGGGGGGGAATGGGCCAGGGACAGGTGCTACCTACATCCATAAAAACAGTCAGACTGCTACATCTTTTAAAAAGCTATCACAAACCAGCAGACAGACAGCTGCTAGCAGAGGGTTTCATGCAAGGCTTTCCAATCCCATACAAAGGGCCCAAAGGCACTCGGGAGAGCACAAACTTAAAATCAGTTAGAGAGGTGGCAAAGCAGAAGTTGGAGAAGGAACTAATGTTGGGTAGGGTAGTCGGCCCCTTCCCCCTCCCACCGTTGGAAGATATGGTAGTATCACCACTCTGCGTAGTACCCAAAAAGGAGCCAGAGAAATTCTGGCTGATTCACCACCTATCCCACCCAGAAGGAGAGTCAATTAATGACTGGCTAGACCAGGGAGCTTGCACGGTGGCCTATGCTTCGGTAGACGATGCGGTGGACCTGGTTAGGCAGGAAGGGAAGGGGGCCCTGATGGTACCAGCGGATATAGAATCAACTTTGAGGCTATTGCCAGTACACCCAGACAGCTACCACCTGTTAGGCTTTAAATTAGAAGGGGATTACTACTATGACAAATGCTGACCTATGGGGTGCTCGATATCATGCGCACACTTCGAGGCTTTCAGTAGTTTTCTAGAGTGGGAGGTGGGGACGTGCACACCAAAGGGTGGGCCCGGTCCACTACCTTGATGTCTTCCTGTTCATTGGTAGAGCAGGCACGGAGGATTGCATCATTTTCCTAAAAAATTTCATAGACATGGCCCAGGAGTTGGGCGTCCGACTGGCACAGTACAAGACAGAGGGGCCCACCACTAGACTGGTTTTCCTGGGGATAGAATTGGACTCAGTAGCCGGGACGTGCAGGCTGCCGCCAGAAAAGGAGGCCGAGCTACTTGACAATATTAAGAAGTTGAAACAGCAAAGAAAGGCAACACTAGGGGAGATACAGTAGGTGCTAGGAAAACTGAACTTTGCCACGAGAGTGATCCCCGCCGGGCGCACGTTCGCAAGGCATTTAACATGGCTAACTAGGGCCATCAAAGAAACAAATACAGGATCCAGGCTCCAATCAGTAAGGCTGAGCCTATTCAAGCAAAAACAACAAGTAAGTGCCAATACTGATAATGCATTTAGTTTTTACTTTAATTAGTGCCTAGATCAAATCTACAGCAGCCTTGAGCAATTTTTGCTTAATTTTAATTTTATTCAAACTAATTTAACAACTTTAACATAACAATGGGGCAATTGTAGAGTTTCCTGGCAGACTTCAACAGCACCCTGATATGGCGTCAACCCTGGGTACAGGCAAGTAAGCTGGAACTATACACTGACTCAGCAGGGGGGTACGGCTTCGAAGAGATCCTAGGGACTGTGGTGTCAGCAGAGTGGCCAGCAGCATGGCACGATGCCGGGCTAACTGCAAACATATCCTTACTAGAGTTGTTCCCAATAGTGGTAGCTTTCCACATCTGGGCCCCACAGCTGGCAAATAGACAAATAACTCTATGGTCTGACCACCACGCAGTGGTGCAAGCAATCAACACAGGGTCTGCGCAACGCCCAGCAGTAGCATCCCTGCTGAGGAAACTGGGTGGCTACCAGTTAAAGGGCAACATTGCGCTTAGGGCAAGACACATTCCGGGAGTAGACAACTCAATTGAGGATGCTATTTCTCATTTCCAGTGGGAGAAATTCAGACAGCTTGCCCCAGACAAAAGGATGACCCCAATGCCGGAGGAAGCATGGTCATGGGTGGAACCGAGATGCAGTCCTTACTGAACAATGCTCTGGACATAAAGACAAGCACCGCTACAGGAAGTGCTGGGAAACATTCAGGGCCAGAGCAGGACTAGAAAGGGTACGGTGGGTCACGCAGGAGGAGGTCCTAGACTTCATCGAGTGGGCTTTTATGATGAGAAAAAAGAAACCCTGGGCCCAGGCACACTTGAATGCGGTGGCATATTACACAAAAATGTCAGGGCAGGAAGACCCAACCAATGCTTTCAAATGCAGAATGGCCATGAGGGGCTGGGGTAGGCTACAGGAGTCAAAAAGGGACTCAAGGTGCCCTATCCACTTCAGCATGCTGCGAGGGATGCTGGGGGCTTTAGCAGGGATATGCTCCTCAGGCAGGAGGAAGAGATATTCCGGGCAGCCTTCTCAATGGCATTCTTCGGGGCATACAGGGTCAGCGAACAGTGGTAGCCCCATCAGTGGTAGACCAGGGATCAACATGCATACTCAGAGGGGCTGCATGGACATACTGCTGCGGCGGTCCAAGACAGACCAGGCAGGCAAGGGAACGTGGACCAGGATACACTGCATTAAGGATGCATCCTCCTTCCCGGTGTGCTTAATGCAAGGATACCTGAGGGAAAGGGAAGGGCACAATGGACCACTTTTCAAGCACAAGAATGGGTCCTTTCTCAGCCGCTTTCAGTTCATAGCAGTAATGAGAAAAACCCTGGAAGCAATGGGACTCCCCGCGTGCAAGTATGGGTCTCACTCTTTTAGAATAGGGGCAGCCACCATGGCAGTGGGGCTAGGACTCGACAGTGTGTTGATCAAAGGGATAGGGCACTGGGAGTCCAGCGCATTTAAGCGCTACATACGCCCGACGATGTACTGAGCCCAGCCTCTCCCGCCCCTTTTTATAGGTTCGAACACTTCGCAGAAAAAGGTGTGGATCATGGGGCACTCCTACGTGACGCGGGCCCAACGATGGGCAGCAGCCAGTGTCGTACTTTAATCTCTGTGACCGCGTAGGGGACAGGGCCCTACCCCTGTCTATCCTGGTATTGGCGAACCGCAAATGGTAAATGCGGTATGTACAAGTGCTCTATATAACGTTCTAGCTATTAATGCACTGTGTACACGTTATTCTGCTTCACTACGCGGGTTCCATTTTGGAAGCAGTGGCCATCTTGTCATTGCCCTCACATAGGCTATAATGAAGCAACTACGGGCCTTGCAATGCATGTGCCTTTCCTTGACTCTTCTGTGACCTGGGCAGCTGGCTCTGCTGCCCCAGGTCAAACTGGTCCCACGAGCTCCCCTTCCTCCGGCCACCTGTGATTAGCATCAGGGCTCAACGCACCATAAAGTTCTTTCATCACACACAAGCCTCTGGCTAATCACTTTCGCACCTGCTTGTTCCTGCTTTATGGCTTGTTTCCCAAAACAGGAGATGCTCATGTTTATTGGGGCCTATCGACTATCTAGTGTGGGATCTGAACCTTGCTGTGTAAATAATTGTGGGCTGGCTTAACTGGAATGTGGGATGGTCATCATGACTCTGCCTTTTCTTTTGAACTGTACACTTGTTTATTGCCGTATCGTAAACCTAGGAATGTATGCCTGAGGCAGGAAAAACTGTACTTAAGGAGAAGCCCGTTTCTATGATTTTCAGCAGTCTCCTGAGAACATACACGCTGTTGTACTTCTAGGATACCTGTAATTGGTCTGCAGCCAATAAATGAATCTTTGACTTCACCCAGAAGACTCTGTGTTTCTGTAGGTCTGGAACAGGGTGAACCCAGAAGTCATAGGGTGTGTGCCCCTGCACCGCTGGGTCTAAAATACCCAGTACTTCAGTTTGGCACCCAACTCGGGACGATTTCAGCGGTACCAGTCCAAGCCAGAGGTTCGTGAGGAGCTTCGTGTGGAAATTCCGGAGGAAGGCCGCCACTTCATCGACCCCTGCATGTCGACGTGGTCCGAAAGTCTTTTCTGCGAGGTTCTCCGCGTCCCGACGGCAACGAAGGACTGCTGCCATGATTAATCGACCTGTTTTGGACCCTTGACGAGTTTGATAGAGCGAAACAATCGAGAGAGTCTTCTGGTGACGCCATCGATCAGCAATATTCAGTTAAGTATAAGTGGAGCGTCTCCCATTTGTTTGGTATCCCTCGGGATCATTTTGATTTGGTAATTTGGAGTTTGCAAACGCCAAAGCCAGAGGACTCGTGTATTCACGAGACTATCGTAATCGATAATCCTTTGAGGTTGGGATCTAGACTAGTGAGCGAAGATGCCTGGTTCTAGAATATTTGGTAGAATATTTTGTTTGGGTTGTGGAAGAGATTTCCAGCTGGAGGAATCATGTCCGGTTCCTCCGGTTGGAACTCCAACTTATGAGCTCTATGTAAAACATGGCGTAGGCCCCATTGCATATAACGAAGTATGGATCCACTACACCAGAAAGGACGGTGTTTTAAAATGGCCCCAAAATGGTAGTTTTGATACCGACATTTTAGATAATTTGGAAATTAAATTGTTTAAAAAGAAAGCCCGGCCGGCGATGTTTGATTCTTTCCGCTTATGGCGAAAGGAAGCCAAACAGAAGGAAATAAAGCTAGCGAAAAAGAATAAGAGAGAGAAAGGTATGACAGTAATGCAAGCAGCTGTACAATTCAAAGACAATGAGGAGGAGCAGATGAATGAGCAATTGCACAGGCAGCGTAAGTTAGGGATCGACAAATGTTACCCAGCTTTACCGCACTCTAAACAGAATGAGCTAGAAGAAAAGGAGAAAGATCCCCTGATGTCGCATTTATTGAGTTCGCCACCCCCGTATGCCCAAAATGCCACGGCGCCTCCCCAGCTTGTGAATATGCCACCTCCAGTTAATGTACCACAAGTCCTACCGCAGCTGCCAGCTGCTCTGCAGCCGGCTCCTATCCCTATAGCGCAGCCCTCTCAAGGGCCACCAGTTGTGTTTCCAACTGCCCCCGCGCTTCCTGCGACTTTGTCTAATTCAGCAGCTGCCTCCCCTGACACTCTTCCTTGCACCACTCCAGTACCTGTTTCTGCATCCTCTTTTCTCCCCTCTGTTTATCCCCCTGTTTTTGCCTCAGCTTCTCCTTCAGCGCGACAGCGCTTAGCTAATGTGGTTACTACGTTAATGTCGCCTCTCTTTGAGTCATCCGGTGCGACTCCTGGTTTACAGCGTAAGCAATTGCGTAGTCAGTTGCCTAACCCCGATGAGAAAAAGGTAATAGATCGCATGGCGCGTAGATGGATTGTTTTCCCTTCACTGTATGATGTGGAATAAGTTGTCAACGTTTTCCATCAATGGGATGCCCCAAAACAGAGGTATGTCTTTGAGAAAATGTGCGAAATTCTCTGTGAGGAATTGGAGGATAGTGGTAGAGACCCTAGCCCGCAGGAGTTGTGTCGAGTAAGATTTGATTTTGGAACTGGTACCATTGTGGATCGCGACGTAGATAAAGCAGTTGCGGTTGTATTGTCCTTCAGGAATGATGATTGTCAACAGTCATTGTTTGAACAAAATGTCCTTGTGGGGAAGAAGGTAAAAGCGCGACAATACCCCATGAGAGAAGTTCCCCCGGTATGGAAGGAAGCAGTTGCAGCTGATGCCGGTGCCGGTATCGCTGCCGTGCCAGCGCATTTCCAGCGTGTTTGGGAGCATGTCCCATGGAAGCGCTCTGAGGTGTTAGCGCTTAAACAGACATTGCCTGATCCCCGTAAAAACCCTGCAGGATATTATAAAGAGTTGTCACAGACGGCGGGATCATGCGTTATGAATCTGGCAGACATAGACATGTTGTTTGGTAATGTTGTTCCACAGCCCCTATGGGGATCAATTCGTAATGCAGATCACGACGCAGAACTAGGTGCTACATGGGCTGACATTATTGCCGCTGACGCTAGACAAACTGGTGGCGCGAAACCTGAGCCTTTAATAGCAGAACTGCCTGGTAGAATCATTACATATATGAAGACAATAATGCCTGCGATGCGCGTAAATTGGGACAAGCTATCTGCATGCAAGCAGAAGAAAGATGAGACAGTGTCAGACTTCTTTACCAGGTTTGAAGAAACGTTTATTGACCACAGTGGGCAAGATATGAGTACTGAGGGTGGCCAACGGTTATTTGTGGATAAGTTTGTGCAGAATTTACTTCCTGACCTGTGTAAAAAGTTAAAAGATTCAGAAAGCTCTTGGGCTGTTTCCTCTTCAGCGCAAATACTGGCTACTGCACAGTATTATGAGAATAGAGACAAGGATGAAAAAGATAGAACAGACAAGAAAACGAAGGAGCTAAAAACGAAGGTTCTTTTATAGCAGGCCTATCCGCCACGTGGAGGTCAGAATAATTATAGGCAACCCCAAGGTGTCTATCACCAACCCCAACACTTTCAGAACAATCAGCAAATGAATGGGTATTATCAACCACGTGTCCCTGTAGGTTCCAACCAATGTTCATACTGTAAAGAGGAAGGTCATTTTAAATATAGTTGCCCTAAATTGATGCAGCGTAACGGCAATATGTATGGCGCAAGAGGGAGGGGTGGTCAGCAAGCTCCTAGAGGCAGAGGGCGTGGAAATGTTCCCCAGAACGCGCGTCCTCTTCCGCCTCAAAATACTATCAATAGCTTTGATCAGCAAGCCAACGCGACTAGTAATACAGCTCAGTACTACAATAATGATTATTATGCAGAGGACGGTGATGCAGAAAATAATGATTACTAGGACAGCCGTAGACAGAGAGAGGGAGTTGTTTCAGTGCCAGTGGATCAGAGCGGACCGTATGTTAAAGTAACTACAGCAAATGTAACGGAGCCCTTTCTGCTAGACACTGGTGCTGCAAAGAGTTCAATCATGCATTCAAAACTCCCTGGCGCACCTTTGTCTGGTGATATAAATGTTTCAGTAGGTTTTTCTGGCGCCCCAGTTAGGAACCCGATTTCTAGTCCCATGTCACTTTCTATTGGGCCTTGCGAGCTGAAAGCACCCCTGATTCTGACAACAGGTTGTGGTGAGAATTTGCTAGGATTGGATTTGTTGAAAAGATTGCATGCTACACTGTATTGTTCACCGTCAGGAGTACAACTTACATTAGGTAGGAAAGTGATTTCCCCGATGAACTTATCTAAAAATACAATGCCGCCTGAATTGTCATCCCTTCCGGATGTCCTTTGGGCTACTGGTCCCAATGATGTGGGTCTCTTGGAAATACCACCATATGTGGTCACTTTAAAAGCCAATGTTAGACTGCCACGTATTCCCCAGTACAAGATCTCTAATGAAGGCCAGAAAGCATTGTTAGACATTGTCAGCGATTTGATTAATAAGGGTGTAATTGAAGAGACAAGAGGCAACGTTTGCAACAGCCCGATTTTACCTGTTTTAAAACGAACGGACCCTTCACAGCCACCTGTTTACAGATTTGTGATTGATCTTATAGAGGTTAATAAGATTGTTGTGCCACAGTTTCCAGTTGTCCCTGATATAACTACCTTGTTAACGATGATTCCAGCCTCTGCTGCATGGTTTTCAGTGATCGATTTAAAGAATGCTTTCTTTAGCATCCCAATTGCAGAAGAGAGCAGAGACATTTTTGGCTTTAGTCTGGGAGGCCGAAGCTTCCGCTTCAAACGCGCTCCCCAGGGCTACTGTGAGAGTCCATCCATATACAGTCAAGCTTTGAAAGCGCAGCTTGATGCACTTGTTTTACCTAGTGGCGCTATTCTGATGCAGTACGTGGACGATTTACTAATTGCCGCGGATACTGAGAAGATCTGCAAAGATGCCACATTATCATTGTTACGTCATTTATCTGCTTTCCATCATAAAGTGTCTCTCTCAAAGCTGCAATATTGTCGACAAGAAGTGACCTACTTAGGTCATCTCTTATCGAAGGAGGGAAGGAAACTGACCCCAGAAAGAATTCAAGCCATTGCACAGTTGAGTGTGCCAAGAACACAGAGAGAAGTGCGTGCTTTCTTGGGCATTACCTCATACTGTAGGCACTGGATCCCAAATTTTTCCTTGTTGGCAAAACCTTTGTTAGCCTTAACATGCAAAGACACACCGAATCCTATCCCATGGTCTGAGAAGTGCCAGAAAAGTTTTGTGGAATTGCGCAATGCATTGTGTTCAGCACCTGTGTTGGGTACCCCTGACTACAGCAAGCCTTTTACATTGTATGTTCACGAGAAAGATGGTTGTGCATTATCAGTGTTAACACAGCCTTTTGGCGACAGACCACGCCCATGCGCATATTTTTCATCAACCTTGGACCCTGTAGCGAGGGCATTGCCAAGCTGTCTGAGAGCGACAGCTGCTACAGCTATGTCTATCCGACAATCTGCTGGTCTGGTAATGGACAACACATTGATTGTTATGGTTCCACATGCTGTAGACACATTATTAAACAGAACCAAGACACAACACTTGACTAGTGCGCGATTATCAGGCTATGAGCTCACACTGTTAGCAAATCACATACACATAAAGAGATGCAACACACTGAATCCAGCTACGTTATTGCCAAATCCAGCAGACCTAGATGAGAATGAGCAACATGACTGTCTGTTCAGAACAGAAGAAGAGACGAAAGGGAGAGTAGATCTAAAAGATACTCCCCTGGCTGAGTGTGATGGTACTTTATGGGTGGATGGTTCGTGTTTCAAGCTCCCTAATGGTGATACGACTGCTGCATATGCTATCACGACTTTACACACGGTCGTGGAAACTGCGCGAGTGCCACATAATTCGGCCCAAGCAGCGGAATTAATCGCCCTCACGAGAGCATGCGTGTTGTCTGAAGGAATGAGAGTGAATATTTACACAGATAGCCAGTACGCCTTTGGCGTGGCTCACAATTTTGGACGACTGTGGAAAGAGCGTGGGTTCCTGACGTCGCATGGAGCTAAAATTCAGAATGGCAAGTTGGTGAATGATCTCCTTGAGTCACTGACCCTACCGTTGCAAGTTGCGATCATGAAATGCAGTGCGCACAGGAAAATCACAGATGATGTTGGACATGGGAATGCGTTTGCTGATGAGATCGCAAAAGAAACAGCACAAAATGTAAAGATTAGAATGTATGTGGCAGGCCCCGCAAGATGGGTTGATGATGTTGGAATGTGTGAAAACACAATAGAAAGTGTGAAGTCGCTTCAAGCTGAAGCTACAGAGAAAGAATTAAGCAAGTGGAGAGAAAGTATGGGTAAGTTGGATGTGAATGGTTGTTGGATTGATCTGACAGAACATAGGCGATGGTTGTTACCTGACGCATATGTGCTCCCAGTAGTTACGATGGCACATGGAATGGCACATATCAGTACGAAAGGAATTTGTAAGTTGTTGGCTCCAGTATGGCAGAATGCTGGAATTCCCAAGTGTGCAGAGAATGTGGTCAAGAATTGCATGATATGCTTGAAGTACAACCCTGGTAGGGGAACCCCAACTCCAGCTGGTCACTTTGCACCCCCATCATGTCCATTCGAAGTTCTGCAGCTGGACTTTATTCACATGGAAAGGTGCAACAACCTGAAATATGTGTTGGTGGTTGTTTGCGCTTTCTCCAAATGGGTAGAGGCCTATCCTCTAAAGGATAATACTGCCCTATCCACAGCCAAAGCCCTTGTGAAAGAGTTCTTCCCTAGGTTTGGGATGCCAAGAATGGTGTGGTGTGATAATGGAAGTGAGTTTGTGGGTAAAGTAATGAAGAATGTGTGTGAGGTGCTAGGCATCAAGCAGAAGTTTCACGTTGCAAATCACCCCCAATCAGCTGGATTAGTAGAGCGCTACAATGGCGCTCTAAAGCTCAAGCTGGCCAAAATCCAGGCGAGCACCGGTCTTAAATGGCCTGACGCTCTGCCTTTAGCACTCCTGTCCACCAGAATGACCGTACACTCACGAGTGGGACTTAGTCCCTACGAAGTGGTTTTTGGCCGCCCGGCCAACGTATGGGGTGTACCAAGGCCTACGAAACTCAGTGAGATCGAGCATCCAGTACTACTCGATTACTTGTATGATTTGACTGTTAAACTGCGTGTTTTGCACCAACAGGTACATGATACTCTTCCTCAAGCTTCTGAAGCTCCTGGACACCCTATCGATCCAGGCGCGTGGGTTTTGGTGAGAAATTTCCAGCGGAAAGCCAACGACGAGCCTCGCTGGATCGGCCCCCACCTTGTACTTCTGTCAACGAGATCAGCGGTCCGAGTGAAAGGCAAGAAGAACTGGATCCACGCCACCCACGTGAAGAGGATCCCTTTGCCTCTGCCATATGACCAGTGGGTCCAGGAGGGTATCGCCGATTCTGAAACAGACACTGTACCTCGTTTTGTACCATTCAGTGACGCACGGATAAGAGACACAGTTTCAGACCAAGAGAGTAACAATATTTTACAAGAAGCTGTGCCACTGTCAAGTCGATTGGACACCACAGAGCCTGAACTTTTGTTCCAAGACCAAACAGCACCTGGCCGTCTCCGCTATAATTTGAGACCAAGGCCTATGGACAAATAAAGATTTCCTCACTATTTTTCCCTTTTGACATTATAAGCTCTTCCATCTGAAGGACTTTCTTGATTTTTGTTTTTCGAACCACCATCCGGGTTCAGCCGCAGGGTCGCGGTGCCAAGACTT
Source organism: Triturus cristatus (assembly GCF_964204655.1). Lineage (NCBI taxonomy): Eukaryota > Metazoa > Chordata > Amphibia > Caudata > Salamandridae > Triturus > Triturus cristatus. The sequence continues at coordinate 855,885,293 of NC_140589.1, forward strand.
TGGGGTACAGGCCGAAGACGTTAGGTCAACGGTTCTGGTTGGTCTAGGGCATTTCCCTGGACTGACAGGCGTACTCCTTAGCAGAAGAAACTCATCCGCCGCGAGCGGCCCGATTAGAGGATGGAGTTTTTTAAGATGGAGAGACCCGTTGAGGAAATGAACTTTAAAGCAAGGATGTGTAAAATTGTAAAAAGTAAATGTTTTGTATTTTTGTGCCTATTTACACTATGTAGTATGATAATGTTCATCGTAGGATTTGTGTTTTTCTCCTCTCAAAAGCCCATTACACCCACTGTACAGCCTATGCCACTTTCTACTGCCTCCTCACACTCCTTTCACCCTCTGCCTGAACACGAACAAACCAGACGATCAGAATTTGTAAATAACTCGTTTATTCAGCTCTTGCACCAGCACCAACTAGTAATGAACACGACCAATTGCTGGGTGTGTGGGTTAATGCCACATACCATTAATAAGGGTATTCCCTATTTGGTGCTGCCCTTTAGTTACAATGGATCGTCATGGGCATTCCAGACCATGTTCCTCTATGCTCTAGATGCTTACTCCCCGCGACAACCGCGTTCCATCAGACCTGGTACAAATAATAAAGCCTTAGTGAGAGGAATTGCCGATATGAGTAGGGATATTGATGCATACTCATCCATTCTCAAAGAAGAGCTGAGAGCTTATGTAGGGTGGAACGCGACGGGGTATAGTATTAGTCTGGGTGAAAGACAGCGAAAAATCTCATCTCCAATCTGGGTCGTACCCCACATAGGTCGGTTCTGCTTACAGGGTAATGGTCAGAATCCTAGAGCCCAACTGGGAAGAAGTGACTGTACTGAAACGTACACTTTCCCGTCACAGTTTTCTCCTGCGTTTTTAGCTGCCAAGGGCACATATTTCATCTGCAATGACCGAGCATATACATGGTTGCCCCCTGATTTCTCGGGCACATGTTATATTGCGAACTTGCTACCGCCAACATTTACTGCTGCCTCTGATTATCACAAGACCAGAGTTGTGAGAGGTGTGATTAGTAAGGAAGATACTGCCGGTCAGGAAGCGGGAGACTTCTTCTTGGGTTTCCTGCCGTTTTGGGGACCTATGGTAAATAGTAGGAACCTGAGACAACTGACTCGTGTGGTTGAATCCACTGTCAATGTAACGGCTGGTGCCCTTGGTAATCTGACCGCTGAGCTCCAAGCGGATCGCCTTATGACTTTGCAGAACCGTATGGTTCGAGACGTTATTCTTGCAGACCGCGGTGGGGTATGTAAGGTTATCCAATCCAGCTGTTGCATTTTCATACCAGATAACGCTCCAACAGTCTATCAAGCCATCTGCAAACTCCATAAAATATCTGAGTCCATACACGTGGATAAAGGAGATTGGTCACTGGTGGGGTGGTTCTGGGAACTGATATCTGCCTGGGGTTGGAAAGTTCTAATGGTCATTGGAATGATCTTAGCCATTCTTTTCCTGTTCTGTCTGTGCATACAGTGTGCTCCTGCGATATGTGGCCTCTGTTCTACCTTATGTGTAAAGAAACCTGTATCGATGGACGAGCTAAGTAATAGGATGATGCTACAGCAACATCTCCATGACTTTGTGAACATTGACCGAGACTCGGATTAAGATGAGTATAGTGATTGCCTATGTAAGGGCAAAAGGAGGGTCTGTCGTACTTTAATCTCTGTGACCGCGTAGGGGACAGGGCCCTACCCGTGTCTATCCTGGTATTGGCGAACCGCAAATGGTAAATGCGGTATGTACAAGTGCTCTATATAACGTTCTAGCTATTAATGCACTGTGTACACGTTATTCTGCTTCACTACGCGGGTTCCATTTTGGAAGCAGTGGCCATCTTGTCATTGCCCTCACATAGGCTATAATGAAGCAACTACGGGCCTTGCAATGCATGTGCCTTTCCTTGACTCTTCTGTGACCTGGGCAGCTGGCTCTGCTGCCCCAGGTCAAACTGGTCCCACGAGCTCCCCTTCCTCCGGCCACCTGTGATTAGCATCAGGGCTCAACGCACCATAAAGTTCTTTCATCACACACAAGCCTCTGGCTAATCACTTTCGCACCTGCTTGTTCCTGCTTTATGGCTTGTTTCCCAAAACAGGAGATGCTCATGTTTATTGGGGCCTATCGACTTTCTAGTGTGGGATCTGAACCTTGCTGTGTAAATAATTGTGGGCTGGCTTAACTGGAATGTGGGATGGTCATCATGACTCTGCATTTTCTTTTGAACTGTACACTTGTTTATTGCCATATCGTAAACCTAGGAATGTATGCCTGAGGCAGGAAAAACTGTACTTAAGGAGAAGCCCGTTTCTATGATTTTCAGCAGTCTCCTGAGAACATACACGCTGTTGTACTTCTAGGATACCTGTAATTGGTCTGCAGCCAATAAATGAATCTTTGACTTCACCCAGAAGACTCTGTGTTTCTGTAGGTCTGGAACAGGGTGAACCCAGAAGTCATAGGGTGTGTGCCCCTGCACCGCTGGGTCTAAAATACCCAGTACTTCACCAGACGCAATTTCGGCGGAGTATGGCTGCCGGAAACAGAAATAGACTTGCGGGGATGAAGTGGGAACAACTGCCACCCGCGATGCGGGACGCATTACAAAAAGGTGGCAGACTGTACACCGTAGTGGTCCCCCTGGGAGACAATGACTTGGCAGCTATGGGACAGCATGCGCTACTGGAAGAGATGCAAAGAAGCCTCACGGCTCTTGCATGAATGATACGCCCCACAGAAGTGATCTTTTCAGAAATCATAGTACGGAAGGCCTGGCGGGGAACAATGGAGCTGGGGGCAGTGGACAAATCCAGAAGGAAACTTGATATTCCTATGGCCAAAGGGTGTAGGGCCAACGGTTGGGGGTTTATTAGGAAAATTTTCATAAACCTGAGGTCCCCGGGGTACCACCTGGAAGATGGGGTTCATCTCACAGGAGTGGGGATGAACATCGTGGGGTTACTAGAGCAGAGGGGCTTCAAATGAGCAAAGGAGAGGCTGGGTTAGGGGGGAGCAGAGAGAGAAGATTGCAAGGACTCAGCCTCGAACGATAGAGTAGATGCTCAAGTACGGTCCTTGGGATGCCACACGCCAGGGACCCTGGGAGAAGGGATGGCCCACGGAAGGGTTACAGGTCGAGCGGGACAGCAATTGCGGCCCGGGCAGGCCCAAACGGGCACCCTCCAAATCGGTAGCAAGCTGAAGCTTAGACCCGTGAATTGGAAGCCCAGGAAAGGGGCCCCTCCCCTCCCCTCCCAGGAGATTGAGGAGGCTGGGTCCATAATGCAAGAGAAAGTTTAAGGAGCAATTAAAGTAAATAAATAACATGGACAATAAATGTGTATGCGACCATGAACAATTGAAATGTACAAAGTTATGTTTGATGAATAAACTGCGACCTTTTTAGGCACCCAAGAAGTTGTCAGTGGTGATTTAAGGTAAAAGCGTGCAGTTGGTAGTAACGGGCAAGGGGAGCGGGGTGGGACAGATCATCGCCTGGAGGGGGTTTGAGTCTGATATTCCAGTTTATAATGCTGCTTTCACTTAAAATAATAATTCACTGTGAAATGCTTGTTTTTCTTGAAATGACAATAAAGAATTGTTCCAAAAAAGAAAGTTTGTAAAATCCTGCAACTTCACACGTACCTAAATAAAAAGTGAACGTACTTCCGGCCTGTGAGATGCTCTGGGGAGACGGGTGAGGGTAAACGGGGTGCTTTTCGACCCCTTCCCTATCAAGCTCACCACGCACCAGAGTTTCCCCCTTTTTCCTCTCCCCTTCCTTCTGGTGATGGAGCCCCTGGTGGAGTGGATCAGGTGAGATGCTCATTTGCATGGTTTCCTATTGGCTGACGGCGGGGAGGATAGAGTGGCGCTACAAGCTAATAACATGCTCCTGCTGGAGCAGAGTTTTCATTTAGAAAATTCAGGGGCTTTTGAAGCTCTAGTATGTCTATGCGTTTTATTAAATATTAATAAATAACAAATTAATTATTTGTCTTGTGCAAGTGTGTTTTTATTAATCAATTCGTTTGTCTTAACATAAGAGAAAGTTACACGAGGGTTAGCATGTGTGTGCTGTTTCTGTTTTCTAAAAAATAACGTGCAAGTTTTCATGTTTAAACGTTGCTGTGTGCTGTTTATTTTGAGCACAAAACGCTGTCTGAATTAATGCTTTTTTATGTTGCAAAAGCTAGATAAATGCATACACATAAGGGTATTAGTGGGGTTAACACTGTTTAATCATTATGCTGTAGTAACGTTGTTTTATTTCTTTTAATTGAGATGGTCTATTGTGGCCTATGGAGGCCTAATCCATGATGGCTAATTTTGAAGCCTGGCCTCGAGTGAATATGTGAAAGACGTGACGAGGGAGACCCCTGCTGGAAATGGTCTTGAAGTTGACTGACCATGGTCCTTCTATGAAACTTTCCATGAGGACAGCAGCAGTTTTTGGGAGTTCTCCAAGAAAAGTGAAAGTGTCCTTGGCAATCTCGAAAGACAAAGGAGCCTTAGAGGAAAACTCTGAACTGTGGCTCGATGGCCGAGGAAAAGCCGGATTAAATGTGATACATGTTTTATTTTCTTGGTTCCTGTTCCGTAGTCTTCGCTATGTGTATTTTTCCTGAGCGGAGGTTCACAAATGTTGCAATGTTGCATCCTTTCCTTCTCGCTCTGCTCAGTGATTCAGTGTATTTTTGCAAACCTAATGTGTGTTTCCATTGTTCAATTTATTATAAAAACTGTTAGCTTAGAGAGGGTTCTGGCCACCCTTTTGCCACTTGCCATTTTACCTTTGCTGCGGGAGATTGCGTTGCTGAGGATCGTGCTGAGGACTTCGTCTTGAAAGACTTTACCGAGAGACTTGTCCTGACCCGTTCTGACATTTAGTTAGAATAGGTAACTATGAGAAATGATTTATTCTGATTGATTTAACTTTGACTAATTTTAGATAAAGCAATATAATTTTAAACATGGTGTTGAATTTTCTTTCTTGTCAATTATTGGGTTTATATTTTTGATCATTATTGTATATGTTGTGTAGATTATGTTATTGATTAGGACAGTCACTAAACCAGATCTGATCGGCCTGATATTGATGCAGGGTGTTTAGGTGTTTTTCTTTCCACAGGTTTATTGCTGGTAGAGTATTTGAGCGTATGATAGTGAAATGGGCCCTAGCGTATGATGAATGTATGTGCGTGTAACTGTGTGATTACTCTATCCGTGGTAGTGGGCATATTTTAGATACCCTGATCTCTATCAATTTCCTGGTAGCAGAGGATGGTTGGGTTTTGATGGTTGTCTTGATCTGATAAGATTGCTTGTACATTGGCTTATTGATTATTGATTTTATTTTGTCAATATTGGTATATGTACTAATACTATATGTTGAAGTCGTCATGTTGAGTTATATGTAGTGCTTCTGGAACTTGGAAGCTGTTGTAGCAGTTCCGTAGTAGGGCAGAGGGAAGTATATGCTGCTCTCGGGAAAGACGGAATTGTGAGGAATAACGTGTGACAATTGAAGTTGCGCGTTCACATTGTCTGGGTTCGGAATCAGTGACATCGTCGTATGTTACTATTAGATATATTTCTGGTATGTAAGGAGTGTGTATCGTAGTGAAGGTTATCTTTGAAACTCTGGTCTTAAGTCCCAGGGATCCGTAAGGATTTCCGTTAAAGCTCATCGTGGGAGGAGTAATAGGTATTCTCTGAGCTTGTTTGAGGAACTGGGCAAAGTTAGTTTGTTAATGTATGTTATAATTCTGTAGTGGGACAGATTGTGCGCTGTTCTCGGGAAGCAGGATTCTGTGTGCATGTACTATATTTTTCTTGCATGAATGTGCGTGAATGTATATACATTTATTGATTGTAAGACTCTTTGGATAAGTCCTAGAGGAAACAGTTATGAGATGTATGAAAGTTTGTTGACTCTTGAAAAATAGACTCTCTTTTACTATTCTGTGGTTAGCGAAGCAGACAATGGAGATGTTTTTATGTTGTAACTAATAGATTTTGTAGAAATCTTGACACGAAGTCTACTGAGAGATTTTGTAAAGGAGGGGTAGACGAGTGACAGAAGACAGGAGACAAGTGACTGCAGCGACTGTTGACGTCAGAAAGTCCGCGCTCTGATTGGATAGTGGATCAGAATAGGGTTCGCGCTAGGATTGGTGCGTTAGTGTGAGTCGCGCAGGGATTGGAAGAGCTGTTTAGTGACGTAGACGCTCCAGGATTGGTGCGTTAGTGTGAGTCGCGCTGCTATTGGTTGAAAAGCTCGTATTGTATATTTATAATACGGAGAGAGTAGAGAGTTTAGTAAGCGCTAAAATGTATTATCAAGAGGAGAAAAAGAAAAAAACGTTCTTTGGGAAAGTTAAAAAGTGGTTTACTAAGGATAAAGAGGTTAAAACGAGAGAGGGTGAGTTGCTACCTCCAGCGAAAACACCTGCATCCTTCATGGTTGCGAAATATGGATTACATACCTGTATATGGTTGCAGAATTGGGTTAGGTATACTAAAGAAGATGGTGTTCTAGCATTTCCAGAACATGGTTCATTTAATTTGGCCGTGTTGAGAAATTTACGGGAAAAGATGGTACGTCTGGACCCGAAGCCGAGACCTACGCAGTTCGAGGCTTTAGTGGAATGGGAAGAGGAAGTTCATGAGCGAGAAAAGCAAAGGTCTGGAGGGTATTACAGGAATATGTTTGGGAGGAGACATGATCGTGAAACACATCATGATCGGATGAAAAGATGGCGAGATGTTAATATGTCAGAGGGATTATATCCTATGAGAACAATTGAAGAGGGAGCAGTTGGAGTTAATGAGTATGATGATGAGGTCTTAAATGACATGATTTACAAGAGACCACCTCCATATAGACCAGAACCAGATGAGAGTACACCAGTTGTTTCTCCGATAAGAGATACAGTCTGTATTATTGAGAAAGAAAAAGTGACACCTGAATCAAGAAGTAATAGTTCTTTCAGGGAGAGAGAAAATCGAAGTAGTGAGGAAAATGCCAGAAAATTAGCAAAAACGACAACAGAACTGACTGAGAAAATTAGGGAGTTAACGAAGAATTTGGAAGCTGTTACGGTGCCTGTAACAATAGGTCCAGTTATGCCTGTGTTTGACAAACAGAGAGCAGGTGAGAATGGACTAGTGATTCCATATGTTGGGAATAATTTGACAAATTCAGTTGGTCCTTCAGGAGATTCAGATAAAAGAGCAGAAAGAAGTGACCTGAGACAAACAAGACATGACACATGTAGTGAACTATTGGATACTAGTGAACCTAGTTGTTCAGGGATGCCAATTTTAGAACCGCAGAAAAGAGTGGTTCCAGTGAGAAAAACTGCTGAAATAACAGTTGATGATTTGAATGATTGGATGAAGGTTCTTCAGAAAAAGGATAAGGATTCACAAGTTATTGGTGTGGCTAGGTTACGTATAGAATTAGAAGAGCTTGTGACAGGAACAGTTCCAGCAGAAATCCTGAAGAGTCATCATGATGGTGAGCTATTATTTATGTGTAAAAGTGTTACCTGGAGAGCAAGGAATACACATGACAGGCTAAGAGCAATAGCAAATGAACAAGGAGTTGACATTGATAAAGTAAAAGCTTTACAGAGAACTTACAGGATGGATTTTACAGAGAAGGACATTGAAAATTTGAATGCTTCTGGTAGAACAGGACAGATTAAAGAAATGGTGGCATTACTGCGAAGATGGGGTGATGTTGAAAAGTGGAAGGATAGGTGGTATAAGAAAAGAGAGGAATCTGTAGATAGAACAACTTATTCAGCATTTCCAGTGAGAGAAAAAGAGAAACCAGTGGATAATTATCCTATGAGAGAAATACCTGGAGGAGGATATGTACATGTTCCATGGACCAGGCAGGATATTTTATCATTTACGAATGATTTCCCTCGATTGAGAGAAAGCCCGTCGAGTGGTATAGGCAGGTAGATAGGTTTGTGAAATTGTCAAAAGTGCTGTGGGTTGACCTGAATAGTCTGTTTGATATAATTGTTCCAGCAGACTTGTGGACTGAGTGTAAAATAGTTGTGAGTTGGCCTACTGAGGCATATCCAAGAGATTCAAGAACAGGGGCACCAGATCCAGAGGTAATGAGGAAGTATGATCAGGTGATGGTATACCTGAAGAGTAAAGTTCCTCCAAAAGAGACAGACTGGGTTAAGATAGATCGAACACAACAGGAAGCAAAAGAATCAGTTCATGCTTTTTACGAGAGGCTGATACTGGCTTTTAAACAATTCAGTGGAGATGAACACCTGGGTGATAAAGATTTGAGTCACTTTGTATACAGATTTGTATATGGCCTTAGACCTGAAATTGGTGAGAGAATTCGTGAACACACAGTGGATTGGCAGAGTAAGAAAGTAGATGAGATTCTGAGACATGCAAAATACTTCAGTGATGAAATTGAAGCAAAACAAAGAAAGCTGAAAGAGAAAGCAATGAGGGCACAAGTGAAAGTTGCGGAGAGACAGGAAGCACAGTTAGTGGAACAGGCGAATAATCCAGGAAATAATGCAGGAAATAGACCAAGATATGCAGGAAAAGGAAAAGGAAGTCTTGAGGAAGCGAAGAAAAAGTTCCCTTGTCACAACTGTGGCCAGTTGGGGCATTGGAGATCAGAGTGTCCTAATCCACCATTAGTGAGTAATGAGAGTAAACCTTTAAATCAACAGGTGCAGAACCAGAATGAAGGGAATAATCAACAGCAACAACAGAAAGTTGTGAGACAGCAGAGTCAAGAGCCAAAACCGCCCTTGCCGCAGAATAGAGGGGTACAAAAGTATAATCAGGATTCAGGATTCTACAATGATGAGCAGGTAAACAAACCAAGACGTTCTAACAAAGTACAGCAGTACTTGTTAAAGAGTGAAGGGAGTGAGTCTGAGGGTGATTATTGACGGTGCCGAAGAGAGGAGGAAGAGTGCATACTTGGTGCAACTCTAGAAATAGACCAGGCAGGACCATTTGTGGATGGGAAAATAAATGAGGAGAGTGTTACTTTTTTGGTAGACACAGGTGCGACAAGATCAACTGTCAGGTCAATAGATGTTAGAAATCTTCCTCTCTCGGATGAAGCAATCCAAGTAGTTGGTGTAGCCAATACACAAATCAGAACACGTCTTACTGAACCAGTAAGAGTACAGATAGGGAAATTTTCAGACATGCACAGATTTATTGTCTGTGACACGAGTCCAGTGAACCTGTTAGGTAGGGACCTATTGTGTAAGATGAACTGCACAATTTTTTGTACACCAGATGGAATAGCTTTTGAGACACCAGATGATGATGTTTTCTACCGAATGACTCTAGAGAATAGAGAAAGTGAGTTAATTGGTGCATTTGCTGTGTTTAATCCGGAGGATTTGCCTCAAGAGCTGAGAGACACAGTGAAAAGAGCAGTTTGGGATTTTACTGGAGAGGATGTGGGATTGATGAATAATGTAGATCCAGTGAAAATTGCAGTGAAAGAGGGAATTACATATCCTAACATTCCTCAGTATAAAATGACACCAGAAATAATTGAAGGGATAACTCCTATAATTGAGAAAATGATTCAGCAAGGAGTTCTGAGAGAACTATTGAGTAGTCTGTGTAATTCACCGATAATGGGACTGAAAAAGCCCAATGGTAAATTTAGGATCGTACAGGATCTGAGAAAAGTTAATCAAATTGTGGTGGCATGTTGTCCTATTGTGCCAAATCCATCAGTGATTCTGTATCAAATTCCACATGATGCTGAGTGGTATACAGTGATTGCTTTGTGTCATGCGTTCTTTTCAATTCCATTGCATCATGACAGCCAGCCGATTTTTGCATTTAGGTTTGGCCAGCGTATCTTAGCATGGTGTCGAATCCCACAGGGGTATACAGAAAGTCCTTCGATATTCAATCAGTTATTGAAGAAATCGTTGGAGAGTTTGATTATGCCTGAAAACTCAGTGTTAGTGCAGTACATTGATGACCTACTCGTGGCATCAAAGACACGTGAAGCTTGTGAAGTGGATACCATAGCTTTACTGAATCATCTGGCAGATGGAGGGTTAAAGGTATCTCCAGCCAAATTGCAATTTTGCAAGAAAGAGGTTCATTATCTTGGACATAATATTGAAAAAGGTCTGAGAAAAGTGACTACTGACAGGATCAGAATAATCAGAGAAATGAAAGCTCCAAAAACCCAGAGAGAAGTGAGAATGTTCCTGGGTATGGTGGGTTATTGTCGTCAGTGGATAATTAATTTTTCCCTGATAGCTAAGCCACTGATCAAACTGACAAAAAGTGAAATGACAGATCCATTAGATCTGGATGCAGAACAAATGGCAGCATTTGAAGAGCTTAAAAGTAAAATGTGTGAGGCTCCAGCTTTGGGTATGCCTGACTATGAAAAAGAATTCGAGCTGTACTGCAGTGAGAGAAATGGATGTGCACTTTCAGTGTTAATCCAGAAACATGGACAATTGAGAAGGCCTATTGCGTACTTCTCATCAACACTTGACCCTGTAGCTGTGGGTTTACCAGGTTATCTGAAATCTGTGGCTGCAACATGCAGAAGCCTGGAACAGAGTGAGGGAATCATAATGGGATATCCTGTAAGGGTATTCGTACCTCACAATGTGGCAATTCTTTTGACAAGAAGCAGAACTCAGTACATGTCACATAGTCGGTTGACTAAGTACGAAAAAGTGATTCTGGGAGCATCAAATGTGACTCTTGAGAGATGTGTGAATGTGAATCCAGCGACACTCTTGCCGGATATTGAAAATGTGGGTGTGAAAATGGAAGATGATCATGATTGTTTGGATGTGCTTGAGTACTGTACAAAACCGAGACCAGACATAAGGGATATTCCCTTACCTGAGAATGACCATGTGTTGTTTGTGGATGGATCATGCTTGAGGAATGATGATGGTGTGCTATGTGCAGCATATGCGGTGTGCAAAGTTTCAGAGGTCATGGAAGCATCACCATTGAAAGGAGTGAAATCTGCGCAAGTTGCTGAATTAATAGCATTGACAAAAGCTTGTGAGATTGGGAAAGATTTGAGGACGACTGTGTTGACTGATAGTCAGTATGGATTTGGAGTGGTGCATAATTTTGGCCAACTTTGGCTACAAAGAGGTTTCTTGACATCGAGTGGAACTCCAATAAAGAATGCTGAAATGATTGGAAAATTGCTTGAGGCGATACAGCTGCCTAAAGAGTTAGCAGTTGTAAAATGTGCTGCCCATGGTCAGGGGGAGGATTTTATAACGATTGGAAATAGGTACGCCAATGATGTTGCACAGTATTGTGCCAAGACCAATCAGTCCATTAACAGGGAAAGAGAGAGGGAAATGTCTTTTCTTTCTGTGATGTTTACTAATGTCCTAGAGACCTGGGATGAAGTGAAACAGTTACAAGATGAGACAGGAGATGAAGAGAAACAAGATTGGATTAAAGCAGGATGTGCTCCAAGAGAAACAGACCATGTTTGGGTCTACAGAGATGGCAGACCAGTGATGCCTAACTCTATCTTGTCGTCAATGGCAAGGATGTATCATGGCCAGGGACATTTGGGGAGAGACGCGATGGTTAGGTTGTTTAAGCAGACCTGGTACAATGCAAAGTTCAGGACAATTGCAGAGAGCATCTGTCAGAGGTGTTTAGTTTGTCAGCAATTTAACACTGGGAAAAAGACAGTGGTGAGTCTGGAAACAATAGGCAGAGAAGGAGGTCCTTTTACAAGAATGCAGATTGATTTCATTGAAATGCCCCAAGTGAACAGACTGAGGTATGTTCTAGTGGTAGTCTGTTTGTTTTCAAGGTGGGTGGAAGCTTACCCGACTAGAAGAAATGATGGATTAACAGTGGCAAAGTTACTGTTGAGGGAGTTGATTCCTAGGTACGGGTTTCCAGTTACAGTTGAGTCTGATAGAGGTAGACACTTTCAGAATGAGCTCATGGGTTTGATTTGTGAAGCATTGAAAATACAGCAGAAGCTACATTGTGCATACCGACCAGAGGCTTCTGGTGTGGTTGAGCAGATTAATGGCACGATCAAGAATAGGATTGGAAAGATGTGTTTAGCCACTGGCATGAAATGGCCAGATGTTTTGCCTCTAGTTCTGATGACAATGAGATCTACTCCAGATAGAACTACTGGTTTGAGCCCGCATGAGATAATCATGGGACGTGCTATGCGCCATGCATTCGTGCCTGTCAATAAGTTGGTGACAATAACTGATGACATGATTTTGGATTACTGTAAAGGCCTGGCTGACGCAGTTCATTCTGTGTTTCACCAGGTTGGAGAAGAAGCTACCACACTTGAGAAGAAGCAAGCCCATGATCTGAGTCCAGGAGACTGGGTGAGGATTAAGGTACACAGAAGAAGAAATTGCTTGATTCCAAGGTGGGGAAGGCCGAGACAAGTTATTCTGACTACGACGACTGCAGTAAAGTGTGCTGGAGTGAAGCACTGGGTACATGCAAGTCATACTCAGAGAGTTCCAAATCCAAAAGAAGGGACTGGTAAAGAGTATTTTGAAGAGTCAGATTCCAGTGATGATGAAGATACTGAAGATACGGAATCAGTGAGAAAAGAAGCAGAGAGAGCTTCAAGAGAATCACTGCGAGTATCAGAGAGAAGATCAGATTCTGTAAGAGAGCCTGAAGTTTCAAACAGCAGTGAAGGAAAAAGAAAAGAAAAAAGAAATCACACAGAGATTACTCCTGAATCAGAAGAGGAGGAGATTGAAGAACCACTTGAGATTATACTTGAAGAAGTAGAGTCAGAAGAAGATAGAGAGGGACAGATTGCGGAAGACCCCCGAGGAGGTGTAGGGAACATTCATGAGGAGCTAGGTGAAGGGACAAGTAGACAGCAAGAAGATTGCGTGTCGGAGACCCGAGGAGGGACAGGAGTAGGGAAGTCTCAAACAGTGGTGAAAAAATCTGTGGAGAAGAAGAAAGCTGCTGGAAAACGGAAACAAGAGGCACTTGAAACAGATGATGAAGATGAACAAACAGAGGGTCGAGTTCTGAGAAAGAGAACTTGGATTGGAGAAAGAAGTAATAAAGAAATAAAACCGAAAAAGGTGTTAAGAGGAGATCGTTGGCCTAACAACAGAGTTAAGAGGCTGAGATACAAAATAATAAGAGCAAATTCATCGAAAGCTGAACAAGTGAATGAAGTTTCGAGTCAAAGTTCAAAAGCTGAAGGAGAAGAATCAAAGGAGTCAAACGAACCAGTAGAAATAAAAAGAGTAAGAAGACCCAACCAAAAGTACAGATCACCGGAATGGTCTTATGTGGCACTGTCTGAAGGAGGAAAAGAAGAAACAGTGACTCGAGATAATCCGGAAGTGGTCTTGAGAGAAGTGGTTGAGGAAGATACTGGTGAAATTCTGAAAGTACTCTTGACTGACATTGGAGAAGAGTCGAGTACTGAGGATCTTGACGTTGGAGATCTGATACAATTTGATGTTGAAGAAATCAAAGTGAAGAATGACAAGTATCCAAACTGAGTGAAAGAAGGATTCACTTGGATCAAGTGAACGAAGAGATCATTTGGATAAACTGAAAGCTGAAGAATTGCTGAAGAATTGAAGAAGTTCAAACAGTAGTGGAGTAGTAGAGGCTAAACTAAAATGGCTAACATAGAGGATAATAGAAATAGATGTGCCTTCTTTAAGAGGTGGTGTAGAATGTGCTGCTGTTGTACTGGATTATTAATGCTTCTATGGGGTGTTTTAATTTTATTAGTTACTTTTAGAGTAGAGTTTGGAATGAATATAGAAAATGTGACAAATGTAGAGAAGAATTCACAAAAGGTAGTTCCAATTAGAAGTAGTAGTTACATACACAAGGATAGGTCAATTAATAATTTTTCTAGTAATGTTTTTTCTAAATTGTTATATGAATATGTGAAGACAATGGAAGTAAGGGATTGCTACGTCTGTATGCAATTACCTGCATCCGTCTCAGAGGGTGTTACTTATCACCATTTACCAGCTACATATGGTATTTCCTGTAGTATTTTAAGTAGTGTTTTTTATTTGTTAGGGAAAATAGATTATAAGATGTCTAACAGAGATAGTATTTTTGGGCACTTGCCAATGAATAAAGAGCTGAATCCAGCTAAAGAAGCTAACACTTTTGGTGAGATTTTTATTGAAGAAAAAGGATTAACATTAGATTACATTTTTAAGAATAATTTAACTTGCAGTTTGAAAGAAGAGGAGAGAGCTTTCCTGGATATGGTAGAAGAAAGGAGAGTGAACATGCATGAGAAAGGGGGAAAATATGAAGTGAGTGAGACAATTTGGGACATTGAAATGGGAAAAGAGTTGAAGAATGGGGCTAGTCCAACTTTAGCTCTGGATGCACCGCAGAAGGGTAAACTTTGCATTACAAGAAGGAAATCCCAATATGATACATATTTTGTAGGGACTAGTGAGTGCCATGATACATACTTCGTTGCGACAGGTTGGGGTTTCAGAGGTGGAGAAGATACGATTTTTCCAGGAGTGTACTATGTTTGTGGGAACAAGGCTTATTACAAGTTGCCGGACCATTGGTATGGCACATGTTATGTGGGCCTGGTTTTTCCTAAGATTTTTCATACAGATAAAATAAGAGATGTAGAAGATATTAACTTATTAACACGTTTTAAGAGAGAAACTTGGTCTGAAATTGTGGGTGATATTTTTGGGGTTTTGATTCCAGCAGTGGGAATTTCTTTAAATGCTTATGGAATTCGGAAACTGTCCACAGTGGTTGATCGCTTATCGACAAATACCGCAGGAGGGTTTCTTTTGGTAAATACAGAATTAAGTGCCGTACGTGCCATGTCTATGCAAAATCGACTTGCCCTTGATATTCTATTGGCCAAGGAGGGTGGAGTTTGTGGAATATTGAAAGTTCAACATTGTTGCACTTACATTCCTGATGAAAGTAAAGACCTGGAGGTCTATATCAAAAATATTACTGATTTGCATGAAGAATTAGTACCACTTGAAGCTGGGAGTTTGTGGACTAAAATGGCTAATAAAATGATAGCTGTTAAGGATTTTATTGCAAAAATAGGTAGTACAATTATAGGTAGAATATTGTTTCCCTTGTCTTGTATAATTGTGGCTTTATTAATAATAAGATTGGTGTGTGTGTGTTGTAAAAACAGGGGAGGGAAAAAGAAATTGAATAAAGAAAAGAAAAATAAGAAGTTGAAAAGAGAACCTCAAGAAATTGAACTAGAAGAATTGAGGGAGAGTGTTTACTTAGAGACAAAGAGAGATGATGAAAGAGTGACTGGTGTTTAATGTTGTGTATGGGGAAAAGACATTTCTGATTTCTCCTAAAATGGGACTAAATTTTCACTAATTTTTTTTTTTGGGTTTATTTGGTGATAAAATCACCAAAGGGGGGATTGCTGGAGCAGAGTTTTCATTTAGAAAATTCAGGGGCTTTTGAAGCTCTAGTATGTCTATGCGTTTTATTAAATATTAATAAATAACAAATTAATTATTTGTCTTGTGCAAGTGTGTTTTTATTAATCAATTCGTTTGTCTTAACATAAGAGAAAGTTACACGAGGGTTAGCATGTGTGTGCTGTTTCTGTTTTCTAAAAAATAACGTGCAAGTTTTCATGTTTAAACGTTGCTGTGTGCTGTTTATTTTGAGCACAAAACGCTGTCTGAATTAATGCTTTTTTATGTTGCAAAAGCTAGATAAATGCATACACATAAGGGTATTAGTGGGGTTAACACTGTTTAATCATTATGCTGTAGTAAAGTTGTTTTATTTCTTTTAATTGAGATGGTCTATTGTGGCCTATGGAGGCCTAATCCATGATGGCTAATTTTGAAGCCTGGCCTCGAGTGAATATGTGAAAGACGTGACGAGGGAGACCCCTGCTGGAAATGGTCTTGAAGTTGACTGACCATGGTCCTTCTATGAAACTTTCCATGAGGACAGCAGCAGTTTTTGGGAGTTCTCCAAGAAAAGTGAAAGTGTCCTTGGCAATCTCGAAAGACAAAGGAGCCTTAGAGGAAAACTCTGAACTGTGGCTCGATGGCCGAGGAAAAGCCGGATTAAATGTGATACATGTTTTATTTTCTTGGTTCCTGTTCCGTAGTCTTCGCTATGTGTATTTTTCCTGAGCGGAGGTTCACAAATGTTGCAATGTTGCATCCTTTCCTTCTCGCTCTGCTCAGTGATTCAGTGTATTTTTGCAAACCTAATGTGTGTTTCTATTGTTCAATTTATTATAAAAACTGTTAGCTTAGAGAGGGTTCTGGCCACCCTTTTGCCACTTGCCATTTTACCTTTGCTGCGGGAGATTGCGTTGCTGAGGATCGTGCTGAGGACTTCGTCTTGAAAGACTTTACCGAGAGACTTGTCCTGACCCGTTCTGACATTTAGTTAGACTAGGTAACTATGAGAAATGATTTATTCTGATTGATTTAACTTTGACTAATTTTAGATAAAGCAATATAATTTTAAACATGGTGTTGAATTTTCTTTCTTGTCAATTATTGGGTTTATATTTTTGATCATTATTGTATATGTTGTGTAGATTATGTTATTGATTAGGACAGTCACTAAACCAGATCTGATCGGCCTGATATTGATGCAGGGTGTTTAGGTGTTTTTCTTTCCACAGGTTTATTGCTGGTAGAGTATTTGAGCGTATGATAGTGAAATGGGCCCTAGCGTATGATGAATGTATGTGCGTGTAACTGTGTGATTACTCTATCCGTGGTAGTGGGCATATTTTAGATACCCTGATCTCTATCACTCCTTTACCTTCAGCACTCAGAGGCCTTCTTGCCTTGCCTAATACAGATGCTCAAGGTGTATAGGGAGTAGTCAGGACTTACAGTGCACTGGTGGAAATCCACAACAGCTTCAATGCTGTCACCACCCCGGCAACCACTGAGACCCCCACTCCCGCTCCCACTACCACCACCCGCACCAACCCCCTGCTCGCCTGGACCAACATCAATGATGATGACACCATCAAGATCATGAACACCGTCCACTCCGGATCCCCGGAAGACCTCTGCCCACACCACGCCTTCAAAAAAGACTGGAGCACCATCGCCTCCATCTCCGGAAAACCATCAACATCTCCTTCGAGACAGCGACCTTCCCGGAGAGCTGGAAGCACGCAGAGATCAACGCCTTACTCAAGAAACCCAAGGCGGACCTCAAGGACCTCAAAAACTTCCGACCCGTCTCCTTGCTCCCGTTCCCGGCGAAGGTCATCGAAAAGGCCGTCAACAAACAACTGACCAGCTTCCTCAAGGAGAACACCATCCTGGACCCGTCCCAGTCCGGGTTCCGCAGCAACCAAGGCACCGAAACTGCCCTCATCGCCGCCACTGATGACATCAGGACCCTGCTAGACAACAGAGAAACTGCGGCCCTCATCCTCCTGGAAGAGGATAACCTTCAAACTCCTCACCCACGCCCACAAGGCACTCCACAACACCGGACCAACGTACCTTAACAGCCGACTCAGCCTCTACACCCACACGCACCAGCTCTGATCCGCAGACCACGCCCTCGCCACCGTCCCCCGCATCCGAAGAGTGACCGCCGGCAGCAGATCATTCTCCTACCTCACCGCCAAGACATGGAACACCCTCCCCATCCGCCTACGGCAGACCGAAGACCTTCTGACCTTCAGACGACTTCTCAAGACCTGGCTCTTTGAACAGTAGCAGCTTCCCCCCCCCCCAGTGCCTTGAGACCCTTGCGGGTAAGTAGTGTGCTTTACAAATGCTATGATTGATTGATTGATTGATTGATTGATTGATTGATTGATTGATTATCAACATACATTCAATTGACAGGTACACCGCCCCTTCCTCTCCTGAATGCCAAGTTTCGGATAATAGTCAGCCCCTTTCTGTACATAGGTATACATCACTCATGATCAACACAGGGCCTTGGACACCAATATTGCTCCATTCATAAAATGCAACCAATCTAATTTAGAGACATGGGCACCACTCCTGTTTATCATGATGGGGTGGGGTAATGCTCTATAAGTTGATAATTTTCCCCATTTTCTCTGTGTTCTTAAGAACTAACCCTTTGTTCTCCCATCCATTTTTTTTCAGGATATCTAATAATTAGCCTTTAGATTCTTCTGGGCATGTATACTCCCGAGGGTGTTTGCTCCCCATGTATGAGGGTGCTGGGCACCCCAAACTTCCAACTTTATTATTGGGCGATTCAGATGGTCTCAATTGGTGATTAGGTTTTTGGTGACAGAGGTCTCCTCTTGGAGACTGAAGTTGGCGACCCTTGAGAATAGATAAACTCTAGATTTACTACATAGGGGTTGTTCCCCGGTCTTGCTTCCACAAGTCACCGGATTGCCACTCCTGGGTTGGCAAACAGCACTATCTTATTTTTGATGGCTTGGTAGACTTACAGGACAGACCGCTCTCTGGGCCGGCACCTGGCTGAAGCAGGTGTCACAACGTACTGCTTTCCACTCATGAGACCTGATCATATTGTGTCTTTTGAACAATTAGCTGAATGATTTAGGCTGTGTATATCACAGTTTTTCAGATATCTCCAGATTTGATATGCATTGGACAAATACAAAGCAGACTTTGGAGAGGTACTACAATATTATCCATTGGAGTCTAAACCGGGGACTTGTCCATTGAGCAGTAAGGAAATAGCAAACCTCTACAGAGCTCTTCTCCTTAACTCCTCAGACCTACTTAAGGGAGTGAGTAGTGCTTGGTAGGGTGATGTGAATAAGGTAGAAGACCAAGAATGGTTGGAGGTCAAGATGGCAGCCAGAGTGTTCTTTCATCCCTCTAACTTACGGATGATCCAGTTTAACTTCTTCCACCACATACACTACAGTTCAGATTGTAGAAAATGGTGAGGTTCCCAAATTGGAAATGTTCACGCTGTGGTGATTCCGCAAGAAAATTCTACAGCATAGTTTGGGAAGGCCCTATTTGTGCCAATTATTGGCAGATAATTCATGATATCTTAGCTCATACATTACACATACCCATTAGTGAAGGACTCCAAAGTGGCATCTTAAAGGGTGATGGAGAGCTGGCCAAACTCCCGAAGTTAGAGGACGCTAGCAGATATTGACTTCCTTGTAGCCATATGCGATATCATGGGATATTGGAGATCTGATGAGCTGCCACGCTTGATGTTTTGGTCAGAGGCCTGGATCATTGCAGCAAGGCAGAGAAAGATATATAAATATAAATGGAGAAGGTGTGCAAACAAACATCAGTGGGTCTAGGGTCCCTGGACTTCCAGAACTATAGACATTTGAAATGTTTGATTTATACTGTCTGTTGTAATGTCATTTATTAGTAGGGATAAGTAGATACCGCCCACTAGTATTAAGGTCACAATCACAACATATGGCCCAGTTAAGGCCTCAAGAAAATTATTCCTTGCTCAACCTTTGGTAGCTGGCTACAAGCAGGCAGGCTTAACTTAAGAGACAGGTATGTAAAGCATTTAAAAACAACAAAAAATTAAATAAGTTAGGCACAACACACAATAAAAATCCTAAACCAATTGATAATAATAATACATCATTTTGTGATTAAAATGACACCAAAACCACAAATGTCCAATGTATGGAACCAGAGATATACATTTTTTAAAAAATAAACACTTTCTAGTGCCTAAAAACCAAAGCACTACTTTGGGACATCTGGTTGTGTTTGACTGGGACAAAGTCAAAGTTTCAGGTTAACCTCAATAGAGCATGGGTCAGATACACTTAACGTTAGGGCCCGGTCAAGATTTTACCTTCTGCCTTAGACACTTTTTTGGAGCTTTTTTTCCCAACGTCGAGCAAGGCTCCTCGTCAGGCCGGGGTTCACAATGGCGGCTTGGTTTAGTGCAAGGCCTGAGTGAAATACTGGACGTCTTGAGCACCAGAGATTTTAGTGGGATGAGACAGAAATCTAGGCAGAGTCGCAGTTCAATATCGGCAGCTTGACTCTCGTCAACCTTATTCAAGGAGGTCCTTTTGGGATTTCCAAGTGTCCACAATACCAATCCAATGGTCTAAAAGAACTCAGATGGTCATTGGGATGTTTGGACTATGTCTCCCATAATGCACCTGGTTAAAACCTTAAAAGTCCCCTAGACTATATCCAGCTAGGATCTACTTGCTGGAGATGATGCAAATGGAGCTTTTTTAACTTGTTGCTTTCAGGAAGTCCACCCCTTCTCACATTGGCTAGGTCCACAGATATAATTAATTTTTTGAGCCTTGCCCCCTTGGTTGCATTGGACTACGTCTTTAAGGGACAGGGTGCTCTGATAAGGATGTGTGTTGCTATTGATTGTCACTGATGGGCAGGTGCAGTGAGGAGGTTCATTGCATTTGGGGTGGGTGGAACATCTTGGAGTGGAGGAAGAATGGGGTTCATAGAGGTGTCATTTCGGTCACCACGAGCTAAAAAGGATTAGGTACTTGGGGAGTTGAATCGATTTAGGGATGCAGGGGCTGGGGACGGAAAAGGCACTTGCTATGGTGATGTTTTTAGGGTGTTGTTTCTGATGGCAGGGGTGGGAGGAATTTGAAGATTAAATACTTGTTGTCAAGCCTGGGTTTGGGGTAGTTGTAAGGCTAAGTGCCAGGTTTGCATGGCTTCTAAAGTGCACATGCGCCATCAAAGCCTCCTTTTCCAAACGAATAAATGCATACAGAGTAGTTTGTGCGGTACGCCGCCTCGCCCAAAACAGCATGCTAGTAAGGGAACAACTTATAAAACATGCATAGCTTTGATAAGTACCGTGTCACGATTCGTATGAAGCTAGTTAAAACAATGCTTCCTGGAAATAGTTCACAACAGAAAAATGGTTTGGACGTTTCAACCAGGCGAAAGTGTTTCCAGGCTCCCAAAGCTTTGTAACACAACATTTTCTGGTATGCAGTATTATCAGTACTGTAGGAGGAAAAGTCAGTAACCATATGATAGATTTTGGTGCAGGTACTTGATAACCGTAATGTTGAGTGGCGCCCCTTCGCTCCCCCTCCTTCCTCTCGCGGTGACATGCACATTTTTGATCTCTCCTTGATTAAATATGCATGCGCATAGTTAATAATTAACCGTGGTTGCTAGTCCCGTTGGAGAACATTCTCGTGTACGGTACTTCAGCGAAAGATGAACACTCCCATAATCTGTCGTTGTAAAAGTATCTCCCGTTGGGAGCATCAGCCATGGATATTCCGAAAGACATCGTTTTAAAAAGAAGTTGCACTGCGGCCAGTATAAAGTCGTTATAAATATGTAAAATTGCTGTATGCGCTGGCTCGGTCTATGGTATGAATAATGCACACATCACTTATGAGGGCGTAGGCATGTTTTACAATGTTAATTATGGCCTAAGGAGTTAGTGCTCTCAAGGGCTAAGTTCCACAGAGCTGGTATTTTTTTCTTCCGAACAGGACTTTTAATTTTATACACATGAAAATGTGAATAACTTGGCTGTTGGGACCTCTCCATAAAAATAAACATTTTAAAACAGAAGAGAGACAAAACGCCTGATTCAGCGAATGGTGAACAAAGATCATCTCCCGAGGAGCGGTGCAATATAGGTTCCTTTAGGATTGCAGTACTCATTTTATGATTCTTTCCGATAGAAACGACCACTGCCACCAATACGGTAGCCCTCCCTTCCAAGCCACAGCACGAAGAAGGGCTCTGACCTCTGGTAGGTTGAAAGGCCAAGGATTGCCCCAAGAAGGTGGGTTCTCTTTTGTCAGAAAACCGTTTGAGACCCAGCCTGGAGGAACTGTCTCAGCTCTGTTCGTCCTCTATACTAGGGGGCAGATTTACTCGCCACTTTTGCGTCATTTTTTAACATGGGACAAATGGCGCAAAAGTGACGCAAGGGGCTTGTTAATCTGCCCCTAGTAGTTTACGTTTTAAGAGTAGAGGGTGTGGCTTAACGGCTAGGGGCGTCCGACTTTGAAGCGGTGGATGCAAGTTCGAGTCTGGTACTGGGCAAATCACATACTCTACCTGCCTAAAATAATGTGTTCGTCTGAAATGGTGCTCATGTAAAGCGCTCTGATACCCTCGGGTCGAGCTCCCGCTATAAAACTGCAAAAAAAACAGTATAGCTGCCAAGCAAAGGGCACTGCTTCTATACCTGTACCTAAGGAACGACGAGTAATCAGGCACTAGTAAGGGTGGTTGGCGTGTGATGTAAACTCAATGTCCATTGGCATTACATTTTTTCAATCTTCAGGGACTGGCTGTCAGCCTTTGCTTTTAACTAGGAGAGTATCACGGAGCCTCCCAGCTGAAACCACCCCAACATCCGAAGCTCAGTAGCCCATTTGTAAGGGGAATAGCTTGAAAAGAGTTGTCTGTGTAAGCTCCTAAGAGTAGGGTGACCAACTGGCATTGGTGCAAATTCAGGACGGTGAGTGTAAAAATTCAGGACAAAGGGTCAAAATTCAGGACACAAATTCAGGACAGGAGGTCAAAATTCAGGACAATAGGTACGTTTTACAGACACATCAGAGGAGGTCGCGCAATAGTATAGAAGTAAGCCCAGCCATATCCAAACATATTCAACCATTTGCAAACCTATCCATCATGTATACTTCCATCTATCATTTCACTCATCCATCCCTTCATCCATCCTTTCACCCATCTATCCATTATCCATCCATACACCCTTTCACCCTATCCATCTGTACATTCATCCATCCACCCATCCATCCATTCACTCATCCATCCAGCCATTTACCCTTTCACCCACCCATCCAGCCATCCTTTCACATACTCATCCATCCATCCACCCAGTCAATCATCCTTCCACCCATCCACCCTTTCAGTCATCAATCCATCCTCCCTTCCTCTCTCCATCGACCCTTTCACTTAGCCATCCTTCCATCCACCCATCCATCTACTCATGAATTCATCCATTTACCCTATCACTCATCCATCCTTTCTCTCATCCATCTATCCTTTCACTCCTTCACACATCTATTCATCCTTTTGGCCATATACCCTCCCTTTCACTCACTCATCCATCCTTACATCCACCCTTTCACTCATCCGTCCATCCATTCACCCTTGCACTTATGAATTCATCAATCCAGCCATCATTTCACTCATCCATCCACCCACCCACTCACTCATCATCCACCCTTTCAGTCATCCACACTTTCACTCATTCATCCACCCTTTTACCCATCCATCCATCCTTCCACCCAGCTATTTATCTTTTCTCTCATCCATCCTTCCACTCACTCATCAATCCACTCACCCTCTCTCATTATCCATCTATTCAATCTTTCATTCATCCATTCACCCTTTCACTAATTCATCCAGCCATCCACCCATCCCTTCACTTACTCACACGCCCACCTTTTCATATTAATTTTGAGCTGAGCCTTTTTGAGAAGAGGCCCATCAAGAACTTCACCCTAGCTGCAGGAGCCATTCCAGGACTGGGACAGAAGCCACCCAGGGCGGAGACAGGATGCACCACAGGGGGAGAGGAGCCTTCACTGGGTGGGGGGGGGGGGCAGGAGCCATCACAGGAGGGGGAACAGGATCCACCAGGGTGGGCAATGGGGTGGGCATGCAGTATTCTAGTATCATCTTGGTCTCTTCCAGGGTGGGGTAGGGCTCCTCACCCCCTCCTGGACAGGACAACGAGACCACAGGCTCTCTTTCTAAAATATTAGGGGCAGATTTACGACTTCTGGCGCATCTCTGCTAATCAGCAGAGATGCGCCAGAAGTGTTGCGACGCATCTGCCCACCCGTGCGCCACCACTAATGCGCCGCATTTGCAATGCGGCACACAGTGGCGCTCGGATGGGCAGATGCGTGACGCATCCCCCATCGGAAAGGCGGTGCATTGCTGGAGTTGCGTCGCAAGCGCGACGCAGCTCCAGCAAGGCTCGGGGGTGCCCTATCCCTAACATGCTGTATCAATCCTTACTCCTGCTTCAAGCAGGCGCAGGATTTTGACGCAGCATGGCCTTAAAAGTGACTGAGTGAAATCTTGTAGATTTCGCTCAGCCACTTTTAAGAGGCGTTCCTGCGCCGGAACGCCCCCCCCTGCGCCAGAACACCTACATGTGGCGCAGGGCTTTACAACGTGACGCATCTCCCAGATGCGTACGTTGTAAATACCCCGCAGCATGGCGCTGGCTTTACGCCGCCGCTGTGTCACAAAAGTGACGCAATGGCGGCGTAAAAGAGGCGCAAAGGGCTTGTAAATCTGCCCCTTAGTTTTGCCATCCCCACTGTGATGTACAGTACTTAAAGGAGATACTCCAAGAGAACTGATTTAACTGATTGTCCTCCATACTTTTTTAATCAGTGTGGGTGCGATTGTGCCATTTCTTTATTTTATTACATTATAGACTGCATGTTTGAAGAACCGAGGTTTGCTTACAATTTAGTGACAGTAATTAAGCTCTGTGCAGAGAACCACGTGCTGCCTTGGTGTAATCAGGGCCGTAATCAGGGCCGGTTCTAGGATGTTTGGGGCCCTGGGCAGAAAGGGAATGTGTGAGGCCCCTCTGAATAGATGCCCCTGTGCCTGAAGCTGCAGCCCCTCCCTCTCAGTCACCTTCAAACACCTCTTAACAGCTCATCAAGGGCTGAAGGTGTGAGGGTTGCCATCCCGCTGTGCCTTTCCAATGCTGCTGTTATCTGAGCTCTGGTAATGCATCGGAGTCTGTTAAACCCGACCTCAACAGCATCGGAGTCAAGCAGGGAGGTGGGTGGAAGCTGTGCCGACTTAGGGTGGTGCGACCAGTGCCCGGTTACAATTACGGACAAATGGCGTCCGTTAAAGAATCCTTCACGGACAACGGACAGACGGCCGAAATTACGGACTGTCCGTGAAATTTACGGACGGTTGGTCACCCTACCTAAGAGACCCTAGACCAGGGGTCTTCAAACTGTGGGGCGCGACCCCCAGGGGGGCCGTGGAGTGATGCAAAGGGGGTCGCGCCTTCCCAGTCACACTTCTGCCCAGGCCCAAGGGCTTCAGCCCCCCCCCCCTCTTCCCCCGTCCTGCTGCAGTGAAACTTGAGCTGCTGGGGGCTCAGCTGGGCAGTGTCTGGATTCCTATCTCCGGCACCCCCGTGTTTTTTTCACAGGTCTTTAAAGACCATTTAACATGCCTTTGTAAACTGCTTACAGAGGCTTAGGTTTTTTTGCTGGTTCCAGTACCCCCTGGGTCCCCACTGTGCCTATTCCTTACATTTGGATTTTACATTCACTGCCATAGTGTGAGAATGCATTTCATGGAAAGGAATACAAAGTTGGCTTCCTGGGGGCGCCGTGAGTGAAAGTTTATTGTGCTTTTGAAGCACCTGCTGCAGCGTTTCTTTCCCCGGCAATTACCAGGCCTCACATAAATGTCAAGATAACTTGTGTGATTAATTATCTTCCTGGAGAGAGATCAGAATGTTGTATAGTTGAGGTTTTGACTTGGGTGATGTTAGTGCAGAGGGTTAATATGCCTGCTGCAAAGAACGTGTACCAAGTAGATTACAGAGTGCGTATGATGTAAACAGATCAGCAGGTTACTGCTTTCAAAAGAGACATCCTTTTGTTACTTGCAATTTATAACTTAAAGTCCTAATAGAGAATAGTGAGCTATTAACTTTCATCCTAGAACAGCATGCACACTACAAAGAATACATTATTAGACCATTGATTAATGTTGCAAAAAGGGTTAATTTGGCTAGAAATCAATTCTTATTATTAAAGGAAACTCCCAACTATGCTGTTTCTTTTTCGACTCTGAGTTTGTGCTTCTCCACACCAAGCACTCTTGAACTATACTGCCTACCAGTATGGATGACATGTGACTCCTATACTTTTAGTCCTTTGGCTAATGTAACATTTCCTATACACTGATTTACACACTTATGATGGATTGTCTCTGTGTAATGTGTGTGTGATGCAAAGTGCTCGGACACCCTACACTGGTATGAGTGGCACTATATAACTAATTCAATTCATCTGAGAGTGTGGGGTTATGGAGACTTGGTCACTGTTAAAGGGTGCTAGTGAGAGAATCCGTGGTGGGGGTGGTCATTGTGGGGGGGCACCAACAAACATGGTCGCACAGGGCACCACCAGCACTAAAGCCGGCCCTGGGAAGTATGCACAGATAAGCGCTGAACATTCCGCTTTAGGTGACTGTTTTTTTTTTGTACCGACTGGGCCACCAAAATAATCTGCTGGCAACCCTAACCATAGGACTGGAAGTTTGTTGCAGGATCAGCACATTATTTATTTCCTTCACCCTCGATCCCCGATTAATGCCGCAATAGTTTAACTTAGATCTTAAAGTCTACGCCCCGTCAATAACATGCTGAGTTACTTCATGGGTCTGGGAATGCACCCTGCATTCAGACAACTCATTCCTCATTCTCGCCCTTCATTGTCACTCACCCTGCACTCACAGTGATCACAATGCACTCACACTGATCATCATGCACTTGCACCATTCACCCGCTCACCCTGCACTCACAGTGATCACAATGCACTCACACTGATCACCATGCACTTGCACCATTCACCCGCTCACCTTGCACTCACAGCGATCACAATGCACTCACACTGATCACCATGCACTTGCACCATTCACCCGCTCACCCTGCACTCACAGTGATCACAATGCACTCACACTGATCACCATGCACTTGCACCATTCACCCGCTCACCTTGCACTCACAGCGATCACAATGCACTCACACTGATCACCATGCACTTGCACCATTCACCCGCTCACCTTGCACTCAGTGATCACAATGCACTCACACTGATCACCATGCACTTGCACCATTCACCCGCTCACCCTGCACTCACAGCGATCACAATGCACTCACACTGATCACCATGCACTTGCACCATTCACCCGCTCACCCTGCACTCACAGTGATCACTCTGCTCTCAAAATGCACTTGTCCTGCTCACACTATACCTCAACCTGCAGTCACACGAGTACACTACTCATCCTGCACTCATGTGACACTTCACTCACCTGTCCCCCTCACTACTCAATATGCAACTCACTCAAACAAGCCCATCAGTAATCATACATTCATTCATCCCATTCTGAACTTGCATCCGCACCCAAAATGAGAGAGGACAGCAAGGGAGTGAGAGAATTTGATTGAAGAGGTCAGGGATGAGGAGAAATGTGAATTGCCGAAGAGAAGTATGGACACGCAAGAAGTGAGTGTGATCCAAAGGTGAGGGCTTCTGTTAGAACAAAGGGGAGATGTGAAAGAGGAATGGGGGGACTGGAGAGGTGTAAGATACAAATAGACAAAAATTTGAATGAAGAGACGAGGTGAATGAGAAGTGCCGAGGGGCACGGGAGATGACAGGGCCAGAGAGGCCATGAGATAAATGTGAGAGACTGTTAGAGATGAGGGCAGTGAAAGGACAGAATGGCAAGAGGTGATTAAAGGTGAAGTGAGAGGTTGAATGGGGAGAGTTCAGAAGTTGTAAAAAGGGGTGAAAGAAAATGACCTGCAAAGTGAGAGAGGGATCCGGGGTTAGGAGAGGAGAGAGGGATGGAAGGGAGGGGGTGAGAGGAAAGCTGCATGGGTAAAAGGCTTAACTCTACACAAAACCGCCAGGGTTTTAAGGGACCCCTGCTTCTTCCGGTCAGGGCCAGGTGAGCTTCTAATGTGGCAGCACGTATTGCTGCAGAGTGGAAGGCCCTTCACAAAGGTTGACTTGAAATCTTTCTGATGATAATTGCTGTATTTTGGTTATAAATGGGTACTGATTGGGTGAAATCTTTCCTCAGCGTTACTGTGTGTAACAAATATCAAAATAATGAAGCAATGCTATCCCAAAATACGCGGCATCACATAACCTTATTTACATTTTCATCCCACGCAATTTAGTCAACAGGTTTAGACATTTTTGTCAAGAGGGGGTCCTTACGCCTCAAAATGTTGACAGGGGGGGTCTCGGCATCCAAAAGTTTGAAGACCTCTGCCCTAGACGTTCCCTGAGGCTACTTCAAAGGGAGTGGGGACAGGAAAGGGCACGCAGGCCCCCTCCTGACAAGACGTGCTATGAGCCTTTCAAACCCCAGCAGTCAGGCGGCTCTTAAGATGGCTTCCTTTATATCAATCGGCCCTTCTGCCTGCAGCTTCGTGACTGCATGTCTGGTTTCACTTTTATCTCAGGTAAATGCAATTTGTAGCTGAGAACAGGTCCCTCTACATTAAAACAGGTTAAAAAGTGTGATTAGTTCCACTGTTTTATAATTGTATTTCTTTTTCACCTTTTTTATTTTTATTGTATATTACTCCAATTCATATATTTCTTTTAGCCCTTCATTGTAATGTGATGATCCGTGCTTGAATTTATGCATTGTATGTTGACACTTTTATTCTCTTAATAAAATTCTTTTGATCTAAAAAGTGTGGTTAGAAGTAGCCCAATTATACCATGTCAAAAAAGACCACTTATTTTGCGGGCGGTTTCAAGGTTTCACTCATTGCTGATATCTATCAGATGACATCTCATTGGTGTAAGATTTTGAGGGAGTACACACACATTTAGCTATTTTTATGTGTTCTAAGGGATATATTCACAAGAACTTGTGCTAAACAATCACCAAAAAATGCTAACGCAACTTTACACATTGCAGCCTATCGTGGGAAAATAACCCAGTTTTAACGTGGAATTCACAACATGGCGGTACCATGATACAGTCCTCCGAAAACGCGGCCAATGTATGCGATACAACCACCTTGACGGAGATAAAAACACAAACCTCAACGTGAAAAAACATGCGATGGGCCAAAGCGCGGTGAGGAAATCAGCGATAAGCAGCGCCAGGCCTGCAATACACACATGGCAGGCGGGAAAAATCACCATAAAAGTAGAAAAAACACTCAAACACAAACTGACCAACACCCAAACACCAAGGAGACAGCCGGAGCATGCGCAGAGGATTGGCACAACACCACAGGCACCCCGGACAACCAGCCCCGGACTTCGGGGACAGGGAAGGGCAAGGACAGAAGAAGAGGAAGACGAAGTTCAGTCCGCAGGAAAACAGGTTCCCAGTCACGGAGGTGATGGAACACCATTAACAACTGTTCGTCACCTCCAACGTGTCATTGGGCACCAAGAATGGAATATGGCGGGACATTGTGGACAAGGTGAATGCCGTCGGAGAGCACAAGAGGTCAATGGACGAGGTCAAGAGGCGATGGACTGACATCAAGCGCAAGACCAAGGAGAAACTTGCAGCCAACCAGAAGGCAGCAATGCAGACAGAAGGTGGGAGCCTAGCGCCACAGCTCGTGCTGGATGACATGGAGGAGCTGGTGTCGACAGTCATCAGTTTGGAGACTGTGGCCGGAGTCAGGGGACTGGACACTGCTCGACAGGACACAATACAACTGCAACAGGGTGAGTGATCACCAGGTACTGGGGGGATGGGTGGAGATGGCCACAATGGCACACATGCACAATCAAGCAGAGCACAGTGCACACCCACAATGACTCTGGGTCATGGCCCTGATCTACAGACTGTCACAATGCACAATGCCATGCTGTCTGAATGTCAACATGTACCATGCGGCCACATACATGTGGACACATTGTAATAAACCATGTCCCCTTCACATTTCAGGGGCTCCGTCAACTCCTCCTGCAGAGCAGTTCCAGCCACTCTTCACTGATGATGAGGAGGACACCCCCAGCATCGACACCCAAGCCCTCCAAGGCATCATTGACATCATCTACAACTCATCTCCAGGGTCAGGGCAGCCCAGCTGCATCAAGGAGACCCCACCCACTACCCAAACCACCCAGCAGGAGGCACCCACAGCCCCAACAGTCTCCCAAGACTCCCAGGAACAACACATGGCCTTCCAAAGCCGTGTGCTGGATGGCCAGAGGGAGACGGCTGAGCAGGTGGGGTTCGACATCATGGCTCCCAAACTGGACGCCATCCATGGGTGTATAGGCCCGCTCCATGGTCTCCAATGAGCCCTGACTGACATCGCTGGAGTCATGACGCGGAGAGAAGAACACCTGTCCACTCAGAGTGGCTCCAGCGATGCCAGCCATGAGCTGGCACACATGCGGAGGCTCATGGAGGACATGGTGCGGATGGAGTCGGAAAGGATGGCAGCCCCCGCTGCACATCAGCGAAATGTAGCTGGGATCTACCATGCCCTGTAGATCCTCATCATGGCATTGCTGCCACAAGGCGTGGTGCTGATGAATGCTGCTGCCCCCACACCATTGACATCTCCGCCCCCTGGTATGTCAGTGCCTCACAGTGCGGCAGGCATATCCATTCCGGCACCTGATGTGTCACTGCCACACAGTGTGGCTGACAATCCTCCGCTGGCCCCTGATGTGTCAGTGGCACACAGTGCCGCAGCCGGTACTGCAACACCAACAGGTGGGGCAGAGCACACATCCGAGCAAGAGGACATGAATGGGTTTGAGTTCAGAAGGATGCACTAGCATTCACTTCCGCCACCTGGCCTGTTTCTGCTTGGTGCCGCACATGGCCCCATGACCTTCCACTGATCCCAGTTACACTCCGCTGCACTCACCTTGGACCGTGACAGGGACTGCCATTTCCTGTTCGATGACCAATGACACGGCTAACAGACTGTGGACTGTACCCTTCCTCTTCCGCAGTACTTGTCATCCCGGATTGACTCTGGCTGGCCCTTCCACAGGCCCATTTTGTGTGGTGTGCTTGGCATGGTCCTGTACAGCTCCAGCTGCAAAACTCCACTGGATGTGCAATCAACATCCAGTAACGCACTGCTGTGTCATGTCTTTCATCATTCATGTATGAATGCGTGGATGGATGTAGGGACAGTGATTTCCCTTACGTCAATGATGCTCATCTTGTGGGATGCCAGTCACAGTTTGCTACATTGCTAGGCTATCTGGTTTTAGGTTTAAACCTATAATAACTGATAAAACCCCACCGAAAGGAAAATAGCCATTACCAGCGTAAACATATAAACACTGAAAAAACACCTTTGCAACCACAAACTAAGTGCCATTAATAGAAAGGAATAGAGGAATGAAAGTCATTTTTATTTCTTCCTGAAAGGGCCAATACATTGTAACTTTTTTATACAAGGTAACATCAAGAAAGACTGGGCTAACAGTATTCTGCTTGAGTTTTGTTGTTTAGGGATGTCACTAAAACATCGTCTCTTCTTGCTTCTGCTTTTTTCAGTTTTGTTGTCTTTGGTATAAAGATGCAGTGTTTAGAAGCATGTTTTAAGTCTTATTTAGTTATTTTATAAACTGTAGAGACTCGGGAAATATCAAAATCATATTTGAAATGTTGGTTACATTTGATTTCACTGATAGGTAAAATGTCTGGTTTCATAAAAATCATTCCTAATATCTACCATCACATTAACCCACTTTTGTGCTCCGGTGCCGTAGATACTACAACAGGGACACAGGCATTAGTCACTTCCTTGTCCGGACATGGACTGAACCACGCCCAGAGCCCCCGAGTCATTGTTGCAAGCCCTGCACTGGTCCAGCGTATGCCAGACCAGCCCACTCCGCTGACGCTCTGAGGGGGGCCCACGTAGCTACCTGTCGCAGGCGTACTCGCGGGTGGTGTGCAGGTCACTGGTCTAGTTGTCAGCATGTCACGGCCACTCCCTGAGGGCAGGTTTGCACACACACCACACCCATCCGGCACAGGGGACACAGGCCATGTGACCCCGCAAATATAAGGGGCCGATAACGTCACATGCCAGATGTTGTTGGTTTCCAAGAAAGCAGTGAGTTGTTTATTAACAGCTTTCTCAGTAAGTTTGCAGAAAGCTGGAAGTAGGGAAATGGGACGAAGGTTTGTGAGGGTAGTAGGGTCCGGTAGTGTTTTTTTTTGCAAGGGTTTGACTGCTGCGAGTTTCCATTCTTCGGGGACCAGACCATGGTTGAGTGAGGAATTTATGATGCTATTAATGAGTGGGTTGGCAATCTCTATTAGTGAATGGAGCACCAACGGGGGGCAGGGGTCAAAGGGGGATCCTGATTTAATTTTGAGGATTTCTGTCTGAGTTTCTTCTTGGCTTACAGGTTGAAAAGAGGTCAGGGTATGAGTTTTTAATCTGGAATTAATTGCCTTGCTCTCCTCATTGTTATGAGGTTGCGGGAAGTCTTTGGTCAGTGTTAAGATTTTACCCTCAAAGAAGTCTGCAATGGTGTTGCAGAGGGTCTGTGAGGGGGGGATGTCTTTCTGCATGGTTTTAGGGTTAGTAAATGTGTTTACAATGTTGAAGATTTCTTTTTGTTTGTTATTGCTTTTATTAATGGCTTCCGTATAGTATTCCCTTTTGGCTGTTTTAATCGAACCATGGTATTGGCGACGGGCGATTTTATACATGTCTTGGTCAAGGTCTGTATAGTTAAGTCGCCACTTCCGTTCGAGCGCCCTAACCTTCCTTTGTTCCTCTTTTAGGGTGGGAGAGAACCACGGGGCGGTGGGTCTCTGTTTTCTCCTGGTCCTCAAACAGGGAGGGATGGACTCCTGGCCCTTTATGAGTGTGTTGATCCATTCCCTAAAGGCCTGACTGTCTTTGTTAGGAGCTCCTGACGGAGTCGGTCTAGATTTGTCAGCTCTTGTCAGGAAGTCTGATTGGCCAATCAGATCTTTCCAACAGGGTCCTTCCCTCCGTGCAGCACTAGATCAGGGAAAGAAAGCAGTCCTGGTTCTGTTAGACCTGTCCGCGGTGTTTGACACGGTGTCCCATACCATTCTGTTGGACCGTCTAGCCGCGGCAGGACTTGTCGGAACCGCACTGAGCTGGATAAAAAGCTTCCTTGCACATAGGAGACAAGTGGGGGTTTTAGGACAGTACAGGTCAGAAGAAAAGTTAGTAGGCTCCGGAGTCCCTCAAGGCTCCTGATTGAGCCCCACACTTTTCAATATATATATGGCCCCACTAATCACCCTCATCTCATCTTTTGGTATGGATACCATTGCATACGCAGATGACACGCAGCTCATTCTGGTGCTGGAGAATGACACCTGTGAAGCTGAAAAAAAGCTCCAAAACTGCCTTACCGCCACGTTCAGATGGATGAACCTAAATCATCTCAAGTGCAATACTGGGAAAACTGAAATTCTACCTTTCGGCAAAGGAAATACCTTCAACCCCTCATCGTGGTGGCCTGAGGACACCATTGCCCCCCCGAGTACTGCCTCCTCAGTCCGTAACCTAGGGATCAAATTTGACCCCTCCCTGAGCTTCAAACAGCAAGCCACAGCCGTAGCAGGGACCTGCTTCGGAATTATTAAAGGGCTCAGGACATTTTACGACCTAATTCCCATCTCCGCAAGGAAAACGGTCGCAGTAGCCCTCATCACCTCCCTCATCGACTACTGTAATAGTCTATATGCAGGGACCAACAGAGAAGTCTGCCACAAATTACAAATGGTACAGCATGCTGCAGCCAGACTAGTGCTAGGATGGAAAAAGAGAACCTCAGCTACAGCAGCAATGAACTTCCTACACTGGCTGCCCATCTACAAAAGGGTGCTCTTTAAAATTCTACTGATCACTTTCAGGGCTTTCAATGGAAAGGGACCCAACTACATACTGAAAATGTTCAAGCACTACAGCCCCACGCGATGCCTCAGGTCTCAAGGGGCCAATCTTCTCACCATTCCCAAATTCAGACTCAAGACTAAAGGAGGAAAATCCCTGGCGGTACTAGGCTCCAAGGCCTGGAACCTTCTTCCCTCTCATCTCCGTCAAATCCCTACAGAAGCAATTTTCAGAAAGGCCCTCAAAACTTGGATTTTCACTCTCTCCGAACAGCAATGTAAAAACCTAGTCTAGATACCTCCCCCTTCCTTCCAGATCTACTAGGATTCTTAAATCTCTTCTACAGCGCAAAGATGCTCCTTGGAGTGCAACCTGCGCTTTATAAAAACCCCATCACATCACATCACATTCCCCTCTGCCGGTGGTGACTGGATGACGGACGCTCCACGGTTCTCAATCATAATGGGCCCATGATTTGTTGCGCACAGGGTCAGTGGCACCCAAAGCCACGCGGTCGTCATGGGCCTACCACCATGTGGCGCTGACTGGGGTTGCACAGAGTTAATGGCGCCGGAAGCCTTGCGGATGTCACAGGCCAAAACCACGTGGCGCTGACTGGAGTTTCACAGGGATAGTGGCACCCGAAGCTTTGCGGCCGTCAAAGGCCTACCACCACATGGCACTGACTAAGGTTGCACAGGGTTAGTGGCACCGAAATAGCTGAGCGGGTGTGCAGCCTGCGATGATGATGTGTGCACTGATGTGGTCTCCGCCATTGATGACTTAGGACTCAGCGTCATATGTGGGACCTGCTGGGCCGCGGGGCGGGTCCGCATGATGTGGACCATGCCATGGTGACAGGACCGGGGCCTGGAGCTTGCACGGGAACATGGTGTGCCCACTGATGATCAAACCAGTGGCAGCAGGTGAGCAGTGGGGCCTGGGTGTGCAGGGGCGGCGGTGTCTCTCTTGCTCTCCCTTCCCTCTCTCTCTCTCTCTCTCTCTCCCTTCCTTTCCTTCCCTCTCTTTCTCTCTCCGGCTTTCTTTCCTTCCCTGTTTCTTGCTTCTTTGATCTGCGCATGGCACATGTCCTGATTTTGTGCTTTATTTTCCAGGCTGTGACGTCGAGTTGTCCCTGATGGACCCAACAGGAGTCTTCCGCATTGGTGTTTTGTGTTGTATTTCAATACAGTTTTTGGTTGTTACTTCAATGCTGTGTGACTGTTTCTCGTTCTTCTGGCCACACGTGTGTTTATTTTTGGCACTGTGCGTCATCATGCGCTTTTTGTGGCTCTTGTGTCGTGCATAGCATGTGTATGTCCGGGGGGGGGGGGCTGGGGGTGGTTGCGGTGGGTGTTGTGGCCCTCATGGGTTTCCACGTTGCATGATCATTGTCTCAATGGCATCTGTGGGTCTTCCGGTGTGGCTCTTGGCTGGGCTCCCTTTTATGCTGCAGGTAGTCATCCTGCTTAACACCAGCAAAAGGCAGGTGTTAATTCCCTGCTGCTACTGAGGCTTATCGCCTGTTTTTGGTTCGCAACGCAGATCTGGCAGGTCGTTGTGAAAGTGGTGTCGTGTGTTTTTTTGTGTGTTTTTGCACGGGAACGCCTACTCTGCACAATATATTACTTTTAGCTTAGAACTTCAGAATGTGAATAAAGGTAGCTCCTAAATCTTATTTTGAGGAGAGGGATATCCAGTGTATTATTTAAGAACGTTAATGAGTTAGAAAAGAAATTCAGCAAACATTTCAGAGAAGCTCATTTTTTAGGTATTGCCTACAGATAGCTGCAGATGTCTGTTGCAACCTCATTGACCAGTAACAACATACATAGAAACATACATATTTCATCATGTCATTGTTTGTGGTGGGTTTGGATCATGAAGCAGGGTAATTCAGCACGTTTGCGCCATGGAACTTTTTATGTAATCAATGAAACTTTATTGGTATTGGTATAACCGTGACTCATGACAGAAAGTGGATGGTGTGTGAAGATGTTGGTTCTGACTGTTTGGCCCTGAGCCTCGTGCAATGGCTGGGGAAGCATGTCCACACATATGTGGAGCATATCCAGACATCCCATTGATGGGTATCTGCATGCGTTCAAGTTAGTGCCTCCTTGAAATAATTTGACTACCCAATCCCTAAAGGACGGGGTCCTGTAAAGAGCGGAGACCCTCTACCTCAGGGTTGCAACTAGACCCGAGCTACTCCCTGCCAGGGCTGGCCGTAGTACTGATCGCGCACGATGCAACAGTCTTTTTTGGCCCCCTCCCCCATTTCTTCCTTCTCCATGGATTCCCTCACTACCACTCGCCAACAATGCACCTCAACTTTTTATAGCCCCTTTCTGACAAACATTTCATTTTTTTATAGGGCAACTCATAGTTTACTCACACTCAGTTCTGTGATCTGCAGGGTACACGTTCTTTGTAGCAGGAACATTAACCCTCTGCGCTATGTAGGTGACAGGGGTGCCCATATAAGTGCACGGTGAGTGATGCAACAGTGTGAGAGTAGGGTGAGAGCAGTGACTGCAGGGTGAGTGAGGTGACCATATAAATTTGAGTGCGGATCTAAGTGCAGAATGGGATGAATGAATGCATGGTTAGTAATGGGCTTGTTTGAGTGAGATTGCAGAGTGATAAGTGAGGGGGACAAGTGAGAGAAGTGTCCCATGAGTGCAGAGTGAGTAGTGCGCTTGTGTGACTACAGGGTAATGCACAGGGTGAAGAGCGCAAGAGCATTGTGAGTGCAGAGTGATCACTGTGAGTGCAAACTGAGTGGTGTGCTCATGTGACCGCGGGGTAAGCAGAGGGAGAATGGCGTGAGTTCATGGCGAGTGACGTAAGTGTTGCGTGGTCATTGTGAGTGCAGGGTGAATGGTGTGAGTTCATGGTGATCAGTGTGAGTGCATTGTAATCGTTGTGTGTGCAGGGTGAGTGTGAAAGTGAAGGGCGAGAATAAAGAGTGAGTTGTCTAAATGCAGGGTGCATTCCCAGACACTTGAAGTAACTCAGCATGTTATTGAGGTCTGGTGTAGGGTTTCAGATATCAGTTAAACTATTGCTATTATGGCATCACTCAGGGACAGGGCTGGACTGGCCATAGTGGGCACCTGGCGTTTTCATGGTTGGTCAGAAGGGTGTGGTCCAGTTTTGGACCAGTGGGTGTCGTTTTTGGCACAGAGGGCTGGTTTTGCAGCAGTGCTGCAATAGAAGTCCCCTGTATCAAAAGCAGCTGCAGTGTTTTCCACACGCATCCCCAACCCCCGCCTCCCTCCTCCGCGGCCAGTTCGACGAAATTACCAAGGCTGGTTTGTGTTGCCAGTCCAGCCTTGTTCAGTGATCGAGGGTGGAGAAAATAAATATTGTGGGAGCGGAGCTTGCCTGCCCAAAGATGGCCGCGCTTTAAAGTAGCTCCGTGAGACAAGAATTGGATCTTTAATGATCCTGCTTCCCTAAGCTTTAATCTCTTATTTTCACCCCCTCGGTAGATTCAAGTGAGTCCCTGGTCATAAATATAGCCAAATTCTGAGATAAAGCAAAGATGCAGGGGTTGGCAGCGAGAGGCCTGCCCTTGATCCGAGCCGCGGCCTCCTCCTGGGCGTGACTGCAGAGCGCACACGCATGCTTGGTTCTGCAGAGGCTGAGAGGTGGAGTGGATCAGCCTGGGACGCGAGGCAGCCAGGGACTGGGGCGCGTCCTCCACTCTGCAAAGGCAGCATAGCCAGCAGAACTGAAGGGACACTGAGTGATCACGACGGAGATCCTGGTCGCCCGCTGAACGACTGGATTTGCGCCCTGGAGAGATCCTGATTGAGCGTCTCAACTACAGCACGGAATCGCGTGGCAGGGGGCGCTGCCTAACAGTGGGAGCCAGCAATGAGTTCCTTCTTGAGACTTTGACCCCTGTGGCGCTCCTGACAACTGGCATTGTGCTCCCTGGGCCGGTGTGGGGCCTGGGAGACTCCGGCCTTCCTCCTAGATGCCACTGGCTCTCCTGCGCTTCATAAGCTGGCAGTGGCTGGCAGCACAATTCCACCTCTTCCCCCAGAGAGGGCTTGGAGGTCAATTCTCTTGTATGTGAGGGCTCTTGGAACATCCATACTGGAGTTGAGGCCTACCCTGATTCACCCAGTGCGGGTATAAGGGCCCTCAGAAAAACAGCAGAAGGTGCGGGTGGCAGGCTGCTGCCACGACCGTGTAGTGGGGGCACTCTCATTACCCCCCTCAGCTGCCCTACACACATCATTGTATCCGGAACACACAAGGCCCCCCCATTACTCAAAATGCAAGGTGCAGTGGTGCACACTTGTGTGGCAGACGGCGCTGCGCAGCACCGAGTGGGTCTCTGGCTATGGTTGACTGGAGGTCACCTAGGCGCGGTCTTCTAAAGAACAACACGGCGACACAGCCACCCCATTTTTGCTGAAACTGTTGTTGACCATCATTTTCAACCACCTCAGGGGGGAGACTGGGGTAGCGACGCAGGGGTATCACCCCCAGGGAATTTGCGGGCCCTTGTGCAGAACATTGCTACGTCAAAGGGAGCCAACTCCCTCCTATTGTTTGAGCAGCAACGCCAGTGGGACCTGCACCTTGTTAATAATCTAACCATGAGGCATACAGAAGAGTCCCAATCTAAACTCCAATTTGAGCCACGTAAGACCCCCAGGCAGCAGAACATAGAGAAAAATGCTTCGGAGTCGGGTTCCCGAGATGGGGTACATGGCTGCAAACTCGGACTTGGAGCAAATCCTATCGACAATGCAGCGCAGCCTGACTAAAATCGATGGGAATATCGACGCCCTCACGTTCCAGATGGGTAGAATGTCTGAACGCCTGGACAAACATATGGAGAGACTGGATATAGTTGGGAAAAGAATCACAGCCACAGACAATGTGCTGAATTTCAATTTGATATCAACCACGAAAATTGACAAACTACTGCTCCATGTGCAATCCAGGGTGGAGGATTTGGAGGCACGCTCCAGGAGAAACAATGTGCGCATAGTTGGAATTGTATAATCCACAAATATCCAAACCATGGAACGCTTTATTGAACAATTGCTGGTAACACTATTGGGCAGAGACACTTTTTCGAACATGTTTATTATAAAGCGCGTGGATCATTCCCTGACCCCCAGGCCGATTCCAGGCGCCACCCCTCACTCCATCATCACAAGAGTACTCAATTACAGGGACAGGGACGCAGCCCTCAGGAAGGCCAGAGAGCTATAATCCCTGAGATATGAGAGTATGGAAATTTCCACCTATCCAGACTTCATGCAGCAGATGCAGGAGGCATGACATCAGTTTTTTGCCAGTAAAACGGAAGCTTCAGGATATTAATCTAGACTACAACATGATGTATGCGGCAAAATTGAAGGGTCACGCGGATGAAAAGGTGCATAATTTTACTGAACCTAAGCAAGTATTGCAATTTCTGAATAAAAAGGGACAGCGGAAAGCTCCGAAGGATATCCCCAAGGTCCTGAACTGTGCAGGATGACTCCTTGCCAGACTCTGAGGAACAGTAAATAATGATTCGAGCTATACTTGGTGAGGGCCAGGAAGGGAGGCACTACAGATGATACCCTATTGAATGGAGAAGAAGCTGTGTTAGATGAGTGACAGAGATGAACTGTTACTGTAGGCAAAGGTGACTCTAGTGGACAAGTGAAGTGGGTGTGCCATTTGTCACATTCGTTTCCACTTCTTTCGCCTGGCTGGGCTGATGGGACGCTGGTTAATGCATCCTCTTCTTTTCGCCATTGAGTTGATAGTGGTTGATCAAGTGATTGCAATGCATATATATTTTAGTGGATAGATTTGCAAGGGTCACCCTCTTCATATTCATTCCCCTGACCGCTCAACAAAATTACAACTTGTGAGAAGTTGGCCTGGTATATGCTGTCCACTAATTAAAGTGGGCCCCCTATACCAGTCCAAACAACAACTATGGTGATTTAAGAGGTCAAAGATAACCTTAGAAAGCTATCCAAGTGGTAGCTGTGGAAAGCAGCCTTCAGGCTTAGTCTTAAAGGAATGTTAAGCAGCTTGTTTTACCAGAATGCCACCATATAGTATTGGTTAAATGAAAGGCGAACCACACAGTAGGTATAAAAATATGTATTTATTGATACAAACACTCTTTAAGCATGACACAGTGTCTTCTGCATGAAGATACTCAAAAAGCACACAATACTGTAGCACAGAAACAATCGTAAGAAGCACTAATACACAGTGGGCTCCGGGCGGGAGACTAAACCATATACTAAAAAAGTAGTATAAGACCCACGACTCGAGTCAAGACAATGTCTAGAGGATGTAGAGTTGCTGGAACCCCAAGGAACCACCTAAGGTGAGTAAGAAGGGAACACACGGAGGACAGGTGCAGAGTGGGAACACAACCACATGCGCCGTACAATTCTATGGGAGAGTCGAAGTTGCAGTTTTAAAGTTTAAGGACTCTTCTAAGTGGACTTCGAAGAAACCCCGTGGAATTTAGGAGAATGGGGAGCCACCCCATCCGTGGATACTGTAGTACAAGAGTTACCTATCCCAGGGAAACTGGGTGCAAAAGTTTGATGTGGCTTCGGATGCCGCCGTCGATCTCTGTAGAGGACTTCGAAGAAGAGCCACTGCTGGGAAGAAGAAAAGTGTCCGTCGGAATCCAAAGGTGAATCCTTGATGAAGAGTACCTAAAAGCAGAAGAGACAGAGTCTGGATCACTCAGGAGTGACCAGGTGCTTGGTAGACGAATGCCCACTGATGTTGGGTGCGCCAGGTGCATTGAGTGGGCACTTGACTCTGCAGCCACCGGGACTAGGAGATGTCGAGGATGACCAGTAGCCAGATTTGAGCTGTCCCATAAAGGATGTCAAGTGCTGAGTGTTCGGTGTCCGGCTGGAGCCAGCAACAAGCCTTGGCAGCGGCAACCCACGAAGAAGGTCAAGAAAGGTTATGGTTCGGACCAGCAAGGTCCAGGAGACTCACCAAACAAAGGGGAGTCAGGGCAAGCCTGGAGAAACCAGGGGAGCCTAAGAAACACAGTGTTGACCCTCAAGAGGACCCACAGGCTGGAGGCATAGGAGTCGCAAGGGGACCTCAAGCAGTTTCACAAATCAGCAGCCCATGGAGCACTCGGTGCGAGGAGGCTGGAGTTCTTTGTAGGAAATGGTGCTAGAGGTTGGGGCTACTCAGAGCCTAGTGCATTTGTTTTGGAAATGCCAAAAAGCATATGCACTTGAAAAAGTATGTGGTGCACAGGGGTACGGGTATTGCAGCCCCCACAAGGGATTCTGACCTCAAACTTGGTAAAAGGACAGCTTGAACCTCGACAGACTTAGAAACCCACCTCCTGTGTTGCTGGAGCCTTCGGGGTATGTAGAAGCTCAAGAGCAGCAGACCAGTCAGTTGAGATGTGGTGCCTGCAGTTGAAGGGGAGTGACTCCTTCAATCCAAGGAAGATATCTTCTATTGTCCTTGATGCTACATAGGTCCTGCACAGAGCCTGTGTGGTGCACAGGCACAGACGATGCTTTGGATAAAGAGGGAAACTAAGTCGGGCTCAAACGAAGTCCAGCGAAGTCCAGAGTGTTCAGACGGTTGAAGGTCAGTGGTTTGTTGATTGGTATCTTGTCCACGTCGAATCTAGGGTCCTACAGCCAGGTAAGCCCTTTTCTACCCACGGGAGAGGGTTGGACAGATTCAGGAGACCCTCCCAGGGGAGGGTATCACAGTGGGGAGGTTACTCCCATGTCCTTTGTCCAGTTTTGTGCCAGAGCAGGAGCCATTGGCTCCCAGGACGGGTTTGAACTGGAGTATGCACAGGGACACCAAATGTGCCCCTCATGCAGACTTTCAGTCGCTGGCAAGCGCAAACACCCAGGCCCAATACACTAAGTCCTGTCTGGGAGGTGGCCATACCTCTCTGTGACAGGATGCCTATTTTTCTGCCTTCTCCTGCAAGAGCTTGGCTCAGCAGCAGGAGGGCATAAATGTGTCTCTGGTGGGCAGCAACCATTTTGGGCTGCCCGGGACTAGAAGGCTGGCACTGGGAACACCAGGGACATCACAAAGCTAGTTTCTAAGGGGTGGAATCATACTTCCCAGACCGGTTACCGGTGTGGAGGTATGATTCCACAATGTTGGACATCAAACAAAATAGGGTTACTTTCAGCCATTTTAGAGTTGGTCATCACGCAGTCGCATAATGCCACTCTATATGTCGCAAATGGGTTATGCACTGACAACCTGGGAGAATGGACTCCATAGGCTGCAGGTGTGTCCTGCTCATGCAGTGCCACCCTCTCACTTAGAACCAAGCACCCAGCCTTCAGGATTGTTAAGGCCTGCTATAGGGGTGACTGATAGGTTTTAAGTGTAATGACCCTTAGATATACTAAACCTATACCTTAAGTAAGTGGTGCATGCACAAACTTACACAGTCTGCAATGGCAGGCGTGTAGGTTCCATTTTGCATGGCCTCTCATGCTTCAGCCAATGGGAGGCTTCTGGGGTACCTATGCCCTCTGTACATGGGTACCATATACTAGGGACTGACAAAGGTACCCCAGTATCCAATATGGAGTGTACTAAAGTACATGACACAACAGTTTAGGGAAAAAGCAGCAGAATCCCAGTCAGACTAGTCAAAAACCAGCTTAGCACCAGGCAAAAAGTGGGGGTATACAGGCAGAAAGATCCTACCTTCCTACACAATTGAATGCAGAATAACTGTGGGGTGGAGGGACAAGCCAAAAATGAGGTGGGGTGAGGGAAATGATATGTCATAAGTCAGGGAAGCATACTCCGTTCCTTATGACACAGGCTTGGCGGGCTTTGTACAAGTCAGAATGCAGGCAACATCTTCCCCAATGTGTACTCCACCTGGTGTTATTGTTGTTATTATTGTTTTTATTTGTTTAAATGCCCCAGTGGCGTGGCAGGTTTATGAAGGGTGGGCTGGTGCAGGGTCGTCTATGTTTGGTTGGGGATGGCATCGCGTGGGTGGGGGCAGATTAGGGGAAAATGTTCACATCCTATTTCAAAGGGTACGTTCACAGGAGATCAGATTGGCAGTGTACACTGCGCGCAAGTGCTTTGAATTTATAGGCAGAAGGTCCATTACCAAGACTTCAAAAATAATGAGTAAAAAAGTCAAGCTTTAGATGTGAAATGTCTGAGGTCTTAATGACCACAGACAATTATGTAAGGTGGTAGCTTCCCTAAAAATACACCAGGTTGACATTGCAATGATTCAGGAGACACATTTAGCCACTCAGAAGAAGATGTTGTCCTCGAGACGGCTACAAGGACAATTCCATGCCTGATGCTTCACCTCCCATGCTAGGTGTGTACTCACATGGGTTTACTCAAAATCAGGCCTTACATTGCAGAACACTGGGATAGATCCTAATGGCAGGTTTGTGGTTACCAGATGCCGTGGGGATGGGTTTGGTATGATGCTGGTGAATATCTATGGTCCTACGCCGACCGGCAAATTTATCATGCACTAGCGGCTCGGTTGCTCAAAGTAGCCGATTTCCATAAATCTGGGGGAGGGGGAGATTTCAATTGTATATTAGATTCTACCTGCGACAGGTCCAAGGGTCAGTCTAGATGGCCTATGGTGGCTGCATGAGTTATATTAGACATGATGGATCAGTTGGGGTTGATGGGTGTTCTGAGACATCGCACTAACAACACTCCAGGATTCACATACTACTCAGCACCCTATGACACTCACACATAGATAGATTACTGGTTGA
Organism: Triturus cristatus; assembly: GCF_964204655.1. Taxonomy (NCBI): domain Eukaryota; kingdom Metazoa; phylum Chordata; class Amphibia; order Caudata; family Salamandridae; genus Triturus; species Triturus cristatus. Next base: position 855,928,720 of record NC_140589.1, read on the forward strand.
TATCTAGAAGTCTCCTACCTCAGGTCACTTCCTGTGAACCACTCCCAAGGACCTATTTGGATCATTCTACCGTTCTATTAGAATTGGAGATACCTGTAGAACGCTTTGCTCCTTTCACATGGAGGTTTCCCCCCTTTTCTTACTAGACCCGGTGTTTTGTGCAGAAATGGCCACATCAATAGAGAGTTTCTTTGAAGATAATATTGGATCAGTCACCTCATTCACAATAATCTGGGAAGCCTTTAAGGTGTGAGGTAATTCAGTTTTAACTCCATTCTGTATTCTGTCGCCATTTTGTTGCCCTCACTCAGGCAGCACAATGAACGAAGTTTTTTCTGCTGATCTTACTGCGACGTGTCAAAATAACCTCCTGCCTCTGTTTACGATACTAATGTCAGGGACGGGCTGAGTCCACTAATCCTCGTCTGGTTTGATTAAACCCTGTCTCGACAGTCTGTTGGTTCGCACCATTCTTTCCTGACTTTATCTTATCTTCTGGCCTTCGCTATTCTCTACTTGTATTCTCTCATTTCACAACTGTCCTCCAGGGCATACAAATATGTCCTGCCACCTGCAAGTTGAGTTGTAGACACTACCACTAATTAACTTGTGGGGAGGGGTGACAAAAACAGTTGGAAGAGAGGTTTATTTGGGTTACTTGATATCTTGTTTTCAAACTTTTCTCATTGGTTATATCTTGTTTTAAAACTCTTCTCATTGGATAATCATGTATGCATTGGGAGTTTTCTTGGTGAATCTATGCGCTATAAAAGATTGTGCGCCACGGAGTAAAGTAGCAGTCTCCTAAGAACATACTGAGTGTACTTCTGGGACAACTGTACTTAGCTGCAGCTAATAAACCTGATCTTCTACGCTCAACAGAATGTCCTGTGTCTCTGTTCAACAAAGCAGGTGAACTCAGGAGATTAAGGTGTGCCCTGCGCCGCCAGGCCCATAAGGCCCTGGTTCTTCAATTGGTGCCCTCTGTGAGGCGGCTTCAGAGGTAGCAGTTTTTGCCTGAGGGTCGTGAGGAACCCCGCAAGAAAATTCTGGAGGAATCGCAAACCACGTCAAGCGACCCCTGTATGTCGAAGTGGTCCGAAGGTCTTTTTCAGCGCAGTTTCTCCTTCCTGATGGCTGCTGACGACTGCTGCCCTGACTGCCGCCTTGCTTTGGCCCTTTTTGGTGATGTATGGTATCGCGAGACATTTGACGGGCCTCTGTTGGCATAAGAAGACACTTAGTTAAGTATTGGTGGCTATTGCAAAAGCCGAAGCCGAGGGGTGAGTACGTTTGTGCTGTGTTATTTGATTTAACCCCTTGATGTTTGTGAACAGTCCAGTGAAATAACGATGCCTGGTCTGAGTAAGTTTAGAAAGTTTTTTTGTTTTGGTTGTGATTGGGATTCCCGGCTGGAGGACTCTTGTCCAATTCCTCCGTTTGGAACTCACACTTATGAGCTTTATTCTAAACATGGTGTTGGCCCCATTGCCTTTAATGAGGCATGGATCCGATACACAAAGAACGATGGTGTTCTACAGTGGCCACAGAATGGTAGCTTTGAGCCTGACATATTAGATAATTTGGAAGCAATTTTGTTTAAAAGAAAAGTCCGGCCGGCAATGTTTGACTCTTTCCGCCTTTGGCGCAAGGAAGCCAAACAGAAAGAAATAAGACAAGCAAAAAGAGATAGGAAGGAAAAGGGCATGACTGTTATACAGGCTGCCCAGCAGTTTAAAGATAATGAGAATGATTATACAATTGAGGTTTTAGATAGACAACATCGTATGGCAGGACATATAGCAGTCTGTTGGGCTGTTTTTTTTGCAGTCTTTTGGAACACTATTAAGAAGCGTTTCTTGTAAATATGACTTGCAACTAGTATTTACAAATGGTTTGGTTTAAGTACAGTCTGTGGGCTGTCCTTTGTTTCTGTCCTAAGTGTTGATCTGTGGGTTAAAATGTGTGTTTCTGTGGGTTAAATGTATGTGTCCTGAGTGTTTGACCCCTTTCTGTTTATGTCTGAAATGAGCTCAATGTGTGTTTGTGGTTTTTCTTGATGTTTTCAGTCTGTTAAGCAAAATGTCAGTTAACTAATATTAAGTAGAAATTAAATAAAAGTATAGAAATGAACGATGTGATATGCTAAATAGCTATATGTTGCTATATAATTTATAGAGTAAGCAATTATGCACATGTACAAACTGTTAAATGCTTAAAAAAATTAAATAAAATTTACATTCACTAGGAATACAATGGCCTCAAAAACGAAATTGTGTGTTTTGTAGAAAAATAAACTTATAGTATTTTTTAGATATTAACAGGCAAACACTTCAGCTGAAGTAAATTTTTGCTGAACTCAAACGCAACACGCATTGATATGTCTTAGTTTGAAAAAGACTGCCACCGTGCTCATGTAACAACACTGAGAGACAAGCTTTTATTGTCGCTAAGCAAGCAGCTCTAATAGACAGGAATGTTTACTCAGCCACGACTTCGCCCTCAGTTGAACACGGGTGAAACTTTGCATTTCAAAATGTTGTTTTAAAAAGGTTCCAAAACTAAGGTTCATTATTTTGTATTACAGGAAGACATTTCAATTAAGGGTTTCCTCTCTTTAAGCATTTTTATAAGAATATTCTTGGTTCTAATGTTAAAATATTTGTTCTGTTAAAAAAAAAAAAAAAAAAAAAAAGTGGCGCAAAAATTTGTCATGTTTTAAATTAGGCTTCTGTGCTTAATGAATGCATCTAAAATGATAGGCAAGGGATGCAGCTTGCTTTTATATGTGAAATTATCAAAAATGATTGGGTTTATCAAAAATAATTATTAATTATGAAAAATAATTGTTAAAAATAAGTGCTTCTAAATTACTTTTTTTACTATTTATAAAGCTTAATACTCATACTGTGACCTCCTAGCATTATAATTTACTTTAAGTTGTGTTGTACTGCATAGTGAGGACATTTGTATATGGAATTTCACTTGGCGCAGGCTTAAAAAAACTCATTTTTCTAAAGGATTTGCAAGAGATATGTCTAATGTCCAATATCTGCAATCTGTAAAAAACATTCTGAGGATGATTAAAATGTAGCACAATTATAGGATATTTATTTTTAAGTGCCCCAAATATCAAAGTCGAAATTGGTTAAAATAGACTATTTAACAGAATTCTTGCCCTTTACAATAGCTTTAAAGTGCCTTAGGCTTCAGTAAATGCATATATTTAGGTAAATACAAATTTGCAGGTTGTTCCCATTTGGGGTTGCTTTTAATGTCTCAGTGAGCCATTGTGCCCAGTGCAGAGGTTTGGGTTTAATATCAAGATTGAAGGTTATAACTCTAGCTAGACCTACTGAGACGTTCATCCTTTTAAGGTTGATGAACTAAGTACCGTTGCATAGGGTAGTAACAAACATTTGTTCTAAAGCTAGTATGTTATGTTATTATGTTCTGTGAGTTATTCACAGTAAATGTTTCTAATAATTTAAGAATAGAAATAAATTGTAGCCCTAAAAGAAGTAATATCTGTAGCATGTGTTTTTAAAAAGGGTTAATTATTGCAGGTTAGGAAGAGTTAGGAAGGTTTTTTTGTCTGTGACAAGCTTCAGGGTGAGGAGAGAGACAGGGCTAAAGAGCGCAGAATGCGATGCAGAAATTGAAGGCAGATTTTGACCTTGAAGCCTGTAAGGTGGGGGCTAGAAATAGGAGCGAGTAAACCAGGAGGTGAAATCACTGCTTAGAAAGCTTCTCTGACATGAAAATGTGTAATGCTTGCAGCAGGAGAGCCTTGGAAAGAGGTGGGAGCCAGGAGTGCTCGCAGTGTCTGGTTCCGCGCTGAGGTGCTATTTTTAGCTTTTCTGATAAGTTAGGACAGCCGAGAATCGTTACGGAGCCCTGTCTGTTTCCATATTGTTCAAGACAAAATTAAAAAAAGGGTGGTGAGAAGAAAATGATACATTGGTATTTCTGCTTTTGAAAAATAATGTCCACGTAGTTGCCTTCATTTAACAAATGTGGCATTAGGCTCAGACAAAAAGTAAGATGAAGCTCTTTCTTAGAATTTTGTGGGCTACATGCCTAGGTAAAAACGATAAGCAAATTCAGATTCATTTTTCACAGGAGGAATTGTGGCGCAAGGGAACACAGAGTGTCTGTGAAAATGTTTTCCTTTTAGACAGTTAAAATTAAGGTGGCTTAACATGCTTACATGTTTTAGTCATTGCAAAGTTGACAAGATGGTTACAGTTAAGTACCACTAGGTTTGTATTTTTTATTTTTTGTGTTTTGTTAATGTGTGTTATGTTTTGTCTCCTGATTAAAAGTTATAGTTGATATTTTTGTGTGTTATGTGAATTGTTTTTCTTTCGTGTGTTGTGTATTTTTTTTTGCTTCTGCCCACAGATCATTCATGGATTGTTCTGGGTGGTTCGAGGGCTGACAAGACTACAGTTGGACACGTGAGTTGGTTTGACGAAGATGTCAGTTGTGAAGGAATAATGGTGAAATGAGCGCCCTGAATGGCTATAGGCAGGAAATCAGGGTGAGAGAAGACTAGAAAGGACTGAGAATGTTACAGTAGGTGAAGAGGAGTAGTGGAAAAGCAGGGGTTAACAGCCAACGAAACAGCGATGGTCCATATCATGAGGTGGTGGAACGAGTATTCCATATGTCCCTGTGGGACCTAATTAATGTGCAAATTGCAAAAAGGAGGGTGCTGTTAGCTGTGTGTTGAAACAGATGTGTTTTTGCATAACTTCTTTGGAAAGAAATGTTTGTGTTTATTTTTGTGCATTTTGTCTCTCTATGAATTGTTCCTGCTGGTCCTGTGTGTCAGAAGCGACACAGTCAGTTGTTTTGACAGCCGGTCACCACTTTGGTTACCTGCTGTCAAAAGAGGGGAGTAAGAAAATGGAATATTATTTTTGAGACTGACAAATTAAGCAGGCCAGAATATTAGTTGTTGGGTTGCAGGTTCATTGTGCATAAAGTGCATGACATAGTGTTGTGCGTCACCGTTGTACTGCTCGATTTTCCCGGCCTTCTTGTGTTGTAGAGCGATTAATATGACTTCAGTCTCTTTCCATCCAAGTCTAAGGATTAGAGTAGTGAATAGAGCCTATTTATTAGACACTTTGACACGATCCTGTGCTCCTCCCCATAGATCAGGGCTTACATACATAGCCTAGGGGATAGATTCGTTAGTATTAAGGATAACCTGCCCTATAGTGAGGGTATTTCATGGAGTCGTGCTGAATTCAGGCCTGGTAGGCCTCAGACAGGAGAGACTCCATCTTTCTTTCTGCCCCGGCAGCTTGGGACATTTCTAGGTGAAGGGTGATATTTTAGTTATGAGGTGTTATTCGCTCGGAGAGAACCGGTTCAGGCCGGCCCTTATCGAAGGAGTGTATTCTTCCCCTGCCGAAGACACTACATCAGGCCGGCCGGCTGGGAACGTGTCCTTGGCACGGGGAGGTACAGGAATTTGGTGGGCGGCAGGTTTCGAGCTGGAATTTTCCATGAGAGAATGCACCTCTATATTAGTGAAAGTCTGAGTTAGATATTGGCACTTGCTTCTAGTCCATAGGCGGCACCTGGCCGTTAGCAGAAAAGCTACTACTTATTTCAGGGAAGACAGATGATGAACTTGAATCTAAAGAGGAGAGAGTAGCCGATGAGGAAGAGGTTCCAGTGACTCGGAGAGGGAGAAGGGAGTAGATCCGCGACTGCGGAGGTGTGACTTCCAGGCGAAGCCGAGGCACAGACGAGAAGGGAACCTAGATGACCATTGAGCACAGGCTACATACGACTAAGGTGATGTCGACCCCTTTTTATTGAAGTGTATAACTTAACCTTTTACTTTCCTTGCAGGTTGTATATATGATGTATTCTGTGAGTGTGCATGTAGCAATTAAATAAAGTATTTAGCTTGTTGTGAGTCAGCATGTGTTGTGTATCCTTGTATAGGAGGATAGCCTATTCTTCTAGTCAGATTCAACTTGACATGAACAGATGTTAATCCTGATCAGGTAAGTGGTAACTGAATGAGGGAGAAAAGAGCCCCTCGAACTAAAGAACAGGTTGTGCTCAACTAATAGTCTTTGTGTGATCTGATACATAGTAACCCCGATTCCCCTATCGTGTACTGCGGTGATAATAGGATGAGCTCGTGCTAAGGCTGCCGTCTGGGTAGGAAGTACTGGGTCCGTTCGAGACCGCGAGGCTAAGGCTGCCGTCTGGGTAGGAAGTTCTGGGTCTGTCTGAGACCGCGAGACTGTGGCTGCCGTCTGGGTAGGAAGTTCTGGGTCTGTCTGAGACCGCGAGACTGTGGCTGCCGTCTGGGTAGGAAGTTCTGGGTCTGTTTGAGACCGCGAGGCTGTGAGGTCTGAGACTGCGAGACTGTGGCTGCCGTTTGGGTAGGAAGTTCTGGGTCTGTCTGAGACCGCGAGACTGTGGCTGCCGTCTGGGTAGGAAGTTCTGGGTCTGTCTAAGACCGCGAGACTGTGGCTGCCGTCTGGGTAGGAAGTTCTGGGTCTGTCTGAGACCGCGAGACTGTGGCTGCCGTCTGGGTAGGAAGTTCTGGGTCTGTCTGAGACCGCGAGACTGTGGCTGCCGTCTGGGTAGGAAGTTCTGGGTCTGTCTGAGACCGCGAGACTGTGGCTGCCGTCTGGGTAGGAGGTTCTGGGTCTGTCTGAGACCGCGAGACTGTGGCTGCCATCTGGGTAGGAGGTTCTGGGTCTGTCTGAGACCGCGAGACTGTGGCTGCCGTCTGGGTAGGAAGTTCTGGGTCTGTCGGAGATCGCGAGGCTGTGAGGTCTTGATATATATATATATATGTATAATAGGAATTCCCTGTCCCTAGGTGGTACATATATATGTGGTTATTTAGGTGTAAAAAGGCCCTGGGGGGGGGGGTAACGTTCTGGTTTGGGTTAGAAAGGCTCTGTTGAGCGGGTTCCACCTGATCCGAAAACCCAAGCAGAACAACCGTTCATTTACATATGATATTGAAATGTGTCTATGCTTTCTGTGCTTGGTATACAGCAAGTATACCTGATGGCTTGGCATGTGTGTTTTTATTTTATGCACTTTTTTTTTGTTTTTGCGTTGTGTTTACGCTTTTGCTTTTAATACTGTTACAAGCTCCCCTGTGTTGTGAGGGGATGGTCATGACGATGCCCATCGCTACGCAATAGTTGGTTGGACTTGTTCTGGTTACTAAATTTCACAGATATGATATTTCATGCTGTGAATATGACAGACAACACTTCACCAGTGCATGTCTATTTGGCTATAATGGTATTGAAAAAAAATAAACAAAAGAGATATACAGGATTAAAAGTGTGTCACCTGCAGTTAGTCATGTTACAGCTCCTTCCTTTAAGGGACGAGCAGCCTAGATTGATGTTCCCTGATTAGACCCTAAGGATGAACTATAAATCTGTGGCTCTTGCTAAAGGTGACCTAACTTTCCTTATGATATTGCACTTCTACATGTAGTCATAAGAGACACCAAGAGTTTCTTATTTGCTGTCCTGAGTAGCAGGATTGTGATTTTAAGTGGGTATAGTGCCCCCTCTGGACAGGTGACTAGGGAAAGGAAAAATTGTAGATCAGACACCAGATGTTTATCCCATTAGAAAATCATGAAATGAATATTTGTAAATCCATAAGGGACTGGCCTATCTGTAAAACTGGTGCCACTATGAACCACGTCCAGTTTTACTAATGATATCAGAATGTTTAATTGATTGGTTATGGAATTTGCCTTTTGGATTCCCCTCCTTTATATCTGTCCTACCTCATGAGCACTTTCTTTTTTCACACTCCCCTTGAAGCAACCTCTTTCTCTATTAGGAGCATTTAATATGGTGATCTGTTCTGAAAGTCTCTTAGTTTTCTCTGGTCTGTATCATACCCTGTTCGCCTCAGGTTTTGAGCTGATCATGCATCTATCTGACACATTTTCACTCTGACTCCTGCAGTCCCTCATTTTGGTGGGTCAGCACTCATTACAGCTCAGGCTACTGCTGCCATACCTTTTTGATGGTGCACTGTTCACACACATGTTGTGACTGATAAAGGAGACAATATAATTGTGGCTTAATTATATTGAGATTGGATACAGACTGTCATATAGCAGATCCTATAGGCTGGCACACTGTGTGTTTGAGTGTTAGTATGAGTTACTGTGATACGTTTGGCTGGCTGTCACTCTTAGGGTCTTGAGGTGATCAGTGCTACCTTCTTTAATAGGCACCTACTCTGAAATTGATTCTGGGCTTAACTTCACCTCAGAGAGCTACTTTGAAGGTACTGGCGAGCTACCAGTGGCTCCCAAGCTACTCGTTGGAGACCCCTGGACTAGAAGTACTGCCTTTGCCTTTGCATCTTATGAGAGTGACAGTGCCTTCTAAACCAGAGTTGTCACATGGCTTCTGGCCACTCCCTTGAAGATTGCAGGCCACCTGCCTGCAGTCCTATTGTTAAATACAATGAACTGTTTTTATACTAAACTGAGGGAAACTAACAACTGTGTCACATTTCCTACGTCACTAGATTCTGCGGTAATTAAGTCATAATAACCTGCAGAATACTGATTTAAGCCTAATTCCCATCAGTGACAGCTACAGATGAAAGACGGACGTCTTGGCCCTACAGTCCCAGCACCCAGAAAGTAGCAAGGCTGGACAGCGAACGCCAGCGCGCCATCAATGGTATCTCCAAAGCATCGTACTTGCTCCATCAGATGGCGTTGGACATCACAAAACCAGAGTTTCAGTGTAAAAGAGCGAAAGAGAAGGATCCCTGTTGTTGATGCCAGGGCTGGTTTGAGGCTTCAGTTTTCTACCTGTCATGTGCTGGTAACCTCTGACAGTGTGCAGTCCCTTGAGCCCCTTGGCCTGAGTTTTGGTCAACCCCCCTCTTTTCTTTGCTCCAACGGAAGGGCAGTGCACCGGAAGATCTAAGGCACTACATGATGAAAGGAAAATTAAAAGAAAGAGCAGCCCAAACATCCTCTGACACTGAATCGCGAGTGTTGGAGCCTGAAAGTGTTGCTGAGCGTGAAAGTCTGTTGCTCTTTCCGATTAATAGTACTTGGGTCTGCACGAGATGATCTGTGCCCATGACCGACGAAGAGCACAATATCTGTAGTGCCTGCCGCAGAGGAAATATATTGGTGCACTGCCTTGAGACATTGAGACTTTCGAGTGAGCTGTGAGTGTTTGCCAGGAGGGCACTCCAACGGATACTGAGAAGCACTATTTTCATGGAAGGCCTGAATGAAGAGGCCCAATGCGGAAGAAAACAACAGAAGCAGATTTGATGGACGATAGAAGCCTACCAGAGAGGCTTAGAACAGACTTTGGCATAGTTATGGTTGCACAAGTGGTTCCCGTGCAATTGCATAGAATGGGTGTTAGGAGACTGATTCTTATTGTTTTGCTGGCATTGTTTTAGAGTAGTATTCTGTTTAGTAAAAGCAGAATGAGGTCTATCCTCTGTTGAAGAGTATCCCCATTTCACCTGAGAGCATTGATAAGGATCGCCACTGTTTCAACTGAGTATACAATAGTCACTGAAATGCATAAGAGCCCTGAAAAGGTTCGCTAAATAATTTTAGGATTTGTTTTTGCCTAGGGTTGTGAAATTATAATCCTGTTTGTAATAATGGTCATTACTTTCTTCTGCTATCCGAATGTTAATTATGACTCGATGCTTTGTTCTCTTTGTATCCCTGTTGATAGATTACATATACCTGCTTTAATGAAATGTGTAGAATGGAAAATGCTCACCTAGAAATGAATTAGGATTTGCCTGAGTAATGGCAAAAGGAGGGTCTGAGGTAATTCAGTTTTAACTCCATTCTGTATTCTGTCTCCCTTTTTTTTTTTTTATTGAGCAGAGCAAGAGGTACAAAAAACATTGCAAAATACAATTAGCATTCATATCATAGATAATATGGCTATTAAGATATAATAGTACAAAGAAAAAGAAGCACTAGTAGGAAGTGCGATGTGCCTAGTGCAAAACAGCAAAAGTATGCATATACGCAATAACCACTAAAGTGCAAGTGCTAAGAATGAATAGTTGTGATAGTATTGCACTGAAGAACATTCATTAGCATATAAAAATCGATACAGAAACATACATTGAAACAATTCACCACTTCAATAGTATAAAATCTATAAAGTGCTGAATGCGTTCTTAATGAAAGCCAATCAAGACAGGAATTCACTTCCAATCGAAAGTGCAGTGTGCCATGTACAAACAGCAAAAATACAATACTCCAAACCACTAAAGTGCAAGTGCGAAACATAACTAATTACGGAAGTATTGCGATCAAGGGAATTCAATAGCATAAAAACATCAAAAGAAAACAAGTTTCAAAACGATTCACCACTTCCAGTTATTGAAATATAATTACTAAAAAGTGCTAATGCATTCTTGGCAGGCATTCAAAAAGGAGATTCACTTTCATATAGAGATCGAATATGGAGAAGACTACTGGGTATATCACTTCCAAAATTGCATTTTCTATTAAGTCTTCTCCAGTATTTAAAAAAACTTCCAATTTCGCTCATATTTTTTTACTGCTCCTACCCTCCTAGCATAGGCCTCCTCAAATTTTTTAACCCTTTTCATTTTATTAATCCATTTCAGATGAGAGGGGGCTTCATTAGATCTCCAATTTTGCAAGATTAATGAGCGTGCTACCGCACTAGCGATAAAAATAAAAACTCTTTCTGGGTTAGACAGTTGTAAGCCTCCCTTGCAATAGCCAAATAGTACAGTCTCTGCTGCGATCGGGATTCTATTTCTGGTTGCGCGCTCGATGTCTAGAAAAATGGCTTCCCAAAAAGACCTCAGACCGGGACATACAAAAAAAATATGGTGCCAACCACCTTCCCCAGATTTGGAACACCAAAAGCACTTATCTTCTACGTCTGGAAACCTTTTACTTAGAGTAGAAGGTGTTAGATAGGCCAGCCACCTTGAAAGAAAAGCCATCCTCTTATAATTGGCAGCACGCAATGCTCTGCCACCTGAGGGGCTGATCCACTCCCACTCCCTTTCGGATAAACTGCAGTCGGTCTCCCGATTTATTTTTTCCAAATGGTTCTGGATCAAAGAAGGATGTTTTATTTTATGTAGCAACTTATACCAGTTGCCTATTCCTCGTAGTTTGGCTCCATAAAGGGCAGCTGTCAAGTGATTGGGAGATTCGGTTATACCACCATTACTTCTCAACCAGGAGACTAACCGCAGATATTCAAAAAAGGCTGGTTTCCAATGGGTCCCTATCCTGGCCAATATTTCCTACCAGGAAATCAGCCTATTCTGTACTATGAAATGTCTCAGTTCGGTTAATCCAGAATTCTCCCAAGCATTAATATGACTAGCTTGTATCTGGAAACCGAGGCTGGCACATTCTCTTATATTGAGATATTGAAAGCCCATCAGATTCATGTCCCTAAAGATAGCCTGAAGTCTAAAAAGGGAGTCCTTTATAGTTTTATACCGAGTTTTTTTAGGAAGCTTAGCAGTTTTTAAAAACACTGGAGTGGATGAACCAATTTCTAGCAACATTCTATCGATAAAAAAAGTATCTCTACAAGAGCAAGATCCTAACAGCCAAGATACTAAATCAAGAAGGACAGCTTCATAATATGATCTTACATGTGGGAGCGCAAGTCCCCCCTGATCTAATGGTAATTGTAGGGTGTTCAGTTTAACTCTGGGGGCTTTCTTCTCCCAAATAAATTGTCTAAAAAGCATATCCATTTCCCTAAAAAATACCTGATTGATTTTGATAGGAACATTGGAGAATAGGAAGATCAATAGAGATAGTATAGACATTTTGATTAATGATACTCGCCCTACTATTGATAAAGGAAGCAATGACCATTGATCCAATAATTTGGTTATTTTTGTCTTCATCCTTACATAATTTAGATCAAATAATTGAGAAAACTGCGAGGAAACATAAATCCCGAGGTATCTGATGGGGTCAGTTCTAGATGCCTGTAGTTTTAAAGAACAGCGAAATTCATCGATATCCGCGTTCATGGCGAGAACTTCTGTTTTGTTTGCGTTGATTTTGTAGCCGCCTATTCTTTCGAACTGAGAAAATTCTCCCAAGACCTCCTCGAAATTGATCCTATTAGGGGCCAGGTATAAAATAATATCATCGGCAAATAGTTTAAGTTTAGGCATATCAAGAATTGGGGGGTGGATAGCAGCATTGTTTCGGAATCTTAAAACCAGGGATTCTATAAAAAAAGTAAAAAGTAAAGGAGAGAGTGGACAGCCTTGTCTCGTTCCACGCTTGATTTGTATTGTTCCTGCGCAGGTGGCATTTATTACAAGCTTTGCTGTAGCGTCCTGATAAATATTATTTAGCATTCCTACGACATTTGGCGGAAAACCAAATTGATCCAAAGTAATAAATAAAGTTTTCCAATTTACAAGGTCGAAAGCTTTTTCTGCATCGACCATTACGATGCTTGCAGGAATACGATTTATATTAATATAGTCTAAAGCTTGTATTAAAAATTGGGTATTGGCAGCCATTGGTCTACCCGCTATAAAACCCGTTTGATCTCTATGAATGACTTCCTGAGCAGCTGGTAACAAACGCTCGGCCCAAACCTTCATTAATAATTTGTAATCGGAATTTAAAAGACTTATGGGCCGATACGAATTCATATCATCGGGATTTTTATCTTTTTTAACGAATGAGACAATAATCGCTTCTTTAAATTCACACGGGATCTGGCCTCCTTCTCTTATAAAATTAAACAAGTTTCTCAGAGGAACAAGTAATTCTTCTGAAAAAACTTTAAAAAACTCAATTGGAAAACCGTCTTGCCCACAAGCTTTAGATCCCGCAGTTGATTTAATAGCTGCTAAAATTTCACCTGCCTCAACTTGATTTTCTAAATTGAGGACCCGCTCCGAGGATAGTTGAGGGAGATCTACAGTTGAGAAATACTCTTTAATCGAGTTTTTCTGTATTTTATATCCAGTGGAGTATAACCGGGCATAGTGATCCAAGAAGAGTTTGGCAATTCTGGAGCTATCGACTACTTCCAAACCAGTAGAGGGATCCGATATTTTTATTATTGAGGCTGATTCCTGTTTCTTCCTTGTAGAATTTGCCAGGAGTTTGCCAATCAATTGGCTCTCCTCATAGACCTTCTGTTGGAATAATTGGGAGTTGCAAACCTCTTCGATGGTAAAGAAATCTTTCAATGCCATTTTTGCCTGGTCATATTTATTGGGAAGGGACTGCAGTTGAAGGGCATACTCCTGCTCAAGTTCTAGCTGTAATTGAGCTATCTTATCCCTTCGATCCTTATATTGGGCAGTTGTGAAAGCTATTATTAGACCCCGAGCTGTCGTTTTAAAACCACCCCAAACAGAAAAGGGGGAAGCAGTATTTTCGTTAATCAGAAAGTATTCCCCAATCCAGACCCTGAAATCCTTTACCCATTCCTCATTCTGCAATAGGAAACAATCCAGCTGCCACCTGGGCCGTTCCCTATTCTCTCCATTGATTTTAATCTCCAGATTAATATAAGCATGATCAGAAAAGGGGTTAAATCCTATGCCTGCTTCAACAATCTGGAGGGACCTGGAACTAAGGAAAAAATCAATTCTGGATGCGGTTTGAAAGCGATGTGAGTAAAAAGTAAAAAATTCTCTCTCCGCATTCCTTTCCCTCCAGCCATCCACCAATTGGAAGCCCTTAATAATAGCTTCCAAAGCTTTTTTGGTGCTCGGTTTTAATTGTCTCCTCTGTTTATTTGACATATCTTTTCTTGGATCCAATATAAAATTAAAATCTCCTCCAAGTATCATCTGCCCCGGGGCACCAGATAATAAAGTGTATATTTGGATCAATGGAGCCTCATCATCAGCTATCGGGCCGTAGTAATTAATTAAATTAAGCCTCTTCCCATATAGCTTTACTGCAACCCATATCCATCTCCCCTGCGGATCTCTATGAACTTCTACAACCTCCCAAGGAAGTTTATTTGAGAGATAAATTGTGACCCCCCTCGCTGCTGAACCTGAGGATGCAAAGAATACTTTCGAGAAAGTTCTGGGTATAAACAGCTTGGGGGGGTTAGACTTAAGATGGGTTTCTTGAAGGAAAAGGATTTGAGGGCTTAATGAAGTTAGCCATCTAATTAAAGCACCATACTTTTTTTTATTCAGTATGCTGTTTACATTGGCTAATAGAATCTTGCATCTATTCAATTGCCTAGCCATCTATCCGTCTATTCATGACCAATTTTCTACCTTGCCTTTCGATATACATTCTGATCATAACCTATTCCAAAAACCTCTTGCTCTATTTTTTCCCCCTTTGCCATAAGTGGACACTCGACGCCCCCAGCCCCTCCCACCCCTAGAAAAAGAAAACCCCTCCCTAGAATGTGGTATGTCCCCTACCAACCACGCTAGCCACATTACTACCCAGCCTGCTACACCCCAGGGTGTCTTGACCGTACACCCTTAGTGCCCTGCAACCCCACCCCACCCCTACCTTGTGAATTAGCTTAGAACCTTGAACATCAAAAATTATTTGTGGAAATCAAACAACTTTTTTCAGGTAAATTTAGTCTCCCTTTGAGATTTCCTTTAATAATGCCTGGGCTTCATCCGGGTCTGAAAACAAGAAGAACTTGCCCTTGAGAAGAACTTTTAAATTGGACTGTTGTGCAATTGAGGCTTGGGCACCATAAGTTTTAAAGAGTTGCAAGAGCTTAACAAATTCTTTTCTTTTACGAGCAGCAGAGGCACTCATGTCAGAAAAGATACGAAATTTGGTGGTGGCATTTAAAGAGAACTGCCTCTGCTGAATTGCTCTTGTTATTATTCTTTCTTTTATTCGGAAGTCCATAAAATTAACCAAAATTGTTCGTGGAATTGAAGAGTTCGGGAAAGGTTGTGCTGGTACACGATGTGCCCTTGCAATTGTGAGGTCTCCTTCGAACTCCGGAAGGACAGTCTGTTTAATAAAGGATTCCACCCATTGCAGTGGCTGTCACTTTTCAATTCCCTCTGGAACTCCAACTATCCGTAGATTTGATCTCCGTGAATGATTTTCAAGATCCTCAATCTTACTTTCAAGATGTCTCTCTTTGATTGTGGCAGCTTTCATTTCTTTAGACACAGCAAGCATCTGATCCTCGAGAAGTGAGACTCTAGCTTCTGCCTCCTGGAGTCTAATAGGGAAACCCTGCATCGCCTCTTCGATTTTTCCCAGGCATTGATTCAATATTGCAGTTTCGATTTTCTGGGCCCTCTTCATCTCACGAATTTCCTCTAAAATAAGATTGAGAAGGTCCTTGATGTCTAATTGCCTTACGTCGCTTTTCTCGTCTTTCTCCAAGCTTATGATGGATTCAAGCTGAGATACAGTAGACTCAGGAAACTCGGGAGACGTAGTAAAAGTTGTAATCTCCCCTTGTACTGACACTGGTACAGGTACCTCGAATGGGCTTTCAGCCCCTCTAGAATCGTGATGCGATGAGGCCAATGCAATTAATGAACCTCCATCCAATGTTTCAGCAGCTATCGGGATTAGAATCTCACGGCCCCTGTGCATATTCATGTTCTGATTTAAATTTTGATCTTTTCTTCGCACATGGTTTAAATTTTGATCTCTTCTTTGCGCTTGAACGAACTCCAGATCTTTGCACCCTACAATTAAATGACTCTGAGGAGATAATTCCTGTCTAGGGGGTATACTGTCGAGTGGTTCAATTATCTGGCTCCCGTCCGCTAAATCGCCCTTGGTTGTAACCTTTATTGGCGGACTAGAGCTAGAGACCGGAGGCAGCAAAGTTGCTTTTTTAAAGAATAGCGGAAACTGCTTGGAAGGGTGAATTTTATCATTGGGACCATCAGCATCAGCATCCACTCTATCGGACTCACAAAGCTGCCCAAGTTTGTCTTCCATATGAGGCTCCTTGGTTTTTAGGGACGTTGATAAGGCCAACTCCTCCACAGAGCTCTCAAAGGTGCTGTCCTGGACTAGAGTGGGCGTGAGCTCATCACCCTTTTGAACCAGGCTAGCAGTTTGTCTTGTTTTCTTCACCTGAGCTAGGCGAGTTTTTTTTTTTTTTTTGACGGGCTACGTTCTCATTTTTAGCCATGCGCTGCTATTTTTTAGGGGTTTACCCATATTTTTTTCCCCTTTGACCTTTCTTATTCTCTTCTTTCTTCTCGGGAAAAAGAGGGAAGACTTTTTTTTTTTTGGTGTTTATTAAGGCTGCGCACCTCAACTTTAATAAAAACGGCTAGAATAATATCTCTCCCACCAACAGCTGCTAATAGGCAATATTTAGAAACAAAGTCTTTCCCCTCCCAAAACTTAAATGTTGTGTGGCGTTTATATGACCGAGAAGGCAGAATCATATAGTTATAGTCCTTTTATCTCCCCCTTCGAGGCCATAGCAATTCAGTGCGAGAAGGCAACGGATCCTGGGCCTTGATCTATGGAAGCGTTGCTGTTTTTTTTTTTCTAAACAGAGAGCTCCAGTTATCGATCAGGGATCATTTTTCAAAGATTGATTGAAGTCAAGTCATAAGGTGCACCAGACTGCACTTAAAATTGAAGTTCCAGTTACACCATTACTCACTCACTTGCTCGCTCACTATCGAGGCTGATACAGCTCCGGGCTCCGGACTCCTAGCTCCTGGCTCCTCCGGACACTTGTCTCGTCGTTCTCATTCTTTGCCTCTCACCCCCGCTCTCCGCGGGTCTAGATCGAAGGCGCCACACAGGGAAACGGGAAAACGGGGAAACTCGCCGCTGAGCAGGAGCAGGAGGAAAACGCCGTTAACGTTGGCGTTTAAAGTCCGCCATTACAGGGTGGGCGTGGAAGCTTCGGATACCTGACTAGCCGGAGGCGGGGTGCTCCACATCAATAGAGAGTTTCTTTGAAGATAATATTGGATCAGTCACCTCATTCACAACAATCTGGGAAGCCTTTAAGGTGTGAGGTAATTCAGTTTTAACTCCATTCTGTATTCTGTCTCCCTTTTGTTGCCCTCACTCAGGCAGCACAATGAACAAAGTTTTTTTCTGCTGATCTTACTGCGACGTGTCAAAATGTCCTCCTGCCTCTGTTTATGAAACTAATGTCAGGGACTGGCTGAGTCCACTAATCCTCGTCTGGTTTGACTAAACCCTGTCTCGACAGTCTGTTGGTTCGCACCATTCTTTCCTGACTTTATCTTATCTTCTGGCCTTCGCTATTCTCTACTTGTATTCTCTCATTTCACAACTGTCCTCCAAAGCATACAAATATGTCCTGCCACCTGCAAGTTGAGTTGTGGACACTACCACTGATTAACTTGTGGGGAGGGGTGACAAAAACAGTTGGAAGAGAGGTTTATTTGGGTTACTTGATATCTTGTTTTCAAACTTTTCTCATTGGTTATATCTTGTTTTCAAACTCTTCTCACTGGATAATTGTGTATGCATTGGGAGTGTTCTTGGTGAATCTATGCGCTATAAAAGATTGTGCGCCACAGAGTAAATTGGCAGTCTCCTAAGAACATACTGAGTGTACTTCTGGGACAACTGTACTTAGCTGCAGCTAATAAACCTGATCTTCTACGCTCAACAGAATGTCCTGTGTCTCTGTTCAACAAAGCAGGTGAACTCAGGAGATTAAGGCGTGCCCTGCGCCACCAGGCCCATAAGGCCCTGGTTCTTCAGGTGTACATCAGGGGGTTGCTGTATCAAAACATGCAGGTATTTTACTCTATATTCAGGACAAGCTCGAAAGTTTAGAGAAAGAAATAGCACGGCTGGAGCAACAACACCAAAGGACTCCGGACAATAAGTGGCAAGACAACATTAAACAAGCCCTAGAGGAGTACCATATGCTACCATGCGGCTATATGGGGAGGGCGAACACACTGGTGCCATATTTGCGAGTCTACAGCATCCAAAAAGGGAGGCCAGTACCATTGTGGAGATCGCCAATGAGGATGGCAGTCTGGTCTATGACACAATTGTATTTGTAGACAGATTCCAGAGGTATTATGCAAACTTGTATAGGTCTCGAATACCGCAAGACGATAAGGCTACAGAAGACTACTTGCCACATATCCAGATGACATGGCTCACTGACTCACACAGAGAACACCTCATGGCCCCCTTGGACTCCAGAGAGATTTGGGTGGCACTGACGTCAATGCGAGCTAGGGCCGCTCCCTGTGCTGATGGGCTAACTGTCGCTTTTTACAAAGCATACCAAGACCTACTCATACTGCACCTAGTCACACTGTTCGAGCAGATGACTGAACACAAAATGATGCCCCCCTCAATGAGAGAGGCTATAATTATCACTTTTCTCAAGCCAGGGAAACCGCAAAATGAATGCTCATCCTACAGACCCCTATCTCTTTTGAATGTGGACACAAAACTATTCGCTAAAATACTAGCCAACCGGATAGCCCCCCTGATTCCAAATCTGGTAGGTGAGGAGCAGGCTGGCTTTCTGCCTGGGCATAATTTAACTCTAAATCTCAGAACTGTCTTTGGCGCGATTCAGCATATTAACCCAGAAGTCAAAGCCGCAGCTGTTTTTTTAGACGCTGAGAAAGCGTTTGACTCTGTGGAATGCCCATTTATGGAAGCTGTGTTGCGTCGCATTGGTGTGGGTGCGGTCATTCTCCAGCTTGTAAAGGTATTGCACAAAGCCCCAGTAGCCAGAGTTAGGCTGGGGAATAGAGTTTCATCTCCTATCTCCATCTCAAGAGGTACCCGTCAGGGATGTCCTCTGTTTCCGTTGTTGTATGTGCTGGTAGTGGAGCCCCTACTATGCGCACTGAGGGAGTGCCATGCCCACTGACTGTGTGGTAGTACTCACAGATAACTACCGTAAAGCCCTTGGTAGGCTTGAGGAGGACATCACCAGATGGATCAAACTGCCCCTCCCATTGATAGGGTGGATCTCGTTAATGAAAATGATAATTCTCCCAAGATTTTCATTTCTCTTTCAAAATATTCCCATGCTTCTACCGGCGCACATATTTGCCAAGATTAGGTCGCTTTTGATTAAATTAGCTTGGGCTGGTAAAAAACTGTGGGTTAAGTGGAAAACGCTTACTTTACCACATTCCATGGGAGGCCTCAATGCCCCAGACCTTGAATTATATTACAGGGCAGTCCAGAGCTCACACGCCCATGCATGGATGCACGGTTCTCAGGCCCTCCCACATTTACACATAGAGAAAGTTGCTGCCAACCCAGACACTTTACCACAAGTATTATTTAATACTTCGTCTAGGAGACACAGTATCTTGGGCTCCCTAAACCTTACTATACACGCCTGGCATAATCTATTGAACAGACAAGCAGGCGCATTCATATACTTACCTCTGATTCCCCTAGGATGGTGAACCTGGCTCCCGAGGGGTAAAGAAAGGGAAGTCTCTAAGGCTCTACAAAGGGTAGGCATCACGGAAGTAGTTGACCTGTTTGGGGATGATGTACTGCGCAAATGGGAGGATATATTAGCCGAGAGGCATGCCCCTTCAACTCTTGATCAATATCAGTACCTTAGAGTTCAACACACATTACAAGCACTCCTGGGAGATGACCTGCAGAAGCCAGCAGAGGTCCTGGCCCTAACACACATTATCTGCACTCCCTCCCCATCTAAATTGGTCGCAAGAATTTATAACATTACGCAAGGAAACTGAAGGTCACTACACGCAAAAGTGCGACAGGATTGGCAAAAGGATTTAGCTCAGGTGATAGATCATGTTGATTGGCGCTACTGTTTAGAGGTGAGCAGACAAATCTCATTAAATGGCAGGCACCACCTCCTCCCCTTTCAATAAATAAATAAGTAGGATATATTACACTCCAGATAGGCTGTATAGATATGGCTTGAGGGACTCAGCTACCTGTCATCGATGCATAGAGCCAGTAGCCAGTTTTCTATGTGTAGCCTGGTACTGCCCTAAAATCTTGGAGTTCTGGGAGAAAGTATTTCATATCCTTAACGAAATCCCCGGGCTCTCGCTCACCCCATACCCACTCTTCGTGCCAATGGGATATGATAAAGAAATCCATAAGGATGTATGGCGACTTGTGGCTATTGGCTTGCTGCTCGCCTAAAGATGGATGGCAATGCTTTGGGCTAGGGGCCCAAAAGCAACAAAAAACAAATGGACCAAAGACATGATATACTGCAAAACTCAGGCGGACACAAACAGTGAACTTCTACCTCTGCAGGGCAGGCCCAAGGCTTTCTGGAGTCTATTCCAACAATATGTGATAGGCAACGAGACTGGGGAACCTGAGGATGCTGGAGATGGGGAAGCACACATCAGCCAAGTAGAATACTGGAATACTGGGATAGGGAAGCAACGCAGTCATAACCAAAAATTTGTCGTAGTCTAATCATTTCTCTTGTCATTTTCAACATGTTGGGAAATATCGGAGAGAAGCTCACTGTCGTAACAACTTCAATGTGGTTTTGATATCCATGTTACTGTGTGCAGGGTCAATATGTCTTGAACTGTAGCCATACATTGAAGATGTATAAATGTCTTGTGTTATGTTAATTGAAAAACAATAAAGAAAATAAATAAATAAATAGATCGATAAATATTGTGCTCATCCTGCAACAAATTTCCAGTCTTGTGGTTAGGGTTTCCAGCTCATTATATTTATGTCCCAGACATTACAAAAATAAGCAGTCACCTAAAGCCTATTTTCAGCACTTATCTGTTCATACTTGGAACAGCAAATATAAAAAGAAAGCATTTTTAATTGTGGTCTAAGGCTACCTGAATGATCCATGACTGATAGTTAAAGGGAACAAAGACAGAAAAGTCACATTACTAATAAATACATATGATTTTATTTATAATCCTATGTAGTGTCAAGATGAGGTGTTTGCAGGCTCTTTAAACAACAAATGGCTGGTATTTTTCTTTCGGCAACTCTACTTTATATTTCTTTTCATGAAATGCTTTCTCACACTAAGATAGTAAAAGTAAAATCAAAAATGTTAGGAATAGGCAGAGTGGGGGTCCAGGGGTACTGGAGCCTTGTTAAACAGTTTACAAAGGTATGTAAATGTGCAGGTGGTCTTTAAAGACCTGTGAAAAACTCGGGCCTGCAGTAGATAAGACTCCAGACACTGCCCAGCTGAGCCAATAGCAGCTCAAGCTGCAGCAGCCCAGGCTGAGACACATGATGGGGGGTGGGTCCTCAAGCCCTTTCAGCCCTCTGGGCTTTGTGCGCCAGCACTATCCAGACAAGTTGGGTGTCCAGAATTTTAAAGCCAAAAACCTAGACAGTTCCCAAAAATAGAAGAAGGACTACAATTTTACTTCAACCCAGCACACAGAATGACAGTCGCTCCTTAGCAGAGAATTATAGAAGAGGCAGTAGGAACATACATAGAATGCAATTTTTAAAGCCAGTGCTACTGGCTTTAAAAATCAGTTTAATTAACAGACATGCTACTGGCCCAATAGCATGCTTGTTAATTAAATTTCTTCCTTAGAACAGCTGCTAAGTATCCCTGCTTTGAAAAACATAAAAAGATACCTACGACCGTTTTCAGCCGACCCTCTCTAAAAGCTGGAACATGAGCTTAGTTTCCTGAAATTTGCCTGGACAGCTGGCATAAAACCGGGACTTTGCGGTCAAATCGGGGACGCCTGGTCAACCTACAGCAAGGCCATAAATGATGACATGGGTCTTCGTCTAATGGGACTTTGGGGAAGGTATCTCCCCAAAAACTTCTGCTGCAGCGCTACAAAATGGATTTCGTAGCAATCCTGCACTTTAGAAAACACTTGAACAAACAAACAAATACATAAATAACTCCGTGCAGAATTCTGACAAAACTATGAATAAAGAAGTGTACAAAGGAAGTATTGTGCAAATTGCATTACGATGTGCGGTTGGAATTGGGGCGGAGATCCGTCCCTCAATTATAGCAACATAGTATTCAGGTGCCATCAGGGCAGGGCACCATAACAATGAGCACGCGACTATGAATAAATGATGATGATTAACATTGATGAACTTATGGATCAGTGGGTGTGCATCCCCCATCTTCAAAATAGTCTTCATAACTCTGCCTTACCAGGGTTTGCACCCAATATTAAGATGGAATTCGCGAAGCAAAGTGAAAAAAGTATCATCATCACACGTAAGGCGGAAGATCGTGTTCATCCAGCGATGTTTTATTGAAGGGGCATTCAAAGGAAGACTAACATGAATGATAAAATTAAGCAGCAATGTTTATAAATCTTTTGAATATGTTAAGATGTTACGCTGCACTTAGAGCATCAATTTTTATTAATACACTCTTTCATTAATACGCTGTATATTCCATTGAGATGTTTGAATGTGTTGTTTGAGTGCATTATGGGTACGGTAGTATTTAGAAATGAAGGTCATGATTCCAAGGAGGGTGGGTCAATTAGAAAGGTGGGGTTAGGCCATGTGAGATCGTTTAAAATCGGCGCCCGTTGAGAAAAGAGGGAGATATATTTTTTCGTCGTAACTGCGAGAGAAGGAGAAATATGTTACTTGGTGGAAGCAGGTATGGAGAAAAAGATTTATGGTTAAAGTACGGTAGAAAAAACTGTTTAAATGTTCCTTGCGAAGGCGAGAGGAAGATGAATGAATAGAGTGGGGATTTAAAGAGGGGGGAGTGGAGTATGAGAGAGAATAGAGAGAATGTGAGAATGAGGGGATGTGTGATGAAGTTGCGTTATTTGGGGGAAGGGATAGATGGTTGAGATGTGGTAAAGGGAGAAGTGGGCGGAACAAGAGCTGAGTAAGGAAGGGGTTTATTTGTTTGAGTTTGGTGGGGAACATGAAAATGAGAAAAACATAGATCGTCAGGAAATGAAATTTAATTTAGGACTCAGGCGCATGGTAGTGGCATTTACCGTTTGTGTTAAGGGAGAGATAACAGAGGGAACTTAGGTGGAATCAGACAGTGTTTATGGTTTAAACGATAACACATGGTATGAATTCTATAGGGGTGATTTAAATAAATGTATAAAGATGAGATTTAAACAAATGTACAAAGATGATGTTTAATAAGGACTTAAAGCGCAATGACTGTGTTACGTTTTTATAGTTGTTGCTCAGACGTTGTAATGTTGGTTAAAATAACGAAGTTCTATTGTTATTTTCAGTTACCCCTGACGAAGGGCTTGATGTGCCCGAAATGCATTGGGTTATTAAAATACTGCTTCGGATGAACTTTTTGCGTCTGTACTTGTTCTTGTATTAAGGTCTGTGACCCACTCGAACATGAGAAAACATAGAAAATTGGCATTTTACCTTACGTGTATAACTTAAAATGAGGAACCACAAGAAACAATGATGAAAGGAAGGAAAAACTATGAATAAAGAAGTGTACAAAGGAAGTATTGTGCAAATTGCATTACGCTGTGCGGTTGGAATTGGGGCGGAGATCCGTCCCTCAATTATAGCAACCTACAGCAAGGCCATAAATGAATAGCCTTCGGGTGATCCGCCCAACACATGACATGGGTCTTCGTCTAATGGGACTTTGGGGAAGGTATCTCCCCAAAAAATTCTGCTGCAGCGCTACAAAATGGACTTCGTAGCAATCCTGCACTTTAAAGAAAGCACTTGAACAAACAAACAAATACATAAATAACGCCATGCAGAATTCTGCCATTTAGTTATGCAAGGAGTGTATTCTATTTAAAGAATAAGCTTTTTGTAAACCCTCTGGTGAAACTTGCAGGATACTTTGGCCTCGGCTCCTCTTGCCCTCCATCACTTGCCCACAAACCTGCAACACTCCCTTTTAGGGTTAAAAGAACCCTGAGCTGAACTGGATGTTATTTTAGTGTTTTATTGCTGTAGTCCAGAGTATACAGCTATGCACAGCATTTCTCTCATTGCGGATTTATGAACATCAAGTGGCTTAATTCCTCTAAAACGGTGTACCAAAAACAACCTACAAAAAAATCAAGAACTCTGCGCGAACATATAATCAAACATTTGGGATCAAAACGTCCCAGCTGCTATAGCTTCAGAGGAGGATCTATTCAAATTGTTCAATTCGGATAAAAAAAGGCACCGCTGCTGCAAATTTCACTCTGCAAATCAATTATATAAACCACAAAAATGCGAGAAAAAGAAACTGTGCGACGATTCAGATTCGGAAATAAATATATGTCACTATCGATCAATCTAACAAAAGCTGTTTGTAAGTAATCAAAAGTTTCGAAATGTATTGATTAACATTCAAAAGAACATCTGTAGAGACCAAGGTGATGCCACTGCACAGTGAATCTCATTTACTAAGGGGGGAGCCTGTGCAGCTCTCGGCGGTGAACATAAAAGCAAGGGAAAATTGAAACAGTTCTTGTGCAGGGCAGAGCAGCTTTGGCCGCATGTAGCCTTACCGTGCCAGTGGGGGTGACCCGCAAGCATCCGGGTTGCCAATCCTAACTCATGGGTTTCAGAAGGGAGGATGCCAGCTAAGGGCAGACAGAGCAGCCTGTTGAAAAGGGCACTGCATTTGATTCTGTGGTATATTGTAAGGTGCTCAAAAGCTCTTTTTACATTTCTACCAACTTTGAGCAACGGGTAATTTTGCCATGACATTGTATTTGGAATGCAGCAGCTTTGGCAACCACTTCTCTTTCATGATGGCAGGGGTTCATTGAGCATGAAAGGTGTGACTAATGTTAAAGCTAGAGTGCTGATGATTACTTATATAATTGTGCAGGTTTTCTATACATCACAGTAAACGAATAACAACCACACACTTGCACAGCTGAGGTCAGACCTGGTTAACACCTCAACTCGGCCTAAACAAGTGCCCAGCGGGCCTTCATGTGTGTATGTGTGCACATGTGTGTGCATGCATATGTGTGTTGTATTAGTACAACCATATATGTAAGCATGATGCAGCTCATACGTTTTTACTTACATAATGTTGAAAACCTTGTGATTTGCATCAGTGCCCATGTTGAAAATTACCCTTTCTGCAGGGTTACCCCAAACCTTTTGCATTCCACCTCTCTGTTTTTGCTGCTTTGATTTTTGCTGGCCTTACGATTCTGGACACTTTACGACTGCTAACCAATGCTAATGTGCATGTGAACTGTACTCAAAACATCATATTATTGGCTCATCCAAAATCAGCATATTTAATTTACTTATAAGTCCCTAGCAAAGTGCACTATCTGTGCCCAGGGCCTGTAAATTAAATGCTACTAGTGGGCCTGAAGCACTGATTGTGCCACTTAAATATAACTCTCTAAACATGGCTCAGACCTGCCATTTCAGAGCCTGTGTGTCCAGCTTTGAACTGTCATTTCTACCTAGCAATTTAACCTACTTTTATATACACATAGAAGTGGGGCTATACCAAGTACGTCGCCATGATCTAGAGGTGAACAGACAAGACACACAAGTTGTTAAAACTGCCCTCACCCACAGAAATCTGTGGCATGCTTCATCATAGGGCTGGTAACACAGCTCCGCGCAAGCTAACAACAGGAGTGGAGCAATAGGGAGGGGAAAACATAACAAACATAGAAAAACTGTGCGGGATCAAAAAGAAGGGTGCAGAGAAACAAATTTAAAACTGACCAATGGATCTCCAAGATTGCCCTTTATTAATGGACTCTGTGACCAGTGGATGGTGGTGTGGTGGGCTTGTAAAGAACCCCCTACCCCTCCAATCTGCAAACTGTCGACATGTTTCAGCCAGCTTCTGCTATGTCCACAGCTTTCATCAGGACTAAGAAAATAGATCCCTTAGACACTCTCCCTACCTCCTACCTTGTGGAGTAGAGCGTGGTCACAGTAGGCTCGGACATTATTTTTTAGCAAGTACTCTGTTTTCACTCTTCTGGGACTGGAATCTGTGAACCTCAGTAGTACTTACTTTGGACTATGCAGCATTAAAGGAAGGGTGAGCTACATGAAGGAGTATGTGATTAGGTACACAATGTCATGATTGGTGCTATAACACAAAGGGTGTTCTCTACTTGCTAATGTTATTTTCTTTCTTTTTCCGTTTTCTTTTTAGATGCTTGGGCTTTATGTGTGGGTCCTACCAGTTGTTATAGGGAGAGAAGTCTAGGAGTGGAAGTCCACATACCTTTTCCCCCTTGTTTACCTAAACTTCCCCCTGTCCGATTTCCTACTCGTGTCTTTACTTATACGGGTAGGAGTGGAAAGAGCACAGGGTGAAGATTTGGACTATCTTCATTCCTGCAGTACCTGGTATCTGGTGAGTGGGGGCAGAACACCCGAAACCAGCAGGATATGTAACCCCCATCCCCCTCCCTATACTTCCCCTCAAGAAGCACCTGTCACCCAAATATATGGCAAAATCCAAACAATCCAACCAGAACACACACTAAATAAAATCGTCAGTCACCCAAAAACAAAAAATGGATAACTGTGCCTGACAGCATTCTCATTATTTTAGACCTGAGCCCACATTACAGCATGAGTGAGAAGACAGAAAATGGAGATTTGAATCAGGGGTCCACCAGAGTCTCAGACGTTTTGTAGATGGCTGGTGTGTCTGAGGGGGTGCATCAGCCTCCGCTGCGGTTCCGCCCTTTGGGGATGGACTCATAGAAGTCTGTCACCCTGTATTGCCAGATTGGGCACTCTGTGACTTAGTGCATTTCTTATTCGGGCCCCTGGCAGGACGAGAGGTCTCGCAATGTCAAAGTTTTCTTAGTCCGTTGAGCCCCACCCACGCAGCAGTGGCTACTTTGCCGCCCACTCCCAGGTCTGATCTGGAGTATCGAAAAAGTAAGTAGAGGAATCAAAGATGACCTTGAGGTTGGCCGTGAAGAGCAGCACGTATTGACTATTAAGCGTATGGAGTTTCTGGTTGACATCTTCAAAGGAGCTGCACTGCTGCTGGATGGCTTTTGATTATTCTGGGAAAATTATTTGTGTTATGAGACTGTAGATTATGGTGATTATGAGCTTCTTGGAAGATGGTGTCCCTGTCATGGTGATGAACAATCCGCGATATCACTGGGTGAGGGGTGGTCCTGGGTGAGGGTCTCTCCGTCAGTTCCCGATGTGTCTGCTCTACCTCAAGGTATCGGGACAGGTTGTCCGTTGGGATCCACAAATTGAACCATTCTTCCAGGAGGTTGCTCTTTCCACTGCCCTCTGCTACTTCCGGGAGGCCAATCACTCATAAGCTGTTCTGTCTAGAATGGCTCTCAGTGTCCTCTGCTTGTTCAACGAGTTCACAAGAGTGGCCACCATGGATAACAGTCTGGAGACCAGGTGTTTAAACATTGTCACACCATCTTCAGATTTGGAGATCCTCTCCTGAGCCTCGGTTACCCTTCCCACCATAAGACGTAGGTCCTGGCACAAAAGAGACAAGTCAATGTGGATTTCATCTACCTTGGACTCTCCTGCCTCCTTGGAGTTCCGAATGGCCTGGAGGATAGCCGATAAATCCTTCGAGGGAAGGGTAGGGCCACCTGGTGTGGGGGTGATTCCCCTGCCCCCCCGGGGCCTTGACACCAGACCCACTGGGGCGGTTTGTGATCATACAGGTGGTATTGGAAGGTCGACCATGGGTGCTCAGGAGCATTTATGCGCCTGCTAGATTGCTCGGCAATACATTGGAGGCAGTCTCGCCCCTCATGACGGTAGATGCCCCTTGCATGATTGGTAATTTCAACGCTGTGATGGACCCTGAGTAGGATGCCACCTTTGGCCCAAGGGCGACCCACCCCACACGCCTGAGAGACTGAGCTTTATCGTTGGGCCTGGTAGACGTGTGGCAATTGCAGCACCAGACCGTACAACAGTATATCTTTCATTACTATCCCCATGGTACATCTTCCCGCCTATATTATTTCTCACTGCTCTCAACAGAGGTGGGGTATGCTGCACTAACTAAAATTTTGCCAAGGGGGCTCTCATACCACTCCCCTCTACCCCATAGAGGTGAGCGAGGCATAGGTCGATTAAATGCCTGGTGGTTGTTGTATGGTGACTTCGCGGAGGACATTCATGGTTCGATAAGAGACCACTTTGAAGTAAACAAGTGGGAGGTGTTGGAAGGGGCGATCTCAGGGGGGTTACAGAACACATTCCTGACCACCCCGTGACCCACCTCTCTCAGAACCAGGCCGAGCACCAGCGGGGAGGCCCTTTCAGGAAGGGGTCTCATACTTTAGGATCGCACGCGCTGAGCTTGCACTACTTGACAAAGGGACACCACACAGTAGGTTTCAGTAGACGGAGATCTTTATATATAGATTCTTTGGATCTTTATGATCCGCAAGGTAGTCTTTGGTCATTACAACAAGCTTGGTAATTCCTTGATAGGGGGGTTGGGGTAGCGGGACAGTTCTAGGTTCAGAGTCAATGCCGAGTCTCCTTCGCACAGCTCTCAATCCTCGAGCCGGGGGACATGGTACAGTCTCGGGTCCAGCCGGACCAGTGTATTCTCGAGCCGCGACCACGTCCGCAGGGCTCTGGCGGGAAGGAACTGTCGATCGGGTGATCTTCGGGGAGCCGCGATTCACTCGGCAGGCTCAGCCGGTCTTAGAGTTGGTGGGAGCCGCGAGTCTCTCAGCAGGGCTCCGATGGTCTTAGGGTCGGGGGGAGCCGCGAGTCTCTCAGCAGGGCTCCGGTGTTCCTAGTGTTCTCGGGAGCCGCAACAACGTCAGCAGGACTCAGATGGTTTCCAAGGATCAGGTAGCATCCTTCTTTCCAGTTTCGTCGAGCCGCGACCAGGTCCGCAGGGCTCTTTTAGTTCCAGGCCTTCTCTACCCCAGTCCCCTCAGCACCCCCTGCTATACACCTTCTCCTCTTTGAAGTCCGGCGTCCTCACAGAGAGGCGTCTTGGCGTCTGGGGGCGGTGTGTTGGGATTTCCTGCCGCTCGGCTCTTTGATCCTTTCAAGTTGGGCCGGGAGGGACTCCAGACACCCAGCATGCGGCGAGCCAGCTCCCTGGGGGCCCGGAGGGCGATCGAAACCCTCTATCGAGAGGAGGTCAGAGGTGTGACAGAGACTACTCCTCCCTGTCTTGCTTGGGGGGTTCCCTCTTCCTTGGCCGGGCATGGCGCGTTTGGGGTTTTGGTTTCGCTGGGGCCCCGGGCCGGCCATCGAGACATCGGGACACGGTGGCCGGGGGTCTTCGGTGGCTACGGGGTGGGGAGGCCCGGTGGCTATAACCAGGGATCAGGGGTGGTGTATGGGTTGGGTTGGGGTGCTAATGGTCATGGAGGCCCACGCCACGAGGCCAGGCCCCACATGTGTCCCCCCCAGCTGAAAGTCGGGGAGAACTACCCATCCTCTTGGGGGTTCTCCTCGCTGAGGCGGAAGAATCGGGACAGGCCGTCAGCGTTGGCGTGGTCAGTACCTGGGCGATGCTCTACGGTGAAGTCCATCCCCTGGAGGGAGATCGACCATCGCAGCAGTTTGGGGTTCTCTCCTCTCATTTGCATCAGCCACCGTAAGGGTCGATGATCTGTTTGGACTCGGAAGTGGGTTCCGAACAAGTAAGGCCGTAGTTTCTTTAGTGCCCAGACTACTGCGAAGGCCTCTCTTTCAATGGTGCTCCACCGTCGTTCCCGTGGTAGTAGCCTCCGGCTAATGAGGGCTACGGGCTGGTCTAGGCCCTTCTCGTTGAATTGTGAGAGGACGGCCCGATGCCGTGCTCCGAAGCGTCCGTCTGGACTACAAATTCCTTGGTGTAGTCGGGGGCTTGGAGCAAGGGGGCAGTGCACATAGCGGGTTTTAGGGCGTCAAACGCCTCTTGGCAAGGGGGGGTCCATTGTACTCTCTTCGGCTGTTTCTTGGAGGTTAGCTCTGTGAGGGGGCCCACTATGCTGCCATAGTTTTTAATGAATCTTTGGTAGTAGCCGGTGAGGCCTAAGAAGGCCCGGCCTCTTGTCTGGGTCGCAGGGGGTTCCCAGGCCAAGATGGCTTCGATCTTGGGCTGGAGGGGGGCGACCTGCCCGCTCCCGACCTGGTGTCCCAGGTAAACCACTGAACCTTGTCCAATTTGGCATTTGCTGGCTTTGACGGTTAGGCCCGCTTGGCGCAGGGCCATCAGCACCTGTCGGAGGTGCTGGAGGAATTCGGTCCATTGGGAGCTGAACACCGCAATGTCGTCTAGGTATGCGGCGCTGAACTCTTCCAGCCCGGCCAGGACCCTGTTGACCAGCCGCTGGAAGGTGGCCGGGGCATTTTTCATTCCAAAGGGCATGACTCGGAAGCGATAGTGCCCATCTGGGGTGGAGAAGGCAGACCGCTCCTTGGCTCCCTCGGTGAGCGCAATTTGCCAGTACCCGCAGGTCAAGTCGAAGGTGCTGAGGTAGTGAGCAGCCCCAAGGCGGTCAATGAGTTCGTCTGCGTGGGGAATAGGGTGAGCGTCGGCTCGGGTGACCGCGTTGAGCTCCTGGTAGTCCACACAGAACCTTAGTTCGGGGGCGACCCCAGGGGGCGCTGCTTTCGGAACCAGTACCACGGGGCTGGCCCATGGACTGTCGGTGGGTTCGACCACCCCCAGGGCTAGCATCTTGGCTACCTCGGCCTGGATGCAGGTCCGGACCCTGTCAGGGACGCGGTAGGCTCTGTGCCGTACTGGCGGGCTGTCTCCGGTATCCACGTCATGGACACACCAGTCGGTGACCCTGGGGGTGAGGGAGAAGAGGTCTGCAAATTGCCCCAATAGCTGGCGGCAATCGTCGTATTGTTGGGGGGTGAGGGAGGAGGAAAGTCTCACTCCTTCTATAGAGCCATCTTTTTCCTTAGCTCACAGGAGGTCCGGGAGGTGCTCGGTGTCCTCCTCGGTCCCATCGTCGGTGGCCAGTAGCAAACTCAACTCCGTCCTCACAAAGTGAGGTTTGAGGCGGTTCACGTGGAGGACCCGGAGGGGGTTCCGAGGGGACTGGACGTCAACTAAATAAGTGACTTGACTCTTCCGCTCTACGACCTTGAAGGGTCCAGTCCCTTTGTCTTGGAGAGTGCAGGGTTTCACCGGGGCCATCACCCAGACCTGTTGGCCCGGCTGGAACTCGACCAGAGTGGCATTCTGGTCATACCAGCGCTTCATCTCCTCCTGGCTAGTCTCGAGATTTGCTTCGGCGAGCTCTCGGAATTTCCGAGTCTGGTTGCGGAGCGCCAGGATGTATCGAAATACATCTTGGGGGGCCCTCGGGGGGCGGTCTCCCAGCCCTCCTTGACCAGGCTCAGGGGTCCCCGGACGGGGTGCCCGTAGAGCAATTCGAATGAGCTTAACCCCAGGGATTTTTGGGGGACTTCCCGGTAGGCGAACAGGAGGCAGCGGAGGAGGACGTCCCACCTGCGACGGAGTGGCTCTTCGAGGCCCATGATCATCCCCTTCAGGGTCCAGTTAAACCGTTCCACTAGTCCATTGCCTTGGGGATGGTACGGGATGGTGAATTTGTACGATACCCCACATTGCTGCCATAAGGACTTCATGTACTTCGAGATAAAGTTAGTGCCGCGATCACTCACGACCTCGCGAGGGAACCCCGCGTGGGAGAATATCCCCATCAAGGCTCTTCCCATCACGGGGGCCGTCACGGTTCGGAGGGGGATGGCCTCGGGGTAGCGGGTGGCATGGTCCACCAGTACGAGGATGAACCGGTGGCCCTGGGCGGTCCTTGGATCCAGAGGTCCACGATGTCTATCCCCACCCGCTCGAAGGGGGTACTAACGACAGGGAAGGGTTGTAGTGGCACCTTGCGCTTTCCGCCACTTTTTCCGCTGGCCTGGCACGTGGGACATGACTTACAGTGGGCCTCGACATTAGCTCGCATCTTGGGCCAATAGAAGTGGGTGGCTAAGCGATGATAGGTTTTGTCTTGGCCTAAGTGTCCCGCCAGGGGCACATTGTGGGCTAGGCCCAGGAGGAAGTCTCGGAAGCGCAGGGGTACCACCAGTACCCGGGCCGATCCTAGCTCGGCAGACTTCTGCTCACTGTACAGGAGGTCGTTTTCCCAATACACCCAATGGGTTCCGGACCTGTCGCCCGCTGCCTGGGCTTCGGCCTGCTGCCGGAGTCCGATGAGGGAAGGGCAGACGGCTTGTTCTCTGCAGAACTCCTCCTGAAAGGGGCCCCCCTCGAAGCGCCATTGCGCCAACTCGGGCAGGTCACCTAGCTCCGTTATTTGCTTGGGGTCCCGATATAATGGTCCGCTGTCGGGGACTGGTTCCCCTTCTGGTGGGAGGTCATCGGGCTCGGGTAGCCTGTCCTGTCCCTCGGGGATGGCGACTGGGTTCAGGGTTGGGGCCTCACCTCCCTCGAGGGGAGGCGATCGGGCTGACATGGAGCGCGTGGTGGCGCATACCCATTCGGGTAGGCCCATCATTCCTAGGTGGGCCCTTCGTTCCTACACAGGGAGCTCTCGAGATCGTTGCCCAGGAGGCAGTCCACTGGCTGGGAGGTTCGGACGGCCACTCTCAATTTACCGGTTACTCCCCCCCATTCGAAGGGTACCAGGGCCATCCTGCAGACGCTCTCGGAATTGTCCGAGGATATAACCGGACAGAAGACGTCGGGTAGTATCTGGTCTTCGGCGACCAGGTGGCAGTGGACCGCTGTGACACTCGCCCCGGTGTCGCGGAGGCCCTTGACTCGGTGACCATTGACCGTCACCTGCTGTCGGTATTTCTTGGTGTTGACGGGTAAGGGAGTTCCGGGAACCATTTCTCGGTCTCCTAGGGAGACCAGGGCCATGGCTGCAGGCTCCCACTCCTCGGTGTCCTCCATCTCCTCTCCTAGGGCCACGGTGGCCATCTGTCACGCTGGGGGAGCGGTCGCTGCGGCCCGTTGGTACATGGGACATTGGGGGTCACTGGCGTAGTGACCAGTCTGTTGACATCGGTAACAGGTGATCTTGACTCGGGGTCCCTGTCTCCCCGGGGGCCCCGTGCTGGCTGGAGGTGGTGCTGGAAAGTGCGGGGGTTGGTTTCTGGGGGGACTATGCTGGGGGCCTGCCTGGAATTCCCTCAGTCTTCCCTGGTTCCCCCCACCCCTCTGGCGGGGAGGTCCCTGACTGTGGCGGCCGTAGTCTCCCACGGGGCCCCGGGTGTTCACCCAGCGGTCAGCTTCAACAGCCAGTTTCCGAGGATCTGTGAGCTTGCTGTCGAGGAGGTGCTGGCGTAACTCTACAAAGCAATTGGCGGACAAATGTTCCCAAGCGATTAGGTCGAACAGCTCCTCAAAGGTGGAGACCTTGCTGCCCTTGACCCACCCGTCCAAGGCTCTGCTGTAAAAGTTTACGTACTCCACCCACGTAGTACCGGGTATCTTTTTGCAGTCTCGGAACCGTTGCCGGTACATCTCGAGGGTGAGTCCATATCTCGCTAATAAGGCCTCTTTCATGTGGCTGTAGGAATTTAGCACGGTGGAAGGCAGGTCCAGCAGGGTTTCTCTCCCTTCACTCAGGAACCGGCCCCACAAGCCAGCCCCCCAATCCTTCTGTGGAACTCGGTGGGAGGTCATGGCGAACTCGTAGGCCTTGAAGCATTGCTGGATGTCGTCGTTTTTGTAATACTCTTTCATCACATCCTTGGGGATGTGTACCTTTGGTTCCATTGGGGGAGAGGTCTCTTGATTCCCCGAGGGGCTGGATTCCTTATTCTTGGCTTTGAGTTCGATCTCTTTTAGGCTGCGCTCGTGTTCCAGTTTTCTTTCTTCGTGTTCTCGCTGGCGTTTCTTTTCCTCAAGTTCCCCTTGTAGGCGTAACTGTTCTACAGCTAAATTTTTTTCGCCCAATTTTAGCTCTCCCTCTATCTTAAGCTTGGCCAGTTCTAGTTTGTGGCTGCAGCTCCTTTCCCGGTCCGCTTGTTCCTCCGGGGATAGGCCCCCCTCTGGGGTGTTGCTCCTCACCGGGGTGCTTCGGAGTTCGTTCGGCAGTTCCCCCTCTCGAGCGTCTCCTTCGGTTTGGGAAGGGGAAGCTCTGGACTCTATCCAGGCTTTCAATGCTTTCTGGAAATCTTCTTTTGTGCTTAATCCGGTGGTAGCGATTCCAAGGTCTTTGCAAAACTGTTTTAATTCTCGGTGCGTATACTCTTCCAACCGGTCCTCTCGGAACGTAGAACTCGTGTTGGTTCCTGTGGTACTCATGGCGGTTCCTTCTTCCATCTTTGTCCGGTAGTGTGTCAGCCGTTTACTGTATGATCTCTAGGTGTCGGCTCGGATCTCGTCGCCTGCCACCAAATGTTGGAAGGGGCGATCTCAGGGGGGTTACAGAACACGTTCCTGACCACCCCGTGACCCACCACTCCCAGAACCAGGCCGAGCACCAGCGGGGAGGCCCTTTCAGGAAGGGGTCTCGTACTTTAGGATCGCACGCGCTGAGCTTGCACTACTTGACAAAGGGACACCACACAGTAGGTTTCAGTAGACGGAGATCTTTATCTATAGATTCTTTGGATCTTTATGATCCGCAAGGTAGTCTTTGGTCAATATAACAAGCTTGGTAATTCCTTGATAGGGGGGTTGGGGTAGCGGGACAGTTCTAGGTTCAGAGTCAATGCCGAGTCTCCTTCGCACAGCTCTCAATCCTCGAGCCGGGGGACACGGTACAGTCTCGGGTCCAGCCGGAACAGTGTATTCTTGAGCCGCGACCACGTCCGCAGGGGTCCGGCGGGAAGGAACTGTCGATCGGGTGATCTTCGGGGAGCCGCGATTCACTCGGCAGGCTCAGCCGGTCTTATAGATGGTGGGAGCCGCGAGTCTCTCAGCAGGGCTCCGATGGTCTTAGGGTCGGGGGGAGCCGCGAGTCTCTCAGCAGGGCTCCGGTGTTCTTAGTGTTCTCGGGAGCCGCGACGACGTCAGCAGGACTTAGATGGTTTCCAAGGATCAGGTAGCGTCCTTCTTTCCAGTTTCATCGAGCCGCGACCAGGTCCGCAGGGCTCTCTTAGTTCCAGGCCTTCTCTACCCCAGTCCCCTCAGCACCCCCTGTTATACATCTTCTCCTCTTTGAAGTCCGGCGTCCTCACAGAGAGGGGTCTTGGCATCTGGGGGTGGTGTGTTGGGATTTCCTGCCGCTCGGCTCTTTGATCCTTTCAAGTTGGGCCGGGAGGGACTCCAGACACCCAGCATGCGGGGAGCCAGCTCCCTGGGGGCCCGGAGGGCGATTGAAACCCTCTATTGAGAGGAGGTCAAAGGTGTGACAGAGACTACTCCTCCCTGTCTTGCTTGGGGGGTTCCCTCTTCCTCAGCCGGGCATGGCGCATTTAGGGTCTAGGTTTCGCTGGGGCCCCGGGCCAGCCATCGGGACATCGGGACATGGTGGCCGGGGGTCTTCGTTGGCTACGAAGTGGGGGGGCTGGGCGGCTATACCCAGGGATCAGGGGTGGTGTATGGGTTGGGTTGGGGTGCTAATGGTCATGGAGGCCCACACCACGAGGCCGGGCCCCACAGGAGGCATTTTAATCAGCCCTTCAGGGCATGGCATTTGCCCTCATCGATGAACAAAACAGGCACAGTGAATCGGAGCTGGTGCAATTCTAGGACAATATTGGGTACATGGGAAGGAGGTCCGTGGCTGCTCCCACACCTACAACTCTGAGAGACCTGGCACGGGCCCACATGACTCTTAAGCTGAAGTTGCTTGATTCAGTGCCCTTGAGTTGGCTTCACTCAAGTGTTGGGTATACAAGTCCAAGTAAAAGGCGGGAAAGCTGTTCTATTGGCTAACAACAGCCTCACAGCCTTACAGCTAAGTCACAGAACTGCGGACACTCCAGGGGGGCACGTTGAGAGAGGCAGACCTTCTGGTGCATGAGTTTGCCACCTACTTTCAAGCCCTGTATGCCTCTCGGGAACCGAGTGCGCCTGAGCGGGCAAACCCTCTTATCCAGGACCTGCCCATCTGCACACTTAGTGTGATGGAAAGCGATGATCTTGATCTGCCCCTTAAGGCAGAAGAGCTTCAATAGGCCATATCGTCCATGCTAATGGGGAAAACCCCGGGCCCGAAAGCCGTTCAGCTGGAACTATACAAGTGATATTCATCCCTTTTGATCCCCTACCTCGTGGTGCCGTATGTTAATGCCTACAACAGGAAGGAACAATCCGTGAGACCTCCATGAGGCTACCATTGCGATAGTACCAAAACCTGGCAAGCCCTTGGAGGAGTGTGGCCCATATCAACCTATCTCCATCATTAATCTGGAGGTGAAGATTTTGGCAAGGTCCTGGCTACACATCTTGCTGCTGTGATCCGTTCTGAGGTCCACCCAAACCAGAATGGCTTCATGCCTGGAAGGAGCACCAGGCACTGCCTCCGCCACCTCCACTTGGCACTGACTCACCTAGATGAACTTCGGGAGGGAGCTGTGTTGCTCCTGGTTGACCTCGAAAGTGCATTTGACTTGGTGCACTGGCCCTTTCCTCGGGCGGTGCTCAAGAAGATGCAATTTTGCCCACGCTCCTAAAGCTGGGCCTCCCTCCTATACTCCGACCTATGGACCCGAGTCAGGGTGAATGAAGCCCATCGGGAGTGACACAAGGCAGGGGTGTACCCACTATCCCCTCCTATCTGCCCTTGTGAACGATCCACTCACAGATCTTGTGCAACTGGATGCAAGGCTCGGTGGCTTTGAGTGGAGAGCGGGCAAGGAGGACCATGTGTCACTGTACGATGATGGCATGCTCCTGGGTTACCCTGGTGTGATGATCCCAAGGCTGATGGAAATACTCTAGCAGAATGGTGATGCCTCCGGCCTCAGAGTCAACTGGGGGAAGTCGGTCCTGGTTCCCATGCAGGGGACACCTGTGGGAGGGGAACTTAGGCCCCAGCTGAAAGTGGCGATGGACCGTTTTCGATATTTAGGCATGATGGTGGCTCTCATTGAAAGTCACTACTGGGAGCTCAGCGTTTCCCCGCTGGTAGGCACAACTCAGAGAGACATGGGGGAGTGGTCAAAGCTTCCCCTCTCGATTTCTGGCAGGGGCCCCTCTTTCAAAAGGTGGCCCTTCCTGGGTTTCTATACGTCCTCCAGCACTATCTTTACCAGTTGCCGCTGGGCTATTTCACTGATATCTAGGCTCAGGTCTCTACCTTCTTGTGGCCCAGCAAGACTCCAAGGGTATCCTTTGTTAAATGGCGATCTTACCCGTATGAGGCAGGTTTAGGTTGGGCAGATGTGAAATTGTAATATTGGGTGTCTCTACATATTAACATGTGTCCCCCCTTCTCTGGGACGATTTTGGCCCCAGGGACCTCATACTCCAGGGCCAGGCCTGTTTTCAATGAGGTTGGGGGTTGCACGTCACCCCGACCCCATCTCCCGGGGCCTAGTCTTTAAAAAAATAAGGTTTTTCAATAGGGGAAAAGAACTGCATGTACCCCCTCCCCTGGCTACTTACATGCTGGGCACCCCATCCCCCGAGGCCCAGCCTATTTTAAATAGGGGAGGAGAGGCCATTCAGTCTTCTCCCTCGAGCGATTATGGCCCCAGGGATGCCATCCCCCAGGGCCTGGCCTTTTCAAAATGTTTGTTTGCTAAAGGGGAGGGGAGCCTGCTGGCCCCCCTCCATGGGCTGATTTTGGTGGCCCTGGGACCACATCCCCTGGGGCCCAGCCTATTTGCAATAGGGGAGGGGTGCCATGCAGCCCCCTCTCTGGGTCGATAAGGCCCCAGGGTCCCCATTCCCCCTCTGTCTGGCCTTTTTAAAAGTTTTGTTTGCTGTAGGGGAGGAGGGCAGGGGGACCCTGCTGGTTTCCCTCCCCCAGCCGTTTTCAGCCCTGGGGACCCCATCTCATGGGGCCAGGCCATTATTACAGGGTACTTTGCATTGGGACCAAAAGAGGAGTGTCAAGGTCCCTGCGATCCCTGCAGTCCCTGCCTGCTGCACCCCTGCTGGAGCCGGTATTGCTTTCAGACAGAGGGAGCTGCTAAACATGCAGCTCCCTGTGTGTGGAAGCAATTTGTCTGTTTCCTTGCTCGTTTGAAAGTGGGCAGGAAAAAAGATAAATGCTCCACTTTCAGTAATCGAGAGCTTGGTGGGAGCAGTTAAAGATCCAGCCAAACCACAGCAAACACCTATGTCCCGGCATAGCAGGAACCGGCCCTAGGAGGTTGCGGTCCCCAGGGAAATAAATGGCTCCAGAGGGGGGCCGTGTGGCCCCCCTACTTTGGTGTAGTAGAGCCTGCCCCGGTGATCTGGCACTCCCCGCGGCCAAGAATGGCTTGGGAGGGCGGCCCCAGCGAGGTGGCAGTCCCCGGGCTCAGGGGTCCACGAGCCCCCCCCCCCATTTCTTATCAATAAGCACTGGGGAGGTGGCGGTCCCCGGGGCAAAGAGGGGCCTGAGAAACCTCCTATATCTTTATATTATTTCTGGTTGCATGCCGCCCGGACCTGGCCCACCCGGGGGCTAAACAATAGAGCCCAAGCTTCTCTTTTTAAAAAAATTTGACAGTAGCCGCAACTTCAGTTGGCTCCCGCCAAAATTGTGTTTTTTGAACTTTTTTTTGCTGCTCTGGCATGGTCCCTCTGGGACTATCCAGAGGCCTAGGGGGTCAGGGCATTCCTGAGTCCCAAGATGGCTGCCAACACTTCCTGGTTTGAAGTGTTGGCAGCCAATCAGATCTCAGCACAAGATCAGGAGAGTCAGGGAGCCTTCACCTCCCTATATATAAAAGTTTTGATTTTTGTTAATATTTCTAAAACTACTGAACATATTTACACCAAATTACCAAAAGGGACTTCCTTGGACCAGTATCTACCTTTCTGAT
This sequence comes from Triturus cristatus, assembly GCF_964204655.1. Taxonomy (NCBI): domain Eukaryota; kingdom Metazoa; phylum Chordata; class Amphibia; order Caudata; family Salamandridae; genus Triturus; species Triturus cristatus. The sequence continues at coordinate 855,967,508 of NC_140589.1, forward strand.
AAATTTGGTGTAATTCTGTTCAGCAGTTCGGGCTGTGATAGTTAACATAGGAAACACATGTTTTTACCAACACACCCCTTTTTCTCGGACCCTACTTGACGTATCACCTCCAAACCTTCAATACACAACAAGAATCACCAAGACACTTTTTAAAAAAACTTATGGGAAGATTTGTCAAACAATGTCAAAGGTTTAGGCAAGTAAAAAAAGTATTTTCCTGTAGAAACTAGGTCTTAATTATAACTACCTAGATCATTTATGTATATGTGTGTGTGTGTATTAGATAGATAGATAGGATAGATAGATAGATAGATAGATAGATAGATAGGTAGGTAGATAGATAGATAGATAGATAGATAGATAGATAGATAGATAGATCATATTTTACACACACAACACCATAGAAATGCAGCAGTTATAGTAACCTCATCTAGATATAGATATGATATCGTTTTCCTTGCCTCTAGTAGCCAGATAAGCCCTACTCAAAACTCCTACCATGTGAAATCATGTGGTGGGTGAATAGTGATCTCGTACATGTTTTTTAAGGAAATGAAAGACTTCTTGAAAAAAATGTAGCACTGAGTCTGTGATTGTGCATGTGCAGTACTTGTAAACCCGTCCCACTGGCTGGAGACAGATCCCTTAATGCTTTAAACGTAAATTCCTGGTTGGCTGACAATTGCCAAGTGAGGTAGAAGTGCCACTGTATCTATCTGCCACATGAACCAAATACTTTATATGATCTACCTAAAAAGTACAAACTATACAAGAGACAACTACAAAAAGCATAGGAGAGCACATATTTTTTGTAGTTGTGTTTGTAGAGACTGGATCTGGCTGACCAGCAACAGAATGCGACTCAGGGAGTAGTATATGTAGACATAAATAGAGGAGTAGGAGACATAATGGATAAATGTCAATCCTTACAGTTGAAATAACATTGCCAGACAGCACACTATTGGATTTTATACTGTGCATTTTTTACAACTTGTACTGTCTGTTTTTAGATATTAGATTCAAGCGACATTTGACAAAGCTTAATGAGTTCCTGGGAAATTGATGAGATTTAATCATTACCAGTTCACTTTATGAAGAACGCAAACTGCAAAGCACAATTAAAGAAATTAATCTGTGCAATATTTCATAATCAGGCAGGTTTGAAGTTTAAAAAAAGATTTTCATTCTTTTGTGTGTTTGGGTGCCACACTCTGGGCAAAATATCACAAAAAGATTTTTCATTTAGCGATAAGCAGTCTCGGTATGAGATACACTGCATGCTTTCATAAACTGCCTGTTGCTTTAATTTCCTCCAAAAGTGCTAATTCTTGCTAGTAAATAAGTTGAGAAGTATATCCTGTAGCTTGCAACCCTATCCCAACTCTATGACAAAAATAATCTATTCAAAACAACACAACACCACAGAACCCCTCCCCTCTTGCACACTCCTCTAAAATATCAGCAAGCGACCACATTTTCTTAAGATCTACTTTCTCAAAGCCTACATTCCAAAAGTACAGACAGATTCAGACCAAATTACTCCCCATCTTAGCATCGCAAGCTTCAAGACTGGTCCGCCCATAAAACGCTTTACTGAATTTGTAAATCTGTGGCATGGAAACATTGAGGCATATTGAGAAAAGGTTTTGCGTCATCCTTGCGCAATGCAAGGGGATGCAGGGCGATGCAAAACCTTGAATGATGTTTACCAAGTCATGCAAGGCCACCTTGTATGGCCCTGAGTGGCTTGATAAACCTGGTGTATGCAAGGCAGGACAAGTTGCTGCCTTGTGTTACTCTACTCTAAGGAGGTGTTTAATGGGTGTAGCATGGGTGTTCCCATGCATCCACCCATGGAATTTGGCTCATTCCCATATTTACCATGAGTGTTAGACCTGGGAATGCATCAAAATGCTACGCCTTCCCAGGCGAGGTGTAATGAGGACAAATATTTTAGTTCCTCCTCCTTTTTTCCTCTTTCTTCATGTGCTGGATTCTGAAGCAAACACAAAAATCCTCAGAAGAATGTTTTTGTGCAGGAAGGTGCCCCTTCCTGCACAAAAAACATCCTGCTTGCACTGACACCATGGTATAAGGGTGCCTGCAGTGGTGCTAGAAAGCCAAAAGTGCACCAGCACACAGAGGAAGCAGGAATGGGCCATATCGTGATAGATATGATGCATTCCTGCCCTCTCCCTTCAATGCAGCACAGCAAGGTGTCTTGCTGCTTTGCGTTTCATGAAAAAATTATAAACATGGCCCATTGTCTCTTGAACCCTGTCCCACACCAGTATTTCACATGATTGATCTTTTAATAACGCTAATAACATTCTGCAAATATTCACATAGTTTCAACTAATCATCCTGACATTTTGGGAAGCTTTTTTCAGATTCTCACACCTCTAGATGCGACACCTTCTCCTGGTACTGCAAACTATCAATGTAATATGAACCATCAAGACATACTAAAAAAAAACCTAAATGCGCAATCAAAAGAAGCATGCCAGCTATGATCTAGTCTTGACATAGGGACACCCAAAACAGCTCTAAAATCAATACATGATTCTCAGCCTCCCACAGGTCACAACAGAGAGGCCAGCATCTGTCTTCCCTAACACCAATACCAGGATTTCATTGGACACTCAGTACTAGCATAACCAAGGTATATGACTGAATAGAACAACCCAATATATACAGAGGGGGTTCGCAGCTTTTTATGCAGCACCACTTGACAACCCAATCAATTTCCAATTAGGAAAAAAATGCATACATATCAGTGCAAGATCTGTAGAAAAAATAGACATTATTAACAGAACATAATCACAAGCCTGTGAATAGACTGGTTGATCATAACCGAAACCTAGCTAGCTTATGATACAGTAGCTATTGTGCTCAAAGCACTACAACTAGGAATTTAGATAATTGCTGGAATGTTCCATTTCTGCAGCGTCAACCCCAGATTTGTTCTGTTTTTTTTGCTCAATCCTGTTTTTTTCTGGCTATAGACCTCTGTGCACCTTACCTCTAGTGAGCTGAGGTAAAGTGCTTGTGTTACTCCTTTCAACATGATGAATTTGGTATACACCTGATTGAATTATTGAATTAGCTTAGTACAAGGTACCAAATTTCCCCAAGGCAGGTAAATTGAATGCTACCAGTGGACTGCGGTACTCGTGCCATCAACTGAAGCGGCACTGTAACTGCATATTAGCCCTTCCAAAACAACCCATTTGATTGGCCTAAACCTTCCTTTTAAATAATTATGTCCCCCCTTAGCATGCCTTTTTGCCCATAGGGAAGGGTGCATGGCATTTAGAACTTAAAATAGAATTAAATAACTCTAAACGCTAATGATAGTCTATGGATGTGTTAGACTGAGACCTGGGCATGATTGAAGGCTGACAGCAGTTGAATCCTTCGAGCGGGTTTGTCCCAGTCAAAGATTTTGCTTTCTGACTTTTGTATAGCGCTCAAAATCCTCCTGCACAGCAAGCCTGAAGCTGTATTTGATTAATTGCATTTAAATTGGACACCTCTGCCATGTAGTCCACCTGACAACCCCAGAGATCTTGGAAGTCCAAAAACTTTCAAAGACCCACTTTTAAGGTTTTTTGCACCAGCTTCTTTGGGTCACTTCTAAGACTCTTAGGACCCCAGAAACTGCACTTTGGGACTAGGTCTCACTCAAACGAAGGCCACTAGCAAGGTTCAGTCTAGGTCCTGTTGGTACTGGTCAGCTGGTTAGGTCATGAAAAATTACCATTGCTGCTTGTTGTGTCCCTTTAGCCACACAAGAGACCAGCCAACTTACCCTTGGAGTCCACTTCTTTGTCCTGGATACAAGTGGGGGGAGTAGGTCCAGTACTTCAGGGCTCTTCTCAGCTTAAAGCAAGTAGGCACAATCATCTTCTGACCTGCAGAATCAGAAAGCGTTCAGAAAAGTGTTCCTTGGGATGTTACAGTCATATCTACTGCAAATCATCGGAGTCACATTTTTACCATCATTGACCTATAGCTCAGGACTGTTTAAGGGCAAAGACGCAACGACTCAACACTCTACAGTCCATCTTGTTTAATAGCATCTACTGCATACCACAACACACTTGCCAAGCTCAAGTGCACCTGGAATTCAGGCGTCTGCACCAGCTCCCAGTGAGAATGGCTGGGCTACTCAAATTGTGCTGGAAATTGAGAGCTGTCCCACCCGAGCCCTTGCCTGCTTTGTGTTGGTCTGAAATGGAAAGCCAGCAAACAATCAGAAAACAGCTGGACAACAGTGCTTTGCCAAGCTTTGACATCCCTCAACATACATGAGGCCTGGGAGCAAAATATTAGCCATGCAGCATTAAAAAAATCGCCAACGAAGCTGCCAAACTAAATACTTCCCTTCTTTATGGTCTCCACTGGCAATTGGGTGGGGGTAAATCCCTAACACTTCCTAAACAATAGGGAAAAGTTTCTCAGGACAACCCTCTCTACTTTTGCAGCAAATCCTATTTGCCTTACTGCAGACTATTCCATATTGCGAGTTGTTAAGTGAAATCCAAGGTGGCACAGGCCTCCTACCTTTGGAGAAAGCTTGTGTGACATATAGGGGTGTGTTAGGCAAATGATCAGTCCCCTCCTACTCAACTATCAAAAACTGGTTCTGGGACCGGCAAGCCTTCTCAGGTTGCTGGTGCACAACTGGCATCCTTGGGCCTAAAAAACAAATGCTATCCTTTCCTAAGGTCTCCCTTTATACTAAACTATAAATGGGCATGCTTCACCTTTGTCCTTTTCAAGTGAATGAACTCACTGAAACCTCTCCAGCTGACTTATCTGAGCTGACATGTATCAAACTCTCCAACCCCGTCCATCCTGTCATCAGGCTAAGCCATTGTTCTGCTCTGGGAGCAACTTTCACACCCCATTAGGGTCAAGCAGGGGCTGGACAGCTGCTGGCACGCTAATGCAAATTAGCACCAGGAGCTTCAATAGGGGGAAAAGTAACTTTCTAAAAGTTGCTTTTCCTGCATATTTATTTAAAATCTAAATTCACCATTGAATTGGAGTTGTTATCAAAATATACAAAATAGTCTTCTAATTACTATTTTAGCTGCTTCAAATCAATAGTTACAGCTTAAAGTTTATAAACTGTAATTTGATATTTTCTAGTATCCTGCTACAGCCTCACCAGTGTAAATAGCTTTTGGGGGCTAACCACTGAAGCAACATGTCAACTTTAAGCTTGTCTTAAACAAAAGGAACTAGGAGCTTTTTAAAGCAGGTCCTGCATAAATGCTCTTAAGTAGTATTGAGAAACACAGGGGATATGCAGTTCGTAAAGGTACAGGGGAAAAGGGGTGGTCTTTCTAAAAAGTGCGCTCACACACCCCAAAGGATGTCATGCTTCAATATTGGGCCTGCTCCTCGACGGGCCGGCGCTGCAATTCCTGGCAGGCACGCTCAAAGGGTCTCTTTGGTGGAGTTCTTTTGATGATGAAGCCGTAGGGAGAGTGTGGGTGTGTGGGCCAGGTAGTGCAGTGAGTGTGTTGATAAAATAGGTCTAGAGCATCCCTAACCAATGTATTTTATTCCCAGGGAGCATGAGCCTAGCTAAAGATTGTGAGCCCCAGCTGGATATAATGATCCTACAGGGCTAGTATGGTGCATGGGCTCGACATGTTTCATGCCAAGGTAGCCCCTAACGAGTCTGGTGGCACTTTATCAGGACCAAAAAGGGAATTTGTAGTACTCTGGCACTACCGCAGTGCTGATTCATGAATTAGCGAGTGACCAGATGCTGTGAAGTGGGTCCAATTGACCGTGAGAAGGAAGACCCCATGGTCAGTGGGGTTTAGTTGACGGGGATTACAGAGCACTTCGTTGCTCTGATGGGCGGGCAGCGATGCAACTAGCTTTAGCCCTACCCTGGCTCCCAGCTCCCGTGATATTTTCTAGTATCCTGCTACAGCCTCACCAGTGTGAATAGCTTTTAGGGGCTAATCACTGAAGCAACATGTCAATTTTAAGCTTGCACATGTCCCACTGTTAAAAACCAGTCACCCTAATGTGTGGGTAAAAAGCTATACTTAGGGGTGAACTATTGATATTTAAAACCCAAAAAGGGTTTTTGACAGGTCTGACAGCAGGTTTTTAGGCTGCTGTAGTCAGGCTTTACGCTGCAGAACATCCAGATCCTGGGTGCCTTTTCCACACCACATACTGGAGACTTGTAGACAAGTTAAATGTGTCATTCTGAGGTACACCAATTTAACCATTTTGTAGGGGAAGTGCAGGGATTGTACTCCTGCTTAGCAGGGGTAAAGTGCACGTGGGTCTAAGGCCTGCAAAACAGAGAGAGCAAACATTCCAGGGAAATCACAACAAAATGGTCTTTTCTTAAAATCTACATCTACAAGAAATGTGGCCTGCTTTTTGGGACCCGGTAACCATTTCAGGTGAGCTGATGAGAGCCAGCACTGGTGAGGCGTATGATTTCAATAGCCCTGACATACACTGAGCTATGCATATTTTAATTGGAGAAACTGCTCAGTATTTAAACATTGTAGATAACCTAATTGTTTAGCTCTAAACATAAATGCTATTGCATTCTTACAAAAAAGCTGTTTTTGGATTTCTCTGCATCCCAAGTCAGAGCTGCAAGCCAGTGTTGCAAGATGACTTGTGATCAAGGGGCTGGAATACGCTTTGGTTCCAAATGACATGAGCTCTAATTGCCAATTGACAATTTGCAAGTATTCCTTCAATCACCTACTGTGTGTTTTATGTAAAATCCTAAGTGCCAAAGAATATGACAAGACATGAGTCCCTTGATCACTAAGCCACAGGATCCATGCAAAACTTATTGATGAGGCCTAACAATGCTGAAACTGATCTGTGGTTGCTTGTGTTCTCTTCAGGATTGTGCCTTATCTGGCATTTTGGCATGGACTGTTCAAATGAAGAGCAGGATCAGAACTCATTTGCATAATGTGGGCCTTTGCTTTGAGTGGCAAAATGGTCAAACATCTCTTGGCAGTGATTGGCAGTAGTTTAGTGATTCACAAGCATTCCTCCAATCATCATTTGTATGCCTGGAGCACTAATGTCTGTAGAAGGAAAGTGATTTGCTATGCCACATCAAGAGAAGTACTTGCCTACCATGAGTCCAGAGTCCAGGTGTAGTGAGGAGCCGTTGTGGAACTGCATCTTCTCTAGAAAAGAAAGTCTGGATTTTGAAACTTCACCTTCTTGCATCACCTGGGCCTGGAGAAGCACTGTCGCTGTCAGCTGGTGCGGAGCATAAAAGTACTTCTTTCCAGGTCCCATCTGTCCTGCAGGAAAATATGTGCATGGACCCCAATGCTGGCCAGAGCTTTTAGGATCACCTGAGATCTCAACACTGGACTTGAGGCAGCTGGGATAGAGCTGTCTTTGCTCAGAACTGTAGGCACCATAAAAATCAAATTATTGCACAGATATTAACATTTGGATAAGAGGTCTGTTGTCTCTATCTTTATTTTCACTGGAGTGCTTAGCTGCAGTGTGTGCTCCCAAACCTGTGAACATGCCAGGGATCATACGTTACCCACCAAAACCTGTAGTCAAGGAGATATAACTGCCATTGTGAGTGCATTGTTGTTATAACTTAGGCCTAATATGGTGTTATAGCAGGTCTATCACAACCATGTGAAACCCTTGATACTTTGAACAGCAGCACAAAGCTAAGTTCAGTGTTTGAAGTATGCACCCTGCCTGTTATATGTTTGAACTGTATTGGGACTGAAATTGTATTTTGTAATTGTATTTATTCTTTAACTGTACAATTAATAAAAATCTTTATAGTATAAAACAGTCAACAAGACTAAAATAATAAAAAACTTCAGATTGTGTTTGGGCGATGTGAGACCCCCCCACACCTCCCGGCGGCCCACAGTAATTGCTAAAAACACTTTGCTTATCGAGTCTATCAGCCGTTCGCCAAGGCACTTCAGATAAAGAAAATACGATAGTACAGTCTTGCTTGAGCTGATGAAGAGGGGAAGTCACCTCAGTGCTTTTTGGGGGCCTGGCTGCCTTTTTCCCCTGGATTATACGTGATTAATTTCAAGGTTTGATTGTGTTCATTGGCAGCCTTTAGGGCGATCCTAATCTGGTGCGTAAATTTCCCCAGTCTTGCTAGTGTCATCGTGGTTGCTGAGGAAAAGCACAAGGCTGACGCTTCACTGCAAGACTTTATGCTGTTGGTGATACAAATTGTATGTTACACTTTTGACTGCTGGGGGCAATGCTACAGAGAACACTTTGGGGATCATGGAAAGGCTGGCTACAGTCAGCATTGCAATTTGGCAGATGGTGCCTGCTAGGCACAGCCACCATTTTACAGATGCTGACTGCTCCGCCAGGTAATCGGTACGATTGCCTGTGGTAGAAGCATGGCGGCAGGTCTTTGCGACCGCCGCAGACTTGAAACGATTCCCCCCAGCCATCATAATTTGGCAGGGGGAAAATAGCTGTCTGATGGCGGAGTGCCCGTCACCGCATGGCTGGCGGTGGTAAACCCTCCCCCATTTTAATCACCCCCTTTGTTTATTAACATTTTTGAAGTAAATGGTTGATGATCTGTGATCCTTGGTCTCATTCTTGTAAAGTTGGCAAATACCCACAGCCCACGAATACATTCAGTGACTTACTTTGGCCATAGACTCCAAAAATAATCAAAAATATGATACTTAGCACATGGATGCTCTAATATTTGGGGTCAGATCTCTAGTTTGAAAGGAGCTACTGAGGCCTGTTTCTTTGTGTATTTTTATTTCATGTGTAGTATTCAGTTCATGTGCATAAAGTCTGTTTCCTTCTATACAAGCACAATTATTGTTCTGCCTTGATACCAATACCAGTAACATGCTTGGTAGTTCTATTTGTGATCCAATAGTATTGTGGACTCAAGACACCAGTGGCAACAACTGCATTATTTACAGTAGGAGTCCAGTAACCATTGGTTGCCCTGGAACTACAGCACCCAGGTGTTATAAAAGCATGGACATTAGCCAGTTTGTTCCCAATGACTATGAATAAGAAGGAACACTGGTAGTTGACTCGATTTGAGACCAGAGCACCCCTTAAGTTATCATGGTCTAGAAAGTGCAATGTGCCACATACACGTTTAAAATATCAGCACTAGCACTGGTTGGCAGGAAAGTTGTAAAATATAGAATTTGGGGTTTGGACATGGCAATAGAACCAGAGGTAAGTTGCACTGTATATTCTAGAATTCGGCAGATACGATCAGGTCTATGTCTAAATGTGGTTAAAGTTCCTGGATGCTTATCAGATACTCATGACTATTCGCTAAAGTAGATCTTATAGGATACAGTGTCGTTTTTTTAAGTTAGCAACAAACCTATGATCAGACATTCAAGTGGAAGTTAAGAAATTTATGTTAAATAAAATGTGTTATTTTTTGCATCAGGTTTATGATTCTTATTTCTCCCGGTTTGAAATTGATTCAGAGTTTTAGATATGCCACAAGACCTTTAATGAGACATGAGAGTCTAGTAGAAGAAGGATTAGAATTGTGGGGAACTGATCCACTCTCTACATAACTTTATTTATTTATTACTTATCATGTAGGGGGTGCCTTCACCTGAGGGTTCTATGGCTCTAGGAACATTTTCTCGTCAGAATAGGAGGAAATCTTAAAGACTAATGATGGCACCAAATCACCCTGAGAAATGACACTTCTTTTTCTGCCTAATTTATTTGTCACTCTATGCCTGAAAGGGTAGTGTTTTGATTTATACTGAGTGCACCCTTGTGTATGGACAAAGCTATACCTCTCTGATTAGAGCGAAACACTATGTCAGGGGTTGCTTTTACTCATTTCAGGTTGGATTGGTTGGTATTTTACCAACTTAAAGCTGTAATACTGTGCCTGGAGTGGTAAATGGCTTTTGTCATTTTACAGCTCAGCATGGACAGCGCTTGCTAGTTCTATGCTTAAAGACTTTGCTGTTGAAATGGCAAAAGACTCTGGGGCATATTAGCAACGCTTTGCGATAAATATTGCAAAGCGCGCTTAGCGAGTATTTTTTCATCGCCGGCTATCGCTGGACTCCATCGCCGAGATAGCACGTTCTTAGCAACGGCTATCTCCACCGCAATGAAAAAACAAGCGATAACGGCGAAAAGCGAGATTATCACATGAATTACATGGATAACAACCCAGCGTTAGGGGGGTGGTTGCTGATAGGCCATGGTGGTCTCAGCCACACAATCCACCCCCCCATTGAGTTAATGGACAAGTCAGGTTTTGAGCAGGTGTAACAAACCTGTGATAACCGTGGTTAGCGTGACTTTCATCGTCCCTAACCAGGTCCCAGGGCCGCATTGGTGATAGGAGGTAGGTGTGTTTGCGAGTGGATTCCTGTTGTTTTCGTGGGGCACGCCTACTTTGCATGTCATTAGTGATAAATATCGCTGACATGCAAATTGGCAAGGGAAACGGTCGCTGTCACCGGAAAGCTGTCGCTAACAGCTGTTAGCGACAGCTTGTTAATTGGCCGATAATAATATCGCTGCTTTAGCGGCAGAAAGTGCCCTTGCTAATATGCCCCTTTGTCCTTTTCTATCTCGGCGTGGATGGCACTGTGCTAATCCCATGCTTAAATACTTTGATAGAAAAGCAGACATTTGAGGTGAGCAGGTCTAGAGTGTCGCTGGTCTTGAGAATGATCTAACAGGAGCGGCTTTCCACCTAACCTTGAGAACTACCCAGAGTTCTCTGCTTCTTTTTTCGCATAATTTATTCGTCACTCTATGCCTGAAAGGGTATTGTTTTGACTTATACTGGGTGCTCCCTTGTGTCTGGACAAAGCTATACCTCTCTGAAGAGCTCTAATTAGAGCGAAACAATGTGTCAGGGGTTGCTTTTACTCGTTTCTGGTTGGCTTGGTTGGTATTTTACCAATTCAAAGCTGTAATACTGTGCCTGGAGTGGTAAATGGCTTTTGTCATTTTACAGCTCAGCATGGACAGCACTTGCTAGTCCTAAGCTTAAAGACTTTGCTATAGAAATGGCAAAAGACTGTGTCCTTTTCTATCTCGGCGTGGATGGCACTGTGCTAATCCCATGCTTAAATACTTTGATAGAAAAGCAGACATTTGAGGTGAGCTGATCTAGAGTGTCGCTGGTGTTGAGAGTGCTCTAACAGGAGCTGTTTTCCACCTAAACTTGAGAACTACACAGAGTTCTTTGCTTCTTTTTTTGCATAATTTATTCATCACTCTATGCCTGAAAGGGTATTGTATTCATATATATATATATTTAAAAGTGGGACGGGAGCACAAAGCAGTGTGTTAAATCAAAGCAATATACTTTCAAATGAAAAAAGCTTTGTAAAGAGGGAAACTACTAATTTTTTATGCCAAGTCCCAACAGCGTTTGATCGGCAATAATAAGCTCAAATGAGCAATAATCAGTCAAAATAAATAATCGTGCTAAACACAGACGCAAAATGGAAAAAAGAGAGGCTAAAAGACAGGAACAGTTAACGACCATGTTTGAAAGAGGAAATGCACAAAATGAATCTGAGAAACCAACCACATCAAGAAAGACGGATATTAAGAGCAAAATACGATCATGGGAAAAGCTAAGCAAAAAAGAAATAAATAAATCATGGGAATTGATAACCCTAAAAAAATATTTGGAAGTGGGAAGAGTCTCTAGAGGACTAAGGATTATGTTAATGCCCAATCACCAGGATTCAACAAATGATTTCTTACAAGAGTGGGGAGAACACACTTTGAACTCATCACTTGGACTAATTAAAATACTTGTGAAACACATTGAAATTGCCCTAAATAAAATCAAGGAACAACTACAAGAAGTGGAAAAAGAATTAGACACCTTGAAATTAAGTGCAGAGATGTTAAAATTTAAGGATGAGCTAGAGTGCCAAATTAATAAACATGAAGATGTGGTGCGTCAGAGAAAACATAATAAATTTATCTGTGATACAATAGACTATGCAGAAGGGAGAATATTCACGTTTACACGTAAATTTGATCCTTTTAAACAACAAAGCACTGGCAGTACCTTCCCAGGAACATCAAGTAGCTTCTCCTCCCTTACATCCATTGATTTAAGCACGGAAGAACCAGAAACATCAACGGATGGTGCAAGATCAACTTTTTTAGGGGACATGCGCCTTGTCCTACAGCAACGCCAGTGGGAGCAAAATCAAATGGCGCAAAGACAAACACAAGGAAGGGGAAGGGGAAAAATCTGGTACCAAAGAAAACGCAACGAAGGGGACGAAGGAGGTGGCATGGAATGAGAAATATGAACAACATACTATGAAGATAATTAAATGGATACGCTTTATAGATGATCTTCTGATCGTCTGTAATGGGAATGAGGAGGAATTTCAGGAGTATTTTGAAATTCTGAACAACAACATAACAAATTTGAAATTTACATATGGAATCAATGGGGAGAGGGTAACCTTCCTGGATGCTGAAATATATGTAAAAAATGACTACCTGGAATCAACCCTACATCAAAAGAGTACAGCTACCAATGCCACCCTTGAAACAACAAGCTTCCACCAACCATCACTGATATCGAGCATACCATATGGAGAATTTCTCCACCTTCGAAGAATATGCAGCGAGGAAGAGGAATGGAGGAAGCACAGTGCAGGAACAATAAAGAGATTTGTGAAGAGAAAATATAATAAACACACTGTAAAGAACGGCTGGAACAGAGCAAATAGCAAATCATGAGATGAGTGCCTGACAAGGAAAAATGATGAAAAACAACAAGACGAGGAACCCATAAGACTGATATTGAATTTCTCTCAGGAATCAAAAGAAATCGTGGGCATAATCAAAAAGAATTGGAAAATCTTGCAATTAGATAGCATCATGGGAGAAAGAATGGGACCCCAACCAATAATAACCTATCGAAGAGCAAAAAATCTGAAAGATCGGCTTGTACATAGCCACTTTAAAACCAGCCAAATAAAAGAAACCTGGTTAAGGAAAAAAGGTTTCATCAAATGCCACAATTGCAAGGTGTGCCAGATTGCGAAACCAACAAGCGAAACAACAATGGCAAATGACAAAATCTGGCAAATCAAAGAATTGATATCCTGCAAAAGCCAATATACAATCTACATAATAGAGTGCCCATGTAAATTAAAATATGTGGGAAGCAACATATGTGAACTGAAGAAAAGAATCCTTGAACATACACGAGCCACAAAAAATAAAGATAAAACCAATGCAGTGGCTAAACACATGGAGCTATACCACAACAGCAATTGGAAATCCTTGAAATGTTATGGAATAGAGACAATACCTATCAATGTACGAGGAGGAAATCGGGAGAAACTGTTGCGAATCACGTCACATTATAAACTTCAGGAGCATGACCCTGTATAGTTTAAATCAGTCTGAAGAACTTTATATACATCTTTAATAAACTGAGAATGAACACAGTAATGATGAAATAATAAATATAAAATCACTACAATTGGAGCATGAGAAAAAGACTGAAAATATGATGGGATTGCCAGCCCGATTGAGTTTGTCTCTCAAATCTTGACAGTAGAACATAATAACATAACAATGTAAAATGAAAGAAAAGGGTTTATAGTAACTGAAACTCTCATGACATTGCCCACTGGAGGGCGGGAGATTTACATGAAGGCAAATGAGAGACTCCTTTATGGGACAAGAAATTTTGTCTTGTTCAAAAAGCAAACATCAATTATATAATTAGAATCCATTTGTTAGTGGTATATTGTATATAATAATCAATTATTGTGTGTAAAATAATGATTGGAATAATGGAAAAGTAAGAATTTCATTAAATGCACTTGAGCCGACTCGTTGAAAATGAGTAAATTGCAAGGGGACTTCATCTCCCAGGAGGCTGTAGGGGAACACCCCATCACTCACGTGAAATGTATGTTTAAAATGTAAGGGTTTTTGTAAAACCAACAACCGTGATCAAGTTAACGGAGTTTAATGAAACGCGTTGATTGTATCTGTGTTATGCGATTGATAATGACTGCAAAATAAATTAAGTATTGATTGATCAACAGTCGCTGGAGTGCGATCCTAATTTCTTCGTTGCAGAGAATTGTGGCATATATTAGCGGTTTGGTTCAACCGCGTGGACAACGCACCTATGCCTTCTTGAGCGCCAGGAATTCCGGAACTTTTGAACCATTGTGGAATATATATATATATTACCTACTGGCGGTCGCCAGTAGGTAGTTATAGTTAGGACCACGTTTCCATAGGAAAACCTCAACATTCTATTTTGAATAACTTTGGCGCCGGTCGATGAATCCTCGCGAATTTCTCGAAATAGGTGGGGCGCTACGCTCCGCTCCTACCCTGAAAGTCTCGGGGGGATCCGTCTAGCGGGGGCTGAGATAAAAGGGGGGTCCCAAAACGCGTTTTTCCCATGCATTTTTCCATAGGACCTTTAGAACGAGCTACAGCCCGAACGGCTGAACAGAATTACTCAAAATTTGGCAGAGAGGTAGTCCCTAGGTCAAGGAAGTGCCTTTTGTAGGTTTGGTGTAAATCTGTTCAGTAGATTCTGAGAAAATAGCCTTTAAATCAATATATATATCTGAGCCCGCTTACGGTACGCTTACCGTACGCTTACGGTAAGCGTACGGTGGCGTGCGCGAGCGCGATTCTGATTGGCTCTTAGATCTTAGTAAACATTCGAATCGGTCGAAACCAGGAAGCGGCGGCCGCCATTTTGTGTATTTCACTCTGAAAAAAAAGAGTGAAAACAAGGAAAGGGGGCAATGAGGAGAGTTACAGACCCCCTAACATTTGTAAGGGGGTCAAAGAAGGACAGAAAAGTACAAAAAAACCATTTATTGATTTTAAAAAAAATCACGGGGTACGCGTACGGTAAGCTTACGGTAAGCGTACGGTAAAAAAAATAAAAAAAAATAAATGAAAAGCAGATTTAAGAGTTTAGATATTAGGGGGCTCTAAAAAGAGCCGTTGTGTTTATGAAGTGATTTTTTAGTGGTACCTACAAGTAAGTACCGATGCAGAGTCTAAGGTTCAAGAGGAAGACTCTGTTCCCTTCATCATTGAAGTGCACACCATCTCCTCTATAAATGTCTTGCATGTCATAACGCAAGTTGTTGTGGTAAATGGCACCCATACCATAGTCACGGAGGAAAGCAGAAACAGATTTGTTGACGTGCTTTCTTGCTTTGTCAATCTGTGGACAGAAATGATTGGACCAGTTCCATTTTTACCTTTGGCATATGTTGGAAAACACAAAGGCAGTTTTAGGGAAAAGTGTAAACAGTTGTGCAAAGGTGTCCTTCATAAGCATTTCCAGACCTACCCCAGTCAAAGTGCCTAGGTCATTGCCACCACAGTGCACTATTATGAGGTCAGGGTGTTGGATTTGAATGAAGGATTTCACCAATGGCATCAATTGGTGCCACTTTAACCCTCTCTGACCAATCCATTTAATGTCTACATTTGGCAAAGCAAGGTCTCTCACCATACCTGTTTTCTCTGCAAACTTTTCACTCCAGAAGACATAGCTGTGCCCTACAATCCACACTGTGAACATCTTCAAAGGAGAACTGGATGCACTCAGGAGGTGTCTTTCAGTAGAATGGCAATATGAAAAGAAAGACAGTTTGGAAATGGAGGCATACATATTTTTTTCAAAACAAAAAGAACTGATTGGCTGTTTCATACCATTCTAGAATAAAAACTAGGCTGTATGTGTAAATTAATAGAAGCATGTTTTGTATTGGTAAAAAAAAATGTGTAACCAAAGAACAGTACTATGGATTTGCTGTTAGGTTTGAAAAGTCAAGCACTCTTGCTCTGTGGAATTGAAACATTGTTTGGCGAACTTCTGACCTAACTCAACACAGCAGTGTTCCATGAGCTGTTGCTATGGTAGCAGGCAGAAGTCAAGTTGGGGGAAGGGTACTAGGCAGAAGTCAAGTTGGGGGAAGGGTACTTTTGGAAAAGGGTTGGTTTTCAACCAATAGAAATGTGTGATTACATTTGAAAAAAAGGGGGAAGCACTGAGATTTGAAACTTACAAGTATATGTGTGGAAAAATAGAGGGAAAGTTTGCCATTATCTGGTTCTGCTGAGAGGAGAGAGGTGAACACAACAGAGATCCTGGCTCTGATAATCTGCTGTTTGAGTGTCACATTTCTTTCACAACTAACTAATTTTAAAGGTGAGTTTACAGTTTGAGAGGGGATGTATGTGGTAACTTAAGAAATGAATAATAGAAATGGAAATTGTTTTTGTTGTAGTTACACATGGAGGTTTCATAATGTGTCAGTCTGTAAAAGTGATTTTCACTTGCCCAAAAAAAAGAGCAGTAAGTGTGCTTTCAAATTGGCAAAGAAATTTCGTTTTGTGACTAATGTGAAAACATGACTCTGTGTGCAGAGAGGAATTATAGGCAGAGATTTATTGCGTATTGCTCTGGTGATTTCACAGTTGCATTAGATGGAAAGGGGGAGCGAATTTTTGGAGGAAGAAGCAGAGTCTTAGCACACACCCAGCTGCTTTTCATGTAGAATCATGCACAGTATTTACAAGCGAGTGGGGTTTTCAGGTTTCAGTCTGTAATGCAAATACATTCAGCATCACTAAGGCTGGTTGCCCTTGCTGGAGTGTAGGCAGTCACCGAGAATACACATGGTGGTGGTCTGAAAAAACAGTTTGGACATGTGCATTTAAATAAATCAAAAAAAGTGGTTTCATAATGTGTCAGTCTGTAAAAGTGATTTTCACTTGTAAAAAGTGATTTTCACTTGCCCCGAAAAAAAAAGAGCAGTAAGTGTGCTTTCAAATTGGCAAAGAAATTTCGTTTTGGGACTAATGTGAACTCATGACTCTGTGTGCAGAGAGGAATTATAGGCAGAGATTTATTGCGTATTGCTCTGGTGATTTCACAGTTACATTAGATGGAAAGGGGGAGCGTATTTTTGGGGGAAGAAGCAGAGTCTTAGCACACACCCATGTGCTTGCCATGTATAGTCATACACAGTATTTACAAGCGAGTGGGGTTTTCAGGTTTCAGTCTGTAATGCAAATACATTCAGCATCACTAAGGCTGGTTGCCCTTGCTGGAGTGTAGGCAGTCACCGAGAATACACATGGTGGTGGTCTGAAAAAACAGTTTGGACATGTGCATTTAAATAAATCAAAAAAAGTCGTTTCATAATGTGTCAGTCTGTAAAAGTGATTTTCACTTGCCCCGAAAAAAAAAGAGCAGTAAGTGTGCTTTCAAATTGGCAAAGAAATTTCGTTTTGGGACTAATGTGAAAACATGACTCTGTGTGCAGAGAGGAATTATAGTCAGAGATTTATTGCGTATTGCTCTGGTGATTTCACAGTTGCATTAGATGGAAAGGGGGAGCGAATTTTTGGGGGAAGAAGCAGACTCTTAGCACACACCCATGTGCTTGCCATGTATAGTCATGCACAGTATTTACAAGCGAGTGGGGTTTTCAGGTTTCAGTCTGTAATGCAAATACATTCAGCATCACTAAGGCTGGTTGCCCTTGCTGGAGTGTAGGCAGTCACCGAGAATACACATGGTGGTGGTCTGAAAAAACAGTTTGGACATGTGCATTTAAATAAATCAAAAAAAGTGGTTTCATAATGTGTCAGTCTGTAAAAGTGATTTTCACTTGCGCCGAAAAAAAAAAGAGCAGTAAGTGTGCATTCAAATTGGCAAAGAAATTTCGTTTTGGGACTAATGTGAAAACATGACTCTGTGTGCAGAGAGGAATTACAGGCAGAGATTTATTGCGTATTGCTCTGGTGATTTCACAGTTGCATTAGATGGAAAGGGGCAGCCATTTTTTGGTGCAGAAGCAGACTCTTTGCACACACCCTGCTGCTTAACATGTGGAATCATGCACAGTGTTCACAAGCGAGTGGGGTTTGAGGTTTCAGTCAGTAATGCAAACACATTCAGCATCACTAAGGCTGGTTGCCCTTGCTGGAGTGTAGGCAGTCACCGAGAATACACATGGTGGTGGTCTGAAAAAACAGCTTGGACATGTGCATTTAAATAAATCAAAAAAAGTGGTTTCATAATGTGTCAGTCTGTAAAAGTGATTTTCACTTGTAAAAAGTGATTTTCACTTGCCCCGAAAAAAAAAGAATAGTAAGTGTGCTTTCAAATTGGCAAAGAAATTTCGTTTTGGGACTAATGTGAAATCATGACTCTGTGTGCAGAGAGGAATTATAGGCAGAGATTTATTGCGTATTGCTCTGGTGATTTCACAGTTACATTAGATGGAAAGGGGGAGCGTATTTTTGGGGGAAGAAGCAGAGTCTTAGCACACACCCATGTGCTTGCCATGTATAGTCATACACAGTATTTACAAGCGAGTGGGGTTTTCAGGTTTCAGTCTGTAATGCAAATACATTCAGCATCACTAAGGCTGGTTGCCCTTGCTGGAGTGTAGGCAGTCACCGAGAATACACATGGTGGTGGTCTGAAAAAACAGTTTGGACATGTGCATTTAAATAAATCAAAAAAAGTGGTTTCATAATGTGTCAGTCTGTAAAAGTGATTTTCACTTGTAAAAAGTGATTTTCACTTGCCCCGAAAAAAAAAAGAGCAGTAAGTGTGCTTTCAAATTGGCAAAGAAATTTCGTTTTGGGACTAATGTGAAATCATGACTCTGTGTGCAGAGAGGAATTATAGGCAGAGATTTATTGCGTATTGCTCTGGTGATTTCACAGTTACATTAGATGGAAAGGGGGAGCGTATTTTTGGGGGAAGAAGCAGAGTCTTAGCACACACCCATGTGCTTGCCATGTATAGTCATACACAGTATTTACAAGCGAGTGGGGTTTTCAGGTTTCAGTCTGTAATGCAAATACATTCAGCATCACTAAGGCTGGTTGCCCTTGCTGGAGTGTAGGCAGTCACCGAGAATACACATGGTGGTGGTCTGAAAAAACAGTTTGGACATGTGCATTTAAATAAATCAAAAAAAGTGGTTTCATAATGTGTCAGTCTGTAAAAGTGATTTTCACTTGCCCTGAAAAAAAAAGAGCAGTAAGTGTGCTTTCAAATTGGCAAAGAAATTTCGTTTTGGGACTAATGTGAAAACATGACTCTGTGTGCAGAGAGGAATTATAGTCAGAGATTTATTGCGTATTGCTCTGGTGATTTCACAGTTGCATTAGATGGAAAGGGGGAGCGAATTTTTGGGGGAAGAAGCAGACTCTTAGCACACACCCATGTGCTTGCCATGTATAATCATGCACAGTATTTACAAGCGAGTGGGGTTTTCAGGTTTCAGTCTGTAATGCAAATACATTCAGCATCACTAAGGCTGGTTGCCCTTGCTGTAGTGTAGCAGTCTGGACATGGGCTTTTTAAAAAATCTGAAAAGTGGTTTCATAATGTGACAGTTTGTAAAAGTGATTTTCAGTTGCCCAAAAAAAAGAGCAGTTAGTGTGCATTCAAATTGGCAAAGAAATTTCGTTTTGTGACTAATGTGAAAACATGACTCTGTGTGCAGAGAGGAATTATAGGCAGAGATTTATTGCGTATTGCTCTGGTGATTTCACAGTTGCATTAGATGGAAAGGGGGAGCGAATTTTTGGAGGAAGAAGCAGAGTCTTAGCACACACCCATGTGCTTGCCATGTATAGTCATGCACAGTATTTACCAGCGAGTGGGGTTTTCAGGTTTCAGTCTGTAATGCAAATATATTCAGCATCACTAAGGCTGGTTGCCCTTGCTGGAGTGTAGGCAGTCACCGAGAATACACATGGTGGTGGTCTGAAAAAACAGTTTGGACATGTGCATTTAAATAAATCAAAAAAAGTGGTTTCATAATGTGTCAGTCTGTAAAAGTGATTTTCACTTGTAAAAAGTGATTTTCACTTGCCCCGAAAAAAAAAAGAGCAGTAAGTGTGCTTTCAAATTGGCAAAGAAATTTCGTTTTGGGACTAATGTGAAAACATGACTCTGTGTGCAGAGAGGAATTATAGGCAGAGATTTATTGCGTATTGCTCTGGTGATTTCACAGTTGCATTAGATGGAAAGGGGGAGCGAATTTTTGGGGGAAGAAGTAGAGTCTTAGCACACACCCATGTGCTTGCCATGTATAGTCATGCACAGTATTTACAAGCGAGTGGGGTTTTCAGGTTTCAGTCTGTAATGCAAATACATTCAGCATCACTAAGGCTGGTTGCCCTTGCTGGAGTGTAGGCAGTCACCGAGAATACACATGGTGGTGGTCTGAAAAAACAGTTTGGACATGTGCATTTAAATAAATCAAAAAAAGTGGTTTCATAATGTGTCAGTCTGTAAAAGTGATTTTCACTTGCCCCGAAAAAAAAAGAGCAGTAAGTGTGCTTTCAAATTGGCAAAGAAATTTCGTTTTGGGACTAATGTGAAAACATGACTCTGTGTGCAGAGAGGAATTATAGGCAGAGATTTATTGCGTATTGCTCTGGTGATTTCACAGTTGCATTAGATGGAAAGGGGGAGCGAATTTTTGGGGGAAGAAGCAGACTCTTAGCACACACCCATGTGCTTGCCATGTATAATCATGCACAGTATTTACAAGCGAGTGGGGTTTTCAGGTTTCAGTCTGTAATGCAAATACATTCAGCATCACTAAGGCTGGTTGCCCTTGCTGTAGTGTAGCAGTCTGGACATGGGCTTTTTAAAAAATCTGAAAAGTGGTTTCATAATGTGACAGTTTGTAAAAGTGATTTTCACTTGCCCAAAAAAAAGAGCAGTTAGTGTGCATTAAAATTGGCATAGAAATTTCGTTTTGTGACTATTGTGAAAAGAAATGTAGTAATATATTTAAATACAATAAAGGAATTTTTTTTTAGTTTTTTTCAGGTATTGCTGAAGAGCAGTGAACAAAATTTAAGATGCCTACAAAATCCAGAGTTCAAAAAACGCTAAAAAAAAAACTATATTTGAAGACAACTGGAGGACCAAAGTTAGTAGAAGATGCTCATGTTGGGAAAAAGAAAAAATCTTCTGGTAAGCAGAAAAAACAATTTCTTAAAAATATATTCAAAACAAGGAAAAATGTACAAAATGTCTGTACTGGAAAGAATGTTACGAAACGAACAGAACAGGAAAAAATTGAGAATTTAGTTAATGCAAATATACCTTCTGCAACTGAAAAGATTTACATAAACAGAAAAACAGCGTTTAAAGAGATACGTAGAAAAATGTTTCAGAGAAGAATTATGTCCAATTTGATAAAGGATGTGAAGAAATATAAGCAAAAGGCAAAATATTACAAGAGAAAAAAAGAAATTGAAGCCATTGCAGCAAAGGCATTAGAATTAAAAAGGAAACTATTCATATTAATTTTGAATAGGATGCGTACATTAGACAAAATGGTTAATGTACTGAAATCACATAGCAAAAGGAAAAGAGTAGTGAACAGAACAAACTTTTGTAAAGTGTTTTTAGGAAAGTGGATGCATAGTTCAAGTAGTGAACCTTTTTTTAATGAAGAGAGCTATTTTCAAAGTAATAGTTTGCTGCATGCAGTTGACACCAGAGGTCGTTCATACGAAGTAACAAATGGTTGCATAATGGAGAAGGAGATAATGGTTCCAAGAGATGAGGTACAAGTGATGGCAGATGAGGCAATGGGGAGACGTCCTAAAGCCCCAGTGTACACTTGGAATTGTAGTAGTATTTGCACTGTGCGTCAGGAATCTATTGACAAATTTCGTGAGTTTCTAAGAGAATATAGTAAAAAAAGTGTAAAACAGAAGATTAAGGTGCTTCAAAGTCTGGATCCATGCAGAGTGAGAGAGAATACTGGTTTGCAGGGTCATTCTCTGGCTTGTCTATCTAGAAAAGTGTGCAATAGTGTTTTCCATCATTTTAGGATGCTCGCTGTTCATCATACTGAAATGAGAAAGTTTGTGAGACGGTTGTATTTTGCCAAAAGTCCAGCAATAAAGTTAAATGAATTGAATAGGGCTCTGTTCCGAGGAACAGTATCAGATGTAGAGAAGGTTGTTGATGAAATTCAGTTTTGTTACTTTGGTCCTGAACAAAACAGTGCAGAGAAGGACACAGTAAATGAGGAAGAAGTGGAAGAGAATGTAGAACCCTCTGTAAGTAACACATTTAATGATCACATAACAAAATTTGCAATAGTCTCTAATGAAAGACCAAATTTTACTTGTATTTGTTGCCGCAGAACTCATTATAGAAAACAAACTAGGAATGTTGATCTCTACAGAAAGAGTGAAAATGAAGATAATTATAAGTGGAAGGATTTTGCCACATATATATTTCTAGAAAATTGTTTTGAATTGGGTGAAGATCAGCGTATTTGTAAATACTGTTACAACAAGTTAGAGGAAAATAGAATGCCAACCAGAGCTGTACATAATAATTTAGAATTGGATGCTATTCCTGCTGAACTTTCTGAATTAAATACATATGAGTCTATACTCATTCAATGTGTTCATCCGTTCCAGACCATAGTACGTATGGAGCCCAAAACTGGTAAATTACCTCCTTCAGATTTACTGAGAGGTTTAAAAGGTAGAGTGGTGTATTTGCCCTTGGATTTGAAAAAAAATATGGAAACTATTGATGCGGATACTTTGGAAACTGAACCATTAATTATTCTGGTTAATGGTGTACCTACAAAGAATAAGAAGATTTGGCAGGAGCTGGTAGATGTGCGGAAAGTACAAAGAGCAAATTTGTATTTGAAAAAAAATAACAAATGGTATGAATCAATTTATATAGAAGAAGAAGAAGAAGAAGAAGATTTACAAGAAGACACAGAAATACCAACTGGACAAATTGAAAAAGTGGACAAGTCAAAGGAAGAAGAAATTTATGAACATTTTAGCATACATCCTCTTCATTCGAAAGAAGTTATGGGAGACAATATTGATCTCTTTCAGATGAAGAAAGCAAAAGGAAGTCCCGTGAGTGTATGGGAGGAGAGCTTGGAAGCTCGATGTTTTCCCCAGCTGTTTCCTAAAGGAAAAGGAGGACGATACGATGAACGTCCAGAACAGATTCCAGCTTCTGAGTATCGGACTACAAGACTATATGCTGAAGATCCCAGATTTCGACAAAGTATTCCTTATTTGTTCCATCTTTTATTTGAAAGCGACTTGTCTGCACTGTCTTATGCAGTAAATCACATTTTAAAAAGTGGAGTACATTTACAAAATGTGTCTGCTAAGGATTTTATGGAGAAAGTGCAGCACCGAGATGATCATTTGGAAACACAACTGATCAATCTGATGGCTTGTCAGCGTGGGACAAATGAATATTGGTACCGACGCCATGGTGAACTAAAATGCATGTAACGGAATTTAGGAACACCAACATGGTTCCTTACCCTAAGCTGTGCCGAGTACGCTTGGGATGATTTACTGGATTTTCTACGAGAGGCCAATTCAAACATTAAAAACATCGAATACAAGACAGCAGGAGAACTGTGCTCATTGGATCCGGTTAATGTTTGCAGATATTTCAATCATAGATTTGAGGCTATGATGTCCTTCATCTGCAATAAAAAAAATCCACCCCTTGGAGAAGTAGTGGATTTCTTTTGGAGAAAAGAGTACCAGGCAAGAGGTGCTCCTCATATTCATATGCTGTTGTGGATCAAGGATGCCCCAAAGTTTGGAACAGATGCTGATGAAGCAGTGTTATCTTACATTGAAGAATATGCAACATGTGCTATACCAAAAAGCACAGAAGAGAACAAGTTAAAGGAGCAAGTTTTACGTTTCCAAAGTCATCGGTGTGGAAAATACTGTCGACGGAAATACAAGAGCAAAGAAAAATACTACACCAAGGTGCCGATCACGATCCGGCAAAAACCGGGTACGAACCGTCGGACGGAGCATATTCTCCGTCCGACGCGTACCCGGTCGTCAAAATATACAAACATGGAATTACGATTCGCACGGGTACACCATTACCGTACGAATCGTAAAAAAGACCGACCGAACAAAAAACACCTACCAATGCGATCCGGGAAAGCGCCGACCTGACGTCGGGACGCACGCAGCCAGCCATTCACGACCCAGGAATCACGATTCGCACCGACGTCACCCCGCACGGTGAATATTTTGCGGCAGCCAAAAACTGCCGGGAAATCAGGACGACGCGAACAAGGACCACCAGTACGCGACGGACAGACGGCGACGCGAACAAGGAGGACCAGTACGTGACGGACACACAGGACGACGCCACCAAGGAGGACCCGTACGCGACAGGACGACGCGATCAAGGAGGACCCGTACGCGACAGGACGACGCGAGCAAGGAGGACCAGTACGCGACGGACAGACATGGACCCGAAACCTACGAGTCATCCCTGCCCTCATAGCAGTACACCTCCTCTACAGGTTACGACGCAGACGCCGCAGAAGGTCAGAATAACTAAGGGAGGGGGGAAAGTGGGGTGGGGTGGGGGTGGCACGACCAGGGCAGGCCACAAAACAACCACATGAGTGACACACTACACATGGCCTGGACATACCTGACTCCCATGCCCTGGTCACCACGAGGGGGTGGGGGCGTGTCCTGATAATCCAGCGACCGCCACAACGGAAGTCCGTCACCACGCGAACCGGCAACACAACCAGACAGGTACGTCCCGTACCCACGCCTGAAGAGCGTGGGTACGAGTCGGACCACGCCCACACACGTCACCCCAACAATGGCGGGACGGATCGCACCCACGTGGCAAAGGCCTGGGTACGGGCCGCACAAACATCACATAGCGTGGGGACGGATATGTACGGACCCTACCCCCACCCCGTATGCAAGGAGCGTACCCCCCAGCCCAACAGTGCAAGTACGACCCGTACCCCCACCCGCGGACGTACGGAGCGTACCCCCAGCCCAACAGTGTAAGTACGACCCGTACCCCCACCCGCGTATGCATGGAGCGTACCCCCCATGCCAACAGTGTAAGTACGACTCGAACCCCCACCCACGAATGCAAGGAGCGTACCCCCCAGCCCAACAGTGTAAGTACGACCCGTACCCCCACCCGCGGACGTACGGAGCGTACCCCCAGCCCAACAGTGTAAGTACGACCCGTACCCCCACCCGCGTATGCATGGAGCGTACCCCCCATGCCAACAGTGTAAGTACGACTCGAACCCCCACCCACGAATGCAAGGAGCGTACCCCCCAGCCCAACAGTGTAAGTACGACCCGTACCCCCACCCGCGGACGCACGGAGCGTACCCCCAGCCCAACAGTGTAAGTACGACCCGTACCCCCACCCGCGGACGTACGGAGCGTACCCCCAGCCCAACAGTGTAAGTACGACCCGTACCCCCACCCGCGGACGCACGGAGCGTACCCCCCAGCCCAACAGTGTAAGTACGACCCGTACCCCCACCCGCGGACGTACGGAGCGTACCCCCAGCCCAACAGTGTAAGTACGACCCGTACCCCCACCCGCGGACGCACGGAGCGTACCCCCAGCCCAACAGTGTAAGTACGACCCTTACCCCCACCCGCGGACGTACGGAGCGTACCCCCAGCCCAACAGTGTAAGTACGACCCGTACCCCCACCCGCGGACGTACGGAGCGTACCCCCAGCCCAACAGTGTAAGTACGACCCGTACCCCCACCCGCGGACGCACGGAGCGTACCCCCAGCCCAACAGTGTAAGTACGACCCGTACCCCCACCCGCGGACGCACGGAGCGTACCCCCAGCCCAACAGTGCAAGTACGACCCGTACCCCCACCCGCGGACGCACGGAGCGTACCCCCAGCCCAACAGTGCAAGTACGACCCGTACCCCCACCCGCGGACGTACGGAGCGTACCCCCACCACACCAGTGTCAGTAGACTCGTACCCTCACCTCTAATGCAGTGTGCGTAACCCCACCGTGTATGTGCCAAGCGCACATATCCAGAAATCGGAGGTGTGTGTGCAGAGTCCACCCAGCAGTGCCCTGAGACAGGAGGGGTGGGTGCCCATCACTCCCAGCAGTGCCCAGAGACAGGAGGGGTGTGTGCAGAGTCCTCCCAGCAGTGCCCTGAGACAGGAGGGGTGGGTGTGGAGTCCTCCCAGCAGTGCCCTGAGACAGGAGGGGTGGGTGCAGAGTCCTCCCAGCAGTGCCCTGACACAGGAGGGGTGGGTGCAGAGACCTCCCAGCAGTGCCCTGAGACAGGAGGGGTGGGTGGTGAGTCCTCCCAGCAGTGCCCAGAGACAGGAGGGGTGGGTGCAGAGTCCTCCCAGCAGTGTCCAGACCCAGGAGGGGTGGGTGGTGAGTCCTCCCAGCAGTGCCCAGAGACAGGAGGGGTGTGTGCAGAGTCCTCCCAGCAGTGTCCAGACCCAGGAGGGGTGGGTGCAGAGTCCTCCCAGCAGTGCCCAGAGACAGGAGGGGTGTGTGCAGAGTCCTCCCAGCAGTGTCCAGACCCAGGAGGGGTGTGTGCAGAGTCCTCCCAGCAGTGTCCAGACCCAGGAGGGGTGGGTGCAGAGTCCTCCCAGCAGTGTCCAGACCCAGGAGGGGTGGGTGGTGAGTCCTCCCAGCAGTGCCCAGAGACAGGAGGGGTGTGTGCAGAGTCCTCCTAGCAGTGTCCAGACCCAGGAGGGGTGGGTGCAGAGTCCTCCCAGCAGTGCCCAGAGACAGGAGGGGTGTGTGCAGAGTCCTCCCAGCAGTGTCCAGACCCAGGAGGGGTGTGTGCAGAGTCCTCCCAGCAGTGTCCAGACCCAGGAGGGGTGGGTGCAGAGTCCTCCCAGCAGTGCCCAGAGACAGGAGGGGTGTGTGCAGAGTCCTCCCAGCAGTGTCCAGACCCAGGAGGGGTGGGTGCAGAGTCCTCCCAGCAGTGCCCAGAGACAGGAGGGGTGTGTGCAGAGTCCTCCCAGCAGTGTCCAGACCCAGGAGGGGTGTGTGCAGAGTCCTCCCAGCAGTGTCCAGACCCAGGAGGGGTGGGTGCAGAGTCCTCCCAGCAGTGCCCAGAGACAGGAGGGGTGGGTGCAGAGTCCTCCCAGCAGTGCCCAGAGACAGGAGGGGTGTGTGCAGAGTCCTCCCAGCAGTGTCCAGACCCAGGAGGGGTGGGTGCAGAGTCCTCCCAGCAGTGTCCACACCCAGGAGGGGTGTAACACATGTGTGTGATGCCACAATTACCCACATCCATACTGCCTACAAGGGAACATGTCCCCATGAACTCATGTCAACTGACTCCACACACAAGTACAGTGATCACCAAGGATGCCACGATTGTTGCAGGTGGAGACATGGCCATGCATGCATGGCCAAAGTAGAAGGGCTCCGTCACACACACAGCTCATGTAGACACAGCTCTGCGCTAAACATTGGGAACACCCTGCAGGGAAGAAACTGGGTACACAGAGGAAGGAATACACCCTGGGACAATTGAACCATGCAGTAACTGCTGACATGACCTAAGGAAGTTAGCCAACACCTTGTGATGGCACACAGATCCTAGGGTGGCCCCAAAGAGCAGAACACTACTACAAATCCCACACACCCAAAGCCTTAAACACCACCCAAAACAATGTAGCAGCCCCACCAACACCAATACCACCATAGCAGGAGTGTGATAATGAAAAAAGAAAATAAAGCTTTAATCAGCATGAGCACAATGTCCGTGGATCAACGGCAGTTCAAAGTCAACAAAGGCCATAGGGCAGTCAATTATTCCCAGCTGCATGGGGGACACAGTGGGATGTGTGTCCCCTACCTTGCCTGCACAGTCAAATGCCATCGTCTTCCATACTGGTGAGGGCATCAGGGGGGGGGGAAGCAACAGGCACCGCAGGGACATCAGGGCAAAGGGGCGGCGTTGTGGGTGCAGGGATGGAGGACTCAACCACAGGGGGTGTGTCATGGCCAAAGGCGGAGGCCAGGATGGCACTACACACCTTAGCAAGGTCCTCCAGGGAGTCCCCTGCACCCGAAGTGACCTCAGGCCCCAAGGAGGGGGGGGGTTCAGAGGGATGGGTTGCAGCGCCACCGGGGGAGGGTGGAGACAGGGGGGGAGACTCAACCACCCTGACCGAGGACTTCCTTGACCGCTTGCGTGGTGGCGTAACTGTGGGGCTCAGGGACAGAGCGGCCATGAAGGAGTCCTTGGGGGAGATGTGGCCAGGAGAGCTGAGGGGAGGGGATTTGGAGGGAGTGGATTGTGTGGAATGCGGACTCCCACTCTGGCTGCGTGTCACACGTTTGCCCCCCGACCCAGTGGGTGTGCCTATCTCACCCTGTGTGTGCGTGTCAGGAGGAGTGCGGTGGACCTTCCCTGCTGGTGTGGTGCCTGTGTCTGTTGTGGTGGGTGCATGCCGACGTCTGGGTGTACGTGGGACAGGCATGGAAGTGGGAAGTGTGGATGGGGCAGGGGTAGGTGGGGGGAGGTCGCGCTGCAGGAGACCCACTGCTGCAGTCAGTGTGGAGTCTAGGGACCTCAGCAAGTTGCGTTGCTCAGCCTGCAAAGAATGAATGCCCTCCAAGAATGCCTCGATGTTGGTGAGGGTTTTCCCGTGGGAATGGAGGACATTCAGGATCGCAGCCTGACCAACCTGCATTTGCCGCTGGATGTCCATGGACTCAGCATTGGCGGCAGCAGTGGAGACAGGGGCAGGGGGTGCGGTGCCTGGCAGGAAGGAGACATGCGGTGACCGGGCACGCTGGGAAGGGACACGAGCAAGTGGGAGGCGGTTGGTGGGAACTGAGGGGGCGGTGGCAGGTGTTGTTCCACTGTCAGCTGCTGGTGCAGCCTCCGCCAACTCTGAGACATCCTCCTCGGACCTGTCAGCTTCGTAGTCTGATGTGCCAGTCGACAGGTCCTCGGCCACACTATCCTCCGCCTCTGTCCCACTCGATGTGCCAGCCCCGATGTCACGGCTGCCACTGGTGCTCGGTCCCTCCGCCTGGTCCGTGTCCATGTCTCCCTCTGTGTCCCCCGACGATGCTGTGGGCAGGGTGGAGAGACAGAAATTAATCAGACACCTGTACACATCTGTCACATGAGTCCAATCTACATAGTCAACATTGCATAGCCTGAAGAGGCAGATCCCTAACATCTGCAAAACAAGGTACCGATGTAGGGCATGAAACACAGTTGGTTGAGCCACCATGCCACTGAAATACCATGGAGAGCATGAGACAATAGCTGATGACAGGAAACGGAGTCTGACATAGCACCCAGGCCCTGGGGACAATCCTGCACTGCCTCTGCACCACACAGCGTTTGTGAAAATACCTATGACCAGGGACAATATCCATGAACTTGAGACACATGCTGCATAGGTAATGCTGCAAACATGCCCAACATAACTCGGTCACTGCACCTTGCGTGTGTGTCCAGTAACATCACACACTGTCCAGACCCAGCAATTAGGAATCAGGATTTGACACATAGGCATTGCCCGCCCCAAGCAACCCCCACATGATGCTAATTGCTGAGACACAGGTGGCACCAACATCTCATAGTCTGGGTGATAAACACAGTGGCAGGCAAAAGGCAAGATTGGACGCAAAACAGCAAAGGTGCGCCTGTACAAATAATGAGGTACCAGTGCCCATCCTCAGATGAGTATAACAAGACACACAGGCACTGGCAACTGTGAGTATGAAGAGGGACAATCAGGTCAGGCTGCACAGTGGACACCTGTACATAATAGCACGTCTATATACATGGTGACAGGGGACAATGGCACAGAGCACAACCTACGCTGTAGACAGTGAGAGTGTCCACGTTGATGATGACACAAACAACACTGAGGATAAGGTGCCCCAGGGGACAGTATTGGGCACGCAACTACATGCTACTGAATGGCTGAATGGGAATGACTGCTACACACGTCACCATCCCTGCACTATGCGTAGCGCACACTCATGCACATCATGTCACAGGCCACTACATAGGACATGCGCGCTGTAAGGCATGACACATGAGAGACCAACTCCCATGTCTGGAGCCAGCATCAGTGCCAACTGACATGGAACCCACATGCAGTGAACTTGACAGTTCACAGGCAAGGTCCCACAACCTGTTAGCCACCACCACCACCCATGATGCTACAGTCATTGTTCTCGTGGACAAAGCGCCAGCCTACATTACCTTGTGAAGGAGTGACTACACACAGACCAGGGAACACATTGCAAGGAGGGGAAGGGTGGCAGGGGCGCAGCGCTACAGTTGGGCAAACTGGATGGGCACAGCACCTTTAAACCCTGCCAGTGAATTAATGCCACTGTGCCCTTACAAATGCCGGTGACACACAACAAACGCACATGTACCTACCCCCTTCCGCCTGCTGCATCGCCTGTAAGCGCCTCTCCAGGTCTGGAAAGACCACCGGCAGCACACGCCTGTGGAGGTGGGTCAGACGGCGGCGGCCGCGGTTCTTGTGGCTCTCAGGTGAGTCCCCCAGCAGGAGCCGTGCAATCCTCCGCGTCCAGCACCGGATATCCTGCCAGCGTTTCCTCACCTGGGACAGGCTCCGCCTCCGACCATCCACACGCCTCACGGCACTGACGGCGGTCAGCCAGATCTGCTCCTTGGCAGAGGCGCCTACCTGTGAGGAAGTACAAGTGACACCACATCAATACACCAGCCACATGTCACAGAGAGACATATGTGAACATAATAGCTGGTTACTACATGGCATGTAATGCAGCCAACGCATTGCACCTCTGTCATAGGGACATCATCCTCTGGTGAGGGAAAAGGCAGTACGTGCCATAGTGGGTACTCAGGTGGAATGATGGCAATGTCACAATCAATGATCAAGGCTCACACTGTGCATCACACCCACCCCTCCTGTCTCAGGGCACTGCTGGGAGGACTCCACACCCACCCCTCCTGTCTCAGGGCACTGCTGTTAGTGATAGGTCCCCACCCCTCCTGTCTCAGGGCACTGCTGGGAGGACTCCACACCCACCCCTCCTGTCTCAGGGCACTGCTGGGAGGACTCCACACCCACCCCTCCTGTCTCAGGGCACTGCTGGGAGGACTCCACACCCACCCCTCCTGTCTCAGGGCACTGCTGGAAGGACTCCACACCCACCCCTCCTGTCTCAGGGCACTGCTGGAAGGACTCCACACCCACCCCTCCTGTCTCAGGGCACTGCTGGGAGGACTCCACACCCACCCCTCCTGTCTCAGGGCACTGCTGGGAGGACTCCACACCCACCCCTCCTGTCTCAGGGCACTGCTGTTAGTAATAGGTCCCCACCCCTCCTGTCTCAGGGCACTGCTGGGAGGACTCCACACCCACCCCTCCTGTCTCAGGGCACTGCTGGAAGGACTCCACACCCACCCCTCCTGTCTCAGGGCACTGCTGGGAGGACTCCACACCCACCCCTCCTGTCTCAGGGCACTGCTGGGAGGACTCCACACCCACCCCTCCTGTCTCAGGGCACTGCTGTTAGTGATAGGTCCCCACCCCTCCTGTCTCAGGGCACTGCTGGGAGGACTCCACACCCACCCCTCCTGTCTCAGGGCACTGCTGTTAGTGATAGGTCCCCACCCCTCCTGTCTCAGGGCACTGCTGGGAGGACTCCACACCCACCCCTCCTGTCTCAGGGCACTGCTGGGAGGACTCCACACCCACCCCTCCTGTCTCAGGGCACTGCTGGGAGGACTCCACACCCACCCCTCCTGTCTCAGGGCACTGCTGGAAGGACTCCACACCCACCCCTCCTGTCTCAGGGCACTGCTGGAAGGACTCCACACCCACCCCTCCTGTCTCAGGGCACTGCTGGGAGACATCAGGCACCCCCCCCTGGTACCCCCCCGACAGTACATGGCATGTGTGTCACACCGGGTCACAATGCCTGAAGACACAGTCACAACATAGGGACAGTCTGTGGCAGTGGCCTATGCACTCACCTGATACCCTGGTCGCCCATACAGCATGGGGTACTGTGGGAGGATCACATCCAGCAGAGCCATGTTCTCCTCCAGGGTGAATGGCTGTGTCCTCTCCACAGCCCTTGACATGGTTCCAGGGAATCAGTAGCAGCAGCTTGGTCGACAAATGCAAAGATGTGCAGGCAAGTAATCCCTCATGGGACCTGGCTGCCTTATATGTGGCCTTCTGCCCAGTCTCATGCACAGGAGTACAGAGTGATTGGTCACTCACATTTGCATCCTATGTTTCCACCAATCCCTTCAAACCTAGCAGTCTGTGGGTTCTCTATCGGTTTCATTCTCCTGCATGATGTCAGCCCCACAAACACATTGCAACAAAGTAGAAGAATTCCAACTGACTTCTGCTGTGCACCTTCCAGAACAAAATCGAAATTTGAACCTGGTCGCCATGACAACCAGCATGCATGTAGGCCTTAATACATGTCCCCTATGTAATTAGGAGAATCACACACAGGTACGGTGCGTTTCCGGGCCCTAGGGCACCCCAAATGCATGGCAACGGCCCGTACATGCATGCCTACGTTCAAAATCACTATGGGTCTGCACGCGTATGCGTACACGTAGTGGTACGGACCGTACACACGCATGTACGCTCACTATCACTATGGGTCTGCACGCGTATGCGTACACGTAGTGGTACGGACCGTACAAATGCCTGTACGCTCACTATCACTATGGTTCTGCACGCGTATGCGTACTCGTTGTGGTACGGACCGTACAAATGCCTGTACGCTCACTATCACTATGGTTCTGCACGCGTATGCGTACTCGTTGTGGTACGGTCCGTACCACTACGTGTACGCATACGCGTGCAGACCCATAGTGATAGTGAGCGTAGATGCGAGTGTACGGTCCGTACCACTACGTGTACGCATACGCGTGCAGACCCGTAGTGATAGTGAGCGTACATGCGAGTGTACGGTCCGTACCACTACGTGTACGCATACGCGTGCAGACCCATAGTGATAGTGAGCGTAGATGCGAGTGTACGGTCCGTACCACTACGGGTACGCATACGCGTGCAGACCCATAGTGATAGGGCCGTACACTCGCATCTACGCTCTCTATCACTATGGGTCTGCACGCGTATGCGTACCCGTAGTGGTACGGACCGTACACTCGCATCTACGCTCGCCATCACGATGGGTACACATACGGCAGCACTCCCACAGTGATTTGGGAACATGCACAGGCCCTCTCAGCAGCAGTACGGCGGATTTTACACATCACTGTGGTGATAGGCGACACACATGTCGGAATAGGGCGGACATACTTGTCCATGGATGGACATACTTGTCCAGGAATGGACACCAAGGCATCGTCTGTGCATTACCACATGTGTGGGGCACAGGTGTCACAGGCTGTGATGTGGAACATGCCTCCTGAGTGGAGAAGGCACCAGATGTATGATGAGATGTGTACATGTGTACTGTGTGAGGGTGCAATGTGTGCCAGGCATGCCCTTGACTCCTTTGACATGTGTGCATGTGGGACTGCGCACTTGGGATGAGCGTCACTGGCATGGCACGGACACCAACACACGGAAGTGTCCCATGATGCCCGGTACAGGGGTCATGACACATGACTCATCACCACCCACAGTGCACAATGTGACTATGCCATATATGTGTCCGGGAGTTACATCGGGTTGATGTTGTAGCACCCTCAAAAGCTGCAGCCGTTGCAGCAACCAACATGTGGCTGTGTGTAGATTGTCATTGCACACTGTTCCCAACACCATGCCACATGTGTTACCGGATGTGAGGTGCACATGTATGCAAGGGACACGGAGTAGCGTGACAAGGCCATGTCAGCAAACTCACAAGGAATGTGTGGGGAGTCATGACATGTGCACCTTCATGGCAAGGTGTGTGGGCTGGACTAGTGTAATGTCATGTGACCTGTGGCTCAAGTGTTCCGCTGCCAGTATCTGCAATCAGCATCACACTTCTGCTGATGTGTGGGTGTATGTCACTCCTGTCTTGCGTCGGGCAGTGCACTTGCACTGGGACACAGCTATTTTCATGGCGTGGCATGGGGAGGTTCTCAATCACCGTGTGTAGCTGGGTCTTGGAAGGAGCGTCACCTTGCATCCATACGTGTCCTGGGCATGTAGCACATGCCTGACTCCCTATGAGGCATGTGTGTATTGCCAGATTTACATGTGCTCAGTAGACATGAGTTGTTCTCGTAGTGCACTCACTCTTCCTTGTCACTTCCAAATTACTGCAGAGCGCCTCCTGTTGCCCGAAGAATTCCAGACTTGGCCACCATGCAGGAGAATGACACGATCCGGCTCTACCGGTTCACCCAACCGTTGATTCTGGAGCTGACGGCGAGACTGGCACCACACCGGCAACCGCAGCACAGGTATCCTACGGCACTGACACCCCAGCTGAAGGTAATGGCTGCCCTACATTTCCTTGCCACGGGTACCTTCCAATATACCATAGCTCATGTTGGTGGCATGTCCCAGAGCATGTTCAGCGGTGTGCTGCATGATTTCTTGGAGGCCATGTTGATTCACCTGGATGACTTCATCAAGTTCCCAACCCCTGAACAGATGACTGAGGTCAAGCGTGGTTTCTATGCCCTGGGAGGGATGCCCCATGTCATTGGGTCCATAGATGGGACACATGTAGGTTTGGTACCACCACACGCACGGGAGGTGGCGTACCGCAATCGGAAGCACTACCACTCCATCAATGCCCTTGTGGTGTGTCTGTCCAACATGGTGATTTCGCATGTCTGTGCTCGTTTTCCAGGATCAGCACACGATGCCTACATCATGAGGCGTAGCGGGATGCCTGATATGATGATGCAGCTGCGCAACGAACGGGCATGTGTTGTTGGTGGGTACAGTCTGTCTGATCTGTATTCTGTTTGGCCGAGCAGCACTACCGCTTCGCCAGTTCTAACGATATCCATGTGCTTTCCATTTAGGGGACGCTGGCTATCCCAACATGCCTTGGCTGCTGACACCTCTCCGCAACCCCATCACGCCGGCCCAGCTCCGCTACAACACCGCCCATGGCCGGACAAGGCGAGTGATAGAGAGGACGTTTGGCATGCTGAAGAGCCGATTTCGGTGCCTCCACAAGACCGGCGGTGCACTCCCTTATGCCCCGGCGAAGGTCTGCAAAATCTTCATGGTCTGCTGCATGCTGCACAACATGGCAGTTGAGAGAGCTGTGCCACTCATCCTGGATCAAGATGACGAGGACCATCCACCCGTGGAGGACGAAGGGCTTGGCAATGGGGCTAGTGATGTGGAGGATGTGGAGCCGCAAGAGGACATCCGGACTCGGCTCATACGCGACTTCTTTGCTTAGTGGTGAGTACCAGGGTCTGAGTGTGCACGCATTGGTCCCCGTGTGGCATGCGTTGTGATGTGTGTCTCCACCTGCATGTATGGCACGTGGGTCAGAGGTGTGTGTGGGTGTGTCACTGGAGTGATGGTGGCAGTGATGGTAGTATTTCCCCAGGCATAATTGTGACCTAGCATGTTGTCATACATACATGTGTCGAGTGAATGCACATGCAAGTGGCTGAGCTTCTTGTGGCTGACTTCTTGTGTGTCTCTCTTCCCCAGGTACCTGCGCATGCCGTTTGCTGGTTGCATTGTTGTGGCACTGATATTCCTCATGGACATGGCATCGTGGGCTGACTCAGCGTTACAGGCACGGACACGTTTGGAAGTCTCCATGGGGTAAGGGATGCATCTGGGGTGTATTGGGTGTGGCAGTTGTTCACGATGTGTGCACACTGCCCCGGTCGGGGTTTGGGTCCTCTGCAGACATGTGGCATCCCCATGGGACACGACATGCAGCTGGGTACACCTGAATAGATGGGCTGCCTGGTTGTCAGTCATCAGTGATGGGATAGTGGATTGTGATGAAGGCATCAATGTGTGTGACACTGCCCTCGGACACATACGGTTAACATTGTCTTGACATGGCGTGGGACTTCCACATCAAGGGATGTATGGTGTATGGCGGTCTCTCCGTGAGCAGCTGTGGGTATTTAGCTGTTATCCGACACTTGTGTGCCAGTTCCATGCCTATCACGCATTTGTGCTGCAGAAGGGGGGTGCCAGTGTTGGAGCCACATGTTACTCCACATGGTGTGTTCATGTGTACTTCAAGTTGCCTCTGCAATCCCAAACACATGACTATTAAAGGTGTCCCTATGCCTCCAAGGTGCCTCTTCTCAGTCAATGCTGGTGTGTTGGCACGGTGCATCCTGCATGTCTGGCATGGTATTCCCTGATTGTGGCTATGTGTCAATGTGTCGAGTGGCAAGATGCAAGCTGTGTGTGTGTGCTGAGACTGTGTAATGGGCATGATGTCCATGACTGTGTGGGTATTGTGACATGTGCCATCCCCATGCATCCAACGTTGTCCATGACCCCATTCTCTGCATCCACCGGACTCAAGCTTGCAGGACATGGTTCTGCCACCTGTCTACACGTACCTGGGTGCCCCCCAGGACACGGGCCAGGATCCCTGACCTCTGCGCATGACTGTTGCTGTACTCAATGTGTCTGTCAGCACGGTTGTTCGGCCACCCCCTCAGCTGGTTCTGACCATCACGGGTGTGTATGGTGCTCCATGTCTGTCTTGCCTAGAAAACTGTGACCCATGTGTCCTGTGCCAGACTCAGGCCCCAGGGTGTGGATGGTTGAAGTGAACAGATGACTCAGGCATGTTTAGACTGTACAAGTCACATGTTAGGTAATAATGCTACCAGCAGGCATCTACTCTTAATAGTGTGATTTATTATTGGGGGGGGGGCCAAGTGAGGGGCTTTCCGGGATTAGGGAATCCAAAGTTCAGTAGGGGAGTTGGTGTCCTTGCCATTGGAAATCCTCAGAGTCCATGCCACAGTCTTTGTCAACATTGGTCAGCCAGTGACCAGCAGGGCCATGTGGCAGAGAATGTCTCTTGATGCTGTGATGCTGTTGCTCCAGTGGGCCAGGTGCCAGGCCAGGTGTCCTGGGAGATGGTGATGTAGCAGCCACCCTCACGGTCCTTTCCGTGGACGACCCGGCTTCCTGCGGGGAACCTCAGCAGCAGGCCGTGACGACGTCTGGGATGCTCCGTCGGATGTTTCCTCCTCCTCCTCATGATCCCTCCCTGTGGGTGGTGATGTTCTCCGCCTTCTGGCACAGGGAGGGTCGGCCATGGTGTTGGCCATCCGACGGAGTTCAGCGTGAATCCCCTGGGACGCCGTCACTTGCTGAGCCTGTCTGTCCTCCATCCTCCGTTGGTGTAGCTGTAGACAGGCTATTAGCTCCGCATGTTGCTGGGCCTGCTGGACCTTGATCCCCTCGAGGACGGACACAACCTGGGCCATGCCCGTGGTGTCCTGCCGGTATGAGTCCAGGATGTTACGGACATGGGAAAATACCGGATCCCCAGCCAACTGGTCAGGCTCGCGCCTCCGCCGTCCTCCACTCCCACCACCCCTGCCCACTTGCGTCTGGCCTGCACTTGTGGGCACATGGGGTCTCCGGGACCCCTGAGGGGTGGCATTGGCGTTGTCGCCTGCCTCCTCCTGGGTGCCCGGGACACCGTGTCCCTCCTGGCGAGCCTGGCTGCATTGTGGTGTTGGGGCAGGGATCCTGGGTGTCTCCTGGGATGTGGCAGGAGTGGGGGTGGTGGTTGGCACGGTTGTACCTGACGCAGGTGCTGCAGGTGGTTGGACACCAGAGGGGCCAGGTCGGTCGGGGTCGTCCGCAGAGTGGTGAGAGTGGTCGCTGCCGGTGGGATCGGTCTCCTGCAGATCCGGGTCCTGTGAGTGTTCCCCCCCAGTGTTGGGGGGTGCAGCACGACGTTGACCTGTGTGTGAGAGAGACAATGTTAAGTTTGATCCATGCAACATCCATGTTTCATCGGTTACAAAGTTGGCACATTTCCTCTTGGAATTTGGATCTGTCTTGCATTCCACTCACAGTGCACTTGTGCATGTGTGTGTCCCTTGGGCACCAATTTGGCCCCTTTAACTATGTGTGGCACAGTCTTACTTGCTGCGTCAAGTGTGACTGCAGTCAGCAGTGGAGTGTGCATGTGTGCCGAGCTATGCATTTGCGCCTTCCTTGTAGCACTGTACATGTGCACATGGAGTGGATCCACACACTCATATGATGCAGGTGGCTGTCCTTGTGCTCGTGTACAGGTTGTAACATGGCCCTGCGTTTTGCCATGATGAAGAGGGGGGGTTCTGGCACTGGCCACCCTTGTCTACATGCACGCAGTCCACCTGCTGACGGGCAGACATTCCCACACACCAAAGGACTGATTTGCTCTCCCTGTGTCTCCCTCCTTCTCTGTCCCCCTCTCCCTCCCTCTCTGTCCCCCTCTCCCTCCCTCTGTGTGTCAGCCTCCTCCCTCTGTCCATCTTCCTGTGTCTCCCTCTCTCTCTGTCCCCCTCTCCCTCCCTCTCTGTCCCCCTCTCCCTCCCTCTGTGTGTCAGCCTCCTCCCTCTGTCCGTCTCCCTCCCTCTCAGTCCCCCTCTCCCTCCCTCTGTGTCCCCCTCTCCCTCCCTCCGTGTGTCACCCTCTGTCACCTTGGCCCAGCTTCCTGGGCACACACTGTTAGCAGATCTTTGAGTGGCCCTTGGCCTGTTGATGTGAGTTTGTTTCTGATCTCCAGGCACCCATTTTGTCTGCTGTGTGTCTGTGCGCTGCTGCTGTGGTGGTGTGTGCTGCCACTCTTTCACACTGTTGGCTGTTCATTAGCTGCTGGCATGTGCAAAACAGTGCCTTCACCCCCATGTGTTGATGCAAGGCGTCCGCCATTTGCTGGCAAGTCATTCCTGTGTTGGGACACAGTGTTTGTCTGGCTGTGACCTAGGCCATATGGGCAGAGGGCATTGTTGTCTACTTTGGAGTCGCACTATGTGATTCTTGGTGCCCAGCCTCCCGCCATCCGGGTTACCGTGTCATGTGTTGTTGTCTTCTGTGGCCTGTGACTTGACATTGTCCAGCTGGGTGCATGGGGCATGGTGGCAGCAGTGGCATGTGCCTGCTCATGGAGTGTGGTTGAGTAATGCGATGGCTTGTGGTGGTTGCGTGCCTGTTATTAATTTTGGTTGTGGTTGCAGTTCCCCCCATGTGAGGTGCGTTGTTTGTGTACTCACCCGGGTCTCGGAGTCCTTCTACTCCTTCAACTGCCTCCACCGGCAGTATGGCCATCACCCTCTCCTCCCAGGGATGGTACTGTACGGCTCTGCGGGAGGGCCCTCCTCCGGTGGCGTTGGCCTGGTCGTGTTCCTCCTGCCTCTTGGCTCTGACCCTCCTCCGCAGATCGTACCACCTGTTCTGGCAATCCTGCTTGGTCCTCCTGGTGTCCGCAACAGCATTCACAGCATCGACGATGGTCTGCCACATGGCTGTTTTGGCTGCCTGGCTGGTGCTTCTGACCAATGTTCCAAAGATCTGTGGCTCGACTCTGAGGATTTGATCAACAAGGACCTCCAACTCTCGGTGACTGAACTTTGGATTCTTGGTAGTGGGCATGGTGAGGGGTGTGGGTGGGGATGGTGTGGGTGTGGGGGGGGTGTGGATGTTGGGGGGGGGTGTGGATGGTTGTGTGTGTGTGTGAATGTGATGAGAGGGTGTTTGTGAGGGTGGTCGTTTGAAGGTGTGCAAGTGTAAGGTGTGGTGTAGCTTGTAGTCTGGTTCTGTGGTGTCTGGCAGCAGTGAGTCTGTTGGAAAGGCTCATGGTTTGTGTGTGTGGGCCCTTTTTATTGGTCCATGGGTGGGTGTGGCAGTTTTTGAATTTTGGGTGGGTGTGTTATAAGGAGTGGTGGTGTATTGGGCCTCTGTTTGTTTTTGGCAGTTGCAGGTCAGTGATTGTGTTATTTAAGTGGTTGTTGGCCATGTTTAGTGGCTGTGTGCCTTTCGACTGGTGTATTCTTGTGTTGTTTTATTGTGTCCTGGTTGTGTACGTGCGTTTTGAGCGTGTGTACGGTGTGTACATGGGCCATTTGGTTGTACGATTTTGTCCTTGTGTGTGGCTTTGTAAGACTCGTACATGCGGTTGTGATGTTGGGGCATGGGGTGCGCTCCGTACTTAGGAGGTTGTGTTGGGGGTGCGCCAGGAACGTCCAGGGGTGGGGGTACGACTGGAACGTACTGGGGTGTGGGTACACGGGGGGTACGACACGTCCAGGGGTGGGGGGTGTACATTGACGGTGGTACGACACGTACTGGGGTGGGGGGGTGTACATTGACGGTGGTACGACACGTACAGGGGTGGGGGGGTGTACATTGACGGTGGTACGACACGTACAGGGGTGGGGGGGTGTACATTGACGGTGGTACGACACGTACTGGGGTGGGGGTACGACTGGAACGTACTGGGGTGTAGGTTCACGGTGGTACGACACGTCCAGGGGTGGGGGGGTGTACATTGACGGTGGTGCGACACGTACTGGGGTGGGGGTACGACTGGAACGTACTGGGGTGTAGGTTCACGGTGGTACGACACGTCCAGGGGTGGGGGTACGACTGGAACGTACTTGGGTGTAGGTACACGGGGGTACGACACGTACTGGGGTGGGGGGGTGTACATTGACGGTGGTACGACACGTACTGGGGTGGGGGTACGACTGGAACGTACTGGGGTGTAGGTTCACGGTGGTACGACACGTCCAGGGGTGGGGGTACGACTGGAACGTACTTGGGTGTAGGTACACGGGGGTACGACACGTACTGGGGTGGGGGGGTGTACATTGACGGTGGTACGACACGTACTGGGGTGGGGGTACGACTCGAACGTACTGGGGTGTAGGTTCACGGTGGTACGACACGTACAGGGGTGGGGGGGTGTACATTGACGGTGGTACGACACGTACTGGGGTGGGGGTACGACTGGAACGTACTGGGGTGTAGGTTCACGGTGGTACGACACGTCCAGGGGTGGGGGTACGACTGGAACGTACTGGGGTGTAGGTTCACGGTGGTACGACACGTCCAGGGGTGGGGGTACGACTGGAACGTACTTGGGTGTAGGTACACGGGGGTACGACACGTACTGGGGTGGGGGGGTGTACATTGACGGTGGTACGACACGTACTGGGGTGGGGGTACGACTCGAACGTACTGGGGTGTAGGTTCACGGTGGTACGACACGTACAGGGGTGGGGGGGTGTACATTGACGGTGGTACGACACGTACTGGGGTGGGGGTACGACTGGAACGTACTGGGGTGTAGGTTCACGGTGGTACGACACGTCCAGGGGTGGGGGTACGACTGGAACGTACTGGGGTGTAGGTTCACGGTGGTACGACACGTCCAGGGGTGGGGGTACGACTGGAACGTACTGGGGTGTGGGCACACGGGGGGTACGACACGTACTGGGGTGGGGGGGTGTACATTGACGGTGGTACGACACGTACAGGGGTGGGGGGGTGT
Source organism: Triturus cristatus (assembly GCF_964204655.1). NCBI lineage: Eukaryota > Metazoa > Chordata > Amphibia > Caudata > Salamandridae > Triturus > Triturus cristatus. The sequence continues at coordinate 856,008,873 of NC_140589.1, forward strand.
ACATTGACGGTGGTACGACACGTACTGGGGTGGGGGTACGACTGGAACGTACTTGGGTGTAGGTACACGGGGGGTACGACACGTACTGGGGTGGGGGGGTGTACATTAACGGTGGTAAGACACGTACAGGGGTGGGGGGGTGTACATTGACGGTGGTACGACACGTACAGGGGTGGGGGGGTGTACATTGACGGTGGTACGACACGTACTGGGGTGGGGGTACGACTGGAACGTACTGGGGTGTAGGTTCACGGTGGTACGACACGTCCAGGGGTGGGGGGGTGTACATTGACGGTGGGGCGACACGTACTGGGGTGGGGGTACGACTGGAACGTACTGGGGTGTAGGTTCACGGTGGTACGACACGTCCAGGGGTGGGGGTACGACTGGAACGTACTGGGGTGTGGGTACACGGGGGGTACGACACGTACTGGGGTGGGGGGGTGTACATTGATGGTGGTACGACACGTACTGGGGTGGGGGTACGACTGGAACGTACTGGGGTGTAGGTTCACGGTGGTACGACACGTCCAGGGGTGGGGGTACGACTGGAACGTACTTGGGTGTAGGTACACGGGGGTACGACACGTACTGGGGTGGGGGGGTGTACATTGACGGTGGTACGACACGTACAGGGGTGGGGGGTGTACATTGACGGTGGTACGACACGTACTGGGGTGGGGGTACGACTGGAACGTACTGGGGTGTACCTAGACGGGTGGGGGTGTACATACACGGGGGGTACGTGTCGGACGTACGGGGGCTGGGGGGAGTGTTGGGCGCGTATGCGGGCACATGTCTCCATGGTTGCTATAGGTGTTCGGTGCGGACGGTGTTTTTTCCATACGGTTGTACGCTCGGACGCACGGGATGGATCGTGATTCCTCGGTCGGACTTGGCTTTTCACGTTTGTAAGGTGAATCGTCCGAGGACGTGTCGGGCACATTTTCCGACCCGAGGACGTGTGGGGAAATATTCCCAGTGCGGTTCGTATGGACTTTTTACCATGCGAATCGTGATTGCCAGTTCGTACGGCACTTGTACGATTCGTACGGTAAAAAGACCCGATACGAGTCGCACGGGGATATTTTTTGCCGGATCGTGATCGGCACCCAAATGTCGATTTGGATTTCCTAGACCTGTTCTTTCAAATGGAAGAGTCAACAGTTTTATGTCAGCTGTGAGACATACTGTCACAAGAAAATCACCTAAGAATACCTACAACCTAAAAAGAAAAGAAGAATCAAAAAATATAAATGACTACAACCCAGTCATTTTATCCATGTGGAACGCTAACATGGATATACAGTATGTAGCTGACAATTCCATTGCTGTTGCTCGATATGTAACGTCTTACATTACGAAATCAGAAAAAACAGAATTGAAGGAAATGTGGGAAGAGATTTCTCACGAGAAGACTGTCAGTAAGAAGCTGTACAGTTTCAGTTTGAAGATGTTATCGCATCGAGAAATTGGATCCTACGAATGTTCAGATAGGTTATCTTCTGCAAGTCTCTACTCGAAGTCAAGAAGAATAATTTGGGCAAGTTTAGGCCTTGCAGCAATGAGAAATCGGGTACTGAAATCTGTAGGAGAAATTGAATATTTGGCCGAGAATGACCCAGAAAGTACAGATATTTTGAAAACAAACATGTTGGACACATATTATCCCAAGAGAAGTCAACATCTGGAGAACATGTGTCTCTATGAAGTGCTGCAGAACTACATTTATTCACGGAAAGCCACAGAAGACATCAATAATGGAAAATATAAAGTCGTTGGTGAAGAAGGATGTTTGGTGAAGCAAACAAAAGGAAGTTTGATAAATCACCGGAAGCTGAGTTGCGACACTACTGACAAGAAGGAATTTTACTACTTGGCTCTTTTACAGTTGTTTAAACCATGGCGTACAGAGGATGAACTACTGGGAGAATTCCAGAGCTATGAAGATTCTTTTAATGCTTGCAAAGACAGCATACAATGCAGTACATTCTCAACTTATCTGCAAATGTTAAATGAAGAAATTGATCAGGAAACTACAATTGCAGCAGAAATCGCTAGAGATAATTCTCAGGACAGCCAAAGTTCAGGAACACTCAGTCAAGATCCCCTAGGACAACCAATCATTGAAAATGAAGCATCAATAGCCATGAATGAAGTGGAAACGGCTATGAATCAAGCTCAAGAAGAATTTATAGACTTAGAAAATTTGGAAAGACAACTGAATCAAGAGCAGCAACAAATTTATGAAGAGATCAAAAACAAAATTGATCACGGATTTCTACATGCAAAAAAACAGTGCTCATGCACATCATTTCATCCAATCAGGATGTATGTAAGCGGACAAGCTGGAACTGGAAAAAGTTTCCTAATAAAAGTCATCAGAAGCTACCTAAAGCAAAAAACGGATTCTACTTTGTCTTGTGTGGTTACTGCTCCAACTGGGTTAGCAGCATATAACATAAAAGGAATCACTTTACATCGTTTGCTAATGTTACCAGTGGAGCATGAGAACAAAATACAATTCAACAAGCTAACTGGAGAAGCATCCTTGGAAGTTTCAAGAGTATTGAAGAAGATGCAAGTTCTCATTATTGATGAGGTGAGCATGGTGTCAAACTTAATGCTTGCCTTTGTGCATTTAAGAATGCAGCAAATTTTGAAGACAGACTATGACATGTTATTTGGTGGAAAACACGTCATAGTTTTTGGAGATCTTCTGCAGCTTACTCCAGTTAAAGGACAACCAGTGTTTAATACTGTCACACATGAAGACACGAAGAAGTCATTGGGAAGCATCGGAAATACAAATATTTGGTCCTTCTTTGAGTACAAGGAACTTACTACTAATATGAGGCAAGCAAGCGATGAAGAATATGGAAGTATTCTGAAAGATATCAGGATTGGACTACTCACAGAAGTTGGCAAAAAAACATTACAGAGTCGGCTGCTACATAATTTATTTCCAAAGGAAGAAATAGTTGCAGAGAAGATATACAAGAACATTGCAGAAAACAAAAGTGTCATCTGCTTAATGCCAACTCTACGTGAATGCTCAATATTCAATGAGGAGCTTTTGAAATTGGAAAAGGAAGAGATCAGGAAATTGGAAGCAGTGGACAAAATTGAGGATGGAAGAATTAGTGTCACAGTAACAGGCAAACTGAAAAATAAATGGACTCACTAGAGAAGAACATCTCCAAAACAGCTGGATTAGAAAAAAATCTATATGTTTGCATGAACTGTAGAGTATTTTTAAGGAGAAATTTGGATGTTGAAAAAGGTTTAGTTAATGGAGCAATGGGAAGAGTTGTGGGTTTTATTAATTACCAGAAAAAAGAAGGAGTTGAATGTTTAAAAATAAAATTTGATCAGATAGAAGAAGTTAAAGATATTTGTCGTTGTACAGTACGTTTTATGCTTGTGAAAGACTTATATGTACGTAGGAAGCAGTTTCCGTTTTCTCTAGCATATGCTGTAACTATTCACAAGTCTCAATGATTGACTGTAGATTGTGCATTTGTGAACATTGGTTCAACTGTGTTCAAAGAAGGTATGGCATATGTAGCTTTGTCACGAGTGAAAACATTATCAGGTTTATTCATGATAGACTTTGATGACTCAAAAGTTAGTGCTGATACAAACTGTGTAAAGGAGTATAATAGATTAAGAAGAAGCTATGCTCCTCATTTAGGTCAGTATCCTGTGTTGGAGAAACGTGTAGTTTCTCGTAAAAGAAAAAATGAGAATATCTGTAATGAAGATGTAGAGAAGAGGAAAAAAAAGAGGAGTGATGTAATTGCAAGCAAAAAGAAAAAGGAAAATGAAGAACAGGTTGTAGGATGTCATTTTGAAAATAGCTCTGGTGTCAACTGCTACGCAAATGTAGTGCTGAATGTTGCATTTTATCTGAAAAGTTTGCAAGAGCAGATAATAGTAAATCAGGGAAAAAGATTCTGTTCAGAGCTGTCTCCTTTTTCAAAAGCTGAGTAAAGATAAAACTCAAATAGAAAGTGCTACTGAAATTAGAAAACTTTTAGATGTATGTTCAGGACGAACACAGTTTTCTCAAAATGAACAGCAAGATGCACATGAATTTTTGATGTATTTTCTTCAGGTAGTGGAAGCAGAAGGAGTTCCCATTGACATTTTTTTTGGTCTCTCTTATAAATGGGAACATAGTTGTGATAATTGTTATAATATATGTGGCTCTATTGTTGATAATGAAAGATTTATTTATTTGACATTGCCAGAGAGTAAAACAGTCACTTTTGCAAAATTAGTTAAAGATGCTAATCATAGCATGAAATGTAGTGAGTGTAATTCTGACATGTTTTCAACATTAATTTTAAAGGAATACGGACAGTATGTAATTTTAATGATGCAACGATGTAGAGCTGATGGTTCAAAATTGGATACTTTAATAAAGAAGTTTACAGGACAGCAATTATCAATTTCTGGAAAAACTTTTGTAACTGTTGCAATAATTTTTCATGATGGACCTACTGTTACTTCTGGACATTACACAGTTTATCTTAAATGTGAAAAAGGCTGGACACTGTGTAATGATTCCCAATTGATTTTCAAACAACGTTTGCCTTTTGATTTAGCAAATTCCTATCTAATCTTCCTGAAACCTAAATTTTAGACAGATTTGGCAAGATCTCGACAAAATAATTTTACCATTTTACTGGATTACCATTGCAATTTTGTAGAAAAAAGATTTTTTAAATTATCATTTGGCCTAATGGAAAGATAACCAATTGTAATGTGGACTTTTTAAATTTTAAATGAAACTTTGAAAAACCAATAATTTAGAGATTATCGGTAACTTCTGCACATTTTAAATTTTGGAATGTTATTGGACTGCCATTGGAAATTTTTTCAAAAATGATTTAAAAAATTACTATTTGGCCATGCGGAAAAGTAACCAATTCTATTGTGGACTTAATAAATTATTCAAAAAATTTTCGTGAACCAAAATGTTACAGAGAATCGGTGAGATCTGGACAAATTAAACTTTAGAATTTTATTGGATTACCGTTGGAAATTTATTCCCAAAAAAAATTTAAAATTACTATTTGGTCTAAAGGAAATGAAATCAGATGTATTTTGGAGTTATTTGAGATATAATATTGTGATTATACTTCTGAAACAAACATATCAGACGGTATTTTAAAGAAATAAGTATTGGTATTAGATGATATTTTTTTAGAATATTATGCATTTCTATAATGTTAAGTTTAAGTAAAAAAAGAATCAGGGCTTTTTTAATACAATCTTTGTGATTGTTATTTTTTTTTGCCCGCTGTAAAATGATGAATGCAATTGCTTTCACAATTTATAGTGAAATGCAATATATTCTGAAAACAGCAAAAATAAGGCAAAAATATTTTTTGGAAAAAAATGTAAATATGTGTACTGTATTATAAAATGTTTTAAAAATATTAATACTTTTTTCTTTTTTTCCAGATAGATATAGAAAATTTTCGAAAACTACAAACATTTTTAAAACTATTTTTAAAAAAAACAAATGAATAAATATTTTTTCAGTGAGTATGGTAAGTCAATAATAATAATTGTAGTCTCTCAAGGACCTTGTAATGTGTTTATTGATTTTTATTGTTTTTTTAAAAAAAAAAAAAAAAAGTACGCGCACCGTACGCGTACGGTAAAAAAAAATAAAAAAAAGTTTTTAAAAACATATGTAAAAAAAAGATGAAAGATAAGGTTGGCTCTTAAAAGAACCGTTGTGTTCATGCAGGGACAGAGGAAAGGAAGCATGGGAAAATTATTCAAAGCGACAAATGTGCTGATCTATTTTGTTGTTCACTAGGGAAACACTGGTCTCCCTATGGCAAATTAGATCTTTACAAAATGTGCAATGAATATCAACCTTCCGAAATCGAGGGTTCATTTCCAGAGGGCCAGCAAAAGGAGATTCTCCCCCCACAGATGAAGGGCTCACCTGACCTGCAGAAGAAGGAGTCAGCCCTGCAGATGATGGTTCAGGCTGAGCTACTGTGGATGTACTGGCTCGTCTTTCTGAAGAGTTACCTCCAAAAAGATGACCATGTGTCCTTCTGTGTACATCCTGGAGGTGTCTCTTCATGGTGTGATTCCCAAAGGAATACTTCCTGTTAGGATTTCCTCTAGAAAGTACACGCTTACACAGCTTACAAGTCACTAAGGGTGCATTTACCTTTTGCTGGCCTTCAGGAAAAGTAAAATAATCCCATACATAAGAGGGCTTTTGTTTCCTCGATCTCTGCCTCAAGACAGTGCTGCTAGTGCTAGCCTCACTCTCAGAAGAGCTCTGCTGTTCTGCCATCGTATCCCAAAGACAAACCAGCTCCTTCTCCCAAGGGATCACAAGCAGAAATGAGGGGAATGGGTGTGGTGTAGGAGAGTTCTAGAACTGAAAGTAGTTTCAACCAATCAAAAGTTGTGTTTCATGATCACATGACCTACCGTACGCTTACGGTACGCTTACGGTACGCTTACGGCAAAAAGTGCGCATGCGCGTAAAAAAGACACGCGCTTGCGCGCATGCGCATAACAGTCACTCCCCGACACTTCCGCGTAACGTGCGCGTGTGGCGTAAGCGCGCACGCGTCCCACGCGCAGTACGCGCGGCTACGCAAAGTGCGTAACTATACGCAAGCAGCGTAGATAGATTACGGACGTTGCGTAAACCGTACGCTTACCGTGAGCTTACGGTACGCGTACTAAAAAAATATTTTTTTTTTAAAAAAAGTACTGCAAATAAATTTTACATGTTTATTTTAAAAAATATATTTAAAAAAAAATATTAAAGAATTTTATAAATTTAATCATAGTCTTTATAAAAGGTAAGATAATTAAATTAAAAATATGTTAGAAAAAAAAAAAAAAAAAAAAAAAAAAATTAGCATTTAAAAAACCTTGCAAATTCACTGAAAAAACCATGGGTTTCACACACGTTATAGTTAGGAATTAGCATTTAAAAAACCGTACAAATTCACTGAAAAAACCATAGGTTTCACACACGTTATAGTTAGGAATTAGCATTTAAAAAACCTTAGAAATTCAGTGAAAAAACCATAGGTTTCACACATGTTATAGTTAGCTGGACATTTTACTCGTAAAAAACCAATGAAATTGCCCCGTTATAGTTAGTTCAGCTAACTATAACTCGCGCGCCCGCAATGCACTGCTGATGACGTCACATATTACATCACTCATGACATGGTCAGTGACATCACTCATGACATCACTGATGACATCTCAAATGACATCACTGATGACATCACTGATGACATCATCCTTGTGATAGAGTGGCAGACCTCCTCTCACCCTAATATAACCTTTGACACACACATTCAAAAATAGAGACTAAAATTTTCAAAACAAAGGACATACCAATACCAGTTACAACAACCTCTTCAGTAATTCTAAGATCCACATACACATCCACTCATTCACCAACAGTCCAATACAGTCACTCATACATGTACTCACTCATCATATGTACTCATACACCTATACATCCTGTTACACAATGCCACTCATCCATAGAGTTACTCACACACATAGTCACTCGTACTAATAAAGAATCAAACATACATTTACTTGCATATACAGTTATACACACACCACCATACTTACTTCTACGGAAACTTACACATACTTAGTCTTTTAAACAATCACTTATAGAAACACATACTTATTCATACAGGAACTCTTCCAATCTCTCACCCTTGCATATACTCACATATATACACCAATAGTCACATATACTAGTTTTAAACATATGTAGTTACTCATAAAGACACTATTGAGACAGTCATTCACTCACTAACACACCCATACACACACTCATCCACCCATGCAGTCCTGCACACATGGTCTGTTCAACACATACAAACAGTGAGTCACTCATTCATGCACCTGTGCACTACGTAATACCCCCCACCGAACCATGCAGACACTCAGACTGATACTCAAAAAACCAACTAATAACCTATATAGACACCCATGTAGCTACTCACCAACCCATGCAGCCACTTATACACAAAGTGAGAGACTGATACAGATATATACATATTTAAACATTACTCACTAAAACATGTATTCACTATGATACACTTAATCAGTCAGTTAAACAATCAATTTTTCAAAAACAAATCATCCATTTAGACACTTATATACCCATTTATTCTTCCATCGACCTTGAGATATACATATATAAAACATATTTAATTTTCAGAAAAACCCACATTCACTGGATGATGTCATCAGTGATGTCATCAGTGATGTCATTTGAGATGTCATCAGTGATGTCATGAGTGATGTCACTGACCATGTCATGAGTGATGTAATATGTGACGTCATCAGCAGTGCATTGCGGGCGCGCGAGTTATAGTTAGCTGAACTAACTATAACGGGGCAATTTCATTGGTTTTTTACGAGTAAAATGTCCAGCTAACTATAACATGTGTGAAACCTATGGTTTTTTCACTGAATTTCTAAGGTTTTTTAAATGCTAATTCCTAACTATAACGTGTGTGAAACCTATGGTTTTTTCAGTGAATATATATATATACACACACACACACATTTACATATATATATTTACATATACCTACTTGAAAATAAATTATTAAACTAATATTTTCACATATTACAATTTCAAAATCTTTAAACAATATAAAAATATACCAACAGCAAAAAATATATACATATACTAATACCATTAAGGGGCCTATTACAATGCCGGTTGGAGTTTCCTCCGACCCACACTGTGACGGTCTCGGACCAACAAATCTCCGGTCAGCGATTTCAACCACCTATTTACGATGCTACCGAACACTGTTAAGTCGCATACTCCCATTTCTCTATGGAGCTTGTGCTGCAGCCCGGCTGTAATAAAGGTTCCCATAAAGAAATGGGTGTGTGTGCAAAACCCAGCACCCTGTGGTAGGACACCCATGGTGCCTGCCACACAGTGCAGAGATTTACAGGGGTGCACCCTAGGCATCCTGCCAGCCACCAACCGTAATCCTGATGGCGAAAACACCGTCTATAGGGGATTGTGGCAGTGCTTAATTTGTGCCGGTGCTTTTACGGTGCTCAGCACTGGCACTTAATTGCCAGCACCGGGGCTTATGACTGTGTGCCACATGGTAGTGGTGTCTGCCAATTTAGGTATGAGCAGAACAACTTCTGTTTATTATTTTAATTTCAATTTCCAATTATTAGTATTTGCCTCCAAAGCCATTCTTTTAGCTTTGGGGGCCTGTAATAGATGAATTGTCACACTTTTAAGAGTGTGATGATTAGTCGTGTGCTGGTGCTGTCATTGGCAGTGTTGCCAGGGCCAACGGACGGTGCAAGCTCTTGTGTCCTCCTGTCGAGGGCCCCGGCACGAAGGGGCATATTATCAAGGACGGTGTTAAAATTATCGCCGGTTTAGCGGCAGAAAATTGCCGCTAAAACGGCGATAATGGGCTTGATAATATGCCCTGGAGAATTCCAATAGAAGACCATGTTCACACCAGAACATGGACTTCTATTGGAATTCTCAAGGGCATATTATCAAGGCCATCATCGCCGTTTTAGCTGCAGTTTTCTGCCGCTAAACTGGCGATAATTTTAACACCGTCCTTGATAATATGCCCCTAATTTTTTAACAAATTAAACACTGGATTGTGGTGCGGGTCAAACCGGGTGGAAGAATTCAAGAGCAAGTCCAAATCACTGGGAGAATGACTGGCCGGTTTATGCTCTGACCGCCGATATTGGAATTTGATGGTCGGACTTCAAACCGACTGTGTTGGTCGAAAAGCCCCCCACCGCAGTCGGAGGCTTTCCGACCAACAACGTAATCGTCCCCTAAATCTGTAAAAAACAAACCATTCTAAACTTATAAAACTTAAAATTTAATAACAATTATTTTACACATTAAAAACATAATTAATTAAAAATATTATAATGTTAAATTAACAAAAACAACAATATTAATCACTGCACTTTAAAATAAATTATTAAATATAATATTTATTACATATAATATTGTGGTTAGAATTTATTCAAAACTCCACAAATATAAATATAAATAAAATTTACTAATTCCATGCAAAAATAATAAAACCAACTAAAACTCTCCCTCCATTAAATATAACAGTAATTAAAGTGTTGGATTGCAGATAGACAGTATTTACTATACCCATTCCAGCCATTACAACAGTAAACAAACTATTGGAGTGTAGAGGGGAAAATTTGCTATTCCCATTTCAATTAGTACAACAGTAGGGAAAATGTTGGATAGCGGAGGGGTACAATTTACTATTCTCACTCCAATGAGTGCAACAGTAGGGAAAATGTTGGATTGTGGAGGCCAACCAAAACACACATGTGCACTTAGGTTTCTCTAACATGGCTGTATTAAACTGCTGGGTTAGAGAAACCGCACAGATTCCCTGACCTGAGTGGAGCATCGTTCCAGCCTGCTCGGGCCAATCCCCACAAAGATCTGCAGCACAGGCATTGGACAGGGAGTCTGTGACATAGTCACAGTGTCTGCTGGGATAAGGAATAAAAAGACTGAGGGAATTGTAATTTGGCGAACAGAATATCCTTCACATTTGTGAGGAGTAACCCTGTCCACCCGGAATGTAAAAAACAGCTCTTTAGTGTTATGGCAGGGAGGGCGACCATCTTAACACAAGTAAACAGCAGGTCTCAATTTGCTACTTCGCAGGCAGCTATTTTTATATACAATTAGATACTGCCTGTTACAACAGTTCAAACAATGAACTAGGCAGTTGCACATTGGTGATGACATTTTTTTAACCTAAATCCCTGCGCATCCTTTATTGCATTTCTAACAATTCTTAACAGACTAAGTATTCTTCTACATTTGAACGCTTATGTATTTGGGTTGAATGCATGCATATTGATTTGTGTGTTTTAACATTGTGCTCCTAAGCCCTCTTATCAGATTCCATGTGTTCTTGGCTGATTCAGTCTCTTTTGTCTAATCATTTTCCAATCTATTGAAAACACAGAATACATGCGGATGTGCTTGTGTGCTAAGGAAATAAATTCCCATAAGCTTGCTAAACACGTGTTTTCCTTTAACGTCACAGGTCATGCACTCTATTCTCAAGTAAATTCTTCGCCACTCATCAGCATGAGATTTTGGCCTGCACTGCCTTTTCACCTCATATTGCTGTGTGACGCTCCCTACTGATGTTTGCAGTTGCGCCGTGCTTTGTGCAGTGTTTTCACATTTCACTTCCTCCACATTCCCTGCTCTAGTTGATATTTCAACCACTGTTTTTAAACCTTCGCACTAAGTGATATGTGGTGCCCTGTGTATCTACTACACGTGTTGGTGTCCTAACTGGAAACATCTCTCCCGCCTTTGTACCAATCTTTCTACGCCAAGGGCATCCTTTCCTAATAGCGAGTCCAAATGGCATGTACCATTGTTTTGTGACCGCATTTGCGCTTGCAAAACACTCACAGTTTACTACCTACTTCAAGTAGGTGGTAAGCCACTCGCAAACGGGAAGGGGTGCCCAGGGGACCTCTTCCCCCTTTGTGAATGGGTGTGAAAATATTTTTTAAATGCAGCTCGTTTTCACAGACATGGTGGTCTGCTGACCCCAGCAGTGATTTGGACTTGCTCTTGAATTCTTCCACCCGGTTTGACCCGCACCACAATCCAGTGTTTAATTTGTTAAAAAATTAGGGGCAATTTGCGACTCGCAAAAAGTAAGGGTCGTACATCTGGCCCATAGTGCTGTGTTTGGGGGTACTTATTTAGTTGAATGTAGCCTATCTGACCCTGTAGCTGAGGAATTAGAGAGCAGACGATGATGATTCATTGGCACTTCCTGAACCTATGTCTGACATATGCTGATACCACATAAAATCTGATAATCTGGTATGAACCCTATGGGTCACATTAGCATGAACAGAAATTTCTCTTCGTAGGTGTGAGAGGTTAGAACTAGAAGATAGGTTTCTATGGAAGAGCAACAACAGAACAAATAGTATTAAGAGACAACAAAAGAAAGAGGAAAACAAAAATACATAACTTTCATTCTGTTATTCCACAAAATTATTCAAAGGCAGAGGTGGAGGGGGTATTTTTACAGCAGTCTTCTTCCCCCTCTTGTTCCATTACATTGTCAATGCTGCTTGGCGTGAGGCTGGAGTCAGATGAATATCGGTGAGATGAATCCAGTCATCATATATTACAATTTTAACTATCTGTATATTTGTATTTTAATTGTATTACTTGAAATGTCACATGTTTGTGATTGTTATTCTATAGGTCTTCAAGGGGTTTTCTATTGTATTTGTTCTATTGTTCCCTGCTCTTGAGACCGCGATATCTCCTCAGAGGGGTCTCTATTTCTTTACATTGACTGTCTGATGGAATGTCAGGTGATGATCAGATCCAGGCATATTCCTAAGGAAAAAAGTGCCAGGGATAGGCAATACAACCACTTCTTGCACAACATGGCACAAAGTTTGCTAATCTTATTCTTTAGCACGCCGTCTAGGCACTCAACTGTGCCACTGCTTTGCGAATGGTAAAAAGGATGATAGTTTATGTTTGATCCCAGGCAAGATGTGCGAAGATTGCATTAACAAAATGTATGTCGTTGTCAAATCTTTACACTTCTGGAATTTCCCAGCATGGAATCACCTCACAAATCAGAAAGGTTGCAGCTGTCTTAGCATCATAATGGACACACGGTCCTTCTTCAATCCCTGGGGAAAAAGGACAAACTACAACTATAAGATACCAATAGTTGTTACATCTATCTACCATGTCCACAGAGTCCTTATGGAGAGCTTTAAAAAGACCTTGTAGTCATGGAATAGTAAAATGTGTCACTTTCAATGTGGGGTTGGGGGAGAATTGTTAACAGACAGCATAGCTATGAAGGTACATGGTAAGTGTATCATGCAAATTGGGGATGAACCAGTCTTGTATTTGCATAGACACATAATCTCTTGAATTGTGGGCTTATAAATGCAACTAGCCAAGATCTATCATAAGTAAGGCCTGAGGTGTTACTGGTTTACCTGTGTATATTTGTCTATATATTAGGCCATCCTGAGACTGAGAGAATCCTCTAGCCTTCCATAAGTGTTTCTCATGCAGGGAAAACAGTCCTGCAATTTGAGAAGATGTGAACATGCTATCTCAGCATAATGAGGCATGACATTACCTTCTGTAGGGTCAGACTTAGGTTCAGACGGAGAGGCAATCTGATCCACTAAAACAGGGACATGTTGTGAACCCAATGGAACAGGCAGGGATGTGCGCCTAGCCACATCTTTAGCAGCCCAATCTGCTAGTGCGTTACCTCAAGACACTTAATCCTGGCCATTTTTATGTGCTTCAGATTTCACAACAGTCACTGCCTGTGGTAAGACAAATGCCTTTGTTAAAGCCTCTAGGATATTCCTATACATAACAGGACTTCCGTCTGACTTAACCTCTCCTGCTCCATCTCATAATGCTGGAATGTACAGTGGTCACATCAGCAAAATCTGAATAGATTGTGATGACTTTTCCTGCTCCTTGCTTAAGAGCTACCATCAAGTCTAATAATTCTGCTGCATGTGCAGAATAATGTACTGGTAGTGTTAACCGCTCTACTATGTGAAGTGTATATGAAGAGTCAGGCTGTTGTTCTCTAACTACTGCTGCACCTGTGTGTCTTACTCTTGTAAGAGTAGAAGAACCATCAGACAATGCTACCTGGTACTGGATCATCTGCTGCTTGATTAGATTCATTAGGAAGGTAAGTTGCACAGTCATGCACATCATCCTAAGAGTCTAGTATAGGAAGAGCGACGAATGTCACAGGATTTACTGTATGACAATTCACAACCTTCAAAGCTGATTGTGACAGTATCACCTTATATCCTGACACTCGCTGCATTCTCCGAGTAGTCTTAGCCTTCTAAATGTAGGCATGCTCTGTATAGAGCATAAAAGGTGCCCCCATGAGAATGGGGGTGCTTCTTCTGCACTGGAAAGTCTGCAATGGCAAGAGCTCAATTCACTGAATCCAACAGTTCACTAAAATATGCAATGGGTTTGTGCCTTAAAGGATATTTCTGCATAAGGACAGGTGTCATCACTTGACCATTGCAATGACAAAAGAGATAAAACTCCTTGATGTAATCAGGAGTTACCAAAACTGGGGCATTTGATATCTCAGTCTTCAAATTCTGAAAAGTCTCTCATATCTGGTGTCCATGTTATCTTGTCATTCCTGTCTTCTGCTTGTTTAATGAAAGTTAGCAAAGACGCAATTAAGATGCTGTAGTCAAAAACCCATTGTTTCACATATTTACAGAGACCAAGGAACTTCTGCCTTTCTTTAACGCATTCTGGCTCAGCCATTCGGCAAATAGATGCTGCTCTTTCAGAGGGCACTCGTCGACCCAAAGCTGACAAAAATTGCTGAAATAATGGACTGTCTCCTGGCAATACTGGACTTGGTCTCTCTCTACCTTGTATCCTTTCTGTGCAAGAGTAACCAGAAGGGATATGGTGTCTTTCCTACACTGCCGTTCTGTAGGACTACAAATGAGTATGTCATCAACATACTGCAACAATGTACTGTCACATTGAAAGCTTGACCGATCATTTTTCACTACTCTGTTTATAATGCTAGGGGACTCACAATACCCTTGGGGTAAATCAGAATACAAATACCGAATCCCACAATAGGAGAACACTGTCAAATAATGACTGTCTGGATGGATGGAGAGGGATGCTGAAAAGGCATTCTTAAGATTCATCACAGAGAAATATTTAGTATCCTTCGGAATATTTGTCAGAATGATGGAGGGATCAGGAACAATTGGAAATTCTGGTACCACTACTTCGTTTTGGGGATGCAAGTCTTGAACCATATGTCGAGTATTACCCTTAGATTTCTTAACAGGTTAAATTGGGGTTTTAAAGGGAGGTATTTCAGGGTAAATCACTCCTTGCTCTAGCAGTGCCTGATTATTAGGGGTGATGTTCTCATCTTTAGAAAGAGTATATTGTCTCACGCTAGATAAGAGAGCACTTTCCTTTAATGCAATCTAAATGACTTAGCAGTGCGAATGAGGCCTACATCATGGGGAACCTAAGCCCACAAGGTGTCTGGTACTTAGGAAAGAGCTGCTTGTCTAACAGAATCAAAAGCTCTACCTGGTGTGGGCATCCTTACATCCAGCACTGTCCTCAACCGGCTGTTATCCTGGAAGACTACAACTGTTTTCTTAGAATCATCATCAAACAGTTGATCATCCAATATTTCTCTAACCATTTTACCTGGCTCAGTGAATATAACAGATGCCCATAAAACAGGGCTTAATTTGTGCCGGTGCTTGCCGGTGCTTAGCACCAGCACTTTCTTGACAGGGCCGGGTCTACACTCTTGCACTGCGTGCTGCACGTCACATTTTAATTTATGGTAAAAACACTAGTAATGATATGTATATGAAATAAATGACACAGACTCGACTCTCCACTCGTGCCGCCCCTGCCGCAGCGTGGTTTTCGCATGCTCACACTGTGTGTATTATTTATATAAATAAACTTAACTCGAGTTATCATATTTGTCTTCTTCATGGCGCCGGTGGCGGCAATGCGCGCGACATCATCGGCACTGTGCGCGGCGCGGAGGCCTTCGCCACTTACTTGCTGCTGTGGGCGGGCCGGAGGAGGACACTGGTTTGGGCGTTTTTGGGCTGTATTTTGGTTATGCGATGGCGGCTGTGTGCGGCAACGTGCGTAGATTTTTTAAATGTTGCTGCCACGCCCCAGCATAACCAACACCTGACCACCGCATGACCGCGCAGCGGCAGAGCGCAACAGGCAGCTGAGCTCGCTCAAGTCACCGGCCGGCGGCACTTGGAGTCAGTCATCATCGCGTAAGTCGGCCCCGGCTCCCGCCGCCAGAGGCCCGACCCTGCCAGTCCTAAGTAAGTTCAAGTTTCCAAGTACTCTGTACTACTGCTGCCTAAATAAATGCCAAATTTATTCTCCAATGTAATTTTTAATAGGGAGGGGGGCGGAGTGCAGGCCGCGGGGGCCTGCCACAGTACAGACCTGCCGGGGACGGGGTTAAATAAATACTTCTTAGTACTTTACTAGTACTTCTCGCCTCGGTATGACATGTGGTTAGAGCCCAGAGCTGCGGGCGGCCCCGCCCGTTCTCGCAGAGGTGGCCAGCGTTAGGCCGGTGCGGCCTGCGAGTTGGCACGACCGCTCGACCTGCTTCACCTTCACTCCGCCTCGCCTCCTAAGCATCAGAGACCGGCGGTGGCTGTGGCAACTCGCTCCTTGACTGCCCCTCGGCCTGCCCCTCTCGCTGCCTCGCAGCTACTTTTCCCCCCCTAAGCCCAGTGAGAGGGGAGTCTTTGCAGCTCTAGGGTTTGGATGCCGCTCTCTGTAGTGACGACTGTGACGTGTTGGTGAGCACGCGATGGAGTATGGTGGGAGCAGGGCTGTAGCAGAGTGGAGCCGAGCCGCAGCGACCTGCCGACAGGAGATCCATGGCATGCGGCATGCCATGGCATGGCAGGCAGCACTCGGGTAATTTACCTGAGCACCGACCAAACCGCACTCAACTGACCCAGAGTGACAGTCAGGGCCGGCTTTAGGGCGGTGCGACAGGTGCCACCGCACCGGGTGCTGGCTTCCTGGGGGCGCCGTGTTTGAAAGTTTATTATGCTTTTGAAGCACCTGCTGCAGCGTTTCTTTCCCCCAGCAATTACCAGGCCTCACATAAATGTCAAGATAACTCTTGTGATTAATTATCTTCCTGGAGAGAGATCAGCATGTTGTATAGTTGAGGTTTTGACTTCGGTAAAGTTAGTGCAGAGGGTTAATATGCCTGCTGCAAAGAATGTACCAAGTAGATTACAGAGTGGGTATGATGTAAACAGATCAGCAGGTTATTGCTTTCAAAAGAGGCATCCTTTTGTTACTTGCAATTTATAACTTAAAGTCCTGATATAGAATAGTGAGCTATTAACTTTCATCCTAGAACTGCATACACACTGCACAGTATACATTATTAGAACATTGATTAATGTTGCAAAAAGGGTTAATTTGGCTAGAAATAGATTATTATTAAAGAAAACTCCCAACTATGCTGTTTCTTTTTCGACTCTGAGTTTGTGCTTCTCCACACCAAGCACTCCTAAACTATCCTGCCTACCGGTATGGATGACATGTGACTCCTACACTTTTAGTCCTTTGGCTTATGTAACATTACCTATACACTGATTTACACACATATGATTGATTGTCTCTGTGTAATGTGCATGTGATGTAAAGTGCTCGGACACCCTACACTGGTATGAGTGGCGGTATAGAACTAATTCAATGCATCTGAGAGATCGTGGTTATGAAGACTTGGTCACTGTTAAAGGGTGCTAGTGAGAGAATCTGTGGTGGAGGTGGTCATTGGTGGGCGCCAACAAATATCGTCGCACAGGGCACCACCAGCGCTAAAGCCGGCCCTGGTGACAGTGGGGGTACGACGGCATTGGGGTTGGAGCTCATGAGAATTGCAGATTCCAAGAGCCTATAATGCTCCGTAATAATCACCCGCTCCAGCGAGACGGCTAAGGTGTGACCGACTGACCGTCACCTAAGTGTAAATATTTACTTCACTGTCTACTGAGGAATCAGATCTATTTAGCTCGAACTATCGTGTTGCGATCTAGAAGAAAATTGTTCCAAACCTGTAATCTGCTAATAATGGTATTGTCCGTTCCAGAAATCGGCTCATACAGCACTGGAATTGTCCCTTTCAATTGATTAGTGATTTTAGCTAATTTATTTCAAAATTGAGCTTTTAATGCACTTTTGGTTTAATCTTTTTCAAAATGTTCACAGGGCAGGGGAACCTCCTCTCAAAACCTTAATTTCAGCAGGGGAGCCTTCCTCATAGTAAGATCGATTGGGTATTACATCTGACTTTTAGCAGTGCCAGTTGATGATGTGGGTGGAGCTAATATAGTGGGTGGAGCCAGTGGAGGAAGTGGGTGGAGTCGAAGAAAAGTAGGTGTGGCCTCCAAAAAACATTTGAGCACCTGCACTTCATATTTTACAAATTAAGCACTGCCATAAAACATGGTTGTGCTCCCTGGCTATCAGAGTGTCATAGGTTGGTGTTACCTATAAGGCTTCTATTTGCAAAATTAACTCAGTGTCAGGCATCCAACACTCTTGCCCTTGGCACCGGAAAAGGAATTATTTGAGTAACTGGACCTTTCTTCCTAGTATCTGTACTATTATTGTATACACTGCTGTGGTAAATGCTTCCATGTCAGCTGAGAAATCTATTGTCACTGCCATAATCATGGAAGATGAAAGTACAGGGGTACAACAAATCATGGTATCATCAGCCTAAAAAATGAATGGTCATATTAAACTTGGCCATAAGACCTCTTCCGTACAGATTAACTAAGGCAGCTGGCAAAAACAGAAAACAGCCATAAAGGTACCTCCCTCTTATTTCCATCTCAACTTTAGTAAATGGAAACAACATTACTTCCCCAGAGAATCCTTGTGTGTCCATTGATCTATTAGGGATTCGAAAGTCTACCTCTATAAACACGAGATCGGGTTTCTCCTGTATCTATGAGGAAATCATACCTCTTATTATTGATAGCTATCATCACAGTGGGTTTCTCATATGGCCTATGCGTTACTAACAATACTGGACAAATGGAAATACTTTGTGGGCACCTTCACTGCGTCATCCCACAGAATTTGCCTAGAGAGGATTTCTTCCTCTCACAATCACACCTCCCTGTCCCTGGGGTGCTTGATAACTTTGTTGTTGCAGTATTTGTTGCGCGTGAGGGATTATTGATTGCTGCATGTTTTGTCGTGGTGTCTGAGGCACATAAACCATTTGCAGGTTTGACTATGGCTGCACTACTGTATTTACTGGCTGGTTGTAAACTCCTGTCCTTCCATTTTCTTCATCACATCTCTTAGTTCTTCAGTCTCTAATAAAAATGTCCATATCTGTGACAGATATTACATACTTGATCCATCTGTTGGGAATCTATCCTGCCTCTTCCTATTCCTCCTTGTCCTTCTCTACTACTTCCTTGTGCCCTTACATTATCCTGCTGTTGCTGATACTGCTGTTGGGTGGTCCTTGAGACCGATCCCACAGACAATGCAGTCATCTGAGTTGTGGCTGAGAATACAGCTCCTTCCACTGTTCCTTTCTTTGCCATCTTTTGCTGTACTAACTTTTTTTTATTTTTTTATTTTATTTATGCTTTTTCGTTTTCTATACAAAAACAGTAGCAAACAGTATACAATCATTCAAAATTGTGAGATTTACATAGTACGTAGGGTACATACACATACATTACGTAACTCATAGTGCGGCATGGTGCAACATCCAGGGCATATGGGACATCAGACATGGCAGGCACATAAAATATAGTGCAGAGTGAGTGCATGCAAGATAGTCGAACAAACAGCTTTCAGGCCTCAGATGTCAGTGATTTTCAACAGATAAGACGTGAGCGGTCCCCATATATTCCGCGGCTTGGACGTGGCGGGCAGTTCCTCTGCATAGGATGTGAATTGATCCCGGCAGTAGGCCAGATCCTGCAACCATAGTTTAGTGGTGGGTGCAGCCCTACTGCCCCAGCACAGGGAAATCCTACGATTAGCCATTAGCAGTGCTATGGAAACAAATTTTTTGTTGGATGGTTTCACCTTGGCACCAACCCCCAGCACACACACTCTCGGGTCACAGGCAATAGACTCCTCGACCATCAGACCAAGTACTCTTGTAAGTGAGCTCCAGTAATCTTTAATTTTGGGACATTCCCATGCTAGATGATAGAAGTCAGCCCCCGGGGCTCCACAGCGCTTGCAAGTGTCAGCTGGCTGCAGCCCATATCGATGAAGCTGCGTCGGCGTGTAATATAGCTGATGCAGGTATTTATAGTGTATTAATCGTAGATTACCATTGGCCGTCAGCTGACTCGTTAAACGGCAGCTGTGCAACCAATCACTCTCCGAGAGGGGCTCTGGCAGCACGGCATTCCACCGAGCCAACGCAACCGATTCTCCAGGCGGTACATTCTTCTGCGATGCGTTATAAAGTCTGGTGACTAACTTGGCCCTAGATGTAGTAGTGTATAGCAATTGCAGCGCCTCCAGAGTCGGAGGCTCCATAGGAAAAGTGGGATAAAGGGCTTGCATCGCTGATCGCAATCTAGTGTAGGCAAAAAGGTGCATGGTGGACACATTGCCTCTGGCGTTTACGTGATCCGGGGTTAGGAACTGGCCACTCGGGAACACATCCGCCATTGTGACCAACTCCATATCTTTGAGGGTCTGTCGCATGCCAGCTTCACTAGTTACCAAGAGGTCTGAGAGGTGGAGGAGCGGCAGGCCGGGCGCATATAACGGTAACTTGTGCGCTCGCTGACCAAGGTCATGCCAGGCCTTAGCCGTAGTTTGTATAGTATCAACTTCCCCCTTTTCAAATACTGTATAGTTGTTCACCATCATTGCCTTAAGCGGTATAGGGCGCACCGCCCCGGCCTCTACCGCCACATGCGGAATATAAGCTGGATCTTGTTGCCAATAATAGGCATAGTGCGCTTGCGCACAGAGATAATACAGGTGAAAGTCAGGCGCGGAGAAGCCGCCTTGGTCATATGGGAGTGTTAGAATCTCGCACTTAAGGCAAGGCTTTTTACCTCCCGAAGCTAGTGTGACCAGGAGAGAGTGAAGCCTGTCAAAGAAGTGTCGCGTCAGGCACACCAGGATGTTTAAAAACAGGTACAAAAAACGCGGGAGAACCACCATTTTCATCAGCGCTATCCTATCCGCGAACGATAGCGGCAACTTAATCCACCTATTTACTTGCCCCTCAAGCCGCACGATGGCTGTGCCAAAGTTAGCCTGTATGACGGCCTGCTGGTCCCTACATAGCCAAATACCGAAATATTTTACAGCATCTGAGCACCACATTAAGGGATACTCTACGTCAAATTGCTGCATACTCTCCGTGAGTGGCAGAATGGTCGACTTGTACCAGTTGATGCCCAAGCCAGAGAAGCGCTCAAACCGAACATATTCCCGGATAAGCTGTGCATGAAACCTCGCCGGCTCCCGGACGTACAACACCATGTCGTCCACATACAGGGAGACTGCAAAAAGACGTTTCAAAAACCGCAAAGCCGTCTGAGCATGTCGTTGTCTTAAGATACAAGCTAGGGGCTCTAACACAAGAGCAAATAACAGCGGCGATAATGGGCATCCCTGTCGCGTGCCCCGTTGGATAGGGATCGCATCCGATAGTTACCCATTAATCCTGACCCGGGCCACCGGATTGGTATAATTTAATCCAATTCGTAAAGGCAAATGGAACCCCCATGCGATGCAGGACCGCGATCATATAGGACCAGGATATCGAATCGAACGCTTTCGCAGCGTCTAGCAGAACTGCTACCGCTGGCAACTGGGTCTCCAGGTCATGCATGACGACAAAAATCATACATAAATTATGCGACGTGGATCGAGTGGTGACAAACCCTGACTGATCCGGAAGGACCATAACAGGAAGGAGTAATTGCAGCCGGGTGGCTAACACTTTTGCTAAAATTTTAACATCCGTGTTTATGAGAGATAAGGGACGGTAGGAGTCGCAACTGTCTGGCGCCTTCTCCGGTTTTAAGAGCGCAACTACTAGTGCCTCACGCATGGTGGGCGGCAACCACTGGGCATCATACGCCACTTCATACAACCGCAGGAGACAGGGGGCCAACTGGTCTACATATTCTTTATAGAACTCAGCCGGCAACCCGTCAGAGCCTTCGGCTTTCCCATTGGGCAGAGTTGCTACAGCATCGCGCACTTCATCCAACGTGAGCGGGTGCATCAGGAAATCTTGCTGCCTATGCGACAGCCACACCAAAGCAATGTCCTCAAGATGCTGCTCGAGCTCGACCCCATCAGCCGTGGGCTTATGAGCATACATCCCGGCATAATATTCTGTAAAGGTACGCAATATAGACGACGTGTCATAATGTGTGCCTGCAGCCGTAGTGATTGCATGGATCATGTGCGTCCTATTCTGGGGTTCCAGGATACGGCTAGCCAACACTCGGCCCGGCCAGCCTCCCTCCCCATAATAACGCGCCTTGCACCGGCGTGACAGATGGATTATTTATTGGTCAGCTATCGCATTGTACTCCACTACTTTTCCCTTAATGAGCACTAACGTACTGGGGTCCGCCTGGACATCATATTTGCGTTCTAAATCACTTAATTCCTTTTCTAGCATATTCATAGAGCGACGTAACGATTTTAATACCCCGGCCTGCAAACTGATACACTTCCCCCGTATGGTCACCTTAAACGCTTCCCACAGCGTTTCCATAGTCTGAACGGACCCTGTATTGAATGCAAAATAATCAAAAACAGCCTCCCGGATCCCCTCTGTAAAAACCTGGTCTAGTAATGAGGACGATTGTAAGCGCCACTGAAAGGAAGGAGGAACGTGAGACGGCAAAGTCACGTCCAGAGCCACCGGCGAGTGATCCGACAGCGTTCAAGGCAGATGTCGTATCCTCGTGGCCCATGTGCATACTTTCTGCGTACCTAACCAGTCGTTCAGGCGGGACCAAGACTGTTGCGCATAGGAGTGACATGTGCCCTCTTTAGCGTGTGGGTGCCTTAAGCGCCAGATATCCGTAAGGCCCAACGACCACATCCCATCTTGTACAGCTTTAGCAACTCTTCGGGGGGGGCTGTCAGGGTTCACGGGAGGTTTCCTCCGCGTAATCCTGAACCCACTACTATCTATGCCATTTCCTCTGCTAAACCTAGTAAGAGAATTCATGGGGCCCTCAGCTGGCGAACGTGTTGGCACCGCCGGATTTCTAACATGGCCGCTGACGCATTCATGGGTCAGCGTTCTCGTTTTCACTGAGCTCTAACGAAGCATGTGAAGCGCACTTGCCAACGTTCTCAAGCGCACTTCACTGGAGAATTCAACAGGACAACACTTACTTCACACCGTCGTGGAAGTTAGGGTAGGTCGCGTCGAGGATTTTGTCGTGTTTAACTTCGACGGTCACCAAACTCCTTCTTCCTTCAGGTTAGTGTTAAATAGTGTAGTGTCTCTGGAAAATACGTCCGCATGCGCGAATGTATAGCGTTTCTTAAAAACTCTCTTCTGACTGAAAAGTAAAAGAAGGTCAGAACACTATCTCCTCAGAAAGTATAGCGTACTGATGCATGCGCATTTAGAGTTTACAAAGAGTTCGTAGAATATTGAATTCGTAGAGGTTTCCTAGTTTAAACTATAACGAGCGCGAACTCTTCCTCGCGCTGTTCTCGTTTAATATTTTTTCCTTTCAGGATTGTGAAGGAAGAATTAGAGTATTGAGCATCTCAGACTGAGTAGCGTACGAGTACATGTGCAAATAGTGATCCAATAGAGTTCGAAGCAAATAAGGGTTCTTAGTGATTTCATAATTCAGTTTTAGAACGAGCGAGTTCTCATTCAACTCTGTTCTGATTTAATACTTACTCTTCAGGGTTTAGAGAAAAGTATAATAACAAAGCTAAAAGTACCTTTCGTACTATCAGTTCCTGGAAAATTCAAAGAAGAATATACACAGTGCTCAGGCAAAAGAACGTAGTAAGTTTTCTTTAAAATAACAATTAAAATTAGTTAAGATAATTAAGAATTCACAACACTTACCTTACGATTCTGTTCAAAGACTCATGACAACTTCCATTGACTCCAGTAAGAAGAGAGGAGGAGAGAGTTAGCGTGAGCCAGAGCGAATCAGTTGCGATATACCAAAAACAACTTAAAAAAATAGAAGAGAGGTTTGGCCCTGAATGCATCCTGGTAAGACAAGCTAACTTATTTTAAAAATACAGTAAGTTTTAAGGTCGAATAACAAAAGAAGTGACTGAATGTTAATTGTTACAGAATTGCACCCTACTAAGAAAACGAAGATATCCAGGGCTGTCTCTTCTCTTTCCCAATCCCCTTTCCCCCATTGACACTTACCTGCTGAGAGTAGTAAAAGATCTCGCAGAGACGTTCTGACGGGGGCATTGGGAAATTAGCAACATTCTGCTCCCGTGTTGTTTGAAGATTAATAGAAACAGTCGTTCTGACAGGGGCAGAACTGTCGTGGATACCCGATCTAATGCAGGATCTAAAACCACGTTGAGGTCGCCCCCACATATAATCGCTGCAGGAGATAGTTGACAGAGCTTACACCATATTTTATCAAAAAAGGCGGGACCGTCCACATTAGGACCATACAAATTCACAATAGTCAGTTCCGTGCCATATAGCAGACCTTGTACTATTATAAAGAGCCCCTCGTCATCTTCATCCACATGTGTTGGCACAAACGGGACACCCCTTTTTACTAGGATCATAACTCCCGGCGCATACGAGGAGTATGAGGCAGCCAGCCGCAGTCCCGCCCACCTGGTGGCAACCTGCAAGACAGTATGTTTAGTGAGATGTGTCTCCTGCAACAGGGCAATGTGGATGTGATGCCGGTCTAGATAAGAAAGTACCTGTCGCACCTTCTTGGCATTATTAAGACCCCGCAGCTGTACTAACTTAGCTGCTATTTTATCTGTCACTTCCTGCTTTGTTTTTTTTTTCTCCTCCATCTTCTTGCAAAAATTGATTATATGTGTCTGTATTCTTATCCAGTGCTTGGCTTCCAATGGCACTATATTATTAAGGTTGTCCTGTACATCAGAGGGTAACCCTTTCTTTACTACATTGTAAAATAATACGTCAATTCCTTCTGTTACTCTCTCCAGCTTTCTGAAAAACAGTGTCTGTTTTATCTCCTATAGGAGAGCTAAGTACACTCTTTATATCTCCTACTTCCAAGGTGATGCCAGCAGTTTGTTTTCAAAATCTCTAATCTATTCCCCTGCTTCCTCTGTAAGCGGTAGTAACACATTCTTGAGATACTCCTTGACCATCTGTTATGTTATGTTAAAGCTTTTATAAAGTGCACAGCTGCCCCAACAAAGGGGCGTCCCAGCGCTAACCACAAGAATCCAGAGGAGGGAAGAGGAGATCAAGCCATAGGGAAGAGGGCAGTCTTGATAGCTTTGCGGAATGAGGTCAAGCAGTCCAGACTGCGGATTGACAATGGCAGGGAGTTCCAAAGCTTAGGTGCCAAGAAACGAAAAAGACTTGCCACCAGCTCTGGATCTCTTAACTCTGGGGACAGCAGCCAACATCAATTCAGAAGAGCGCAACATGCGCCTAGGGATGTAGGGGGTGATTAGGTCAGACAGGATCTCGGGAGTAGTAAATTTAAGAATTTTGAAGGTGAGACAGAGGGATTTATATTCAATTCTTTTGGAGATGGGAAGCCAATGAAGGCGTCGGATAGCCCCTCTTCCGGAGCATGATCTAGAAAGGCCAAGGATGGCGCGAGCAGCGGAGTTTTGAGTGCGCTGGAGACGGTTAAGCTCCACTTTATTGGCCCCTAGCAGCAGAGAGTTGGCATAGTCCAGTCTTGAATAAATGGTTGCTTGGACTATAAGTTGACGAGTAGCTGAATCAAAGAAGCGGAGGGAAGGTCTTAAAGCGCGTAAAAGCCCAAAGCAAGTGCCAGCTATTTTTTTGGTATGTTCCTGAAAGCTTAAGGTCGAGTCGAACAAAAAACCGAGGTTCTTCACCACCAATTTGGGGGGGGGCAGGTCCCAGGGATGGAGGCCACCAATGGGAGTTCCAGAGCTCCCTGTTTCTGCCTACCAGAAGAACCTCTGATTTGCTAGCATTGAGTTGGAGACAGTTCTCCGTCAGCCAGCCCGCGATAGCTTCAAGGCCTAGTTGGAAATGAGAGGCATCTTGAGCAAGATCGTCTGAGAGAGCTACCGTAAGCTGGGTGTCGTCTGCATACGAAACCATGGAGAGTCCATGGTGGAGTGCGACAGCGGCCAGGGGCTGAACATAAAGATTAAACAAGGCCGGGCTGAGCGCTGAACCTTGGGGGACCCCCTGCGCAATAGGTTTAATAGAGGAGGTAAAAGGGGGGGCAGAAACTTGAAAAGATCTGTTGGTCAAGAAAGAGCGGGACCATTCAAGAGCGGCGTCTTTTATCCCGGCTTCTTCAAGCCGGCGCAGGAGAATCCGATGGGAAACCGTATCAAAAGCAGCATTCAGGTCAAGTAATACGAGCGCTGCTGTTTGGCCCTTGTCGAGGATAGAGCGTAAGTTTTCGCTCACAGCTAAAAGAGCGGTTTCAGTGCTATAGCCCGCACGAAAACCGTTTTGGGATTGATCTAGAATCTTTTTTTTGTTTATGTGCTCAGCAAGAACTTTATTGACATGAGCCTCTGTTACTTTTGCCGCCCACGGTAGAAGAGAAATTGGCCGGAAATTCTCAGGCTTGGAGGAGTCGAGGAGCGTTTTTTTTAACAGGGGGAGTACTGTGGTAAATAAAATAAATATTACCGGACTGAATTTCATGCGGAATCTTAAATTAAAGTAAATAGCTCAAAATAACAAGAGGCAGAATCCGTGGTATAAGAGGTTCTCTAATGGGCTTTATTCCATTCAAAATGGCCGACTCGAGTCGCGGCCCTCAGGTTCCGTCACCACGAAGGTTCAGGAAGTGAAGTACAATAATTTATTAACAGACATGTATTTTTATAATAAGTACATTACAATGAAACGAATGTAGAAGGCGTAACATTTGATAAGAAAAATGACGTGACAGTGACATAATCGAAACTAGGCGTAATAAGGAATAAAAGAAACATGATTGGTTAGGATTATCAGACATAGGTGGATCTATAAGATAATACTTGGCATAGATGCGCGCGCAGCAGCATGACGTGTAATTGACGTGTAACTAGGGGGTGAAGGGGACTTGACATTTAGCTCTACATGTGGAGACGAGAAGTCTGGGGTCAAGTCATCCTAATCCCAAATCATATCTAACATCCTATGTTTAAAGAACTATGTTATCCACAAGGAAGAGACTCTCGGACAGAATCTATTCTATACTGACTGTGTGCGTGTACAAGCGTCTAAGTGTCTATATGAGATGCGAGGGGCAGAAAACTTTCCATGGCAACAGGGCTATGAATCACTTGCAGGAGGACGGAAAGGCTGAGTCCTTTGCTTGTGAGCTAAAGGAAATGTTTACCTAAATCACTGGACAGGAATGCATCGGCTGAAGAGCAAAATAGATAATTCGAAGGTGAAATACAACTTCTTGGCAGACAGGCGAAAACTGGCCGAGGCAGGCACCGTTAGCTGCACAGGGAGTAGGACAAAGTTCATGGATACAGATGCGAGCTCAAGCTGAAGCTGTCAGAGACAGAGAGCAGGGAAAGGCTTTGAGGACAGAATCGGGCCTACTCGCCTGAACTGTAAAAATGGAGTAACTTAGCCATGTAAAGTCGGTGGCCTTTCATACTTAGGAATCGAATATCCAGCCCATTGATGGCGGATCTGACAGAGAACATGTTGACGGTAGACACACATATGTTTGCGTCTTAGAAACTGGAACTGGAGGGAACATACATGTACTTGTAACATGCATATAGAACCGTTGGGGTCCAAGATAGGGGACATAACTGACCAGGAAAATCCACATTTCCACATTCCCTCCTTGTCCCCTTCTTGCCCTTCAAGAGATATCAATCTTCATCATTCCATCGATTTGCTCATGGAGCATCATTTCTTCTTCTTTCTTCTTCCGGGATCTTGAGCCAAAACCTTGATGTGGAATACACGATGTGGCACACAGACCACAAATCGCTGGTCCACATTGCAGGCATAGACAACAACTGAAGAGCATAAGAAGGCCAATACCTAGGAAGGATAGAACTCTCCATCCCCAGGCTGATATCACACTCCAAAACCACCCGGACCACGTCCAAGTGCCTGAATTCTCGTGTATCTGGCTTACAATCTTATGAAGGCGTGTTATAGCTTTATATACAGATGGCGAATTTTCTGGTATGAATATGCAGCAGCTGGATCCGATGACCCTGCAAGCTCCGCCCCTATCGGCCAGGATGACGTCAAGGACAAGACGATTCTGGAGAACAACAATTCTCATCACTGATTGTTCCTCTGTCAGATTGCCTAGGGCGGCTATAGTCTCGTTTACTACGGCTTCAAGAGTCTTGGTGAGTCTGCGTATCAGCTTACTATTTGATATTGTACCTATATAGGGAAAGATACCTTTATTGAAATCTACATACTTGTCCCATGCCGTCTCAGTATAATCGACGACTGGGAGATCTCTTCGCTCTCTATTGTGTACTGAATGAACATTTCGATAATAATCAGGGGGAGCTAGGAAAACAGGTGGCAGAAGGAATGCTATATAACAGGTACCATCCCAATCTAGAGGCAGACGTATATACGCCGTCTGACCACATATAAAGTAAGAATGGCGAGAAGCTCTAAATGAAGATTTGCCTTGATCACTATATTCTACTGTAGTAACGCATTGGCTATGGCCCATATGTATGGAACCAACTTTTCTCACACATAATTCACCCTTAACTGGAAATACTGACATAGTGGGCAAAATTAGTTCAACTTCGGATTTGACATTCAAAATCATAAGATTAGGCGTAAAATTACCTAATTTATACACCATTTTCTAAATCAGTTCCTGTTCTACTGGGGTGACCCTCCTTATTAGGGTGACAGACTTTGAATAAAACTAGATTCAGATTTCCCCATATCCAATGTTGTTGATAAACTGCTGTGTCTGGGTCTATGGAATTTAATAAACTAAACCATGCTCCACAGGAGCCATTGCGTGTAAATGGATGTGGAAAGAAAGGCAGAACTCCTTTGTTATTCTGATAGGGAGGAAGTCGGCCACACACCCAACAATTGGTCGCATTACTAGTCTGATGGGAATGATGTAACATACTAATGAATGTGTTATTGCGCAGCGCAAGTCTATAAGATAATTCATGTGGCGGTAGGTCACTAAAAGAATGTTCATCAGTTATATTGAAAACACGTTTAGAAACAGGATGATATATGTGCAAAATCATACTCGTAATAATTACTAAAATACTCAATAAAAACAAAATTAATAATGTCACAATACAGTGGTTACGCAGTAATTTACAATAAGCATGTCGTTTCATTATGATTCTGGACTCTACATGATTCAGACCTAAAGGGTACATGTCGGGACAGATTCAACCGCTTCACCTTGGAGAGGACTTAAACAATCAAATCGTCCGACAGTTTAGATCTGGACCTGAGTTTCTGTTTATAGCACTGAGAGTCATTCAGTTCAACAAAAGGAAGTTTTGAATCAGTCTGTGAAGGAGTGCAGGGCACAGTGTCTATATCTGAAGGTAGTCCATGAAATTTTTTTACGTGACTGGAATGAATCCACCCTTTTCGTCCCTCGATCTTCACGGCTGTTCTTGTGGTCAACAGGACCAACTTGGGTGCTTTCCACCTGGGCTCCAATTGACTCTTCCTGTCGAAATTTCTCACAAAGACAAGATTACCCGGAACAACGTCATGGGGTTTCGCCTCAGTGTTGTCGGGAAAGGCTGCAGCTACCTGTGAACGAGAAGATTGTAGTGCAGACATCAAGGAAGCCAGGTAATCTGTCAGCATATTACAGTCAACATCAGTTATTTTACGGGGTATAGGCGTCCCCCACATATTCGGTGGTCTACCAAAGATCACCTCATACGGGGATAGCCCTGTTCTAGAGTGTGCTACCATTCTCATGTAAAAGAGTGCAACTGGTAATGCTACTATCCAGTCGACACCTTTCTCTCTACATATTTTGGACAGTCTGATTTTCAGTGTCTGGTTATGTCTTTCTACGAGACCTGCTGCTTCGGGGTGTCGGACACAGTGGAATTTCCACTGATATCCCAACAAGAGTGAGACATGTTTCATTAATTCGGATGAGAAAGGCTGACCGTTATCTGAATATACAACACGTGGTAAACCGTACCGTGGGAAGAATTCTCGAACTAGCTGCTTGGCAGTAGTCGAGGCAGTGTAATCTGATACGGGATACGCCTCTGTCCAACGGGAGAGAGCGCAGACAACTACGAGGACATATTTGAATCCTCGACAACGTTCCATCTGAATATAATCCATCTGGAGGACTTCAAAAGGATGGTCAGGAGGCTGAAATCCACCCTGCTCTACGGGAACACTCTTTCCTGGATTAAACTGACAACATATCATACAGGTACGAACTTTTTGTTTAGCTGCTGCTCGTAAATGTTTGTTGAACCAAATGTGCTGAATGCTGTCTAGCATAGCCTTCTCTCCTAAATGTGCTGGACTGTGAACTGTAGCTATAATGGCTTGAACCATGGAATCAGGGAGAAACCATACAGATTTCTCCTTCGTCATCCATCCTTGATCTGTCTGGATCCCTCCTAGTTCAGTCCACTTCTTTATTTCTTCTGCTGTGGCATGTGTCTGTATGTCAATTACGTCAAGTGCGGGATCCTTAATTGTCATACACTGTGTTGGTGTCTGA
The DNA here is from genome assembly GCF_964204655.1 of Triturus cristatus. Classification (NCBI taxonomy): domain Eukaryota; kingdom Metazoa; phylum Chordata; class Amphibia; order Caudata; family Salamandridae; genus Triturus; species Triturus cristatus. The sequence goes on from NC_140589.1 coordinate 856,039,452, forward strand.
ACTATTGGCTTTGTCATGTCTAATGTGCGATTCTGAGCAGTCTGTTTAGCTGTTCTGTCAGCTAAGTCATTGCCTTGAGAAATGGTATCAGTAACCTTCGTGTGTGCTTTACATTTCATAATCGATATAGCAGTGGGTAGATGTATTGCGTCTAACAAGGCATGAATGAGGGGTCCGTGCTGAATGTGGGCACCATGGGACGTTAAATAACCTCTCTCTCGCCACAGCACGCCGAAGTCGTGTACAACTCCGAATGCATAACGTGAGTCAGTGTATACATTAACTTTCTTATTTGTGGCTTGAATACAGGCTTGTGTTAGAGCAATAAGTTCTGCTGCTTGGGCTGACAAAGTATCTATACAATTTGTCTCAATAACTTCAGTGTCTGTTGTGACTGCATACGCGGCCACTAAATCTCCTGTATTTGTTCTCATGCACGATCCGTCTACATACAACGTCAGGTCTGGATCTAACAATGGAACGTCTGTCAAGTCTTGTCTAGGTTTCGTCTTTATTTCAATGATTTCAACACAATCATGAGCTAGTGGGTCTGTTCCAATTACAGGTAATAGTGTAGCAGGATTCAATGTATTACACCGTCGGATCTCTATGTGTGGTTGAAACAATGTCAGTTCATAACCGGTAAGTCTTGCTATGGTCAAGTGTTGCGTTTGTGTTCGGTTCACAAGAACCTCTACTGCATGTGGTACTTGAACTGTCAATGGGTGTCCTAATACTATGGCATCGCTTTGTCTGATTGCTAAAGCTGTCGCTGCCACTGATTTCAGGCATGCAGGCAAAGCCTGAGCTACGGGATCTAATGTACTGGAAAAATAAGCACATGGCTTGCGTGATCCTGCTTGATCCTGAGTGAGTACTGACAAGGCAGTACCTTCGCGTTCTGTAACAAAGAGTGTAAAATGTTTGCTATAACATGGTGTTGCTAAAACAGGTGCTTGACATAAGGCTTCTTTTAGGCTTTCAAAAGCTTGTGTATGTTCCTGAGTCCAAGGGAGAACAGTCGATGTGGCTGCCTCCTGTGTGGTTAACTGAATGAGTGGTTTTGCTAGAAATGCGTACTGAGGGATCCACTGCCTACAATATGAAGTGAGGCCTATGAAAGCCCGCACCTCCTTCTGTGTCTGGGGTATTGACATGTTAGCAATTAACTGGATACGGCCTGGTGTAAGCTGCCTTCCCTCCTTGGACAGCGAGTGACCAAGATAAATAACTCGCTGAACACAGAATTGCAGCTTAGAAGGGGACACCTTGTGCCCCTTGTCGGCTAGGAAATGTAAAACTGTCCGAGAAGCTTTTTCACATTCTGGCTCGCTTCTCGCGGTGATCAGCAGATCATCGACATATTGAAGCAGTGCAGTATTGACTGGCATGTGTATACTGTCAAGTTCTCGTTTCAGTGCTTGGCTGTAGATGCTGGGGCTTTCTGTAAATCCTTGGGGAGCGCGTGAGAATTTAAAGCTGCGCCCATTTAAACTGAATCCGAACAAGTATTGGCTTTCCGGATCTATTGGGACGCTGAAAAAGGCATTCTTGAGATCAATTACAGTAAAGAATGTTGCTTCGGAATCAATTGCTGTCAACAATGATGATATATCAGGGACCACAGGGAATTGTGGTACAATACACTTGTTTAGTTCACGCAAATCAATAACCAATCGGTACACTGGTGGAGCAGTAGGATCAGTTCGTTTAAGAATCGGAATTATCGGTGAATTACATACATTGGAGTCTGTTTCTACAACTACTCCCTGGGCAATTAGCTCATCAATGATTTTCAGCAAAACCACTACAGCATCATGCGGTAACTTGTATTGTCGCATTCGTGGTAGTACCACTCCTGCTTTCAGTGTGACTCGATAGGGTGTAATGTTCATGCAGCCAACATCCGTAGGGCCTTGTGCCCATAGATGTACTGGTAAAGTCTGTAATCGGGGATCCATGTCTCTAGACACATAGTGACCTTTAAAATCACGTAAAAACAACCTTACTCCTTCCGGAGAACAACATATTATGGCTCCTAGTGCTTTCAGAGTTTTAATTCCTAGCAAATTTTCTGGGCATGATTTAGTAAGCAACAAATCTGTAGTTCGTGTCAAAGGTCCTATCGTAAGTGGTAGAGGCTGTGATACTTCATTAACAATAGGTTTTCCTGAAAAACCAAGGGAAACATTTTTAGAGCCTGAGAGGGGTGCCCCTGGAACTTCACTACGTTTTATTGTTGTTCGACTTGCCCCTGTATCGAGTAAGAATTTTCTATCTTGACCTAATAATTCACTATGTACATAAGGTCCTTCTTGATCTACCGGAATCTCGATAAGCGGTAAGTCAACTTCCCTCTCTAGGCTGGTTCATGCGTAACGCTGATACTCAGGGTATTCATACTGTGCAGTCTGATACATTTGTTGTGTTGTGGTTTGTGTGGCAGTAGTAGGCAACGGTGGTGCAGCTGGCACAAACTGTATGGGTTGCTGTGAGGCTGGCATAGACTGTTGCTGAACTGGCACGGACTGTCCATGCAGCATAGCTCCTTTTTCATTCTGATCTTGTCTAACTAATCGTGGTCTCTCTTTTGCAATACCTGTAGCTATATTACGTTTCAGGACTTGACAATCATGTACATAATGGCCTAGTTGTTTACAGTAATTGCAGGTTCCTTTTACAGGAACTGCAGAATCACCAGAATGTGTCACACCCTTTTTGTGACCATCTGCTGGTACTGTCTGAGAAACTAGCATTTTCATTTTTGTATCCTTCATGCGTCTATGCTCGTGTTCTTGTTCATCCCTAATTCTATTGTGATGATACTGTAACATTTGTAGCATTTGCGACGGAGTGTTACTTTGCCAGGTACTCTCGAATTTCAATATTCTATTCTTCACTGGAGGCAATGCATTTTCCACTAATTTTGTCACAAATAAATGTGGATATGAGTCACTACTTGCTTTTATACCACTATTTATACCAAAACATTTTTCAAATCGAGCATAATAATCGCTTGTGTCTTCATCTTGCTTTTGTTTGCAGGCTGTGATTGCACCCCAATCTTCCTTTTTTGTAGTTAATAAACGTGGCAGTACCTGTACTAGTAAACCTGGTAACAGTTTAACTTTATCCCCGAGCCCTGAACCTGCGGCTCGGCCCCTTTCTTCCTCTGCTAATGCTGTCCAGTCTATCTTTTGGTCTCCCACTTCCCACTCTTTTTCTTTCAGTTTTTCATATATGCCAGCAGGCAAAAGCACTTTTAAAATCGTCATAATATCAGGAAAGGTGTACTCTCCCATCAGTAACATGTCTTTAATTTCTCGGTGGAAACCCGCTGGGTCTTTGTCATGACTAGGTACTACTTTTTTCATTTCTAATAATTCCATTTTTGATATGGGTGTGTAAACAAATACACGGTGAAACTCATTGTCTTCGCCTTTTATTGGGTGCACTTCTCGTAGAGGATTTTGTCTATCCATGTAGTACGGTGCTCTTTCTCTGGGGGGCAAGGAGAGAGAATCTGGATTTACAAAAAGGACGTACTGCTTACGTGACACTAATATCTCTTTAATTAGCTTGTTACTAGAACCTCTCCATCTGTACGTAAGTAGTTCCGTTAATATATCAGGTAAAGGACCAGGGTCAGCATGTTGGCCCTTATATAATATGAGGAGTTGCTGAATCATATAGATTCCAGCTAAACGTTGTTCATCTGTACTGAGGTTGAGAAACGTGTGTGCTACGGTCTCATCACCATATTTTTCAGGACTAACGATCCAGTGAACGGCTGATCTGGCTAATTCTTGCTCATCCATGGAATCGAGGAGGTGATAACCCCTTCGTTCTCGTAGTATTTTATCTGCGGCTTGAAACGAATGTTCAGGAGATTTCAGATTTATTACAGGCGTCGGATACGTTCTGCTATTATTTGGACATACAGAGTGTATTGGATCAGAAAAACATCTAGTATTTTCACAAGATCTTCCTCTGCCTACATAGGCTATGGTCTCTGACTGTCTTGCAGAGTCCCCTGATTCGGACACTTCATCTTGCTCAAACTCGTCTGTTCCCAATCTCTCTTCATGAATACGCTCTATTTCTTTACGTATTTTTCGGCACATGGCTATTATACAATTTTGCTTATCGTGTCTCCCTTCTGATATATTCTGACTCCATCTTGTAAGAATAAGCATTGCATTCCGGTCTACCCCCGGACGATCTTGATTTCTGATCACACAGTTTATGAGGAAACGTAACAGTTCCCCTTGTATCTCTACTTTCTGGAATTCCATAGCTCTGTTAATACATCCTGGATCTCGTCCTGTTTGAACAAAATGATATATGTTATCTAGATGCGTAGCCATCCCTGGTAACCTTGCTAAATACTCTGCGGCTCGTCTGATACGTAATGATGTCAGGACCATTTCGTCCTCTTTACCAACCACCGGGTCATATCTACAATTTACAAGAAGTTCCTTAAGCGTACGTTCATTTACGAACTTAGGTGTACGTGAATGTGCTGACTCTTGAAAAACAAGTTTATTTATTCTAGGTGGTGTAAAAATACTGCTAGCACCTCCCGTGGCCCCATCTGGGGCGTCGGGTGTGAAAGGGTTCGTCGAACGTGATACAGCAACTATGGGTGTCGATACCCCTGTAGAGTCGACTGCGGAAACAGATGCGGAAACAGATGTGCTTGCCGATGCTTGTATCGGGACTTGCTGTTGCACGGGGACAGATACCTGATCCTGACGTTGAACCCCTCCGCCAGACGGTCTATGTGGTGTGGCGTTAGCATACTCGGGGGCTGCATCGTCTAGATATGAGGAAAGGAAAACATCTTCTGCGGTTCTGGGATGCCCCTTTGGATGTACCTTAATTGGAAATAACGGGGGTGGCAAGTCTTTTGGCACCTCCGTAACAGCCTTAGGTAGTCCTTCGGCTAGAAGGGGATACATACCATTCATAAGAGCATTTCTTTGTCTATTTACTTGTTCTGATTTCACTCGGATACCTTCCTCAATTAATAGATTTTCTTGAACTTTATTTGAACTTTCTTTACTCCTCTCTTCTTGTCTACGTGCTTTTTCTGTTCGTCTATGAGATTCTTTACGCCATAACTCGATAGCGTCTTTCTGTGACTGTCTGACCTTTCTTTTCCATAACTCTTCCTCCACTTTCATGATGCACTCTGCATCCCAGGTTCCCGCTATGGGCCACCTTTGACTTTCCGGTAATCCTTTGGTATAATCTACCCATAGATCAAGAAACAATATGGCATCTAAGCCATGTTTATGGTACATGAAATGTCCTGGAGTGTCTCTAGGAGGAAGAGGAACTGCTTCTTCAAGCACCCCTTTTCTGGTAGTAATCTGTCTTAACTTCGAGAAGAGCGGCATATTGACAACTGACCTGATACTTACTCTTGAACTTACTTAATACGAGAAACACAATAATGAACAGTGAACTATGAACAGTCATTCATACCACAATATGCAAGACATTTTCTGAATACTTTAAACATTAAACATTAAACATTATAACAATGATCGACAATGATGACAGTCTGCTTAACTAATCACCACGCTGAATTCTTGACGATAACTGAATACTTCGGAATACTTGATATACTGCTAAACAGTACATATACACTGCTAAACAGTGCAGACCGGATTTGTGTACCCAAATCCGTCTTGACCGGCACAACCTATGTGCGCGTCAACACGCCTCCCCGGCGATGGTACTCACCGAGTAGCTCCTTGAAACGGAAGGCCTCAGAGAATGGACAGGACTCGATAACTGCGGACATCGGACCCTCTGGACGTCGGAATTTCGGAAAACCTGGTGGGCCTCTGTATACCTCGGATCTTGCTCTCTCAGCTAGGCTCTGGTCGGGATACTTCGCACTTCTCACCGCCTCGTCTGGGTTGATCGCAGCCTCAGTCGCCCCCGCTTGACCGGAGGGAGCTTACAGGAAATCCTGCTGGTACGCGTTTATGGTCCGTCCAGCTGTGGCAGGAGACCGGGCCTGCAACGCACCGCCGGCGCGTGAGATGAGAAAGTGTCCCTATTCGGGCGCCATTATGTGGTAAATAAAATAAATATTACCGGACTGAATTTCATGCGGAATCTTAAATTAAAGTAAATAGCTCAAAATAACAAGAGGCAGAATCCGTGGTATAAGAGGTTCTCTAATGGGCTTTATTCCATTCAAAATGGCCGACTCGAGTCGCGGCCCTCAGGTTCCGTCACCACGAAGGTTCAGGAAGTGAAGTACAATAATTTATTAACAGACATGTATTTTTATAATAAGTACATTACAATGAAACGAATGTAGAAGGCGTAACATTTGATAAGAAAAATGACGTGACAGTGACATAATCGAAACTAGGCGTAATAAGGAATAAAAGAAACATGATTGGTTAGGATTATCAGACATAGGTGGATCTATAAGATAATACTTGGCATAGATGCGCGCGCAGCAGCATGACGTGTAATTGACGTGTAACTAGGGGGTGAAGGGGACTTGACATTTAGCTCTACATGTGGAGACGAGAAGTCTGGGGTCAAGTCATCCTAATCCCAAATCATATCTAACATCCTATGTTTAAAGAACTATGTTATCCACAAGGAAGAGACTCTCGGACAGAATCTATTCTATACTGACTGTGTGCGTGTACAAGCGTCTAAGTGTCTATATGAGATGCGAGGGGCAGAAAACTTTCCATGGCAACAGGGCTATGAATCACTTGCAGGAGGACGGAAAGGCTGAGTCCTTTGCTTGTGAGCTAAAGGAAATGTTTACCTAAATCACTGGACAGGAATGCATCGGCTGAAGAGCAAAATAGATAATTCGAAGGTGAAATACAACTTCTTGGCAGACAGGCGAAAACTGGCCGAGGCAGGCACCGTTAGCTGCACAGGGAGTAGGACAAAGTTCATGGATACAGATGCGAGCTCAAGCTGAAGCTGTCAGAGACAGAGAGCAGGGAAAGGCTTTGAGGACAGAATCGGGCCTACTCGCCTGAACTGTAAAAATGGAGTAACTTAGCCATGTAAAGTCGGTGGCCTTTCATACTTAGGAATCGAATATCCAGCCCATTGATGGCGGATCTGACAGAGAACATGTTGACGGTAGACACACATATGTTTGCGTCTTAGAAACTGGAACTGGAGGGAACATACATGTACTTGTAACATGCATATAGAACCGTTGGGGTCCAAGATAGGGGACATAACTGACCAGGAAAATCCACATTTCCACAGTACCTTGGCCTGTTTCCAGGCCAAAGGGACCAAAGCCCTGCTGAAAGAGGAGTTAATAGTAGAGAGTAGAGGCAGAAGGAGGACCGAGAGACAGTCTCGGTATAGAGTGGGTCTCATGGGGTCCAGAGTGGACCCTGATTTAACTTTAGAGCTGAGAGTCAGGAACTCCTCTTTAGAGATGGGAGGAATACATTCCAGGGGGGAGTAGTGAGTAGAAATAGGAAGGTGTTCTTGCGTTGTAGAATGATTAGGGAAGGATTTATAAATGTTTACAACTTTTTGAACAAAGTAGGAGGCCAATTCTTCGCATTGTTTACCAGAAGTAATATGCGGCGTAAGTGGATCCTTCCTTTTTTTCAAGTCGTTAAGGATTTTAAAAATACATTTAGTGGGGTTATTGCTGGAGGCAATTTGGTTCGTGAAGAAGGCAGTGCGGGCAAGGTGTATGGCTTTGTGATAACTTTTAATAGTAGCCTGATATTGTTTCTTCCTTAAAGGGCAATAGTCCTTACGCCATGCTTGTTCACTGTGTTTACAGATGCTCCGCATTGCGGCAAGAGAGTCTGTATACCAAGGCCAAGGAACAAATTGGGGTGTCCGAGGTCCCCTGAGTATCAGGGGCATCTGATATATAGGACTCGCAGAATGTTAGGGATTGTGCTGTCTGGCTTATTTTTGCCACACATGCAAACATTTCCTCATGTAGGGATAATCCCATCTGGATCTCCCTTACCATAAAGAATGCAATGTTCAGCATATGCCATATCACGTGAATGAAAGGACCCTTCTCGTGGCCATGTACTTCAGTCCATTCTGCCAAATTATCCACATATGGCACAACAATGTACCAACTATTCACTCTTTCAGCAACAATCTCACTAGGGATGAGATATGTGCTGTGCTAAACTGATTGAACACACATCGGCTGCATTGACCTGTAATGTAGTGTCAATGCTCCTACAGCCTAGCAAGATCCCATCCTGGGGTCTGGCTGGCCATATCTTCCATGAAATCACAAGCCCTCAAGCTCAGTTGCATGGGGTTTCCTAGCTTTAGAGAACTTATCCTGCTCTCCTTCCCTAGTATCAATGTGATTAGGGAATCCCCTCACACCCTTTGATGATCTAAATTGATAGGTGGCCTTTTTTGAATGCTAATATCATAAATGCAGTGCCTAGCCTTTGGGTTCTAAGTATTTCTCCCATATTATCTACTCGCCCATGTATGGACACTCTTCTATTTGACATCCACCCAAAACTTCCCTGAACTTGTCCTGAAAGGTTACCATAATATCCTTCTCTGCTTACTTCTCTTGTATCTCTCCTTACTCTCCTTACTTCGTGACAACCATTCATGAACAATTTCTGGTGAAACTATTGAGTTCCCTTTCTCCCTCTGCCAAGGTGGTAGATTGTCTTCAGCCCTATCACTTACTTGGGATACTGGCCATTGTGTTATATTGGTAGGCCTGTCCACATAGTCACTCCATCCAACATCATCTACATTTCTTTTCTGTGGGGTGAGCATATATTCCCTAGCTACAATTCCTGTTGTATATCTTTTCTGTAAAAACTCTGATGTGGCTGATGAAATATGTGACTGATCGTCACTGACTTCTGGACTCTGCTTTTCATATCCATCCTCCAGGGGAGAGGCTGGATTTAACCGCAGTGTGAACTGTGCTTCAAGTTCACCTGAAAAGTGAGAGTCACACAACCTCACTTGTCTTGGAGTGCTTGTGTGTCTTGGCTTTGATATTTGTGGGGTGACATTAGGGTGTCATTTTGGGGATTGTTAATGGGTCTCAACCTCAATCAATCAACCAATCATCAAGGCTTCTATTGCGCGGCTTGTCGCACTGGGGCATCTCCAGGCGCTGTGCAGTTTGATCAATTCTCAGTCGGAGAGAGGTGTCATCGAAAAGCTAGATCTTCAGCTGCTTCCTGAACTTCCTCAGAGATGGGGACATGGTCAGGTTTTGGGGGAGATTGTTCCAGGACTTGGCGGCGAGTTAGGAGGAGGCCCAGCCACCGCAATGGCTGCAACGTATTCATGGGACATAGGCTAAGGTGAGGGGGTAGAGCGGCGCTCTCTAGTCAGTTGGTTGAAAGTCAGGTGCTTGTTGATGTAGGTGGGACCCGATTTGTGGAGGACTTTGTAGACATTAGGGATGAGCTGGACGGGGAGCCAGTGGAGGGTTGTGAGGTGAGGGGTAATGTTGGCTCTTCTGGAAAGGTTAAGGAGGAGTCTTACTGCCAAGTTATGGATGGTTTGGAGGCAGTTGTGGAGCTGTTTGGTGGTTCCGGCTTAGAGGGTCTTGCCGTATTTGAGTCAGCTGGAGATGAGGGCCTAGGTTACTGTCTTCCTGGTAGGGTGTGGATCCACCAGAAGATCTTGGGGAGCATGGAGAGGGTGTGACAGCAGGCAGAGAAAATGGTGTTGATCTGTTGTTTCATGGTGAGCTGAGATCCAGGATGATGCCAAGGTTGCGTGTATGTTCCGACAGGGAGGGTGGTGGGCTGAGCGCAGAGGGCCACCAGGTGTCTTCTTGGTGGGGGGTTTGTTTCCGAAAATGATGATCTCTGTCTTGTCTGAGATGAGCCTAAGGCAGTTGTTTTTCATCCAGGTGGAGATGTTGGTCATTGTGGCTTGGAAGTTGAGTCTTGCCTTGTCTGGGTTCTTCTGAGAAGGATAGGATGAGATGGGTGTTGTCAGCATAGGAGACTATTTTGGGGAAGTGGGTGCGGGCGATGTTGGCCAGAGGAGTAATTTAAGTGTTGAATAGTAAGGGGCTGAGGGAAGATCCCTGGGGGGTGCTGCATACAATGTCTTTAGGTGTGGAGGCTAAGGGTGGGAGGAGGATGCTCTGGGTTCTTCCAGAGAGGAAGGTGGCAATACAGTTGAGAGCCTTGCCTTTGATGCCTAGTTGATGGAGTCTAGTGATGAGGGTGTGTTGGTAGACCATGTCAAATGCTGCTAAGAGGTCAAGGAGGACTAGAGTGGCAGAGCCGCCTTGGTCAAGGAGTCACCTGAAGTCATCTGTGGCTTTTATCAGGGTGGTCTCAGGAACTGTGGTTAGGTCTGAATTATGACTGGGTGGGGTTGAGCAAGTTGTTCAGGTTTCTCAGATACCACTGGAGCTTATTGTAGATGCATCATGGATATACACCAGGTACCTTGTGAAAAGTACTTATAGGATCATATGGAGGTGGGGCAGTTGACTGGTATTAGATGTATCAATGCTTGAGAAGTTCTTAGGCTTCTCATAAAAAAACTTGCCATAGAGCTAAGGTGGCCTCTTGCTTTTGCAATTTGGCTCCTGCAAATTTACTTCTAAGATGCGTAACGATATACTGTAGTATTTTATTGTCAAATGCACCTTCCTTTGGCCTGGGATACGCATATTTCTAAGTAACATTAAACCACTCTTGGCAATATTTTTGTAAATTTCACTGATTGTTTATAAAGGTCTTCTGCATGTTCTCCAGGGAAGTTTAGATTATCTCTCGTATTTCTAACATCACTTACAACGTAACTTTTATCTATCTGGTCAATCCTCATAAACGAGAAACTCTGTCAATGCGTCAAAACAATCATATATTAAACATTATGCATTGCAATAACATTATGCAACAAAAACATCACTCTGTGGACACATTTCCATTCACATATACGCATTCACCATCAACATTTTAAAAACACTTCAGCTACTTCTTTTGCAAAAGTGAGAAGCCACCTTAGCTTTATGGTAATTTTTTTATGAGAAGCCTAAGGACTTCTCAAACATTGATACACATAATACTCTGTCCACTCCCCCACCTCCATATGACCCTATAAGTACTTCTCTGTATTTGATCATGTTATTGATCAAAATAAACTATGCTCATACTTCTCACAAGGTACCTGCTGTGTATCCACTGATGCACCTACAATAAGCTGCAGTGGTATCTGAGAAACCTGAACAACTACACACATGCGATAACCTTCTATCTTTTATATCCTTTTATCAACATCTGTGTTTGCTATTGCCAAACAGACATGTCATACAACATATATACAAAAACATGGAACGAAGTCCGCATTGTCCTTAAAGACGGCAATCTCTGGGTCCTACCCATCCCCCTTGAATAGGCAGAACTTTAGAAAACACAGTGTCTGCTCACCTTAAAAAAGATGCAAAGTGATCAGGGGTAGGCAGTATTCTGGTGGCAGCAGTCGATTGAGGGTAAGAGGGATTCCTACCTGGCTCACCAACTATTGCAGGGTAACTTTGAAAAGATAGAAAATTACAGGTTCCTTTTGGCAATGTAAACACAGCTCTTTACTATTGTGGCAGGGAGTTTGACCGTCTTCACAAAAGAAAACAGCCAGTCTCAATTTGCTGCTTCACAGGCAGCTATTTTCATACACAGTTAGACAATGTTTGTTACAAAAGTTCAAACAATTAATTACTAGGCTGTTATACATTGGTATGCATTGGTGATGTAAAAACATGAAGTCATCTGTGAACCCAGACTTTAACCTAATTTTCTACACATCCTTTATTGCAGTTCTAACAGGGCTTCACAAACTAAGGGACTTGTCAGATCTTCGCAGACGGGTTACACTGTCACAATGTCCCATCCGACGAAATATTAATTCCATTATATCCTATGGGATTTATATTTTGTCGGACAGTATGTCCGTCATCGTTGGCGAAGTAACCCATTACTTAAGATCTAAATCAGACTCTAAGGGGCCGATTAGGACCCCACGCCCGCCATATTAGTATGGCCAAACATAGCCAATTTCCCGTCCGCCGCGGTGCGATGCGAACCACCATCAAAGTGCGCCCGCCACCGCGGAGTTGGGAACCAATGGAGACTCACTGCCGTGCGGAATGACGTCCGCCCGCTCTACAAATTAGGATGCCCCAAATAACCAGTCGCACCACAGTGGAAAAACCACCCAACCAGAGACGGCGGAAGCTCGACTGCGGAGCGTGAAACCAGAGTCCCGGTCCATTCCACCCGGACACGACCGCAATGGACCCAGCCCAACACGTTTTTCTGGTGCTGTACCTGATACATCACCAGCAGCTCATGGACCGCCGCGGACGCCACCGCAGGTATGCAATAACACAACCACAACACACAACTCATGGGCTAATACAGGGTCCAAATCAACATCAGACACCCTGGTGGGGACAGGAACACATCCACAGGTGCACCCACACATAACCCACCTGCCACCAGGTCACCCCTCCGCATCCTGGACACACATTTTCTGTGATCTTGCAGCAATGTCCCAGTCATGTCACCGCAGTGGTGAAGACAAGGGAATACATGCACACAATACAGAAGGCAGGCCTAGCGCCAGGCATGGGCAGGGCACAAAGAGCACAGAGCCACACTCCACTCTCCACACACTAGCACCCCCCCTGAAGGCACATGCCATGTGCCCCTCCTGTGCACCCCCATGCACAACAACAAGTTAGGTGAATCAACACCCTGCACTACACAACAAACAACCAGGGAGACAGCCACAGCAGGAGTGGCTGCAGAGGAACACACAGCACAAAAGCACAGGGCCAGGGAAACACACACACCACAACACAATAACACTCATGCAATAAGAATGAGTACAAGCACCAAATGAACACAGACAAGGAACAAACATCCATCTGGACACACAGCCTGCCAAGTCACACATACACACCCCATACTGACACACAGACACATACACACACCACATGCCAACAGCAATGGAGCACAACAAATAGGAAAGCCAAAGTGGGGTGCACACCAATGGAAGGCCATGGAGACAACCAACAAGCATGTGTACATCACATGCAAGACAAGGAACAGAGAACAACACCCTCAGCCCATCAAAGCACACATGGCTGGCACAGTTAGGGAAGTCAAACCACAGACAGCTCAGTGCAACAACACAGGGAGACAGCAAGGCAAACCATGTATAGGCACAAGAATGAAAGGAAGGCCCTGAAGTCAAACTGTGAACAGCCACACATGTATACATCTACTTCACAGGAGTACGCCAGCAGCACAACACACAGGGACCATTGACACACTCCATGACTGCCAAACACTAGTAGGAATCTACACACATACCCCTCCTCACACCAGCAGCACATAACACCAGTGTCAAACACACTGAAGGCTGGCAATACTTGCCAGTCAATACACAACCAATCACACACCCTGGGGGTAGCTACAAACATCACACACACACAGGGATGCCAGAACAAATATCTGCACAAAAACAACAGACAAACACATAATCCAACAGAAACACACACAGAACCACAGCAAGAACAGACATTCCCTGTACAGCTAAACTGTGGAAAGGCAATGGGAGCACAGACACATCAGGAGTGCACAACCTCATCACTCAGGAACAATGCACAGACAACATACCACAACACAGACAAGAAGTACACCATCACAGAACAACACAGCCACATCAAGCAAACAACAGATGCACAGGCAAATAAATCACATAGCAAACACAGCAGGACATCAGGGGATGCACACCAGGCAATGACAAGGCAACATACACACACAGCACTGCATGCACAACCAGTAGTGTGTGTACACCAAGCATACCAGCCCCACACAAACATGAGTGACATAACATTAACCCACACAACACCAATCAGCACAAAGACAACGGCACACCCAGGAAGTGAAGCAGTACCACAGCCAACACACATACAACCAACACAACACCAACAGATGCACAAGACTGGGACAGAAAGGTGGAAACAACTTCACCAGAGGATTGGGCAGCACACACAGTTGAACTGCATATGAGAAACCATGACTGGCAAACAGCACAAGAACATGACATATAACCCATTGGTGAAATGCCCTGAGTGACACATTGCTCCTGGCCAAAGAACTGCACCACAAAGCAGAGTGCCACAAATGAAGTGATTGGGAGGCACACACACATGTAAACCAAGGGGACAGCTGATATCAAAGTGAAGTGTACTGCATGTCAGTAGGGGACATGGCAAGAGTGTACCATACACAAATAGAGGTAGTGCAGACACACAATGGGTAGGCATCTGAAGCACGGATAGGGGATGGTATGACACCACACACAACATGCCATACTAGAGGCAAAAAGGCACCATGTGACAGCAATATATTAGAAAACACAACCACAATGGCAGTGTGGAGCAGCAGGTCTGCACAGTCTCCACAAATAGTAACAAGACACACGGATGATCAACAAAACGCAACACTGACTTGCCAGTCACACACTCTGCATACTCACAAGTGAGAAAAACAACAAGTAGGAGTCAGCCAGAACTGCAAGGACACACCAACACACTGCACAGTGCACAACATGCAACTCACAAATGTGCATACAACCACATCCACAGGGCTGAACAATCAAAAAAACAAGCAAACAACTACTGGGTGACACATGTGTGTAGGTGACAATGCAGAAGCATACACACATCAACACTCCCGACAAAGTCACCCCTTCACACTGCACACTTCTTGACCACCCAAGAGCACACATTGAAAGTAAGCCATGGGACTAGGATGACTTGCCATCATAAGATGACCACACACATACACCACTGGGCACACATAAATGAAGAATACACATACATGATGACCCTGGCTAGCCTGCCTGCAATACTGTGGATAGAATCCCACTCTGTGCTGGCAGTGCCCCCAACCTGACATGTGTACAATATAGCCAACATGAACAAATTAAGAAACTGACAACTGCTTTCCATTTAAAATTGACATCATTGCACCCACAAGTATCAGGGTCAGGAACAACAGATGTCCCTGTCACCCTTGTAAAAAATAGAGTAAGTTAGCCAAGACATTGGCTATGTTGAAGTGGCACACAGAGCATGTGGCACAGTAAACCATATACACACAGCAAAAGAACTTTATTCAGTAAGGACACTGAAAAAACAGACAATATGAGCAACTGTCTTTATTCACATATTGCACAGATAGGCACCATGAGTAGAGAAGAGCAAGGCAAAAAATGCAGAGTATGTCCATGAGAAGCTGCACAGGCAAGGGGCACACAGCAGTGAATGACAAGGCCAGTTGGCAGGGCAAAGTGCAGAGTATGTCCATGAGAAGCTGCACAGGCAAGGGCAGAACAGCAAGGCCAGTGGGCAGGGCAAAGTGCAGAGTATGTCTATGAGAAGCTGCACAGGCAAGGGGCACACAGCAGTGAATGACAAGGCCAGTTGGCAGGGCAAAGTGCAGAGTATGTCCATGAGAAGCTGCACAGGCAAGGGCAGAACAGCAAGGCCAGTGGGCAGGGCAAAGTGCAGAGTATGTCTATGAGAAGCTGCACAAGCAAAGGGGCACACGGCAGTGAATGACAAGGCCAGTTGGCAGGTCAAAGTGCAGAGTATGTCCATGAGAAGCTGTACCAGCAAGGGCAAAACAGCAAGGCCAGTGGCCAGTTCAGGGTGCAGAGTATGTCAATGAGAAGCTGCACAGGCAAGGGCAAAACAGCAAGGCCAGTGGCCAGTTCAGGGTGCAGAGTATGTCAATGAGAAGCTGCACAGGCAAGGGCAAAACAGCAATGCCAGTGGGCAGGGCAAAGTGCAGAGTATGTCCATGAGAAGCTGCACAGGGAATATTTGAACACAGCAAAGAGCAACAAGGCCAGTGGCAAAAACGAAGTGCAGACTATGTCCAGGAGAAGCTGCACAGGGAATACTTGAACACAGCAAAGAGCAACAAGGCCAGTGGCAAAAATGAAGTGCAGAGTATGTCTATGAGAAGCTGCACAGACAAGGGCAAACCAGCAAGGCCAGTGGCCAGTTCAGGGTGCAGATTATGTCCATGAGAAGCTGCACAGGCAAGGGCAAAACAGCAAGGCCAGTGGCCAGTTCAGGGTGCAGAGTATGTCCATGAGAAGCTGAACAGGGAACTGTTGAACGCAGCAAAGAGCAACAAGGCAAGTGGCAAAAACGAAGTGCAGAGTGAGTACATGAGAAGCTGCACAGGGAATGTGTGCGACTGTACCTTTCCATGGTCAGCAACACAGTCAGGGGGTAACAATGTGCAGTATAGGCCCCCCTGTATGAGAGACAGGTGTGTGAGGGTGACTACCACTCAGTCTTGGATGCCAGACGGACTGGGAGTTGGCTGTGAGTCGGGTAGAGTTGGAGGTCTGGCCCGGGGAGAGAGAGGCCCAGCTGAGGTAGAGGCATCAGTGGCTTGGGAAGCCAGAGGGCTGCTTGGACCAGGTGGTGTAGTGGCACATGGAGGTGGAGTCATGCAGATGTGAGACACAGTGTGGGTGGGAGATTGTGGAGGGGATTCTAAATGGCTTGCCTGACTTTGGATCAATGGGAATTGGTGTGGACACAACAGGCACACACACAACACCAAGGCTGCATCAGGTGCAGATGCTGACACTCCCTCTGGGGACGTGCTGGATCCAGCGGAACGCTTCGCCTGGCTTCACCTTTGCCCCTCCATCCCCTGTTTACCAGGTGTGAGAAGGTGGCCTGATATATGCTGTCCACTATTTCTATTGGGCACCTTGTATCAGTCCAAACAACCCCTTATGGTGATAGGTTAAAGGCAACCTTTATTGAAAGCTATCCTAGTGGTAGCTCAAGTTATCTCACCCAGGGAAGCCGGGTGCATAGGTGTCTTTTGGTATCGGGTCGAGTCGTTGATTGCAATGGAAGCTGGCAAGGAACTGCTGCTGCCGTGAAGAGGAGAAGTGTCCGAAGAGATCCAAGCCTGGATCTAGGATGGAAGGAACCTGAAAGTAGAGGGGACAGAGTCTGGGTCACTAGCCAGTGCCCGAGGGCAGGATGGACCAATGCCCACAGATGTCGGGTGCTTCAGGTGAGTTGATGGGTGTCTTGACTCTTCAGCCAAGAGGTCCAGGAGGTGGTGACAAAGTCCACGAGCTGGATTTGAGCTATTACATGAAGTCTGTCAAGTGCTGCGGGGTCGGCGACCAGATTGGACCCAACAAGCCTTGGCAACAGCAAGTCACTGGAAATCAGAGAAAGGACTGCGGTGCAGACCAGCAAGGTCTTAGGGATTCACCCAGCAAGGGTAAGTCAGGGCACGTCTGGAGCAACCAGGGAAGCTCAAGTAGAAGAGGAGTTGCCTTCGCTAAGGATCGCACTGAGTTGTCATCTACACAACTCAAAACAAGCCAAAACCGTCACTTTTTTGTTTCTAAATTTTCAACTAACTCAGCCAAAATTAGCAAAATAATTAAATCAAGATGGGAACTATTGAAACATGAACCTGACTTTAATGGTCTGTTCGTCCACGAACATTTATTCGCTTACACGCGTAGCAAAAACATCAAAGACATGCTGTCTCAAACTACCACAGTTAACAAAGAACAATTTAAGGGAATGCGCAAGTGTCACAACTGTGTAAATTGCCACAATGTCATAACAGGCAACAGCCTTAATCATCCTCATTCAGGGAAATCAATTTCACTGAGATATAATGGTGATTGCAACAGCAATAATGTCATCTACACTATCAAATGCCCGTGTGGCTTATAGTACGTTGGCAAAACGTCTCGGAAATTCAAAGTGAGAATTTCTGAACACAAGAGCTCTATTCGCACTAAAAGTTTGAAGTCACACTTAGTCACACATTGGTTAGATCATCAACACACCAATGCCCAGTTGAGATTCACTATCCTTGAGAAAATACTGATCAATCCTGAAACTAATTCCGACAGGTTATTAGATCAAAGAGAAGTCTGGTGGACCAAGTACTTCCAGACTCTACTGCCAGGCGAACTGAATGACAAATTAGAAATGCAATGTTTTCTGTAAATAACTCTTTAGATTGTGAGTAAGCTTTGTTCCTAGCAATCATCCCAGCACTTCTCATTTCCTGAATATGTTTCATTTTCTTCGCAAGATATCAGTACAGTTTCACTTTTCACTAGCACCAGCAGTTATTGTCCATCACTTTGCGCACTTTTTTCACCGGTCACTATTCATAATTTTCACTTTGCATTCATCTTCATCTAAGTATTTTTCATTCAGTTTGGCCAATCACGTATCTAACTTGTTCACTATTATTTTCTTGTTGCTGTCACTGTCGCGCAGTTTGATATACACTGCAAGTTTCCCTGTTTCTTTTCAATCTCTTATCTTTTTGTTTTTTATTTTCTTTTTCACACCCATATCCTCGAGGTTTTTTTAGTTTCGTACGTTTTTCTATACACAGTTTTTTAGTCATTGTTTAAATTTTTTCCCTATTTCAAGATGGCACTGACATTTGATAATGCTCAGTCTCTTTTCCATGTTTAACTAACTCCATGTCACACGCTGAAGTGACGTGATCCCGTCTTCATTTACCGCACACCATCGTGCTCACGCTTCTTTCATTTCGTCCAGTGACGTCCAGTGATACACTGACCCGCGTTTGGGTTCACGGGTAAACAGACTATCCTGACCATATTACCGGTAGGCATGATCGTGAGGTTTTACGTTACTCACTCGCTTTCAGAGTTTAGGTGGACGGTATTTCTGACCGCACACCATTTATTTTTTCTTTCTTTTTTCCTCTGTTTTAGAAGTGTCATTACAAGTGCCAGTTGTGCACACGCATCCAGTTACTCCGGCATTTTTTGCCTTCGCAAGTTACAAGTTTTATTCATTGCGGCGAGTCACGGAGTGGGTTCATGCTCTCCAGGTACTTCACATTCACACAGGGTGTTTACAGTAGTTATTTGTCACTTTCCGGCTTCACTGACACTCCCTTTTTCTCCACCAGCAACGATTTTTCTACTTGCTTCACGCTTTGTTGTCCATGAGTTTCATTTGCGGTTTACTCACCTGCAGTAAGTGCATTTCCCAACATTTACAGTTTTCTTTCCAAGTCTTTCCTTTTTTCTTTTTACTGGCACCCAGCTTATATATTCCATTTTTTACAATGGAGAACCAGCAAACACACAGGGTTTCTCTCATCCATAAAGTCTTCAGCTAGCAGGAATTCTCCAAGTTTCTTTTCAATAGTAACCACGTTACAAGCAGTTACCATAGACTTTCACTAATAGAGCGCTTCACATCAGTCACGTCCTCTGCCATGTGTTCACTTTTGTTTCACTCCGTTTGCATGCTTTTGGTGTTCACGGTTCACATTTCAATTCTTGCTCCAGTTTTTCGTCTCTCTTTATGCATTTCTTTACTTCACGTTGATCATTGCTATGGGCTGAAAGCATACAGGAATCATTTCACACTCTGGTCACTGACCTTGC
The DNA here is from genome assembly GCF_964204655.1 of Triturus cristatus. Lineage (NCBI taxonomy): Eukaryota > Metazoa > Chordata > Amphibia > Caudata > Salamandridae > Triturus > Triturus cristatus. The sequence goes on from NC_140589.1 coordinate 856,058,973, forward strand.
ATCTTAATCATTGTTCATTATTTGTTCATTTTCCAATTTATCATGATGTCAATTTTCAAAATGGTTTTCCATTTTTCTTTCCAGAGGCCCCTGAAGAAGGGATTTTTTCCAAGCCCGAAATGCATTGGGCAGAACTTAGATATTTTGTGTACTGCAGTTATTGTTAGCTGTATTGTTGGTTTGTTCTTGATTTATTGCTGTTTTTCGCATGCAAATGTTATAAATCTTACCACTGTAACATGCAAGTATAAATTCAATTTTTGAGTTGAATTGATGACAAACAATCATTTGTTGGCAATAAGAACAATCATTTTTAGATAAATATTGTTAATCAAAACTGTTTTTTATTCTTTTGTGTCTTCTAGTTAAATTGGTTGAAATATTATTACACAATATTGTGCTGTGCATCCAGTACACTGGTGGCAGTCCACCAGATTTTTGTATTCTCAATACAGGTTATCTACCTCTCTCCTGGGTTGCACGCTATCTTTTCGTTTAATAATGCAATGAAAGATTACTTAGTTTATTAATTGGTGTGTTCTAACTACTTCAAATCTGTGTCACAGAACAGCCATAAGGAAGTATTTCCGAAAGCTGCAGAGGGGCTCAGCTCATGCTTGGGCACCCTCTCACACAAAACCAAGCACTCTGCCTTCAGGATTGTCAAGGCCTGCCATAGGAGTAACTTATAGGTTTATATGTGTCTGTATATATGTGTGGATATAGGTAGCCTATACCACTGTAAGGGGTGCAAGCACACCCTTACCCAGGCTGCAGTAGCAGACCTGTGGTGCCATTTTGGAGTGCTTCCCAGGGGTGGCATAATACATGCTTCAGCCCCTGGTAGGCATCTGAGGTACCTATGCCCTAGGTACATAGTATGCCATATACTAGGGGTTTATAAGGCACTCCAGAATCCAATTAGATATGTACCTAATGTACATGCAAACTATTTTAGAGAGGAAGCAGCTAGGCTGTGGGCCTGATTAGCAGGGCCACAGCCAGACTAAGGTCGAAAAACAGTGAAACACCAGCACAAAGTGGGGGTACCCATGTGAAGCAGATCCTACTCTGCTACACCAGGTGTTACCCCTACAGTGCCCTCCTCCCCCTCCTTCACTGGGCTTGGAATGGGAGTTGAGGTGGTGGGTGAATCTACCTTGGAGCCCTTCTTAGGTGTACCCTTGCCATGCACCACCTTCTCAATGGGCACAGAAACTGTATGCTTCTCTTTGCGAGATGCTTTAGGGGACAGGAGATTCCTTGGCTGGGGATGCCTTTGAGGCATGTGAGCCTGAGGTCTGCTTCTTTGCTTTATGGCCCCTGGTGTCACCTGACGGGCTTTTGTCTTTGCGCTCTGGGGTGGCTTTAGTCTTCTGTGGGGATAGTGTCTGGCCCAAGACCACTTGGGTTGCTGCTGCTGTGTGCTTCGTGTGCTGTATCGTGACTTTGAGGTCTGTGGACCGTGGTCACTATCGTCAGACGTGGCTACTGCAAGGGGGGTGGACGAAGGGACCGGAGCTGGACTGTGAGTATGTGCCTGTTGAAGGGCTGCTGTCATGGTGGAGGACAGAGACTGGACAGTACGGTGCAGCCCACCCACGTCTGAATGTATGGCCTCCAAGAAAGCAACCACCTGTGCCAATTTTTTGTCATGGTCAATGAAGGCATTGAGGAGAGCTGTCTGGCCTACACACAGTTGGTGCAAAAGGTCCACAGACTCAGCCCTGATGGCAGCAGGGGGGACTTGGGCAGGGGCAGCGGTGCCCAGGGTGAAGGACACTCTTCCCCTCTTACTGGTGTGAACACGGGCAGCACCAGAGGAAGTGGCTGGGAGGGTGGGCACTGGTCGCTGTGTGGTAGAAGATGATGCAGAGTCCCCATTCCCTTTGCCCGCCAACATGGATGCATCACCGCTGGCATCAGATGACATGGAACTTTGCGTCTCAGGCTGAGATTCCTCCAGCAGACTCCTGTCTCCCTCCGAGGCGGTGGTCACATCTGTGTCACTGGGCTCTTGTGCAGCTGTTGTGCTTGTTTCACCCCCACTGATGTTTTTCTCCTGTCCCTCCGTGACCACAGGAGATGCTGCATGAGAGAGAGAGATGTAAGGTCAGTTCAGTGGCAGCAACATGACAAACATATGCAAGCAAAGCATCACAGAAGATGGCTAAATCGACATGTTGCACACCACCCTGTGCAATCACATTGTGCTAACTCACTATATTGACTCAAACAGTGCGCGGAAACTGGAAATTCAGGCATAAGTGAGCCATGTAATGACCACACAGCACAACACCCTGCTAGTGGCTCCGTTCAACCAGACACACAAATAGCTTTGAGCACACCTAGGGCCATGATGGGGGCACACTACTTGTTGCCACTGACAGATCAGGATGGAGCAGGAGGGGACAACACAGACACAGACTACAACATGACATTCCACAATGGCCATGAGCCCATGCCACCCACCATGTTGTACTTTGGGGCACAACGACTGGTGCACTTTTGTTTCAGATGTCTAAGCCTCTCTAATCTGAGTTTGGGCAATGGATGCATTGATGAAGGCACACTCGGATTGGGCACACTGCCGTTCCCTCCCATGGGATTTCCCAGACCACCCCAATGCAGATGATACCTGAAGACCACGACTCAGAATGCAATGGGAATGCACAGTACTCAAATTACCTGAGTCAGTACAGGTAGGGCAAATGCATAACACCTGCACCCAGCCCAGTAGCCACTTACAAACCACTGCATCACACTACCAACATCACATAGGCCAGTGCAGGCACAGGCTCTGTACACATGCAGCCACTCCCAGCCAAAGTCACCCTTCCCAGAATACTCACCCCTGGCTTGCTGCTGATGCTCCTTCAAACGTGCATAAAGCTCAGGGTGTGTCACAGCCAAGATGAGGCCCATGAGTGTGAGGTTCTGGACTTTTAAGAGTCCAGAGGTGTCAGGGAAACAACACCCGAAGACCCCTGAGTTCCTCCTGTCCCGGTGCACAAATAAACAGAGACACGGGCTTCTCGATGGCGGCGTCAAAGACCAAGGTTTATTTACTGCAGGGACACAGAAATCATAGGAACCACACAGAGGCAGAATCTACGAGACTGTTCAAATTGCATTAAGTGGGTTACTCTTTAAATACACGCAAAATGTCTTTGGGCTACATTACACGAATATTTCTTATGCCTAACCCGGTATCCCAAACAAACAGTAAATTTGACATCAAACAATAATTAGTCGTAGGTTTTCGGTATTCGATCAAGTCCTCTCGACAGTTTTCCATTCTTTGCCCGATCCTCCCCATCATAAAAATCGTAACCTCCCCATAGTAAAAGCCCAGAAGGTAAGGAGCAGAGCCAGGTGCAAAGGATTGAAATGTAGGATAAGAGGTGTTTATGGATCATAAACGGGCATGGCTACCGTCTTCGGCCTTTCAGTCAGGACAACGGACACGAGAACCAGTATAGCAGGAGTGGCCCCAGGCAAGGGAGGTAGCTTGATTCTGCCTAGTCATGCAGCGTCAACCTTTCTCGGGGCTCGAGCTTACGTGTCCTTAACAAGGTGACTCTGCCGAGGTCATCGTCCGTTCATTGACTATGTGAGGGCAAGAAACAAAATGGATGCCGTAACTAAAATGGATGCCATGACTTTAGTGACAGAATACCCTATTTTCCAATGAATTCATGCTAGTTGCGCAGCGAAAACACTGTCATGTATATAATGGATCATTTGCGGTTCATTGGTACCAAAATCGTGTCAGTACTACGATACCGAATTCACGGGTTCGGATCGCTACAGAACCTCAGACCGTCCTTTTGCCCTTACATAGGCAATAACTCACTCTATGTCAGAGTCCATCGCTATGTTCATCAGGTGACTGATATGTTGTTGGAGCATTACTCTATCCCGTGGCGTATCTCTAAAAACAGGTGGTCTTCTTACGCATGTAGAAATGCAGAGATTACATAAGGCAGGACCACACTGAACAATGAGACAGCACGAAAATAAAAATACTAACGCAACACCAGTGACTATCAGAACCTTCCATCCCCACGCAGACAACAGGCTCCAGAACCATCCCATTAATGACCAGTCACCTTCCTCTACATGAATAGAGTCAGAAATCTTATGTAACTTAGAGATGGCCTTGTACACCGTTGGCGCATTATCTGGAATAAAAACGCAGCAACTTGATTGGATCATCTTACATACTCCACCTCGATCTGCAAGTAACACGTCAAGGACCATACGGTTCTGTAACGTCATGAGGCGATCCGCTTGAAGCTCAGCTGTCAGGTTACTAAGAGCACCCGCCGTTTCAGTGATAGTGGATTCAACTACCCGTGTTAGTTGACGTAAGTTTCTACTGTTGGCCATAGGCCCCCAGAATGGGAGGAAACCCTTGAAAAAGTCTCCTGCTTCTTGGCCAGCAGTATCTTCTTTACTGAAAACACCTCTCACAACTCTAGTTTTGTGATAGTCCGGTGCAGCAGTGTATGTCGGAGGTAACAGTTGAGCGATGTAACATGAGCCTGAGAAGTCAGCAGGCAGCCATGTGTATGCTCTGTCTTGACAAACAAAATAGGTACCCTTAGCAGCTAAGAATGCCGGGGAAGACTGTGACGGAAAAACATATGTTTCGATACAGTCACTCTTCCCTAGTCGAGCTTTCGGATTCCTCCCATTACCTTGCAAACAGACTTGACCTTGGTGGGGTACGACCCAGATCGGAGTTGAGCTCTTACGTTTGTTCTCACCCAGAGTAATGCCATATTCCGTAACATTCCAACCCATGTAAACTCGCAATTCATCCTTGGGAATGAACGGAGTATTATTGACATCTCTTACCATGTCGGTGATTCCTTTTACCAAGGCTCTGTTAGCAGAGTTATACCGGGTGGAACGCGGAGGTCGTGGAGGATAGGTCTCTAGGGCATAAGCGAACATGGTCTGAAATGCCCAGAATGATCCATTATAACTAAAAGGCAGAACCAAATAGGGGATGCCCTTGTCCATGGTATGTGGTATCAAACCACACACCCAGCAGTTTGTTGTATTAACCACTAGTTGATGTTGGTGCAAGAGTTGAATGAAAGTGTTATTTATAAACTCAGAACGTCGGGCTTGTTCGTGGGCAGGAAAAGGATGGAAAGAATGAAGAGAAACAACAGTCGGAGAAACAGGAGCATGGGGAGATACTGTAGATGCAACAGGTGTAAAGATCAACTGAATACCAAAAATAATTCCGCCTGCCAAAGTTATTAAAACAATTAGAAGTGTCAGAGTACATTGCATTAGAAAACATTTGCTATACAATATGTCATATAGCTTTGTCTTGTGCACATTTATGACATTAACCCGTCGTAATTCAGGAAGCTCCATCTTCTACAACCGTTCGCAACGGATGGTTTGTACCTGTTAAAAACTTGCCTCTGTTTATCCTGGGAGTTCCCAAGACAAACAGAAGAAACCGACCTAGTGTCTGATTCCCTGCAAATTAAAACAAGGCACACGTTACGACCCTACGGTATCCCAGATGGCAAGGTGAGAGAAATAATAAAAAAAACAAAAAGATAAAAATTTTGAGCAAACTTCCTGACTGAATGGAATGCAGTAAGATCAAAACAGTTTTTAAACAGAATAGTAATTATGTAATGTCATTAGTTCATAACATGAGAACGTAGATTATATCTGCACTTTCCGGGTCTTGTCTGGTCTTGAAATAGCTGGTCTACAGGTGCGGAAATGTTCGACTCCACAGGCGACAAATGTTCACTTTGTACGGTACTCGGTTCGGGATTCAAAGGAGCGGTTCCTGCTGGAGTGTCAAAGTTCTGTGTTCCCGTTCGTGGGTGGTCCGTTATGTACTCTGCATCACTGAAAGGGATGTGCCTAGGAACAGGTTCTGTCTCAGATATACCAATTCCCTGTCTAACCCAGTTATCATAGGGGAGTGGAAGAGGGACACGCTTCGTATGGCTGGCGTGCACCCAGTTTTTCCTTCCAGCTAGGCGTACTGCAGTTCTTGTTGTGAGGAGGACCTGGAACGGACCAACGAATCTTGACTGGAGGTTCCGGGTACGTTCAAAGTTCCGAACTACCACTTGGTCGCCTGGTTTCAACGTGTGGCCTGGACTCTCCGGCAGTTTAGGCAAGGATTCGAATACCTGTTGATGAATAAGGCTCAATTTAGCAGTCAGATCATGAAGGTAATCAATCAACATTGGGTATTCAATCTGTTTGAATTCCTTTGGCCTAGGGACTCCCCAAACATTAGCAGGGCGGCCGAACACAATCTCATATGGGCTAAGCCCTACTCGAGAGTGTACAGTCGCTCTGGTGGACAGTAAAGCTAAAGGCAGTGCGTCTGGCCAAGAGAGACCAGTGGAAGCTTGAATTTTCGCAAGTTTCAGCTTCAGGGTGCCATTGTACCCTTCAACCAAACCCGCTGATTGTGGGTGATTCGCACTGTGGTATTTTTGGGAAATACCCAGACCCGCACACACACTCTTCATAACTTTCCCTACAAACTCACTTCCATTGTCCGACCAAACAATCCGTGGCATACCATACCTGGGGAAGTATTCTTTGAGGAGGATTTTGGCAGTGGACATAGCAGTGTTATCCTTTAATGGATATGCCTCAATCCATCTTGAAAAGGCACAGACTACCACTAGGACGTATTTGAGATTGTTACATCTATCCATGTGGATATAATCCAACTGAATCACTTCAAAGGGACAAGAAGGGGGAGCAAAATGGCCAGTTGGGGTTGGGGTTCCCTTGCCAGGATTATGCATCAGGCATACCATACAATTTTTCACCACTCTTTCTGCACACTTAGTAATTCCATCGTTCTTCCATACTGGAGCTAACATTTTACAGATCCCTTTCGAACTGATGTGCGCCGGTCCATGCGCCATCGTGACTACTGCAAGTACATACGCATCAGGTAACATCCAACGCTGCTGCTCAGACAAATCGACCCAACCTCCACTTGAATCCATTTTACCCGTTTTCTCCTTCCATTCATTCTTCTCATTTTCAGTTGCTTCATTCTGGATTGCCTTTACACTTTCAATCGTATTCTCACACATTCCTGATTCCACAATCCATCTTGCAGACGTTGCAACATACATTCGGCTCGTCATGTTCTTGGCCGTCTCTTTGGCGACCTCATCAGCAAACGCATTTCCACGGCCAACATCATCCGTAATCTTCCAATGTGCACTGCACTTCACAATTGCAACTTCATTCGGTAGAGTCAGGGATTCCAATAGATCGCTGACTAACTGCCCATGTTGGATCTTAGTCCCATGGGACGTGAGAAAACCTCTTTCTCTCCAGAGACGCCCAAAATTGTGTGCAACGCCGAAGGCGTACTGGCTATCAGTAAACACATTCACTCTCTTTCCCTCAGCTAAAACACACGCTCTTGTTAGTGCAATTAATTCTGCAGCTTGGGCAGAATTCTGACTTACTCTTGCAGTCTCAACAGTCGTACTCAAGGTCGTAACTGCATACGCGGCCGTCACATCACCATTCTGTAATTTGAAACAAGACCCATCGACATATAAAGTGCCATCTGGATCTAGTAACGGAGTGTCTTTTAAATCAATCCTACCTTTTGTTTCTTCCTCAGTTCTGAAACAACAGTCATGGGGCTCTGAATCACTCGACTCCTGAGTAGTCGGCAACAGTGTTGCTGGATTCAATATGTTGCATCGCTTGATCTGAATATGACTTGCCAAAAGCGTCAGCTCATAGCCTGATAGTCTAGCACTGGTGAGGTGCTGAGTTTTCGTTCGATTCATGAGTGTATCCACAGCATGTGGATCCATGACTACTAACATGTTGTTCATGACTAGTCCAGCAGACTGTCGAATAGACACTGCAGCTGCTGCTGTAGCTCTCAAACAACTTGGCAACGCTCTGGCTACCGGATCTAATGTGGATGAGAAATATGCACAAGGCCGCTGTTTGTCACCAAATTGTTGCGTTAATACACTCAATGCACAACCTTCTCTTTCATGGACATATAGAGTAAACGGCTTACTGTAGTCAGGAGTACCCAACACAGGAGCAGAACACAGCGCATCACGTAAGTCAGAGAAGCTCTGTTGACATTCATCAGACCATGGCAAAGGGCTCGGAACACCTTTTCCAGTCAGGGCTACCAATGGTTTTGCCATGAGAGAAAAATTTGGGATCCATTGCCTGCAGTATGACGTAATACCCAAAAAAGCACGCACTTCTCTTTGTGTGCTTGGTACAGTCATCTGTGAAATTGCTTTGATTCTCTCTGGGGTCAACCTTCTTCCCTCCTTTGACAAAAGATGACCTAAGTAGGTCACTTCTTGGCAACAATATTGCAGTTTAGAAGGGGAAACCTTGTGATGTAAGTCTGACAAATGACGTAATAAAGAAATTGTAGCTGCTTTGCAAGTTTCCTTGTCATCAGCAGCCAGTAAAAGATCGTCTACGTATTGGATCAGAGCAACACCATGAGGTAGTACAAGGGCATCTAATTGACTCTTCAATGCTTGGCTGTAAATTGAAGGGCTTTCACAATAACCTTGTGGAGCGCGTTTGAACCTGAAGCTGCGACCTCCTAAGGAGAAACCAAAAATGTCTCTACTTTCCTCGGCTATGGGAATGCTGAAAAAGGCATTTTTCAAGTCGATCACTGTAAACCATGAAGCTGAGGCAGGAATCAACGTCAGTAATGCAGTGATATCTGGGACTACAGGAAACTGTGGAATCACTATTTTGTTGACTTCTCTGAGGTCAATCACAAATCTGTAAATTGGAGGTTTGGAAGGGTCAGTACGTTTCAAAATCGGCAGAACAGGACTATTGCAGACGTTCCCTCTAGTTTCCTCAATCACATCTTTCTGTATTAAGTCTTTCACAATCAATAAGAGTGCTCGTTCCCCTTCATTCGAAATCCGATATTGTGGGATTCGTGGGAATTTAACATTAGCTTTCAGACTTACCACATAAGGGGGAATTTCCAAGAGGCCTACATCGTTAGGACCAGTCGCCCAAAGAGTATCAGGGAGAGAACGCAGCTCCGGTGGGAGCTTATCCATCGACATATACATTGGAGAGATGACTCTTTTGCCTAATGTGAGCTGTACTCCTGAAGGGGAACAGTACAGTGTCGCGTGCAGGCGTTTCAACAGATCTAAACCAAGCAGATTCTCATTACAACCGGTTGTTAAGATAAGGGGTGCTTCTAGTTCGCATGGCCCAACAGATATTGACAAAGGACTAGAAACAGGATTGTGAACAGGGGCGCCTGAGAATCCTACCGAAGTGTTCGTTAAGCCAGACAAAGGTGCGCCAGGGAGTTTCGCATGCATAATTGAACTTTTTGCCGCACCAGTATCCAACAGAAACGGTTCGACCACGCCTGAGGTAACTACTGCGACATAAGGTCCACTCTGATCAACTGGAACTGATACTACTCCCTCTCTTTGCCTGCGGCTGTCCTAGTGCTCGCTTCTTTGAATCTCCTGATTATGATCATAGTAATCTTCAACGTGGTACTGTGGAGATCTACCTGTTTGCGCAGATTGTGCATTTCGCTGATCGAAATAATTCGATTGGCGATCAGCCTGTGGTGTCATCGTACCACGTCCTCTAACTCTAGGAGCTTGCATGGACCCAACATTACCTCTCTGAGCTGGGACACCACTAGTTTGTGGGTGCAGTACTGGACATTCATTCTTATAATGACCCTCCTTTTTACAATAAGCACACTGATTCCATGCTAACTGTTGTCGCGGAAAACTATAATTAAATCCTTGGGCCGTCCCTTGCTGGAATTGTGGTTGTGGCTGAAACTGGGGTCGCTGCCGTAAATCTGACTGATTCGAACGAGGCGGATACGCCTGTTGCAGAAGAACTTTAGTCTTTAAATCTTTTGTTTTCTTTTCTGACTTTTCCTTCTCTTCTTTCTCTCTGTTCTCGTAATACTGAGCAGTTGCAAGTATCTGTGCTGTTGTCGACACTGCCCATGCACTTTCAGAATCCTTTAACTTGTTACTAAGCTCAGGTAGTAAATTAAACACGAATTTGTCGACAAACAATCTCTGGCCTCCCTCAGTACTCATATCTTGCCCACTGTGGTCTACGAAGGTCTCTTCAAATCTAGTGAAGAAGTCAGAGACGCTTTCGTCCTTCTTTTGCTTGCATGCCGATAATTTATCCCAATTGACTCATAACGCTGGCATCAGCGTTTTCATCAGAGTAATTATTCTGCCAGGTAAAGCAGCAATCAGAGGTTCAGGTTTGGCACCGCCAATTTGTTGCGCATCTGCCGCTATAATAGCTGCCCAATCACCTCCTAAGGCGACTGGGTGGTTCTCTTGCCGAATTTTGGCCCATATAGGCTGTGGCACCACATTACCAAATAGCATTTCAATGTCTGCTAAATTCATGACACACGCTTGAACTGTCTGCGTTAACTCTTTGTAATAACCAGCAGGATTTTTACGTGGGTCTGGTAATGCTTGTTTTACGGCTAATACTTCGGCCCGTTTCCAAGGGATGTGTATCCACACTCTCTGGAAATGTGCCGGAGCAGCTGCAATATTATGAGCCGCATCAGCTTGAACTGCATCACGCCATATCGGTGGAACTTCCCTCATCGGATATTGTCCTCGTCGTTTCCTAGTAGTAATTGGTGAACCATCAGGGTCTCTTGTCGCTCGAAGAGGGGACTCATCCCTATAAGCTAAAATCAGTTCTATCGCTCCCCTTACTTCTGGACCTATCACCATTCCTGCGGCAAATTTCTGTTGAATATTTGTCAGGTCAGAGGGGACGGATTCTAAATCATCATCTTCCCATTCCTCACGTACAAGAGAACACATCACATCAAAAACATAACGTTGAGTTGGTTCATTCCATTGCATAAAGGTATCTAACACTCTTTGTACATCATACTTCGCAGCTTTCGACATCCACCTAAGAGCTGTCGAATCTAACGTGTCTCGTTCCTGGGGACCAGGAAACTGACTACGTCTCTGTATAGAGTCAGAAACGGGGGTCCCAATTAAAGACCTGTAGAGAGGAGTTAAGATATTAGTTACAGAGTCGGTTATTTTCCGATGAACGGAAAGCGGAGTCAGAATCTTCACAGGGTTCGGGAACAGAACAGCTGAAGCAGATGAAATAGTAAGGGTAGGAGTAGCAGGTAAAGCAGTTTGCGAAACGACAGGCAAAGGCGGAACGGGCGCCCCAGGAAGAGGGGGTGCTGAAGGAACATTAACCACGGGAAGGATAGGAGCTGGAATCAAAGGAAGTGGAGCAACTATTCCAGGCTGACCAGCAGCTGGCTGTACAACAGGTAGCAACTGTGGTACTGTAATACCCTGTGCATACGGTGGGGGTGAATTCAACAGGTAAGACAACAGAGGATCCTTTTCATGATCCTCCATCGGCTTAGTAGGACAAGATGGCAATACAGGGTAACATTTATCAATTGCCAAATTATATTTTCTATTCTCCATCTCCATTGCTTTCTCAGTCTCGTTGACATGCAGCTGCCTAGCAGACTCCATTAAAGTCAACCCTTTCTCTTTCTGTTCTTTCTTCGTTTTCCTAATTTCTCTCTGTTTGGCTTCTTTGCGCCATAGGCGAAAAGAATCAAACATTGCCTGCCGGGCTTTTTTCTTGAACAACTTCATTTCTAGATTGTCTAGTATTTCCGTTTCGAAACTACCATGCGGTGGCCAACTAAGGACACCATCTCTTCTGGTATAACGGACCCATACTTCATTATACGCAAAAGGACCAACACCATGTTTACAATAGAGCTCATATGTAGGAGTTCCAATCGGAGGAACCAAACACGAATCCTCCAACCGGGAATCCCCGTTGCAACGTAACCAGGACAAGAAACAGTTACTACTGGTAGTCATGGCAACAAAGACAAATTCTAACCAAAACACGCAGAGAACTTAGGCCTACCAAAATGAACCAATACCAAAACAAAGATTATCTAAACAAGAGCAACCAATGATAATCTACGAATTTAAACCAGAGCAACAAGGAGCAACCAAACTGAGCGTAGCCCACTTAATACTTAACTGAAATGTGGAAGACGTCACCAAGGAGAACCCGTCTACGTCTCGCCGTACTAAGGTCTGCACCTCGGGTCCAAGACAGGGCGACAGTCAAGGCAGCGGTCCTCTGTAGCCGTCTGGGAACGGGAACCTTCGTGGAAGAGATAGTCGGGCCACTTTTACGACATGCAGGGATCGATGAAGCGGGGTACCTCCCTCCGGAATCTTCACACGAAACTTCTCGAACTTTTCAGGCTTTGGACCGGTACCGGATGACGTCGCCCCACGTTGGGCGCCAATTTGAGGTTCTGGACTTTTAAGAGTCCAGAGGTGTCAGGGAAACAACACCCGAAGACCCCTGAGTTCCTCCTGTCCCGGTGCACAAATAAACAGAGACACGGGCTTCTCGATGGCGGCGTCAAAGACCAAGGTTTATTTACTGCAGGGACACAGAAATCATAGGAACCACACAGAGGCAGAATCTACGAGACTGTTCAAATTGCATTAAGTGGGTTACTCTTTAAATACACGCAAAATGTCTTTGGGCTACATTACACGAATATTTCTTATGCCTAACCCGGTATCCCAAACAAACAGTAAATTTGACATCAAACAATAATTAGTCGTAGGTTTTCGGTATTCGATCAAGTCCTCTCGACAGTTTTCCATTCTTTGCCCGATCCTCCCCATCATAAAAATCGTAGCCTCCCCATAGTAAAAGCCCAGAAGGTAAGGAGCAGAGCCAGGTGCAAAGGATTGAAATGTAGGATAAGAGGTGTTTATGGATCATAAACGGGCATGGCTACCGTCTTCGGCCTTTCAGTCAGGACAACGGACACGAGAACCAGTATAGCAGGAGTGGCCCCAGGCAAGGGAGGTAGCTTGATTCTGCCTAGTCATGCAGCGTCAACCTTTCTCGGGGCTCGAGCTTACGTGTCCTTAACAAGGTGACTCTGCCGAGGTCATCGTCCGTTCATTGACTATGTGAGGGCAAGAAACAAAATGGATGCCGTAACTAAAATGGATGCCATAACTTTAGTGACAGAATGCCCTATTTTCCAGTGAATTCATGCTAGTTGCGCAGCGAAAACACTGTCATGTATATAATGGATCAAGTGGTGTCATGCTGCGTCGTGCCAACCGCTCAGTGCGAGGAAGCAGCCCCAAGGTCATCTCCGCCACGTTCTTTGCCAGCCGGCTGATGTCGTCTCACCGCTTGTGGCAGTGGGTGCGCCATCAGTTTGAGACACCCAGAGCCTGCACCTTGGCCGTAATGGCCCTCCTCACGGCCTTACGCTGATGTACTTTCAGCTGCAGGCATGGGAGACGAGGGGGTAATGATCAGTGAAACAGTGTTATATACCTACACCTCTCAGTACAGTAGCATGATACAAACTCATCCCAAATCCACAGATATGTCTAACAGAGACAAGGATACATCTCACATGGTACATCTGCATGGGAAAAGCTGATGTAAATGCATGCAGGTGTGAGAGGGAACACATTCCCTGCACATCTCATACAGATGCAGGATGCCAGCACTGAAAGCCCTGTGTAGCCTGCCCACATCTCCAGTCCATTTTTCGGTTGAGCAAGACATACACCACATATCAACATGTGTTTGGGGTCAGATTCACTGTGCCCAAGACTGCGCAGCCCTCAATGTCCCTGCCCTGTGAATAGATAACTGTGTCATGGATGTGACATTGAGGTACATGATCTCACAAATACAAAATCCTTTTCACAAGGCCGGTCGTGTGCAATCTACAGTGCTGAGATGGCTCATAGCTGGAGTGCCATGAGAAAAGACAGATGCAATACTCTGTAAGTGAAGTGATGTGTCCTTGTCTTTTTGGGTGGGGACTGTGCAGGCCAGGTGGGCTCACACTGAGATGGACAACAGGGGCACACACAGTCATTCAGCCAAGCAATCACTGTCCTGACTCCTGCATGAACAACTTGTTGCATCACTTTATGGCTGACAACACATGACAGGTCACTCACACTTACATGTGCAGGCAGACAAATGTGTGGCATAGGGTACACACACCTTCCCCCTGAAGACAGCATGTTAGGCAGTGCAATGCACAACCCCACACTCTCAGGCACATACTGCATTAGTTCAACTACATGTGTGCCCCCCTGCACTCCACCCCACTGTTGAGGACTTACCACGACATTAGGGACACCATATAGCCTTGGGTACTGGGTGAACACCTCGTCCGCCAGGGCCTACAGCTCCTCGCTTGTGAAGGGACTGGCACAGATCTTCTCAGTCCTTGCCATCACTGTGGACATGAGACAGCAGCGGCGGAATTGGGTGGTGAGGAGTCCCTGGCAGCAGGCTCTGGAGGCATGAGCAGATGAGGGGTCTCTGGCAGCAGTCCCTGGAGGCAGCAGCAGGTGAGTGGTCTCTGGCAGCAGGCTCTGGAGGCAGCAGCAGGGGAGGGGTCTCTGGCAGCAGGCTATGGAGGCAGCAGCAGATGAGGGGTCTCTGGCAGCAGTCCTTGGAGGCAGCAGCAGGTGAGGGGTCTCTGGCAGCAGGCTCTGGAGGCAGCAGCAGGGGAGGGCTCCCTGGCAGCAGTCCCTGGAGGCAGCAGCAGATGAGGGGTCTCTGGCAGCAGTCCCTGGAGGCAGAAGCAGGTGAGGGGGTCTCTGGCAGCAGGCTCTGGGAGCAGTGGAAATGTGAGGCTCCCTCCTACACATATATAGCCCCCTGAGGTCGTTTCAAAGGTGCCAAGCTGCAGCAATTGGTGGTCCAGGCCTGCCTTTTTCAAATGCATTCAATGACCGCCTCTGCGGTGGCAGAGCACGCCTACCGCGATTTTTAAAATAGCATCATGCTACTGCAATCAAGGTTCCCATTGGCTCTAAGGGCATGCTCCATGGCGGTGACACACGGCAGGGGCCTGGCGTGCGCTACCACAATGGTGCATCTTTCAATTGCATCTAATGACCGGCTCCGCGGTGGCGGAGCACGCCTACCCCAATTTTCAAAATTGCATCATGCCACCGCAATCAAGGTTCCCGTTAGCTGTAAGGGCATGCTCCATGGTGGTGACACACCGCTGGGGCAAGGCGGTAGCTACTGCGATTTGGGAGCCATGCATCCACATGAGGCACCGTGATTTGGGTGGCGGAGCATGCCAACCGCCATTTGGGCATGTCTCCATGGCTATCACTAACGCACTTGTGTATATGGGGAGTGCTTGTGACACACCTCTGCTGACAGGAGGTAGCTACCGCGATTTGTGTGCCATACAATGGCAATGGCCATCTGACAAACATCAACAGTGCACAATGGCCACATGGTAAATGGCACATCATTGTGCACACAATGCCAATGTTCCATTTACTCCACTGGTGACTACACATGCCATGTTTGTGTATGTGATTTCGTAGATTGGCATGTACTCCCTCACATGTCACTTGTGATATTGATGGTCCTGTACACAGGACAGTGTTTTTATGGACTCTACAATGTGTACACATGTCAATGTGTTGAGGTGCTGTGACAATCATAGCAATGTTTATCTCAATTAATGATGTTCTTTTTTACATGTCTTCTGATGTCTGATCATGCACACAATTGTCATTTCTGCTCAGACTGTGGTCATTGTGTTGTTGATGTGTGCCAGGTTTAAATGACGCATGAAGGTGTCTCAGGTACAGCAGCTAGGTATGAGACAGTGGGGTTGATTTGTTACACATATGCTGGATGCTATACTACCAGGCGTGCCCATGGTAATTGTGGTCATATCCCTATGTGCATTCACATTGACCGAGGTGGTGTTTGAGGGACTTGCTTTGTGTAAGTTTACAAGTGTGCCATTTGTGTAGCTGAAGGTGTCCCTACATGTAGGCTAGTCTGTAACTCTATTTTGATGACAGTCATTGTTGACGTAGTGTCATCCAGAACGTGAGATACTGTGCCCATCTCATGATGTATTGCATTGACATGTGTCCACTTTCATCTCAACTAGGAGGAGACCAAATCTGCTTCTTCACCTGACAGTGCTGGAAGACATGGAGGATGAGGCGATCATCCAGAAATGTCATCTGGATAGAGCCACCCTAAAGACCGTTTGTGATATGTTGGAGTCCCACCTGCAGCCTCGCAGAACATATCCAACAGCTTTCACCTCAATGCATAAGGTGATGGCAGCCCTGCATTTTTGTTGCCACTGGATCATTCCAGCAGACGGTGACCAGCGCAGGTGGGATGTCACAACCGATGTTCAGCATGGTGCTGCGTGATGTACTGTCTGCCATGATGATCTACAAGGACAGATATATCCATTTCCCCAGGGGGCCTGAATTGGCAGCTGTGAAGGGAGATTTCTATCCCCTCGGACACATCCCCCATGTTGTTGGTGCCATTGATTGCACCCATGTTGGGCTTGTGCCACCACAGACACGTGAGCACATCTACAGGAATCATAAATATTACCACTCCATAAATGTGCAAGTGGTGTGTCTGGCAGATATGATCATCTCCCATGTGTGTGCCAAATTCCAAGGCTCAGCCCATGACACATACATTCTGCAGAACAGCACTGTACCCCAGCTGATGGCTAATCTGCTTCCCGAGCGTGCATGGATTGTGGGTGAGTATGCCTAGTCATATGGCATGCTTGGTGTGTGACCTGCTGCCCTCTGCCTCCGCGACATAGCAATGTTTATTTGTGTTTATCACACCTAGGTGACTCTGCATATCCCAACTGTCCCTGGTTGCTGAGCCCACTGCGGAATCCCAGGACCCCGGCTGAAGTCTGCTACAATGATGCCCATGGGAGAACACGTTGTCTGGTGGAGCGTACTTTTGATCTGCTGAAGTCACGTTTCCGCTGCCTGGACAAGACCGGAGGTGCACTGATGTACTCGCCCGGGAAGGTGTGTCAGATTGTAGTGGCATGCTGCATGCTCCACAACCTAGCCATTTGCAAGGAGATTCCCCTGATTCTGGATGATGATGAGGACCCAAGGCCCCCGCCTGCAAACCAACCCGTGTCCAGTGATGAGGACAGTGGAGAGGAGGAAGGTGTTGACCTGTGTCATCAGCTCATCACCTGCTACTTCACTTGAACGTGGGTGACAATGTACAACGTACCCATTGTCTGATGATGTTGCAGTTGTCGTGTAGGTGTATGTGAGATTTGTGACAGCAGCCAGCTGCACACTCAGTGGTGGCTGACAATGTTTCTGGGACAGTTAATTTAGGAACATCTACAGGATGTGTATGTTGACATTTGTTGCCCATTGTGTTGTGTGCATGCGGGATTCTCTTGTTGTGAAAGATGGCGGCCGTGATACTGGCCGAGTGAGGTGGCGTTTTTCACTCCGCTGGACCACGTTGACACTCTAACGGTCCTATTCCCTTTGGCAGCTGACTGTGTTGGAGAGTTGTCGGGGGAAACGCTGAGGAGGAGGTTCGTTTTCACCAGAAAGCATGGTTAGAATACGAGAAACGCAAATTAAAAGGAATCCAAAATAAGACGAGGAGTCTCGCACCGCACCCGGTAAATTTGAACACTGCTGACTACTGACCGGAGCTCTCTTTTTCTAAACTGCTATTTATCGGCTAACATCAGAAGTTGAGAGAGATTTCTATCGCAGTAAGCCGAGCAGAAGCAGAAACAGAAGCAGAAACAGAAGCCGTTGGTACCTTGCATGGTGCATGGTGCTCTGCCGGAGATTTTGGAGGAAAGGCTTGCGGCTCGAATTCAATGCTCCAGCGTTTCAGCATTTCAGGTGCGATTCTACACCCTCTACACCCGTAGTGGATTCCGTTTTCAGAGACACCGCTATTCAGGGTGAAATCTTGGAGCTGTTTCCCCCTCAGGCAATTGGATTCCCAAAACGTGAGTAAGCTGAGAACTGATTTAATTGACACAGTGCAACGGAGTGCAACGGAGATTTCTCTCAGATATTTCTTTGAACTCGAGGTGAGATGGTGGCAGTGGAAGCTTTTTGATTTCGGCATTGTGTTTTTGAAAATCTGTATCGGTACAGATTGAGCCGATTGAGCTGCCGGTTTAAAAGGGGACTGCAACATTGTATCATTGTATCATTGTAAAGCCGTACATTTTGATACATTGTTAAAACCTGGTGCCGGGTGCTGTCTGAACTCGGATATCTCACTCAGATGAGAGGAGAGGAGAGTTTGCTGCCTCTCTAATCCTCGGGGATTCTAATCTGTTTATTTACCAAACTATTTTTCCAAACTAATTAGAAACTGCCACCGTATGCTGCTTCATGTTTTTGAATACCGGAATCGTTTTTTTCAAAGCCTAAAGTCATTGTATTACGTATGGCATTAGCATTTTGCCTGGATATCCTAAGATCTGCCCTCTCATTAAGACGGTGCTGGCATTGGCGGGTTGTTCAGTGTCCGAATTTCAGCGTACTTTATACAACGTCTAACAGAAAGCCTACCTTTTTTGTGGATTCCCGGTCTCCTTCCAGGTTTTTCTCTGACTTTTCTGCTTTATTGGTAATGCCACCAAAAGCCTCGAAGATAGCCCCCAAGCCGGCGAAGTCTCGTAATCCTATTCGTAATTATCCGCCAGACGCTGAAGCTAACATCACACGGACCACTCGGAGGGGGAGAGCTCCAATGTCAGATAAAACTCCTGCTCAGGGGTCATCAGCTGCTACAACTGTAGCCTCAACCTCATCCTCGATACCGGGTAAGGTCCAAACTCTATCTGATATTTTTGCCAAACTGGGAGCAAGGGAAAAAACTGCTGCATCTCTCTCTACTGCTTCGTCCACTACATCGGTATCGACAACAGTAGCTTCTACCTCTGCTATCTTGTCTTTCGCAGCGCAAAATCCCTCCTCGATGGATATCCACGCTCTCCCTCCTCATGTTGTGACTGACCCTGTGACTGACTCTCCCCACTCGGTCTCCTTAGTGGCTACCCCTGATACACTCAGCATATCTCAACCTACGGTGCACCCCTCTTCTCTGATGGACCCACTTCCCGCGGCTCCCCTGGTGCTTGTCCCTGGTTCTGCTCCATCCCAGTGCATTCTGGATGATGTGGTTTCAACAGCTCATCAAGATGTTATCAGTGCGGGAGCCCCGGCAGAGTGTTATATCACAGGTGCGATCAGTGACTCAACTGAAAAATTTTATTCTATATCAGACCACTCGCTCTCTGACGAGGAAGAGGGTGATCCCGATCTAGAGTGGTCAGATTATGACAGCGAAGCTGGTGACTGGCGACCCAGTGTGACTACAGAAGCCCTGGCTACTGATACAGTTCGTAAGGCTCCTGGTATCAAACCCCTAGGAGATCAATCCCAAATTGATCTTCAGATATCATTAAACTCTAATGTTGGGGCGTCATCGGACGTGCCGGAGGAGGTCTCTCTGTCAACAATATATCACACAATCATCCAACATAGAGAAGCAACTAAGCAAGAGAATTTACGCACTCAGTCAGTGTGTCGTAAATTGCAAAATTCCCTTCGACGTGTAATAAAATCAACAGCTGAGATTAACACAAGAGTTACTGAAGCTGAAGAGAGGATCTCAGCACTTGAAGACGCTGCAGCTGCTCAAAAAGACTTGGTCACTGAGGTTAAGGAACAGCGCAAAGATATTATATGGAAATTGTCGGATCTTGAGAACCGCTCAAGAAGGAACAACCTGCGCATTCTGGGAGTTGAGGAGGATATTGAAGGAGGTGATGTCCGGCAATTCATAGTCGAGCTTTTCACCGAAGCATTTCCAGAGGTTACCCAATGGAATTGGAACCAAGAAATCCAGAGAGCACATCGCTTTCCGTTCTCAAAAAGAAAGAAAACATCCACTAACAACACTAACAGTTCTTATCCACGTGCTATCCTGGTTTGTTTTAACACTTTTCTTGCCCGTGAATGTGTATTTGATTTAGCTCGACCTAACAAAAAAAGAACTGCTAAGGGCTGCCAGTTTTTTGCTCGACCCGACCTGGCAGCAGAGACAGTGGAACGCCGTTGGCATCTCCGTCAGCAGATCCCTCTTTTTCAAGCGAAAGGTGCCCAAGCCTTTTTGCTTTTCCCAGCAAAATTGAAAATAATATATAAGTCAGAAACAAAATTTTTTCTTTCTGAAATAACCGCAAGGGACTATCTGGACACAATTTAGAGGAAAAAGGAGTGGAAAAAATGGCAAAAGGGGAAAAGGGGAAAAGCGAAGAAGGAAAAAATAAAGGGGAAAAAAAAAAAAGGGAAAAAAATCATTATTCAGAATGGGGATTATCATTTATTTTTTGGATATTGCGTATATAACATAAAAAAAATGTTGCTGTATCTCTTCTTTTTTCCATTTTCATTTTCATTTAGTCAATGTGTTATAAGGACGCCAACAGATTTCTTTTTTGCTCTCCATCACCTGAACATGATTTTGATAGGACTGACTCTCCTATAATATTAAGATATTGTTTTGGCCCAGCGGAGCGTGGTGTGACGCTTACTCAACCATCACAAGGACCCTGGTCCTGAGCTCCTGTTTTTGGTTAAGGGGTAGGGGGGGGCAACGGGGGGGGAGGGGGGGTTGGAAGGTGGGTTGGGGGGGTTGGGAGGGTCACTGGGTGGTATTGTGGTGGATACTTGAGGTGACTGGCGATATAAGTAAGATGCATGGCAGTGTGATTCCAATCTCATCTAAGATGTTAATTATGTGTTTTTTTTTTATATGTTGGTGGTATACTCCATATAATTTTTCTCCAAGGTATACATGTGTATACATATATGATGTTCTTCTTCTTCATTCTTCTTTACTATATCTAAATGGCAAATCGTAAATTGACTTGTGCAACCTGGAATATCTGCGGGTTAAACGATCCTAGGAAGCGTAGGATCTTTTATAAGTTGATGCAGTCTATGCAAGTGGATTTGATCTGCCTGCAAGAAACTCATATCTCTTGGGCCAATCGGCATTACCTTAAGTTCTTAGGTTATGATTTAGTGGCTACTACCAGACAAAACTCCACTATAAGGGGCGTTGCTATTATTTCAAAAGCAGGGGTTGCCCAACTCAAGAGAACTAAACAAGACAATACAGGTAGATGGTTAATCGCTGAATTGCTCATTAATAATTCTGTACTTTCGATCTGTTCAATATATGCCTCTAATTTGGATGATCCACAGATTTTGATGGATTTGAACGTAGAATTAGCTAATTGGTCGCACCCGTTAATCTTTTGTGGCGATTTTAATATTAATATTCCTAGCGGGCTAGACATCACTAAATCAACCAACTATATTGGTAGGAAACCCCAGGTTTATAAAGCACTTCGTATATTAATACTTGAACATGGTTTAGTAGATATATGGTATGCTAGTAATCCAGCTCTTAACGGGTTCACTTTTTATTCAATACCCCATCAAAAACTGGTTCGTATAGATTATGTCTTTGCCTCTGTCGAAGTTTTGAAATCTATTAAGGTATGGCTTGATCCACGGACTATATCCGATCATAATCCCATAATCTTTAGCTTTCCTTGGAATCGACCTCCGCATCATATTAGACCCTGGACTTTTGACAGGAAGCTACTCTTGGATAAACTATATCAGGAACGGATGTCAGTTTGGATTCCAGACTTCTTTTCAATCAATAGCTATTCAGCATCTGTAGGCCTAGTCTGGGACACCTTTAAAGCTGCCCTGCGCGGGGAAACTAAGAGAATTGCTTCCTATCGATGGCAAACAGAACAGCAAAATTTTAAAAATAGAGTTCTAGCACTTCAACAAGCCGAGCTAGACTTAAGCACCAGTATTCGCATCGGTGGAGATCTAACCACCTGTCAGAAAGCGGTTGCTCTTGCCAAGGTTAATCTCCTTGATCCTCTATATGCTGATATAGCTACTAAGTACTTTCAATTTCGTACATCAATGTATGAGTTTGGTGAAGCGTCAGGCAAGGTCCTGGCAAAAAGAGTACAACAAAGGGCAATAGCCAGCCATATAACAAAGGTTAAAGATCGATCTGGTATTCTACAAGATTCACCTAATGGTGTGTTAAACACCTTTGTGGATTTCTATTCAGCCTTATATACTGAGGAGCCAAACATATTTCAGCAGCAACAAAGCCAAATGGATCATTTTTTAAAATCCCTCGAAACTCAGACGACCTCTGCTGATCAGAATTTAACCTTGGCCGAACCTATAAGTTGGGAAGAAATTGAAGCTGCTATAAAATCTCTGTCTTCTGGCAAGGCGGCAGGACCTGATCTCATACATCTTGAATTTTATAAAACTTTTTCGCATTTACTTAAACAACAGATGCTTGAAGTTTTTCAGCTTGCTCAGAGGGGGGTCATTCCTGAGACTTGGCGGCAATCGACCATTGTACTATTCAAAAAGAAAGGAAAAGATGAACTAAATCCAGCATCATACCGGCCTATAGCATTGATTAACACCGACAGTAAAATTTATTCCAGGGTTTTAGCATGTCGTCTTGTTCAAATTATTTCTCCGTTAGTTTCTATTCGTCAGCATGGTTTTATTCAGGGTAGAGATACTACTGATCATATCAAGCGTGTTATTGCACTTCTAGATTGGGCTCAGACTACAAAATCTCCCCTGGGTCTGATCCTGTTGGACGCCGAGAAGGCGTTCGACAGGGTCTCCTGGGGTTATCTTTGGGCTGTTCTTCATTGGAAAGGAATACCGCCTGAATTTATTTTAGCTTTGCAAACATTATATATTTCCCCAATCGCTAAAATCCGTATTTCAGGAGAGGAATCAAGCTATTTTCCTATCACTCGTGGCACTAGACAAGGGTGCCCTTGTTCTCCTCTCCTCTTCGCTTTGTATATAGATCCTTTTTTATCCCTGATAGAACGAGCACAAAACATCTCTCCAATTATTGTTCATGGAATTGAGTATAAAACATTGGCATATGCGGACGATATAGTAGTGTTAACAAATAATATTACTGTTTCTTTCCCTGCATTGGAGATCTTGGCAGTTCAATTTGGCTCAATCTCTGGCTATAAATTAAATATTACAAAAACTCAAATTTTGCAATCGTCGGCTATGCCAATAACAACCGCTCCCATTTCTTCACAAGCGATATATTTAGGTATTCAGATTTCGGCGGATGTTGACCAAATCTCAGATTTAAACTATCTTCCTATTATCGATCAGCTTCATAATAAACTAGAACGGCTGAACCATCTCCATCTTTCCTTATTCGGACGCTGCAATGTTCTTAAAATGTTGGTACTTCCAAAATTTTTATATCTATTTAGGTCTATCCCGCTATTAGTTCCTAATCTTACTCTAACAAAAGCACAAAGAATTTGCCTGAGGTTTTTATGGTCATACCGTAAGCCACGACGAGCTGCTAAATGGACTTATCTTTCGCAAGAACGTGGGGGCTGGTCGGTTCCAAATCTTACTTACTATTATTGGGCTGCAATGATTCAACATTTTGCTTTTCCATTATTTGGTAAGAAGGTGGTACTACCGCCATTTCTGGCTCCTTCAATTTATTCAATTTCATTAGGCAATGCTACACAAGGGATATTAACTCGTATCTTAGAACCAAGTTACTTTAAAAAAACGAGGTTTAAGGTAGCATGGGCCTTGTTTATGATCTGGCAAAAAATTCGTCGTCTATTCTCTAAGTTTAAAATTAATTTTTATACTCCATTGAACGCGTCTGGGCTTCCTCCAGTGATATTTCAAGATCCAATAACTGTTATTTGGGCCTTGCAAGGCCTTACTCATATAGGTGACTTGGCTGACTCTGGCATGTTAGCATCTTTCTCTTCTTTACAACACAAATTTAATTTGCAATCTAACCACTTTTTTAAATATCTTCAAATCAGAAGTTTTCTTGAAAAAAAACTCTTAGAAAATCCAGCATTGTTTGAAAAGATTTTGATATTTGAATCGGTTAAAAAAAAAGCTAAAATTGGTATACTGTATCAAACTCTGTTGTCTCGATTACCAGATGATCTTTCGGATTTTAATAATAAATGGGCGGTTAAATTTGGGGTACCCACTATAGATTTAAAGGTACCACTTATGCTAGCCAAGACGGTTTTTGTCTCTGGTACTCTTCGTACCCAAAGCTATATGGCTATGTTTAATCTTTATTATACCCCAGCCAAATTAGCCAGATGGGGGAATACCCCCGGAGCCATAAGTTTGTCGTGTGCAAGATGTAAATTTCCATCTGCGGATTCTCTTCACATGTTTTTTGACTGCCCTGAATTATCACTCTTCATTAATCAAATTGAAATCTTTCTCACACAGGTAACTCAATCTCCAATTAAAATCTCTGCTGAAATGGTGATTACAGGCTATCAATATGCAATGGATACTACCAGATCAAGATATCTTCATTCCTTTTTGTTCATTGCAATGGCAATGTTTAGACTCTGTATTACTTCCATTTGGATAAACCCTCAACCTCCTACTTTCTTTCATTGGCAGGCCAGGATGTTGGCTTGGTTTAAACTAGAAACCGCAGTACGTAAGTTTCAGGGAAGTAGAAGACGTTCAATTGCTGCTAAAAACTGGGCCCCATTTCAGGATTGGTTAGCAAATTAATAAGCTGTTTTCTATTATCAACTGTCATGTATTTCCTTTTCTGTTGCTGTTGTTTATCTTAATTTATTGTATATATTTTTTTGCATTTGTTTCTATGAAGTATAAATCGCCAATCCCTTTTTTTTCCACCACTGTAAAAATGAAAAAAAAAATAAAAAAATGGATTCTCTTGTTGTGAAGTGTTGTGTACTGTCTGTGATGCTACACCCAGACTAGTGAATGTTGTTCTGTTGTTTTTTCCTAGGTGCCTTCAACCTCTCCTTTCCTACATACACTCCAGTCTCCTGGTACTCTGTAATCATGGTGAAGACTGTACATCCTGGAATAAAGACGGAGCAGACACAACGACTTGTGTGTAAGGATTTTTTATTTACAATGGTGACATGTGAGGGGGTGAACATTTACATTCAGGTGATTAGTGGAGCAGTGAGTTGATTGTTCTGGTAAATGAGATAGTCGAGTAGTCACAACATTGATGTGGTGACCCAGTCCAACAGACAGATACCATTTACAAGGCAGTGTGGGGAAGGACAGTCAATGAAGTCAATGCAGTGGTGAAGAGGGTTGCCATCATGGCTGGCTCCGTGACTGGTGTTTGGCAGGTGCTTTTCCTCCTGTTACTCCCAGGGTTTTCTTAGGATGGCTCCTTCATCGCTTGGCAGGGGGGAGCCTGCTGTATGGCCAGTGGGATCTGAGGGCTCACCCCTCTCTGTGGCCGCAGGGGAGGATGGTGAACTATCATCCTGCAGTCCACCAGAGGGGGTGGAGGTGTTGGTTGTGGCGCAGGCCTGTCCCTCAGTACCGCCACTTGCTGGCCCAAGAGGTCCACAATTTGTCCCATGCGGGTGTCGATGGACCTCATCAGCAGGATGAGCTCGAGGAACAGTTAGACCGGCCCGCCCGCTCCTCCCTGGGCACATTCATATGCCCCAAGTACTCTGGTGATGTGGTCCAGGGATTGGGGCCCATCCTCTTGTTGTCTGTGGGTGACCTTGCCCCTCCCACCTTATCTGCTGCCACGGACCTGTTGCTTCACCACTGTAGGCAACCACATCCTCTCCCTGCCCTCCTCAGTCGGTGGTGTGGGGTGGTCATCCTACGGGACAGGGAGGGTGTTGCAGGCAATGGTGGTGGTGGTGGTGGCAGTGGCGGTGGATGCACAGGCATTAACAGCAGTGCTCTGCAGTAACGTTGGTGGTGCAGCAGATGTGGTGGGGGGGACGATGGGGTCCTGGGACCTGTTGCTCCCCGGCACACCAGATGGGCCGGCTTCGAGCTCATCGTCCAGAGAATCCCGCTAGTCAACATCCGAGAGTCCATGTACCGGGGGGCGACTGGCTGTGCAGGTTGCTGGTGTTGTCCTCTGCAGTGAGTTCTTGGTTACCTGTGGGTCAGATGGGAGATGGTCATTGCAGTGCACACCGAAAGCTGTGTGTTAGCTGTATGTCATTCACTGTTTGTATACCACACAGTTGACTGATCATCACATTTTGTTGTATGTGCACTACTGACATGGTGCTGTGGTACATGCATTACTTGCCCATGGTGTGAGTTGTCAATGCCTACCATGTGCTACGTGCATGATTTCTGAGTACAGGGACATGTTGCAATCTGTGAGGACTCTTTTTTGCTCACTCAGCCCTGTCAGACGTTACATCTGGGCATGTACAGGTCATTGTCATCTCCTGCATACCTTCGTCTTGTCATGTGCATATCTGGATTCGTACATGCTTTCTAGTTTCACATTTGGTCCTTGCTGCTCTGCCCCATGGCACTTAGACATGGAATTCAGTGCTGTACATGATTGCTCCCAGACTTTCTCCTACATGTGCATTGGTGTGTCACAATTTTGTTGCTGTGACAGTCTCATTGCCTTAGCTGTGTGCACACTGTGAGTGGCAATACGATCTGTGTGTATGTGTGTGCAAAGAGTGGCTGGTGTTGTCATGTGTCACCATGTTTTTTGCGGACACTGGCTGTGTGCACATACTGGCTACTTACCTGTTTTCCCATTTGGCTTTGACTTAACACATCTGTGTGTGTGTGTGGTGGGGGCTTGCCTCTTGCTCAGGGGTGTGACTAGCAAGCATGATATGTCTACCTACCTTTTATTTTGTTTGTGATGATACAATGGCTGACACATGCATCTGGGTGGGAGGGGAGGCTCCATCGTGATGGTCTGGTGGACGAGTTGGCCTGGGGTGAGTTGTTGTACATGCCTCTCACCCACAAACACCCTCCCAGGGAAGATGGCTACCTACCTGTAAGTTTGTTTGGTGTACTGCAATGGCTTCCAACTGCTTCTGGGTGGGGGAGTGCTCCATCCTGCTGCGGTGTGGGACAGGGGGCATTGTGGGAATAGTGGTACAGGCCTCCCACCCACAAACACCCTCCCAGGGAAGATGGCTACCTCCCTGTAAGTTTGTTTGGTGTACTGCAATGGCTTCCAGCTGCTTCTGGGTGGGAGAGTGCTCCATCCTGCTGAGGTGTGGGACAGGGGGCATGGTGGGAGTAGTGGTACAGGCCTCCTACCCACAAACACTCTCCAGGGAAGATGGATTCCTACCTTTAAGTTTGTTTGGTGTACTGCAATGGCTTTCAACTGCTTCTGGGTGGGGGAGTGCTCCATCCTGCTCAGGTGTGGGACAGGGGGCATGGTGGGAGTAGTGGTAGAGGCCTCCCACCCACAAACACCCTCCCAGGGAAGATGGCTACCTACCTGTAAGTTTGATGTGGGTTATGTAATGTCTGACACATGCTTCTGAGTGGGGAGGGGGGAGGGCTCCATCTTGCTGATGCAGTGGGACAAGGGGGCCTGGTGGGACTTGTAGTGCTGTCTGCCTGTACACATGACCCCATGGTAATGTTGCTAGCTACGTTTGGGGTGTATGGGAGTGAGTGGATGTTGGATCTGTGAGACATGTTTTTGTGAGTGTGTGGTGGAGATGAATGGAATTTGTCCTAGGCGGTGTAGCTTTGTAGTTGTGCAAGACAGTACATAGCAGTGTGGTGGTAGTCATTTGTTTGTACTTACCAGCCTCCACTCCATTGGGTACTCCTGTGAGACTCTCTGGATGCAGTATGGCAAGCACCTTCTCCTCCCATGGTGTGTATGGTTTTGGTGGAATGGGAGGGCCACCGCCATTTCTCTGAGCCAGCTCACGGTTCTTGCTCCTCCTCTCTTTGACAACCCTCTTCAAGTCATGCCACCGCTTCATGATTTCCTTTTTTGATCGTGGGGTGGTCCCTACTGCATTGACCTTCTCGACTATCCTTGCCCACATTTGTGTTCTTGTGGCTAATGGTGTCTGTTGGACCAAGCTACCAAACAGTTGTGGTTCCACTCTGACTAACTCATCTACCATGACTGTCGACTCACTCTCTGTGAATTTGGGCATTTTATGTGTTGCCATGGTGTGTGGTGTGCAAAGTGGTTGTGGGTGCGGGAGTGTGAGTGGTGGGTGTGGTTGTGATGTGTATGGTGTGTGATGTGCAGGGGGGTTAGTAGTGCAGGTGTGAAAGTGGTGGTGGTGCAGTGTGTTGTGTGGCTAGTGATGTTGTGTTCTTTGCCTTGCCTTTAAGCTGGGGTGTATGTCCCTTCACTGCTGGAGTATTGCAAAGGATTGTGGTCAGGGAAGGGGCTGGTTTTATACTCAGCTATGTGGGTGTGTTCAAATGAGGTATTGCTGTCAGGTGTGTTGTGTGTGTTGTCCTGGGAATTTTATTTTTATTTTTGCCATGTGGTTGTGTCATTGGGGTGTGTTTTGTGTTTTTGGGGGGCATGACTAGTTTGCTGTGTGCACGTTTTGGCCTTATTGTGGGTTTT
Source organism: Triturus cristatus (assembly GCF_964204655.1). Lineage (NCBI taxonomy): Eukaryota > Metazoa > Chordata > Amphibia > Caudata > Salamandridae > Triturus > Triturus cristatus. Next base: position 856,087,443 of record NC_140589.1, read on the forward strand.
TTCATTTGTCCACCATATTTTTCACAGATCGTCCACAACGGTAGCTATGCTGCAGCTCTTCCGCCGGCTCTCCCATTCATCACTGTGGTCGGAAACAACGGAATGTGCCACGGGACCATCGGGGATATCCTAATTTCCCAGGCGGTGTCTTCGCTATACTTGCGGCAGGTTTGTGTTTTTCCGCCGCGAATCTGACCGCCACAGACGGATTTTGGCCATCTCTGCCCACTACGGGCAGTTTTTCTTGGCCCGTTCCACCGCGGTCAGTGTTTTTTGGCGGTTGAGCCTAATTTCCCCGACGGTTTTTCCACAGTGCCAGCGGGCGGTTGTTTTCCGCTTCCATGGCGGTCGGGGTGGTTTTCTGACCGCCATCCTAATAGACCCCTAAGTATTCTTCTACTTTTGAATGCATGTGTATTTGGGTTGAATTTGTGTATTGTTTTGTGTGCTTATCATTGTGCTCCTAAGACTAAGAATACGTGCCGGTGAGCTAGTGTGGTAAGGCCATACATTCCTTTAAGTTTGCTAAACACAAGTTTTCCTTTAACTACAACCTTATAGTGGAGTGGTGTGGCTCACTGGTTAGAGGCGGCAGACCCGGAAGCAGAGGTCGGCCCAGGACCAGGGTTCGATTCCCGACGCGGCAGGGTCTTGGGCCAAGGTCAGCGGACTCGATAATTCTCGCCTCGGTGCCTACTCCAACCATGGATCCCACTCAGCAACTCTGGGCAATAGCTTGCTTAATCTCCACTTATGGCCCCATCAGCGCCGTGGATGCTTGTCTTCACCTTGGAGATGCCCAGTAGGGACCATCTCACAGGGAAAGCCAGGATGGGTTCCCCAGCGGTATACAGCGCCGGGACGCCCCGTTGCTGGGGCAGCTGTGCGATTTACAAGTATACAACATTTACATATACATAGGCCATGCACTCTATTCTTAAGTAAACTCTTCACCTCTTTCTCAACAGCACGAGTTTTTGACCTGCCCTGGTCTTCCACCACATATAGCTGTGTGATGCTGTCTACAGATGTTTGAGGTTGTGCAGTGTTTTCATATTCCATTTCCTCCATAACAAAAGGATTGTCTTTGAAGTCTCCCTCACTTTGAAGACACCGCTGGCTACATTCTGGTTAGGCGCAGTGGGGCCAAGACATGGTAGGCCACCTGTGACTACGAAATTACTTTATGTTTCCCCCCGCAATTGTACAATGTGCTCAAAGGATTTTGTTTGGAATCTCTTAGGCGTCTGTAGCCTGATGAAATCACTGGTACACTATATTAACTGATCAATACATAGCTCCCCCGGGGGGTTGGGACTAGTGCCGATAGACCAGATAGGCCTTTTGGAATGGTGAATTGCACTTCTTGATCTCGGATGGAGCCAACATGCATTTTGACATTGAGCCATACATTTTAGTATTTGGCTCATACTTTCCCTTATAGGCTGGTTGGTAACAACTAAATACCCTCAAACCTTTTTGCCCTGGCTCTTGGACTAGTTAGCAGCAAGCAATGTTAAGGGAACTACTGGGCAGAATAGTGCTTTATTTTATTGAAAGTCTATTTCTTGTCTTATGATTTTATCACTGATTAGAAAACATGCAATGCTCAAGCCATCGTTCATGTTGAATTGGATTGTTAGATGTACATATTGATTGACTGTAAATTTACTGACTTTATTCTTTGCAGCTATTGACTGCAGCATCATTAATTTTATATTGTTAATCTATTTTTGTCTCTGATAAATTATTATGCTTTAAAATAACTATAAACAATAGAATCTATTTACTAACTTACCACAGGGTATAAGTACTGGACCTTAGACACCACCACTTCAGGACACTTCTGCGCCTGTGAATACCCTGCCAGGAAGAAGGACTTCTGTGCTGCTGACAAACTGCTACTCTGTTGGACTGCACTCATCTGGACTCCTGCTTTGCTATGTTGATCTGCTGCCCTCTTTCCTGAGTGAGAAAGACTGGACCTGCAGCTCTTGACAACAGAATCCAGAGCTACTCCAAGGGCTAGTTGGCTGGTCTCCTAATCTGAAACCTCAGGGACGTCACAGGCTTCCAGCCCCTGCACCTAGGCTTTGCCGTCTCTGAGTCTACCCTGCCAAGTGAAGCCACCCCAGTCCTGGACCCTTGAAAGTGGGCCTAAGGTTCTTGCCCCTGGAACAGATGGATCGTCTCTGATCAGTGCCGCATCCCCTGGAGAACAACACATCTCAGCTGAGCGTTGCATCCATAAGCAGAACCGATGCATCACCACTGCTGCATGGATTGGACCCTTAACAAAAGACTCACATCGCTGCTGCATCCCGCATCTTGGGACCCACGCATCGCCTTCAGAACCACCGCTGCACAATGCTTTTTCCCTGCACATCGTAGCTTTACCACTCATCGGAACTGATGCATCACTGAGGTTCTGGACTTTTAAGAGTCCAGAGGTGTCAGGGAAACAACACCCGAAGACCCCTGAGTTCCTCCTGTCTCGGTGCACAAATAACAGAGACACGGGCTTCTCGATGGCGGCGTCAAAGACCAAGGTTTATTTACTGCAGGGACACAGAAATCATAGGAACCACACAGAGGCAGAATCTACGAGACTGTTCAAATTGCATTAAGTGGGTCGTTTCTTAAATACAAGAAAAATGTCTCGGGGCAACATTACACGAATATTTCTCATGCCCAACCTGGTATCCCAAACAAATAAATAAATATCAAACAATGATTAGTTGTGGGTTTTCGGTATTCAATCAGGTCCTCTCGACAGTTTTTCATTCTTCGCCCGATCCTCCCCATCATAAAAATCGTAACCTCCCCATTGTAAAAGCCCAGAAGGAAAGGAGCAGTGCCAGGTGCAAAGGATTGAAATGTAGGATAAGAGGTGTTTATGGATCATAAACGGGCAGGGCAATCGTCTTCGGCCTTACAGTCAGGACAACGGACACGAGAACCAGTATAGCAGGACTGGCCTCAGGCAAGGGAGGCAGCTTGATTCTGCCTAGTCATGCAGCGTCAGCCTTTCTCGGGCTCGAGCTTACGTGTCCTTAACAAGGTGACTCTGCCGGGGTCATCGTCCGTTCATTGACTATGTGAGGGCAAGAAACAAGATGGATGCCGTAACTAAAATGGATGCCGTGACTTTTAGAGAGAATGCCCTAGTTTCCAGTGAATTCGTGCTAGTTGCGCAGCGAAAACACTGTCACGTATACAATGGATCATTTGCGGTTCATTGGTACCAAAATCGTGTCAGTACTATGATACCGAATTCACGGGTTCGGATCGCTACAGAACCTCAGACTGTCCTTTTGCCCTTACATAGGCAACAACTCACTCTATGTCAGAGTCCAGTTCTATGTTCATCAGGTCACTGATATGTTGTTGTAGCATTACTCTATCCCGTGGCGTATCTCTGAAAACAGGTGGTCTTCTTACGCATGATGAAACACAAACGCTACATAAGGCAGGGCCACACTGAATAATGAGACAGCACGAGAATAAAAATACTAACATAACACCAATGACCATTAGAACCTTCCACCCCCATGCAGATAACAGATTCCAGAACCATCCCATAAGTGACCAGTCACCTTCTTCTACATGAATGGAGTCGGAGATTTTGTGTAGCTTAGAGATGGCCTTGTATACTGTTGGCGCATTATCTGGGATAAAAACGCAGCAACTTGATTGGATCATTTTGCATACCCCACCTCGATCTGCAAGTAACACGTCAAGAACCATACGGTTCTGTAACGTCATGAGGCGATCCGCTTGAAGCTCAGCTGTCAGGTTACTAAGGGCACCTGTAGTTTCGATAATGGTGGATTCAACTACTCGTGTTAGTTGACGCAGGTTTCTACTGTTGACCATAGGCCCCCAGAACGGGAGGAAACCTTTGAAAAAGTCTCCTGCTTCTTGGCCAGCCGTATCTTCTTTACTGAATACACCTCTCACAACTCTCGTTTTGTGATAGTCCGGTGCAGCAGTGTATGTCGGAGGTAACAGTTGAGCGATATAACATGAGCCTGAGAAGTCAGCGGGCAGCCATGTATATGCTCTGTCTTGACAAACAAAATAGGTACCCTTAGCGGCTAAGAATGCAGGGGAAGATTGTGATGGGAACACGTATGTTTCAATACAGTCACTCTTCCCCAGTCGAGCTTTCGGATTCCTCCCATTCCCTTGCAAACAGACCTGACCTTGGTGGGGTACGACCCAGATCGGAGTTGAGCTCTTACGTTTGTTCTCGCCCAGAGTAATGCCATATTCTGTAATGTTCCACCCCATGTAAACTCGCAACTCATCCTTGGGAATGTACGGAGTATTATTGACATCTCTCACCATGTCAGTGATTCCTTTTACCAAGGCTCTATTAGCAGAGTTATACCGGGTGGAACGCGGAGGTCGTGGAGGGTAGGTCTCTAGAGCATAGGCGAACATGGTCTGAAATGCCCAGAATGATCCATTATAACTGAAAGGCAGAACCAAATAAGGGATGCCCTTGTCCATGGTATGTGGTATCAAGCCACATACCCAGCAGTTTGTTGTGTTAACCACTAGTTGATGTTGGTGCAAGAGCTGAATGAAAGTGTTATTTATAAACTCAGAGCGTCGAGCTTGCTCGTGAGCAGGAAAAGGGTGGAAAGAGTGAATAGTACCAATAGTTGGGGAAACAGAAATATGGGGAGATACTGTGGACGTAACAGGTGCAAAGATCAATTGAATACCAAAAATAATTCCGCCTACTAGAGTTATAAAAACAATCAGAAGTGTCAGAGCACATTGCATTAGGAAACATTTACTGTACAATATGTCATATAATTTTGTCTTGTGCACATTTATGACTTTAACCCGTCGTAATTCAGGAAGCTCCATCTTCTACAACCGTTCGCAACGGATGGTTTGTACCTGTTAGAAACTTACCTCTGTCTATCCTGGGGGTTCCCAAGACAAACAGAAGAAACCGACCTAATGTCTGATTCCCTGTAAATTAAAACAAGGCACACGTTACGACCCTACGGTAACCCAGATGGCAAGGTGAAAGAAACATAAAAATAAAAAATAAAAATTCTAGCAAACTTCCTGATTGACTGGAATGCAGTATGATCAAAACAGTTTTACAGTCTTTAAACAGAATGGCAATAATGCAATGTCATTAGTTCATAACATGAGAACGTAGATTATATCTGTACTTTCCGGGTCTTGTTTGGTCTTGAAATAGCTGGTCTACAGGTGCAGAAATGTTCGACTCCACAGGTGACAAGTGTTCACTTTGTGCAATACTTGGTTCAGGATTCAAAGGAGCGGTTTCTGCTGAGGTGTCAAAGTTCTGCGTTTCGGTTCGTGGATGGTCCGTTAGGTACTCTGCATCACTGAAAGGGATGTGCCTAGGAACAGGTTCTGTCTCGGACACACCAATTCCTCGTCTAACCCAGTTGTCATAGGGGAGTGGAAGAGGGACACGCTTTGTGTGGCTGGCGTGCACCCAATTCTTCCTTCCAGCTAGCCGTACTGCAGTTCTGGTTACGAGGAGGACCTGGAACGGGCCCACGAATCTTGGCTGAAGAATTCGGGTGCGTTCAAAATTCCGCACTACAACCTGGTCGCCGGGTTTCAACGTATGACCTGGACTCTCCGGCAGTTTAGGCAAGGATTCGAATACCTGTTGATGAATAAGGCTCAGTTTAGCAGTCAGATCATGAAGGTAATCAATCAACATTGGGTATTCTATTTGTTTGAATTCCTTTGGCCTAGGGACTCCCCAAACATTAGCAGGGCGGCCGAACACAATCTCATATGGGCTAAGCCCTACTCGAGAGTGTACAGTCGCTCTGGTGGACAGTAAAGCTAGAGGCAGTGCGTCTGGCCAAGAGAGACCAGTGGAAGCTTGAATTTTCGCAAGTTTCAGTTTCAGGGTGCCATTGTACCCTTCCACCAAACCTGCTGACTGTGGATGATTCGCACTGTGGAATTTTTGTACGATTCCTAGGCCTGCACACACACTCTTCATAACTTTCCCTACAAACTCACTTCCGTTGTCTGACCAAACAATCCGTGGCATACCATACCTAGGGAAGTACTCTTTGAGGAGGATTTTGGCAGTGGACATGGCAGTGTTATCCTTTAGTGGGTATGCCTCAATCCATCTTGAAAAGGCACATACTACCACTAGGACATACTTAAGATTGTTACACCTGTCCATGTGGATATAATCCAACTGAATCACTTCAAAGGGACAAGAAGGGGGGGCAAAATGACCGGTTGGGGTTCCCTTGCCAGGATTATGCATCAGGCATACCATGCAATTTTTCACCACTCTCTCCGCACACTTAGTAATTCCATCATTCTTCCATACTGGAGCTAACATTTTACAGATCCCTTTCGAACTGATGTGCGCCGCTCCATGTGCCATCGTGACTACTGCAAGTACATACGCATTGGGTAACATCCAACGTTGCTGCTCAGACAGATCAATCCAACATCCACTCGAATCTATTTTACCCGTTTTCTCCTTCCATTCATTCTTCTCATTTTCAGTTGCCTCATTCTGGATTGCTTTCACACTGTCAATCGTATTCTCACACATTCCTGATTCAGCAATCCATCTTGCAGACGTTGCAACGTACATTCGGCTCGTCATGTTCTTGGCCGTCTCTTTGGCGACCTCATCAGCAAATGCATTCCCTCGGCCAACATCATCCGTGATTTTTCGATGTGCACTGCACTTCACAATCGCAACTTCATTCGGTAGGGTCAGGGAGTCTAATAGATCGCTGACTAACTGTCCATGTTGGATCTTAGTTCCATGGGACGTGAGAAAACCTCTTTCTTTCCAGAGACGTCCAAAACTATGTGCAACGCCGAAGGCGTACTGGCTGTCAGTAAACACATTCACTCTCTTTCCCTCAGCTAAAACACACGCTCTTGTCAATGCAATTAATTCTGCTGCTTGGGCAGAATTCTGACTCACTCTTGCAGCCTCAACAATCGTACTCAAAGTCGTAACTGCATACGCGGCCGTCACGTCACCATTCTGGAGTTTAAAGCAGGACCCATCGACATATAACGTGCCGTCTGGGTCTGATAACGGAGTATCCTTTAAATCAATTCTACCTTTTGTCTCTTCTTCAGTTCTGAAACAACAATCATGGGGCTCTGAATCACTCGACTCCTGAGCAGTCGGCAACAGCGTTGCTGGATTCAATATGTTGCATCGCTTGATCTGAATGTGACTTGCCAAAAGTGTCAGCTCGTAGCCTGATAATCTAGCACTGGTGAGGTGCTGAGTTTTCGTTCGATTCATGAGTGTATCCACAGCATGTGGAACCATGACTACTAGCATGTTGTTCATGACTAATCCGGCAGACTGTCGAATAGACACTGCGGCTGCTGCTGTGGCTCTCAAACAACTTGGCAATGCTCTGGCTACCGGATCTAACGTGGATGAAAAATATGCACAAGGCCGCTGTTTGTCACCAAATTGTTGCGTTAATACACTCAATGCACAACCTTCTCTTTCATGGACATATAGAGTAAACGGCTTACTGTAGTCAGGAGTACCCAACACAGGAGCTGAACACAGCCCATCACGTAAGTCAGAGAAACTCTGTTGACATTCATCAGACCATGGCAAAGGGATCGGAACACCTTTTCCAGTCAGAGCTACCAATGGTTTCGCCATGAGAGAAAAATTTGGGATCCATTGCCTACAGTATGACGTAATACCCAAAAACGCACGCACTTCTCTCTGTGTGCTTGGTACAGTCATCTGCGAGATTGCTTTGATTCTCTCTGGGGTCAACCTTCTTCCCTCCTTTGACAAAAGATGACCTAAGTAGGTCACTTCTTGGCAACAATATTGCAGTTTAGAAGGTGACACCTTGTGATGTAAGTCGGACAAATGACGTAATAAAGAAATAGTAGCTGCTTTGCAAGTTTCCTTGTCGTCAGCGGCTAGCAAAAGATCGTCTACGTATTGGATCAGAGCAACACCATGAGGAAGTACAAGAGCATCTAATTGACTTTTTAATGCTTGGCTATAAATTGAAGGGCTTTCGCAATAACCTTGTGGAGCGCGTTTGAATCTGAAACTGCGTCCTCCTAAGGAGAAACCAAAAATGTCTCTACTTTCTTCTGCTATGGGAATGCTGAAAAATGCATTTTTCAAGTCGATCACCGTAAACCATGATGCCGATGCAGGAATCAACGTCAATAATGCAGTGATATCTGGGACTACAGGAAACTGTGGAATCACTATTTTGTTAACTTCTCTGAGGTCAATCACAAATCTGTAAATTGGAGGTTTAGAAGGGTCAGTACGTTTCAGAATCGGCAGAACAGGACTATTGCAGACGTTTGCTCTAGTTTCCTCAATCACATCTTTCTGTATCAAGTCTTTCACAATCAGCAAGAGTGCTCGTTCACCCTCATTCGAAATCCGATACTGTGGGATTCGTGGAAATTTAATATTCGCTTTTAGACTTACCACGTAAGGGGGAATTTCCAAGAGGCCTACATCGTTTGGACCAGTCGCCCAAAGAGTATCAGGGAGAGAACGTAGCTCCGGTGGGAGCTTGTCCATCGACATGTACATCGGAGAGATGACTCTTTTGCCTAATGTGAGCTGTACTCCCGAAGGAGAACAGTACAGTGTCGCATGCAGGCGTTTCAACAGGTCTAAACCAAGCAGATTCTCATTACAACCAGTAGTTAGGATAAGGGGTGCTTCTAGCTCGCATGGCCCAACAGAGATAGATAAAGGACTGGACACAGGATTGTGAACAGGGGCGCCTGAGAAACCTACTGAAGTGTTCGTTAAGCCGGACAAAGGTGCGCCAGGGAGTTTCGCATGCATGATTGAACTTTTTGCCGCACCAGTATCCAACAGAAACGGTTCGACCACGCCTGAGGTAGCTACTGTGACATAAGGTCCACTCTGATCAACTGGAACTGATACTACTCCCTCTCTCTGCCTGCGGCTGTCCTATTGCTCGCTTCTATGAATCTCTTCATTATGATCGTAGTAATCTTCAACATGATACTGTGGAGATCTACCTGGTTGCGTAGGTTGTACATTTCGCTGGTCGAAATAATTCGATTGGCGATCAGTCTGTGGTGTCATCATACCACGCCCTCTACCTCTAGGAGCTTGCATAAATCCAACATTACCTCTCTGAGCTGGGACACCACTAGTTTGTGGGTGTAGTACTGGACACTCATTCTTATAATGACCCTCTTTTTTACAATAGGCACACTGATTCCATGCTAACTGTTGCCGGGGAAAATTATAATTAAATCTTTGTGTCGTCCCTTGCTGGAATTGTGGCTGCTGTTGAAACTGGGGTCGCTGCTGTGAATCTGACTGATTCGAACGAGGCGGATATGCCTGTTGCAAAAGGACTTTGGTTTTTAAATCTTTCGTTTTCTTTTCTGATTTTTCCTTCTCTTCTTTCTCTCTATTCTCGTAATACTGTGCAGTTGCAAGTATCTGTGCTGTCGTCGACACCGCCCATGCACTTTCTGAATCCTTTAACTTGTTACTAAGCTCAGGTAATAAATTAAACACAAACTTGTCAACAAACAACCTCTGACCTCCCTCGGTACTCATATCTTGCCCACTGTGGTCTACGAAAGTCTCTTCAAATCTAGTGAAGAAGTCAGAGACGCTTTCGTCCTTCTTTTGCTTACATGCTGATAGTTTATCCCAATTTACTCGCAACGCTGGCATCAGCGTTTTCATCAGATTAATTATTCTGCCAGGTAAGTCAGCAATCAGAGGTTCGGGTTTAGCTCCGCCAACCTGCTGTGCGTCTGCCGCTACGATAGCTGGCCAATCACCTCCTAAGGCGACTGGGTGGTTCTCTTGCCGAATCTTGGCCCATATAGGCTGTGGTACTACATTACCAAATAGCATTTCAATGTCTGCCAAATTCATGATGCATGCTTGGACTGTCTGCGTTAATTCTTTGTAATAACTAGCAGGGTTCTTACGAGGATCTGGTAATGCTTGTTTTACTGCTAGTACTTCAGCTCGCTTCCAAGGGATGTGTATCCACACTCTCTGGAATTGTGCTGGAGCGGCTACAATATTATTAGCCCCATCAGCAGCGACTGCTTCGCGCCATATGGGCGGAACTTCCCTCATTGGATATTGACCTCGTCTTTTTCCAGTTATCGGTGTACCATCAGGGTCTCTTGTTGCCCTAAAAGGGGACTCATCCCTATAAGCTAAAATTAATTCTATCGCTCTCCCTACTTCTGAACCTATCACCATTCCTGCGGCAAATTTCTGCTGAATATTTATTAAATCAGAAGGGACTGTATCTAGGTCATCATCTTCCCATTCTTCACGCACAAGAGAACACATCACGTCAAAAACATAACGTTGAGTCGGTTCATTCCATTGCATAAATGTGTCTAACACTCTTCGTGCATCATACTTCGCAGCTTTCGACATCCACCTAAGAGCTGTCGAATCTAACGTGTCTCGTTCCTCGGGACCAGGAAGCTGGCTACGTCTCTGTATAGAGTCAGAAACGGGGGTCCCAATTAAAGACCTGTAGAGAGGAGTTAAGATATTAGTTACAGAGTCGGTTATCTTCCGACGAACGGAAAGCGGAGTCAGAATGTTTACAGGGTTCGGGAACAGAGCAGCTGGAGCAGATGATATGGTAAGGGTAGGAGTAGCAGGTAAAGTAGTTTGCGAAACGATAGGCAAAGGCGGAACAGGCGACCCAGGGAGAGGGGGTGCCGTAGGATCATTGATCACGGGAAAGACAGGAGCTGGATTCAAAGGAAGTGGAGCACCTATTCCATGCTGACCAAAAGCTGGCTGTACAACAGGTAGTAACTGTGGTGCTGTAATACCCTGTGCATACGGTGGAGGTGAACTCAACAGATAAGACAACAGAGGATCCTTTTCAGGGTCCTCTATCGGCTTAGCAGGACAAGATGGCAAGACAGGGTAGCATTTATCAATCACCAAATTATGTTTTCTATTCTCTATCTCCATTGCTTTTTCGGTCTCGTTGACATGCAGCTGCCTAGCAGACTCCATTAAGGTCAACCCTTTCTCTTTCTGTTCTTTCTTCATTTTCCTAATTTCTCTCTGTTTGGCTTCTTTGCGCCATACGCGAAAAGAATCAAACATTGCCGGCCGGGCTTTCTTCTTGAACAACTTCATTTCTAAATTATCTAGAATTTCCGTTTCGAAACTACCATGCGGTGGTCAACTAAGGACACCATCTTTCTTGGTATAACGGACCCATACTTCATTATACGTAATAGGACCCACACCATGTTTACAATAGAGCTCATATGTAGGAGTTCCAATCGGAGGAACCGAACACGAATCCTCCAACCGGGAATCCCCGTTGCAACGTAATAAGGACAAGAAACAATTTTTACCCTTAGTCATGACTACAAAGACAAATTCCAACCAAAATGCGCAGAGAACTTAGGCCTACCAAAAAATGAACCAATACCAAATACAAAGATTATCCTAACAAGAGCAACCAATGATAATCTACAAATCCAAAACAAACGTATCCAAATAACCAGACTGAGCACAACCCACTTAATACTTAACTGAAATATGGAAGACGTCACCAAGGAGAACCCGTCTACGTCTCGCCGTACTAAGGTCTGCACCTCGGGTCCAAGACAGGACGACAGTCAAAGCAGCAGTCCTCTGTAGCCGTCTGGGAACGGGAACCCTCGTGGAAGAGATCGTCGGGCCACTTTTACGACATGCAGGGATCGATGAAGCGGGGTACCTCCCTTCGGAATCTTCACACGAAACTTCTCGAACTTTTCAGGCTTTGGACCGGTACCGGATGACGTCGCCCCACGTTGGGCGCCAATTTGAGGTTCTGGACTTTTAAGAGTCCAGAGGTGTCAGGGAAACAACACCCGAAGACCCCTGAGTTCCTCCTGTCTCGGTGCACAAATAACAGAGACACGGGCTTCTCGATGGCGGCGTCAAAGACCAAGGTTTATTTACTGCAGGGACACAGAAATCATAGGAACCACACAGAGGCAGAATCTACGAGACTGTTCAAATTGCATTAAGTGGGTTGTTTCTTAAATACAAGAAAAATGTCTCGGGGCAACATTACACGAATATTTCTCATGCCCAACCCGGTATCCCAAACAAATAAATAAATATCAAACAATGATTAGTTGTGGGTTTTCGGTATTCAATCAGGTCCTCTCGACAGTTTTTCATTCTTCGCCCGATCCTCCCCATCATAAAAATCGTAACCTCCCCATTGTAAAAGCCCAGAAGGAAAGGAGCAGTGCCAGGTGCAAAGGATTGAAATGTAGGATAAGAGGTGTTTATGGATCATAAACGGGCAGGGCAATCGTCTTCGGCCTTTCAGTCAGGACAACGGACACGAGAACCAGTATAGCAGGACTGGCCTCAGGCAAGGGAGGCAGCTTGATTCTGCCTAGTCATGCAGCGTCAGCCTTTCTCGGGCTCGAGCTTACGTGTCCTTAACAAGGTGACTCTGCCGGGGTCATCGTCCGTTCATTGACTATGTGAGGGCAAGAAACAAGATGGATGCCGTAACTAAAATGGATGCCGTGACTTTTAGAGAGAATGCCCTAGTTTCCAGTGAATTCGTGCTAGTTGCGCAGCGAAAACACTGTCACGTATACAATGGATCATTTGTGGTTCATTGGTACCAAAATCGTGTCAGTACTATGATACCGAATTCACGGGTTCGGATCGCTACAGAACCTCATCACCTCTGCTGCGCCTCATATCCTTGACAACCAACTTCAGGTCGCAGGCATACTTGTTTGCACCTGTGATGGTACCTCCTTTCCGCCCCAAATCCTTTTACCCTTTTCTGTAAATACTGTGAACCTTTTAGACACAGATTTGAATTACCTATTTTAAAAACTCCTGGCTGTCGACAATGTAGGCCTGCATTTCATTATCTTTGTACGGTAGCCAATCCTGCGGGTGTGTTATTCTGTGGGAGCCTTTTTTCAAAATGTATTACGTTGGTGCAATTTTGTGAACTTTTAATACTATGATGTGCAATTATTTACTTGTTTATCGGATGTTTACTGTATATTTTATGTGATGATTTTTCTTTTATGATTATTATTAATAATTGAATAAAGAAAGACTTGATTGATTGATTGATTGATTGATTGATTGATTGATTGATTGGTTGATAGTCGATTGTACTTAGTACCAACAAGATGCCTTTTTGTGAATGTGAGCACAATACATATTAAATCATATCAAACTGACCTTGAAATCTGCATCCCCATCACCCTGCCCTTCAAGGGCTTCCTTTATGCTGTGTAAGATAATACTAAGCAGGTTCACAAAGGTGACATCGGTGCCAGAAACACCAGTTCTGGTTCCAGCTGGCAGCCCATGTTTCAAAATTAAATACTATCCAACTCAGACCCATTTCCGCTTGAATAGGAGGAGGTCTGAGAACAGTTCCTTTCCAAATGACTGATAGAAGCACATGCCATGTTAGGTTACCAGTGCAGAACATCTGTAAGTAATATCAGTGCAGTACCCTTTGCATAAATAACAATCGATCCATCACACTGAATGTCAAAGTTTTAAATTGCTTTTTTCCTTATTTGGAATAGAGTTTGAATCTATAACCGACGTAAAAGTTAAATTTGCAATTTCAGTACTTTTCTAAACATTTTATTCTTTCGCAGTCAAATGTTCACGATGCAGACGCAGCATTTTAAAGAATTTAGGAGACGCTTTAAAATCTCTTGCAGTTCTTTCATTGTAATCTCGAGCTGAGCTTCACCTTTCTAAAATGAAACAGTAATTAATTAACTACACAGAAAATACAAGCAATGTGTCCGTGCTCTGATATCGAGTAACTGCGTTTGTTTAAAATGGCAGTAATAAGAAGCATGAGCCCAAATACAAAAACAAGATAGGTCTTTTTTTGTACAGAGACTCCGCACTCTTAAAGATACTACTCGTAAATCTCTTCCTGAATAGCAAACAATCGTAAACGTACATGAAAGTGGAAGCTTGCCTTTGTGAAACAGGAACGGTGCCAGATGTGAATCTTGCATCTATTTCTTGAAGCAGCACAAAGTGGAGTTTGAGCATGTAGAAATGTGCATGGAAATTATCAACATTACACTGACAACCTTTTTCTGTTTAATCATGAACTATACCAACAAAAATGTGGAACAGCCATGGGCATTTACTTTTCATCCTGCTATGCAAATGTCCCCGTGGGGTGGTGGTAAAAAAATGAAAGCATGTGGTGAGCAATATGAGAAATTCCTGGAAAATACATTGCCAATCTTTTTTTTATTTGGATTGGATTGGTAATGGAGTTCAAAGAATGCTTTGCTGCACTCAATGATAATGTAGCGGGTTTGATGTTCACATGTGCAATCAGCAAAGAAAAACAATCTAAAACCGTGAAGGACAGGTAGAAGCCACACTGTATAGAAAAGAAACCCCCACAAACAGTGTACTTTAGGGCTCTAATTTCCACCCAAACCCCCTATGGAAACCTTGATTAACAACAGTGTTCCGAATAAAAGCTGAGGACGAACAAATAGGACTCATTCTGACATACAGTAAAGAATTGAATGCCCTTAGACAAATCATCAAGAAATATTAGCATATCATCCCAAAAGATCCGAATATTGGAGAACATTTGGGAGAGATTCTGAGCATCACATTCAGAAGAGCCCCGTTATTAAAGGAGACACTTGTTCTGAGTCATTTTTCCAGCAAAGAGAACCAAATTGGCTTGAGAACTCACAGAATGTTTTCGCTAAACATGTAAGGCCTTTAAAATTGGAAGAAATGTGAAAGAGTTTCAAGACAAGGATGGCAAAATAATGAAAATGAATAAGAAAATCACATGACTTGCAATTTGTGCTGTATGTCCTAGAATGCACTGACTGACACGGTGCTACACATACAGGTGCACTGTCCTCTGTAATTCACTTACTGTTTGTCATAATTGTGAGTGCCAATGTCATGCAGGTGATGATTTGTCACCAGTAAGGAGAGTGAATTTGCCATTGAGTAGACACAAGACTCACAGTCATCTAGTGTGTCTATTCTTGGCTACTATTGTCATTCATGAACTGATACCTGTCTGATTTTACATCATGAAGCAGGTGATGTTGAGTACTTCAGTCACATATATTTGGCATTGAGAGTTGGAGTAAATGTAGTTCAATGTGTACTGCCATGGGGAGGATAGTGAGTGGATATCAATGTGGAACATGATAGTATGCACATGGCAGTGCACAGTGTCCACTATGGTGACAGTAAACAAGGGGTTTGACATATGTGTTAATCGTGGGGTGTACAGTGCAACTGGTATACTAACTACACTACAGTGCCACATTGCTTGTGGACAGTGAAGGCTATATTTACCTCATGATTCAATGTCCAGAGTTTTGCGGCTGTGCTAGCAGAACCTGTGCAGCAAAGCTCAAAGACAGGCACATTATTCCCAAGATAACTGTGTTGTCGGCTGTCATGGGAGATGTAGTTTGTGCATGAGGCTGCACCTTGCTGCAGTCTGTGGCCTTTGAGGAATAATACAGTGGTTTGTGTGTAAAAAATCGGTGTGCACATAGGATGTGATGTGTGTATATGATAAGTGATATTATGTATCATGGTAGACATGAGCTTGTGAGGTTCCTATGTGACAACAGCTTTCAGTTTCACAGGTCTGGGATATATCTCATGCCTTATGACCATGGGATTTACATGTGGACACAAAGACAGGGATTGCCTTGCTTCAATAGGGTGTTTGGATGCATCATTTTACAAGATGTTGCATTTGTAAGGGTCATTGACACTATTGAATGCACGCACAGGGCCTCAATTAGCAGCTGGTGCCACTGGTCAGCAATGGATGTAATATGGCTGCGCTGACCTCCATCTAAAGTTAAGGGTTGCAATGTGCCTTTTTGCTAACATACAGCACATCCACGGTGTGTCTGCATATGCATCATGACATGGTAGTGACTAGTGCCAACATCACCCTTGCACCATGGGGCACGTGCGTCAGCTTAATTTCCTCCTATGACGTTATACTTTAAGGGACACATTCCAGCACCAAAAACACCCAATCTATTCAGTTCCCTCCTTCTATGTGTCCTGTGGCATGCAGGACACATTGTAATTGTACATGGCAAAGAGACATGTTATTATGTACCCTCATTTCACCTCCTCTTGTGAGGCTCCGTATTTGAACACAGTTCCAGAGTACCTGAACATAGGATGTGTTGGAATGTGTGAAATCTTCATTGGTGTTGCATGGGAAAAGCCACCGCAGAACCCATCTTACACATCTTTAATGTTGGGTGAATAGATTCTGTACTTTGCTGTGGCTTACCTTATTGAATACCTATGAGGCCAATGTCATGCAAATACACTTTGAATTGTCACATTGATATGATTTGGGGAGCTGCTCCACCAGAGAATCATGAATAGTGATAGTCCATCAGCACAGTTCACTTGCACATGTGGCCAACAATGGCGTAGGCGGTCTCGACATGTGTGACTTGTAAGATTGTTTTGCGCATATGCCATGTAGTTTGGAGCAAATATGTAGGCCCATATCAACTACAAATGCACTGTTTCATTCAACCCAAGACTGATATAATAATAAATAAAAGGGATCTTGTTATGCGCGAACATAGCCCAATGGGCGTCAAGGCGCAAGGCGCATATGTCAACGTATTCCTACAAATTTGACCGTCGTGTGGTTTGTCATGTTCTTGAGAAGTACTTACCAACCAGGAGGCCATTCCCAGAGGTTCCCATTCGAGAAGTGCTCACTGATGGTGGAATGCCAGAAGATGAAATAGTCATGAGCACTGCCAGGCTACTTCGCAAGGACATTTATGAAGAGGCCCAGATGGTCTATGATTGCCTACATGTTCATCGAATAGGTGTGCTTCCTGATGTGGTAGAGGTGTGATGTTGCAGCTGGAGGCACAAGTTGCACATGTGTGCAGTCCATTGCCCCCAACACATGTAGAAATTCCGCAATGGCATAAACACCTTGCTTGTTCTCCTGCTGTTTCTGTGCTGTGTTGGGGAAGTAGAAGTACTGGAGTGTGAGGCTGATGATGGCATCCAGGACAGAGGGGAGGAACCTAGAGAAGGATGCCTGGGATACTGCTGCCACTCTGGTTGTGATGGGTTGGAAAGTTACAGATGCCAGCATGTGCAGGGCAGTCAGTAGCTTGGCCTGCGGAGGCATGTTGGTGCACCGCTCTGATGTTTGCTGCAGCCTTGGTGGAATCTGGTGCAGGAGGTGGGCAATTGACTTCCTCCTGAGCCTGTAATGGGCAATGACCTCCTTCTCATTAAGGTCTATGAGGGTAATCTGGTGGTGGTATGTCCTCTCCCTTCTCCTGCGCTGCATGTGTAATTTTTACACCTCCTTTTCTGTAGCAGTAAGAAACTGCTGTAAATGAGACTCTGCACCTGTTTTTCAGGGGAAAGCCTGCCTTGCATACCATTATTGAAAACTGCTGCAAGCGGATCTGGCGATAAGATAAATATGCGCTAGCAGTGAAAAAGTGATGCTAAAGGACTCTAGTGTTACTTTGTAAATATGGCTCCAAAAAAAGCAGCTGAGGCGATTTTAGCTCATTGTAAATGTGCCCTTTTGTGAGCACAGAGATAGAAGATGAAGATGATGTGGAAGTTTATTTTTGGACCTGGCCCTCTCTGCAGGGTCATCCCCCATCATTTTGCCTTCTCAACTCTAGTTTTCTGAACTTTTCTTTTTGTTTGCACCAGGATATTGAGCACTTTACCACTGCTATCCAGTGCTAAAGTGCTTGTGTTCTCTTCTTTAGACATGGTAAAACTAACTTACACTCAATTTAAATATGTATTTCATTTACTTATAAGTCCTTAGTAAAGTGGTACTACATGTACCTGGGACATGTAAATAAATGCTGCTAGTGGGCTTCAGCATGTATTATGCCACCCACTTAAGTAGTCCTTTAAAACATGTCTCAGACCTGCCATTGCAGATTTGAACTGCCACTTGGCAAAATAACCCCTTTGCCAGCCCTAAACCTTCCCTTTTTTTAATAGGTATAAGCCACCCCTAAACTAGTCCCTAGACAGCCCTTACGGTAGAGGGCAGTGTATTATTTAAAAAGTTGGACATGTACTTTTAAGTTTGTGTCCTATTAATTAAGCCTGGGCAAAGCACTACGCTACCCTCGTGTAGTTTGCGAAGTTTGCGCTACTTTGCACTACGCAAATTGCATGTAGCACAGTGCGAACACGCATAGCGTAGCGTAGTGCAGTGGTCATTTTTTGCTTGCTCGCGGTCCTCAACGTCAAGTTGGCGACCGCGAGCAAGCAAAATGACATCTCGGCAAGACTTTTTCCTCGTTCGCGATCAGCTACATCAAGTTGCCGATCGCGAGCGTAGAAAATAAACCTCCCGGCGAGCGTCACAGCGCGGGAAGGTCAGGTTTCTCATTGCGAGTGGTCGCGTATGCTCGCGACCGCTCGCGATGAGAAACTACCAGTCTGCGTTGAGAAAGCTGCCGCTCGAGTAGAAATCTACTCGAGCGGCAGAAAACGACCGCTTGCACTGTGCAAGATGCAGTTTGCACTGATTGTACAGTGCGAGACAAGCATCCGGCACTGTGCAATCAGTGCACTATGCAGTTTGCGAAGCTATGCGTAGCTCGCGTAGTGCGAAGTGCACTTCGCGTAGCTACGCAAAGCACTACTTCGCAAACTACGCCCAGGGTTACTATTAATGAAAAGTTTTAAAAATGTGGTTTGTCACTACTGCATTGCCTACCTCTCCCATAAGATAACATTGCGTTAACTTCTTACATTTAATAAGTGTCAACCTTTGTTTAGGAACAGCTGGAAATGTCATGCTTGGTCTCAAAAGAATTATAATTTAAAATCATATTCAATGGTAAAGTCGGATCTTAATTCACAATCCATAAAAATGGCACTTTTGGAAAGTTGGCATTTCCTTGTCCCTATTTGGTGCCTGCAGTAAATGTCCTGGGCCACATGACTGTGATTAGGATGACAGTTGGCCTTTGCATTTTCCTTCCACACGGCCCTAGTGTCTGAGGACTGCTTTTCTACTTGAACCTAGGACTACCAGAGTGACTCCAAGGGATAGTTGGCTGGCCTCCTGTCCTGAGCTATAGGGACACAAACATTTTCGACAACTTGAACCCTGCTTTTTGACCCAACGTGAAGTGATTCCCACTTTCCAAGTGATTCCCACACAGTCCTGGACCCTTGGAAGTGGTGCTAAAGGTACCCAAAGAGCATAAATCCAAAACTTATGATGTTTTTTCAGTCGGAAAGTGCTCTGACAACTAACAGCAGACTTGGTCTCACCTGCTCACTGACCCATCCAAGGTGCCTCACCAGTCGGCTATGTTATTTTCGAAAGCAGCAAATCCTGTTCAGCAGCTGCTTGCCGAAGGAGTATCCAGCCTCGTGGTGCTCTCGTTAGATACAATCTGCCCGCTGGAGATTTTCATCTTCTGAAAAAGTGACAAAGTCCAAACGTAGAAATTTTCTCTTCGTCCATCGGCTACCCAATAATGACACCTCCTCCTTGAACACCACTGGCTACCTTGCCCTACTGAACTTTACCTTCTCAAACATTTTCCCTCAAACTATCTTTTAAGTCTGAAGGTAATCCTAGACTGACCCCAATCTACCTCATAGATCCAAACAGCATTCCTTTGTGGTCGGCCATAAGTTTTGACCTTGACTCCGTCTCGTTCAACTAGATGCCTGTGGTTCTCACTGTGATCTTTTGGGTACTAGTTTTTACAAAAAAAAAAAAAAATCACAAATCTGGCTCTACTGATTGCACGTTTGTTGTCCTGTCCCTTGGGCTGAGTGGTCGCTCCCCTGTGTCTCCTGCATCACTCGGTATCGTTGCTTGGCTGCCTATCTGCTAATTTGCCTTATTATTGCTGCCTGCTGTGTGCCTGGTTGCCGCGCTAAACTTTTTGCATTTCTGTAATTTAAAAGCGCCGCTTTTACAGCATTTGCGCATTTCCGCTGGGCTCCCCCCTCCGCCTCCATTTTGCCTGTGTTGTTGTTGTTGTTGTGCTCATCTCTAGCCCGCCCCGCCTCCCAGCTGAGACGCCCTCCCACTGACCAGAACAGCGCTCCAATACCGGAAAGCGCCGTGACTCGCTCCTGTCCCTTGGGCTGAGTGGTCGCTCCCCTGTGTCTCCTGCATCACTCGGTATCGTTGCTTGGCTGCCTATCTGCTAATTTGCCTTATTATTGCTGCCTGCTGTGTGCCTGGTTGCCGCGCTAAACTTTTTGCATTTCTGTAATTTAAAAGCGCCGCTTTTACAGCATTTACGCATTTCCGCTGGGCTCCCCCCTCCGCCTCCATTTTGCCTGTGTTGTTGTTGTTGTTGTGCTCATCTCTAGCCCGCCCCGCCTCCCAGCTGAGACGCCCTCGCCCCTCCCCCTCCACTACCCATATATGACAACAGTTCCCGCGCGCAGCGTCCACGCGCAGCGTCCGCGCCCAACCCGCGCCGAAGGTGCGCCAAAGGTAAGCCCGTCTACGCCCGTCCGCGCCTGGACCGCGCCCAGCGCCAGACCCCCTGCCCCGCGCGCTGCCCAGCCCTCCCGCATTACCTACGATGCCACCACCCTCCTAGCCCTTAACCCCGGTCGCGCCCCCAACTGCGTCCAAGCCGCTCCTGGACAGACCCATGGACCTTTCTCCTGCTACTCCTGCAAATTCACCGGCACCGACAACATCTCCGCTACTACCACACCACAGATTCCCGACCCCAACCACCTACAATGCATCCTTCTCAACACCCGATCTGTCCACAGACACGCCATTGACCTATGGAATCTACTAGACACCACCTCCCCGGACGTCGCCTTCCTAACGGAAACATGGATGAACGCTTCCTCCGCCCCAGACATCACCATTGCCATCCCTGAAGACTATAAGATCACTCGCAAAGACCGTACCAGCCACACAGGAGGAGGAATCGCTATCGTCCATAAGAAATCAATCCGCATCTCAACCAGCTCTGACGCCAACCTCGCCAACTCCGAACACCTTCACTTCCAGATCCACATCGACCCCAAGACCACACTCAGAGGCACCCTCCTCTACAGACCACCAGGACCCCGCGCAAAATTCAGTGAAGACATCACGGACTTCATCACTCCACTCGCGCTCCCCTCCAAAGAATACATCCTTCTGGGAGACCTCAACTTTCACCTTGAAAAGATCAACGACCACAACACCACCACCCTCCTGGACAACCTCGCCAACCTCGGACTTAAACAACTGGTCACTTCCCCTACCCACATCGCAGGTCACACACTCGACCCCATCTTCACATCCAGCAATCATGTCTCCTTCAGCCACACTACGGATCTCCTCTGGACTGACCACAGCTGCGTTCACTTCACCTACAACAAGCCCAAACCCACCAACCACCTCCAACCGACTCTGCAAAGAAACTGGAACAAAATCACCTCCGACCAGATCTCCTCATCGCTCCTTCTAAACACCCCAGCCCACTCCTCGGACCCAAACCTAGCCGCCGCCAACTTCACCCTATGGCTATCCAACACCGCAGACACCTTAGCACCACTGAAAAAACGTCAAAGCAAACCTGGCAACAAGAAGGCCTCATGGTTCAACGATGATCTTAAGAAGTCCAAGAAACTCTGCCGCACCCTTGAAAAAGCGTGGAAAAAAGACCCAACCACCAACACCAAGGACGCCTTCAAAAACGCCACCCGCACTCACCACCAACTAATCCGAAAGGCCAAGAAAACAGCATTCAAGGACCGACTCGACAACAACGCCCACAACAGCAAGGAACTTTTCAACATCGTCAAGGAGTTTTCCAATCCCTCGGCCAACTCCAACGACATCACCCCCTCTCAAGCCCTCTGCGACTCCCTAGCCTCATTCTTCCACAACAAGATTGCAGACATCCACAACAGCTTCGACAACCAACCCGGGGCCCAACCCACCCAACCACATGCTGAACACTCTCCCCCCGCGAACACCCTTAACGACTGGAACCCAATCTCCACTGAGGACACCATCCGCCTAATGAACTCCATCCACTCAGGATCCCCCACAGACCCATGCCCTCACCACATCTTCAACAAAGCAGACTCCGTCATAGCACCGCACCTCCGAGACGTCATCAACTGCTCCTTCAACTCCGCCACCTTTCCGGAAACCTGGAAACACGCTGAACTCACCGCCCTTCTGAAAAAACCCACAGCGGACCCCACCGAACTCAAAAATTACCGCCCCATCTCGCTCCTTCCATTCCCGGCCAAAGTAATCGAGAAAGCTGTCAACAACCAGCTCTCCGCTTTCCTCGAAGCCAACAAATCCCTCGACTCCTCACAATCTGGCTTCCGAGCAAAACACAGCACTGAGACCGCCCTTATCGCAGCAACAGACGACATTCGAACCCTACTGGACAATGGAGATACAGTCGCCCTCATCCTCCTCGACCTCTCTGCTGCCTTCGACACAGTCTGCCACAGCACCCTTTTACAACGCCTCACCAACATCGGAATACATGGAAAAGCACTTGGATGGATCACCTCGTTCCTCACCGGAAGAACCCAGAGAGTCCGTCTTCCACCATTCAAGTCCGAGGCCACCGAAGTCATCTGTGGCGTACCACAAGGATCCTCTCTCAGCCCCACCCTCTTCAACGTATACATGAGCCCCCTCGCGACCATCGCCCGCCAACACAACCTCAACATCATCTCTTACGCGGATGACACTCAACTGATCCTTTCTCTCACCAAGGATCCCAGCACCGCCAAAACTAACCTACACGAAGGAATGAAAGAAGTTGCTGAATGGATGAAACATAGCCGTCTGAAACTGAACTCGGATAAAACAGAAGTCCTCATCCTAGGTACATCCCCCTCTGCATGGGACGACTCTTGGTGGCCGGTAGCCCTTGGAAAAGCACCCATCCCGACAGACCACGCACGGAACCTAGGCGTTATCCTGGATTCTTCACTTTCAATGAACAGACAAGTCAGCGCCGTATCTTCATCTTGCTTCAACATTCTTCGCATGCTCAAAAAAACATTTCGATGGATCCCCACCGAAACCAGGAAAACAGTCACCCATGCTCTAGTCACGAGCCGACTGGACTACGGAAACACCCTCTACGCAGGCACTACCGCTAAACTCCAAAAGAAACTCCAACGAATACAAAACGCCTCAGCCAGAATCATATTAGACATCCCTCGCAACGAACACATCTCTGGTCACCTGAAAGACCTCCACTGGCTACCCGTCAATAAGAGAATCACTTTCCGACTGCTAACCCACGCACACAAATCACTCTACGACATCGGACCAGAATGCCTCAACTCAAGACTGTCCTTCTACACCCCCTCCCGCCAACTACGTTCCTCCAGCCAAGCCCTCGCCACCGTGCCTCGCATCAACAAGACCACCATGGGAGGCAGATCCTTCTCTTACCTGGCTGCTAAAACATGGAACTCACTCCCCACTCACCTTCGCCTTACCCAGAACCACCTGGCTTTCAGAAAGCAACTTAAAACGTGGATTATTGACAAGTAATCCTCCCCCCCCCCTCCTTAGCGCCTTGAGACCCTCTGGGTATGTAGTGCGCTTTATAAATTCTCTGACTTGACTTGACTTGACTTGAATGTTTAGATTATTCTCTATTTTTCTAAATTGGTGTGGGATTTTTTATGCGTTGTGATTTCACTTTATTACTATTTGAGTCCTGCACAAATAATTTACAAATTGCTTCTAAGTTAAGCCTGACTGCTTATGTGTCAAGCTATCACAGGGTTAAGCACATGTTAATTTAGTGATTCTTGTGGTTCACCCTGACAGGGTTGTGGTTGTTGCTTGAGAAAGGTTCACAACCCGCCAACCAAAAATACTATTTTTTAGCATCTCTGATTTAACAGGCGGTTGATATTTTTTTTTGAGAGGAGGAACCGCAATGCACTTTATCAATTGTCCTTTGAAAAAGACTAATAGTGAAGTTCGTTTTGAAATTTTGAATTTTTGTGTTCAACATATTTCACATTTAGCTCTGTTCTGTTTTGAACCTTAGGTATCAAGATTACGATTAAGGGGTTTTGCTGTAATTTGAAACACCTGGGGCCCGATTCACAAAACTAATTTAAGACAAAATTCCTAAACTTACTACTTTTGGTATTCACAGAAGGCATTTACTAGTAGTAAAGTTAGGATTTTGTCTTAAGTCTGTCTTAAGTCTGTCTTAAGTCTGTCCTAAGTTTGTCTTAAGTTTGTCTTAAGTCTGTCTTAAGTCTGTCTTAAGTCTGTCTTAAGTTTGTCCTAAGTTTGTCTTAAGTCTCTCTTACGTCTGTCTTAAGTTTGTCCTAAGTTTGTCGTAAGTCTGTCTTAAGTCTGTCTTAAGTCTGTCTTAAGTCTGTGCTACTACTTTTGGTATTCACAGAAGGCATTTAGTAGTAGTAAAGTTAGGATTTTGTCTTAAATTTGACTTAAGACAGACTTAAGACAGACTTAAGACTGGCTTACGACAAACTTAGGACAGACTTAAGACAGACTTAAGACAGACTTAAGCCAAAATCCTAACTTCACTACTACTAAATGCCTTCTGTGAATACCAAAAGTAGTAAGTTTAGGATTTTGTCTTAAGCTAGTTCTGTGAATCGGGCCCCTGGACTGAGACAAAAACTGAATTTCATTTAAAAACTGATATTTGTTTGCGAATTTTGTTTTGATTTTGCACCTGTAAAAATGAGTGGTTAGATTTTTCTAATTATGAAGTTTTCTATTTTGCCTTGTGTTATCCAGAAGTAGTATGGCAACCATTAGGCCAAAATGCTGTTCAAAATAGTTCTATAAGTGTTAATAACAGTATTATTATTAGTAGGCTTGCTGTTGTGTTTAGTCTCACCAGTTGGATACCAGTCACCTACACTTAAGAGTAATGAGTTAACCACTATATATAATGATTTGGTATATAGTTGATACAAAGCTAATTCATAGAGATAGGGTTTTAGGAAAATACAAAGAAAATACATATTCAAAGTTATTGTCGAAGTATGCAGTGATTATGAAGGTGAGGGATTGTCACATTTATACATTCTTGCTGATATCTGTGTCATACGTGGTCACCCATCTCCAGCTCCTTCTGATATATTTGTTATCCTGTAATGTTTTTGATAGTCAAAAGCTTTTTGCTCTGTACCTCGTGGACTACAACAGCTCCTTGAAAACTCTTCCTGAAACTGAAGTTTTGAAAAATATTACTAATATTACTAATAACTTGAGGTCTATTATCTACATTAATTCAAAAACTGAAACGATTAACAGTGACTTTGTATGTACATTAATAATGTTAAGCATAGGTTTATTAGGGAGTATTATGAGTGAAAGGTGAGCCTTCATAGAAATTAGAAAGAAACAAGAAAGGCTGAATTAGAAGAAGAGGCTAAGAAGATATTCAGGTGAACAAGAATGCATTCTAGACTTAGAGTGGAACAGAAAACAAAGGTGTTAGAATTGGGTTTCTGGTTGCTAGAGATATGCACCCTGTCCAAGCGGGAGGCACAATCCTAGTAAAGGTAAGTGTTGTACACACTAAAAGTTTACCTGTGCTCTCCCCCTGGTAGCTGGGCACAGAGCAGTGAGGCTAAACTAAAGCGGCAATGTGTAAAGTATGTGTGCACACACACACACATTAACACAGTGCAAAACCCGCAAAAGCACTCCACACCAGTTTAGAAAAATATCCAATAGTAATCTGAGTAAAACAAGACCAAAACAATAAAAATCCAACATACACAAGTCAAATTATGAATTTTGCAAGATGAGATGAAAATGCAGTGCTTAGAAATCAATTAATCCATCTGGAGCTATCTGGTCGTGCTTGACCAGGGCAAATCCAAAGTTCCGTCTGAATGCGATAAAGTGCAGGATGGACACAGGAGTCACCCAGACTCGGTGACAGTACCTTGGATGTGTTGAAGCTCGGAGACAATGTGTTGAGCAAAGGAGGGGATTGCATTGCTGTCAAAGGCAATGCGTAGTTCCCGAAGTCAGGCAACATTGTTTATGCATTGATATCAAGAGCACTGTGCCTCGGGTCAATGCATTGATGTCGAGCCACTGAGCTGCAGGCAATGTGTTGGCGCAAAGCTGCGCCGGGCCGGAAATGTGTCAGAGTTGGGGACGGTGCGTCGCAGAATTCGGTGATGCAGTGTCCGAGACTGGTGCTGCAGTGGTGATACTGAGGCACTACGTCGACAAAGTCAAGATTGCGCTGTAAGTCGAGGTAATTGCATTGCACAATCGGCAAGCGGTGACCGGGTGCAGTGCAGGCAGCAGCGTTATCGCAGAGAAATGCGCTGTTCCAATTGAAGCAGCGGTGTCGATGCATTGGGCTCTTGGGTTGCAGCACCAAACACTCACTTCCAAGGGCCCAGGACCGGATTTGGCACCACTTGGCAGAGCAGGACTCACAGCAGAGAATCTCAGATGCTGGTAGCAAGATGCAAGTGAAGTCCTTGCTATCCCTGATACTTCAGAAACAGGAGGCAAGCCCAACTAGCCCTTGGAGAACTTTTAGGAATGCAGGATATAGAGATTCAAGTCCAGTCCTCTCACTCACAGGCAAAAAGCAGCACGCGGCAGGCTAACTCAGCAATGCAAGCAGCAAAGTGGAAGTTCCTCCTGGCAGCACAGCAGCTCTTCTTCTTGGTAATGTCCTCAGTTCTAGAAGCACTCCAAGTAGATGGTGTCAGAAGTGAAGTTATACTCGTTGTAGCCTTTTAAAGGAGGGAGACTTCAAAGAAAGGTCTTTGTAGTGCACAAGCCATTGCCCTTCCTGCCCTGGCTCCAGACTCACTATAGGCGGGTATGCAACCCTTTGTGTGGGCACAGGCAAAGTCCTATTCAAGTGCAAATGCAAGCTCCTACCTCTCCCTACAGCTCAGAAAGACCCAGCCTGTTGATGGTCCATCAGGATGTGAGTGGCACACCTCAGCTCCCTTTGTGTTTTACTGTCTATAGGGAATGCACAAAGCCCAATTGTCACCTATCCCAGACGTGTATTCCAGAGAAGGCACAGAATGACTACAGTAGGAAAATGCCAACTTTCTAAAAGTCTAGAACACCAGAATTGCCAGTACTGACACACATTCACAAACTCACTTCAATTTGTGATCACACAACTAAATCACTGCGATCACTATTCATTTGGTATCCGTTTGACACAATTCAAAACAATTTCACCAGTTTTGTTTCGTATACATCACAAGCATAGTCAAAAACAAAAACAATCTTGGATGTGCATAATTGATACAATCCACATAAGACAAATATATGAACAAATGTATACAAAACAAGACAATTAGACAATCAAAAAAATGTTGTGCCCTGGTTGTGACGTTTTCTTTGCCCTTTCAGGAGCTTCATGTATTTTTATCTTATATTGCCATTAAAAGCTCCTAACTAAGTGGGCTGTACCCAAACAGTACCTATACAGGCCTCAGGGAGGACTGACTGCTCTTATAGCGTTAAACACACTAGCAACACTGAGCTCCAGTAAGAATTTCTATTAAATGCACTTGTTGGGTGAAAACACTGACAATGCATTTAAAACCCTTTTCTATTTTTGGGTCTCCTCAGGACTGCGAACAATCGAGCACTGTAAAAAAATATACAAAAGCAATAAGAACTTCTTTAGCATTCAATGCATGCCATTATATGATACAACATACACTGTAATAACACCCACATCATATTAACTCATACTGAAACTCATTCAGATGCCAACTTCCATGGAAGGACCATACATTCTCTGGGGTACACCTACACCCAAAAATTACCCTGGATTCCTCCTACAACAATATCCATTTTGTAGTGTTGTAATGGTTTTAAATAACTAAATACAATAAAGATTCATTAATCCATTCACTCCTACAACAACATAAAAGTAGCCCAGTCACTCAAAGCCACATTTTGGCTGAATGATTAAAGAATCTGCATCAATAGTTCCGAGCAACTCACTTTTTCACTGGATTATTTTTATTCTTCCTTGAAAAGCCAGCAAGGAAAGAAGAACGATCCTTAATGTCTATATCATCAACCTACAGCAGTCAAATGACAACCTTTATTACTTTTCAGGATGCAGAGTCCAATAAGGGACATTCTCATAATTCCAAACTATTTTACTCTATTGTTGATCACCATTAATGCAGGATTTTTTTAACACTAGTTTTTTTCACCTCGATCGCCTTTACAACCACTTTTAGTTAAAGGACCGCAACATTTGCGTGTTTACAAACTATTTCAATAATCTACGGCACGTGACTAATCTAACATTAAATATTTGAAGAACGCACCAAAACGCAATAGTATTTGTAGCTACTTTTTTTAGAAACCGGGGTTGTATATAAGTATCTTTAACTTACTTTAGCAATCTTTCTGTCGAAAAACTCGCCGTATCGTGCAACTGACTTGCTAGTAACAGAAGTATTGAAACCGGCACTCTTTAACATTGTTAATTCCGATTGGCTGATTGACCTTGACGGGGTGTGGTTGGTCCTCAACAGGATCTCCCACTCTGAACACTCTAATATCACTAAATATGACATGGGCCATAAGGTATTGAAACCACACCATGAACAATGTACTTAATAGACTGTATTTTTTTTTCTCTGAGACACTGCACGATCACCCAACTTAATTCCAATGCATATAAACTAGGCCTAAAAAGGGCATTCTGAGATTGGTAGTTTTTCTAGTTAGTTGTAAATTTGAATTTAAAAGTATCATCATGCAGCCCGCTACATATTAAAAAAGGGCTATGGTATCTTTGCGGACAAATAGGGAAATACAGACCCCTATACCCAGGGTTGCTCAGGATCTTTGAAATATGTAAAAGAATTTGACACTTGTCATGCAGACAATCCGTTTTACTGGTGTAACATAAAGTTGTAAAAAACAAGTGTGCACGTCCAGGATTGTTTCTGTTTTTCACTATGTTTGTGCTGAACATGAAAAACACTTGTGAAATTGTTTTGAATTGTGTCAAACTGAATAATTATTCAAATAAATGGTGATCTCAGTGATTCAGTTGTATGATTAAGAATCAAAGTGATTTTGTGAATGTATGTCAGTACTGACAATTCTGTTGTTGTCGAGTTTACAGTGGCCCAGCCTTACTGATTATGGGCCAAAACCCTGTATAGTTTGTAGACCTGCAATTTAAAAACCATCTTTACTTAAAGATGTGTTTTTTAATTGTGAGTCCAGAGACACCAAACTTACTTTTCCTATATTTTCCCTATTGAAAGTTATACTTGTAAAAAAGGCAGCTCAAATGTTAACCTATGGGAAAGTACATGTACTTCCTTTTAATCACGCTACACCCTGTCCATGGACTGTCCAGGGTCTTCTCTAGTGTTGACCTAGGTGTAATAAAAAGGAAGGTTTAGGCCTGACAAGTAGGTTATCTTGTCAGATCGAAATGGCAGTTTAGAACTGCACACATTAGATTTGCAGTGGCAAGCCTCAGTTATGTTTGAAGGGCTACTCATGTGGGTGGCACAATCAGTGCTGCAGGTTCACTAGTAGCATATGATTTGCAGGCCCTGGGCACATAGAATGCACTGTACTAGAGACTTATCAGTAAATCAAATATGCCAATCATGGAGAAGCCAAATGCCATTACCTTTTAAACAAAGAGCACATTTACTTTAGCACTGGTCAGCAGGGAAAAAACTACACAAAGTGCTAAAGCCAGCTAAAATGAAGTTCAGGACACAGTCAAAAACAGGAGGCTAGAAGGCAAAAAGTCAGGGGAAACCACACCATAAGATGCCAGCTCTAACAGAAAGGATTTATGTATATTGTTCATGAAAAGTCCTTGCATTCTGAATCAGTTGAGTTTGTGGGAAAGACTAATTGTTATGTGCTACCTTGCTCTAGTCTTCCATCGTGTCTATCATGTGAATGAGATGATAATAATGGGTACCTTATTATTTTACTGATCCCATGTCATTTCCCTTGGGTTCCCATCACTGATCAACATGTTTTTCTTCTAAGCCATACCTCAACTTCAAATCTCCTCGGAAGGGATGTAAGCTACAAATTGAATCCTACTGCTTTTTCCACACATGAAGTCATCTATCTAAATGTCCCACTTGAAGGGAGAATGCCATTTAAGTTGTTCTATAGGGATGTACGGGTCTGTGTGAAGCTTACGGTTCCACAAAACCCATGCTTCAATCAAACACAGAAATATATTTTTTTAAATAGCCCTTTAATACATTTTGCTGTTTAAGTTAGGATACATAAATTCAATCAAAACATCATGTTACCATAGATACAGACAGTATCATCACAGAGCTCTTTTTTAATCACAAACTATAAAATATACCTTTTCTAAATCATTCAAGCCCAAATAATACGCATATTTTCTAGGTCAGAAAAGCCTCGTAAGAGGCTCTACAAAGACACCACTCTCTAATCATAGACATATAGCACCATCATCTCAACATATGTTGTCAAATATTGAGATTTTATATCACAGCCTGGGCAGGAAACACTGAAACACAGGCAACACAGCCAATACGCCAAATTTCATCCATCATGTTTATACTCATATATGAAGGACAACATTGTCCAATGCTTTAGTATTAGATTTAGCAGTAAGGTCAATCAGCAAGACAACCCCTTTGTTCCAAGGGATGCCACAGCCTTCTAATTTCTTTTGAACATCTAGTACCACTACTTCAGCTCTAGCATTTACATATGCTAAGAGGTCTATTTGTTCCCAATGCATTGCAGTAGTTCCTTTGTCAATTATATTTGCTAAGTCTATAAATCTACATGCTTGTCTTGTGTTTTGTGGTAAATAATTTTCCTTTACCTGGACTGAATTTGATACAGAAACATAATAAAATAGCTCAGTAAAATGAGAGGCAGAATCCGTGGTATTAGAGGTTCGGAATGGGCTTTATTCCAATAATCGATTATAATCGGATGCTCCAAGTTCCATCACCACGGGGGTTCAGGAAGTGAAGTACATACATTATTGACATGAAATGACTTTTATAGATCATACATTACAATGAAGCGAATACAGTAGGCGTAACAATTGATAAGGAAAAATGACGAGTTGTCTGCGTAACCAAAAATGGGTGGAACAAGGAGTAAAAAGGAACGTAATTGGTTATGATGTCGCATGTAGGTGGATCTATAAGATAATACTTGGCATAGATGCGCGCGTAGCAGCATGACGTGTAATTGACGTGTAACTAGGGGGTGAAGGGGACTTGACATTTAGCTCTACATGTGGAGACAAGAAGTCTGGGGGGTCAAGTCAACCTAGTCCCAAATCATATCTAACATCCTATGTTTAAAGAACTATGTTATCCATAAAAGAAGGACTCTCGAACAGAATCTGTTCTATACTGACTGTGTGTGCGTGTACAAGCGTCTAAGTGTCTACACTAAATGCGAGGGGGTAGAAATATTCCATGGTAACAGGACTATGAATTACTTGCATGAGGACAGAGAAGCCGGGCCTTTTGCTTGGTAACTGGAAGAATGTTTACTTAAACTACTAGGCAGGAATGCATCGGCTGAGGGGGAAGCAGATAATTCGAAGGTGAAATACAGTTTTTGGCAGAGAATAGGCTGATGTCAGGCTTCGTGAGCCGCGCAGAGAATGAGACAAAGTTCATGGTCACAGATGCAGGCTCAGACTGGAGCTTTCAGAGGCAGAAAGCAAGAAGAGTTTGATGACAGAATCTGGGCCTACTTGCCTGGACTGTAAAATGGCATAAGTGAACCATATAAAGCCGGTGGCCTTTCGTACTTAGGAATGGAATATCCGGCCTATTCATGGCGGATCTGACAGAGGACATGTTGACGGTGGACGCACATGTATTTGCGTCTTCATAACTGGAACTGGAGGGAACATACATGTACTTGTGACATGCACATAGAACCGTTGGGGTCCAAGATAGGGGACATAACTGACCAGAAAAATCCATATTTCCACATTCCCTCCTTGTCCCCTACTTGCCCGTTAAGAGATATCAATCTTCATTAATCCATTGATCTGTTCATATAACATCATTTGTTCTTCTTTCTTCTTCCGTGACGAATGAAATCTTGGTGGTGGAATACACGATGTGGCACACAGACCACAGATCGCTGGTCCACATTGTAGACATAGACAGCAACTGAATAGTATGAGAAGGCCAATACCTAGGAAGGATAGAACTCTCCATCCCCAGGCTGATATCACACTCCAAAACCAACTGGACCAAGTCCAAGTGCCTGGGTTCTGGTGTATCTGGTTTACAATCTTATGAAGGCGAGTTATGGCTTTATATACTGATGGCGAATTTTCTGGTATGAATACGCAGCAGCTTGATCCGATGACCCTACAAGCTCCGCCCCTATCAGCCAGGATGACGTCGAGGACAAGACGATTTTGAAGCACAACAATCCGCATAGCAGACTGCTCTTCTGTTAAATTGCCTAGGGCGGAAATAGTTTCATTCACTACTGCTTCAAGGGTTCTAGTTAATCTACGTATCAGTTTACTATTAGTAACAGTACCTATATAGGGAAAGATGCCTTTATTGAAATCTGTGTATTTTTCCCATGCTGTTTCAGTGTAATCGACAATTGGGAGATCTCTCCGCTCTCTGTTGTGTACTAAATGAATATTTCTGTAATAATCCGGAGGAGCTAGAAAAACAGGTGGCAAAAGGAATGCAATGTAGCAGGTACCATCCCAATCTAGAGGCAGACGCATATATGCAGTCTGACCACATATAAAGTAGGAGTGGTGATAAGCTCTAAATGAAGATTTGCCTTGATCACTGAATTCTACTATAGTAGTGCATTTACTATGGCCCATATGTATGGAACCAACCTTTCTTACACATAATTCCCCTTTTGCTGGGAATACTGACATGGTGGGTAAGACTAGTTCAACTTCGGATATGACATTTAGAATCATGGGATTAGGTGTAAAATTACCTAATCCATATACTTCATTTTCTAGATTAGTTCCTGTTCTTTTGGGGCGACCCTCCTTGTCAGGGTAGCAGACCTTGAGTAAAACTAGGTTCAGATTTCCCCATACCCACTGACCTTGGTAAACAGCTGTGTCTGAGTCTATGGAATTGATTAAACTAAACCATGCTCCACAGGAGCCGTTATGTGTAAATGGGTGTGGAAAGAATGGCAGGACTCCTTCATAATTCTGATAGGGAGGGAGCCGACCACACACCCAACAATTAGTGGCATTACTGGTCTGATGGGAATGATGTAACATACTAATGAAAGTGTTATTACGCAGCGCAAGTCTATAAGATAATTCATGCGGAGGTAAGTCACTAAAAGAATGTTCAGCAGTAACATTATAAACATGTCTAGAAATAGGGTAATATATGTGCAACAATATGCTTGCAGTAATTATTAAAAGACTCAAGAAAAACAAGATTATTAATGTCACTATGCAATGGCTACGCAGTGATTTACAATACGCCTGTCGTTTCATCATTTTTCGCAATTGTCCATGATTCAGGTCTAGAGGATACATGTCAGAGACAGATTCAACCGCTTCACCTAGGAGAGGACTTAAACAATCAAATCGTCTGACGTTCTAGGCCTCAATTTAACTTTATAGAGTTCGTTTTCAGTTTTTTCAACCAAAGGAAGTTTTGAATCAGTCTGTGAGGGAGTGCAGGGCACAATGTCTATATCCGAGGATTGTCCATGAAATTTCTTGATATGACTTGAATGAATCCAGCCCTTGCGGCCCTCGATCTTCATGGCTGTCCTTGTGGTTAGCAGAACCAACTTGGGTGTCTTCCACCTGGGCTCCAGCTGAGTCTTTCGGTCGAAATTTCTCACAAATACGATATCACCCGGAACTACGTCATGGGGTTTCACCTCAGTGTTGTCGGGAAAGGCTGCAGCTACCTGTGAACGACAAGATTGTAGTGCAGACATCAAGGAAGCCAAGTAATCTGTCAGCATATTACAGTCAATATCAGTTATTTTGCGTGGTATGGGCGTCCCCCACATATTTGGTGGTCTGCCGAAGATCACCTCATACGGGGATAGCCCTGTTCGAGAGTGTGCTACCATTCTCATGTAAAAGAGTGCAACTGGTAATGCTACTACCCAGTCGACACCTTTCTCTCTGCATATTTTGGACAATCTGATTTTCAGTATCTGGTTATGTCTTTCTACGAGACCTGCTGCCTCGGGGTGTCGGACACAGTGGAATTTCCACTGATATCCTAACAGAAGTGAAACATGTTTCATTAATTTGGATGAGAACGGCTGGCCGTTATCTGAGTAGACAACACGTGGTAAACCGTATCGTGGGAAGAATTCTCGAACCAACTGTTTGGCAGTAGTCGGGGCAGTGTAATCTGAAACCGGGTATGCCTCCGTCCAACGGGACAGAGCGCAGACGACTACGAGAACGTATTTGAATCCTCGACATCGTTCCATCTGGATATAATCCATCTGGAGCACTTCAAAAGGGTAATCAGGAGGATGAAATCCACCCTGTTCTACGGGAACGCTTTTTCCTGGGTTAAACTGACAACAGATCATACAGGTACGGACTTTTTGCTTTGCTGCTGCTCGTAAATGTTTATTGAACCAAATGTGTTGAATGCTGTCTAGCATAGCTTTTTCTCCGAGATGTGCTGGACTATGTGTAGTGTTAATTATAACTTGGACCATTGAATCAGGAAGGAACCATACAGACTTTTCCTTCATCATCCATCCTTGGTCCGTTTGGATCCCTCCTAATTCAGTCCATTTCTTTATTTCGTCTTGTGTAGCATGTGTCTGTATGTCAATTACGTCAAGAGTAGGATCTTTAACTGTCATACAATGTGTCGGCATCGGGACTATTGTCTTTGTCATGTCGGGGGTTTGAGTTTGAGCAGTCTGTTTAGCTGTTCTGTCGGCTAGATCATTGCCTTGGGAAATGA
The DNA here is from genome assembly GCF_964204655.1 of Triturus cristatus. Classification (NCBI taxonomy): domain Eukaryota; kingdom Metazoa; phylum Chordata; class Amphibia; order Caudata; family Salamandridae; genus Triturus; species Triturus cristatus. The sequence continues at coordinate 856,122,505 of NC_140589.1, forward strand.
TATCAGTAACCTTCGTATGGGCCTTACATTTCATAATTGATATTGCAGTGGGTCGATGTATTGCATCTAATAAAGCATGAATGAGGGGTCCGTGCTGAATGTGGGCACCGTGGGAAGTCAAATAACCTCTCTCTCGCCACAGCACGCCGAAGTCATGTACAACTCCGAATGCATATCGTGAATCAGTGTATATGTTGACTTTTTTATTCGTGGCTTGAATACAGGCTTGTGTCAGAGCGATGAGCTCTGCGGCTTGAGCTGACAAAGTATTTATACGATTAGTTTCAATGACTTCAGTATCTGTGGTGACTGCGTAAGCAGCCACTAACTCTCCTGTACTTGTTCTCATACATGAACCATCTACATACAACGTCAGGTCTGGATCTGACAATGGGACATCGGTTAAGTCTTGTCTGGGTTTTGTCGTTATAGTAATAACTTCAATACAGTCATGAGCTAGTGGGTCTGTTCCGGTTACTGGCAAAAGTGTGGCAGGATTCAATGTGTTACAGCGTCTGATTTCTATGTGTGGCTGAAACAATGTAAGTTCATACCCTGTAAGTCGCGCTATAGTCAAGTGTTGTGTTTGCGTTCTATTTACAAGAACCTCTACTGCGTGTGGTACTTGAACTGTCAATGGATGTCCTAACACCATGGCATCGCTTTGTCTGATTGCTAAAGCTGTCGCTGCTACTGATTTCAGGCATGCAGGCAAAGCCTGAGCTACGGGATCTAATGTACTAGAAAAATAAGCACATGGTTTGTGTGCTCCTGCTTGTTCCTGTGTGAGTACTGACAAGGCAGTACCTTCGCGTTCTGTAACAAAAAGTGTAAACTGTTTTCTGTAACATGGTGTTGCTAAAACAGGTGCTTGACATAAAGCTTTCTTTAAGCTTTCAAAAGCTTGTGTATGTTCCTGAGTCCAAGGGAGAACAGTCGATGTGGCTGCCTCCTGTGTTGTCAACTGAATGAGTGGTTTTGCTAGAAATGCGTACTGAGGGATCCACTGTCTACAGTATGAAGTGAGGCCTATGAAAGCCCGTACTTCCTTTTGTGTCTTGGGCATTGGCATGTTAGCTATTAACTGAATGCGGTCGGGTGTAAGCTGCCTTCCCTCCTTGGACAGCGAGTGTCCAAGATAAACAACTCGCTGGACACAGAATTGCAGCTTAGAAGGGGACACCTTGTGCCCCTTTTCGGCTAGAAATTTTAAAACTGTCAGTGATGCTTTTTCACATTCTGGTTCGCTTCTTGCGGTGATCAGCAAATCATTGACGTATTGGAGCAGAGCAGTGTTAACTGGCATGTGGATACTATCTAGTTCTCGTTTCAGTGCTTGGCTATAGATGCTGGGGCTTTCTGTAAAACCTTGAGGTGCGCGTGAGAATTTAAAGCTACGTCCATTTAAACTAAATCCGAACAAATATTGGCTTTCCGGATCTATTGGGACGCTGAAAAAGGCATTCTTGAGATCAATTACAGTAAAGAATGTTGCTTCGGAATCAATGGCTGTCAGTAATGACGAGATATCTGGGACCACAGGGAATTGTGGCACAATGCATTTGTTTAACTCGCGCAGATCAATAACCAATCGATAGACTGGCGGGGCCTTTGGATCTGTTCGTTTAAGAATCGGAATTATCGGTGAATTACATACATTGGAGTCTGTTTCCACAACTACTCCTTGGGCAATGAGCTCGTCAATGATTTGCAGTAAAGCCACTACAGCATCTGGTGGTAACTTGTATTGTCGCATTCGTGGTAGCACCACTCCTGCCTTCAATGTGACTCGATATGGTGTAATATTCATGCGTCCAACATCAGTAGGGCCTTGTGCCCATAGATGTGTAGGTAAAGTCTGTAGTCGGGGATCCATGTCTCTAGACACATAATGGCCTTTAAAATCACGTAAAAACAACCTTACTCCTTCCGGAGAACAACATATTATGGCTCCTAGAGCTTTCAACGTTTTTATTCCTAGCAAGTTTTCTGGACATGATTTAGTAAGCAATAAATCTGTAGTTCGGGTCAGAGGTCCTATCGTAAGTGGCAGAGGTTGTGACACTTCATTAACAATAGGTTTTCCTGAAAAACCAAGGGAAATATTCTGTGAGCCTGAGAGGGGTGCCCCTGGAACTTCACTACGTTTTATGGTCGTTCGACTTGCCCCTGTATCGAGTAGAAATTTTCTATCTTGGCCTAATAATTTACTATGTACATAAGGTCCTTCTTGATCTACAGGTATTTCAATAAGGGGTAAGTCAACTTCCCTCTCTAGGCTAGTTCATGCGTAACGCTGATACTCAGGATATTCATACTGTGCGGTCTGATACATTTGTCGTGTTGTTGTCTGTGTGGCAGCAACAGGCAACGGTGGTGCAGCTGGCACAAACTGTACTGGTTGTTGTGCGGCTGGCATGGCCTGGGCATGCTGCGGAGCTCCTTGTTCATTCTGATCTTGTCTAAGTGGCCGTGATCTTTCTTGTGTTTTACCTATGCTGATATTATGTTTCAAAACTGGACAATCGTGTACGTAATGACCTGGCTTTTTACAATAATTGCATGTCCCTTTTACAGGTCCTGCTGAATCGGAATGTGTCATACCCTTTTTATGTCCTTCAGCTGGAACTGTCTGGGAAACTAGCATTTTCATTTTCGTGTCTTTCATGCGTCTGTGTTCATGTTCTTGTTCCTCTCTAATTCTATTGTGATGGTACTGTAACATTTGTAACATTTGTGATGGAGTGTTACCTTGCCAGATACTCTCGAATTTTAATACTCTATTCTTTACTGGGGGCAGGGCATTTTCTACTAATTTTGTTACAAACAGATGTGGGTATGATTCGCTACTTGCTTTTATGCCACTATTTATACCAAAACATTTTTCAAATCGGGCATAGTAATCACTAGTGTCTTCATCTTGCTTCTGTTTACAGGCTGAAATTGTACCCCAATCTTCCTTTTTCGTAGTTAATAAACGTGGCAGTACCTGTACTAATAAACCTGGTAATGCCTTAGTTTTATCCCCAAGTCCTGCTCCTGCAGTTCGGGCCTTTTCTTCTGCTTCTAACACTGACCATTCTATCTTTTGGTCTCCTACCTCCCACTCTTTTTCCTTGAGTTTCTCATAAATACCAGCAGGCATCAATACCTTTAATATTGTCATAATGTCGGGATAGGTATACTCTCCCATGAGTAACATGTCCTTAATTTCTCGGTGAAAACCCGCTGGATCTTTGTCATGACTGGGTACCACTTTTTTCATTTGTAACAATTCTATTTTTGATATGGGCGTATATACAAATACGCGCTTAAACTCGTTGTCTTCGCCTTTTATTGGGTGCACTTCTCGTAAGGGATTCTGTCTATCCATGTGATACGTGGTTCTTTCCTTGACGGGTAATGAGACACGGTCTGAACATACAAAAAGAATATACTGCTTTCTTGATTCTAGAATTTCTTTAATTAATTTAGTACCTGAATCTCTCCATTTATTCATAAGCAATTCGGTCAATATGTCAGGTAAGGGACCAGGGTCCGAATGCTGACTCCGATATAGTATAATGAGTTGTTGAATCATATAAATCCCAGCTAACCTCTGTTCGTCTGGGGTGAGATTCAAAAATGTGCGTGCTACTGTATCATCACTATATTTTCCGGGACTGTCCACCCAATGGACAGCTGCCCTGGCTAAATCTTGTTCATCCATAGAATCGAGAAAATGATAACCCCTTCGTTCTTGGAGTAGTTTGTCGGCGGTTTGGAACGAATGCTCGTTAGACCTTATATTAATTATAGGTATTTGGAAATTCCTGTTATTATCTGGACATTTTGGACGTATCGAGTCAGTAAGACATCTATTACTATTACAAGATCTTCCTCTACCTACATAGGCTATGGTGTCCGACTGTCCTGTGGGCAGTCCTGACCCTTCTTCCTCGCTTTGTTCGAACTCGTCTACCTCTAATCTCTCTTCGTGTAGGCGTTCTATTTCTTTACGGATCTTTCGGCACATGGCTATTATACAATTATGCTTATCATGTCTACCTTCTGATATGTTCTGGCTCCATCTGGTAAGAATTTGCATTGCTTCCGGGTCTACCCCCGGTCGGTCTTGATTTCTGATCACACAATTTATGAGGAAACATAACAGTTCCCCCTGTATCTCTACTTTCTGGTATTCCATAGCTCTGTTAATACATTCTGGATCTCGCCCTGTTTGGACAAAATGATATATTTTATCTAGATGCGCAGTCATTCCTGGTAACTTTCCTAAATACACTGCGGCTCGTCTGATACGCAATGATGCCAGGGTCATTTCGTCCTCTTTGCCGGGCACAGGGTCATATCTGCAATCTATAAGAAGTTCCTTCAGCGTACGGGCACTTATGAGTTTGGGTGTACGTGAATGTGCTGACTCTTGAAAAGTAAGTTTATTTATTCTGGGTGGCGTAGAAAAAATGTTGCTAGCACCTCCCGTAGCCCCATCTGGGGTGTCGGGCGTGAAAGGATTCGTCAAACGTGACACAGCAACTACAGGTGTGGACACAGCTATAGAAGTAGCTGTAGGAGCGGATGCAGAAACAGATGTGCTTGCCGGAACTTGTGACTCGATTTGTTGCTGTAGGGATACGGGCACTGGATCTTGGCGTTGAACCTCCCTGATATGCGGTCTATGTGGGGCGGAATTAGCATACTCGGGAGCTGCGTCATCTAAATATGAGGAAAGAAAAACATCTTCTGCGGTTCTAGGATGCCCCTTAGGATGTACCTTTATTGGGAACAATGGGGGTGGCAAGTCTTTCGGTAGTTCTGGAGTAGCCTTAGGTAATCCTTCGGCCAGAAGGGGATACATACCATTCATAAGGGCATTTCTTTGCCTATCTACTTGTTCTGATTTCACTCGGATTCCTTCCTCAATTAATAGATTCTCTCGAACTTTATTTGAACTTTCTTTATTCTTTTCTTCCTGTCTACGTGCTTTTTCTGTGCGTCTATGAGATTCTTTACGCCATAACTCAACGGCGTCTTTCTGTGACTGTCTGACCTTCCTTTTCCATAACTCTTCCTCAACTTTCATGATGCACTCTGCATCCCAGGTTCCCGCTGTGGGCCACCTCTGACTTTCTGGTAATCCCTTGGTGTAGTCTACCCATAAATCAAGAAATAATATAGCGTCTAAGCCATGTTTGTGATACATAAAGTGCCCTGGAGTGTCCCTAGGAGGAATAGGAACGGCTTCTTCGAGAACCCCTTTTCTAGTAGTGATCTGTCTTAATTTCGAAAAGAGCGGCATATTGAGAACTGACCTTATACTTGATTTTGACCAACTGACCTGATACTTGATTTTGAACAGACTTAATACAATAAACACGATAATGAACAGTCATTCATACCACAATATGCAGGACGTTTTTAAACACATTAAACATTAAACATAAAACCTTTAACTGAAACAACAATGATGATCGTCTGCATAACTAATCACCAAGCTTAATTCTTGACAATAACTAGATACTTCGGAATACTTGATATACTGCTAAACAGTACAGATACACTGCTAAAACAGTGCAGACCGGATTTGTGTACCCAAACCCGTCTTGACCGGCACAACCTATGTGCACGTCAGAAATGCCTCCCCAGCAATGGTACTCACCGGGTAGCTTCGGAAACGGAAGGCCTCGGTAACTTGAACTTGAACCGGACTGGACTCGACTCGACTCGTCGGACACTGGACTTGACTTCGAACTGGTGGGTCTCTGTATACCTCGGATCTTGCTCTCTCAGCTAGGCTCTGGTCGGGATACTTCGCACTTCTCACCGCCTCGTCTGGGTGTTGATCGCAGTCTCAGTCGCCCCCGCTTGACCGGAGGGAGATACAGGAAATCCTGCTGGTACGCGTTATTGTCCGTCCAGCTGTGGCCGGAGACCGGGCCTGCAACTCACCGCCGGCGCGTGAGATGAGAAAGTGTCCCTATTCGGGCGCCATTCATGTGGTAAATAATTTTCCTTTACCTGGACTGAATTTGATACAGAAACATAATAAAATAGCTCAGTAAAATGAGAGGCAGAATCCGTGGTATTAGAGGTTCGGAATGGGCTTTATTCCAATAATCGATTATAATCGGATGCTCCAAGTTCCATCACCACGGGGGTTCAGGAAGTGAAGTACATACATTATTGACATGAAATGACTTTTATAGATCATACATTACAATGAAGCGAATACAGTAGGCGTAACAATTGATAAGGAAAAATGACGAGTTGTCTGCGTAACCAAAAATGGGTGGAACAAGGAGTAAAAAGGAACGTAATTGGTTATGATGTCGCATGTAGGTGGATCTATCAGATAATACTTGGCATAGATGCGCGCGTAGCAGCATGACGTGTAATTGACGTGTAACTAGGGGGTGAAGGGGACTTGACATTTAGCTCTACATGTGGAGACAAGAAGTCTGGGGGGTCAAGTCAACCTAGTCCCAAATCATATCTAACATCCTATGTTTAAAGAACTATGTTATCCATAAAAGAAGGACTCTCGAACAGAATCTGTTCTATACTGACTGTGTGTGCGTGTACAAGCGTCTAAGTGTCTACACTAAATGCGAGGGGGTAGAAATATTCCATGGTAACAGGACTATGAATTACTTGCATGAGGACAGAGAAGCCGGGCCTTTTGCTTGGTAACTGGAAGAATGTTTACTTAAACTACTAGGCAGGAATGCATCGGCTGAGGGGGAAGCAGATAATTCGAAGGTGAAATACAGTTTTTGGCAGAGAATAGGCTGATGTCAGGCTTCGTGAGCCGCGCAGAGAATGAGACAAAGTTCATGGTCACAGATGCAGGCTCAGACTGGAGCTTTCAGAGGCAGAAAGCAAGAAGAGTTTGATGACAGAATCTGGGCCTACTTGCCTGGACTGTAAAATGGCATAAGTGAACCATATAAAGCCGGTGGCCTTTCGTACTTAGGAATGGAATATCCGGCCTATTCATGGCGGATCTGACAGAGGACATGTTGACGGTGGACGCACATGTATTTGCGTCTTCATAACTGGAACTGGAGGGAACATACATGTACTTGTGACATGCACATAGAACCGTTGGGGTCCAAGATAGGGGACATAACTGACCAGAAAAATCCATATTTCCACAGTTTACCGATCTATGCATTTCATCCAACAAGATAAAGCACATGGGTTGCTTCTGTTGATGCTATCTCTCTTATATGACAAACTAGAGATAAGTTGTTTATGCAGGATCAGCGGGGATGGTGCTAAACCTCAAGCATGTATTAGGCAATGTTTTCGTATAAGGCATCCAAACACAGTGGTCAAATAAGGAACAGTTCAGGGAAATAATTCCTCTGGAGTAGGTAGCAAAATACAAACCACAAAGGTAATAATTATTAAATAAGTTCAAAGTGCAATACAGAAGTTAAAAATAATAGTTGAAATGCATATCAAATTAATATAGTGAATTTGCTTAAGGTACAGTCAGATGCAGCTATAGAAACGAAATGAAGTCAAAGCAACAATATTCAAAGTCCAAAGTATGAGACAAACTAACAAGGGTTTAGTCTCTGAAGTCGGGTGTCAAAAGACTGGCTCACCTCCAGAATACATCATATTTATCAGCGAATCTACAATAGAAGTCAATGGACAATGCACACTCAGCATAGGGTGAGCAACTGTAGCAATAAGTTGACAAATCACAGTACAGAATTATACGTTAGCTAATGTCACCAATATAATACTAGCTCTAATTGAATATTAATGTGACCTATTCTAACCTAATGTCATTGGAGGTAGAGGTACAAATCTAGTTACACAAACAATGAAAGTCTCACCAAATGAATAGGCTTACAGTTTCATAAGTAGGAAGAGCCTTGAAAGTAGCAAAAGGCATCTCTGTGGTTCTTTGGGAACAGCATGTCAATACAAACCATCAGTGCACATTTTGATTGTGTGTGGTGTCCGAATGAGAAATTAAAATTAACATAATGGCTGCAACAGGAAACAAGATGGAATTGAGGCCTAGTTCTGTCCTAGTTAGCTAAACACAGGAAAAATAAAGTTTAAAAGGGGAGCATTTTTGTTTTAGTACAGAAATACATGTAATTATTAACAGACATTTTTATTAAATGAAAATCAACTTTGTCAATGCCTGTCTGATTTTACTCAATCACAAAAACCCCACAATCTTTATTTATTAAACAGCTTTCATTGTTTTTAGATTCTTGAGTCTCGAATCTTCCGGAGCCCTCATCTCATCATAAGTGCGGGTTTCATGTTCTCCAATTCAAGATCTTCTTTGCACCTTTTCTTTTCTCTGTAGAGGTTGCCCTCTTCACAACCGCATAATGTATACCTCTTTTGAAACTGATTACTTCAAACATTTTTTAGCAAAAGAATGAGGCCAATTATACACAAGGAGACAATAATAAGTGAGGTTAGAAACCTCATTAAAACATCACCACCAATATAATCAACCCATTCACCCACCTTTGTGAAACCTTTTCCAATCTTGCTGAACCATACACCAACAGATTCCCATAACCCATGGTCTTCTACAGTCTTTGCCTCACGCAAAATATTAGTGATGTTAATAATGTCATTATTAATATGGCGACTAATATCAAGTATGAAGGTGCAACTTTGTTAAATCTTCAACATTTGACAGACCCTGTGCTCCTTCATTAGAAGGATATCTCAAGCAAAGTGGTTCTGCAGTGTTTGCCAGCCGCATTAGAAGCCAAAAAATCAACTACAGTAAACAACTTTCTTCTTTTCATATCATTCAAAGCCACAACAAGAGGATGAATCAAAACACCAAAAATAAATCGACACTTGCACAAAACCATGCTTTGGTCTTTTAAGATCCATATCCTTCCTGTCACTCATCTCATTCAAAAGGTAACTGAACAGTAGTGTGGGTTATATGGGCTGTACCAGTAAATAAGTCCTCAAAATCTGATATAGCACAAAGGTGTTCACACTTGACTTGACCCCACTACTAAGCTGTCAAATTTCAGAGAAAACTAATTTCTCTTCAAAGGACAAAGATAGTATCAAGGAACACACTAATATCTAAAGCAATTCAAATGTCAAGTACAATAAAATATGTTAAATCATGGCATTAATTAAAAATATGTTGACGGGAGTCTAAATAGTTCTTGAATTCAGTTATGTTGCTTTTATTTTCACAATTAGAAAAATGAATACACTCATCAGCCCAGCAAACGCGTTTTGTCCGTAAAAGGACTTCATTAGGGCTGTAAAAACATTTAAATAATTTTTTTTAGTACCAACTAAATAACTTCAAAATTAAAGCAAAAAACTTAAATAAAGACACAAGATAGACAAGACAACTATCAGCAAGACTAGTGCGTTCTGTCCCTAATTCTTAGACCAAAAGAGCACCAGTTAATCATTACAGTCAAAATTGCATAAGCGACCCCCTGCGCATATAGGGCCCGATTCACAGAACTAACTTAAGACAAAATCCTAAACTTACTACCATTTTGGTATTCACAGAAGGCACTTAATCATTTTGGTATTCACAGAAGGCACTTACTCATTTCGGTATTCACAGAAGTTAGGAGTCCTAAGTTTAGGACTCCTAAATGCCTTCTGTGAATACCGAAAGTCTTAAAATTAGGATTTTTCGCAGTTTAGTAGTCCTAAGTTTAGGACTCCTAAGTTTAGGACTCCTAAATGCCTTCTGTGAATACCGAAAGCCTTAAAATTAGGATTTGTCGCAGTTTAGTAGTAGTATAGTTAGGACTCCTAACTTTAGGACTCCTAAATGCCTTCTGTGAATACCGAAATTCTTAAAATTAGGATTTTTCTCAATTTAGTAGTCCTAAGTTTAGGACTCCTAACTTTAGGACTCTTAAATGCCTTCTGTGACTACCGAAAGTATTAAAATTAGGATTTTTCGCAGTTTAGTAGTAGTATAGTTAGGACTCCTAACTTTAGGACTCCTAAATGCCTTCTGTGAATACCGAAATTCTTAAAATTAGGATTTTTCTCAATTTAGTAGTCCTAAGTCTAAACTTAGGACTACTAAATTGAGAAAAATCCTAATTTTAAGACTTTCGGTATTCACAGAAGGCATTTAGGAGTCCTAAAGTTAGGAGTCCTAACTATACTACTACTAAACTGCGAAAAATCCTAATTTTAAGACTTTCGGTATTCACAGATGGCATTTAGGAGTCCTAAAGTTAGGACTCCTAACTTCTGTGAATACCGAAATGAGTAAGTGCCTTCTGTGAATACCAAAATGAGTAAGTGCCTTCTGTGAATACCAAAATGGTAGTAAGTTTAGGATTTTGTCTTAAGTTAGTTCTGTGAATCGGGTCCATACACTCTAATTTACAATAATGATAACAGTTATTTGCACAATCATTTTATACACATTGTATAATAGATCTAAGTAGATCATGACATAAAATAAAAAAAACACAATGCACAAATAATCTATACAATCTGATAACCTCTGGCTAAGTCGATTTGTTCTTGATGCACTAAGAGGGATGGTAATCAGTTTCCTATAAATCACACCTTCAAAGCTAAAAAGAAGATAGGTCAATCATGTTTGCTATCATCTACATCTTAGTTCCACGTTTCTCCAAGCCCCATTAACAGATGTTATAGTCTTCTAAAAATCAGTTAGTAATCTCCCCAGCATACGTTTTAAGGATAAACAAAATTAATAAGCACTGAACCATCACTATAATACATTATAAGGTCACTATATCTTTATTTTTTGCTGAATAATAATCATAGCTAAACGCAAATAACTCACTTAAAATATGACGTGGTAACAATAGCAATGGAGCAGGCCTTCAGATGGAGAATAGTTATATTTTGTGTTGTGAATACCCAGTAGAATGCTATTAATCACCCAAATTAAAGCCTCGATTCTTCGGGCTATAAATTTTGAAAATGCAAAGTAAGCCCAGTCCGGAATCCCCCAAAAACAAATAAACATCTAAAAAAGGGATAAACATCTAATAATACTCACTGAGATATGAATTTCCAAGAATGGAGTGATTATTTATTGATAAATAGATGCAGTTGAATCTTATCAGAAAAAATCCTTCTTGAATTATTATATAATCGCTGGATTCCCCATAGCGTAAAAAAGGTAGGGTAAATGAACAAAGAGCAACAAAAAGATATCATCATAATACTCATTTCCCAAATATACACAATGATGTATCAAGTATCTACCAGTATCCCCCAGAGCTAATTTGCTTAAAGATAAAATTCACCGAAAGACAGTGTAAGCTCTTCCTAATATACACTTGAAAGATCGATGTCTGTCAGCAAGAAATAGTTCACACCAGAAAAGTCTGGTCCAAATAGTAATGCCAAAGTGTTTAAGGTTAGCTTGAACCACAAGTGTTGACAAACTATCCACTTATGAATAGCTGATTCATTACTAAATTAGCCAAGGAAAAAATGTTGCCCTTCATAAAGAAAGATTTTACCCACACAATAGTTGCAATAGTTTTGTCCCTGAGAGGTACAAAAAGAAATGCAGAGTATTTTATGGCAGATCGACAAATACTGGTATCAATAAGGAAGGAGGTGTGTTTTCTGTTAATAATACATTGCACATACAGACCCTTGTGCTCTTTAGGAATCAAAGTATTCATTTAACAGCTGGCTCCCTAAGATACAGTGGCGCAGCTAGACACTGTGCCGCCTGTGGCGGTCCCTGCATTGGCCGCCCATGGCGGCCACATGTAAGAGCTGGGGGTGCTGGAGATCCCTGCGACAGCCGCCCCACGGCTGCAGCAGGTAAGAGTGGATAGGAGGCTCCCACCCCCAAACTCGTGCCGCCCAGGGCACATTGCCCACCCCCTTGCTACGTCACTGCTCAGACTGTTGTAAAAGGTAGGATATTGATGCTTTGGAATCTCTGTAAATTCAGGTTGTTTGGACTGGCTCTGTGAACTATGGAACTGGTTAGCGGCATTGTGTTTCCAGTGTCTCAAATTCAAGCAATTAGTGCATGAGTAACCACCAGGCAGAGTAGAATCTCCCCTTCCCCAACCCTGGCTCTATTTGGACCACCCGCCTCCTTGCCCATCTTGTTCATTTAGCCATCCCATTCCTCCTTGGCCACTTCCACTGACCATCTACTGGAGTGATTGCATTTGTAACTACTTTAGCTTTGATTCAACAGATTTTTACTTTCTTCCTTGTACAGAAACAAATTATTAGCAACAGAAACAAATTCAGGAAGACATTTTGTTTACCATGTGTTCTAGATAATATGCAACTGTAATTAGGTCAACAGGCTCTCGAAAAGCTACTATAACATTATTTTCTATAACAAGAACTACTAGTATAATGATCAGACACATCTTTCAAGCCATCACAATATTCAGGAGGGGTTTAACCTTTAATCGTGTTCCAATCAATTTTTACAAGATATATTTTAATAGCAGCAATCAATATTGCATCTTTCGGAGCAACAGAAGTAGCTTCATCAACAAGTCCCTGTAATGTCCAATTAGCCTTCACTAATAATTGATATTTTACTTCATCTAGGATATTAATGTGCAACTACAGATTCACATCAGCCAATTTAGGTTTATAACATTAAAATACAGTTTATAATTCTTTACTGAATGTTTGGAGCTTGTAACATCCTATTAAATTGTCTTTTGATATTCACTAGATCAGCAGTGGACCCATGGATATGGATTGGGCATATAACATGCTAATAAATTGTCATTTGATACTCACTTGATGAGCATTAGTCAAGGAGCCATGGATGGTGACAGGACATAACACCCGACTCCGGGGCCTGGATACTCTCACAGGGTAGAAGGACATCTGGTTGGACATCGACAAGATTAATGGTGTTGTTATCCTCTTCACTAGCTGAACGTGTATGTAGGCCATGTTGGGACACTCTCTCAAATCCTCTTAACATTCCTGATGTGGTCATTCACAGGCAATCTTGAGTAATAATCATACTTTTATCCCTTACCCACTGATGCATTATTTCATCACCGTGGGGTACTGGGGGAGACCATATAGTGGGTGGCAAAGTGGGGTTTTGCCATGCAGCTTTTTGTACATCCTCGCTCCAGTCTCATCGTCAGTTGCAGTAGTTGTCACACTTACCACATGCACTAGTGCCGAATTTGCCCAAGCCCTGTCAAACTTAAGTCACCACTGTCACAGGACTGGCATTGAAACCACCGGTTTCCTACCCTGTAGACAGTATCAAACATGTCCAATACAGTGCTGTGAGCTGACGGCGAAGAGTGGGTAGGACAGGGATATTAGAGAAGGCACACAAGAGACATTGCCAATTTTTTGTCACCCAGCTCATCTCAGCAGATGGAGCTGCTAATGGATTTTCTGTAGTCTTTCACAAGTGATGGCCTTTCTACAATAAAAAAAAGACACAACAACTGATATTCTCTGCTCTTACATAAACCACAAAGACATTAATTTACATGATTTTCACATTAATTGTAACATTCTACAAGAAGTGAAACATATACAAGATTTACTCCTGTGAAATCAGTTTGTCAATGTATTCTTGCAGATGTTAATTTTTTTCTTGTTTAAGGCATATACTGGACTGCAAGGTAAGATTTACCCTGATTGCAAGTCTATACGCAAGTTAAAACTCTGGTATGAGGGAATGAAATTAGATTTTGTTCTGCAGAATACATCTTGGAAATCACTGCATTGAGCTGGTTCACAACCCTTAAGAGTATTTTTTACCACAAGCCAACAGGATAACCAAGCATAGGGGTTCTTCATAACAATTTTGGTAAAAATGACTATACGAAAGGGTCACCTTTCTCAAGCACCAGTCGATCTCTAGTTTATGTGCATAAACCTGAAGGATAAGCAGTATGACATCAAATAAAGGAGTATCTACAAGATCAAAAATAAGTCTTTCAAAATGGCCATTATAAAATTCAACAATAAAGGGGTTTGTCTGATAAGTATTTAGCCCTGAGGAAAGCTCAATACTGTTTCTTGGTGTTCTTTCTAAAGAATAGGTAAGTCTATGGATTTAGCATATGCTGGGGCAATTAAATTTCTCATCATTCTTGAGTACAGGATAGCTTGTGTGGCTATTTGATGTGGTGTAGATATGGGATGCCCAGTCAATGGTATTTTTGAGCTACAATTTAGTTTTAGCAAGAACATGAGAGACCAGAATTGAGTTTACACCCAATAGAGCGACCTCACATAGCTTTGAACATTGGGGTTTTATTCAGGCTCCAGGGTTTTGTACCATGTTAGTGCCATTGTTTAGGTTGATTTAGGTTTTGCTTGACAATCCATAGTGAAGTACCCTGCTTTGCCACAATAGAAGGACACATTATGCTTCCGATGTCTCTCTTCTCTCCTTGGTTGGATGAACCACTCACCCCTCCAAGCTGCACTGGCAGGTGGGGTGCAACTCATTTTCCTTTTTGCCCTCATTAATGATAACAACTTTAAGGTCCCCCTTACCTCATCTCTTATTCTCTCTCACAAACTATGATCCAGTTTCACTATTAAGTCAATCAAGTCATCAGAGGAGCCAGAAGTGTCAACTACTTGCACAAAGATATCTTCTAAGTCATTGAGAAGGCCCAGATAAAAGAGAGAAGAATGTTTCTTTTTGGGCCAGTTTATATCTGCAACTAGTTGATTGAACACAGTGAGTTAGGAAAAATAATCTTATTCCTTGCTTTAGATTCAGTAACTCATTATCCACCACCTGCATGTATGAGTGTTTTAAAAACAACTTCCTCAAGGCCTCCTTGATGGTGTTGAAGTTGTACTGCAAAGGTTCATCTGGCTCAGCGAGGGGTATTGACCACGTTGCTACATTGTCCCTTATGTATGCCAATATGAAGGCTATCTTGAATGAGTCTTCGTAGAATGCGATTGACAGTCACAAAAACTGTAAGTTGCATTGGTTCATGAATATGGCAAACTTCATACTATCGCAATTAAAACACTCAAGTGGGGCCAAAGGAACAGGAGATAGAGTTAACACTATCAGAGTGAAAGGCTGGGTTCCTGCAGGGGTTGAAGAAGTAAGACTGGGCTGAGGGATGGATGTGGGAAAGCGAGCTGGTTGCAAGCGGTGTCTGCACAGAGGCTGGAGTGCTACCAGTCTTGACAAGGATGAGGGTTCTTCCCTGGGGTCGGACCATTCTAGTTCTGCCCTTACGGGCTAGTTCTCTAGATGAAAGTACTGAAAATTGGTCTGAATGCTACCTAAATTGACTGTAACAGGAGAGATCAACTGTCATCCTCTTGAGCTGTGATCACATTGTCGAAATCCACAGAGAAACCAAGAAGTTCCATATCTATGTCATTGGGGCAGCAAGATTTGGTGGGGTGGCTTTCTGTCAGACTCTTCACCACTAACCTCTAAATCTGATAGTTGCTGAAGGAATGAAGTGGATCCTCCAATCTCCTTTCACATTAACAGTGCACAATAAGTCCAAGACTGATGTTGGCGCTAATGGTGAAAGGGGTGGAAGGGAGATAGGGCTATGAGAGAAGAGACACTAGACATTGTGGAGCAGTCATATAGCTCCTTTCATCGGATGAAGGTTTTCTCAGACTTTCTGCAGCTTCCCCTTTCTGCAACTTCCCCTTAGTGATGTTTCTTTTTATATTAAACAGAACCCAAGGCAATTGTTACTCTCTGCTCTCACATCAACTTAAAAAAAATTCATTTTTTTTCATTTACATGGATTTCATTTTATTGATGTATCTTAGTAACTGGTGCATAATTGTAAACATTCAATATATTAATGACACTGTGCCTTCATCTTCTTAGAACCAAAAGAATTGTAATGAGACTGGTCTTGTTCTGATATTCTGCAGCAACTGCATACAAAACTGCAGATACCTAAGAAACAATTATTACATTACAACTGAGGGTGCATGACAAAATCTCAGTACGTAGGTGCAATAGGCAGTAAAAGGGCCCAACAGAAGTCCCTCATTGCACGCAAGTAGTTTCTAACTCTCCCAGCTTTTTAGTAACCCAAGGCCTCTGAAGTCAGCATTGGGAGAGTTCAAGTAATTCTACAGATGCAGGAAAGTGAAGTGGCACAAGACATTTGAAGCAGCAGCACAAGTAGAAAACTTCCAGTAACATGTTTTCGACATCTGGCTTGAAGATTATCTTGACAGGAGAGGCAGGAACACACTAGAAGAGCTGAGCCCACACAGAGGAACATGTGTAACAAGCAGTGATCAAGCAAAGGGTTCTCTCAATATCAAGGAAGAATTCCAATCACCTGCCCACACCCTGGGTGTGGTTTTTTAGGCAATGAGATCCGCAAATCCTTCAGTAGATCATTGTGCATTGAAAATGTGCAGGGATGGTGTTTTATCTGCCTGTTTTCTGCACAATCATTAAATAAATAAATAAATGGGCTCATCTCTTCACCAGTGTTCCTGCCTCTCCTGTCAGCACCTGGAAACCCATCACGCATGCCCTGGCCATGCCATAATAACATCACACTACACCTGAAGGAGCTCCACTGGCTACCTTTCCCCAAACAAACACAATTCAAATTCCTCACCAGCACTTTCAAAGCACTACAGACACTGCCCGAGCATACCATACTATTGTATCTGCTTCTACAAACCTCCCAGACACCTCCGTTCCCCCAGACTCCTACTTGCACAAATCCCACACACATGGAAATTCAGATCCAAATTTCGCAAGATGCTAAAGACCTGGTTTTTCAACAATCCTACTAGGCCCTAGCTGTGGCTAAACTCCCACCTGCTTAGAATCAGGATCACCCTCACAGGTGGTAGTGCACTGTCCAAATTGGCATAACATAACAATTTCTGAATATTGTGGTCGATAACTAGAATAAATCCTTTGGTTTATTTCAAACGCTGTGAAGATTATTTGAAAAACCAAATTTTTTTAATGAGTTCCAGGATCAGCCTCAATATAAGTAGGCAGGCCAAATCCTATTAACACTCTCATCAGCAATTTGGCCACTGTAAGGCTATTTGCTCTTCTGGTGGGAAACGATTCCACCCACTTAGAAAACAAGCAGATAATTATTAAGTCGCACGTCAAACCATTACAATTTGGCAGCTCAATAAAATATGCTTGGAGAATTGTAAATGTGCCTTCTGATTTGCCAATATGATTCATAATAGTAACTGTTCTGTTGACTTGATTATTTAAACAGCCAATCAAACTTCGGCTGCAAACATCTTCAGCAACATTTTGAAATGCTTTATTTTACCCGCACTTTTAAAAACTCCTGACTAGACTATCTATTCTTGCATGTAATCCAACTGTGCAAATACTTACACATAGGATATAGTGTTGAGTCAGGTATGACATACTTGTGCCCAGCATTCACATACAAATTCAGATTTTTCTTGTAGACTTTTCCCTACCATTTCCTTTTCTCATTTTCTGAGGCATCATCCTGTCCTGCAAATCTCTCAGTTCACTCAAAGAAGTCTGCATTGAATCCATGAAGAAACAATTGACATTTTCTGCATTTTGTACTGAATTAGTTCTCAACTTTCCATTTTCACCATGTAATACAGCTGTCTCATCTTGCAAGGCGCAATGTTTTGCCACTTGGTCCGCATAATTGTTTCCAAGCATGACCACATCCTTTCAACTGCTATGGGCTAAACATTTAACAACAGCTTATTTGGGCTTTTGTATGGCCTTAAATAAATCTAGTATGTAAACACTATTTTTCATAAGGGCTCCAGAAGATGTCATAAACCCCTTTTGTGATCATAGTTGGACATAGTCATGGACAACTCCAAAACCATAGCGGCCATTTGTATCATCTGTCACATCCATATCCAGAAAAATCTTGTTAATTCAACCAGTACTGTCACTTGTGCTGAAGTTATGTGTGACAAAGAAGATGCTTCTAAAGTCTCAGGAATGGAATATACTGCATAGGCAGCTCTCAGTGCTCCTTATTGGTCTCTCAAACAAGAGCCATGATCACACAATGTCAGATCAGCCATTTCCAAAGTTGTGTCTTTAATGTTTGGTCTTGATTTTGAACATACCTCAGTCACTACTATACAGCTGTTGTCTGGTTCACCATCAATTTATTAATTTTCCCACTCTTCACAGTATTTATCTGAAATAGGGAGCAGTGTCACTGGGATCAAAATATTGCATCTCCTAATAGAGATGTTCCCTGCTGCAAGTATGATTTGCTCATAGTGATTTAGGGATTAATTATGAGTTTGGCGGTCCATCAGAACACCGAACCTGTGGTGGCGGTCCATTCACCGTATTACAAATACAGTAATGAGACCACTACAGGACCACAGTAACTGCCAGAGATCATGGATCCTGCTGCAGTGAGAGGCCGTAATATGCTGGTGGTGCCTCTGCAGCAATGCCGAGCATTTTAGGATTTTCCTCACTGCCGAAGTTTTCTTTATGGTGAGGCCGCCATGAAAACTGTGGCAGTGAGGAAACATAGGAGGCCTACAGGCCCCCCTGGTGCATCAAGGCCATATTGTGCCTGCAGGGGGGCAAATGTTGTGCACCACTGTGTACAGTCTACCCCTTTACTACACAGCATGGATTTTACAGTCTATGCTGTCCAGGAATGGACTTTGGTGCTCCCATTGCTGTGTCTTTTAAATAGGCAACGCCGTCGGAACACCAAACGATCATCTGCCAGACGAGTTTACTCATGATCTGGCGGGCAAGTTTGGCTGGGTTGGAGCAGGGCGCTGGTGTGGCAGCCAGCTTCAAGACCACCAACTTTGTAATCAGGCCCTAAGTCTGCTGTTGGTTATATGTTGTGTTCTTTTTCTGGTCCAAAAAAATGTCAACTGAATGTGGGACATGTACAGCTTAATAACAATCCCTTCGCTCTGGTCAAAGGCAATGCAGACATCTGCAACCGACTCCAAACAACCTGGAAGACTAACAGCTACTGAATCCAATACAACAGAAAAACAGTCTACTGGGCGCATTAAACCTCCATGTTTCTGTGCAAGAATCAAATTTGCACACACATTTCTCTCAGGGAAAAAAGGTCACATTTTGAACAGGCATTCCGAGTGCAGGCCGCATGACACACACTCTCTTTCAGTTATTTAAAAGTATCAAAGCATTCATCATCACATGGTACAGAATCTTGAACATCACTACATGTCATTCTTCCTAAAGGCTTTGCATTCAAGGAAAAGTTTGGAATTAACTGACAACAGTACCCAACAATTGCAAGAAACATCCACACCTCCTTCTGGGTGGTCAGCTACCTTAATCTCAGAATTGCAGATATACTTTATTTTGACACTTTTCTCACATCATTTTCAATATGGTGTCCAAGATGGATGACTTCCTCCTCACAATACAGCACTTTAGCCATTCAGCTAGATGATTTTTAACAAAGCAGTTGTATCAAGTTTACAGTCCTATTTTGTTTTAGATGTAGGTCATAGACTGCACTAATACTGAATTGATTGTCAAATTCAAAGTTTTGAGATCTTCCTTCAAGATTTGACAAAAAATCAAAGGACTCTGTATACCCTTGTAGGATTCTACACCACACAAAAATTATATTCAACAATTGAAACACCAAATGGACTTGCCATTCCTCATGCAAAGGAATTGAGAAGAATGCTTGGCATAAGTCGATGACTGTACACCATTCTGCCTCAGATGGAATCTGAAACAAATCACTGCTGGATTCTGTCCGACTGGACAATATCGAACAACAATCTTACCATCACAAATCCTGTACAATGCCTGATTTGCCATTCGGCTTTTTAATTCACATCATAGGAGCGTTACAAGGGCTGCAAAGTACCTCCTGGAGGATTCTCTGCTTAATTATTTTCTCAATAGCTGGTTTAATTCCCTCTTCTGCTGAAAACATGGCTCCGTGATTTGCTTTACTTTAGTGATCAGTTGCGGATCTATGAAGAGGAGATACCAGAGTCTTCTCGCGCTAAGAATTTTTGGGCCCCGATTACAGCGTATTTGCTATACCGCCCAGATTTGATGTAACTTATGGAAATGTAGGTCACCTTCGCATATTCATCATACTGGCTCTCTTCTGAAATTACACCTATTGTCTGTGTTCTGATGTATCATACGTGCAGCCCGAGATGTTTTATGCCCTGGCTATTTGTTATTACTGGAGGTCTAACTGTAAGGGCTCAACTACCACCTTCACTTATTATTGCTATGTACATGCATTTCTGATGACCAATGGTCTTTTCTAATGTACCATAATATGAAATTCGTTCTGCCTGGGGGGGCGGGGAAGGTAGGATTTTTCATTGACACTCTATATCAGTCTTGTGTTTAATGGCTGTCAATATGTCTGTTAAAACTAATAAAGAATTATTTTTTTTTTATTCCCTCTTCTGCCGTTTTTATAAGTCTGTGTTGTCTAGTTCTGTGAAATATCTTAATTATAACTGGCTTTGCTCTTTTCATCAATCCTATCTCTTTTCCAGTAACATTCCATACCTCATCTTTAACTGCATGTCTACAATCCAGAGACATGTTTTCTTCAGTTAAAATTGTGAATAATTCAACTGTTTAATCTGATGAATTTATCTTGAACATAAAATCCTCATCTTGTGTTTCAATAGCAACCCCATCTGGTGTGCAATAATTCACACAATTTATTTTGCAGAGCAAATCCCTTCCCAATACGTTCACAGGACTTGAATCACACAAAATAAACTGGTGCTTATTCTCCATCTGGCCAATTTTATATAGAAAAGCTGCTGTAATCTGATTATTAATTTGTTTATTGCTGTTTCCTACAACTTGGACTTCTCTTCCAGAGTGGAGTATAATTAAGACTTCCAAAGAACGAACCGACTGTAGAACATGTAGCCCCCATATCGTTCAAAAATAGAACAGGATAGCCATTGACTTTTCCTTCAATGTATTTTGCTACTATGGTTACCTCTAGGACTACCCCAAGCATGCAGTCCTCTTACCCTCTGTAGGCACTGTCATTGTGAACTATTCCCTCCCAACTCATCATTCAGAACCAATAGATTCTGCTGGTACCCTGCACTATAGGGCATCTTCTTGTTTGTCATTTTATGTAGCATCACTGGAGCTGAAGGCATTGACATTAGAAACTATTTCTGACTCTGGACATTCTGTTCAGGATTTTGCATATTTGGGACCATCACATTATTTCCTGCATCTGTGAAACTTAGTCCACATTCCCTTGAATCTTGTTAGGATTCTAACAATGTTAGCTCTTCTAGTACCTAGTCTTCCTACAGAAGTGACAAGCTGTATTCCTTATCATATCACATTCGATTACCTATATTGTGAAAGCAAAAAGGTAAATGCTTTGGAAAAGGCATTTTTCCAATCGCATATGGGCCGATTCTGCTAATTGGCCTGTTTGCGACCGGCAAATTGCTTGATGCATGTGCCCATTAATTTGGGCTCCCAATGTTATAAAACCCATCTCTTTAATTTCACTATGTGTCAAATTAATTTTATGATTTTGTTTCACAATTTTTATCTTGCTAATGTCACCCTCTTATTCATTAGGTAATTCAGGTAGCAGTCTATTTAAGTCAACATTTCCCTGTGACATCTCAGCAAATTCAGATTTTAAAATGCCAAGATTTTTTTGTTTAGGAGCTTCTTCAACTACCAATGTTCTTACAGATGTAGCAGCTTGAATGTGTATTCCCAATTGTGTACCTCCACTCGTACTAGGCACCTCAGCCATCACTCTCTCTGTTGGTGCACTCAGTACCATTACAGTAGTAATAGAGCTCTGCACAACCATACCACCATCTCCCCAGAACCCATATCAGGTCCTGAGCTGGAACCCATCATTCCTGTTGATCTTGCTGTGCATGTAGGAGGTCTGGAATTCAAAAGTTAATACAAAAATTATCCTAGGAGGCCGGGAAATCAAAAGTTAAAAAAAGTATCCTTCTCATCAGAATAATTTTTTTCTCCTTCTCTTTTTTATTTGTTTTGTCTTTGTCAACAATTATACCAGGGAATGCTTTTACACATTCAATCATAATCTACCTCCAACTCTTTTCCTGCCAATCCATTTTCTTTTTTTAAAGCCAAGACTTAAATGATTTTTCCATTGGCTTTGTTGCTTTCTTTCTCTTTTTATCTGCAACCATACGATCCCATTTTTTTAAGCGCCTCTAGGCATCTGCTTCATATCATACATGGTTTGTATCAAAAGTCTACATTTTGATATTAATACTATTGGAAATTGTAATACTTAATCGTGTGCAGCATACTTATTCCAATCTGAAATCCAGGTAAAGGTATTCAGTCATACCTCTTTCCTCATCTTGTAGTCTGGCGTTCCCTCTGCCTGTAATTTCTGACCCCCTGGGTAACACAGTAATCTCAGGCTTCACTTACAAACTTCACAGTGTTTTCGATTAATTTTAATCAAACGAAACTCAAAATCACAATAAATGAACTAGCGAACAACAACCAATCCCAGCCTGGCTCTGTCGAAGATCAACCGATCATTCACAGTACATCTTCATTAGTAGCCAAACATTCAGGGCACTGCTTTGTGGTGACGTACAACCAAATCCAGTGCGGTTTCCTAGCTGACCAACCAATCACAACACAACTTATCCATGAGCAGGAAAACAATCATAAAACCTCTATTAAACCAATCTAAATAAACTCTTGCCTGTTTACCTAGAAAAGGAAGGAAGGCCAGTAAATCAACTAAGACAATTCAATTGCAAATCATAGAACTTCAGAAACAAGGACACAATCCCATATCAAGTACAGAATGCACTGACTGACACTGTGCTACACATACAAGTGCGCTACCCTCTCTAATTCACTTACTGTTTGTCATACTGATGAGTGCCAATGTCATGCAGGTGATGATCTGTCACCAGTAAGGAGAGTGAATTTGCCATTGAGTAGACACATGACTCACATTCTTCTATTGTGTCTTTTCTTGGCAACTATTGTCATTCCTGAACTGATACCTTTGTGATTTTACATCATGGAGCAGGTGATGTGGTGTACTTCAGTCACATACATTTGGCATTGAGAGTTGGAGTAAATGTAGTTCAATGTGTACTGCCATGGGAAGGATAGAGAGTAGATTTCAATGTAGGACATGATAGTGTGCACATGGCAATGCACAGTGTCCATTATGGTGACAGTAAACAAGGGATTTGAGATATGTGTTAATCATGTGATGTACAGTGCAACTCGTAGACTAACTACACTACAGTGC
Organism: Triturus cristatus; assembly: GCF_964204655.1. Taxonomy (NCBI): domain Eukaryota; kingdom Metazoa; phylum Chordata; class Amphibia; order Caudata; family Salamandridae; genus Triturus; species Triturus cristatus. The sequence continues at coordinate 856,145,760 of NC_140589.1, forward strand.
CACATTGCTTGTAGACACTGTAGGCTATAATTTCCACATGACTCAATGTCTAGAGTTTTGTGGCTCTGCTGGCAAAACATGTACAGCAAAGCTCCAGGACAGGCACATTATTCCCAAGATAACTGTGTTTTTGGCTGTCATGGGAGATGTAGTTTCTGCATGAGGCAGCACCTTGCTGCAGTCCGTGGCCTTGGAGGAAGGACATAGTGGTTTGTGTGCAAACAAACGGTGTGCACATAGGATGTGATGTGTGTATATGATGAGTGATATTATGCATCATGGTCGACATGATCTTGTGAGGTTCATATATGACAATAGTTCACAGGTCTGGGATATATCTCATGCCTCATGACCATAGGATGTACATGTGGACACACAGTCTAGAGAAAGGGATTGCCTTGCTACAACAGAGTGTTTGAATGCATCATTTTACAAGATGTTGCATTTGTGAGGGTCCTTGACACAATTGAATGCACACAGGGCCTCATTTAGCAGTTGTTGCCACTAGCCAGCAATGGATGTGATATTTCTGTGCTGACCTCCATCTAAAGTTTAGGGTTGCAATGTACTTATTTGCTAACATACTGCACATCCACGGTTTGTCCGCATATATCCCATGGTAGTGACTAGTGTCAACACTCGCCTTGCACCATGTGCACGTGTGTCAGCTTAATGTCCTCATAGGACGTTATGCTTTAAGGGACACATTCCAGTCTATGCAGTTCCCTCCTTCTATGTGTCCTCTGGAAGGCAGTACACATAGTAATTGGACATGGCAAAGACACATGGTATTATGTATCCTCTTTTCTCCTCCTCTTGTGAGGCTCAGGATTTGCACACAGTTCCAGAGTCCCTGAACATAGGATGTGTGGGAATGTGGGAAATCTTCATTGGTGTTGAATGGGGAAGGCCACCGCAGGGGCCATGGTACACATCCTTAATGTTGGACGAATGGATTCTGCGCTTTGCTGTGGCTTAACTTATTGCATAACTATGAGGCCATGCAATGTCATGCAGATAGACTTTGCATTGTCACATTGATATGATTTGGGGAGATGCTCCAGCTGTAGCTTAATTCGAGGTACCTAGGGATCCGTACAAACTTTTGACCATCCCTACTAGTATACCATTAAGCCTTGAAAAAGTCATCTACACGACGAAACACGTGTCGGCTGTCTTCAACAACACTTCAGACTTCGTGTCAACACAATCAAGACCATTTGTGTTCTAGCTTTTTTATCCTCACATGGTTGCATATTCTATATTATTGCATGATGCAATGTTCATTAAAACGAACTGACAAGGTCATTTGACAGAGTTGTGGTTGTGCTCTGTAATCAATGTTGTATTTTGAATTATTGGGTGAGATTTGTTTCTCCTCTATGTATAATAACACTGGTGAATCGCACATATCAACTGTAATAATGATTGAACTATAACACGGAGGTGCTGGCCTGTGCTATGTTACCACTGGCATTTGTTCTGTATATTGCTGTTATTAAGTAGTTTATCTTTTCAGGTCGTAGAAGTTTCAGTTTAAAACTGCAAACATTGGATTTGCAGTCGCACGTTTGAGTTTTTTTGAAGGGCTACTCATGTGTGTGGCACAATCAGTGCTGCAGGTCCACTAGTAGCATTTGATTTACAAGTCCTGGGCACATAGAGTGCACTGTACAAGAGACTTATCAGGAAATCAAATATGCCACTCATGGAGAACCCAAATGCCATTACCTTTTAGACAAAGAGCACATTCACTTTAGCACTGGTCAGCATGGAAAAAGTACACAGAGTCCTAAAGCCAGCTAAAATAAAGTTCAGCATCAGCCAAAAACAGGAGGTCAGAAGGCAAAAAGTCAGGGAAAACAACACCAAAAGATGCCAGCTCTAAAAGAAAGGATTTATGTGTATTGTTCATGAAAAGTCTCTGCATTCTGAAAAAGCTGTGTTTGTGGTAAAGAGTAAGTTTTATGTACTATCTTGCTTTAGTCTTCAATCTTATGTATCATGTGAATGAAACGAGTGACAGGAAGGATATGTATCTTAAAAGACAAAAGCATGGTTTTGTGCAAGTGTCAATTTATGTTTAGTGTTTTGATTCTTCCTCTTGTTGTGGTTTGAATGATATGAAAAGAAGAAAGTCATCTAATGTGGTTGATTTTTTGGCTTCTAATGCGGCTGGCAAACACTGCAGAACCACCTTGCTTGAGATGTCCTTCTAATGAAGGAGCGCAGAGTTGGTCAAACGTTGAAGGTTTAACAAAGTTGCACCTTCATACTTGATAATAGTAGGCGTATTAAGAATGATATTAATAACATCACTAATATTTTGCGTGAGGCAAAGATTGTGGAAGACCATGGGTTAGGGGAATCTGTTGGTGTATGGTTCAGCGAGATTGGAAAGGTTCTCAAAGTTGGGTGAATGGGTTGATAATATTGGTGGTAATGCTTTAAAGAGGTTTCTAAGCTCACCTATTATTGTCTCCTTGTGTATAATTGGCCTCATTCTTTTGCTAAAAATGCTTGAGGTAATCAGTTTCAAAAGGGGTATAAATTATAGATGTGTGAAGAGGGCATCATCAACCTCTACAGAGAAAAGGAAAGGTGCAAAGAAGATCTTGAATTGGAGAACATGAAGGCCCGCACTTATGATGAGATGAGGGCTCCAGAAGAATCGAGACTCAAGAAGCTAAAGACAATGGAAGCTGTTTTAGAAATAAATATTGTGGGATTTTGGTGATTGAGTAAAATCAGACAGGCACCGACAAAGTTGATTTTGATTTGATAAAAATGTATGTTAATGATTATTTGCATTTCTGCACTAAAACAAAAACGCTGCTCTTTTAAACTTTATTTTTCCTCTGTTTAGCTAACTAGGACTGAACTAGACCTCAACTCCATCTTGTTTACTGTTGCAGCCATTATGTTGATTTTCATTTCTCATTCGGACACCAAACACAACAGAAATGTGCCCTGATGGTTTGTATTGACATGCTGATCCCAAAGAACCACAGAGACGCCTTTTGCTACTTTCAAGGCTCTTCCTACTTATGATGCTGTAAGCCTATTCATTTTGTGAGACTTTCATTGTTTGTGTAGCTAGATTTGTACCTCTACCTCCAATGACATTAGGTTAGAATAGGTCACATTAATATTCAATTAGAGCTAGTGCTAGATTGGTGGCATTAGCTCACGTATAATTCTGTACTGATATTTGTCAACTTATTGCTACATTTGCTCACCCTATGCTGACACTGCATTGGCCATTGACTTCTATTGTAGATTTGCTGATAAATATGATGCATTTTGGAGGTGAGCCACTCTTGTGACACCCCTATTTTGGAGACTGAACCCGTGTTGGTTTGCCTCATAATTTGGACTTAGAATATTGTTGCTTTGACTTCATGTTGTTACTATAGCTGCATCTGACTTCACCTTAAGCTTTTTCCCTATTTTAATTTGATATGAATTTTCTATTATTTTTGGCTTCTGTATTGCACCTTGAGTTTATTTAATAAATATTATCTTTGTGACTTGTATGTCACAACCTACTCCAGAAGATGTATTTCCTTGAAGGGTGACTTATTTCACCATTGTGTCTGGGTGCCTTTTAGGAACATATTGCCTCATAAATGCTTAAGGTTTAACACCGCTCCCGCTGATACTGCATAAGCAACTTATCTCTAATTTGTCAGATAACAGAGATAGTGTCAACAGAAGCAACCAGTGTTCTTTACCTAGCTGGGTGAAATGCATAGATCTGTAAACAAAAAATAAGCATGTAGATTTATAGACTTAGCAATGATAACTGGCAAATTAACTATTGCAATGCATTGGGAAGCAAATAGACCTCTTAGCATATGCAAATGCTAGAGCTGAAGTAGCAGCACTAGATGCTCCAAAAAAATGAGATGGTTGTGGCGTCCCTTGTAACGAAGGGGATGCCTTGCTGAATGACCTTCCTGCTAAATCCAATACTAAACCACTGCAAAATGTTGACCTTCATCTACGATTATAAGCAGGATGGATGCAAATTGACATGTTGGCTGTGTTGCCCGTGTTTCATTGTTTCCTGTCCAGGCTGTGATATAAAATCTAAATATTTGACCACATATGTTGAATGTGAGATGATGGTGCTATATGTCTATGATTAGAGGTTGATGTCTTTGTGGGGCCTCTTACGAGAGACATTTTTTACCTAAAAAGTGTGTGTATTATTTGGGGTTGAATGATTTAGAAAAGGTAAATATTTACGTTGTTGATTAAAAAAGAGCTCTGTGATGATACTGTTTGTATCTGTGGTAACATGATGTTTTGATTAAATGCATGTATCGTACCTTAAACAGTAAAATGTAATAAATATCTATTAAAAAAAATATATATATCAGTGGTTGATTAAAGCATGGGTTTTGGGGACACTTAAGCTTCACACAGACATCACATTCACATAGAACAACTTAAATGGCATTTTCACTTCAAGTGGAACATTCAGATAGGCGACACCTTGTGTGGAAAAAGTAGTATGAATCAATTTGTAGGGTAGATCCTGTCTGAGGAGATTTGCAGGTGAGGTAGGGCTTCGAAGAAAAGCATGTTGATCAGAGATGGGAACCCAAGGAAAAAGACACAGGATCAGCAAAATAATGAGGTATACGTGTACTAGAAATGCCAACTGCAATAGTTTTGTCCCTGAGAGGTACAGAAATAAATTCACAGTTTTTTAGGGCAGATTGACAAGTACTAGTATCAATAAGGAAGGTGATGAGTTTTCTGTTAATAATATAATGCACATACAGACCATTTTGCTCTATAGGAATCAAAGCATTCATGCAACAGCTGGCTCCCTCAGACTCAGTGGCGTAGCTAGACATTGTGCCGCCTGTGGTGGTCCCTGCGTTGGCCACCGTGGCGGATGCATGTAAGGGGGGGTGTTGGAGATTCCTGCGACAGCTGACCCATGGTGGCCACAAGTAAGAGAGGGTGGGAGGCTGCCACCCCCAAACTCGTGCCACCCAGGGCAGACTGGCCCACCTTTACTACATCACTGATCAGACTGTTAAGGTAGGATATTCATGCTTTGGAATCTCTGTAAATTCAGGTTGTTTGGACTGGCAGTGTGAACTATGGAACAAGTTAGCGCTATTGTGTTTCCAGTGTCTCAACTTAAAGCAAATAGTGTATGAGGAACCACCAGGCAGAGTAGAATCTCCCTTTCCCAACCCCTGGCTCCAACTGGACCACCTGCCTCCTTGCCCAAATCGTTCATTTCTCCATCCCATTCCTCCTTGGCCACTTCCTCTTACCATCTATTGGAGTGATTGCATTTGTAACTATTTTGGCTTTGATTCAGTAGATTTGTACTTTATTGTACATACAAATTATTAGCAACAGAAACCAATTAAGGAAGACATTTTGTTTACCATCTGTTATAGATAATAAGTAACCGATGCTATAATTAGGTCAACAGGCTCTCAAAAAGCTACTATAACAATATCTTCTATAACAAGAACTATTAGAATACAGATCAGACACATCTTTCAAGTCATCACAATAATCAGGAGGGGTTTCACCTTTAATCTTTTTCCAATCAGTTATCACAGGCCATATTTTAATAGCAGCAATCAATATTGCACCTCTTGGAGCAACAGGAGTAGCTTCATCAACAGGTCCTGTAATGTTCAATTAGCCTTCTCTAAAAATTGATTCTTTACTTGACCTAGGATATTAATGTGCAACAATACATTCACATCAGCCCAATTAGGATTATAACATTAAAATACAGTTTGTAATTCTTTACTGAATGTTTGGATCTTGTAACATGCTAGTAAATTGTCCTTTGATATTCACTTGGTCAGCAGTGGACAAATGGATATGGACTGGGCATACAACATACTAGTCAGAAGTCAGAAGTCAGAAGCAGCTTTATTCGATTTTTAAAAAACAAAACCATAAAAGCAGACATGTATCACATTTCATTCAATGAGACAGACTTTAAAGGTTAAAAATATCGACATATTAAAAATAATCTAATTCATGGAGATCCTGAATCTAATAACGTTTTTTAGGAACATAGAGACCGAAAAAATAAGAAATTCATCATCTAACATTTGTAATCTGACCAACGCCACTCTACATTGTCTCAACCCTAACTTTTTTAAAACGGGTCGAAGAATACTTTTTCTAGGTTCTGAATAAAATTTACAAAAAAGAATACAGTGGAGGGAAGATTGGACAGAAACCAGATCACAGGGACAAGGAATAAGTTCCTTGAGCCAACAATTCTTCTCAGGGAAGGTGACCATTCTAAAAAAGATGTCAGCCCTAAAACGAGACAACAACATACGAGTATAGCAGCTGGGGACTAGTTTCAAATATGGTTGGATACCCAGGTTAGTAATAAGTAACTGATTGGCCATAACAGAGCTCTTACATTTCTCTGACATCCAGCGTTGCTCTGAAAGGAAATGCAGACAAATTTGCTTAAGCTTCTTTCTTGAGAAATTCGTCATGCTGTCTGGAGAGTCAAAGAACTCTGGGTGGCCCAACTCCATAAAGAAGTTCCTTTTGTAATTTAACCATGGAATTTTCAGGGCTCCGTCCAGGCCTAGACAGTCCTTAATTATATCCCTGTTCAGGTCTGTCTCAGTTCCAGACCAAACTTTATGCCACAACAAAATGGGCTCCAGTTTAATGAGATCTACAATATAAGGCACGCCCAACTCTTGATGACAGGCATAAGAAGAAGTTGACCCCGGCACAGCCAATAAGTACCGCAGAAAAGCATTCTGACAGATCTGAATTTGAATACTTGGGGTATTCACAATCCCCCAAATTCATGCGCCATATAGTGCTATTGATACGCACTTAGCCCTATAGATATCAAGCAAGACTGGTACCGGATGGCCTCCAACCTTGTTTGAGAAATGTTTAACCGCCCCAATAGCTCGGGAGAATGCTAGCTTTCGAGATTCACCTGCTGCTGTCCAAGTTCCCTGTTTATCAAAAGTAATACCTAAATACGAAAAAGTATTAACAGTCTCAATTTTCGTGTTAGATAAAAATGAATTACAGCTAAGATTCTTCTTTTTTGTGCAGCACATGTTAAATGTGTTGCTTATGTTAATCTTTAGGCCTCTGCTACCCATATATTCAGAAAAGCTGGTCATCGATCTCTGGAGACCGATTTGGGTCCGGGCCATGATTACAGCGCCATCTGCATATAAAAGAATGGGGATATAGGAGTTACCAATTTTGGGATAATCCTGCTTATCTTCCAAGAGGTGAGACGCGACCGAATTAATGTATAAATTAAATAAAAAAGGTGCTAAAATACAGCCTTGTCTCACACCCTTTTCTATAGGAAATTTGGAAGTGCAGTCCCCCTTCTCCCCATAACGTACCCTTGCACCTGCCTCCCGATATAATTCTCTAATGAATATTAGGAGGTTGGGGTCCACTCCCATATCCTGCATGGTTAGCCAAAGTTTATTGTGGTTGATGCAGTCAAAAGCCGAACTTAAGTCCACAAATGTTAGAAATAAGTTCCCTTTTTTTTGCCTCAACGTATTTGGCTACTAGGAGTGCTAGATTCAAACCTTACTCTATTGTTCCTAGGCCTTCCCTAAAACCGTATTGAAATTGGGAGAGAGTACCTGTGTCGTTCACCCATATTTGTAATTTGTTAAGTATAACTCTCCCCGCGATCTTCATGAGTGAATCAAGTAAGGAGATCGGTCTGTAGCATTTCGGTGAACTGCGGTCTCCTTTCTTGAAAATGGGTACCACAATGGCTTCCTGCCAAGTCTTTGGGAAGCCCGTTTTAGTAAAACTGTTGAGGACATTAGTTAACAGTGGGGCCCATAACTTACTGTTAGCCTTAAAAACGTCTACGGGAATTCCATCCGGACCCGGGGCCTTTCCCACTGGGCTCTTATTGATGGCTATCAGAACTTCCTCCATAGTAAAATCAATAATTATTGGGTAGGGTACTATATCCTTATCGCCTGAGTTAAAACCCCCTTCTGTCTCAACCTGAGAGTCCTTTAAATAAAGTTCCCGAAAGTAAGACACCCAACCCTCTTCCGGGATAGCTGTTACGATAGAGTCTGTTAGATCATTGGAGAAAAAAGGAGCATTCACCGCTTTCCAGAATGCGGTATTATTTTTAGAATTACAGGTTTCCCGAAGAGTACTCCAGGCTTCCTGTTTGATTTGTTTTTTCCTTTTTTTAACTGCCTGTTGGTAAGCAAATCTGGCTGATCTAACTTCGACCATTACCCTAGGATCTCTTTTTAGTTGTTCCATTAAATGAGCGTGGGTCTTACTACAGTCTCTGTCAAACCATCTCTTGGTTTTGTTTGCCCCAGAATTCAGTGGTCTCGTGAGTAGTTTTTTAATTTCCTCCGAGATACTAAGGAATGCGTCATTGACTTTAAGAGGTTCAACGTACTCTGTGAGACAGATATTAAATTCCTCTTCCTTGGAGCGAATTAAATTTCCTAGGAAGGCCACTGGTTCCACTTTGTCCCATTTTAGGGTATAACCGTTCTTCCTTGCAAGTTCTAATCTAGAATCGTAAAGAGTCTGAGTCAAAGTAACAGTGTTGTTTTTACCCGTCATTATAGTAAGGGACATACTAAGCGGTAAGTGATCACTCATTGCTACCTCGCATGTTTCAAACGCGAGGATATAATGAGAGTAACGTTTGGACATTAACATGAAGTCAATTATTGATTTGCAGCCCCGTCCAATGAATGTGGGGTTAAAAGAGACTGATGGGGAGCATAGTTCGTTCACAAAGCCCAGGTCCAGGGAGAAAAGTATGTCATTAAGGTGTTTTCCCAGAGATGTATGGGAAAAATGTGTCACAGGGACACCGTCCATCTCTCCCAGTCCACATAGATTTTGGTCGCTCAATGGGCATAGGAAGTAGTTAAAATCACCCATCCAGATCACACAACTATCAGAAAGTTCTTTTTCGTCTATGTTTTTGAGGGTCTCAAGTAATTCTTTAAAGGTCGAGGCCCATAAATCTTTCGGTATGTTGTTATAAAAATTTATCAGGTTAATGTGTTGATTGCCCCCCAGCGTTATATGCAAAATTTGGTAAAAGATGGAATCAGAGAAAAAAGAAATCTTAGTTTCTTTTAAACAATTTGAGACGTAAGTACAAAGGCCTCCTTTATTTCTCCCTCTCAAGGTGTGTACAGCTGGCGTGTGGTAGGTGCGATAACCATTCATATGAATGGGCTCGACCGTCCAACATTCCTGAAGACAAATAATCGTAAACCGTTTTACAAAAGAAGCGCAGTTTATGTCGCCTAGCCTGGGAGACAGCCCTGCAACATTCCAGGACAAAAATGTGATAGAGTGACCTATATCGCCCTCTGACGGTAAAGTCACAATAGGAGTTACACCAGGAGCCACAGTTTCAGAAAATCCACTGGTCGTCAATATGAAATGGTCAATTATCTCATCACCCTCAGTATTAGTGGGGATGGTTTCTGAGTTGTTCTCTAAGGAAATTGGCATTTGTACGGGCCGTAAGTCAGTCGGTGGAATTGGGTTATCACCGACTGCGACTTCCTCCACGTATACGGCGGCATTAGAAGTTAGGGGTAGTCAGTCGACCATATCCAGACAGCTGTACCTGTTTGACAATGGAATGGTCTCCATCCAGCCTTGTCTAGATATAGGCAACATGCCTCTTTCCCGATTAATATGTATTTTTGCCCTCCCTACTTGTTCCCACATCTTGTTGGTTGATTGATAAGGATAAAAGTAATCGAGGGGTAGTGGAATGATGTTTGTATTGGGGACAAAAGATTGTGCATGCCGGATGTATTTTACAGCCTGGGTATCCTTAAAGTTAACAACTATGCAATCTCCCGGTATATCTTTACTCCTTCTGCCCACCCAGCTGACTCTCCGTACAAATAAGATTTTAGTGTGGATATGAGGAGGGAGGGGTCGGTTAATTTTAAGCCAATGCATAGTTTTGTTCCTCAGTTCGAGATAAGACTCATTAGATTTTCCCTCCAGGCCAGGTACTCCCGTCAATATAATGACGAAGGGTAAGGATTCTGGGGGGAGATCTAAAATAGGTAATTTGGGAACAACGTCTTGGACAGGAGCAGTTCCATTTTCTAGTACATTTTTATCTTGCGTAATAACATTTTTTGTTTTTATATTAACTTCCAAAGGTTTCTGCGGGGGCTTTGCTCCTGTATGTGAATTTTGGAGACCACTACTAGTTGTGGTATTTTCAATACAGGCTGTGTTTTCACATTTATCCCCTAATAATCGCAAATGCCTATCCGTTAGCGGCAGAGACATAGAGGGAGGAATTTTCTCTTTTGGGTAGCTTGCAGGTTTGGCAGGAAGAGAATGTTCGTGAAGCTCCCTAAGTAAATCTGTCCTCAGAAATTGATTGTGTTCTAGATTAGTAGATCAAATGATTCAATCAACTAATGATTGACGCTGCGCACTGTGCTACGTGTAACTGAGTTACTAACAATTAATCTTCTTCACAAAAGGTTCAAAAAAACACCAAACAATGGTTCTCGTTTGAACATATATTTTCAGCATATATGTAAACATCAGCTTCAAATTATAACATCATGAATATATCAACATATTTACGAGAAACGGTAGACAACTACCATATACAGTGCAATATTTAAATGTACCACATAATATTTCACGAAATCACTACAAGATGCTTGTGATGAGCCCAATGCATTTCGGGACTTTGCTGTCCCTTCGTCAGGGGCGTTCTGTGGAGAAAATATATATATTTAACAAAATCATTCATGATGTTGGTTAACATGGTACAGGGAACTTGGCAGTAAAACACTCATGCGATGAAATGAACTCTCCATTTGATTTAAAGGTCACGATTATATAAAAGAGAAATACCGTCACCCAATAGTGTGGAACTCAAAATGATAATAAACAGTGGCTCTGAAGAGAAACATTAAATGAAATGAGAATGCATTCCAGAATAAAAAAAAGGAAAACCATACATGAGAAGAATCTGCTGAAAATGTGGTGATGTTATCTCACCTTAAATATTATGTAGGTGTTTCCATGATTGGAACAAAACGATGAAGACAGGCTACCTGTTGCCACTACGTAAGGAGACGATATCGACGAGAGAATAACTGAAAAAATATAGGGATAAGATATAATCAGAATGGATAACAAATATATCCTGCCGCTAATTAACACACAATGAAGCAGAAAGGTCATACTCACTAGTGTAAGTACTGAGACACCTGGATACTAGAGTTAACGTGTAGTCCAAGCATAAAATAGAGCTGTATGCTCAATCAATCACCCGAGGCAGATGTATGGCATCAAGTGAAAATAATGCGTCTCCGTGAACAAACGCTACAAAATAATGATAGTATGTGGTTACGACCGGATCTTAACAATAATACAAGAGTCTATAACAAGCACGCCACTAAACTCGATGAACACTACTTACTTAAGGAACGAGACGGAAGAGACAAGTCCAGTTCTCACAGATGGCGTCCTGTCATCACAACAAGATTTTTTACTGGCGAAAAGCGCGCCAAATTTAAACCAACCGTAATTGCAACGTCGATGGGAGATTCATGGTGATCGAGAGAGGACTTGCGTATGACGCCATGAATGAAGTGAAGTGTTCAATTTCTAACACGAACAGGGCTAAGTGTAAAATGCAAGAAATCCTTATAAGAACAATTTCTTTGACCGCTTGTGCGTGAAGCAACAAACAGTATACTCAATTACAACAAAAGTAACTACGTACGCCCGCACGTGCTGAATAGATACAATATATCGGTGACTCACCGGGACCGCAATCAGATATCCAGGGTTATAACTAGTGTAGACGCTTGCTAACCTCTACGGTTCTATTAATGAAATAATGACCGGTTAAACCATAAATGCAAGATAAAGACAGTGAGAGGTGAAATAATCAGACAAACAAAAAAAAAAAAATAGAACAGTGGAATCAAAATGGATATAAAGATGGTTAAAAAAGTTTGTGAAAATAAAATACCTTAGTGTGATGAAAAAATATAATAAACGGTGTTTAAAAAAGTCCATAAGCCTCAAAGAAGTTGGAACAGAGAGATGGTATACAATTATGTTCAAACAAGTTATGGTAACATGTCAACAGTAAATAAAGAGTAATCACAGTGGTACATGAGGTTCTGCGCTTGACCATGAACAATTCTATGTTTATAAAAGACATGTTTATAAAAAACATGAAAGATCTAAACGGTCATTGAGCCCACTCGGGGCCAGAGTCTGTAGTTTCTGAATCCAAAAGAGCTCTCTGTGTAGAAGTAAATTGGTAATATCTACACCTGGTTTGACATCAATGGACTCTATAATTTGGAAACGAAGTTGAGAAATAGAATGTTTTGCTTCTAGCCAATGCATGGCTAGGCTTGAGGTGCTGTGCTTGTTCCTGATTCTGGATTTATGCTCAGTAATCCGTGTTTTTATTTTCCTTTCAGTCTTGCCTACATAGGCCTTGCCACAGGGGCATTTTATACAGTAGATGACATGGGTGGTATTGCAGTCACTGTTGTGTTGCAAAATGATGTTGGAGCCAGACGTGGGATGAGTCAGGGTATTCCCAGTGATGACATTGCTGCAGTGAATACATGAATGACATTTACGAGTGCCATGAAAGACAATGGATTTGTCAGAAGTTTTGGTGAATTTCAATAAATTCCGTAAATTTTTGCCTCTTTTGTATGCAAACAAAGGTTTTTCCAGAAAAAGTTGTTGGAAATCCTGCTCTTGTTGTAATAATTCCCACCGTGTCAGGATGATTTTCTTGATTTTAAGTGAAGATGTGGAGAAGTTACTGACGAATACCAATCTAGTCGAGGAGGTCTTTGGTTTCTGTTGCAATAAGTCTGTTCTTGGAATGGACATCGCTCGTGTGAGGCATGTTTGTAATACCTCTTTGGGATAACCTCTTGAGGAAAATTTATCAACAGTGGTTTGAAGTTGAAGGGTACTGTTATCAGAGTTGGAACAAATCCGGCGAATTCTGGTAAATTGTGACAATGGCAAATTATTGATCAAGTGGCGTGGATGAAAACTTGTGAAGGTCAATAAACTGTTCCGATCAGTGGGTTTGTGGAAAACTGTAGTATGGAATTGATTCGTGGATGTTTTGGTGACTTGTACATCCAGGTAATGGACAGAATCCTGATGAATAGTGTAGGTCAACTGAATGTGAGTATGTTGCCTGTTTAGTGTCTCTATCATGGAAATGAAAGACTGTTTCGAGTCACCCCAGATTAAAAAAATATCATCTATGAAGCGACAATAGAGGTGTATTTTTGTCCACCAATCTGAATTGGAAATGATGTGCTCCAGTTCGTATTGGGCCATGTAGATGTTTGCATAGGCTGGTGCTCCTGAAAAGCCCATCGATGTACCATTCAATTGAGCATAAAATTTGTCTTGATATTGGAAATAGCTGTTGTGTAAACAAAACTTTAAGAGTTGCAAGACCAGAACCTTCTCAATGTTAACGTCTTCCATTTGAAGTAATGCCCATTCAACCGCTTCAAGGCCAGCCGCATGGGGAATGGAGGTGTAAAGAGCTGTAACATCTATAGTACATAGATAGATGGAGTCCTGAGGTCCAATAGTGGTTTGTTGAAGCAGTTGTAAAAAGTGGGTAGTGTCCTTTATGTAAGATTGCCAAGATTGTACAAACTTCTGAAGGTAGTAATCCAAAAATTTGCCAATGGGGTCAAAAATAGATTTGCATCCAGAGACTATTGGGCGAAATGGAGGATCTTGAGGATCCTTATGTATTTTAGGGATCATGTACAAATAGGGACGTTGTGGGTTGGTTGAAGACAGAAAGAGATGTGTATTGTTGTCAATCCATGTTTGTTCAAGGGCCTCATTTAGGATAGACTTGAGTAACTCCAAAAGCAATGTTGTGGGATCACTTGCCAGTTGCAAATAAGTGTTAGAGTCAGAAATGTGTGCCACGACTTTGGAATGGTAATATTCTGTATCCATCAACACTATGGCTCCTCCTTTATCTGCCGGTTGTATTGTGATCAGAGGATTTTGTGATAGTTTAGACAGAATTAAACGTTCATGTTTAGACATGTTATTGTGATGTTTCGGTTTGTAGTTTAGTTTTTCCAGATCTTTATTGACCAATGTCTCAAAACTGTCCAAAGTTTTATGGGATACTGGTGGCATGAAGGTACTCTTGGGTTTGAATGGATGGTAGGTGGAGATCTCATCTTGTGTGGTATCAGGTTCAACTTCATTGAAGAAATGTCTCAGGCGAATGATACGCATAAATCTGTAAAATTCCCCTTGGGTTTGCAAGTGGTTGGTATGTGTCGTGGGAACAAACGAAAGTCCGCGTCCCAAAAGAGATTTTTCTTGATGAGAAAGATTATATGATGATATATTGATGACTAAGTCACCGTTTTGCCACTCCGTAACGCTTTGCCGCTGCTTTCCTTTACCTCTCCTGGTTTTTCTTGGGAGGTTGATTTGGACATGTCTTTTGTTGGAGGTGGACGACCCTGATCCGCTGCCTGTGACAAAAAAGACGATGTAGGTGCTGAAGAGGCGGTGGAAGTCGTAGCAATTGGTATATGATCCCCTGGCGTAGTGGAAACAGATGATCGAGCTGGATGTGTTGAGGGCGCCGGTGTGCGGCTAGTGGTGGTGTCTTTTTCTGACGCTAAACTTTCATCTGAGGTCGTAGGAGTCTTCTTAGTATCAAATCTCTTACGGGTGTATATCTCCGCCCACGTATAAACCTCATTAAGTTTATAGTCGATGGTGTCGCGTCTATACTTGCGTAGTTTGCCTTCTTGAAGTTCCCTCTCATATCCATCTAATTTCTGGTTGAGAATCTCCAGATGTAACCTCCAAGAATCCGCTTCCATACGAAACTCAAGTTCTGTTTTCAAGGAAGTAATTTCTTCTTCTAAATCTTTAATGGTTTTTGACAACTCTTCAATGATTAAAAGAATAAGATCTAATGAACACTTATTAAGGATTGAATACCACTTGTCCATAAAAACTGTATTCAGATGGAAACGAAATAGCATCGGTTTGATGGCCAAGCGTAGTCCACGCGGAATTCTCTTAGCTTTATGATATTGCACAAGCGTAGAAGCATGAAGTCTCTGGTTGAGCTGTCTCCTGGTAATGAATTCCAGTTGACGAAGTTGTTGTGTTATTGAGCCACCATGTAAATCCGTAATTTTCACTTCTTGTATAAGCGAGTAGATTTGTGAAGCCTCATCTGAAGTATAAGCTTTAGTATTGGCTCTATTGTCCGTGATGTTTGTAATCGCATCGAAAGACATTTTGAACGAATGGGTGCTTCTGCTGAGACAGGAATGATAATGCAAAATGAGATAAGCAGAGCACTCCTACTTTTCTAATTAAACCACAGGTATATTCTGAATGATATAGGTGCTGCAGCGTAATGCCTGCTGTCAATCAGGCATGAAGAAACAAGATCAAATGATTCAATCAACTAATGATTGACGCTGCGCACTGTGCTACGTGTAACTGAGTTACTAACAATTAATCTTCTTCACAAAAGGTTCAAAAAAACACCAAACAATGGTTCTCGTTTGAACATATATTTTCAGCATATATGTAAACATCAGCTTCAAATTATAACATCATGAATATATCAACATATTTACGAGAAACGGTAGACAACTACCATATACAGTGCAATATTTAAATGTACCACATAATATTTCACGAAATCACTACAAGATGCTTGTGATGAGCCCAATGCATTTCGGGACTTTGCTGTCCCTTCGTCAGGGGCGTTCTGTGGAGAAAATATATATATTTAACAAAATCATTCTGGTATTTATACAAGAAGGATACATGGTGGCAAATGATGTTGGTTAACATGGTACAGGGAACTTGGCAGTAAAACACTCATGCGATGAAATGAACTCTCCATTTGATTTAAAGGTCACGATTATATAAAAGAGAAATACCGTCACCCAATAGTGTGGAACTCAAAATGATAATAAACAGTGGCTCTGAAGAGAAACATTAAATGAAATGAGAATGCATTCCAGAATAAAAAAAAGGAAAACCATACATGAGAAGAATCTGCTGAAAATGTGGTGATGTTATCTCACCTTAAATATTATGTAGGTGTTTCCATGATTGGAACAAAACGATGAAGACAGGCTACCTGTTGCCACTACGTAAGGAGACGATATCGACGAGAGAATAACTGAAAAAATATAGGGATAAGATATAATCAGAATGGATAACAAATATATCCTGCCGCTAATTAACACACAATGAAGCAGAAAGGTCATACTCACTAGTGTAAGTACTGAGACACCTGGATACTAGAGTTAACGTGTAGTCCAAGCATAAAATAGAGCTGTATGCTCAATCAATCACCCGAGGCAGATGTATGGCATCAAGTGAAAATAATGCGTCTCCGTGAACAAACGCTACAAAATAATGATAGTATGTGGTTACGACCGGATCTTAACAATAATACAAGAGTCTATAACAAGCACGCCACTAAACTCGATGAACACTACTTACTTAAGGAACGAGACGGAAGAGACAAGTCCAGTTCTCACAGATGGCGTCCTGTCATCACAACAAGATTTTTTACTGGCGAAAAGCGCGCCAAATTTAAACCAACCGTAATTGCAACGTCGATGGGAGATTCATGGTGATCGAGAGAGGACTTGCGTATGACGCCATGAATGAAGTGAAGTGTTCAATTTCTAACACGAACAGGGCTAAGTGTAAAATGCAAGAAATCCTTATAAGAACAATTTCTTTGACCGCTTGTGCGTGAAGCAACAAACAGTATACTCAATTACAACAAAAGTAACTACGTACGCCCGCACGTGCTGAATAGATACAATATATCGGTGACTCACCGGGACCGCAATCAGATATCCAGGGTTATAACTAGTGTAGACGCTTGCTAACCTCTACGGTTCTATTAATGAAATAATGACCGGTTAAACCATAAATGCAAGATAAAGACAGTGAGAGGTGAAATAATCAGACAAACAAAAAAAAAAAAATAGAACAGTGGAATCAAAATGGATATAAAGATGGTTAAAAAAGTTTGTGAAAATAAAATACCTTAGTGTGATGAAAAAATATAATAAACGGTGTTTAAAAAAGTCCATAAGCCTCAAAGAAGTTGGAACAGAGAGATGGTATACAATTATGTTCAAACAAGTTATGGTAACATGTCAACAGTAAATAAAGAGTAATCACAGTGGTACATGAGGTTCTGCGCTTGACCATGAACAATTCTATGTTTATAAAAGACATGTTTATAAAAAACATGAAAGATCTAAACGGTCATTGAGCCCACTCGGGGCCAGAGTCTGTAGTTTCTGAATCCAAAAGAGCTCTCTGTGTAGAAGTAAATTGGTAATATCTACACCTGGTTTGACATCAATGGACTCTATAATTTGGAAACGAAGTTGAGAAATAGAATGTTTTGCTTCTAGCCAATGCATGGCTAGGCTTGAGGTGCTGTGCTTGTTCCTGATTCTGGATTTATGCTCAGTAATCCGTGTTTTTATTTTCCTTTCAGTCTTGCCTACATAGGCCTTGCCACAGGGGCATTTTATACAGTAGATGACATGGGTGGTATTGCAGTCACTGTTGTGTTGCAAAATGATGTTGGAGCCAGACGTGGGATGAGTCAGGGTATTCCCAGTGATGACATTGCTGCAGTGAATACATGAATGACATTTACGAGTGCCATGAAAGACAATGGATTTGTCAGAAGTTTTGGTGAATTTCAATAAATTCCGTAAATTTTTGCCTCTTTTGTATGCAAACAAAGGTTTTTCCAGAAAAAGTTGTTGGAAATCCTGCTCTTGTTGTAATAATTCCCACCGTGTCAGGATGATTTTCTTGATTTTAAGTGAAGATGTGGAGAAGTTACTGACGAATACCAATCTAGTCGAGGAGGTCTTTGGTTTCTGTTGCAATAAGTCTGTTCTTGGAATGGACATCGCTCGTGTGAGGCATGTTTGTAATACCTCTTTGGGATAACCTCTTGAGGAAAATTTATCAACAGTGGTTTGAAGTTGAAGGGTACTGTTATCAGAGTCGGAACAAATCCGGCGAATTCTGGTAAATTGTGACAATGGCAAATTATTGATCAAGTGGCGTGGATGAAAACTTGTGAAGGTCAATAAACTGTTCCGATCAGTGGGTTTGTGGAAAACTGTAGTATGGAATTGATTCGTGGATGTTTTGGTGACTTGTACATCCAGGTAATGGACAGAATCCTGATGAATAGTGTAGGTCAACTGAATGTGAGTATGTTGCCTGTTTAGTGTCTCTATCATGGAAATGAAAGACTGTTTCGAGTCACCCCAGATTAAAAAAATATCATCTATGAAGCGACAATAGAGGTGTATTTTTGTCCACCAATCTGAATTGGAAATGATGTGCTCCAGTTCGTATTGGGCCATGTAGATGTTTGCATAGGCTGGTGCTCCTGAAAAGCCCATCGATGTACCATTCAATTGAGCATAAAATTTGTCTTGATATTGGAAATAGCTGTTGTGTAAACAAAACTTTAAGAGTTGCAAGACCAGAACCTTCTCAATGTTAACGTCTTCCATTTGAAGTAATGCCCATTCAACCGCTTCAAGGCCAGCCGCATGGGGAATGGAGGTGTAAAGAGCTGTAACATCTATAGTACATAGATAGATGGAGTCCTGAGGTCCAATAGTGGTTTGTTGAAGCAGTTGTAAAAAGTGGGTAGTGTCCTTTATGTAAGATTGCCAAGATTGTACAAACTTCTGAAGGTAGTAATCCAAAAATTTGCCAATGGGGTCAAAAATAGATTTGCATCCAGAGACTATTGGGCGAAATGGAGGATCTTGAGGATCCTTATGTATTTTAGGGATCATGTACAAATAGGGACGTTGTGGGTTGGTTGAAGACAGAAAGAGATGTGTATTGTTGTCAATCCATGTTTGTTCAAGGGCCTCATTTAGGATAGACTTGAGTAACTCCAAAAGCAATGTTGTGGGATCACTTGCCAGTTGCAAATAAGTGTTAGAGTCAGAAATGTGTGCCACGACTTTGGAATGGTAATATTCTGTATCCATCAACACTATGGCTCCTCCTTTATCTGCCGGTTGTATTGTGATCAGAGGATTTTGTGATAGTTTAGACAGAATTAAACGTTCATGTTTAGACATGTTATTGTGATGTTTCGGTTTGTAGTTTAGTTTTTCCAGATCTTTATTGACCAATGTCTCAAAACTGTCCAAAGTTTTATGGGATACTGGTGGCATGAAGGTACTCTTGGGTTTGAATGGATGGTAGGTGGAGATCTCATCTTGTGTGGTATCAGGTTCAACTTCATTGAAGAAATGTCTCAGGCGAATGATACGCATAAATCTGTAAAATTCCCCTTGGGTTTGCAAGTGGTTGGTATGTGTCGTGGGAACAAACGAAAGTCCGCGTCCCAAAAGAGATTTTTCTTGATGAGAAAGATTATATGATGATATATTGATGACTAAGTCACCGTTTTGCCACTCCGTAACGCTTTGCCGCTGCTTTCCTTTACCTCTCCTGGTTTTTCTTGGGAGGTTGATTTGGACATGTCTTTTGTTGGAGGTGGACGACCCTGATCCGCTGCCTGTGACAAAAAAGACGATGTAGGTGCTGAAGAGGCGGTGGAAGTCGTAGCAATTGGTATATGATCCCCTGGCGTAGTGGAAACAGATGATCGAGCTGGATGTGTTGAGGGCGCCGGTGTGCGGCTAGTGGTGGTGTCTTTTTCTGACGCTAAACTTTCATCTGAGGTCGTAGGAGTCTTCTTAGTATCAAATCTCTTACGGGTGTATATCTCCGCCCACGTATAAACCTCATTAAGTTTATAGTCGATGGTGTCGCGTCTATACTTGCGTAGTTTGCCTTCTTGAAGTTCCCTCTCATATCCATCTAATTTCTGGTTGAGAATCTCCAGATGTAACCTCCAAGAATCCGCTTCCATACGAAACTCAAGTTCTGTTTTCAAGGAAGTAATTTCTTCTTCTAAATCTTTAATGGTTTTTGACAGCTCTTCAATGATTAAAAGAATAAGATCTAATGAACACTTATTAAGGATTGAATACCACTTGTCCATAAAAACTGTATTCAGATGGAAACGAAATAGCATCGGTTTGATGGCCAAGCGTAGTCCACGCGGAATTCTCTTAGCTTTATGATATTGCACAAGCGTAGAAGCATGAAGTCTCTGGTTGAGCTGTCTCCTGGTAATGAATTCCAGTTGACGAAGTTGTTGTGTTATTGAGCCACCATGTAAATCCGTAATTTTCACTTCTTGTATAAGCGAGTAGATTTGTGAAGCCTCATCTGAAGTATAAGCTTTAGTATTGGCTCTATTGTCCGTGATGTTTGTAATCGCATCGAAAGACATTTTGAACGAATGGGTGCTTCTGCTGAGACAGGAATGATAATGCAAAATGAGATAAGCAGAGCACTCCTACTTTTCTAATTAAACCACAGGTATATTCTGAATGATATAGGTGCTGCAGCGTAATGCCTGCTGTCAATCAGGCATGAAGAAACAAGATCAAATGATTCAATCAACTAATGATTGACGCTGCGCACTGTGCTACGTGTAACTGAGTTACTAACAATTAATCTTCTTCACAAAAGGTTCAAAAAAACACCAAACAATGGTTCTCGTTTGAACATATATTTTCAGCATATATGTAAACATCAGCTTCAAATTATAACATCATGAATATATCAACATATTTACGAGAAACGGTAGACAACTACCATATACAGTGCAATATTTAAATGTACCACATAATATTTCACGAAATCACTACAAGATGCTTGTGATGAGCCCAATGCATTTCGGGACTTTGCTGTCCCTTCGTCAGGGGCGTTCTGTGGAGAAAATATATATATTTAACAAAATCATTCTGGTATTTATACAAGAAGGATACATGGTGGCAAATGATGTTGGTTAACATGGTACAGGGAACTTGGCAGTAAAACACTCATGCGATGAAATGAACTCTCCATTTGATTTAAAGGTCACGATTATATAAAAGAGAAATACCGTCACCCAATAGTGTGGAACTCAAAATGATAATAAACAGTGGCTCTGAAGAGAAACATTAAATGAAATGAGAATGCATTCCAGAATAAAAAAAAGGAAAACCATACATGAGAAGAATCTGCTGAAAATGTGGTGATGTTATCTCACCTTAAATATTATGTAGGTGTTTCCATGATTGGAACAAAACGATGAAGACAGGCTACCTGTTGCCACTACGTAAGGAGACGATATCGACGAGAGAATAACTGAAAACATATAGGGATAAGATATAATCAGAATGGATAACAAATATATCCTGCCGCTAATTAACACACAATGAAGCAGAAAGGTCATACTCACTAGTGTAAGTACTGAGACACCTGGATACTAGAGTTAACGTGTAGTCCAAGCATAAAATAGAGCTGTATGCTCAATCAATCACCCGAGGCAGATGTATGGCATCAAGTGAAAATAATGCGTCTCCGTGAACAAACGCTACAAAATAATGATAGTATGTGGTTACGACCGGATCTTAACAATAATACAAGAGTCTATAACAAGCACGCCACTAAACTCGATGAACACTACTTACTTAAGGAACGAGACGGAAGAGACAAGTCCAGTTCTCACAGATGGCGTCCTGTCATCACAACAAGATTTTTTACTGGCGAAAAGCGCGCCAAATTTAAACCAACCGTAATTGCAACGTCGATGGGAGATTCATGGTGATCGAGAGAGGACTTGCGTATGACGCCATGAATGAAGTGAAGTGTTCAATTTCTAACACGAACAGGGCTAAGTGTAAAATGCAAGAAATCCTTATAAGAACAATTTCTTTGACCGCTTGTGCGTGAAGCAACAAACAGTATACTCAATTACAAGAAAAGTAACTACGTACGCCCGCACGTGCTGAATAGATACAATGTATCGGTGACTCACCGGGACTGCAATCAGATCTCCAGGGTTATAACTAGTGTAGACGCTTGCTAACCTCTACGGTTCTATTAATGAAATAATGACCGGTTAAACCATAAATGCAAGATAAAGACAGTGAGAGGTGAAATAATCAGACAAACAAAAAATAGAACAGTGGAATCAAAATGGATATAAAGATGGTTAAAAAAAGTTTGTGAAAATAAAATAACTTAGTGTGATGAAAAAATATAATAAACGGTGTTTAAAAAAGTCCATAAGCCTCAAAGAGATTAGTAGAGGCAGTCTTTTCTAGTTTCTTTAGACGCTCCTCTATCTTGGAAAGTCTATCCAGAATCAGACGGGTTGAATTTTCAAACACTTCTATTATTTTGGAGTAAAACCCAACATCTGGTTGCCTAGTCAAATCTGAGGTGACTTCATTCAGGGGATGATCCACAACGCCCAGAGTGATATTAGACGCATTGATTTTATTTTTATTTTTTAACGCTCTTGGTTGTCTCCCCTTTTTTGCTTGCGGAGCAGCCTTGTGTTTTGGTTTTGCTCCTAAAGTTAAAGCAGAGGAAGAAGGAAGAGAGGTAGCCTCAGTTATTGCATGTAATTGTGCACGCGTAGAGACACCTTCAGTTACATTGTTGGCAGCATCAGCCGAGGTAATTACAGATGTAGTAGACCTTCTGACGTCTCTGCGCTTATTACTTTCCAAAGTTAGATCCCTGCTAAGGTCTATGCTTTCAGTCTCACTAGTCAGACATTCAGTTGATATAGGTTTAATATTGGTTACCCCAGGTGTAGCAGATAAAGCGATTTTCCCTAGGGATGAGCGTTTAGTTGTAAAGGGATCCAACGATAAGCGGCGCTCAGTAAGGTCTATCTCTCGTTCTAATATATTTGCAGCTCTAACAATAAAATTATCCAGAGTCCCTGCCATAGAAGTACCAGCTACGGCACTTTTGTTCCTAGACATTTCTCCCACCAATATCGATATTATGAGCACAAGCAAATACACCTGATAAGATATAGGGGGGGTGGCCCAGTCCAGTGTCTCCAGTCTCGAACGGCCTCAAACGGCCCGCTCTTAGCCCGGTCTTCGCCCCGAGCTTAGTCCCGCGCGCGTCCCGCTAGCGCGCGGGAACGAAGTTATGCAATAAAGACAAAGGGGCGGAAAAGGAGGAGCCGGGAAGAGGATGCAGCTGCGCTCACCGCCAAGCAGCCTGGTCCTCGCAGTCCCGGGTTATGATGGTGATGGTCCGGTAAGTATCGCCCCCAAAGCAGTGCAGCGTTCTCGTGGAGAGCCCACAGTTGTCCGCCAGCAGTCCCAAGCTTACGAGCGGCTCCCGCGAAGCGGGGGCCGCGAGCCGTCAAGAACCTTCTGGGGGAGGAGCCGGGAAGAGGATGCAGCTGCGCTCACCGCCAAGCAGCCTGGTCCTCGCAGTCCTGGGTTATGATGGTGATGGTCCGGTAAGTATCGCCCCCAAAGCAGTGCAGCGTTCTCGTGGAGAGCCCACAGTTGTCCGCCAGCAGTCCCAAGCCTACGAGCGGCACCTGCGAAGCGGGGGCCGCGAGGCGTCAAGAACCTTCTGGGGGAGGAGCCGGGAAGAGGATGCAGCTGCGCTCACCGCCAAGCAGCCTGGTCCTCGCAGTCCCGGGTTATGATGGTGATGGTCCGGTAAGTATCGCCCCCAAAGCAGTGCAGCGTTCTTGTGGAGAGCCCACAGTTGTCCGCCAGCAGTCCCAAGCCTACGAGCGGCGCCCGCGAAGCGGGGGCCGCGAGGCGTCAAGAACCTTCTGGGGGAGGAGCCGGGAAGAGGATGCAGCTGCGCTCACCGCCAAGCAGCCTGGTCCTCGCAGTCCCGGGTTATGATGGTGATGGTCCGGTAAGTATCGCCCCCAAAGCAGTGCAGCGTTCTCGTGGAGAGCCCACAGTTGTCCGCCAGCAGTCCCAAGCCTACGAGCGGCATACTAATAAATTGTTAATTGATACTCACTCAATGAGCATTAGTCAAGGGGCCATGGATGGTGACAGGACATAGCACCCTACTCCGGGACCTGGGTACTCTCACAGGGTAGAAGGACATCTGGTTGGACATCGACAAGATTAATGGTGTTGTTATCCTCTTCACTAGCTGAACTTGTATGTAGGCCATGTTGGAGACACTCTCTCAAACTCTCTTAACATTCCTGCTAGGGTCATTCACAGACAATTTTGAGTAATAGTCAGACTTTGATCCCTTTCCCTCCGATGCATTGTTTCATCACAGTAGGGTACTGAGTCAGATCCTATAGCTGGTGGCAAAGTAAGGTTTTGCCATGCCAGCTTTTTGTTCATCCTCACTCCAGTTTCGCCGTTAGTTGCAGTAGTTTTCACACTCACTACATGCACTTGTGCTAAATTTGCCCAAGCCCTGTCAAACTGAAGTCACCGCTGTCACAGGACTGCCATGGAAACCACCAGTTTCCTTCCCTGTTGACAGTACCAAACATGTCCAATACTGTGCTGTGAGCTGATGGTTAAGAGGGGAAAGGGCAGGGATATTGGAGAAGGCTCAGAAGAGACATTGGACATTTTTATTCACCCAGCTCCTCTCAACAAATGGAGCTGCTGATGGATTTTCTGTAGTCTTTCACAAGTGATGGCCTTTCTACACTAAATAAAAGACACAACAACCAATATTCTCTGCTCTTACATAAACTAAAAAGGCATTAATTTACATGAATTTCACTTGAATTGTAACATTCTAAAATAAGTGAAACTTATACAAGATTTATTCCAGTAAAATCAGTCTGTCAAGGTATTCTTGCAGATCTTCATTTTTTTCTCGTGTAAGGCATAAACTGGACTGCTTCAAAGATTTACCCTGATCTCAAGTCTATACGGAAGTTAAAATTCTGGTGTGAGGGAAAGACACTAGATTGTGCTCTGCAGAACACATCTTGGAAATCACTGTATTGAGCTGGTTCAAAACCCTTAAGAATAGTTTTCACCACTGCACAAGGCAACGGGATGACCAACCATGGGGGTTCCTCATAACAAGTTTGGTAAAAATGACTAGACTTAAGGGTCACCTTCCTCAAGTGCTAGTCGATCTTTAAATTATATGCATAAACCCAGAGAATAACCAGTATGACATCAAATAAAGGCGTATCTACGAGATCAAAAATAAGTCTTTCAACATGGCCATTATAACATTCAACGATAAAGTTTTTTTTGATGAAGTATTAAATTCTGAAGACAGCTCAATACAGGTTCTTGGTGCTCTTTCCAAAGTCTATGGACTTAACATATGCTATGGTGATGAAATTCCCCCTCATTCTTTAGTCCAGGGCAGCTTGTGAGGCTATTTGATGTGGTCTAGATAGGGGATGCCCAGACAATAGTATTTTTGATGAGAGACCACAATTGAGTTTACACCGAACAAAACAGCCTCACATAGTTTTGAGCATTGGTGTTTTACTCTTTTACGCTTTGCCTGACATTCCATAGTGAAGTGCCCTGCTGTGCCACAATAGAAGCACAAATTCTTCTTCCATTGTCTCTCTTTCTCTTCCTTGGTTGGATGAACCACTCACCCCTCCAAGCTGCACAGGCTTAGAACCATTTGCACGTGGGGTGTAACTAATTATCTTTTTGTCCTCATCAATTATAATGACTTTAGGGTCCCCCCTTGCCCATCTCCTATTCTCTCTCACGATCTATGATCTAGTTTCACTAGTACGTCCATCAAGTCATCAGAGGAGCCAGAAGTGTCAATTACTTGCACGAAGATATCTTCTAAGTCATTGAGAAGGCCCAGATAAAAGAGAGAAGAATGTTTCTTTGTGGGCCAGTTTGTTTCTGCAACTAGTCGATTGAACACAGTTAAGCAAAAAGAACTGTACTCCTTGCTTTAGATTCAGTAACTCATTATCTACCACCTGCATGAGTGAGTTTTTTAGAAACAACTTCTTCAAGGCCTCATTGATGGTGCTGAAGTTGTACTGCAAAGGTTCATATGGCTCAACAAGGGGTATTGACCAAGTTTCTGCATTGTCCCTTACGTATACCTATATAAAAGCTACCTTGAATGAGTCTTCGGAGAATGCAATTGACAGTCCCACAAACTGGTTAATGAATATTACAAACTTCATACTATCGCAATTAAAACACTCAAGTGGAGCCAAAGGAACAGAAGATTGAGTT
Source organism: Triturus cristatus (assembly GCF_964204655.1). Taxonomy (NCBI): domain Eukaryota; kingdom Metazoa; phylum Chordata; class Amphibia; order Caudata; family Salamandridae; genus Triturus; species Triturus cristatus. The sequence continues at coordinate 856,171,976 of NC_140589.1, forward strand.
AACACTGTCAGAGTGAAATGCTGGGTTCCTGGAGGAGTTGAAGAAGTGAGACTGGGATGAGGGTTGGATGTGGGAAAGCAAACTGGTTGCAAGCAGTGTCTGCACAGAGGCTGGAGTGCAACCAGCCTTGACAAGGATGAGGATTCTCTCGGTCGGCGGACTTGGGGAAGGAGAACATGGCGGCCGTAAGATAGCGTCCGCTCACTCTCGGTGACACCCGCTCCCACCTTTCCGCCCTGATGCTGGCGCGTAACCTTCCAGCTCTCTAATATGGTCCCCGGGAGCCTTCCTGAGCCTTTCCTTTTAATTTTTTCTCACCCCCTTGGCGGCCGCGGCCGCGGTTCATCGGATCACAGGACGCGGTGTTTCTCCGGCGGAGGAGCTGCCGGATTAGTTGCAGTCTTTCCGCCCGGACGAGGTGTAGTGGAGAGGCGGGGCAGCTCCAGCAGCAGCTCCAGCGGTAAGGATCCGGCGGAGGGCGGCCACGGCGGGTTGCGGCATGGGGGAGAGATCGGTGTGAAGAGGAAGACCCCCCAGGAGAGCAAGACCCCGCCAAGAGGTAGACCACAAGCCATTGGGATCACCGGGAGAACATTTGCATTGATATTGCAAGGGATTTCAATGCGAGACGTTTGGTGCGAATGGCGTTCTTACATCTAGTCTGTGGTCTTTAGAAGTTGTTTTTTTTTCCCCATATGAACACACTGGAAAAAACGATTTTGGAGGGGGCCGCTTGCTTTCAGCAATATTCACTCCCATAACGCATAACCCTCCAGGATTCCCGGGAGCCTTATTGTACAGCTCGCTGGATTGCGGGACTCAGGGTTTTCTTTCTTTTCGGTGGAGGAGCTGCCGGACTAGCCGTATTTTCTTTTTTCCGGCCGGGGATGTGTAGTGGAGAAGCAGGGCACCTCTCCCTCCTCTCTCGTTGGTCCCTGGCCACCCTGGAGCTCCTCAAGGGACGCAGAGCGGCTGCTCGGAGTCAGCTACGGGGGAGTAGCTGCAGAAACAGCGGCGGTAGTCCCCCACAGGTTTGTGTTCCGGGGGACCAGCAGCGGGAGCAAGAGAATTGTGGCAGGAAATCGGAGCCCTTGGTAGAATTAGGTACACGGGCTGCTGGCGCTGCAGAAAGGGGGGGCGGCAGCTCAGAATTGAGATATGTTGGCGCTGTTTCTGCTGTTGGTGTTCCGCAACCCACCCTTGTGAATAACAAGGGTTTTAAGAGGAATAAGAAGGTTGTTAAGGGCATTGGGGGTACTTTAAGTGCTGCTAAAGTTTCACAATCACAATCAAAAAGTGACCTTAAAATAGGCATTAGGAGCAATCAAAATCTCCTTGAGTCACGTCAAGACCCCGTCTTGAATGTAGATTGCGCCGAATCTACAAGTAAGTTAGTAGGTTTCGTATCGGGTGCTTCTATTTCAGTGCAGGCTTCAACTAGCACCTCTGCTTTTTAGACCCACCAAGTTAAGGCCAGATCTGTGAAACCTAGGAGGTCTAAGCATACCTCTATTTGTGCTTCTGGTAAGATTACTCCCTCACTGCGCTCGTATTTTAAAGTGTTACCGGAGGTATTGCATATTACCACACAGGGGGGGGGTGCCATAGAGAGAGTTCTGACGCATTAAGTGTTAAATCAATCTTAGAGAGCGATATGGAGTCAGAACAAGAGTTAGCGGCAGCTGTGAACTCGCAGGTGAACCCCAGTTTGGCCCCCGACCCTCAGGCAACCATGATAAATCCTTCTAGCCCTCTTCCTAGTCCTCTTATTCCAGCTATCCCGACTGTCAGTCCATCATCACAGTCCCAGTCGACGCTCTCGGACAGTCTTATCTGTGGGTCTGGAGATATATCTTTTCCTTCACCCTTGGAGGCCCTCTTTGTCACTTTATCGGAGGACATAAAGAAGGGTTTTGCTGTCTCCGCGGCCAACCAGCGGGAAATAAGAAGTTATCGTGAATCCCTTGAGAAAGAAATAGACCTTTTGAGCTCCAGAACGGTTACCCTTGAAAACAACGTGGGTGAATTGAAAGAAGATCTTGGGATGGTAAAATTAGACATTAAAGGACTTTTTGCGGGATCGATTGGAGGTTTTGGAGAATAATGCATGTAGAAATAATCTACGCATTTTGAATGTTCAAGAGGGAAGCGAAGGTTCCGACTTAAAGTCATATATCACCTTATTGCTTAAATCTTCCCTTCAGCTTTAAGACTCTGAAGCTGTAATAAATCTTGATATACAGAGGGTGCATAGGGATCCTTTTCGTAAGAATCCAAATAGAGCGAAATCTAAAAAGATCTTGGTTAACTTCCTTACCTATGCATTAAAAGAAAAGATTTTGAATCTGGCATTGAAAACGAAGTCTGTGAAGACCAAAGACTTTTCCTTCGAAGTGCGCTCTGACCTTTTTAGGCAGACTCTGGACAGACAGTGGGAACTAGGGAAAAAGATTGAAGAGTTTAAAAAGCTAGGTGCAGTTGCCCAGTTGAGATTTCCCGACTCCTTGAGGGTTATGTACAACAACAAAATGTTCAATTTAAGATCTATCCAGGAGGCGGACGAGTTGTTGGACTCTATTAGTAAGAGGGTTTAACAGGGTCTTATAGGGTTTCAGAACGTAGGATTCGGATCAGGGTTTCTAGTTCAGATTGGGCTATGGTAATTATGTTAGTTTAAATGTGAAAGAAAATTTGGGGGGGGAGGGAAGGGAGAGGAGTAGGAGAGAAGGGAAGGAAGGGAAAAAATAAATAAATATATACATTTATAATCAAAATCAATAAAATAAGATAAGATATAATTTTGGAAGGGTGAGCAAGGGTGAAGAAGCGGAGGGAAAGAAAAGAGAAAGAAAAAAAGTGTAGAATTGTTTCAGGCTAGAAACCTTTCTTTCTCTCTCTTTAGTTTTTTCGTCACTGCATCAGGTGGTGGGGGTGGGAGGCCTCCGAGAGCAGCTTCTGGACTCCGTCCAGCTTTCGAGGGTAGGGGTTCTCCACGGGGGGTGGGGGTACAGGTGGGAGGTTGGGAGGTGTTTCAAGGTAAAAAATGTAATAAAAATCTCCTCATTTGCCCCTTTGTTACAGTGCTAATCTCATTTTTCAGAGCAATCATGGATCTTTTAGGGAGCTTTGCAGGTCGTAGGGCTGGTCTTCGGTGCTGGTGCTGGTCTTTATGGGTGTACCGGTTTGATCCACCATGAGTGTTTTCCAGATTTTGTCCTGGAATGTCAATGGTCTGCGTATAAGGCCAAGGAGAGATACGATTTTGTAATATCTCGGGGACTCCCCCGCGCTGGTTATTGTCCTCCAGGAGACTCATCTTCATAATGACGAGGTTACCGCCCTTTTAACAAATTAAAAATGGGTTGGACCATATGCCTGACTGCTAATATTAGAGGAGTACTAATTCTTTTTAAGAAATCGTCCAGGGCACGTATTTTGTTCCAGCTAGCTGACCCAGGTGGTAGGTAGATTGTTGTGAAAGCTGGTAATATGGGGTTCCAGCTTACCCTGGTTGGTTATTACGGGCCAAATCAAGATGACCCTTCTTTTTTGAAGACTATCTTTCTCCATTTGGTCGATTTACCTGACCCAGTGGTACTAGCCGGCGATTTTAATATTGTTTTGAATCCTCTGCTTGGTAAGACGCCTAATAACAGAGCTAGGGTACCATCTAAATCACTGGAATTTTTATTGGGTGCCCTGAAGCAATTTGCCCTCTCAGATATATGGAGAGAAAAATCAGGCCACCAGATTGGAGTCTCGTTTAGGAATTTTAAGTATCGGCATACATCTAGAATAGACTATATATTGATTAGTCAGACACTAAGAGGAAGAGTAAAAGAGATGTCTTACTTGGCTTCACATCTGTCAGACCACTCCGGTATTTTGCTGGGGCTTGAGCCGCCAAAAGCTAGCCTTACTCGGTCATGGTCTTTTGACCGTACCCTTTTATTGGAAGAAGAGGAGATTTTCTTTTTATCTCAGGAAATAGATTTTTTTTGGGGGGTTAATGTGGATTCGGCCCCTATAGCAGTAGTTTGGGACTCTTTAAAAGCCTACCTGCGGGGTCAAATTACAAGCAGGTCAAGCTATAGGAATAAAAAATACAAAGATGAGGTTTCATTGTTAGAAGCCAAGCTTAAAGTAGCAGAGGGTGATCTAATCGGCCAAGCTTCCCCCTTAATTCAACAAGAGTCCCAGGCTGAATGTGACAACTTAAAGGGACAGCTGGAGTCTGTCCTTCACACTAGACTCACTCGAAGATGGGAAGCTAGCAAGATCGCCCATTTCAAGTATGGGGAAGGGATTGGTAAACTCCTCGCCTGGAAAGCGAAATCTGATCGGGCAAAGAACCATATTAAAGAAATCATCAGGGGAAACACGACTCTTTCCACAGATGAGGATATAGGCGATGTCTTTCAGACTTTTTTTCAAAACATCTATTGCGAGGATAAAAGCGTGGCGAACTCTAGTGTTCAGAACTGGCTTGGGGATATCACTCTTCCTTCCCTAAATCCTGGACAGCAGCAACAGTTAGATGGGGAAGTCACCCAAGAGGAGGTCAGGGGAGTCATATTGTTCTGTAAGAATGGGAAAGCTGCAGGTCCCGATGGGCTCCCAGCGGAGTTCTATTGAGCAGTGAGTGATAAGATTGTCCCTACCCTGACATTGCTCTTCAACCAGATCCTACAGCAAGGGCTGGCGCTCCCTGCTTCGTGGAACGATGCCACAATCATCTTGATTTTGAAACCCGAGAAAATCCCTTCCTGCTGCGGGACATATAGGCCAATTTCACTCTTGAATGCAGACTATAAGATCTTTGCTTCAATCTTGGCAGCCAGGTTGGGACGTATGGTAGGTGATATTCTCCATCTAGATCAGAAGGGTTTTGTCAGGGGACGGCAGCTATCAGATCTCACTTATGATCTCATCGGGGCCATTGATGTGGCATCTGCATATTTCCTCCCTTTAACAGCAATGACTCTAGACGCTACTAAAGCGTTTGATAGGCTGAATTAGACATATTTGACCGAAGTTTGGGGGAAATTCAATCTAGGGCCAAGATTCATCTGATCAGTGCAGCTGATTTATCAGAAACCTACGGCCAGACGTTTTGTGAACGGGATCACCACAGAGCCCTTTAAAATCTCAAGGGGGACAAGACAGGGCTGCCCCCTCTCCCCTATCCTTTTTGATTTATACATTGAGCCTTTTGCTCAACGGCTTAGGGATGATCCTAATATTCAGCCATTCAAATTTGGAGAGTAGGAGAGGAAGGTAGCCTTGTATGCTGATGATATTCTAATCATGTCAGCCAATCTGTCAACAGCTTTCCCCGCAGTGATAAGACAGGCTCAGGAGTTTGGCCTGGTCTCAGGTTATGAGATCAACGCTGCAAAAACTGAAATCATGGCGTGGAATCCTGAGGGGACATCACGCCAGCACCAGTATCAGATCAGCCCTAAAATGAGATACTTGGGGATTAATATAGTTCAGGACATCACTAAGATTGCTGAGACCAATTTAGTTGGGGTGGCCAAGGAGTGTCGGAGGATTTTGAAATCGTGGGCCCTGCTTCCATTATCCATCTTGGGCAGGGCCAATTTAGTTAAGATGTCAATACTCCCTAAGGTCACCTTTCTTTTTAATTGTATCCCCTTATATTTTGAAAAATCCGCAATTGACAAGCTCCAGCGTGATATAAACTCATTTGTTTGGGCATATAAATCCACAAGAATAGCCTGGAAAAAGCTGAGGCGGAGGAGAGAGAAGGGTGGCCTCGCTTTGCCAGATTTTCAGTTCTATGCCTGGGCTTTCCAACTTGCCCATGCGCGCATGTTGTTGAAAATGCCGGTTCAGACAGGTGCAGGGGTTATGTTCTTGGCCATGCTCAGAGGTGCCAGCTTAGCTGAGGAGGGTTTTTTGTTTAAATTCGGGGATCCGAAATTTTTCAAAAAGATCAAGCTGAAGGTCTTACAAGGATTTGCTAAAACCTGGACCAAACTTAGGGGAGCAATTACACTCAGCTATTTTTCTAGTCTATCGCCTTTGTGGGATTCTCCTGGCACTCCAGAGTGTTTAAGGGACAGGCTTGCAATCCCTTTGAGAGATGCTGGACTAGTGGTTTGGTGGGATCTGGCTCCCTACGGTATTCTCATTTCATGGGATCAACTTAAAGCTAAAGTCGGTGAGGGTCTCTCCAGGTTTAAATATCTCCAGTTGGAAAGCTGGGCCCAATCTAAGCTTGATCATAGGAATTTTGAGGGGGAAAGTTATTTTCTAGAACAACAGTTGGTGTCTAAGCCATGTGAGAGAAGGGAGGTCTCATTTTGGTATCACGCCATTGTAGATTCGGTAGACGGCGAATTTAAGCTTGCGGAGGAACTGTGGAGGGGTTCCTTACCTGCACAAAATTGTGATCATCTGTGGCAGAGTTCGTGTAAGCTTTCATATGAGACGGTAAAACCTGCATGGCTGAAGAGGAACCACCTGTATACTATTCATCGGGCCTACTTCTCTCCACTGAAGTTTTCAAAAATCTCTTCGGGTTCTCCGGTGTGTTGCAAGAAATTTGAATTGCCCTCAGCCTCGGACATCCACATGTTTAAAGAATGCCCCGCTCTGGAGACCTTTTGGGATGAAGTTGGTCATTTTTTGTCAAGGATCTTGAGTTCCCCTATACATATTGATTTGTCCCTTCTCATTTTTGCTTTTTCAGATGAAGTAATGGGCCCTCCTAGATCACTGCTTTTTTATCTCATCTTGTTGGCCAGGATAGAAATCTGCAAAAAGTGGGCAGATCCTTCCCCTCCTATTTTCTCTGTTTGGTTGTCATCAGCTGTTGCAGTTTCTAAACTCCATCTTGCTAGATCTTGCAGCAAGAAGAAGTTGGCATTCTGGGACCTGTTACTTCTTGGCTTGGGCCCAGGAAGTGTGTGAGGGTTTTTTTTCTCCCCCTCGAGTCCAATGATTATGCTACCTCAACTCTCTCCGGGCTATGCTGTGTGCTCACTACTTAATAATGGGAGTCCCCCAGTTCTTGGTGCTTGACATGAGAGTTATCTCTGTTGAATTATCACTGGCATCCTAGTAGACTTCTAGTACCTGAAAGTGGACTTTTATACATACTTATCCACTCTCTTCCAGCTTGCTGAGTTTGGTGCAGAGCTCATGGATGCGTAGTGAAGGGAGATTGGTGGCGAATGAGGACAAACGAGATAAAAAAATAAACATTTTTTAAAAAAGGATGAGGATTCTCTCCTGGGGCGGGACCTTTCTAGTTCTGCCCTTGGGGGCTGGTTCTCTGGAAGATGGACTGCAACTCGGTCTGAATGATAGCTAAAGTGATTGTGTCAGAAAAGGGCAACTGTTGTCCTCTTAGGCTATGATCACATTGTTGAAACCCAGAGAGAAACCAGGAAGTCCTATATCTATGTCATTAGGCTGCAAGATTTGGTGGGGTGCCTTTCTGTCAGACTTGTCACCGCTAACCTATAAATCTGAAAGTTGCTGAAGAAATGAAGTGAATCCTCCTATCACATTAAGGGCCTCATGTAGGTAAATAAATTTTACCGGTTCTTAAATACCGAGCCGGACCGAATCGGTAAATTAGAATCGGAAAGTTATATGTAGGTAAAAATTCGGTAACAGTTACAGATTCGGTAACATTCGGTAATCACGAATCGGAATTCACCGAATCTGTAAATACCGAGGTGGTATTTACCGAATCGGAAAATACCGAGGTGGTATTTACCGAATCGGAAAATACCGAGGTGGTATTTACCGAATCGGAAAATACCGAATCGGTATGTACGGATTCGGTAAATAAAATCACATGACTTGACGAAAAAGCTAATCCTGTGCAACGACAGCCCACCCAATCAGGAAGTGCCCACACCCAGGCAGGTGTACATAATTAGCCGAAGTGGCCACACCCAGGCAGGTGTACATAATTAGCCGACCCTGGAGAGGCTTGGAGTGCAGAGGAGAGGCAGGGAGCCGTTGCATGTGCGAGCGGGTAAACGAACAGCATGTCCAGCCAGAGAACACAGAGAGACGGAGGGGAAAGGAGGAGGAAGCTGAAATTTAGCCCCAAGGAACTCCAGGTGCTGGTGGAGGAGGTGGTGAAGCAGCACCAGAAGCTGTTCGGAAGGCAATCCCTGCAAGTGCCTGAGGCTGAAAAGCGCAACATATGGCTGGCCATCCAGGCGCAGGTCAATGCTGTGGGAGTGACCCACAGGGACATTGAGGTCCTCAAAAAGCGCTGGTATGACCTGAGGATTGTAACCAAGAGGAAGATGGGCGACATCCAGAAGGAGGCCAGCCAGACCGGAGGTGGAACCAACAGGGCACCTGCCCTCACCGAACTGGAGGAGCTGGTGGCGGCCACAATCGAGCAGGAGAGCGTCGTGGGTCTTGGGGACGCCGACAGCTCTGCCAGAGCCGCAACACACCAAGGTAAGACGAAAGCACAGCAATGTAGCCCCCCCTACCCCTATCCCACATCCCCCATTGTGAAACGAGAATCACACTGCAGTCCACACGTGTCAGTGCAGACAGGCAATGCATTCCGGGAGATGTAGTCAGGGCAACACTAACCATGACGTAAATGTTACAGGGCAACAAGGCATGTCACGCACTCGAGGCACAAGGAGACAGAGGACATATTGGAATGTGAAATGATGTATTGTGACGCTTGCAATGCAGCCCTTCGGGGACACTGAGCCAATGTTGTATTTCTGTCCACAGATGTGACATCATGCAGGACAGGGCATGCTGCAGGAGAGACGGCACACCGGCCACAAATATCACCTCTAGCCAGCACAAGTTCAGACCAGGGAGCAGGCCCACTGGCAGCCGCACCACCAACACAGCCAGCCTCGCCGCACCCAGAGCCAGCATCACCTCACCGAGAGCCAGCATCACCACAACCAGAGCCAGCATCGCCACTCATGTTCGAATCACCGGCCACATCTCCGCTTGCAGGTGTGAGAATGAGGAGGCGTCCAGCAGCCAGGCTACGAGCCTTAGACACCTCGTCAGACGACAGCATGGGCCCAGAAGACCGCACCGGGCCCCAGGAAGGGAGCCATGCCACTGTGCCCCACACCTCACAGGCAGCACAGACGGGAGCAAGAGGGCGCCGCAGGTCGCGTGTCCAGAGTCCACCAGCACCCACTGACGGCCATGGTGTCTTCTTGGGGCTCGAGGGCCAAATGTTGAAGCAACAGCGCCTGCAATCAAAGGCAGTTATGTCAGTCCAGAGGCACATGCGGGTGATGAAGACAACATTAGTCAACATGGACAATAACATTAGCGGCATGGCTGCGGGCATTCGGGACATGTCCCAGTCAATCCAGCAGTTGTGCAGCAAATTAGATGCTGACATCGAAGCACGGCGCCGGGAACGCCAGAGAAGGGACACTACCAGCAGGGCACTCAACCGTCTGGCAACTGCGACTTCTCTACTGTGCCGGCGCTCTGTGACGATGCAGGAGGGCCTAACACAGTGCTGCAGCGACCTGTCTCGGGGGATGGTGCAGGTGACAAGTGCACTAGGGGTGCTATTGACTAGTCAGGCGTCGACAACTGCTGCAGGGGATGCTGCGGAGAGCATCGACACCAGCAGCAGCATCACACCCCCCGTCCCAGAAGCACGCAGGAGCAGCAGGCGGCTTGGGGTTGGCTCTAGTGAGGATGCACAGGCCGTGCAATCCACCACTGCAGCGCGTATGCGCAAACCTTGATGTAGCCCTGCTTAGCCACTTCCCATTGGGTGACGTAACCCTGGACATACTCCTTGTATAGATGGTATATTGCCAGATTGGCCTGTTCATGTGTTCATGGCGTGGTGCCACATTAAAACTACGTCATGACTTCTCACAACTCGCTGTGTCCCCTCACTTACTCAGAAATAGTTGCATGTGATCTCTGCCCGTCTCTCTCTCCCATCGATTGCAGTTGGCACTCTAGCTGCGTTGCCCTCTGGCTGGCCTGACTCATCCTCGTTGTCCTCAAAATATGTCAGTTCCACATCTGTCCCTTTTTTCGTGGCAAGGTTGTGCAGCATTGCACAAGTGGCAATAATCTTGCAGCAGGTGATGGGTTTGTACTGGCGTGCGCCTCCGCTCTTGTGCAGGCAGCGGAACCTGCTCTTCAGTAGTCCAAACGTGCGCTCCACCACATTGCGTGTTGTTTTGTGTGCCACGTTGTATCGTCTCTCACTCTGGGTTGCTGGGTGTAGGTAGGGAGTGAGGATGAATGAACGGCATGCATATGCACTGTCGCCTGGATGAGTAAAAGGGAACCATCAGTAACATGCCTCTATACACTATGATTTGCAGGTTTCAAGGGGCGTCACTGTTACTTACCTAGCAGGTATCCCTCTCCGAATTCTCCGGCACTCAGTCGTGTGTAGATCCCACTATTCTGGAAGATGTAAGAGTCGTGGGTGCTCCCAGGAAACTTTGCAACAATATCTGTGATGATGTTCCCTGCATCACAGATCACCTGCACATTGATGGAGTGGGTGGACTTCCTGTTCCTGTAGATGTGCTCTGTGTCAGCTGGTGGACAGATTGGGATGTGTGTACCATCAATACAGCCGATGACATGGGGGAACTGTGCCATGTGATAAAAGTCTGTTTTTGTTTTCTGCAGTGCAGCCTGTGTGTTTGGGAAGCTTATGTAGTGGTGCATTCTCTGCATCATGGCATCCAGGAACTTCCTGAAGAAACGTGACAGGCAACTCTGGGATACCCCACCCACCGCAGCTGTCACCACCTGATAACTGCCGGATGCCAACAGATGTAGGCTGCAGAGCACCTGCACATGTGGGGGTATGGCGTGCGACCTTCTTATTGGATGGTCCAGGAGTGGGTGTAGGTCCCTGATTAAGTCCATGATGGTTTCGGGGTGTAGCCTGTACCTCTCATGTATCTCTGCATCAGTCAGCTGGAATAGTGTGATGCGCTGTCTGTGGATTTGTTCCTCCCGTCGCCACACCCTCAGTCCTGCTGCCTGTAGATGTAGGCGCCTTGCAATGACGTACATAGCGGCCATGTTGTCCACGCTGTTGCATTTTGGGATTGCTTATGTGCACTGTTGATGGTTACCACCTGCTTTCAATCCGTGTTAATTACCGACTCTTATTTACCGATTTTCCTGGATTTCTTAATTACCGAGTGCTCCTACATGTCATTTTAATTTTTACCACTTCATATTTACCACTTCATATTTACCGATTCGTTAAGTATGTATTCGGTAAATCTGATTCGGTATTTTAGAATTCGGTAAATATGAATCGGTATTTACCGCCTCATATTTACCGAAAAGTGGTTTTTGGACTCCTACATCTCACTTGTCTGAATACCGGTCGGTAACGGCATATTTACCGAAAATCGGCCGTTACCGACCGGTATTTGGCTACCTACATGAGGCCCTAACAGTGCAAAATAAGTCCAAGACTGAGGTCTGCGCTAATGGTGAAAGGTATTAAAGGGAGATAGGACTATGAAAGGAGACACACAACAGATACTGTGGAGTAGTCATAGAGCTCCTTTCATCATATGAAGGTTTTCTCTGACTTTTTGAAGCTTCCCCTCAGTGACAGCTTTTATTTATACTAAACAGAACCCACGGCAACTCTGCTCTTACATCATCTTTAAATAAAAAATTAAAAAATCATTTACATGGACTTTATATTATTGATAGCATTCTACAGAAACTGAGCCATACTCAAGATGTATCCCAGTAACTGGTGCACAATGGTAAACATTAAATATATTAATGACACAGTGCCTTTATCTTGTTAGAACTAAAAGAATTGTCATGAGACTGGTCTTGTTCTGATGTCCTGCAGCAACTGGATACAAAACTGCAGAGGCCTAAGAAACAACTATTACAGCACAACTGAGGGTGCAGGACACAATCTCAGTACGTAGGTGCATTAAGCAGTAGAAGGGCCCAACAGAAGTCCCTCATTCCAAGAAAGTAATTTCAAACTCTCCCTATCTTTGAAGTAACTTAAGGCCTCTGAAGAAAGCGTTTGGAGAGTTCAAGTAAATCTAAGGATGCAATAAAGTGACATGGCAGAAGACATTTGAAGAAGCAGCACACGTAGAAAACTTTCAGCAAGATGTTCTCGACATCTGGCTTGAAGATTATCTTGACGGGAGAGGCAGGAGCACAGGAGAAGACCTGAGCCTACACACAGGAAAATGTGTGACAAGCAGATAGCAAGCAAAGCGTTCTCTCAACATCAAGGAAGAATTCCAATCACCTGCCCGCACCCTCTGTGTGGCTTTATAGGCAGTGAGAACCGCAAATCATTCAGTAGATCATTGTGCATTGAAAATTTACAGGGATGGTGTTCTATGTGCTTGTTTTCTGCACAATCATTGAATAAATATATTGGCTCAGCTCTTCACCAGTGTTCCTGCCTCACCTGTCAACACCTAGAAATCCATTGCGCATGCCGCACTAACATCACGGGAAACAACCATTACAATGCACTACCTTTACAACGCAGCTGCCTTTACATCGCATGCCATTACAACGCATGCCATTACAACGCATGTCACTACTAGGCATAATAAGGTAAGTTAGGGGGATTTTTTACTTTTAGTGTGGGTATGGGTGTTGGGGTACATGAGGATACTATTTTTACCCCTACACTATCTAACACTTGTCCTACTGTTGCACTCACTGGAGTGGGAATAGTAATTTTTACCCCTACACTATCCAACACTAACCCTATTCTTGCCCTAAAAGTGTTATGCATTGTAATGGTATGCGTTGTAATAGTATGCATTGTAATGGAATGAGTTGTAAATGTAGTTTCTAAAAATGTGTTGTGGTGGCATGCATTGTAAAATCATGCGCTACAGTGGATGCTGTGATACAGCATTGTAAAGGCATGTATTGTAATTGTTTACATAATACCGTCATATATTCAACATCACACACCTGAAGGAGCTCCACTAACTCCCCTTTCCCAAACAAGCACAATTCAAATTCCTCACCCACACTTTCAAGGCACTACAGAACACTCCGAGAATACCTCAACAATCGCATCTGCTCTCACAAACCTCCCAGACGTCTCTGCTCCTCAAGATTCCTACTTGCACAAATCCCATACATATGGAAACCCAGATCTAGCAGTCGAGCCTTCTCTACATTGCTCCTAAAGCGTGGAACATCCTGCAGCTACACATAAGAGCCTCCTCCTCACTTCTTAAATTCCTCAAGATGCTGAAGACCTGGCTTTTCAAGAATCACATTAGACCCTAGGTGTGGCTAGAATCACACCTGCTCAGCAGCAGGATACCCTCCCAGGTGATAGTGTGCTCTACAAATCGGCATAACTGAAGAATTTCTGAAGATTGCGGTCGATCACTACAATGAATCCGTGGTTCATTTCAAACACTATGGAGATTATTTGAAAAACCTTGTTTTTTAAATGAGTGCCATGATCAGCCTCAATAAAAGTAGGCAGGCTAAATCGTATTAACACTCTCATCAACAATTTGGCCACAGAAAGGCTATTTGCTCTTCAAACCATTACAGACTTGTAAATGTGCCTTTTGATTTACCAATATGATTCATAACAGTAACTGTTCTGTTGACTTGATTATTTAAAAAGCATATCAAACATTGGCTGCAGACATCTTCAGCAGCATTTCAAAATGCTGGATTTTTAAAATCTCCTGATTAGATTATCTATTTGTGCATCTGACCAACTGTGCAAATACTTACACATAGGATATAGCATTGAGTCAGGTAAGAAATACTTGTGCTCAGCATATACATACAAATCCTGATTTTTCTTATCATTTTCTTTCTCAATTTCTGGGGCATCATTCTGCAAATCTCTCAGTTCACTGAAAGAAGTCTGCATTGAACCCATAAAGAAACAATTGACATTTTCTGCATTTTGTACTGAATTTGTTCTTAACTTTCCATTGTCACCATCTTATACAGCTGTCTCATCTTGTAATGCACAATATTTTGCCACTTGGTCCGCATACTTGTTTCGAAGCATGACCATACCCTTTTAACTGCTATGGGCTAAACATTTAACAACAGCAGTTTCTTTTGTCTTTTGTATGCCTTTCAGTAAATCCAGTATATAAACACTATTTTTCTGAGGGGATCCTGAAGATGTCATAAGCCCCTTTTGTGACCACAGTTGGACATAGTCCTGGACAACTCCAAAACCATATTGGCCATTTGTATAATTCATCACATCCATATTCTCTGATAAGCAGAAAACTCTTGTCAATGCAACCAGCCCTGCCACTTGTGCTGAAGGTATGCGTGTCAAAGACTTTGATGATCCTAAGTCTCAGAAATGGAACATACTGCATAGGCAGCTCACAGTGCTCATATAGGTCTCTCAAACAAGAGCCATCATCAAACAACGTCAGATCAGCCATTTCCATAGCTGTGTCTTTAATTTCTGGTCTTGATTTTGTACATAACTCAGTCTGTACAGCTATTGTCTCGTTCGTCATCAATTTAATCATTTTCCCACTCTTCACAGTATTTATCTTGATAGGAAGCAGTGTCACTGGGTTCAAAATATTGCATCTCCTAAAAGAGATGTTCCATGCTGCACGTATGATTTTCTCATAGTGATTTAGGGCCTGATTATGAGTTTGGCGATCCATCGGACCGCCAAACCCATGGCGGTAGTCCACTCACCGTATTAAAAATATGGTGATGGGACTGCCACAGGACCACTACAACTGCCAGATATCATGGATGCCGCGACAGTCAGAGGCCCTAATATGCTGCCAGTTCCGCTGCAGCACTGCCGAGCATATTAGGAGTTTTCACACTGCTGCAATTTTCATTGCAGTGAGGACACCATGAAAACTGGTGGTGAGGAAACAAAGGGCGCCCTATAGGGACCCCTGATGCATCAGGGCCATGGCGTGCCTTCAGGGCGGCATATGTTGTGCACCCCTGTGTACAGTCACCCATGTTTCTGCGCGGCATGGATTTTACATGGATTTTACAGTCGATGCTGTGCAGGAATGGGATTTGGTGCTCCCATTGCAGCTCCTTTTTAATATGCATCGCTGTGGAAACGTCAAAGGAACATCCACCAGACGAGATCAATCATAATCTAGCAGATGAGTTTGGTGGTCTTGGAGCAGGGCGCTCGTGTGGCAGCCCACTCCAAGACCACGAAACTCGTAATCAGGCCCTAAGTCTACTGTTGGTAATATGTTGTGTTCTTTTTCAGGTCCAAAAAAACTTCAATAGAATGTGGGACATGTACAGTTCATTAACAATACCTTCGCTCTGTTCAAAGGCAATGCAAACATCTGCAACCAACTCCTAACAACCTGGAAGACTTACAGCTACAGAATCCAACACAACAGAAAAATAGTCTATGGGGCACATTAAACCTCCATGTTTCTGTGCAAGAATTGAAATTGCACTCACATTTCTCTCATGGAAAAAAGGTCCATTTTTGAACAGGCATCCAGAGTGCAGGCGCATGACGCACACTCTTTTTCAGTTATTTAAAAGCATTCTTCATCAAAAGGTACAGAGCCTTAAACATCACTACGTGTCATTCTTCCTTAAGGCTTTGTATTCAAGGAAAAGTTTGTAATCCTCTGACAACAGTACCCAACAATTCCAAGAAACATCTGCCCCTCCTTCTGGGTGGTGCGCTAACTTGATTTCAGAATTGCAAATACACCTTATTTTGACACTTTTCTCATATCATTTTCAATATGGTGTCCAAGAGGGATGACTTCCTCCCCACAATACAGCATTTTAGCCATACAGCTAGATGATTTAACAAAGAATTTGTATCAAGTTTACAGTCCTCTTTTGTCTTAGATGTAGGTCATAGACTGCACTAATACTGAATTTTTTGTCAAATTCAAAGTTTTGAGATCTTCCTTCAAGATTTGAAAAAAAATCAAAGGACTCTGTATACCCTTGTAGGATTCTTAACCACACGAAAGCTATATTCAAAAATTGAAACACAAAATGGACTTGCCATTCCCCATGCAAAGGAATTGAGAAGAATGTTTGGCATAAGTTGATGACTGTACACCATTCTGCCTCTGATGTAATCTGAAACAAAATTGCTTCTGTATTCTAAACCAATGGACGATATGGAACAACAATCTTATAATCATTAATCCTGTACAATGCGCGATTTGCCATTCAGCTTTTTAATTCCTATCATAGAAGCGTTAAAAGGGCAGTCAAGTATCTCCTGGAGTATTCTCTGCTCAATTATCTTCTCAATGGCTGGTTTGATTCCCTCCCTCCTCTGCCTTTTTTATAAGTCTGTGTAGTCTAGTTCTGGAAAATATTGCATCTGGTTTGATCTTTTTTTTAAATGGCTTTGCTCATTTAAACAATCCAATCTCTTTTCCAGTAAAATCCCATACCTCATCTTTAAATGCATGTCTAAACTCCAGAGACTGGTTTTCTTCAGCTAAAATTGGGAATAATTCAACTCTTGAATCTGATGAATTTATCTTGAGCATAAAATCCTCATCTTGTGTTTCAATGGCAACACCATCTGGTGTGCAATAATTCAAGCAATTTATTTTGCACGGCAAATCCCTTCCCAATACGTTCGCAGGACATGAATCACACCATATAAACTGGTGCTTATTCTCCATCTGGGCAATTTTATCTGGAAAAGATGCTGTAATCTGATCAATAATGTGTTTATTGCTGTTTCCTACAACTTGGACTTCTCTTCCAGAGTGGAGTAGAATGAAGACATCCACAGAACAAACCGACTGTAGAACGGGTAGCCCCATATCGTTCAAAAAAGAACAGGATAGCCATTGACTTTTCCATCAAAGTACTTGGCTACTTTGGTTACCTCTAGGACTGCTCCAAGCATACAATCCTCTTCCCCTCCGCAGGCACCGTCATTGTGAACTACTCCCTCCCAACTCATCATTCAGAACCAATAGATTCTTCTGGTACCCTGCACTATAGGGTATTTTCTTGTTCCTCGCGTTATGGAGCATACTAGAGCTGAAGGCATTGGCATTTTAAACTATTTCTGACTGTGCACATTCTGTTCAGGATTTTTCATATTTGGAACCATCACATTATTTCTTGCATCTGTGAAAGTTATTCCAGGTTCCCCTTAATCTTGTTAGGATTCTGACGACGTTCCCTCTTCTAGTACCAAATCTTTCTACAGAAGCGACAAGCTGTATTCCATATCATCATATTGACATTCAAATTCATAGCTACACCTCTACAACCAGCTTGCATCTGCATTTGATTCCCTTCATTCATACCAGACTGAAACAACATTTATATTTGAGCCCTTTGATTCTGAGACCCCTTCTCCAACTACTTTGTTTGGGTAATCATAAATTTCTCCTTGATCCTTTTCTGTTTTATCTCAATATGTTCAATACTATATTTCACCAATTCAAGATCTCATCTATGCTCTTTATCTGCCAACAAATATCATTCTGCTGAATGTAATTACTAATATCTGGACTCAAACCATTCACAAAAGCAGACACAAATCCACTATCCCCATCTCTTTCCAGGTCTCTTAAAAATTTGCATACGCCTCTCATAAAAGGCATGCTCTGAATCTTTCAGCTCTTCTGAAGTTCTCAAACTTTTACTCCAATCTAAACCCTTCTTAGGAACTCATTTGTTCAAATGCTCAGTCATATTCTTGTATTTGGTATCTACCTCTTCAGAAGGAGCACTCCTAGGAGTAATCCTTGCTGGTTCTTGTGTAGGCTATTCAACAACAGCCTAAAACATAGCTTAAAAATGACTAGGATCCACAATCTCAAAAAGCATGTTCAAATCAGCCCACAGTATCTGCGAAATATATGTCACTTTAAGCATCTATACATATCATTTTTCTTGGTAATCTCTCAATTTTGGAAAATGTTAGTATATGCATACAAATCAGCTCAAGTTCGTGGCACATGCACAAAGCTCCCTCCATGAATTTCTCTTGGAGAAAACTCTAAAACTGCCCCTGTCCCAACTTCTGAATTCCTTGTGACGGCTCTCGCTATATCTTCAGTCTGTTTCATTATCTTTTTATTTGCTATTCCTTTTTTCCATCTTTCTCGATAATTCTTCAAGTAATTCCAATTCCTTTTTTTCTCAATTAAACATTTAGGGGCACATGCATCAAGGTAATCATTTGCGAATACCAAATAGTGAATTTTAAGGATTCGCTATTTGGTAATCTCAAATGCCTATGCATGAGGATACGCAAATAATCTTGCGAATCCTTAACATTCCCTAATAGCGATTCACAAATTGTGAATCGCTATTAGGGAATACATTCCCATTCATTCCTATGAGCCTACATGGGAATGCATTCGCAATTTGCGATTACCAAATAGGTAATTGCAATTTGCGAATGCAAATCCAAGGATGCCTGGGGGCCTAAGGCCCCCCTGAGGCACCCCTTAAAAAAAGATAAGTATGCACATGTGTAGCATTCACATGCGCTAAGATGCATTGCGAAAAATTGTGATTACCTATAATGCGAAAGCAATAAGGTACATGCTTTGGAAAAGGCATTTTTCCAGTCGCAAACGGACCGATTCTGCAAATCGGCCCGTTTGTCACCGGTAAAATGCTTCATGCAAGTGCCCAATATTTTAAGCTCCTAATGTTATTAAACCCATCTATTTAATTTCATTATGTGTCAAATTGATTTTATGATTTTATTTCACAATTTTTATCTCGCTTAGGACAACCTCTAATTCATCAAGTAATTCTTCTAATTATCCATTTGCTTCATTTGCATATCTGGATGCGCTCTTTAATCAAATATCTCATTTCAACAGCATTGTAGATTAGCAGTCTATTTAATTCAACATTTCCCTGTGGCAGATCACCAAATCCAGTATTTAAAATGCGAATATTATTTTGTTTAGGAGCTTCTTAAACTACCAATTTACTTACAGATGTAGCAGCTTGAATTTGTACTCCCAATTGTGTATCTCCACTCGTACTAGGCACCTCAGCCATCACTCTCTCTGTTGGTGCACTCAGTAACATTACAGTAGTAATAGAGCTATGCACAACCATACCACCATCCCCCCAGAACCCATATCAGGTCCTGAGCTGGTACCCCTCATTCCTGTTGATCTTGCTGTGCATGTAGGAGGTCTGGAATTCAAAAGTTAATACAAAAATTATCCTTCTCATCAGAATAATTTTTCTTCTTCTCTTTTTTATTTGTTTTGTCTTTGCCAACAATTATACCAGGGAATGTTTTTACACATTCAATAATATCCTCCCTCTAACTCTTTTCCTTCCGAACCATTTTTTTTAAAGCCAAATGAGCTTTCCATTGGCTTTGTTGCTTTCTTTTCTTTTTTTCTCTGCCACCGTACAATCCCATTTTATAAGCGCCTCAAGCTGTGTAGGTCTAGACATCGGCTTCATATCATACATGGTTCGTATCAAAAGTCTACATTTTGATATTAATACTAATGGAAATTGTAATACTTAATCATGTGCAGCATACTTATTCCAATCTGAAATCCAGGTACATGTATTCAGCCATACCTCTTTCATCATCTTGTAGTCTGGCGTTCCCTCTGCTTGTAATTTCTGACCTCCCCCTGGGTACCACAGTGACCTCAGGCTTTACTCACAAACTTTACATTTTTTTCGATTATCTTTGCTCAAACGGAACTCAAAATCAAAATAAATGAATAAGCAAACAACCAACCACAGCCTGGCTCTGTCGAAGATCAACCTAACACAGTGCATCTTCATCAGTAGCCATACAGTCAGGGCACTGCTTTGTGGTGATGTACCACCAATCCCAGTGCGGCTTCCTGGCTGACCAACCAATCACAACACAACTTATCTATGAGCAGGAAAACAATCATAAAACCTCTATTAAACCAATTGTCTAAATAAACCCTTGCCTGTTTACCTACAAAAGGAAGGAAAAGCCAGTAAATCAACTAAGACAATTGAAATTGCAAATCATAGAACTTCAGAAACAAGGACAAAATCCAATATCAAGAACAGAAAACCACAGGGTGTGGTTATGATGCCAAGCATGGTGGCCGCTTGCTTCTGATCTCATTCCGAGCGCACATGCGCTACTACTAGTGGATTTTCACTAGGCCTTCGACTCAGTCAATGGGGACTACCTGTTCTGCCTGCTTGAAGCCTTAAATTTCAGACCCGGTTTCTCTCCTGGATCTGGTAGCTTTACACAGACTTGAGGGCTAGGGTTATGGCGGGTGGCTCATGGACAGATCTCTTTCCATTATGCAGGTGGAAAAGATAGGGCTGCCGATTGTCTTCTCTACTTTTCATGAATATACCCCCTGACAGGATGAATCAGAGTAGAGATCACGGTCAGGGACTGAGAGTGGGACCTTGCTATCTCAAAATAATTAACGCTCTATGCTGATGAAGTCCTGATTTTCCTAGATGATCCTCAGGAGTCGAGTCCCCAGGTGCTCCAGATCCTTAGTATCTATGGTGCCTTTTCTGGGCTCACTGTACACAGGGCTAAAACCTTGATATACGATGGCCTACCCTCTGGATGTCTTGGGATGGGTTCCCATTCCTGGGGGTATATAGCATAATTGGTCCCTATATGGCCTGGACACATATTATCTAAGTATGTATGGACTGCCTACATAGGTAGCTGGTATTCGGGCAATGCTACCACTATCCATATTAGGGCGCTCTGCCATTTATAAAATGAAGCCCCTGCCTAGTCTTCTCTGCCAACTAAAAAACTCCCCATTTCCCACACCTTGGACCTCTCTCACACAGTTTGACTCACGTTTGCAGGCATCTTGTGGGATCATGGTACCCAAAATTTGCCCTATCAAAATTCTATAAATCCACATATGATGTTGGCATCGCAACACCAGATACTATCTCATACTTTAGGGCAGCACATCTCATTATTGTAGATGAGTGGTGGTATGATATGGGTGCTGAATCAGCATGTGTGACTGAAAAATTGGCAATACGAGCCTGGGAGTAAGACCTGGGACAACTCTGTAATGATGACTGGAGGGAGGCCTTGGCCTCTACCTGGAGTATGCCCCAGCTTCACGGTTCAGACTCACTGATGGAAATATGTTCACAGGATATACTACAAATGAGAAAGGCTGTGGAGAATGAGGCCTATAGTCTTACCACATTGCTTACATTGTAACTCCGAGAGGGGAGACTTTCTTTACATAGCATGGGCATGGCCAAAACTGAACCCTTTCTGTTAGGGGGTGCTGGCAACAATTGGGCAGGTGTTGGTCTGGACTTTACCCGAAGACCTGAAATTTACACTCCTTCATATAGCAACAGATGTGGATACTAGTAGATACAAGACCTCATTGGTGAGCCTGTGCCTAGTGGTGGCAAAAAGGGACATTACCAGCCCTAGAAGAGCAAGGAAGGATCGCCATTAGAAAAATGGGAGTCAATGTCGGACAGATGCGTGATTCTGGAAATCCCAATTTATAAATCTTGGGGATGGCCACATAAACATAATAAAATATGAGCTGCATGGTATGATATGGGTGCTGAATCAGCAATTGTGACTGAAAAATTGGCAATACGAGCCTGGGAGTAAGACCTGGGACAACTCTGTAATGATGACTGGAGGGAGGCCTTGGCCTCTACCTGGAGTATACCACTGCTTCACAGTTCAGACTCACTCATGGAAATATGTTCAAAGGATATACTACAAACGAGAAAGGCTGTGGAGAATGAGGCCTATAGTCTTACCACATTGCTTACATTTTAACTCTGAGAGGGGAGACTTTCTTTACATAGCATGGGCATGGCCAAAACTGAACCATTTCTGTTAGGGGGTGCTGGCAACAATTGGGCAGGTGTTGGTCTGGACTTTACCCGAAGACCTGAAATTTACACTCCTTCATATAGCAACAGATGTGGATACTGGTAGATACAAGACCTCATTGGTGAGCCTGTGCCTAGTGGTGGCAAAAAGGGACATTACCAGCCCTAGAAGAGCAAGGAAGAATCGCCATTAGAAAAATGGGAGTCAATGTCGGACAGATGCGTGATTCTGGAAATCCCAATTTATAAATCTTGGGGATGGCCACAAACATCATAAAATATGAGCTGCATGGTGTGACTACAAAGACACGCAGGCTACAAAGGGCCATAAATGAGGAACTCCAGGCCAACATAATGGACCAGTAAGATCAGGGATGGATTTAAGGTGGGGAGACACAGAACAACTAGAATGGTCCTGAAGAATGCTGCGGGCCAAGGCAAGAGACTCTCTTGGGTATGGATGAGTATCTATCTGTATCCATTGTTATTATGGTGGCAGACTGTTTTTTTGTATGTACCACTTGTTATATAGGTCAGAAAATCAATACTAAAAAAAATAAAACAGATATCCAGAAAGCAATCCACAAAGTACTATAATTCATACCAGGCAGACTCCCATTTAGTGGAAATGCACCATAGCCAATGCTCATGCTCCTGTGCACTCAAGAGCAAGACTCAGCAACTCAAATCAAACACGCAGCCTGGAAAGGAAACTCATTTTTTTAAGAATTCCTTCCAATGTGTATCCGGCGCCTCACTCTACACACCACAATTATAGAGAAGTAAAACCAATATATCTCGAGATTTAGATTTTCAATGAATTTGATAACCAAACTAAACCAAACCAATGAACCAATAGAATTAATACATTTCCAAATGTGTTTCCAAATCTGAAGAATACAAAAGTACTTATGCTCCGAATCTTTAGGGAACAGTCAGCAAATCATTTCTCAGGAGTCTCCGGCACCAGACTTTTGGCAGGGTTACAAAAAATCCATTCTTTATTGGACTTGACATTAAAGACTCAGAAATCACAGGAATTATTCAGGACTATTTAGGCTCCCTAATAAAGAGGTGGTGCTCTTATGCAGCCACACTCTGCTACTATTTTTTGGGAGAAGAATGCCAATATTTCACTGTACCCCAATATTTCAGTCCCCCCACATTTTTCCTTTGGTGGCTCGGCTCCTTGTGAGAAAGTGCCTTCTTTCTGCATGGTAGCCCCACCTTATTCTGAATTGCTGATGTGCTTTGACTTAGTGTGCACTGGGCTCCTGCCAATCAGGTACCCAGGTCCTATGTTCTTTCCCTAAAACTGCATTGAAGCCTAAACCCAATTGGCATCTCTGGCCACAGGTCAGCTCCTGGTAAATGGTACCACAGGTACCCAGGGCACCGTGACCAGAGAAGGCCTCTAAGGGCTGCAGCAATTATTGTGCCACCATTAGAGGCCCTGTACCATTACACTCACACACTGCCTTTGCAGGCTGCGTGTTTTGGTGCAGAACAAAGTGAAGAGTCGACACAGCACACATCTCTGTGTGCCATGCCTACAACCCACTGCACTGGCATAGATCAGTAACCCCACTAGCTAGGTGCACTATACCAATGGTGAGGGTGTAGGTGTATGAGCCCTGTACCCCTACAGTGTTTAAGTCCATTCTTAGACATTGTAAGTGCAGTGCTGCCATTAAGAGTATATAGTGCTAGGGGTTTGTCATTACGAACTACACAGCACCATAATGGCTACACTGAAAACTTAGAAGTTTGGTATTAAACTTCTCAGGACATTAAACCCACACTGATGCCAGTGTGGGATTTAATGAAAAATGCACACAGAGGGCATCTTAGAGATGCCCCCTGAAAATTAACCCACCACTAGTGTCCAGGCTGAGTGGCTGCTTTCAGCTACCACCACCAGACATGTTTCTGGACCCCTGGGTCGAAAACCTGCTGCACTCTGGGGCTTGAAACAATGCCTATCCTAGGACGAGGTGCAAAGCTTCCTTTACCAGGATGGGCAGGGTTCACGAAGGGGAAGCTTTAAAGGCTTGCCGCCTTTGTGAGCTGCCCCAGGCCACTGACTGCTTCCAGCAACTGATCCCCACTGGTTCTGACTCCCACTTTGGGTGGGAGAACTGGCAGGAAAAACAAGTGAGGAAGAGAGGCGTGCCCACCTCTGCCAACTCCACCCCTCAGGTGGGGGAGGAGAGGTGAAGGACAACTCTCAGTCCCTGCCATCTTGCAGATGAGGGAAACAGCCAACCAGGGACAGGCTCATGCCCCCTCCTACTGGAGGGTGGCATAATAGGGGGTGTACCCACCCCAGGGAAGGGACCAATTGGTCCCTACCTTTTACCTACCTGCAACACCCCTAGATCTAGCATTTAGGGGCACCCCTGAACCTTGCTTCCTCAGACAAGAACCTGCAACAAGAAAAGAAGAAGGACCGAACAGCCATGCCGAAGCTAACAAGAGAAAGACGCCCACTGACTTGGCCCCATCCCTACCGGCCTGTCTTCACCTCGAACCTGCTCCTGCAAAATCCCAGTGTGTCCTACAGCCAGCAACCTCGAAAACCCTGGAGGGCCTGCCTGCCTTCAACCACAAAGACTTTGTCTCCCGTGAACACCGGATTTGCTCATCTGTAACCTCTGGCTCCGGCCGGACAACGCAAATCCGCACCATCTGCACCTGCCGTCCACAACCCGCGCTCGAGTGGGCAAACACCACGAGGAGGTCCTGGCCCAAGATCCGGTGACCCCTGACCTGCCTCAAGCCTCCAGCCGACTCCTGCAGCCTTAATCCGGAAGGTCCCCCCAACCGCATCCAAGAGCTGGTAAGAAGATCCGACCCCAAAAAGAACCCCTGCACCTGATGCCTCACGGCCTTGAGTGGCCAAACCGATGGTGCCTAACCAACCCCCAACTTCCCAACTTACCTCTCGAAGTGGTGGGCACACCCAGAAGACCTTCGTCCCCAAGCCTGCAATGCCTTTGCAAACCGGAGGTTCCCCATTGCAAACACCTGGGCGCCCAACGTCGAAAGAACACCCTGCACCTACCGCCCTAGTGCCGCTGAGGGTGCACCTTTGGTGCTACTTTGTTTTTCCATTTGCCCTGAACTAAAGTTCAGGAGCTTTGCTCCCACAACCAAGTGGCCTGCTCTTAAGCAGCCACCAGCTGGAGGCCCCCATTCCCCTTTGAATAACATTGGGCTTCCGCACTCTGCACTTGGCTGCCCTAGTGCCGCTGAGGGTGTAACTAGAGTGCATCCTTGAGCCTGGGGGACCTCTGAGTCTACCCCCAGAACCTCAACTCCCACTACCAAATACTTACCTAAAAACCAATAACACTATTTTCCTCCATAGGATAACATTGATTGTTTCAAGTGCAATATTAATTCATCGGTTATGACTACATTCATCATAAAAATAATTAGCATTCAAAAATGTTTTTGACTCAAATTGAAGATTTTGAAAAAGCTTTGACAAAGACCAGAACCAAGGCAGAATGTTCAAATATTCACTTTCAGTAAGAAAGGACTTCAAGGGGCAAATGGCTTATGCCTTGAGACCAAACTTGCTTTAATTATGTCCAATATACCATTTACCCTTGAGCTCTCTACCACACCAATCCTTTGTCATACACACTATTACCAGCGGCAGCTGGCACAGGTAATGTTTACTTGGCACAGGTAAACATGGTGAAGTAGTGCGGCCGGGTGGGGCAGGGTGGGAGGGGGGAAGTCGAAGACGACGGAATAGGTATAATTAAATAAATAAATGATACCTATTCCATCGACCGCCCACCACACTTACCTGTGCCGGCTGCCGCTGACTATTACTTTACTGTAATTTGGTTGTGTCAATTAACTACTGTGTTAATTTTCCAAGAAGAAATATATGCATTTTTTGCCTTAAAAACAGATAATACATTATGTTTTTAAAAATGAGGCTAAATTATTGGAAAATATTATGGTTTTCAAATTGTTAATAAAATTAAAGTCCACACGTCTGGCTTATTGTCTTTTAGACTCTCAATTAACAATAACATATACCAAAATAAGGTGAAATATTTTCAATTTGAACTTTCAGTCTTCATAAAACTGCATCCTTTTATCATTGCCCCCATTGTGATCTGAAATTACTTTTGATAGATAGTATGTGGTGGATCTCACTCATTATGTCTTCTTGTTAAGTAGCCTTAAGATGTAGATAAAGCAGATGCCAGCTGCTTGTTCCTGTGTGTAGGATTGATGAAGAGTACAATGGAAACAGTGGTGGGTACTAGTAACACTTATTTTGAGTATTCAACATTCTGCTGTTTCTGGTGACAGAGGGTTAAACATTAACAATCGGTACAAGCGCAGAATTGTGTGCACCTGTCTCCAATGAGTTACCTGCATCTCAGTGGCTCCAGGATTTGGTGTTTGAGCTCTGCACATCTCTAGGTGTATCGTGAACACTGCACATGGGTGCAGAACGGAGTTAGGAATCTGTTTTGAACAAAATTGGGCTGTCTATGTGGGTGGGCATGCACTAAATTGGTAACAGGGCTGGACTGGGAACCAAAAGGAGCCCTGTAAAGAAGTCAAAACCAGCCCTGCTCCCTTCCCTATTGCTTTCTCATCTATCTCTGTCATCTCTCTCTGCCTATCTTTCTTCTCTCTCTCCTGATACTCCGCCCTCCGACCCTCCTGCAGTAATTATCCTGAGAAGCTGGAAAAAGAGCCAGAGTTGCATGCAGAAGTCCACTGCCCTAACACCGGCCTCCAAAGCATTCAGCCCACAAGGGAAATGCACACTGGGAAAAATTATCAATCCAGCCCTGCTGGAGGAGGTAGTGTATGAGCAGAATGCCAGCACTGCTAGGTGTAGTTTAT
The DNA here is from genome assembly GCF_964204655.1 of Triturus cristatus. Taxonomy (NCBI): domain Eukaryota; kingdom Metazoa; phylum Chordata; class Amphibia; order Caudata; family Salamandridae; genus Triturus; species Triturus cristatus. Next base: position 856,198,691 of record NC_140589.1, read on the forward strand.
TTCTGGACACATTCTAGTGTTCCGCCTTGTGCTGTAACCCCACTTTACACCCACCCATCACAGGCATCACCAGCCAGGTGACCCTGCTAATAAAAAGGGCCGGGTGCACGTGCCCTGGGCCAGTTCCAGTACCACATACCATGTAGTCACTTACCCAGCATGTGGGCCTAGGGTACATGTGGGTTGATCCCCACATGTACGACGGCAGTAGTCTTCCAGTTGGTCGAAGGGGAAGTGTGTCCTGCACATATTGCACCCCCGCAGCTGCTGCCAGCGTGACTATGACCGAGGCACCAAGGACGTGGCATGCTAAGACAAAGCAGAGAGAAGGCCTTCCTGTGAGGGGTCCCAACGGTGTCCACCGGCTAATCCCCTACAGCCGCCTCGCACCTCAACTACTGTCAAAGAGTAGGCAGTGCTGCAGTCTGGCCCTCCAGGGTGAGAGAGGGCCACCAGCAGGCATGTGGACAGTGAATACAGCATGAGGCACATGAACACTGCCAGTCACTAAGGAGTGGAAGAGTCCTCCTTATGCCCACCGAGGTGTCACGATAACAAGCCATGCTATATGGCTAGGTGTGAGAGGGTCAGGCAAGAGGCCCAGAGCAGTATCGCCAATGTGAGAAAACTGAGGGTGAATAGATTACCAACAGCAAAGTTGCTGAAGTGCCCGCAGGTGGAAAATGAATAGATCAGCGCACCCAGTGAGTGTCGCAACCTCTCCCCCTTTCAGCAGAGAAGGCGTACAGAGTCTGTGGTTGCTGTGGAGTACTAGCGCTGAGTGTCTTGTGTACGGCGTTTTGTGAGTGGAAACTGAGCCTGCCCCTACAATAAGAGGTAAGGAGTCAGGGGCCGAGGGCACTCTTGCATTCAAAGCCTCCACAACGGCATCTCCAGCACCCGCCACCACCACTGTGAATCCGCGGCAGCCGGAGCCTCCGTCATACTTAAAAATATCGCCAAAGAAAGAACAAAAATGAGAGCCAATGAAATGAGAGGTAGTCAGTTGGGACAACCCGCCAACAAGCAAAACAGGACTAAGCCCTGCATCAGCAGCGAGGAAAGCCCTGTGTCGGTGTCCCCAGTGACTGACAAGCGTCCACAGTCAGAGCCTGTGCCGTGGCCTGGGATAAGAGGAGCCACTTAGCTATAGAAAAATGCACCGATCTAGGACCCCGAAAGTGACTGCAAATGAGGGCAGCCAGGTGCTTCTAAAGATATAAGCCAAACCTGCAGCACCAGAATTATATGTCCCCCACACCTCTAATTGAGCAAAATCACTGCCCGCGTAAGGTGAAAGCTTCACAGCATAAAGGAAACCTGCCACGGACATCATGCACCAGTGTCACTAACAGGCCAAGGAAGTGACTTGGGCCATCAATTGTCCAACTGTAAATCCTCCCTGATGCCCTCCGTGAATCAAGAATAGCCAGCAGTGCCCCTGCTTACCTCCTCGAAATGACTGCAGCAGCAAGAGCAGTCTCCACTCTCCGCAAATGAGAGCTTCTCAAAGGAATCAGACGGGACAGGTAAATAGAAGCACAGCACTGCCATCTTGCGGCTGTTTATTCTATCACGCCCTCGCCAAAGATGGAGAACAAAGGTTTGAAGTCCTGCAAAAGAAAACAGAGCACATTGGCAGGCACGTACCCCAGCCTCAACTAACGCAAAAAGCAGAAGTAGTGGGAGTGGCTCCCCGCCCTCTGGCAGTCACAAGGACTGAAACAGTCAGTGCTGCACTGTCCTCACCAGTCAGGCCTTTGTACTGGCAGTGCTGGGCGCAGTTTCCCCACAGGGCAAAGACAGAATGGAAGAGAGAAGAGTATTGTGTGCCCCCTAGTGACATTAAGCCACCACAGCAAGATGAATGAACTGGCCTTCCTGAAGGGAATGCTGAGACTGAACCCTTGCAGAGAGAGAGCACCAGGCAAGCCCCACTAAAAGCACAAGAAAGTCATGCTTTGAGTACGCAAACCCCCAGTGGCTATTTGACACCACCACAAGTGAGGAATCTGCTCCACAAGCCCCTGGTGGTGAGCAGACACCACCACAAGAAAGAAGAGCAAGCACGCCAAGCGCCAGAAAAAGGCGCCGTGAGGAAGGTCCAAGAATGCGGAGACTGAGGTGCACTGATGCATGCACCCAGAAGTTTGACAGCGTGGGCAGGCACCCAGGAGAATGAGATCTTTCCACAGAAAAGAAGCAATGAATCTACATCTCCATTGCACCACCATCTCCATTGCACCAGTGAAGTCCCGCAGTGGGCCACAGGCAGCACAGTGTCACCCCTCACATTGCCTCAAGACGGAGTCGCCAGTGGCCCAAAACAGGCAAGACGAGAGTCTCACACTCCACGTGGCAAGCTGCCACCACAGAAGATGCTCTAAAGACATGCAACACATGGCTGGAAGCCACATCGCACTGCAAGCAAGAAGGAACATGTCACACGAAGTGACCGGCCCTGCCAAGCAAGCCTGAACGGAGGCAGGAGCTGGCGCCACAATGGCAAGCACGATGCCCTTGAGTGAAGAAGGTGACCTTTCATCCTGGCAGAGGAGCACCTTGAAAATCCCTGAGGAGGGAATGAGGCCTGCAAGAGGTCTATGAGGAGTAGAAGCGAGTCCTACTAACAGGACAGACATGCAACAGGTCCGCAGCAAAGAAAAAGGCACAGTCCTAAGAACCGGACACGACCAGGGAGATGTCTATGTGGCGCCAACATGAGACATGTAGTAGGATGCCACATCCAAGTTAGGCACCTGGTAAGAAGTAAGGAAGAGCATAGCACGATGCAACATCATGAAGGAGAAGAGAGTTTCACGATGCCTCTGGGTGAACAACTACCACAGGTGCACAAAAAATAAGGGGAGAAGTTCAATGACTCATACCACCGTAAGTCAAGAGTGCACCCGTAGACACCAGACATCCACCAATGCAAAGTGATGTTCCTGGAGGCAGCTCAATGGGAGAACCAAAAGTAAACCACAGCAAGTGCGTACCAGGTCTCTCCCCAACGCTTTGAAGTGCGACCGTCAACTCCTGAGCGTTGGCAATCTAAGTCGGACAGCATCCCTGCTAATGACTGCAGATGCCACAGGTGAAGAACAGCCTCAGCAAACACACGGAGTTACGTGGCCACAAAGTGCCTCCTATCCTCCTCACTCCAAGATATCACCACCTGTAACCAAAGTATAAGAAGGTAACCGTCATCATTATCCAAGTGCATTGCCAGGAACACCTAGAAAGCAGTGTGCCACCAGAGTGCATCCAAGCGACTGAAACATCTGGAGATCAACCAGACATTCCCTGCGCCCTGAGAGGCTAGCTGCCCAGAAACCTTCTGTGAGCCCCCGTGCCGAAGAGAGCATACTCGACTATTGAACCATCCACCCTTGGGGTTGCATGAGGCTTGGCTGTGGCCCGGTGGGGAGTTCTGTAGCGACCATTTAGCACGGCCTTCGAGAGACCCCGCGCAGCCCACGCAGTCATGGTGCAATCCAGGGGCAAGGGCCTCAAGGGAATTTTGGTGAGAGGGGAATCCCGACATGAGAGATATGTTTGCAGTGGCTCCACGACAGGCATCGGGAAACATAGATGTTGCGGACAGAAACTGGTCATTCAAGCACCTTCTGATGAAGGCAGGTACACCTGAGTCCCAATGGCAAGAGCACACAGACCCTGAGACACCACCTTTTGTGGATGCAGGAGAGGATTGGCTGTGGTCCTGTTGGCAGATCCTCAGTGATGCCTTTGCGCGGCCTATGGGAGGCCCTGCACAGTCCACATGGTCCCAGCAGCAGCCCGACAGAAAGGGACCTCAAGGAGACTCCTGTGAGAGCGGAACTCAGGCAGGAGGGGCCAATCTGAAGTAGCACCAACAGTGTTAGGTTTGAAAAACCCCGTTCTTATTATATACTTATTCCGTACCATAGTAGGTTAGCAGTGTGCGGCTAAATGACGTTCTATTTGCATTCACGTTATGTAACCCACTGAGTTATCCTTATAATGCGCAAACCTCAGTTAGCAAGCGTGACTCCATTTTGTATTTTGCAATCCCCATTAGGCTGTGTCTGAACTAGGCCTCATTATTCAGTATTGCTTTTCTCAGCAGAACACTGTACTTCATCATTATTTTCTCTTCTGTACAAGGCTGTTTCCAGAATTACTAATGAATAGGCCATTCTGCCCTCGCGTACCTATCTGAATGTGTAGTTTCACACTTTAGGAGACAATGAGACTCGGCTCTGTGGCCTTGAATTGTAGATAGCATGTACCCATCTGGCAGGTGGTAGTTTATCCTACTGTGCATCTTTGTTAATCTTCGGCCCAGGCTGGTAGTTTTCCATTGTGGGCGTGGTTGGAGGCTTCTCTGAAGGAATGATTACTCACTGTAGACTGTTTGGAGGTCAGTCCCTCAGCAGACATCTTAGGGTGCAGGCCAGATTGGGCTCCTCTGCAGAGCATTGCTAATAAATGAATTTTTGTATTCTGTACTGTCTGACCAACTCTTCATTCTTGGGAAGGCATAGCAGGTGGTTGTAAGTAACCTGGGTGGCCCCAAAGGCCACTTCCTTCAGTTGGCACCTGAACAGGGACCCTGCAAGGTGACCCAACTCGTCCGCGAACCGGTTGCAGGGTAGGGGTTGCGTCCGGTTAGTCGGGCGGATCGGGGTACCCCACACGATCAAGTTTGGTTCTCACAGCTGCCCCACCCATCTGATCGGGCGTTTCCTCATCTAGTGGTCACCGGCTATGGTCCTGAGAAGGCGAAACCTTGTAGTTGACCGTTTGGTCCGAAGAGTCGACAGTGGAGAATAACTTGAATTGACCTGTGTGCACCAAGTGAGTGATTTGAATCTTGGAAAAATTGTGCCATTCTTGAACGGCACGGGCTTACGGGCTGTGTCTTGGTACATTCTATGGGCTGTCTTGGTGCAGTTTTTGGACTGCCTTGCTTGAACGGCATGAGCCGACGGGCTGTGTCTTGGTATGGTCTCTTGCCCGCCTTGGTTTGAACTTGGTGGGTTTTGCGGACCCTTTTAAAAGACACAGAGTGTTTGTGAACAGTCTACCAGGCCAACTGCAAATTTGGCCCACCCTTGAAAAAGTCTGGGACTGTTTGCGAACAATCTGCCACGACAATTGGTAATATGGTCTACGCTTGAAAAGGCTTGGGGCTAGAGCCTGTTTTCTTGAACTTGGTAAAGTCTCCAGACTGTCTTCTTGTCTTGGTGCAGTCTTTGGACTGTTTTGTTCTGATGCATTCTCCGGGCTGACTTGTGGTTTGATTGTTGTGTTTGGGTGCTATGAGGTCTGTGGACTGACGTTGGTGGTGGTGCTTGTGAAATGTTTGTTTGAGTGAGTTGCAACTGTGCTCTGTGTGTGGAGGTAAGGATGCCTTGCCTCAGCAAGCTGTGCTGTGTGGGGTATGTGTTCGATACCGTCTAAGGACCATCTTTGGGAAAAGTACTGCAATTCCTTTGACAGGCAAAATGATGAGTGTGGCCCCTTCTTGAAAATGTCTGGAAACAGCTTAATTTGGTCTCTTGTTGTTGAAGAATGGAAAATTAATAAATAAAAAGAAACCTGGTTTGATCAGAAATACTAGCAAGAATGTACATTTGTTTTGACATAGGAAGAGTATAATATGAGAAAAAGTTAAGGAAGGGATGCACATTTAATTGAAAACAATGTTGAGACGATTCAAGGTAATGTATATTTATGCTGAACAGACACTCATTCTAAAGGTGCATTAGGAGAGGTGAAATACAGGCTCGTAATTCAGTAGCGCTGAATGTGTTCGGTCTCTCCATGAAAAGGGGGGTGGGCAGGAGTTCTGGAAAGGGAAAAAGGGAGCAGTGTGTTGGTACTTGGAGCTTTCCAGATTCAGACACGAACTGCATTCTGAAAAATGGCACGTAGAAACTCGGTGCAATGCTCAGGAGTTAATCTATGATTGATTTGAGTCGGTGTGTTTCATTTGGATTTGCTCACAATAGAACGTGTATTTAATTTGGGAAAAGTGTTTCAAGCACTTCAGGCAGTGTGTCTTGATGCTGAATAAAAGGATTTTCAGAGTTGAAAAACATAGGGGGATATTCACAAGGACTTATCTCCGGTTTAACGGCACTTTAGCGCAGCCAAAGTTGTGATAAATGTACCTCCCTTTTCACAAGTCGGTGCAAACAGCCAACAGCACCACTTTTCCCACGTTAGCATCCGCAACAAACATCGCCACGGATGACCCCGGCAACTATCGCTAATGAGATGCAGAGTAGGCGTTCCGGAGCAAAAAGCAGCGACAACATCACTCCGCAACATTCTCAACGACCAGACAGATCTGCTATAGGAACACAAAACAGGCAATAAGGCGCGTTAGCACCAGGAAATTAACACCTGCTCAGACCTGGGGCACAGTCGGACCACAACCTGCAACAGACAAGGGATCACAGCCCACAGTCACACATGAAGAACAACAGATGCCCCAAGCAACTGAACATGCAGCACGGACACCCAAGAGGGCCACAACACCCACCAACACCACCCCCAGGCCTGCAACACCTCCCCCCCCAGGGCCCCTGAACCCCGTACAAAGAAACTGCACACCACGAATACCAAAACAAATATTTTGCCTGATGTCGCACAAGCAGGAAAATCAACATACATGCGTGGCCAGAAAATGGAGAATCAGTCATACAGCAATGCAATCACCAACACAAAACACCATTCAAACAAAAGCCAAAACAACCATTCGGATGAGTCCTAGCGGGTCCTCACTGGACAATCTGTAGGACACAGCCTGGAAGACAAAATCCAACAAAGCCCAACAAAGGAAAGGGAGGGAGAGAGTGAGGAAGAGAGACGGAGTGAGATTGAAAAAGCAGCGCAAGGCCTCTTGGGCACCTGACTCCACATGCCAACTTGTGTGTGTGTATCGCCATAGGTACACCATAAACCCAAGGCCTTGTCTCAATCTCAGCGCCAAAGCCACATCACATTCCGAAAACGCAAGTAGCATTCAGACAAACATCAGGGATGAAAACTCAATTGTTCCAATGCAGAAGGCGGGAGGACACCTGCACCTCCGACCTTGGTCCAGAATGCGGCTGGAACACCCTGAGATAGATTCCATGGCAGATGGGGACGACTCCCACACCACGCACTGCGCCAATGAACTATCTGACTTATCCACACCCCACACACAGAAGCCCCTGCCTGAGTTACCCCCGCATGGGATGCCCTTGACACTCATGGAAACAGCAACTCATTCTCCCCAACGTTGCACACACATTCAAATCATTGCCCAGAGCTGTGGCATATCCTCCACACAACTGCCGCAGTCCAGAAGAGTGCCGGTTCCACGAGATGCACCAACGTAATGGCAGGCCATCCCGGGCACATGCACAATCCCCGTCACGTGGAACAGTACGGTGCATGTATGCTGCATTTACTGGGCGCACTGCCACTGGCGGATCAGTTACTGGCTGACCTTCCGCCTTCCGCCTTGTCTACGTCACTTGCGTCCAGCCCGGGTTCCAATGCCAAACATGCACATTCGAGTGGTCCATGGATGTCTGCCTATCCAACACAAACGTAGATGAATTGGATTATGACTTGTGTCTGCGCCCCCTTTTGGATCACGAACAGGAGTGTAACCAAGACAGCCATGCATGGGATGCCTTGACATACTGCGCATGTATTGGCAGTTGCGCATGGGAGATTGCACAATTCCTCATGTGCTGTGACCACATCGAGGCTCCCCTATTGGCTGTGTTGTGGATTGGTGAAACGGCGTGGGCTGAGCACACCTGCCCGGACCAGTTAATGGATTGGCTCACCCTGGTGTTCCTTGAACACGACAATGATGTACTATTGGAATACATTGCACATGAAGCTGCAGAAGCTGCACGGGCATTCATGGACGAGTAACTACGTTCCTGCAGCCACATCCGATTGTCACCCACAGCACAGGTCCCAACAACTTGTTGCATCGTGGGGAATGCTCACATATCCCACCACAACAGAAGACATGTCTGCCTTTGTCAGGACTCTGGATGCATGTGCGTGGAACTATGCGTCTGTACACACACCTGTGCAAGGTGATGCAGGTCCATGGTCGGAGCAACACAGCGTCGTTTGGCAACGTTGCAAATTCGGACACACTGCAGGGGGGAGAGTACACATAGGCCTGGGCAAAAATTGTGTTCCGTTTGCGGAAATTGCGATAATTTGACATTTTCGCGTTCCGCGGAGAGCGCGAAAATGTAAAAATTTCCGCTTTCTGCAGCTTGGCGACAATTTGTTTCTTGCTCGCGCTGTAAAATAATACATTCTCACGCGCGCGCGATCGCCTTACCTGAATCCCTGCGTTCGCCGACAAGTTTTCTTGATCCGGTCGCGTTCTCCATGAGATGTTGGATTGTTTTTAGCCATTTGCGCTTTCTCGCGACAGTTCGCGCCCGCAGTGACGTCATGCATCGCGCGATCACGTCTTTCTTCTCGCGATCATGCACCGCGAGACAACTCAAAACAAGATGGCCGCGCCAGTGAGCAACCACATGGGTAAGTTGGCGACCCGCAACCATGCAGAAAATCTCGCGAACATGCGGGAAAAAATAGTCCGCATCTTCGCGATATTTCCGCTTGTTTCCGATAATTTTAAACATTTTCGCGATAATTTGCGAAAGTGGATTTCGCAAATTCCGCCCACCCCTAAGTACACACATGGCACTGTAGCACGACATGTGAACCTGTCGGACCCTTTCACCTGATCACTGTCAGCAGAGCAGACAACAGGCGCACTCCGGTGGCAGAGCACTGTGCATGGGCATTGAGTCATGCCCCCTCACATGGGGAAATGGGCAGATGCCAAACAACAAATGCCTCGTCCAGCAAGGCAAGGTGGGCTGAGACCCTTGCCATCTGTGATGATTGTTGTCCATTTGGACTCACCATTTTCTACACCTCGACATGTTCCCATGCTGCGTGTAAGTGTCTTAAGCACGTCCCCGCCTGTTGTGGCCGTAGCCTCGTCCGTACTGACACGCACATGCCAATAAAGTCTATGCCACTCCACTGGTGTCTAACTGTGATGTGTGTTGATTATATTGTCGTGTGCCACAATGAGCATCGTCCCTACGCAGGGAGGAACTGACTGATGCATGTACAATGGGGGTTGCTCCCTTTTGCAAGCTCCACCTCTGTGAGCCAGACATTGTATTGGGATAGTTGCTGGCCGACCTGTGCACTTACGTGACTTCAGCAATGTGAGTATGTTGTCCAACCTCTGACCATGTGGAGCAATGTCATATATCATAACAGAATGTGTCCACACAGATGTGTGTGAGTAGGTATGCAACAGTTCTTTTGTCACATGTGATGTAGCACACCACTCCTGGCCTGCTATCGATTTGGTCATTCCTACACACAGCCCTATTCAATACATGGACGTGTGCCTATGTTGGGAGGTTGGGAGATTGTTGTTGATGTGCAATGGGGACACAGCTAGTACTCACCTTCAAAGTCATCCAATTGGCCATGTGTCTCAGGGATACACATGCACATAGATGTCAGTTACCAGGGTGTACCTTCATGTGCAATCACTGTCCCTACATCCAGCCATACTTCCATACGTGAGTGAACATAGTCATGACTCATCTGTGTGATTTAGAATGTTTTATTCACATTCAGGTGATTGACGGAGCTGGAGCTGTACATGGCCATCCAAGACCACATTACATGGAAGCCCAGTGGTGGGTCAACCAGAGGCCTTTGGGGATTGAAAAGTGATTAGGAAGAGGGGAGTGCAGTCCCCAGTTGCTGTGTAATTGTCCAGCAGTGAAGATATGGCAGTCCGTGTTTGGGTCCGGGGGAATGTCGCAGAGTGTTCGGGGGTCAGTGGGAAGTATTGTCCCAGGGCATGATGCATAGGGCACAACCAGGCAGGAAAAGGCCATTTGGTGGTGATGGATGCTACAGCCTCCTTCCTCACACAGTAATTACCATCCCCATCTTACTCTCCTGATATGGGTCCTGTGTCCGGTGTGTGTGGCGGGGTGATGACTGCATCACTGTCAGTCAGTCAATAAAACTTTATTCGGATCAATAATAATCCATAAAAGTACAGAATGCAGTAAACAATACAAAATACACAATGTAATGCTGTTTACAAAATAAAAACAACAGGCCAAACATATTTTAAGACATGGTTAATCGAGCACAAACCACAGTTTTTAAGAAAGAGCTCATACGAAAAATAAGTTCATGGTCGTCCAGGGTCAAAATCATCGAAAATGCATGTTCCAGGCTAATTGGTTTTAATTTTTTAAAATACGGGGTTAAAAACCATTTAATATATTTGATATAAAATTTACAGAAGAATAAAAAATGTAAAATTGTTTGCTCGCTCCGACAATCACAAGGGCATGGTTCAACACATTGATCATTGTAGTTCCATAACGGAAAACTACTGCATCACTGTGTGCCACTGACACATCAGACTGCGAAGGTGATGGGGCAGCATCACTGTGTGCCACTGACACATCAAGGGTCGGAGATGTGTGTGTTGATGTTCCCGCTTCAGTCATCTGGGACAGGCTCAGTGGCAGCAATGGCAAGATGATGAACCGCAGGGTATTGAAGTTCCCAGCTACTACTCGCTGGTGTGCAGCCGTAGCAGCCATGCTTCCAGCCAGCATCAGCTCCATGGTCTCCATTGACCGCCGCATCTGTGCCAACTCTGTGCTGTGATCGCTGGTGCCTGTCTGACCAGACAGTACTTGTATTCGATTAATGGCCACAGCGAGGTCAGCCAAGGTCTGTGGTGGAGCATGGTGCATACAGGGGCTGTCCGATAGGGACTGTACGTGGTCCCTGATGGGACTCAGACGCCCACGTATGGCATAGAGTTTGGCTTGCACAAGCTCAAAACCCACTCGCAGCTGTTCAGCCAACTCCACCTGGCAAGCCCACACACGCTGTTGCAACTCCATGTATTGGTCAGGGTGGTCCTGGGAGACAGCCGTGGTGGTGTGTGTTGCCTGCTGTGTGGTCTGTGCAGGTGGTGGGTTCACCTAGGGGCAGCTGGCCTGCCCTGCTCCTGGGGATGGGGAGGTTGTCCATTATCTGTTGGAGGGTGTCTTGACATATGTGCAGGTTGTCCTCTTTATCATCTATGATGGGAAGTGTGTGTGCTCTGCAGGAGGTGTTATTTGTCCCTCTGCAATGTAAAGGGGAGATGCAGGTTAACAGAGTTACACATGCCAATGTACATTGTGACTGTTTTGATGGAGCTGGCTATTTGATGGCAGTCAGTGTGTTTTTCGACTACATGACGGATGTGTGGTAGTACCTGTACATTGTCATCACACTGTGTCAGGCAATGTCAGATGTGAGTGGACATTTACTATGCACATGCGGAACCTGTTGTGAGCCCTATCCTGTGGTGTTGGTGTTGCTCTTTGTGCCACATTGCCATCATTGCTGATGTTCTGTGCTTGCTAAGTGTGTGTGCTGCATTGTGGGTGAGTTGCCCCTGCAGCTCTGATTTCATGTAGCCTTCTCCCTTTGAGGCAAGGTGCCTTTAAATTGTGTGCTTTTTGGGGGCTGATTTGTTTACGACTTGGGTCATATGTGCTCTTGGACCGATATTGTGGCCTGGTGCATTGTTCATCTGCTGTGTGTATTGTACGGCATGTGTTGAGGGTGCACGTGGATATGTCAGAGTGTGACCTGCTCCTTTATGGATGTGATCCGCACTGGGCCACCTCTATGTCGATTCGTGGGCCATGTCATGTTTTTTGGCTGCTGCCATGCTATTGGGAATGCAGTGTCACTTGCATGGTCAGTGTGGGTCACAGAGCCGCTGCTTTGCTGGATTCAGCGCTTGTGCATGGGTCGGTTGTGATATTTGTGATAGGGAGGGGGGCCCCTTTGTGCACATTGTGGACGGGGGCCAACTTGGTGTTTCTATGTGTGCTACAGTGTGCCAAGGCTATCATGGACATGTTCTACAATCATTGTGGGTGTGCAGTATGCTGCACATAAGTGTGCATGTGTGCCATTGTGCCCATCTCCCCCCGTCCCCCCCCGTCCCCCCAGTCCCTGGTCGTTCTCACCCTGTTGCTGTTGGGTCAGGTCGTATCGAGCTGTGTCCAGGGCCCCAAATCCTGCCACTGTCTCCAAACTGCTGACTGTGGCCACCATTTCCTCCAGCTCATCCAGCTCCTCCTGTGTCACAGGACTTCCACTTCCTGTCGCCGTTGCTGCCTTCCTGTTGGCAGCGAGTTTCTGTTTGGTTTGGCTGTGCATTTCATGCCAGCGCCTCTTGACCTCCTGCATTGACCTCCTCACCACTCCAACTGCATTGACGTTGGTGACAATGGCCTGCTATATTTCTGTTTGGGTTGCCAGTGCCACAGTGGAGGTGCCGGACAGTTATTGATGGTGTTCTGTCACCTCCGTGACGATGATCCGGTCTTCCTGCAGACTGAACCCCGTCTTACTCTTGGTCTTCCTGGCTGGCCCTCCGTGGGGCTTGTGGGATTCGGATTGTCCTCTGCACTCGGTCCGGGTGCATCCATGGTGCTATGCAGTTTGAATTGTTGTTGTGTTTTTTTCCTTTCTTTTATGGTGCATTTTCCCGCCAGATGCTTGGGATTTGCAGGTCTGTGTCTGCTTTTTGCTGATTTTTATACCATGATTTTTTGCATTCGCGTTTCGCATTTTAGTGGCGTGACGTTGATTTTTACACTGACATTTGACGCGTTATCTGGTGACTAATGCATGCTACCGACGCGTTGTGAACAGGGGCGGCTGGTGACATTTTAAAGTGGTGGGGCGTAAAATGATTGGTATACTTCACCGTAGCGAGCGAGCGTAGCGAGCGAGCCCAAACCCCTATAAGGAGGGTTCGGGGGGGTTCTCCCCCCGAGAAAATTTTGAAAAAAGAGAAGAGAAATGGTGCATTTTCAAGCAAATTTGAGAAAGCAGGAAGGTTAATAAAGCAATTGTGAAAGTGCAGTTATAACATTAATAAAGAGATGTCATATAACATAGGTAGCTGCTTATTCAGTGTATAACCACAGAGCTTCATAACAGACTTCGAGATACAATGCATTTCTGAGTACCTCACTCACAGATGTTTTTTATTTAACAAACTAAACTGGTTGCAAAGTAGCAGCATTCAACATTGTTTACTTTTTGTAAATGAAATCAGCCCGTCTCTCTCTAAGAGCAGCAAACTTTTCAATAACTTTAGTGTTAAAGTCCGGGATTTTCTGAACTAGCTTGCTCTCTACAGAGAGCATTGCCAAAGCATTGAGTCTTTCCTCAAGCATGGTGTTTCTCAGGAATGTCTTAATCCTCTTTAAGGCTGAAAAACATCGTTCTGCCTCGACTGTTGTCATAGGAGTGGTTATGACAATTTTAAGTAAAGCCACTGTCTCTCCAAGTGACTTTTCCATGTTAAGTTTATGGATTAAAGCCAGCAAAGACAAGGCACTTGTGGCCTTCCGATACACAGGCATTCCGTACAGTACAGTCAACTCAGTTCTCAGCTCTTCTTTATTGAGCATAGGATAAGCTCCCACAGCCTCATTCAGAGCACGCTCCGGGAAGGATTCATCATATTTGGCAAACTGTTGACTTTGCAATAATGTGGCACTCACCAAATGTTTAGTGAAAGAAAAACGCTCTCGTGCCTGCACAATTACAATGTCACAGATCTCCTTTGCAATTCGGACCATAGTGGTGATGTTTTTCCTGTGGTTTGTGAAAAAATATTTCTCTGGCAGTTTGCTCTCTAAATTGTCAACCCCATCTCTCACTTTGCTTATGCTTTGTACAAACATAGTAGTATATGCTTGCACTTTGACAGTATCTATCTCTCGTGCTTGTAACTGATTGTATAACAGGTCGACAGCTAGCATTATATCATGAAATAAATACAGTAAGAACTGAAACTCTCTGTCTTGTAGTGTTCTACCAAAGCCATGGGCTTCAATCTGACTTTTGTAATCAAACTCATCATTGGCTTCTATGGCTTCAAAACATTTCAGAAGGTCCTCTCTATGTTCATAGATTAGGTTGACTGTACGGATGTTAAAGTTCCAACGAGTTGAGGATCCCCTTGGAACGCTTTTGTCTACAATGTCATGAAGTGCTTCTGTTCTTTTGGGGGAACGCGAGAAGAATGCTGCCATGCCTCCTATATCCTGAAAGAAAATCCGTGTCTCGGTGATCTTTGATACTGCCTGTTGCATAATAAGATTAAGTTGGTGAGCGTAACAGTGCACATAATGAGCATTAGGGTACACATCTCGAATTCTCTTTTGTACTCCACTAAGGCTTCCACTCATTACGGACGCACCATCATAGCTTTGCGCAATAAGTTTTTTTTTTTGAGGCAGCTCTGGAAAAATTAAGCTCAGTTGACGCAGTATAGCTGCAGTAATGGTTTCTGCACTAGAGTCTCTTAAATGTGTGAAACCATAGAACCTCTCCACAACTTGTCTGTCATTGTCAATGTATCGAAACACTAATACGGACTGTGTTTTAGTGGCCACATCAGTGGTGTCATCAGCCTGAATAGCCACAAAGTCTGTGTTTTGCAATTCTTGCACAATATGGCTTCTCATAATTTCGAGCATACAGTCAAGAAGTTCATTTTGTATTGTTTTAGAGGTGCCCTTAAAGACTGTAGCACGTGCTAAATGTGCTTCCATATCCTTGTCTATGCTTGCTATTAAATCCACAAGGCCTTTGAATATTCCAGGATTTGGGGAACCTTCCGATTCATCATGGCCTCGCAATGCCAGTTCAAAAGCACCACAGAAACGAATGCAATCAATTATTTTGGATAGAATCTGTCTGTTCCTATCAACTGTTTCATTGTGTTTCTGTATTGCTTTGCGGTATGCATCACTTATCTGCTGCTCAATCGGAGCATCTTCCCCCAACATTCCCAGTCTAGTCAGGTTTTCCATATGCTTTCTTGTGCGTGAATGCTTCTTTATTTTTTCAGACAAATGCTTCAAGTCTGTTACTCCTTGATTTGTCCAAGAAAACTCACCACCAAACAGCAAGCAGGGGAAGCAGAACAGAGAATTTCTTAAAGGGCACCCTGTAAGCCAATCAGCTTTTGTGTACCAGGCGTTTGAGAATGTACGTGTGGACATTTTTCCTCTGTCCTGGGAAGTTTGCTGTAGTTTTAGGTCAGGCCGATGAGGTCCCAATTGCTTTAAATCTATTT
This sequence comes from Triturus cristatus, assembly GCF_964204655.1. NCBI lineage: Eukaryota > Metazoa > Chordata > Amphibia > Caudata > Salamandridae > Triturus > Triturus cristatus. The sequence continues at coordinate 856,213,941 of NC_140589.1, forward strand.
TCTCTTGAAGTGGCCGTGCCTGGAATGACCTTGTAATCAGCTCTTGTACTGTATTCATGATGACGATGCTGGCCTTACCAATATATATTAAAGAAACCTGCCAATAATCAAAGTACAACATATAAGGTGCGGTGCAATAATATAAAATTGCAGTATAAATACATATATCTTGTGCAGTATCGCAATAAATCTCCAACAGCTCCCCTTTGCACAACATGACTGCTAAAAATACAGCCTTACTGCCTGCTGCCTCTGTGTGCCATAGTGGTTGCTGAAGGCACTGAAACAGACACTGCTTGAGGGCCTTGAACAAGGCAAGGGATAGTTAGTGCTGTAGCCCTGTGATTTGGCCAATAACGGTTGTTAACAGCAGTGCTGTTAACAACCGTTATTGGCCAAATCACAGGGCTAAGGCTGTTAGTAAATTCCATCTACTGAGGGTACAATGTTCAGAATGTGTGCCTACCCCAACCACCATGTACAGTGACCACACACATAGCTCTAACTCCAATCTAAAAAAAAAATAGCATCAGTTTCCTTACCTTTAACTCTGGTGTTTGCTGGGTCGTAGCCGGGGTGAAAGAGCAGCAAAGGAGGTCTTGTTCTTCGCCGGAAATATGACCAAAAATTTGGTAAGGGTTGTCAAGCTTTAGAAGGTGCTGAAAATAAAAATAACGTGCTGTAACTAGACAAGCATTGCTTTTAAAATACAAGTAATCCCAATGAATTTTACCAGCGTCAGTTCTTCAAGTTAACATAAAATAACTACAGTGTTCTTCAAATATTTATTTTGTTTGATGTTCGGGGAAACCAGACTTTTTTTTAGTCTGCTACGTTAAAATTATCCATTGGAACCTGCTTACATTTAAATGTAATAATGATATGATCTTTAGCTTTCAGTATCTTTATGGAATACAATAGATCACAATTTTAAATTCAAATTATCCTTTAATCAATACATTAAGAAGTGCAACACTGGTAGTAGTCCAACGTGAAAAAATAGCGTGAAACTGCGTCTCGTCGTGAATCTGCAAGGAGCTTGACCCACCCGGACAGAGCGTGCGAGTAGTTCAGTCAGTGTGCATGGGCATAGTGTGAAAAGCTTGGCGTGCATGCTGCACCGAAGGGTAATTCTGCCCGGTACTGGTGCAGATCTTCAAGCATTTATTTCAAGAGCTCCCCTTGAGAACTGTCTCTAAAATCTGTAAATCTACCGGATTTTGCTTCAAAACAGCGTTTTGCTCCTTTATTTTATTTCGGGTTGTGCAGCTATAAACTATAAATCCTAGTTGGGGTGATAAATTGCACACCCAGCTGAAACCCACCTCATCGCTCGGTTGTGTACATGGACAGAGAAAGTGCGCATACAACCATTCTTCGTACACACACATTGTTTTTGCTCCTAGCTCACAAGCGCCCAACATACGCCCTATCGGTTTATCACATAATTGTGGGACATATGCATTTCTATTTTCTATCCTGTTTTTTTGGAGTTAAGCTTTGCTGGAGCATGAATTGCTGCTTACTTAGACAGTTAGGACTAGGACACCTTTAAATGTTTGACTTAGAACGTGCAGGGTGGGTTTAAGTTTTCCCATGAAAAGACGCACATTGTGTGTCCATGCTAGAGAGGTGTCAATGGCCTTTCTCCAGAAGATTCACCTCCTTGGGGAGAATGACTGCAGGCATGTTTTAGCGGTGTATCTGCAGAAGCAGTATTACCTTCCATAGACGGAGATCCTAGTCTAATTGTAAAGAATGTAGAGGTGTTATTCTGCACTATTCTGCTGCCTCATGCTCCTTTCCTGCATCTGTAGGAAATTCTGATTCGCAAATGTCTGAAAATTAGCAGCGTTCAATCGTTTATTGTTTATCTCATCAGAAAAGCCGGTGCCCTTGTTATTGTGGATTTGAATTCAATTAAGCCATTTGCTTTTTCTCGGTTAAAAGTGGCCCAACGGCACCTTGCTAAAATGACATTCATTCCGAGGGCAGATTCATTCACCCCCTCACGGATTCCCTTGAGAAATTAACAATTTAAATCAAGCATGATAGGAACGGAAGGCAACAAAAACGCATCAGAATTTTACAGACAGATAAGTATTAGTCGCATTTCTTATTAAAAGCGATCCACATAATCTATCCAAAATAATCAGATTTTTTATTAATAACCTTTGGTGCAGGTTTAATTAACACCCTGGCTAGTACAAATTGAACGTTTTGAAAACATTTAACTTTTTACGGAAAATGTAGGACTCAAACAACATCGTGCGTGCTTTTGAAATCGGATGTCCTCGCTCGCCCTTGTCGCCCACTTTGCACTCCTCGGCCCGACCCACATCACAGCCTCCTCCATTCCTATTAGTCCTTTAATAAGGACAGTGAAATGCCACATTACTCCAAGGACACGGCCGTCATTTGCATAAGTTCTAAAGTTAGCGTCACTTTGTGGAAGCCTTCGCAAGTAAGGGCACAGCAATTACCATAAGAAAGATTGCTTCCATTATTTATGAAACTGGGAGTGCAACGGTAATGCTGAGAACGTGGGTCTCGGCGCTTCATCTGGAAGCCAAAATTGGTAGGTGGCACACCTGATTTCGCCTTGTTAAGTCCTGTATCCGTTTAATGACGATCAGCTTCCCGCGGCTCGGTTTTGTTTGGATGCCCCTTCGGTTCATATTCTCTGGAGACTTAATTCCAAGAAGCTCGGAATTAAAGCTAATAAACTGTTCTTTTTTCTGTCAGCCCCTTCACAGATTTCCAATATTGGAAGTCTTTTCCTAATTGTCTGGGATCCGTTCCAAGTCTCCCTCGTGAATCCCAGTGCACGCCAGGGAGGCGGCCACGCCTCCTTATTTACTTCACAAATTAAATAGACTTTCATAACTAACCCTTCCCGCCGCGTGCCATTGTCGTCGTTTCCACGCGCCACTATAGTAAAGACTTTACATAATGATTTCCTGTCGAACTTGACTGAGTGATTTCTTTCATATCTGTCAAGTAGTGTCCACTCGGCACTATGAATTCACCCTTTAAAGGATGCACGGAACACACGGTTGCTCTCGAACTCCACGTATTAAAGAGTGTAAGGTGTGTAATATTTCTGTGTATATAAAAGGGAAATTCAGTTTTTCAAAAATATTCTATTAATTCATAAACAGATATTTAGTTGCTATGTTCAATGTGCACCTACAGAACACAGAATGGACAATTTTGAGCTGTACAATATTCTGCCGAAACAGGGCTGCCATCTCCTATGTGTTGTCCCAGAAGCATGGCGAGTGTAAGAGCTACAGGCCTAGTACATATTTCCTTATTGTTTTCTCATACAGTACTTACTTCAGCCCAGGTACTTTTCACGATGACACACACGACGACGACGAGTCACTCAGTCACGACGGGTCGACTCCTCTGAACGCACCGCCGCCACGAGGTTATGAGCAGACAGTGTGTCGCACCACCGCGTGCGTGATGACGCGACCGACTGCTGGAGTGCGCACCTCATGGCCAATCACTGTCACTGTGTTCAGACATAAGCCACAGTGATTGGCCATAGGTGCGCGGCACCCAATTAGCAGTTACTCGTTGCTGTAGCAGGCTCTCAGCCAATCCAGAGACGCTGCATTATCAGCGCCTGCCCTGGATTGGCGAAAGAGCACGGATAGGGCTCGCCCGGATACCTAGAGGGGGGCTGCTGCAGAGGCAACCCTCGGCCTCTCGGCCCCCTCCTCTCAGTACAGTAGTCAGTGGCAGACAGTGCGGCGAATGCGCATGCTCGTGCTTGTCGTGAGACAAACTCGAGCATGCGCAATAAAATTGCGAGCCGCTGCCTGTCTGTCAACTAGTCTCAACTGTGCTCGCCCCCCGGCCCCACCCCCTTCATGTCCGACGCAATGCATCATTTGCATTGCCATTGCTGCCGGTCTACTCTGGGGATTGATTTGCGTGCATGGTAAGTGGGGCTCCGCCCCTGCGCCCCAATGGACGCACCGCCGCTGGTTGTGAATACTTGGTTGGCACGGCAAAATTTTCCCGCGATAGGCTGCAATGTTGAGAGTAGCTTTAAGCTACTCATGCGGTAGTTATCACACGTTCTTGTGAATGTACCCCATAGTTTGTGAATTCAGTGTGTGGCAGGCTTGCTATGGCCTTCGGTGAGATAAGGAGGGAATTCGCAAGGAGGGGGCTCATGCTGGGGAGAGAGTTCTGTGAAGCAAGAAAATAAGGTGGGGGCCATGCCTAGCTCCTGACACAGACAGGCAGAGATGCGCAGCACGGACCTTCCTAGGGCAGAGTGCCACCAAAAGATGTTAATATGGTACAGATTAAAAGAACAACACAGGAGCAAAAAATTCGTTCATGAGTTTTGTGAAAGTGTGTATCTAGAGTTTCCACAATATTGTGGGATAGAATGTCCTGGAGCCTGTGGCATGAGTTTCTTTGTGACTCATTTGGTTGTTGGATTGATGTTCTCTGATCAGCTTAATGTGCACGTACCGTAAATATTGGTTAGTTTTCAAGGAAAGTTGATAGATGGTATTTTGAAGGATGAAGGGTACTACTCGAGTCAACCTCCCCAGACGTCGCCTTCCTGACTGAGACCTGGCTGAACCCCTCCTCGGCACCCAACATCCCCATAGCCATCCTGGAAGGCTACAAGATCACCCGCAGGTACTGCACCTACGGAGTAGGAGGAGGAATCGCCATCGTCCACAGGATCACCCTCAGAGTCTCGACCAGCAGCGACGACACCCTCAGCATCGCCGAACACCTGCACTTCCAGATCCACACCGACCCCAACACTACCCTCAGAGGAACCCTTGCCTACAGACCCCTCAGAACCCGACCACAGTTCAGTGACTCCATCGCTGACTTCGTCAGCACACACGCCCTCGCCTCCACGGACTACATCCTCCTCGGGGACCTAAACTTCCACCTCGAGAACAACAACGACGCAAACTCTGCCACCCTGATTGAAAACCTAGGCAAACTCGGACTCAGACAACTCATCACAACACCCACCCACTCCTCTGGCCACACGCATCTCCCCATCTTCTCCGCAAGCCCCCACGTCTCCTTCAGCCACACCTCCAAACTCCACTGGACCGACCAACGCTGCATCCACTTCACCTTCCGGAAACCCACCACGAACCACCGCTCCCAACAGATGCCTCGCCGCTGCTTGAGCAAAGTCATCGAAGACCAGCTAGCCACCACCCTCGCCCAGAGCCCACCCCCGAGTCCTCCGACGCCAACACCGCCGCCCGCAACCTCAGACAGTGGATCAACGACTGCGCCAACACCCTCGCCCCGCTCAAGAAACCCTCCAACAGTCACAGCAGCAGGAAAGCAAGCTGGTTCACTGAAGACCTCCAGGCCTCCAAGCAAACCTGCCAAAAGCTGGAGAAGAACTGGCTCCGTGAACCAACTCCGGACAGCTACACAGCCCACAAGAACGCCACCCGCAGACACCATCACCTCATCAGATCAGCCAAAAGGCCCTCCTTCAAAGACCGCCTAGACAACAACGCACACAACAGCAAAGAGCTCTTCAACGTCGTGAAGGAACTGTCCAACCCCAGCTCCAACACCAATGACATCCAACCTTCGCAAGACCTGTGCGACTCACTGGCCACCTTCTTCCATCGCAAGATCGCAGACATCCACGACAGCTTCAACAACACGAGCGCCTCGTCAACCACTGAGACCTCCGCCCCCATGACCACCATCCGCACCAACCGCCTGCTCTCCTGGACCAACATCAACGATGACAACACCATCAAGATCATGAACACCATCCACTCCGGATCTCCGTCAGACCCTTGCCCACACCACATCTTCAACAAAGCCAGCACCGCCATCGCACCCCATCTCCGGAAAGCCATCAACATCTCCTGCAAGACAGCAACCTTCCCGGAGAGCTGGTAGCATGCCGAGATCAACGCCTTACTCAAGAAACCAAAGGCGGACCCCAAGGACCTCAAGAACTTCCGGCCCATCTCCCTGCTCCCGTTCCCGGCAAAGGTCATCGAGAAGACCGTCAACAAACAACTGACCCGCTACCTCGAGGAGAACAGCATCTTGGACCCGCCCCAGTCCGGGTTCCACATCAACCACAGCACCGAAACTGCCCTCATCACCGCCACCTATGAGTTCAGGACTCTGCTAGACAACGGAGAAACAGCGGCCCTCATCCTCCTGGACCTGTCAGCCGCCTTCGACACGGTCTGCCACCGCACACTATGAACATGCCTCCACGACGCTGGGATCCAAGAGAAGGTCCTGGACTGGACTGGACCACCTCCTTCCTCTCCGGCAGAACACAGAGCGTCCGCCTCCCCTCCTTCCGCTCCAAAGCCACTGAGATCATCTGCGGCGTACCCCAGGGCTCATCCCTCAGCCCAACGCTGTTCAACATCTACATGGCACCGCTCGCCTACATCGCCCAACTGCACGACCTCAACATCATCTCCTACGCCGATGAAACCCAGCTGATCCTCTCCCTCACCAAGGAACCCCACACTGCCAAAGCCAACCTCAACGAAGGAATGAAGGCCGTCACCAAATGGATGAGGAACAGCCGACTGAAACTGCACTCGGACAAGACGGCGATCCTCATCCTCGGATCCACCCCTTTGGCCTGGAACGACTGCTGGTGGCCGACCGCACTGGGAACAGCTCCAACACCCACCGACCATGCACGCAACCTAGGGGTCATCCTTGACTCCATCCTCTCCATGACCAAGCAGGTCAACGCCATCTCTCCCTCCTGCTGCAACACCCCCACATGCTCCGTTTGATCTACAAGTGGATCCCCACCGAAACAAGAAGAATGGGCACCCAGACCCTCGTCAGCAGCAGGTTGGACTACGGAAACTCTATGCAGGAGCCTCAGCCAAACTCCTGAAACGGCTTCAACGCATCCAGAATGCCTCTGCATGCCTGATCCTCAACATCCCTCACTGCAGCCACATCACACCCCACCTGAGAGACCTGCACTGGCTCCCCGTCAACAAGAGGATAACCTTCAAGCTCCTCACCCACACACACGAGGCACTCCACAACACCACACATGAGAGACCTGCACTGGCTCCCTGTTAACAAGAGGATAACCTTCAAGCTCCTCACCCACGCACACGAGGCACTCCACAACACCAGACCAGTGTACCTCAACAGCCGACTCAGCTTCTACACCCCCACCCGCCAGTTCCGCTCCACCGACCTCGCCCTTGCCACAGTCCCCCGCATCCGAAGAGCAACCTCCGGCGGCAGATCATTCTCCCACATCGCCGCCAAGACCTGGAACTCCCTCACCATCCACCTACGGCAGACCCAAGACCTGCTATCCTTCAGAAGACTCCTCAAGACCTGGCTTTTCAAGCAGTAGCAGCATTCCCAACACCCCAGCACCTTGAGACCCTCACGGGTAAGTAGTGCACTTTACAAATGCTATGATTGATTGATAGTGCTGGACAAGAAATGTAGTTTAAGAAAAGAAAGAAATATGATGGTACAGAGAGGGTTGCGCAGGAAAAGTGTTTGCAGGAAATGAATAGTGAGTTAAAATGCGTACGTACAGTTTAGAGAGGCCCAGCAGGAGACAGCTGTAGCATTGTTTTTAGAAAAGTCAATTCGTAAATGCTGTCCTTTTCTTTTTGCAGTTTCTAGTCCTGCTGTGATGTTCAGGCTGTTCTGGTTGTTGCTGTCAGAGGAAAGATGATAGAGTGAAGGTGTTATTTAGCTTTTAGAATACAGGATTTGTATCTTAAAAGAGGAATTTGATTGTTTATTTGCAGATTTGTAGTGTTTTTGCAATAGCAACTTGGTTGTAGATATTGGGAAATAATTGGTCTATATTGTTTCTTGCTGTTATGTATTTAACATAGTACAGTGCTATGCGTGTAAGGGTGGGTGTTTCAGACACATTAGTTAAAGTTTACGCTCTCTTGCTCAGAATATTGGCCCTTTTTTATTGTGAACTTTTCATTTCAGTTAATGCCTAGTTGTGGTGAGCATGTGATGGATTTGGCATCCTATTATCACTGCTCTCAGGCAGGTGAGTGTCTAATGATGGGCCTTAATGTAAGTAGAGAGTAGTGTTTGTTTTCCCCCGCATTTTGCGGATGTGCCACCCTCTTTGTGGGCAACAGGTAATGAAGAGCTGGGATTCCTACAGATTTCACAAGCCTTTTTGTGTGTGATTCCCGATTTGGTTCAGAAAGGTGTTGGTGAGGAGAAGGCTGGCACATTGTAATAGTCCCACTATTTCAATTGTGTTTACAATTTGTGACTGACCTGTGTGCAGTTCAAAGGAAAAATAAAAATGTATCCCCTCCAGTTGTCTGCTGCTATTATTATGCTTCTTCTGCTGCTCAATTTTTTTCTGTCACTGATGTAAAGTGCTTTCTTGGGTAGTATTGCTTATAGAATGTATATGATAGGTCCTTGTCTGGAATTAACATTGGCTGGTAAGAGATACAGGCTTTGCTGCGCCTCTTAGGACCATGCAGAAAGACAGGGCATCTATAAAAAGTAAAAAAATACAAGGTAGTTACCTACTCATCGTTTTAGACACAGCAAAGTTGCAGGGCAGTACAGTTGCATGGTGTTAGACATGGCATCCTTGGCGTGGTTTCCCTTGACTTTTTGCCTCTACGTCCTATGTTTTGATGCAGTGCTGTTTTTTGTTTTTGCTAGCTTAGATGCTTTAGGTATTTTGCCACTGCTGATCAGCGTCACAGTGCACTGATTGTGCCAGAGCTGGTAAATAAATAGCTACTAGTAGGCTTGCAGCGATGATTGTGCCACCCACATGAGTGGCCCATAAAAGACATCTCTGGCCTGCCACCGCAGTACCTGCACGCAGTTCCTCCATAGGGTACCCATATGGTGGGTCCAGGACCCCCCCTGGATGGGGCGTGGTGTATGTGAGGAGTGGGATATATGCTGATGTGTGCTGGTGTGTGTGGCGTGTCCTGGTGGTGAAAATATTCCATTTTCCTTTTTCACAGTTGAAGGGCTGTCCTGCTGATAGGACGGAATGGGGAATTTTGGCAGAATGTAACGAATATATCCTTTATAATGACAAGATAGAGAATAGGAATGAGCTCAGAATTTGATAATGCATCTTTAAGTAGGTATGGTTTTTAAAGTCTGTGTTTGAAGACAGCACTCTTAGGAAGCAGATATTTTCTTGTCCAACTTTTCTGTGCATTTCTGTCTTCTTGTGGATTGGTTGTCTTGTTTCAGTGTGACAGAGGAATAGGATGTGCATTTGGTGTAGTGTCCTTTTGTGGTGTCTTCACTGTGTTATTGTGAGTGTTGGTACAAATGCTTTGTACATTGCCTTTCAGATGAGCTTGTCTGCTCGTGCCAAGCTACTATGGGGGTAAGTAGGGGTTATCTAAGGTGTATATTCCCCTTATGCTGACTGAAGGGCAGGGTCCCTAGTTGGACAAAGGTACCTACCTCTGCCAACTAGAGAAACTCAATTTTAACAAATTGTTCTTATCTTTAGTTTTGACTGACCAGGGAGCTTGTTTTTAAAAGGGGTACGTATTGTCGACAGGAGGTTTCCTTCTCAGGTCACCTACTGTCAAAGAGGGTAGGAGATTAGTTCCTTGGGTATCTAACACATTAAATGAGGTGCATGGAGTACATAAGCCTTAACTCTGAATGCCTAGCACTTGAAACTGCTTTTTTTTCTTCTTTGGCTTTTGTGCTTGCTACATATATTGTTGTATGCTGTTTTGTGTTGTAAGTACGCAAGACGGCTTGTTGTGTGCATTCTATCTTTTGCGCCTGCCCGAACTGTCTAGGAACGGTCATGACGGTGGCCATTTCCATAAGACAATCGGTTGGGCTCGCTTCAGCCACTCATTTCACAGGATGCTTTGAACATGCTTTTGAAGAAACGCGTAGACCTTTGGAAGAGACCACAAGAATTTTTTCAAAAATCTTGAAAAAAGAAACTAATATAGAGATTATCTTGTTCAAAATCTCTCTCTGTGGTCCTAATATAAAGACTTTTACGTTTATTGTCTAACCAGATATTCAGGATACGTGTGCTTGTGAATGTATGGATACAATGAATGTATGGGAATAAATGATATGTCAGAATAGTATGTATGAAGAAAATCAATGAATAGTGTGGGGCAATTTTTCTAAAAACTCTCATTAATTGATTGTTCACTTTTCTAAAAATGTTTAGTTAAACGGAAGGTTTAAAACAATCCAAAATAAAGAAACTTTTTGATTAATTCAAAAAACAAAGGTCTTTGACACTTCTTGTTTCAGTTCAAGATGTGTCCTCATAAAAGAAGTTGAGTCTCAAGACTTTTCACAGTATTAGCGTTTTTTTTGTTATATTTGAATGAACAGAGACACAGTACCTCACCAGTGCACGTCTAATTGCTTATAAAACAACATTGTTCGCAAAAAGTGTCATGATTAGAAAAATGTGTCACCTTGAAGTCAGCCATGTTAGTGTCCCCTGAAAGGACGGGTAGACTACACTGATGTTCCCTTATCTGACCCTTATGGGGAACTATATGTTGGGGGCTTTCGTTTGAATGCCCACCATTATTGTTCATGTTACACCAACACTACTTACAGTTGTAGAGACATCACAATCCTTTATTAGTTTGCCTGAGTAACTGGGTTGTAACAGATGATGTGGGAAGGAACAATGTGTTTGCAGAAAATTATTAAAATGAAATGAAAGAATGTTTGTAGCAGGCCCTGCTGGGTGGGTACTGGAAGTCATGATGTCTAAATCGAAAGTAAGGAACATTGTCAGGATGAGGCATTGCTCAGTTTGTGTATTGTACGATGCACATGATCATAATACTAGAGAGGGCGCCTGTATGCCCCGGGTAATTGCGCACCACATATTTTAGTGGTTAACAGTTTGAAGAGCACATAGCTCTACAGGAGCTTGTTTGGAACAACAGGGTTTGCTGGAGAATTCATGTGCTTGCTACATTGTTCTTAATTTGTCAGTTATATATATATATAATCAGGATCTCTGTTAAATTAGCAATTTTAAATTTTCCTGCCACAACTATAAACTGAGAGCATAGTCACAAATGCAATATTTATGTTGGCTCCCTTGGAAGAATAATTCTAGAGGTGTCTGCCGGCCTGCACAGCAGCGAAGATTCATAAAGTTGAAGTTGTGTTGTGATCTCTATGACTTTTGAACACAAGTTTGCTAAGACAAGAAAGACAAACAAGCCATTGCTTTGAAATTCCCTTTTTGAGGTTCTTCTGATGAGTGAAATAGAAATGGATAGATGCAATGATTAAAAGTATGTCTGGATTGTTCTTACAGAGCTTAGTAAATGAATTAAGGCTTACCCTGCTACTTGGTATTGGGAGAGAAAACAATTATTTGTATAACGTTTTATCCTTGCCAGTTAATTAAAACTTTGCGTTTCCACCCTTAAAAGGTCAGGGACACCCTGCAGTCATCAGAGGGGCCTCAGATGAGATGCACAGCCTGGCTGCTTATTATGGAACATCCATGAATATGATTGAGGCGGAGCTGCAGAGCAAAGAAGTGCTGGACGAGGCAGTACCACCAAAACTCAAAACAGAGAGAGGGGCTATCCAGGAGCCCCAGCCCATTGGTCTACCTGTGCTTGAGTCCTAGCCCATTGAGCCCAGCCTGTGGGCACGCCTGTGTTTGAGTCTCAGCCCCCAGGTCCTCTTGAGCCTGAAACCATTTTTCCTTGACCCCCCTTGTGCCTGGACTATTGAAGAGCCATTTGTGCCCTGATGGAAGGACTGTGCACCAGAGGGGAAGTTGAATGAGTAGGGATGGACTTCATGGATGAAGAATATGGTGCAGGTACCCTGTGTAAGGTGCCAGCGATAGAGTAGAGAAGAAGAGATTGGTGCACTGGCCTGGACACTGGACAGGATTAGTTGAGGGTGTCCTCCAAGGAGGGAGGGTGCCCTATCCTGAGCAAAGATGATTTTTCCAGAAAGAGCTAGACGAGTAGCTCCACCGCCGGTGCTCAACAGCACCTACGCCAGACGAACAATAGGAGCCTGCCAGTGATGGCTCTCTGAAAGACACTGGAAAGAAGAGTTTTGCCCATCCTCCTGTTCCCTGGTCATCAATTCTATTGCATTGCATTTCTCTCCCAATTACCATGTATCCATTTGGTCGTTCCTTTATTGAAAAAGAACATCTCTTTGCAGCCCCGTAGAGTTATAGCTTGCTTGATAACAAGTTTGCCTTGGATCATACTTTATAATGTTTACTTGCACAGTTATGTTTTATCTATGAGAAAATGGTCTGACAGATGTTGCATCTCTTTCCTTTTCCCCCAATGTTTGTTGCCTTGTCTACGCATCATACCTTCCATCAGCTACAACGTAATAGTAGGTTTCTGCCCTTAGTCAGAAAGAGTTGCTAACGCAAAGCATATGCCCATGTATACACAGTTTCCCAGCTCATTGTGCCTGCTGTGTAAGTACACCGACTCCCAAGAAAAGGATATCCATGCGATACAAATGCTAAGATCATGCTTCAGAAAGAGATCGATGGGTTAATGAACATTGATGCAGACACTTTTTAGGTCAACATGTCTCTTAAGGTTTCCCTGCTTAATAGCGAGCATTTGAACACTTCTGAGTATTAAGATATTGATCATGTGAATAGAGATTTCCCCTCCAGATTAGAATTGTGAAGACCCAACCGGATAGTGACAATAAAGCATTTACGTCCCACGCGAAAAGGAGGGTCTGTTAGGTTTGAAAAAACCCCATTCTTATTATATACTTATTCTGTGCCATAGTAGGTCAGCAGTGTGCGGCTAAATGACGTTCTATTTGCATTCACCTTATGTAACCCACTGAGTTATCCTTGTAATGCGCAAACCTCAATTAACACGTGTGACTACATTTTGTATTTTGCAATCTCCATTAGTCTGTGTCTGAACTAGGCCTCATTTTCAGTATTGCTTGCCTCAGCAGAACACTGTACATCATCATTATTTTCTCTTCTGTTCAAGGCTTCCCGATTTACTAATAAATAGGCCATTCTGCCCTCGCATACCTATCTAAGTGTGTAGTTTCGATCCAACGTTAGGAGGCGATGAGACTCAGCTCTGTGGCCATGAATGGTAGATAGCATGTACCCATCTGGCAGGTGGTAGCTCATCCTACTGTGCAACTTTGTTCATGTTCGGCCCAGGCTGGTAGTTTTTCATTGTGGGCCTGGTTGGAGGCTTCTCGGGGGGAATAATTACTCACTGTAGACTGTTGGGGGGTTTCAGTCTCTCGGCAGACATCTTAGGGTGCAGGTCAGATTGGACTCCTCTGCAGAGCATTGCTAATAACTGTATGTTTGTATTCTCTACTGTCTTACCAACTCTTCATTCTTGGGAAGGCATAGAAGGTGGTTGTAAGTAACCCGGGTGGCCCCTGAGGGCCACTTCCTTCAACAGCGGGCACTGGGAGGCATCATTGACTTAAAGGAAGGCCCTTATCCACCAAGGTCAACCACAATCTTTGCAGGCTTGCTTTCCACTGGAGCCTGAGTGTTTTCAAGAAGATCTCCGAAATGGACTCCACCACTGCTCCAGATGCACCCCTATTTGAACTGTATGAATAGTCTCTAAAACCGTTAGACTAGGCAGGCCCAAACTACATCGCCGAGGTGAACTAAAGCTTCCTGAATGCGCGGTCCAGACATCCAGCACTGCCCGGCAGCTGGCCTAAAGAGACTCAATGGTGCTGCGAATTGTTGTTTGTTTGCCCATAGGTTGGACTTTTGTTTGGTTCATTCCCAATAAAATTTCGGAGGGATGTAGTGTCCTGCTGGACACGTTCTAGTGTTCAGTCTTGTGCTGTAACCCCACTTTACACCCAACCATCACAGGCGTCACTGGTCAGGTGACCCTGCTTCCAAAAAGGGTGGGGTGCACGTGCCCTGAACCAGTTCCAGCACCACATACAAAAACCTCTCTGAACTTCCAATATGTGCTGTCTGTAGCTCCTAAAGTTACTCATAAAAACTCATGATGAGATATCCATTATTTTCCACATAACTCTACCCAGAGTTATCTGCATACCTTAAGGGTAGCTGTAAATCCGATGGGCAGGCATACAGGAGATTACAACTGGATCCTCAATGTGCCTGTAAGGTCTTTGACCCAAGGGACCTGCTGTAGGGGACTCCCCCTTAATGACACACCAGCCTGAAGGTAGAATTAGTATTCTTTATTGGCTAAGGTAGAATAGTCCCAATGCTTCTTGGGGTGGGCAATTTGAGGTCAGGATACTTAAAACAATAATAGGTTTGTAGAACAAATATAGTCTCTGTCCAGTTTTCCAGATAGACCGGGATGGGTCCTGATCCCTTCTTTACTTCTGTGGTCCAGGTCATCAGGGTTGTCTCATCACAAAGGAACCGGAAAAATAAAGTAGAGAAGGTGTAAAGATGTGGCCCACTAATACTCTCTATCAAACAAGGGGAGGAAAGGGGGTTGCCCTGATTAGCCGCCACTAGTGCCCTAACGTGCTTCGTGCCTCAGGGGAGGAGGAAAATAGTGACACTTCACTATGGTGCGGCCCGCAACCCTGCCCACCCACCCTTTAAAGAGAAAAAGGGCATGCACTTCACTTGCCTGTGCTCATGACCCTCCAGGGCTGTAGGGAGGGGAGTCACAGCCTCTGCTTCCTCTGTAGGAGTGCTGGACTCAACCACAGTGCTCTGTGAGCGGCAATTCCTAACGTCGTCCTGTGCCTCCTCGCACTCTGCTCTTCCGTTGTTGTCCGGCTCGTTTGTCTCTTCCTGTCCCGTTTCTCTTCTCTGTTGTGCACTCTGCTCCTCGTCCGTGCGTCTCTGCTCCTCCTCGCTCAGTTTCGGGGTCGGTCCATTTTATCTCCCCGGACTCCCCCTGGCCGTCTCATTTCCGCTTTCCCAGTCCCGGCATTGTCAAAAGTCCTAGAGTGCTGATCTCGTTTCCAGGATGGGTCAGCGCAGCCACCATCTTGGAATTCTTGGGACCATTCAATATCCCCAATCGATCACAGTGCCCACAGAAACATGTAATTATTGGAGGAATCAGATATTTCTTCTTGATTCCCCTCAGTAATTTCTCATTTTCCCTCTGTCTTTTACCAGCAGAATCAAAGATTTTTCACTTGAGTATCCGAATCCACGACTTGCTCACTATTTGTGACAAAAGCACAGTCCGCATGCACGGCAGACCCAGATTGTCAACGATATTGGGGGAAGAATTTCCAAGCATTGTACTTGCACAAGAGAATAAATTGTTCAATGGAGCCAATCCACAATGGTCAGTGCCTATGTCACGAAAACTGCAGACAGGCACAAAGGAAAGCCATGCATCCGGGCTCAGATTTACTAACATTTGGCACAACACAACACAACACAGCCAGACAACTTGCTGAGCTGCGTCAATTGAAGGGAGCAGGAATGTGCCATAATTACTAAGAGAATTGCACATTCCCGCTCTCTCTCTGTGTTGGCACTCTGAGTTTGACCTGGTGCCAATGCAGGTACCCTAGCGCCATGGTGCAAGGGTGTCTGTGTTACAGGTGGGATTGTTTGTGTGCAGGAAGAAACAACTTCAAGTACAAAAACAATCCACAGAGGCATTTTCCTCTTTCTAAGTGTGCTGCAGAATGCAGCACACATAGAAAGAGGAAATAACGAGGCGAAATACCATATTTCTCCTTGTTACACCTCTGTTGACGTGGCGTAGCATTTCGAGGCATTCACAGGTTTACTTCTAAATCTGGGATTGCATCAAAATCCATGCATGGCAATGCACCAGTGGTGGCTCCTATGCTGAGGCGGAGAAGAATTGCCAAACTGCTCAAAAAGGTAAAATGAAATTACAATATTGTATTGTTATTGTCATTTTACTTTTCCTATTGAACGCAGCCTGTGTGCAGTGTGGGGTGGGGCGGGGCTCACCAGGGAAGGAGTAGTTTGCACTCCCAAAGCACACTTTGCATGTTCCTACCAGGCTGCATTACACAGCCTGGTCAGGAAGATGCACAGGCTACCTGTTTGAGTCTAAACACCAATCCACGGCACTCAGACCAATCATCAACGCCTCCTTCGACACAGCCACCTTCCCGGAGAGCTGGAAGCACGCCGAGCTCAGCGCACTACTGAAGAAACCAACTGCGGACCCGACCGACCTCAAGAAGTTCCGCCCTATCTCGCTCCTTCCATTCCCTGCCAAAGTCATCGAGAAGGTCGTCAACAAGCAGCTGGCCACCTTCCTCGAGACGAACGGATCCCTCGACCCATCGCAATCCGGATTCAGAGCCAACCACAGCACTGAGACCGCCCTCATCGCAGCCACCGACGACATCCGAGCCCTCCTCGACAAAGGTGAAACAGCGGCACTCATCCTCCTTGACCTCTCCGCAGCATTTGACACTGTCTGCCACCGCACCCTAGTCCAACGCCTCAACGACACCGGCATCCAGGGGATTGCTCTGGAATGGATCATCTCATACCTCTCCGGCAGAACACAGAGAGTACGCCTCCCTCCGTTCCGCTCTGAGGCCACCGAAGTCATCTGCGGCGTCCCGCAAGGATCGTCGCTCAGCCCCACTCTCTTCAACATCTACATGAAACCCCTCGCTGCCATCGCACGCCAACACAACCTCAACATCATTTCCTACGCCGATGACACCCAGCTGATTCTCTCCCTCACCAGAGACCCCGACACCGCCAAAGCCGACCTACACGAAGGGATGAAAGATGTCGCCGAATGGATGAACATCAGCCGCCTGAAGTTGAACATGGACAAGACAGAAGTCCTCATCCTGGGACCGTCGCCCTCCGCATGGGACGACTCCTGGTGGCCCCCGGCCCTGGGCACCGCACCCAAGCCAACGGACCACGCACGCAACTTGGGCGTCATCCTGGACTCCTCCCTATCGATGACCAGACAAGTCAACGCCGTCTCCTCATCTTACTTCCACAACCTCTGCATGCTCCGCAAGATCTTCAGATGGATCCCGACCGAGACCAGGAAGACTGTCACCCAGGCCCTTGTCACCAGCAGACTAGACTACGGAAACACCCTCTACGCCGGTACAACAGCCAAGCTTCAGAAAAGACTTCAGCATATCCAGAACGCCTCCGCCCGTCTCATCCTGGACGCCCCCCGACGCAGCCACATCTCGAGCCACCTGAGAGACCTGCACTGGCTCCCTGTCAACAAGAGGATCATGTTCAGACTCCTCACCCACGCACACAAATCCCTCCACGACCTGGGCCCAAGGTACCTCAACGACCGCCTGACCTTCTACACGCCCACCCGACAGCTACGATCCGCGAACCTCGCCCTCGCCGTCGTCCCTCGCATCCAGAGAGCCACCGCCGGAGGAAGATCCTTCTCCTACCTGGCGGCTAAGACATGGAACTCCCTGCCCGTCAACCTGCGGCTGACCCAGGACCACCTCGCCTTCAGGAAACAGCTCAAGACCTGGCTGTTCGAGCAGTAGCAGACCCCCTCCCCCAAGCGCCTTGAGACCCTTCCGGGTGAGTAGTGCGCGATACAAATTCATTGATTGATTGAACTCTACATTGCAGCGTTGTTATTGGCTCTGGGGAACCTGTGCACCGGGTGCTTCCTGCTGCCATCGGAGTGCAGAGGAAGAAGGAAGAGATGAAGGGAAGGCAGTAGCCTGCCGGCCGTTCGAAGGTAAGTGTTTTTAATATTTATGAATTAACCGCCCACCACCCCCGTCGGGTAGCAGCCACTACTGCAATGCCCATGCTCCACCCATGGAACGCCTTTGCAACACAGACTAACAAAAAGGCAGCGATTTACTCTGCATTTACTAAACCATGCAGAGCCACGCAAGGTTGCTTTGCATGGTTAGTAAATATCACTTAAGCCCTTGTGTCGCCTTGGGTGACGCAATGGCAACACAAGCGCTTACTATATCTGGGCCTCGGTTTCTCTAAAATCGCAATAGCACAGTGCCTATACTACCATGCTGACTTGTAACTCTATGTGCCTATTTAAAAGGTCCCTTATGGCTGTTAACAGGAGCGACTGGCTGAATTAAAATGAGAAAATCTGATGTACCTCTGCAGATGTGTGGTGGATCTATGCTCAGTAATGGTTACATAATGTTTTATGCAGCTTTGCTGTCTTTTTTTCACGATGTGGTCATAGGTCATGTACAATAGCAGAAGAGTAGGGATGATTTCATGAATAACTCATTTTAAAATCCATTTCTTGCAACCAAATTCTAAAAGCATTAGAAACCATTCTTGAGCAGTGAATGTGTGTGGTTGTTAGAGAATAAATATATTTATCTCCATGGCCGTCCGCGTCCGGTGGCTGATGAAAACTAAGCTGTGTAGTTGGATTAATTGAAAGAGAAAATGAGAACTCTAAGTAAGATTGATCAATATGGAAGCTGTGTGTCATAAATCTGATCCAGGTCATTTCTCCTTATGAACTTGGCAAAAGTCCTGGGTTTAATGAGATGATTTAGAATTATGCAGAGTAACACAGCTGCCGGCTCTGGTGTTTATTAAACCTCGTTTTTTTTTTACTATTTCTCTGCAGAGCTGTATGAGAAACAGAATCAATTAACAAAGATGCGCATTTTTTTCTGCCAACACTATTTCATCTTTGAATGTTAATCTATGCCATGGCCCTGGTTTAGATGTACCGTCAGTAAATGCTGCAAATAATCAAACAAAATCCTTCTAATGCTTCCTCATTAAAAGTACGGCTACATAATTTACTGTGATCTAGACATATCTATCAAACTAAATCAGTTTAATGGTTTAACTCTGTGTCTCCCATTACTATTTACGTGCTTCTTCTGCATAACACACCAAAAGAAAGCAGAATCCTTCCCTACATTAATAGTTACTGATTGGAAGTGCTCTGCCTAATAGTTATGCAGGGCATTTGCTGTAATTGTGGAGCAGCTAGGCGAAAATTCTCCTTTTTTATTAGTGGAAGACTTTGGAAATTGATGAGTGAATTTGTATGTGCATTTGTGTGTGGTGGTAGTAATCAGTGGGGGATATACTTTCTAATGTACGTAGCTGAAGTGGCTGCAGGTGTAAGAAGCGTCCATGACAGAGGTGCAAACGCCCTCTCCTTTCAATTAAAGATGCGGCTTACTGCTCAAAGTTTGATGATAAAGATAGAGCAGCCGTCTGATGTGATGGAGGGCAAAGGGCTGTGTTTGCATCATGCAGGACATGGTGCAAATCTTCAGATTTCAGCTGCAATGAAAGGATGGATCTTTGGGGGCTCATTACGATGGCGGGCGGACATCAGTCCACCCTCCATCGTTGTGTGCTGGGAACCGGCCGCCGGTAAGGCGGCGGTACCACTAAGTGAATTACGATGTGCCTGCCACTATGGCAGGCGCATCCAGGGCCCTGAACATTGCGTATGGAGCTGCTGACTGCAGCACCATTTGCCATGCGAAAATACCACGTAGTGCATTTCCCTGCACTACGTGGCAGACACCACATGGCGCCTGCCACTTTCTGCAGGGAAATGCAGGGGGTACCATGGGTAGCCCCCCAGTGGACAACCCCACTCATCATAATCCGGCGGTCGGACCGCGGCTTTAAATGTCGGGAAGACTGCCACCGACAGCCTGTCTGTGGCAATCCATCCGACATCATAATCAGGCCCATAGTATCTAAAATAGAACCAAATTAAGGTTCCAATCAGAACAAGAAGAAATGTGCTGGCTAAAGATATTAACTCTATGAACAAAAATAAGAGGAGCATGGGGTCTGAACAGTGGGAAGGGACGTCCGCCTCCAAGGGTGGACAGAAGTAAGTCTAAGTAACTAAGGTCAGTGAAATACAATTAGAATCAGATGTGAAAAATAACAAAAGAAGAAATCAATCAAATTGTAACTTTCACGGTGCGGTTTGTGTCAGCCCACTTCACATGAGTCATATAAGGCAAGATTTCAGTTCCATGGTCTTCAGAGATATCAGACAAGGGAGGATTTCTTCTCCATCTGCTGTTCTCACACACAGGTGCTGGGATTTACTGTCCAATTCATTAAAATGTTACATCCAACGGCCTTCATATAGAACTGCAAAAATAACAATACCTTCTTAACGAGTATGCTCTGGATACGTGGCTCATGAAACGAGAGATTATGCAAAGAAAACAGAAATACAATATTTCATTTAATAACAGGCCTTTCAATTGAGGCCTACAAGGGACTGTGGCTAACGTGACGTGAACACATTCTAGCTCTGGTTAAATGTTAATATGTAGTCGCACATTATAGTAAGTAAAAATATGAAATTATACATGAATATATGTAAGAAATTATTACACATTACACATAAACATGTCAGCAAATGCAAATGGCGAATAGTGATGCTGCATCACCAGATGCATTTATTTTAAAAATCACATATTTCAACATTTCAAATGAAACTTTTCAATACACAAATTATGATACCTTTCCTCTTCATCTCTTAGTTGGATACTACTGCTGCAGGGTCAGATTAGGCGTGACACATGCAAAAGGCAAATGGAACACAGTGTCAGGCTGGTTGCATCATGCAGGATTAGGTAGTGGGTGTCACATGATAAAGATGAGGTGTCATAGACTGAGGGCATATGGTTGTACTGTGGTGGGAAGGTCTGGAAGAAGTTGTAGTTGTCCTCACTGATGTTGTTGCCTGAAGCATAGCACAAGTCATAGGCTGCAGCATGAAGTGCGAAGAGAAGAAATAGCTCCAAGGGCCAAGTGCTGAATCTCATGTTGTTCCTAAAGCTTATCAGAACACTCAGTCTGGATGGGGGGGTGGTCTGGGCGCCGATGGTAATGGCGGTGGACTAGCCTTGCTCCGCACTGAGATCTTACTGCGGACGAAGGGCGGCTGATGGCATCAATTCACAGCGGTTTCTGAGGTCGGACGCGGACGTCGGAGTGTCCGCTGATCAAAAAGAGCCCCTTTTCCCGCCGTATGAAGTCCGCTATCGCCTGTATTTTCATCCTTACAATGCGACGCGTTTCCTGAGAGATTCGCAGCCGCCATTTTGGGCTGGTTATGCGGCTTTGCTCCTGCTCGTAAACGGACATCTTGCATGGTATGCCGGCCGTTATGGTTTTCCTTCTTTTTTGTGCAGGACAATTGCAATTATTTTCTCGCTAATCCCTTCATCTCTAAACAGCCTGCCATACAATTTATTATGAGGTAAAAAGCTTTGCGACCGCCATTTTGAGAGCCTTACACCCTCTTACTCTGGTGTAGCTTCCTCACAGTTCGGTTTCACCTTCTGAGGAGTTTTTCTTTCATTCTCCAGCAACGCATCTCAAGTGTTATTTTAATGTCCTACCCTTACAATACCTAATGGTGATTACTACCCTGCTATCGCCATTTTCTGACTGAGGCACTTTTTTATTTATTTTTTAATTTTTGGCGAAGGACCCTCCTACAGCCTGTTCTATGCCTGAATTTCATGTTTCATTATACCGTTTGCCATAGTTGGGTTGTGAAAGGTACAGAAATTCGAACGCTGTTATAAGACAAACAATATATTTTTTGTGCTGCATAATTCTGAAGGTCTTGCAGTTTTAATAAGTTTTACATATGGAACCTCTTCCTTCGCCTAGTTTGAAATTAAATTCAGCAAACATGTCTTCATCTCGCAAAGATTCTAACTTGAATGCTTCTTCCAAAAGATATAAGAAAGAACCTAACTCACCCACTACGTCACCATTACCAATTACTATGGAAGACCTTATGGAGGAGATTAAGTTGTTGAAGCCATTTGTCATTGACACTAATGCTACCCTTCAGAGGCTTGATGAGAAGTGGTCTAATTTGGATTCACGAGTATCTGTGATGGAACAGAGAATTAATGATGCGCAGGATTTGATACCTCAAGTAGCGGCCATGTCTAAAGAAATTGCTTCTCTCAAGACACAAACAGAAGACTTAGAAAATCGCAATAGGCGAAATAACCTTTGAATTTATGGTATTCCTGAGGGTGAGGAAGAGTCCGACATGCTGGCATTTTTAAAATTACACATTCCGAAGATTGTTGGTCTCAAGGATGGTATCTCTCTCAACTTGCAACGTGCTCATCGTATCGGATCCAAATCTGCGGAGTCTTCATCGTCTTCGTCTTTACATCGTCCTCGAGGGATAATTGTCTTGTTTTCAGAATACATGGAACTGTTAATGGTCCTTTCAGCAGCAAAATCGAGAAAACAGATGCTGTGGTCTTGTCAAAAAATATTTTTCTCCCAAGATGTGGCCCGCACCACTGCTGCTCGACGTAAAGACTTCCTTTCTCTTCGTCCGGCTCTGCGATCCATGAATTCTAGATACGGTCTGGTTCACCCCTGTGTTTTTCAAAGATAGATCTTATTCCTTTGATCGCCCTGAAGACTTGCGACAATTCATATCTCGCCACAAAGGGGATGATATGGAATTCGGAGGGCCTTGAATCCAACTGCTGTTTTGTCCTATGTTTGTTTGCTGTGTGATTAATATCCTCAAAGTTCTATTCTCCTCATTTGAGTTGTTGTAGTTCAAGATTTGTTGCTGTGTAGTTCAAGATTTGTTGATGTTATCTTCTTTTGTTTTTTATGGCTTTCTTCAATGGTTAATTCTCATTGTGTTTTAATTATTATTATTCATTTATTTATTTATCTTTTCTCTCGTAGCTGCTCCTCCTAGTGTTTTGATTCCTCTTCCAGATGTCTTCCTTCCCCCTGCCCTCTCAACCTGACCCTTAGGTTTACAGGTGTCTCTTCTTTCTGGTATGTGTTATTATATTATTGTTATCTTGGTCGTCGTCGTCTAATAACTTTATTTCATCCTATTTTCTGTCTATTGGTCTCCCTATTTATTTTTTCAATTATGTCATATTTCCTTTTTCACTTTTCTTATCTAATAGTCTGAATGGATCTCGGTGTCGGTGTTGGTTGTGTTGTCTGTATTCTCTCGCGGCTCCCCGCCCCTACATGTTAATTTTCTCAATAAGGATATACATTCCGTTTCATTTGACTGAAGTTTCTCGACTTCTAGTCAACTTCTCTCTCTTTATCACTTGCTTTTTGCACTTTCTTTTTTCTTCCCTTTGCTTTTCTTTTCTTTTCTCACCCCCATTTCTTGATTACGCCTCTTCATCTTTGTCCACTCTTTTTTTCCCCCTTTTTTCCTTCTTTCGGATTTTTCTTCCGTCTCTTCTCATCTGTCTCCTCCTTCTCACAATTTCTATTACGTCATCAAGTTGTAATTATATATATCTCTATGTTCAATTACCAATTATTAAATGCTTTCATGGTTTTGTTATTGGTTTCCTCTATATTGAATATATAATTTGGCTAAATTGTTTTTTGAATGATAATGGCTGACAACGTTCGAATTACCTCATGGAATGTTAAAAGTATGCGCAATCCTGTCAAAAAGCAACGTGTACTTTCCCATTTATCTAGACAACAATGTAAAATTGCTATGCTACAGAAAACTCACCTAAATGAGAATGATGTCAATTCCCTTAAGAAGCAATGGGTAGGTCATGTTTGTTGTTCTCCGTCGAAAGACAGGAAAAATGGTGTTGTAATACTTTTTTACAAATCTTTATCCCTCGTGATAGAAAAAGAAGAAAAAGATGAGGAAGGTCGCTGGCTCCTTCTTCATACTACCATTAATGATTCCCAGGTTTCCCTACTTAACATCTATGGCCCCACAGGCATTGACTCACAATTCTGGCAATCCATGTCCCACACTTTAAATACCTGTTCGAGTTCTAACCTTATAGTGGGTGGTGATTGTAATCAAGTCATGGATCCCTTCACAGATAGGAAATCCTCCTCCAAATATAATCCCAATAGAATGCAAAAAACTTTTGTTAGGACCATTTCTGCAAGGGGTCTGATAGATGCATGGAGAATATATAACCCTGATAATTTAGAATATACATTCTACTCCCCCACTCATAATTCTACATCTAGAATTGATTATATATTTTTAAGTCCAGACCTTCTTTCACACCTCACATATGCAGAGATTGGTCCCATTCTTATCTAAGATCACGCACCTGTCATAATAAGCTTAGATCTCCCTTCTTCGTCTCCCCAATCTCACCGTTGGCGGTCTAATAATTATCTTCTTAAAGACCCTTTTTTTATTAGTCGATTCAAAGATTTTGTCTCTGAATTTTTTCATCTTAATTCCACTCCTGATATGCCTTTTCATTTTGTCTGGGACTCCTTTAAATCTACGGCTAGAGGATTTATTATAGAGTATGTAGCTACGAAAAGGAAATCGTTTCGTAAAGAATCAGTCTCCTTGCTTTCCTCTATTAAAAAATTTGAACATGCATATTATTCATCTAAGAATACTGACTCCCTCAAATCTTTGATTCAAGTCAAACTAGATTTTAATAGGAAATCCACTGAAGAGGCTTCAGGGACACTGCTAAAAATCAATTCTAAGTTCTATTGTGGTCGTAACTGAGCTGCTAGGTTCTTGGCGAACTATTTGAAAGTGAAATCTCAATGATCTAGAGTTGTTTGGATTATTGATGACCACGATACCCCTCATTTCAAAGATGAAGAGATATTAACCTGTTTCACGGACTTTTATAAGACCCTCTATACTCCTGAATCTTCCCCTTCAGACACTAATTTGGACTCTTTCTTTGATTCTTTACCTCTCTGCTCTTCCCCTCTTCCTGATTGTTCTATTTTGGAAGGAGAAATCTCTCTTTGTGAGATTAAATCTGCCCTGTCCACGTTACCTAAAGATAAGGCTCCCGGCCCTGACGGTCTCACTGCTGAGTTTTATTCCTGTTTCTCGTCAGCTCTCTTGCCCCATCTTCTATCTCTTTTTCAATACTTTTCCTTAAACGAAAAGGCTAGAGGCTCCTTTCTTGAAGCAATGATCTGCCTCGTTCCCAAAAAAGATAAAGACCCCTCCAGATGTGCTAACTATCGTCCCATATCTTTGATTAATCTTGATTGTAATCTTTTTGCCAAGATATTAGCTCTTCGCATCAATCAAGTCCTTCCGGACTTGGTTGGTTCTGAACAAACAGGGTTTGTTAAATGTCGGTCCATTTCTGACAACTCCAGAACTTTCCTCAATATAATCCATCTTGCCTCTAAGAGTACCTCTCCTATAGCTGCAATAACCCTAGATGCGGAAAAAGCCTTTGACCCTGTCAACTGGCTTTTTATGATGCGTGCTCTTAAATGGCATGGTTTCGGCCCTTCCATTCTTTCCTTGATTAGCTTGCTCTACTCATCTCCTACTACCTCGGTTTTCCTCAATGGCTTTCAATCTTCTTAATTCTCCTTACAATACTCGTCAAGTTTATCCTCTTTCTCCTTTACTTTTTATTCTTTCTCTAGAGCCCTTTCTTCACTCTCTAAGACACTCCCCCTCATTTCATGGTTTTATACATAAATCTGTAGAAGTGAAATTTACTGCATATGCAGATGATATTATGCTATATGTATCTAATCCATTTACTTCCCTACCTGCATTCACTGATATTCTCTCATTTTATGCTGCCTTGTCAGGATAATCAACTCAAAAAGAAAAATTCTTTTACAACAGACCCTCCCCTGATTCCTCGGACAATTTGTCTGGATTAAAACCTCCCTCCGATTTCACCCCCGGGCTTGATCTCGTGGGTCCAGAGGTAGGCATCTTCGAAAAAGCGGTTATGTCTAAGATCTCTAAAATCATCAAATATGTGCCCAAACCCAAACCCACCAACAATCTACCTCCCGCTGAACAGAAAGCTCTTGTTTCCCTTCAAAACAACAAATCTCTGACTATCAAACCATGTGACAAGGGTGGTGGTATTGTTCTGTTTAGTACTGACAACTGCATTGAAAAAATGAACATGCTATTGTCTTCCACCAAACACTATAAGCACATTAAAGGAAACCCTGAGAACAACCTTAAAACCCGGATTCTATCGATGGTCAGCCATGCTGTGGACCAGGAATTCATCTGCACTAAAGAGGCAGAATATCTAACCCCCAGGTATACCCGTTTACCCATCATATACGGGGTGCCCAAGACACATAAAAACATCATGGACCCGCCCTTACGGCCTATTGTTTCCACCATCGGTTCGGCTCTTGAACCCCTTGCGAAATATGTGGATTGTTTCTTGAAACCCTTGGTGAGTAAATTGGAGTCGTATGTGAGAGATACGGGCCACTTTATCTCCAAGATCGAAAACATCCCTTTTGATCCAGATAGGGAGCTTTTGGTGACCCTAGATCTGGAATCGCTATATACCAATATCCCGCAGGAGGGAGCACTATCGGTGATACAAGAAATCCTTACCAACGACAACCCGATTACCAATTCCTCCTTTGTCATCCAGTGTCTCGAGGTTGTCCTGAATGACAACTACTTTGAATTTAACGGTGATTTCTTTCACCAAATTCAGGGAGTTAGCATGGGGGCATCTTGTGCCCCCAGTATTGCATGCCTCTATATGGGCAAATTCGAGCAGTTCAATATCTATAATGACATGGCACCCTTCTACGAGAACGTCCGAGTATGGTCACGCTTCATAGACGATATATTCTTCATCTGGAGCGGAGACCATGACTCCTTGGGCGAATTCGTAGCTTGGTTGAATGCAGTGGACATCAATCTCAAATTTACTGTCCATTCCAACAATACAAAGGTTGAATTTTTAGACGTTTGGGTTGAACATCATGACAACAAAGTAAGTGTGTCCTTATACACTGAGCCAACTGCCAGAAACACACTGCTCCAATGTGGCAGTTATCACCCGAGGAGTCAGAGGGATAGTATCCCCTTTAGCCAATTTCTACGTCTTCGTAGAAATTGTTCACAAATGAAAGATTTTTTGGTTCAAGCCGACATTCTCAAAACCAAATTCCTCAAACGAGGTTACCCTCACAAGCTTATCAAAGACTCCCTCAAAAGAGTGCGATACTTTAACAGAGATACCATGTTCGAGCAAAGAGAATTTGACCCGATGGACAAATTGGTTTATGTCACGAAGCACTCTAACATCAATCATAAGGTCAGACGAACCATTAACTCCCTCTGGTATCTGCTGAATGTTGGTAACGATGGGATGGGGATTCCCACACCTCTTTTTGCTTTTAAGCGGAATAAGAACTTGAAAAATTGCTTGATTAGAGGTAAGATATCGGATAAAAAGAAAAAAACTCCCATACAATCTGCTATTGTCGGCACCAAACCTGTTGAAGGCAACCACCGGTGTGGCACCTGCCAAGCATGTCCCCAGGCGATTGTAGGCAGTACAATTGACATCAACAATCAAATGATTACGCTCCATGGAATGACCAACTGCCGGTCATCTAATGTGATATATATCATTATTTGTCCTTGCAACCTCCCCTACATTGGGGAAACTAGTCGGGAGATAAGATTGCGGATGTGCGAACATAAATCTAATATCCGCACCAACAAAACATCTGCCCCCTTCGTCAATCACTGGCTAAGTAAGAACCATAAAGATACCGAGTTGAGATGGACCATCTTGGAGAAGATATACACTCCCTCGGGAAGAAATCCTACTTCTATTAGGAAGAAAAGGGAAACCTTTTGGATTTTTTACCTTAACTCTGTCCAGCATGGCCTAAATGAAACTATTTCGTGGGAAAATGCCATCACAGGATCTTCCGATTTTGAATATCTCCTCCCCATGATTTTATGTATGGCTTCAATCTCCTTTCAGGAGTTATGATCTTGATTTATTTCCTCCCTTCTTTTTTCCCCCTCTATCCTCCTTGCCTGTTTGTGTTTCATCCTGGGCTGGTGATTAAGGAACCTGCGGCATTAATGCATCCCTATCTGAGGGATTAATGATTTATTATTTTTCTCTCTTTATTTGTATTATCAAATCTATTGGTTCAGGTGATTAGCACACTGGGATTTATATTTGCGTGTCCAACCCCATCTAGGTCTTTCCTTTTTAGATCTAGAAGTGGGTGTTCGCTGTACCAGCAGGACCCTGTACATCGATTGTGTCTGCAATGTTGGAACTACATCTTTTGATGTCGAAGGCCTCTGATATACAAATCTCGACCCAGCATCGGGCTCTAATAGCCCGTTTTAAATTAGCATTATTTTTAACCAATGTGTATTCTATCACTTTACTTACCTAGGATCAGTGTCGTCGTTATACTCTGATATCAGGAACCCGCTTTAAGATGGCGCTGGGTTCGCCGATTCCTCCTCTGTGCGCCAGTCCCTTTTCTATGGGGAGTCTCTCCCCTTTCACCCAGTGTCCCATTGGTTGACGACCTAACAGCTACATGTATTTATAATGGCGGGACTGTTAGTTCCTTTAGCGAGGAAGTCTCCTGACGCCCACTTTTGCCGTGCGTGTGAAACTGAGGGACCGCGGGATCCGAATTCTTGATTAGCTAGTAAGTACGTTTGGATAGCGAACTGCTGCTCCATAGGTCCCCCTCTGATCACTAAACGCCACCACGGGTATCGGCTCTCGGTTTGCCGCACATGTCCATTCTGGGCAGTGGCCTGTATCACACTATTCACCCGCATAACATCCCTTGTTGATTACTTGTATCAGCTTGTCACCGTCGAGATTTACTTATGTGGTTTTTTGTTTGTTGTACGTTATTATTAGCGGTTGTCTTAGATACAACTATGTTT
This sequence comes from Triturus cristatus, assembly GCF_964204655.1. Classification (NCBI taxonomy): domain Eukaryota; kingdom Metazoa; phylum Chordata; class Amphibia; order Caudata; family Salamandridae; genus Triturus; species Triturus cristatus. The sequence goes on from NC_140589.1 coordinate 856,242,620, forward strand.
GTATTTATATATATATTTTTTTCCACAGATGTTTGCGCATAAACCCTAGTTACCGTTCCCACTCCATTACCGGCTACCGATCCTCGAGCGCATATTTTTGCACCCCGACGCCTTGTGGCCTGACGATACCCATTGTATAGCATTGGCTACTTGTTTTCACACGCCGCTCTCACCGATCCAAGTATGTTCTTAATTGTTGTCCCTATAGATTTTGTAATCGTTAATGCAGTCAGACCTTTCTATACCATTAGAAGGTTTTTTATGTATTGCACAGATCTGAGTTATAAACGTAACTTTTTTCTGGATGCTTCCGTCGGACATCTGACGACGTCTTGAGTATAGGTGCGATTGATTGGCACCTACGTCTTACCAAGGATCTTGTGTTTAGTATGTATTAGCTATGGATGAACCTTTCTCTCACTCACGGGCATATATCTCAATCCTTACACCCTATAATTCGGAAGTTTGGTATAGGCGCTTTCCTTCTTAATACTTTAAAATTTTTATGTGATGTTTCTTTTATTCTCGGAATTTTCTTTGTCCATACTTTGGTGCTGGGTTTTATTATCTCTTCTCACTTGACCTTTATATTCTCTTGGTGAATGTCTGTTTGAGCTACCTCTGGACCCATTGGGCCACATTAAATAATTTTGTGATTGACTTGTATCCGTCATTAACTGGAACTGTCTTTGGACCAAATTACATTAATGCCCTTTCTGAAGAAAAATGCATTTGAATATAGTTAAACGTTGTTGGAATTCGATTTTATTACCTTTGGTTTATTTGTGTTTATTCTATTAAATTTTTAGGTTTTGTTCTTGCCCCTCATTATCCTTGGTCTACGCCCTGATGAAGGTGGGACCCCCCAGTGGGTCCTATACCGAAACACGCGTTGGCGCTTGTTTTGCTGACCTCCTTCTTCTTTGAGTACCACCTGGCTTCCGTTGGAAGATATACCAACCATTATACCCACCTAAACACCCAAGGATAATTTATTTTATTTTGTGATGTGTGTTGGTGAATGTGATTCAGATTGAATGAGTAGTTGTATGAATCTGACTGTTTGTGTTTGGGGCCTTGAACTTTGTTTTTCATGAATAGATATATATATTGATGTGCTTTGACTGTATGTTTAATACCTATACATGTATTTACTAGATAAAGAATGTTTTTGTATAAATCGAAATGAATAATTGAATTAAAAAACAAAAAACAAATAAAAAGATATATATTTTTTTATATCTATATTCTTGTTGGGTGTTTGATGTATCTTTATCTGTCCATTTTCTTCCAGTTTTGTTTTGTTTCTTAATAGGTACCTATTTACTAGGCCCAAACATATATCTTTTGAACCGGTTTTGGTTTTGTTTTTGAGTTGATTGTTACTTACCCCGCATAAACCGGTTCTTTATTGTGCATCTGGGGTCCCCCTTTCGTAAATGGTTGCCTTGTCAGGATATAAATTGAATTTTTCTAAATCTGAAGTACTCCCTTTAAACAAGTATTGTCTAAAAAGTATGTTTCAGGGCATCAATTTTAAATGGAATACCAATAATATCACTTGTTTAGGAATTAATTATTCTTCTACCCTCGCAAGAACAATTCAAGTTAATTTGGAAGAGGTTTTGTCTAAAGTTAAAAGTATGGCGGATAGATGGTCTCCTCTCTTCTTGTCATGGTGGGGCAGATTAGATACCATTAAAATGATGTTCCTTCCAGTTATTAATTTCTACCTATCTATGTTACCTGTTAAATTACCTTTAAAATTTTTTAAAAACCTTAATGCCATTTTGAGTACATTTCTTTGGAATGGCCGAAAAGCTCGCATTTCTTTCGCCCTTCTCTCTGCTCCTAAAGATCGGGGTGGTGTTCAGTTCCCTAACTTTCGACAATATCACTCTTCCTTCCTAACACGCCAAATGCTACCGTATGTATCACCGTTGGAAACATCTACCACTTCTATTTGGCACAGATTAGAGAACTCTCTGATTTCTCCCTTCTCCCTTCTACCAAGTTTCTCTCACCCTCCTCGATCTTTTAACTGTCCAACGATCTCAAAATTAATTTCAACCTTTCATTCTATCTATTGTAAATCTCATAGCCCCTTACAGATATTTCTGGATTCACCTCTTTGGCACAACAAAAGAATTAAACTGTCTAACCGTACTATGTTTTGGAAGACATGGGCTGCAAAAGGATCTTTCAGGTTAAACAGCTAATACAAGATTCTCGTTTTCTATCTTTACAAGAAGTTCAATCTACCTTTGACTTATCTGCATCCTCTTTATTAAGATATGAATCTTTACGTTTGTTCCTGACGGAACAGCTTTCCCTAATTTCTGTAGCGTCTCCTCCCCTTCAACATCCCCTGATAGAACCTTTACCCACTTCTTCTTCTATTAAAGCTTCCCAAATTTACAAGTTTTTATAATTTTCCCTCCCTACTCGTCCTAAAAGTAAAATTGAACTCGTATGGGAATCTGATTTACAACATACCCTCTCTGTTCATACTTGGAACTCCATCTGGGCACGCATACATCACACCTCATGCAATTCCAGCACCACTCAGACCCTTTATTATTTTTATCATAGATTATTTTTAACACCTTTATCAATTTCCAAATATGGCCCTAATTTATTCCCGAATTGTTGGGTATGCCCTTCTACTCCCAGCTCCTTCATGCATTCCTTTTTCTTATGCCCCAATATTGCTCGATTTTGGACTAGGATATGTGAATCAATTTCCTCTATTTGTAACATTAATTTTCCGTTTGATATATTCTCAATTTTTTGGGGAAGTAATTCTGTAATTTGGTTTGGATCACGTACGTTGGGTAAATTTGTGGACCTTTTAATAGCGATTGCTTTTCAGGTAATTACTTCTAATTGGAAAGACGCCTCCAAAGTCTTTTTTTCAGCATGGTGGAACCTTCTATGTTATCATCACAGATGGGATCGCGCTTTTGCCAATTCATCTCAGCAACTTATTCGTAAAGAAGCCTTCTGGTCTCCACTTACCAATCACCTATCGGCCTCGGCATTGTGTAAACAAGACACTTCCTTTGTTTTTCAACCACCATGAGTATATTACTATCTTACTCTTTTAACTCATTGCTTCATACTTATTATTGTATAGTTATCAGTTTATTCTGGAAACCACTGTTTATTTGACGATTTATTTATTCTTTGTATAAGATATAAGAATGTTATTATTGCACCTCCTTTTTCTTTTTCTTTTTTTCTCTTTCTCTTTTTCTCTTTCTTTTTCTTTTCTCTCTTTCCTTTCCCTCGGTCTCTTATATAGCCCTCCTCTTCTTTCTTCTTCCCTTTTTATTTTTTCTTCTATTTTCTTTTACTTTATTTTATTTTTATTTCTCTTAAAATTAAAAAATGTAAAATGCTATTGGAATTTTGGATACATATTGTCTTACTATGTTACTCCATTTGGCTTATTTTTCATTCTCCTCAGTTCTATCATAATTATTATTGGGCAAATTATATATTCAGTTGCTCATTTATTGACTCTTGTTGTAATTGCATGGACGTATATTGTACCTATGTCATTACTTTATTTAATAAAGCTCTTAAACTCAAAAGAACACTCAGTCTGTCTGAGTTAAGGAAGCATGGCTACCACATGTCTATCACACAGCCTAGAGTTGTCACATACAATTGCCATGATCAGACACAACTAGGCAGAAGCAGCTGTACAGAAAGAGTTTTGTGATCCGCATACACTGAGCAACAGATTTAACAAAATGTCACGTAACGCAGTGCAGCAAGACACCTTCCTGTGCTGCATTGCGTGAAAGGGAGAGGGCAGGAATGTGCCATATTTAACACTATATGGTGCACTCTGGTCCTCTCCTTGCGCCAGTACACTATGTGCTGCCTTGCACCAATGCAGGCAAGATTGTATTTAGGCAGGAAGGGTCATCTTCCAGCACAAACACAATCCTCTGAGGCTTTTCCTCTTTCTATAGCTGCTGCAAAATGCAGCACATTTAGAAAGCTTAAAAAAAAAATAAACATATTTCTCCTCATTACACCTGCCCTGGGAAGGCGTAGCTTTTTGCCTTATTCCCAGGTCTACCACTCATGATATATCTGCAAACGCACCAAAATCCATGGGTGATTGCTTGGGAACATCCACAATACACCCATGGAACACATCCCTAGGGCAATGTAACACAGGGCCACACAAGGTTGGTAAATCTCATTCTAGGTTCTGCATTACCCTGAGCTCCCTGCATGTTGCAAAGGCAATGCAAAACATTTGATAAATCTGGCCCGAGCATGAGTGAGGAGGAACTAGCTTCTTTGGTTAAAAGCCAACCTACTGCTTCAATCTGTAGAACTTCCTGGTTTTGCATACATGACTTCAACATACCAAAAGTGAAGGCCAAGTGTGAAATTTAGTTTTTAATGGTCTAGGATTTGAGTACAGTCCCCAGAATGTTTGTATAAAACACAAGAGTGAATGTGAGAGACACTGTCATTGTAGGTAGTGCACCTGAAGATTTGTAAAAATAATGGGAAGTTATTTAAATTAGAATTTATTGTTTTTTAATGTTAATTAATTTTTAATGTAAAAGCAGTGTTTAATTGGTTAAAAATGTGTGCATTGTTTAAGTAATTTATTGATATTTTATTTATTTAAGTTTACTTTGTGATTTGTTATTTCTATATTTTTTTCTGTAGTTTAATTAGCAATTTAAAATTTAGTAGTGGGTTGTTGTGTTTGTATGGGAATATTGTGGAAAGTTAATTAAAGCAAACATTTGTATGTATTAATGTTATTTAGATTTATAAACCAAATTACATATTACAATTGGATATTAATTATGGACATTCTTTTAAATTGATTGGCATTTATAATTTAAGTTAATTTTGTGATGGTTAATATATATTTTGTTATGTATTGTTTAATGAGAAATTTCTTTTTTACTATAGAAGTCTTGGGTTTGTAAAGGACTAGGGTGGAAAGTTATTTAAATTATAGTTATTAGTAATTAATTATTTATGTTATTTGTTATTTGATTAATAATTAATTATGTAATTTTGTAATTGTTTTTTTTTCCATGTAAATTATTTGCTTTATTTGGAAAATTTATGAATTGGTTGACAAGTCAATTTAATAATAATCTTTGGAAAACTTATGTTATGTTTATAATCGTTTTAGTTTAATTTGTTTTATTTGAGTAATATTTTAATTTAGTGTTTATTTTGCTTATATTTTAATTAATGTATGTATATTTTAATTTATTTTGTTTCTTGTGTGTTTTTTGGGCAAATTAATTAATTATTTCAATATATTTGAGAATTTATTATGTATTTTATTAATTAGAAGGTGCATTTTTTAATTTATGTAATGTTTTAATTTAAACCTAGTATAATTATTCTTAGTTCTTAGGTAGTTAATTTTTATTTACAAAATGCTTTTTGATGTAAAATAAATGTATTTGCTTATGTGCTGTTTATTATTTAAAAGTTTCTAAATTGTATTTTTAGTTACTGTTATTGCTTAATTATTTTTTCTATTTTTGTAAAAATCTATATATGTAGATACAGGTACATATATATATATTCACTTAAAAAACCATAGGTTTCACACATGTTATAGTTAGGTGGACATTTCACTCGTAAAAAACCAATGAAATTCCACCGTTATAGTTAGTTCAGATAACTATAACTCGCGCGACCGCCACTCTATCCCAAGGATGATGTCATCAGTGATGTCATGAGTGATGCCACTGACCATGTCATGAGTGATGTAATATGTGATGTCATGAGCAGTGGATTGCGGGCGCACGAGTTATAGTTATCTGAACTAAATATAACGGTGGAATGTCCACCTAACTATGACATGTGTGAAACCAATGGTTTTTTAAGTGAATATATCTATATATATATATATATATATATATATATATATATATATATATATATATACATATATATATATATATATATATATATATATTCACTGAAAAAACCATAGGTTTCAGACATGTTATAGTTAGCGGAAATTTTACTGATAAAAAACCAATGAAATTCCCCCGTTATAGTTAGTGCAGGCAACTATAACTCACGCGACCGCAATCCTCTGCTGATGCTAATACTGTATTTAGACACTTATTTGCCCATGTCTTCTTCCATAAATTTTTAGCTATACATATATTAGAAATATTTTTTTTTCATAAAGACACATATGTCATCAGCAGAAGATTGCGGTCGCGTGAGTTATAGTTGCCTGCACTAACTATAACGGGGGAATTTCATTGGTTTTTTATCAGTAAAATTTCTGCTAACTATAACATGTCTGAAACCTATGGTTTTTTCAGTGAATTTGCAAGGTTTTTTAAATGCTAATTCCTAACTATAACGTGTGTGAAACCTATGGTTTTTTCAGTGAATTTGTACGGTTTTTTAAATGCTAAGTTACTTTACGCCATTCGTGGCGTGCACGCCCACTTAACGCAGTTCGTTCCGTGCGCGCACGGTGCGCTTCGCGCACCGTGGGCGCACAGTGAACACGCGGTGCGCTTCGCGCACCGCGCGCCCACTTTACGCAGTTAGTGCCATACACGCAAGGTACGCGCACCGCATGCCCACGTTACGCACCGTGCGCACATGGAGGACATATTATGCGCTTCCTTGTGATAGGTAATCTGTTAAATTTAATTTGTAAGTGATGACAATAATATGCCATGCACAGAGAGTGTTTTTTTTTTTATTAAAATTTTTTGCGTAAGCGCACCGTACGCGTACGGTAAGCATAATCGGCGAAATTTTCAAAAAATAAAAATTTACCGTTTTTGGCCTTTGAGGACTCAACTAACATGGCTATGTGCATGGGCGCTGTCTAAACAGCCCCTTTATATGTTTTTTGCCTTTATTTACAGCCCCCCCCTCAGAGTGCGAGAGAGAAAATGGCGGCCGCCGCTTCCTGGTTTCGACCGATTCGAATGTTTACTTAGATGTAACAGCCAATCAGAATCGCGCTCGCGCACGCCACCGTACGCGTACGGTAAGCTTACGGTAAGCGTACCGTAAGCTGGCTCAGATATATATATTGATTTAAAGGCTATTTTCTCAGAATCTACTGAACAGATTTACACCAAACCTACAAAAGGCACTTCCTTGACCTGAGGACTACCTCTCTGCCAAATTTCTAGTAATTCTGTTCAGCCGTTCGGGCTGTAGCCTTGTCTAAAGGTCCTATGGAAAAATGCAGGGGAAAAACGCGTTTTGGGACCCCCTTTTTATCTCAGCCCCCGCTTGACGAATCCCCCCGAGACTTTCAGGGTAGGAGCGGAGCGTAGCGCCCCACCTATTTTGAGAAATTCGCGAGGATTCGTCGACCGGCGCCAAAGTTATTCAAAATAGAATGTTGCGGATTTCCTATGGAAAAGGGGTCCTAACTATAACTACCTACTGGCGACCGCCAGTAGGTAATATATTATCTACTGGCGGTCGCCAGTAGATAGTCATAGTTAGGACCGTGTTTCCATAGGAAATCTGAAAATTCTATTTTGAATAACTTTGGCGCCGGTTGACAAATCTTCGTGAAATTTTCAAAACTAATGGGGCGCTCCGCTCAGCTCCTATCCTGAAAGTCTCGGGGGGATTCGTCAAGCGGGGGCCGAGAAAAAAGGGGGGTCCCAAAACACGTTTTCCCCATGCATTTTCCCATAGGACCTTTAGTCGAAGGTACAGCCCGAACGGCTGAACAGAATTACTTGAAATTTGGCAGAGGGGTAGTCCTCAGGTCAGGGATGTGCCTTTTGCATATATGGAGTCAATCTGTTCAGTAGTTCCTGAGAAAATTGCAGTTAAATGCACATACATATCTAAAGCCGCGCACCGTGCGCGCACCGTGCGCGCACCATGCAAGCACCCTAAGGTGCGCGAGCGTAATTCTGATTGGTGGTTACATGTTAGTCAACGTTCGAATCGGTCGAAATCAGGAAGTGTCAGCCGCCATTTTGTTTGTTTTCAGTGCGAGAGTGAAAAAGGAAGGTGGCGAACATGAAAAGGGGGCAGGGTAGAGAGTTCCTGACCCCCTAGCCTTTGTCAGGGGGTCCCAGATAGTTATCTGAACTAACTATAACGGGGGAATTTCATTGGTTTTTTACGAGTGAAATATCCACCTAACTATAACATGTGTGAAACCTATGGTTTTTTAAGTGAATTTGTAAGGTTTTTTAAATGCTAATTCCTAACTATAACGTGTGTGAAACCTATGGTTTTTTCTGTGAATATATATATATATTCACTGAAAAAAACATAGGTTTCAGGGGCGTTATAGTTAGTTGGTTATTTCACTCGTACAAAACCAGAGAAATTCCCCGCTTATAGTTAGTTCAGCTAACTAAAACTTGCGCCCCCGCAATGCACTGCAGATGACCTCACATATTGCATCACTCATGACATGGTCAGTGACATCACTGATGACATGGTCAGTGACATCACTGATGACATGGTCAGTGACATCACTGATGACATCTCAAATGACATCACTGATGACATCATCCAATGACTCTGTGTTTCTGTAACGTTTAAATATGTTTAATATATATAGGGAAAGGCGTATTGAAGAATGAGTGGGTGTATAAGTGTCTGTATGGACGATTTAGTAGGTGCGTGACTGAGTCTATAAGTGAGTGATTAAATGTATCTTACTGAATGCATGGGTTAGTGATTAAACTGTGAGAATGTCTGTATCCGTCTGTCTGTTGGTGTGTAAGCGGCTGCATGGGTTTGTGAATAGCTACATGAATGTCTATATAAGTTATTGATTGGTTGTCTGAGTATCTGTATGGGTGCCTGAGTATTTGTGTGGGTGGGGTGTGTGTGTATGGGTGCATATGATAGTCCTGTACTGAGTGACCGTAAGTATGAGTGACTGTACGGGTGAATGAGTGGATGTGTGTGCAGACCTAAGAATCAGTGAGTATGTATGTAGTTATTGGTGTTGGAGTGTCTATTGTTTTGAGAATGGCAGTTCGTAATTTAGAGTGGGTGTATCAAAAGTTATATTAGGGTGTGAGAAGATGAATGAAATTATCACATGGAAGATGTCATCAGAGATGTCATCAGTGATGTCATTTGAGATGTCATTAGTGATGTCATCAGTGATGTCATTGACCATGTCATGAGTGATGTAATATGTGACGTCCTCAGCAATGCATTGCGGGGCGCGAGTTATAGTTAGCTGAACTAACTATAACGGGGGAATTTCACTGGTTTTGTAGGAGTGAAATGTCCAACTAACTATAACGCCCCTGAAAACTATGTTTTTTTCAGTGAATTTCTATGGTTTTTTAAATGCTTATTTCTAACTATAACGTGGCTGAAACCTATATTTTTTTCAGTGAATTTCAAAGGTTTTTAAAATGCTAATTTCTAACTATAATGTGTCTGAAACCTATGGTTTTTATAAGTGAATTTCATAGGTTTTTTAAATGCTAGTTTCTAACTATGCCTACAGAGGTAGGACATGTGAAGAAAGAAGAAAAAACGCACAGAAAGAGGCAAAAGAAATGCAGAAAGAAGCAACAAAGTCCAGAAATACGAAGAAAAGTGCAGGAAGAAGCAAGACATGTGCAGAAAGAACCAACAGAGGAGCAGAAAGAGGCCTTGTTGCAAAATCATCCTGTGCCCACAACTTTTTCAGACGGGTACTGGTGCTAACTGACTCTGACTAACCTGGCCTAGAGACAGAGATATGCTAAAAGACACTTAGAATACAGTGAAATCACCTACATACACTAGGGAACACTATGCATTGGTGAACCCCTGTGATTAGCATGACCTCCTCTGTAAGGCCCTAGTACATAATAGGGCAGGGGGATTAAAACTACCTCTAAGTCAGAGGTGCAGAAATATGCTACTTTAACTAGTAGTCATGTTTGCAGAGTGGTGGAGAAAGGGTGCTGGGCGTCCAACGAACGCTCAGGAATTCCGCTGCGTAGGACTTACAGGAGGTACCAGGAGGGATTCTTGGCCCCCAAACTCCCTCAGGACTAAATTGGACTTCATCCCCCATCCCGTAGTCTGCCACGAGGCACGTTTGCAGAGTGGTAGAGAAAGGGGGCCATGGCCTCCGAAGACTTCTAAGCAATCCCACTGTGTGGGACTTACTGGAGGTAACAAGAGGGGTAGTTGGCCCCCAAGGACATCCTTGGGGGCCAACTTCCCAAACTATTACCACCAGTCAGTCCCACACAGCAGCATTTGTAAGTAGTCGTACCAGGCCACGCCCACGTTGCCCACCACTTTACCAACACGCTTCCTGGCACGCTCTTGGATGGGGATTGAAGTTCCCTTCACTGCTGGGGGGTCCTTTAGGGGCCAACTAGCCTACCTTTTACCTCCAGTAAGCCCCACGCAGTGGGATTGGTGAGAGGTAGACAAAGACCATGCCCCCTTTCTCCATCACTCTGCAAACGTGCCCCCTGGCGTGTTTTAAGTTGGGGGATTAAGTCCGCTTGAATCCTGAGGGTCCCTGGGGTCCAACTAGCCCACCAGGTACCTCCAGTAAGTGCCACATTGCTGCGTTGCAGAGAGGTGTAAAAAGGTGCGTGGCCTGGACCACCTCTCTGCAACACAGGCCTGTGGCACTTACTGGAGGTACCTGGTGGGCTAGTTGGCCCCCAGGGGCCCTCAGGATTGAAGGGGAATTACTTCCCCAACTTAAAACGCGCCACAGGGCATGTTTGCAGATATGTCACCTCAGGACCCGCCCCCTTCCTTCACCACTGTGCAAACACTCCCTGTGGCGCGTTTTAAGTGGGGGATTAAGTCCCCTTAATTCCTGAGGGTCCCTGGGGTCCAACTAGCCCACCAGGTACCTCCAGTAAGCACCACAGAGCTGCATTGCAGAGAAGTGTAACATGGGGCGTGGCCTGGACTACCTCTCTGCAACGCAGGCCTCTGGCGCTTACTGGAGGTACCTGGTGGGCTATTTGGCCCCCAGGGCCCCTCAGGATTGAAGGGGAATTAATTCCCCAACTTAAAACGCACCACAGGGCATGTTTGCACACATGTCACCTCCCCTGGGGCCAGCCTGTATTTTTATTTTTTGCCCCCCTACCGGGCCACTGCTAGCACCGGGGACCACATCCCCCGGTGCTGGCCCTCTCCATTGGGGACCGTGGGGGGAGCCCCAATGCCTCCACGGTCCAGCCAGCTCCCCGCCTCCTGCAGGAGCCGGCATTGCTTTTCCACATGGGAAGCTGCTGACATGCAGCTCCCCGTGTGGAAAAGCAATTCTGCTTTGCTTCATTGAAGCAAGAGCAGGATTCCCTAAAGTTTCCTATGGAAAATAACATGGAGGAAACACGTTTTGGGACCCCCCTTTTGTTTCGGCCCCCGCTTGGCGAATCACCCCGAAACTTTCAGGATAGGAGCTGAACGGAGCGGGCCACAAGTTTTGAAAAGTTTGTGAAGATTTGTCAACCGGCGCCAAAATTATTGGGAAAACAAAAAACGCTTTTCCTATGTAAACTAGGTCCTAACTATAACTATCTACTGGGGACCGCCAGTAGATAGTATATATACAGATATATATATATCCAAACACTCCATTGCAGTTCTTTGTCAAAGAAAAACAACAACGCTTCACGGCTCCCAAGTGCTTTAAGGCAGAGTTTATTTTAGGCAAACAACTCTACGCGTTTTGGAAAAACTTGTTTCCTTGTTCACGAGTGCTGAGGCTTAGTGAAACAAACAATTAAATACCACCAGTCACAGGACCTGTGGCTTACGTGCAACAAACAGTGAAAGCAGACTTTTCCAAACGTAACAATCATTGAGTATAATCTGACCAAACATATTGACAACAAATATTGCCTCGCCTATCAGACACAATGTATTGTTAAAAACAAGTGCATCTGTCTCAGTATCATTGGACCAAAAGATCTCGGGTATTTACATTTCGTTTGTTTTCGTTATTTTCGTTTTTCGTGATAATGAACATGAAAGCTTTATTGTTCCCATCACCTATATTGGTGACATTCTTACAACGTCTAAATCCGAGTGTATATATGTGTAGAATACATCGTTTAATCATTTAAAAACTCAATGCCCAAACTGTATACTTCGTTTGCATCATATTATCACAGTAGTATCAACCTTTTATGGTACCATACTGATTTAACCTAATGCAGTTGATACTGAACAGGTCTAATTTTGCACGAGTGTGCAACTACCAATTCAACTTGCAACGAACAATGTCGATATCATATTATACTTCTAGCCCCAGTGGGCCGGTAGTCATAAAGAGTTTCATTTACAGCATTCTACACAATCATGTCAATGAGCCTGCTTGATAACAATGACAAATAATGTCCATATCAAAAAATCAAACACCGATGCTGGTCCTTTTTCATATCGAGGTTCTTCCAACTTATTGGTCATTACTCACAAGATGGTAAGGATCTGCAAAGATACACATAATAAAAATATTGTCACAGATTGACTTTGGCAATACATCTTAAAAATCACAAAAACAAAAACAGCAGATGAGGAAACTATTCCATCTAAAAAGTAAAGAAGAATCGAAGCATTATCCATACTACGGGTTAACCCAAATGTATAGCGAGTTCTTCGTCAATGTTATGTCCCAGAGGTTGTACTGTCTGATATTCTATTATCATCCTCGACTCTAATCGTCTCAATTCGAGGACTCTATTACCACCTCTCTCTCTCAAAGGAACAGTGTCTAAAACACAGAATGAGAGTAGACTCGTGTTTTGATGGTGTTCTGACATTATTTGTCATTGTTATCAAGCAGGCTCATTGACATAATTGTGTAGAATGCTGTAAATGAAACATATATATAATCTGCATATCTATATAAATACAATTTTAAATGCATGCATACATATACATTTACATATATGCATACATATGCATGTTATGTACATGGAAGTTTGAAAAACACTAATACAAGCAAAGCTAAAAAGCCACCTAATTATAAACAGAATGGCTTTAACTTAAACGAGGGCGAGACCTATTGCATTTCCAATGCTTGTTTACTTTGGTTCCATCAACGAACCCCCTCATTTTGTTCCTTCGCAAATTAAATGTTTTAATTGTTACCACATGGAAATACATGCTTACAACGGAGTTTGTTTACGGAGCCCACTGGGGATTTTTATTTGGCAAAAGTTCATGGCAGGAATTGCAAGGACTATAGAGCCCAGAATTCCATCCTGCTGACGCCCACATGGGCGGGACTTTCATTAAAATCAAGTACCTATGCCGAGTTATTCCGTTTCCTTCTTTTATTTCAGCAAGTGATCATGAGCACAAGGAGTGCTCGAAACGCGTTTGGCAAAGATTTGAAAACTTGGGGGCATTCTGTTCTCTTTTGCTGCCGGTGATGTATAGTGCAGGAACCTCCTTTGTGTGTGGCATCCTCAAGGGGCAACCTGTGTGTTTGATGTTTAGCGGCTTTTTGCCAGCCGCGAGGATACCCCGCTGCTGTTGCGGCTCCAGGGTGCTCAGAATCACAAGCACTCTCATGGAACGGAGGAAGCCTTTTTCACCGGTACATATTAGCAAAGGGAGCGGAGGTGCCTGACAAGTTTTCCATCCAGCAAGAGACTAAAAGTAATACTAATTCCACTTGGAAATACATGCTTACAACGGAGTTTGTTTACGGAGCCCACTGGGGATTTTTATTTGGCAAAAGTTCATGGTAGGAATTGCAAGGACTATAGAGACCATAATTCCATCCTGATGACGCCCACATGGGTGGGACTTTCATTAAAATCAAGTACCTGTGCAGAGTTATTCCGTTTCCTTCTTTTATTTCAGCCAGTGATCAAGAGCACTAGGAGTGCTCGAAACGCGTTTGGCAAAGATTTGAAAACTTGGGGGCATTCTGTTCTCTTTTGCTGCCGGTGATGTATAGTGCAGGAACCTCCTTCCTGTGTGGCATCCTCAAGGGGCAACCTGTGTGTTTGATGTTTAGCAGCTTTTTGCCAGGCGCGAGGATACCCCGCTGCTGTTGCGGCTCCAGGGTGCTCAGAATCACGAGCACTCTCATGGAATGGAGGAAGCCTTTTTCACCGGTATATATTGGCAAGGGGAGCGGAGGTGCCTGACAAGTTTTCCGTCCAGCAAGAGACTAAAAGTAATATTAATTCCACTTGGAAATACATGCTTACAACAGAGTTTGGTTACGGAGCCCACTGGGGATTTTGATTTGGCAAAAGTTCATGGCAGGAATTGCAAGGACTATAGAGACCAGAATTCCATCCTGCTGACGCCCACTTGGGGGCATTCTATTCTCTTTTGCTGCCGGTGATGTATATAGTGCAGGAACCTCCTTCGTGTGTGGCATCCTCAAGGGGCAACCTGTGTGTTTGATATATATATATATATTCACTGAAAAAACCATAGGTTTCACACATGTTATAGTTAGCGGAAATTTTACTGATAAAAAAGCAATGAAATTCCCCCGTTATAGTTAGTGCAGGCAACTATAACTCACGCGACCGCAATCCTCTGCTGATGCTAATACTGTATTTAGACACTTATTTGCCCATGTCTTCTTCCATACATTTTTAGCTATACATATATTACAAATATTTTTTTTTCATAAAGACACATATGTCATCAGCAGAAGATTGCGGTCGCGTGAGTTATAGTTGCCTGCACTAACTATAACGGGGAAATTTCATTGCTTTTTTATCAGTAAAATTTCCGCTAACTATAACATGTGTGAAACCTATGGTTTTTTCAGTGAATTTGCAAGGTTTTTTAAATGCTAATTCCTAACTATAACGTGTGTGAAACCTATGGTTTTTTCAGTGAATTTGTACGTTTTTTTAAATGCTAAGTTACTTTACGCCATTCGTGGCGTGCGCGCCCACTTAACGCAGTTCGTTCCGTGCGCGCACGGTGCGCTTCGCGCACCGCGCGCCCACTTTACGCAGTTAGTGCCGTGCACGCACGGTGGGCACGCGGTGCGCTACGCGCACCGCGTGCCCACGTTACGCTAGATGGGCCATGTACGCACGATGCGCTTCGCGCACCGTGCGCACATGGAGGACATATGATGCACTTCGTTTTGAAAGGTAATATTTGAATTTTTCGTATATGTTATAAACCATGCACAAATGGTGCCCTTCGGGCACCATTTGCACACGGGGTGGAGAGAGTGTGGATAATTTTTTTTTTTATTATTTTTTAAAAATTTTTTTTAGTTTATCTCATTATTAATAAGCCATGCACAATTGGTGCCCTTCGTGCACCGATTGCACACGGGGTGGGGAGAGTGTGGATAATTTTTTTTTTTTTATAATTTTTTACCGTACGCGTACGGTAAGCGTAATCGGCGAAATTACCGAAAAAATAATAATTCCGTTTTTGGCCTTGGGGGATCTTTGGGGACTCCCTCAACATGGCTATGTGTGTGGGAGCTGTCTAAACAGCCCCTTTACATGTTTTTGTGCTTTATATTTTAAACATCACTCTCAGTGCGAGAGAGAAAATGGCGGCCGCCGCTTCCTGGTTTCGGCCGATTCGAATGTTTACTAAGATCTAAGAGCCAATCAGAATCGCGCTCGCGCACGCCACCGTACGCGTACGGTAAGCGTACCGTAAGCGCACCGTAAGCTGGCTCAGATATATATATTGATTTAAAGGCTATTTTCTCAGAATCTACTGAACAGATTTACACCAAACCTACAAAAGGCACTTCCTTGACCTGAGGACTACCTCTCTGCCAAATTTCTAGTAATTCTGTTCAGCCGTTCGGGCTGTAGCCCTGTCTAAAGGTCCTATGGAAAAATGCATGGGAAAAACGCATTTTGGGACCCCCCTTTTATCTCAGCCCCCGCTTGACGAATCCCCCCGAGACTTTCAGGGTAGGAGCGGAGCGTAACGCCCCACCTATTTTGAAAAATTCGCGAGGATTCGTCGACCGGCGCCAAAGTTATTCAAAATAGAATGTTGCGGATTTCCTATGGAAACGTGGTCCTAACTATAACTACCTACTGGCGACCGCCAGTAGGTAATATATATATATATATATATATATATATATATTTACAAAACGATGCCCTTGAATGAAAACGCACTCGTCTGCTGTTGGATTTGAAAATCCCTTTATTCTTGAAGAAACCGGCAGCTTGCACACAGAGAATGTTTCCTTTGCCTTACGCGTTTCGAAGCCAGCTGGCTTCTTGTTCACAGGCTGTTTGGAAGTGTAGCAGAGCGCAGGGAGCAAAGTTCACCACAAGATGATTGCACATCAATTGTCCTCAGGTGGGCCTCTTAGGTGAGTGTTACCTCGATGCATCTTGGGACTTGTGGTGTCCTGCGGAAAATTTCATCACCTTTGGTGGGTTCTGCGCCATCTCCAAGCATTATTTTCATTATTTATTTCCCTCCAGTGGGTCTCCGGATGTAATTTAGCACAGTTTATTTACCAGTTTCTTTGTTAAGCAGCAGTCACAGCTTCGTAGGCAGAGTAGTTCTAACCCAGCCGCCCCTCCTTTAATTGCTGGAGGTGGTGCAGTTTTCCCTGGCAGGACGGCCAGTATTAATGATTTACAAAACGATGCCCTTGAATGAAAACGCACTCGTCTGCTGTTGGATTTGAAAATCCCTTTATTCTTGAAGAAACCGGCAGCTTGCACACAGAGAATGTTTCCTTTGCCTTACGCGTTTCGAAGCCAGCTGGCTTCTTGTTCACAGGCTGTTTGGAAGTGTAGCAGAGCGCAGGGAGCAAAGTTCACCACAAGATGATTGCACATCAATTGTCCTCAGGTGGGCCTCTTAGGTGAGTGTTACCTCGATGCATCTTGGGACTTGTGGTGTCCTGCGGAAAATTTCATCACCTTTGGTGGGTTCTGCGCCATCTCCAAGCATTATTTTCATTATTTATTTCCCTCCAGTGGGTCTCCGGATGTAATTTAGCACAGTTTATTTACCAGTTTCTTTGTTAAGCAGCAGTCACAGCTTCGTAGGCAGAGTAGTTCTAACCCAGCCGCCCCTCCTTTAATTGCTGGAGGTGGTGCAGTTTTCCCTGGCAGGACGGCCAGTATTAATGATTTACAAAACGATGCCCTTGAATGAAAACGCACTCGTCTGCTGTTGGATTTGAAAATCCCTTTATTCTTGAAGAAACCGGCAGCTTGCACACAGAGAATGTTTCCTTTGCCTTACGCGTTTCGAAGCCAGCTGGCTTCTTGTTCACAGGCTGTTTGGAAGTGTAGCAGAGCGCAGGGAGCAAAGTTCACCACAAGATGATTGCACATCAATTGTCCTCAGGTGGGCCTCTTAGGTGAGTGTTACCTCGATGCATCTTGGGACTTGTGGTGTCCTGCGGAAAATTTCATCACCTTTGGTGGGTTCTGCGCCATCTCCAAGCATTATTTTCATTATTTATTTCCCTCCAGTGGGTCTCCGGATGTAATTTAGCACAGTTTATTTACCAGTTTCTTTGTTAAGCAGCAGTCACAGCTTCGTAGGCAGAGTAGTTCTAACCCAGCCGCCCCTCCTTTAATTGCTGGAGGTGGTGCAGTTTTCCCTGGCAGGACGGCCAGTATTAATGATTTACAAAACGATGCCCTTGAATGAAAACGCACTCGTCTGCTGTTGGATTTGAAAATCCCTTTATTCTTGAAGAAACCGGCAGCTTGCACACAGAGAATGTTTCCTTTGCCTTACGCGTTTCGAAGCCAGCTGGCTTCTTGTTCACAGGCTGTTTGGAAGTGTAGCAGAGCGCAGGGAGCAAAGTTCACCACAAGATGATTGCACATCAATTGTCCTCAGGTGGGCCTCTTAGGTGAGTGTTACCTCGATGCATCTTGGGACTTGTGGTGTCCTGCGGAAAATTTCATCACCTTTGGTGGGTTCTGCGCCCTCTCCAAGCATTATTTTCATTATTTATTTCCCTCCAGTGGGTCTCCGGATGTAATTTAGCACAGTTTATTTACCAGTTTCTTTGTTAAGCAGCAGTCACAGCTTCGTAGGCAGAGTAGTTCTAACCCAGCCGCCCCTCCTTTAATTGCTGGAAGAGGTGCAGTTTTCCCTGGCAGGACGGCCAGTATTAATGATTTACAAAACGATGCCCTTGAATGAAAACGCACTCGTCTGCTGTTGGATTTGAAAATCCCTTTATTCTTGAAGAAACCGGCAGCTTGCACACAGAGAATGTTTCCTTTGCCTTACGCGTTTCGAAGCCAGCTGGCTTCTTGTTCACAGGCTGTTTGGAAGTGTAGCAGAGCGCAGGGAGCAAAGTTCACCACAAGATGATTGCACATCAATTGTCCTCAGGTGGGCCTCTTAGGTGAGTGTTACCTCGATGCATCTTGGGACTTGTGGTGTCCTGCGGAAAATTTCATCACCTTTGGTGGGTTCTGCGCCATCTCCAAGCATTATTTTCATTATTTATTTCCCTCCAGTGGGTCTCCGGATGTAATTTAGCACAGTTTATTTACCAGTTTCTTTGTTAAGCAGCAGTCACAGCTTCGTAGGCAGAGTAGTTCTAACCCAGCCGCCCCTCCTTTAATTGCTGGAGGTGGTGCAGTTTTCCCTGGCAGGACGGCCAGTATTAATGATTTACAAAACGATGCCCTTGAATGAAAACGCACTCGTCTGCTGTTGGATTTGAAAATCCCTTTATTCTTGAAGAAACCGGCAGCTTGCACACAGAGAATGTTTCCTTTGCCTTACGCGTTTCGAAGCCAGCTGGCTTCTTGTTCACAGGCTGTTTGGAAGTGTAGCAGAGCGCAGGGAGCAAAGTTCACCACAAGATGATTGCACATCAATTGTCCTCAGGTGGGCCTCTTAGGTGAGTGTTACCTCGATGCATCTTGGGACTTGTGGTGTCCTGCGGAAAATTTCATCACCTTTGGTGGGTTCTGCGCCATCTCCAAGCATTATTTTCATTATTTATTTCCCTCCAGTGGGTCTCCGGATGTAATTTAGCACAGTTTATTTACCAGTTTCTTTGTTAAGCAGCAGTCACAGCTTCGTAGGCAGAGTAGTTCTAACCCAGCCGCCCCTCCTTTAATTGCTGGAGGTGGTGCAGTTTTCCCTGGCAGGACGGCCAGTATTAATGATTTACAAAACGATGCCCTTGAATGAAAACGCACTCGTCTGCTTTTGGATTTGAAAATCCCTTTATTCTTGAAGAAACCGGCAGCTTGCACACAGAGAATGTTTCCTTTGCCTTACGCGTTTCGAAGCCAGCTGGCTTCTTGTTCACAGGCTGTTTGGAAGTGTAGCAGAGCGCAGGGAGCAAAGTTCACCACAAGATGATTGCACATCAATTGTCCTCAGGTGGGCCTCTTAGGTGAGTGTTACCTCGATGCATCTTGGGACTTGTGGTGTCCTGCGGAAAATTTCATCACCTTTGGTGGGTTCTGCGCCATCTCCAAGCATTATTTTCATTATTTATTTCCCTCCAGTGGGTCTCCGGATGTAATTTAGCACAGTTTATTTACCAGTTTCTTTGTTAAGCAGCAGTCACAGCTTCGTAGGCAGAGTAGTTCTAACCCAGCCGCCCCTCCTTTAATTGCTGGAGGTGGTGCAGTTTTCCCTGGCAGGACGGCCAGTATTAATGATTTACAAAACGATGCCCTTGAATGAAAACGCACTCGTCTGCTGTTGGATTTGAAAATCCCTTTATTCTTGAAGAAACCGGCAGCTTGCACACAGAGAATGTTTCCTTTGCCTTACGCGTTTCGAAGCCAAAGGTGATGAAATTTTCCGCAGGACACCACAAGTCCCAAGATGCATCGAGGTAACACTCACCTAAGAGGCCCACCTGAGGACAATTGATGTGCAATCATCTTGTGGTGAACTTTGCTCCCTGCGCTCTGCTACACTTCCAAACAGCCTGTGAACAAGAAGCCAGCTGGCTTCGAAACGCGTAAGGCAAAGGAAACATTCTCTGTGTGCAAGCTGCCGGTTTCTTCAAGAATAAAGGGATTTTCAAATCCAACAGCAGACGAGTGCGTTTTCATTCAAGGGCATCGTTTTGTAAATCATTAATACTGGCCGTCCTGCCAGGGAAAACTGCACCTCCTCCAGCAATTAAAGGAGGGGCGGCTGGGTTAGAACTACTCTGCCTACGAAGCTGTGACTGCTGCTTAACAAAGAAACTGGTAAATAAACTGTGCTAAATTACATCCGGAGACCCACTGGAGGGAAATAAATAATGAAAATAATGCTTGGAGATGGCGCAGAACCCACCAAAGGTGATGAAATTTTCCGCAGGACACCACAAGTCCCAAGATGCATCGAGGTAACACTCACCTAAGAGGCCCACCTGAGGACAATTGATGTGCAATCATCTTGTGGTGAACTTTGCTCCCTGCGCTCTGCTACACTTCCAAACAGCCTGTGAACAAGAAGCCAGCTGGCTTCGAAACGCGTAAGGCAAAGGAAACATTCTCTGTGTGCAAGCTGCCGGTTTCTTCAAGAATAAAGGGATTTTCAAATCCAACAGCAGACGAGTGCGTTTTCATTCAAGGGCATCGTTTTGTAAATCATTAATACTGGCCGTCCTGCCAGGGAAAACTGCACCACCTCCAGCAATTAAAGGAGGGGCGGCTGGTTTAGAACTACTCTGCCTACGAAGCTGTGACTGCTGCTTAACAAAGAAACTGGTAAATAAACTGTGCTAAATTACATCCGGAGACCCACTGGAGGGAAATAAATAATGAAAATAATGCTTGGAGATGGCGCAGAACCCACCAAAGGTGATGAAATTTTCCGCAGGACACCACAAGTCCCAAGATGCATCGAGGTAACACTCACCTAAGAGGCCCACCTGAGGACAATTGATGTGCAATCATCTTGTGGTGAACTTTGCTCCCTGCGCTCTGCTACACTTCCAAACAGCCTGTGAACAAGAAGCCAGCTGGCTTCGAAACGCGTAAGGCAAAGGAAACATTCTCTGTGTGCAAGCTGCCGGTTTCTTCAAGAATAAAGGGATTTTCAAATCCAACAGCAGACGAGTGCGTTTTCATTCAAGGGCATCGTTTTGTAAATCATTAATACTGGCCGTCCTGCCAGGGAAAACTGCACCACCTCCAGCAATTAAAGGAGGGGCGGCTGGGTTAGAACTACTCTGCCTACGAAGCTGTGACTGCTGCTTAACAAAGAAACTGGTAAATAAACTGTGCTAAATTACATCCGGAGACCCACTGGAGGGAAATAAATAATGAAAATAATGCTTGGAGATGGCGCAGAACCCACCAAAGGTGATGAAATTTTCCGCAGGACACCACAAGTCCCAAGATGCATCGAGGTAACACTCACCTAAGAGGCCCACCTGAGGACAATTGATGTGCAATCATCTTGTGGTGAACTTTGCTCCCTGCGCTCTGCTACACTTCCAAACAGCCTGTGAACAAGAAGCCAGCTGGCTTCGAAACGCGTAAGGCAAAGGAAACATTCTCTGTGTGCAAGCTGCCGGTTTCTTCAAGAATAAAGGGATTTTCAAATCCAGCAGCAGACGAGTGCGTTTTCATTCAAGGGCATCGTTTTGTAAATCATTAATACTGGCCGTCCTGCCAGGGAAAACTGCACCACCTCCAGCAATTAAAGGAGGGGCGGCTGGGTTAGAACTACTCTGCCTACGAAGCTGTGACTGCTGCTTAACAAAGAAACTGGTAAATAAACTGTGCTAAATTACATCCGGAGACCCACTGGAGGGAAATAAATAATGAAAATAATGCTTGGAGATGGCGCAGAACCCACCAAAGGTGATGAAATTTTCCGCAGGACACCACAAGTCCCAAGATGCATCGAGGTAACACTCACCTAAGAGGCCCACCTGAGGACAATTGATGTGCAATCATCTTGTGATGAACTTTGCTCCCTGCGCTCTGCTACACTTCCAAACAGCCTGTGAACAAGAAGCCAGCTGGCTTCGAAACGCGTAAGGCAAAGGAAACATTCTCTGTGTGCAAGCTGCCGGTTTCTTCAAGAATAAAGGGATTTTCAAATCCAACAGCAGACGAGTGCGTTTTCATTAAAGGGCATCGTTTTGTAAATCATTAATACTGGCCGTCCTGCCAGGGAAAACTGCACCACCTCCAGCAATTAAAGGAGGGGCGGCTGGGTTAGAACTACTCCTCTGCCTACGAAGCTGTGACTGCTGCTTAACAAAGAAACTGGTAAATAAACTGTGCTAAATTACATCCGGAGACCCACTGGAGGGAAATAAATAATGAAAATAATGCTTGGAGATGGCGCAGAACCCACCAAAGGTGATGAAATTTTCCGCAGGACACCACAAGTCCCAAGATGCATCGAGGTAACACTCACCTAAGAGGCCCACCTGAGGACAATTGATGTGCAATCATCTTGTGGTGAACTTTGCTCCCTGCGCTCTGCTACACTTCCAAACAGCCTGTGAACAAGAAGCCAGCTGGCTTCGAAACGCGTAAGGCAAAGGAAACATTCTCTGTGTGCAAGCTGCCGGTTTCTTCAAGAATAAAGGGATTTTCAAATCCAACAGCAGACGAGTGCGTTTTCATTCAAGGGCATCGTTTTGTAAATCATTAATACTGGCCGTCCTGCCAGGGAAAACTGCACCACCTCCAGCAATTAAAGGAGGGGCGGCTGGGTTAGAACTACTCTGCCTACGAAGCTGTGACTGCTGCTTAACAAAGAAACTGGTAAATAAACTGTGCTAAATTACATCCGGAGACCCACTGGAGGGAAATAAATAATGAAAATAATGCTTGGAGATGGCGCAGAACCCACCAAAGGTGATGAAATTTTCCGCAGGACACCACAAGTCCCAAGATGCATCGAGGTAACACTCACCTAAGAGGCCCACCTGAGGACAATTGATGTGCAATCATCTTGTGGTGAACTTTGCTCCCTGCGCTCTGCTACACTTCCAAACAGCCTGTGAACAAGAAGCCAGCTGGCTTCGAAACGCGTAAGGCAAAGGAAACATTCTCTGTGTGCAAGCTGCCGGTTTCTTCAAGAATAAAGGGATTTTCAAATCCAACAGCAGACGAGTGCGTTTTCATTCAAGGGCATCGTTTTGTAAATCATTAATACTGGCCGTCCTGCCAGGGAAAACTGCACCACCTCCAGCAATTAAAGGAGGGGCGGCTGGGTTAGAACTACTCTGCCTACGAAGCTGTGACTGCTGCTTAACAAAGAATCTGGTAAATAAACTGTGCTAAATTACTTCCGGAGACCCACTGGAGGGAAATAAATAATGAAAATAATGCTTGGAGATGGCGCAGAACCCACCAAAGGTGATGAAATTTTCCGCAGGACACCACAAGTCCCAAGATGCATCGAGGTAACACTCACCTAAGAGGCCCACCTGAGGACAATTGATGTGCAATCATCTTGTGGTGAACTTTGCTCCCTGCGCTCTGCTACACTTCCAAACAGCCTGTGAACAAGAAGCCAGCTGGCTTCGAAACGCGTAAGGCAAAGGAAACATTCTCTGTGTGCAAGCTGCCGGTTTCTTCAAGAATAAAGGGATTTTCAAATCCAACAGCAGACGAGTGCGTTTTCATTCAAGGGCATCGTTTTGTAAATCATTAATACTGGCCGTCCTGCCAGGGAAAACTGCACCACCTCCAGCAATTAAAGGAGGGGCGGCTGGGTTAGAACTACTCTGCCTACGAAGCTGTGACTGCTGCTTAACAAAGAAACTGGTAAATAAACTGTGCTAAATTACATCCGGAGACCCACTGGAGGGAAATAAATAATGAAAATAATGCTTGGAGATGGCGCAGAACCCACCAAAGGTGATGAAATTTTCCGCAGGACACCACAAGTCCCAAGATGCATCGAGGTAACACTCACCTAAGAGGCCCACCTGAGGACAATTGATGTGCAATCATCTTGTGGTGAACTTTGCTCCCTGCGCTCTGCTACACTTCCAAACAGCCTGTGAACAAGAAGCCAGCTGGCTTCGAAACGCGTAAGGCAAAGGAAACATTCTCTGTGTGCAAGCTGCCGGTTTCTTCAAGAATAAAGGGATTTTCAAATCCAACAGCAGACGAGTGCGTTTTCATTCAAGGGCATCGTTTTGTAAATCATTAATACTGGCCGTCCTGCCAGGGAAAACTGCACCACCTCCAGCAATTAAAGGAGGGGCGGCTGGGTTAGAACTACTCTGCCTACGAAGCTGTGACTGCTGCTTAACAAAGAAACTGGTAAATAAACTGTGCTAAATTACATCCGGAGACCCACTGGAGGGAAATAAATAATGAAAATAATGCTTGGAGATGGCGCAGAACCCACCAAAGGTGATGAAATTTTCCGCAGGACACCACAAGTCCCAAGATGCATCGAGGTAACACTCACCTAAGAGGCCCACCTGAGGACAATTGATGTGCAATCATCTTGTGGTGAACTTTGCTCCCTGCGCTCTGCTACACTTCCAAACAGCCTGTGAACAAGAAGCCAGCTGGCTTCGAAACGCGTAAGGCAAAGGAAACATTCTCTGTGTGCAAGCTGCCGGTTTCTTCAAGAATAAAGGGATTTTCAAATCCAACAGCAGACGAGTGCATTTTCATTCAAGGGCATCGTTTTGTAAATCATTAATACTGGCCGTCCTGCCAGGGAAAACTGCACCACCTCCAGCAATTAAAGGAGGGGCGGCTGGGTTAGAACTACTCTGCCTACGAAGCTGTGACTGCTGCTTAACAAAGAAACTGGTAAATAAACTGTGCTAAATTACATCCGGAGACCCACTGGAGGGAAATAAATAATGAAAATAATGCTTGGAGATGGCGCAGAACCCACCAAAGGTGATGAAATTTTCCGCAGGACACCACAAGTCCCAAGATGCATCGAGGTAACACTCACCTAAGAGGCCCACCTGAGGACAATTGATGTGCAATCATCTTGTGGTGAACTTTGCTCCCTGCGCTCTGCTACACTTCCAAACAGCCTGTGAACAAGAAGCCAGCTGGCTTCGAAACGCGTAAGGCAAAGGAAACATTCTCTGTGTGCAAGCTGCCGGTTTCTTCAAGAATAAAGGGATTTTCAAATCCAACAGCAGACGAGTGCGTTTTCATTCAAGGGCATCGTTTTGTAAATCATATATATATATATATATATATATATATATATATATATATATATATATATATATATTACCTACTGGCAGTCACCAGTAGGTAGATATAGTTAGGACCTATTTTCCAAAGGAAATCCGCAACATTCTATTTGGAATAACATTGGCGTCGATTGATGAATCTTTGTGAAATTTTCCAAACTTTTGGCCAGCTCCTGTCTGCTCCTATCCTGAAAATTTCACAGTGATGCATCAAGCGGGGGCCGAGAAAAAAGGGGAGTCCCAAAACGCGGTTTCCCCATGCATTTTCACATAGGACCTGTTGACGCAGCTACAGCCTGAAGTGCTGAACGGAATTACACCAAATTTGGCACAGAGGTAGTCCTCAGTTCAGACTCGTGCCTTTTGCTTAAATGGTGTAAATACGTTCAGTAGTTCCTGAGAAAATCAAAAGTAAATTCACATATATATCTGGGCGGAGCCCAACCACACATCTCATTGTGAGATCTGATTGGCTGTCAGCACTTCATCCAAGAAGTGTGTGCAGCCATCTTGGGACCAATATACATGATAGCACCTCATTAAAAAGCATTTCAGTTAGTAGAAGGTTTTAAGACTTTAGTTACATTATAAATCATTTGTTGATGGTACCATACTCATTTTAGGAATTGTTGTGTGTTCTAAGTTGATTTTACCATGTGAAAAAGCCTTCTGCTGTGATATCATGAATCATGTTTGAGAGAAAACTATTTTCTCATGCTTTTCCCACAGAGGTTTGGAAGGTGATCTATAAGCTAAACTGAGAGCATATTTTCTGTAAATTCACATTATCTTTCTCAGTCATGTGAGAATGAAGTCGTACATTCTCAGTAAAACATGTACATCCAACAAGGGCAGAGACTGTCAGTTGATTCCTTTGTGTTCTACTGCAGCTTCCCAGAGTGTTCTAAAGAACAACTAGAGCGCTAACAGTCCTACTTATGACAAAGGTATTGCACACCTGAAGCCATCTTGGTTGGAATAAAGTGGTGACTCTTAAAACATTTAATTTAAAAAGGAACAACATGAGGGTGTTCATTATGCCATAGAAAGTATGATTAGTGCTACAGAAAGAAGAATTAGGGCACATATTGAGTGACTTCTCAAATCCTCTTCTATTTCATTAAAAAATTCTGACATGCAGACTGAAACATGCACTTTCAATACCAGCAGCAGACTTCCCTGGTGAGCAGTAGCTTTACTACAGTGATCTAATAAGCAACTAGAGTGCTAACATTCTGAATATATGGTAAATGTGTGACACATCTGAATGCCTTCTTGATGGAATCAAAGTAAAAAACTGAAAGTATTTCCTACTGAGGAGACTGTAGTAAATGAGGAATTTAGGAAACTTCATAACAAATACGTCTCCCAAAATGGCCACCAGAGACAAAAGAGCCCAAATGTAGCCCAAATATCACCCAGTTGTAGCCCAAGTATAGCCCAAAGACAAAATGTCCCAGAGTGTTCTAATGAACAACTAGAGCGCTAACAGTCTTACTTATGACAAAAGTATAGCACACCTGAAGCCATCTTGATTGGAATAAACTGGCAACACTTAAAACATTTAATTTAAAAAGTAACACAATGAGGGGGTTCATTTTGCCATAGAAATTATGATTAGTGCTGAAGAAAAAAAAATGATGGCACATTTTGAGTGACTTCTCAAATCCTCTTCTATTTCATTAAAAAATTCTGAAATGCAGACTGAAACATGCACTTTTAATACCAGCAGCAGAGTTCCATGGTGAGCAGTACCTTTACTACTGTGATCTAATGAGCAACTAGAGTGCTAACATTCAGAATTTATGGCAAATGTGTGACATATCTGAATACCGTCTTGATGGAATCAAAGTAAAAAACTGAAAGCATTTCCTGCTGAGGAGACTGCAGTAAATTAGGAAATTAGGAATCTTCATAACAAATAAATCTCCCAAGATGGCCACCAGAGACAAAAGAGCCCAAATGCAGCACAAATATCACCCAGATGTAGCCCACATGTAGCCCAATGACAGAAGTGTGCAAAACACTTATTTTTTGTGTATTTGCAGTTTTATATAGTGCAGACTTGTCAGGTATTGGAGTGCTTTACATGAGCATTGGTTACATCACACAAGATCAAATTCATTTTGGTTGTAGACATGGGGAGATTAAGTGATTTGACCAGAATCACAGAATCTTGAGCTGCAGCAGAAACTCCAACCTGGTTCCCCAGTTGCAAAGTCTGCAGCTCTGGAAGTAACACCACATCCTCTCCCCTAGGTGCAACATTTAATCAAGTGGTCAACTGGATAAAAAAACATAAAGATTACAAATAATTTAAAAGTTCTTTGTCGCTATTAAAAAATCAGAACATATGTCCTCATTTTTGTTTTTTAGAGCACTAACCATAATTTTGATGCAAATAAGACCCTCTCATATATGTAATTTCTAAAGGAAATGCTCTAGGTATTACAGTTTTGATTACATCAAGATGACGTCAGGCGTTCCACACTTTTGTAATTAATATAGAATGTTAGCAATCTAGTTGTTCATTGGGATACTGTTGAGAGGCAGAGCCCAGGGGCACGGACTCTGAAAATTGAAGGCAGGTAGGAGAGTGCAGAGGCAACAATTTGACCACAGTGGGCAGGCAGGAAGGGCAGTGGCAGCACAACAGACTATGGAGGGCAGTGGAACGAGGGGCAGGGGCAACAAACCAACAATACAGGACTGGCAAGAGAGGCTGTGGCAATATAATAGACCATTGTGGGCAGAAGGAAGAGGCAGTGGTAGTACAACCATACATGCCAACAGACCCGTTTCAGCCAGGAAACGTCCAATGTTTTTAAGCTCTAATGGGCTTTATTTGATCTGCTCCTGTCTACAATCTTCTCTTTTTCAATGTAACTCAAAGGGGAAAATCAATACCCCAGTTTTTTTTCAAAATCTCCCTCTTACCAAGTTAAAAATGTTCGCAAGTATGGTACATTGGATCATGGTAGGCAGGAGGAATTGGGGTAGGGATATGGACTCGGATAACAGAGGATAGGAGGGACATGGAGAGGTGCACCAAACTGACCCTACAGGGCAGGCATCAGGGTTTGAAGCAGCACAATACACCACACAGGGCATGCAGGACGGGAGTGCAGCACAACAATCGATAGAAAGCAATAGGGAGGGGACAGGACCATGCACATGGACAACAGAGAACAGAGGGGAAAGAGGTAATGGTAGCTAGCTGACCATAATGGACAGACAGGACAGAAAGCTGCAGCATAACAGACCATAAAGGGAAGGAGGGCTGGATCAGGGGCGTTACAATGGAACAGACACGCCAGGAGGAAGGGAATAGGGGACTGCACATGAAAACAGAGGGCTGGGGGCAAGGGGGCAGGGCAGGAGCAGCAAGATGACCATGGAGGTCAGGCAAGATGGGCACTAGAAACAAGACACACCATGGAGAGCAAAAATGAGACTATGAAGGCATGCACACAGACCATGGAGGGAAGGTGGAAGGGGGTCAGGGGCAGCTAACTGACCACACAGGGAAGGTGGGAGGGGCCATGGAAGCACAGAAGACCATGCATGGCAAGCAGGAGGGTTAGTGGCAGCACAATGGCTATGATGGGCAAGAAGTAGGGTGCAGGGGCATGCACAAAGGACCATGGAGGATAGAAGGGAGGGTCAAGACCTGGGCACAGACAAGAGAGTTCAGGGGAAGGGGCCTCGCAACAGACCGCGTGGGGCAGGCAGGAGGAGCAGTTGCAGCACAACAGACCAGGGAGGGCAGAAGGGTGTGGCAGTAAAATGGACCACGGAGGACAGGAGGAAGGGGATAGGGGCATGGCATGTGGACAGGCAGGGTGGAGGTGGCAGGGACAGGTTACAGTCATCTGACAATGCTAGGCAGGTGGGAGGGGAGTGGTAGCTCAACAGAACACTCAGAGTAGATAGGAGTGGCAGGTCCATGGAACATGGTGGGCAAAAAGGATGGAGCAGGGGCATGCACAAAGACATCGGAGGGCAGGGGGAAGGAGAATAGGGGCAGCAAGCTAAGCACAGAGGCTAAGCAGGAGGTCAATGATGGGCCATAGAATTGGGCAATGGAGGGCAGGAGGAGTGGACTGGTACATCATGCTAAATGGAGGGCAGTGGCAGCACATCAGACCATGCATGGCAGGAGGGAGGAGGCTAGTCCATGGATTCAGACAAAAGAGGATAGGGAGGAGGTGGATGAGGCAGCAGGCTAACTGTTCAGAGAAGGTGGGTATTAGGAACTTTATTGTTTGTAAAATGTGTGTCTGTGCGAACTACTTAAAATATGAACAAGTATGCAGCATAATCTCACTTTTATTCAGAAAGAAAAGGACGTTTGTGACTGTGACTCCGGGCTCACTTGGCAGAAACACCCCCTGACCCACCACCCCCATCACAAAATGTAATGCCTATGAAAAGGGTAGGTGAACGCAGTGTTATATAGAACATAGTCCTGAGAGCACAATTGAAAATGAAAACTAGATATAATATATGATATAAACTATGCACCAAAAAGTGTGATATAAGATGAACCGGGACGTGAAATATATTATGCAATACATTGTGCGCAATGACAGATTCATTGGAGAGCGCGAGATAGCACAGGCACTAGCGCGTGCTATGCGATATGTGCCTTGGAGTGTAACATGCACAGGGCAGTGTTGTGTAACCTAACTGGTCTCTAAAGTTGTAATATAAAATATGTGCTGGGGAGTGTAACTTTGCATATACACTGTGACAAAGATATGGATCCCAGATTGTAATATGTATGGCATGGCGCTGTGCGTTATAACATAGTCATCGAGGAAGGCACGTTAGATGGGGCAATATAACCCGTGCGAAGGCAAGTGTGGCATGACATATTCACCGGGTGGTGTTACAGTGCACATGGGCTAGAGAGTATCATAGCATACGCACTAGCTGGTGGAATACAACACAGAGGTGTGTGGCACTCGGCGGGCACTGGTGGGTGTAACACAGCATTGGGCTCAGTCAGGAGCACGCTGTGACTCTCAAGTGAGGTTTGTCTCCTTTCCAGAGAGTAAAAGTATTACACATCCTGCGGTGGATGTGTGTTTTATTAACCGTGAGGGGGGTTTCTTGCATAGTTTGGTCGAATTTTTGTTGAATCCCCTTTGAATGGCTTGGTGTGCGTGTGTATTAAATGTGCCCGTCAATAGCTACCCATGTTTGTATAAATAAACAACAAGGGTGTCTACTTGGAGAGTACCCACCGGCGGGGGCGCCGGGATTAGGCACGGTATGGCGTCAGACACGTCAGAGCTTCAATAGCGGTGTAAATACATTCCACGTGGATTCATTGTATGCATTGTCGCCTTTTAATGAATATCACGCAAATCGTCATGGTGATAGGTACATACGGTTTGTCCAGCATGTCCTAGGTGTTTCTCTAAATATATATATTTTTTTAATAATAATAAACAAAGGCCGGCTTCGGGGGATTGGGTCCCCGGGGCCATAAGTGGCCTGAGGAAGGGGGCAACGCAGCCCCCCTCCTCAAGAATAAAAAAAAAAAAGGCCACGACCCAGGGGTTGGGGTCCCCGGGGCTGATTAAGGCCTTGGGAGGGCCAAATGAATTTTTTTCAACAAAAAAAATTAGGGTGCAGGCCCCGGGGGATGGGGTCCCCAGGGCCAAAAAATTTGAAAAAGAACGCCCCCTCCTTGCAGCACTCTGCAAACACTCCCCCTGGCCAGTTGTAAGTTGGGGAATTAATTCCCCTTCAATACTGAGGGTCCCTGAGGGCCAACTAGCCCAACAGGTATCTCCAGTATGTGCCAGGGAGCTGCGTTGCAGACAGGTGTTCTGAGGCCACACCCCTTTTTACACCTCTATGCCACGCAGCTCTGTGACGCTTACTGGAGGTACCTAGTGGGCTAGTTTGACCCTAGGGACCCTTAGGATTCAAGGCGACTTAATCTCTCAACTTAGAACGGCCACAGGGCGCATTTACACAGTGGTGAAGGGAGGGGATGAGGCCTGAGGTGACGTGTGCAAACACGCCCTGTGGCGCGTTTTAAGTTGGGGAAATAATTCCCTTTCAATCCTGAGGGACCCTGGGGGCCAACTAGCCCACCAGGTGCTTCCAGTAAGCGCCACTGCTCTGCGTTGCAGAGAGGTGGTGCAAGCCGTGCCCCTTTTTACACCTCTCTGCAATGGTGCTTACTGGACGTACCTAGTGGGCTATTTTGCCCCTAGGGACCCTCAGGATTCAAGGGGACTTAATCTCCCAACTTAAAAGATGGCCACAGGGCGTGTATACACAGTGGGGAAGGGAGGGGACGGGGCCTGAGGTGACGTGTGCAAACACACCCAATGACGCGTTTTAAGTTGGGGAAATAATTCCCCTTCAATCCTGAGGGCCCCTGGGGGCTAACTAGCCCACCAGGTGCTTCCAGTAAGCACCACTGAGCTGTGTTGCAGAGAGGTGGTCCAGGCCGTGCCACTTTTTACACCTCTCTGCAACGCAGCTCTGTGGCGCTTACTGGAGGTACCTAGTGGGCTAGTTGGACCCTAGGAACCCTCATGATTCAAATGAACTTAATCTCCCAACTAAAAACGGCCACAGGGCGTGTTTACACAGTGTGAAGGGAGGGGACGGGGCTTGAGTTAACGTGTGCAAACAAGCCCTGTGGTGCGTTTTAAGTTGGGGTAATAATTCCCCTTCAATCCTGAGGGACCCTGGGGGCCAACAAGCCCACCAGGTGCTTCCAGTAAGCGCCACTGCGCTGCGTTGCAGAGAGGTCAAGGCCGTGCCCCTTTTTACATCTCTCTGCATCGCAGCTCTGTGGCGCTTACTGGAGGTACCTAGTGGTCTAGTTGGACCCAAGGGACCCTCAGGATTCAAGGGGACTTAATCTCCCAACTTAAAACGGCCACAGGGCTTGTTTACACAGTGGGGAAGGGAAGGGACTGGGCCTGAGGTGCCGTGTGCAAACACGCCCTGTGGCGCATTTTAAGAGGTAGTTTTAATCCCCTGCCCTATTTTATACTAGGGGCTTACAGAGGAGGTCATGCTAATCACAGGGGTACCCCAACGCATAGTGTTACGTAGTGTATGTAGGTGTTTTCACTGTATTCTGAGTGTCTGTTAACATAGCACAGGCTCTAGGACTGGTTAGTCAGACTCACTTACCACCAGTATCCGTCTGAAAAAGTTGAGGGTACAGTATGATTTTGCAATAAGGCTTCTTTCTGCTCTTCTGTTTGTTCTTTCTGCATGTTATCCTTCTTCCTGCACTTTTCTTCGTCTTTGAGGACTTCTGTTGCTTCTTTCTGCATTTCTTTTTGTTATTCTGTGCGTTTTTCCTTCTATCTTCACATGTCCTATCTCTGTAGGCATAGTTAGAAATTAGCATTTAAAAAACCTTTGAAATTCACTGAAAAAACCATAGGTTTCAGGCACGTTATAGTTAGGAATTAGCATTTAAAAAACTTTAGAAATTCACTGAAAAAACCATAGGTTATAGTTAGCGGGACATTTCACTCGTACAAAACCATTGAAATTCCCCCGTTATAGTTACTTCAGCTAACTATAACTTGCGCGCCCGCAATGCACTGCTGATGAGGTCACATATTACATCACTCATGACATGGTCAGTGACATCACTCATGACATCACTGATGACATCTCAAATGACATCACTGATGACATCATCCTTGTGAGAGAGTGGCAGACCTCCTCTCCCCCTAATATAACCTTTGATACACACATTCAAAAATAGAAACTAAAATGTTCAAAACAATGGACATACCAATACCAGTTACAACAACCTATTCAGTAATTCTAAGATCCACATACACATCCACTCATTCACCAACAGTCCTATTCAATCACTCATACATGTATTCACTCATCATATGTACTCATACACCTATACATCCTGTTACACAATGCCACTCATCCATAGAGTTACTCACACACATAGTCACTCATGCTAATAAAAAATCAAACATCCATTTACTTGCATTAACAGTTATACACACACCATCACACTTACTTCTACAGAAATTTACACATACTTAGTCTTTTAAACAATCACTTATAGAAACACATACTTATTAATACAGGAACTCTTTCAATCTCTCACTCTCACATATACTCACTTATATACACCAATAGTCACATATACTAGTTTAAAACATATGTAGTTACTCATAAAGACACTATTGAGACATTAATTCACTCACTAACACACCCATGCACACACTCATCCACCCATACAGTCCTGCACACATGCTGTCTTCAACACATACAAACAGTGAGTCACTCATTCATGCACCTATGCACTATGTAATACCCCCCACCGAACCATACAGACACTCAGACACTCATACTGATACTCAAATAACCAACTAATAACCTATATAGACACTCATGTAGCTACTCACCAACCCATGCAGCCACTTATACACAAAGTGAGAGACTGATACACATAGTTACATAGTTAAACATTACTCACTAAGCCATGTATTCACTAAGATACACTTAATCAGTTAGTTATACAATCAATTTTTCAAAAACAAATCATCCATTTAGACACTTACATACCCATGTATTCTTCCATCGACCTTGAGATATACATATATAAACATATGTAATTTTCAGAAAACACACATTCACTGGATGATGTCATCAGTGATGTCATCAGTGATGTCATTTGAGATGTCATGAGTGATGTCATCAGTGATGTCATTTGAGATGTCATCAGTGATGTCATCAGTGATGTCACTGACCATGTCATGAGTGATGTAATATGTGACGTCATCAGCAGTGCATTGCGGGCGCGCGAGTTATAGTTAGCTGAACTAACTATAACAGGGGAATTTCAATGGTTTTGTACGAGTGAAAAGTCCAGCTAACTATAACGCCCCTGAAACCTATGGTTTTTTCAGTGAATTTCTAATGTTTTTTAAATGCTAATTCCTAACTATAACGTGCCTGAAACCTATGTTTTTTTCAATGAATATATATAAAATTAAAACTATTGTAAGTGATAATTTTAATGTTTAAATTAGGTTACATATATTTGTTGGTTATATATATATATATGTCTATGTTTGTAAAAAAAATCTAATATTTTAAATATGTAATGTATTTAAAAAATATAATTATTATTTTATATTTTCTAAAGAATATATTTATTTGTAACCTGATTTAAATATAAAAATAACTCTCTCGCTATATATATATATATATATATATATATAATTTAGTTTTATGATATTTTGACATAATATTGTTGTAGTTTACATATAACGTATTTTAACTTGATATTTTCTTAGAAGATATTTTTTACACAAAATTTTTGTAATACAACATTGTTGTTTTCTATATTCTGTCACACAACTGCAGCTGCTCAGCAGTGGGTAATCTCCCTGTCCAAATGTGGCGCTGGCCGTCCAGTGGGAAAACCCCACATTTCTCCAATCTTTTCCATTGCATTGGATATTAGAAAATTGCTACTTCATTTCGAAAGAAGCATTAAAAAAAGTAAAAGTATAAGTTAAAGTATAGTATAACAATTATACAAACATATTAATATTTGCCAGGTTTGCTTTTTAAAATCATTATTTACTTTCTATTTTCATGCAACAATGTTTGCAAAACAAATATTTTAGCACACCTACACACTGGTTTATATCACATTTCAAGTAAGTGCTTGTTTATCAGATGTAATGTGTTCCTTTTAGTGGGGGAAGTATTCTTTTCAGGAAGGATTTCTGCTCCAGCAAATGGATCCTGCCAGCTACTGGAGGTCTTGCAAACAATGCATCTCATACATTACAATGGTAGGCCGAATAATACATCTAGCAGCCAATTAAATGATGGTGTGAAAGAAATATTCCTCAGATCTCACTTTTGTGTATGTTTAGAAATTAACAGCACAAGAAGATCGATATATGTTAATATGTGTGGATAAGTAGAAAATGTGGACTCAACTAGGTTACAATAGAGATCTGGTGAAATGGGCAATAGTTCAAAGAAGGAAAATGAGGAAAGCGAGGCTCCCTGTACAAAGGGGGATTAGCAGATGGAGCCCTTCACCGGGAGGATCATATGTGGACATGGTGTGGAACGTCGGTTCCTCTGCTGAACCTCAGGAGGAGGACTCTTTCTGAACCTCATTTTGAAGAAAGTTACAGATTCTAGGATGGTAACTAAAGAAGATGTAGGGTTTTCTCTGCCCTGGCTGCTTCTGCAAATGTTCTATAGCCCACCTGAGACCTTGCTCTAGCTTGCCAGATGTGTTCAAGTGCTCACGTTTACTGCTTTTGTGTTGAAATTCCAAAAAGCAATTTGTCAAAAAATTCTCACCTACATCTCCTGACATGCTTCATCATAGGATGATTTATTTCGGTTTAGGACAGTCTTGGTAGGACTAGGTACATTGATGGTGTACTCTATATGTGCCAGAGCACAGAGCAAGATCTGGAAAACTTCTACAACTGGCTAAACAATAGAACAGCTGACTAAAACGCCACCCTCCCTTATGGTAAGGGAAATTCTATTTTCTAGATTTTATCAGACACAAAACTTTGCAGAGAACTGCATGCGGGCCATCAGATTGGAACACACTGTTACATAATACAAGTACAAACCTCTGAAACATGTGGTATAATCTTCCAAGTGGCCAAAGTTGCGCATATGCAGAACATAGATGTTCACAAGCTTCAGAAATTAGGCAGTCCCGAACATTCAGGGTTGGACTAGCGCACAGGGAAATCAAGCAGTGCCCCATGGGCTGGTATTGCAGGTCTGTGTTAGAACCGTTTTTTTGGGCTGGTTGTGGGCCTGTTTTACGGTCTGCTGGGCAGGTTTTTACTGTTGATTTCTCTCATATTAAAAAAATAATGCTTGTTTCCGGTCCAGGGAAGACCTGACTTGGTAGTTCAGGCTGGATGGTTCCCATAAGACACAGGGTCAAGACTGATTTGCATATAGCTGGACCTGAACTGAGGTGGCAAAGTGAGCTAAAGAACAATGACGGATTCAACCCTGATCTGTGACTCCGGTGAGTGTCTGAAAAGTATCAGCGCACCGTCCATCAACTCCTTGTGGTTGCAAAAATAGTCATGTACATTATTTTCTATATTACTATTGCTTAAAGCATCAAATGACATCCTGAGACAACCTTATATGTACAACTACCGGGCACTATAATATTGCCAGGTGTAGTGTTTCACGCTGTCTAATCCAGTATGGCCAACTGATGCTTCTGTAATTGTGAGGCACAACTATAATAAAGCTTAGTTAAATAACACGCAATCCTTAGCAAACATGCATTGAAGCAGTTATTTTTCCCATTGCGTCTTTGTTGGCAGCCGACTCTGGATAGAATACACTGAAATAAAAAAAATTGCCGCAGTCAAACCAACTACGAACAACTTGAACATGACTTTAGTATATTTTGTCCAAGGTACTAGTCCTCAAAGACACAGTTGTGCCTTTGTTTGTAACTCCATACCCGTCAAGCCACTTCGGGGCATATTAACAACGGCCAGCGATAATTATCGCTGGCCGTGCTTAGCGATAATTATATTATCGCAGGCTATCTCTGGTATTTATCGCCCTGATTGTACGTTATTAACAACGCGTTACTCCAGGGCGATAAAAGATAGCGAGGTTATCGCCCTTTTGCAGGGAACATCACTGGTTTTCCAGTGATGTTCCCTGCAAGAGGGCGATAACCTTGCTGATACGACCCACAGGGTCGCATCAGCATAATCCACCCCCTATGTTAGGGATGGCTAAGTCAGGATTTTAGCAGACGTTAGGTTTTGGCAAAAACACCAGTTTTCGCCAAAATCTAATGTGTGCTAAAATCATGTGGGCTGCCTTGTAAATATTGTGATGTAAACATCAGCGATATTTGCAAGGTAGTCCATCTTGGGTACGCCCAGTAACGCCCACTTTGCATCTCATTGGAGATGCGAAGTGAGGCATTTGGAAAAAGGGTGCTAACATGCGATTATGCATGTTTGCACCCTCTTGTAAATAGGGCGCTGGTTTTATCTCCGTTTTTTTGGCTTTGTAAGCCAAAAAAGCGGAGATAAAGCCCTTGTAAATATGCCCCTTCGTTTTTCAACCACCTCTGTCCAAAATTCAGTATTCCTGGATATTCCCACCACATGTGCATGCATTTCTCTGCTGCATTTTTTTACGTTCTGCAGTTCTATGCTCCCCAGCCCCCAAACGCATCCTGTGATGCAGCTTCCATGTTAGTATACCTTGTGAACACACTTATAATTGATAAGCTTCTGCTGTGCATTACGAGTGACTTTTTTGCAGTTACTGAAATTTTCCTCAGACACATTCCCTATACCTTCTCCCGAATCCCTTTCCCAGTATCTCATGAGCATGTCCAACTTCTTTTCAGTCTTCGGCAGGATCAGGCTCATAGCCTTGAGATGAGCCTTACCTCTCTCTTCCTTACCCCTTCCTGTGCCTGGTTGACAGGAAGCACATTGCGCTCTTAGGGAAAGTCCGGCATCAGCTTTCGCACAGCTGCCGCAAATCCCACATAAACCTAAAATACCCAGATAGTGTGGGGAAAAAAACACTTTCGCCAATTTGCAGAGATTACAGAAATGCACAGGAGCAGTGCGCCAGTGGGTCATCTGTGGCAGATAAACGTGGTCACTCACCACTAACCTAGTAATGGGTTCCACACCTTGATGTGCTTCTGAGCTGCACCGGTAAAACCACACAGCTTTTCTGGGAAAGCAGGGGGAGAGACAGCAAGCTAGTGGGCTGCATTATCAGCCGCAGCAACCCGGACACTAGATCTTTCTGTAATATCATTTCATGGGACCACATTCTTTAGCTGTGTTTCTTGATAATAAGGTTTAAAGTTTGGCTCATGTCTGCCCCCCGTCCCATGCGACTTTTAGTTGATTCCCTAGTACAGCCGCTGCTGCTGCTCATCCGGGCAGCTGAAACAGAAGTCCGGGATGTGTATAGGCTGTGCTGTAACACATATAGGGGCATATCAACAAGGGCTTTATCTCTGCTTTTTTGGCTTTAAAAGCCAAAAAAGCAGAGATAAAACTAGCGCCCTATCAACAACAGGGTGCTAACACGCAAATTTGCATGTTAGCACCCTTTTACTCTACGCTTCCCCTTGCATCTCTAATGAGCGTTCCAGAGTAAAATAATAGGAGACATAGGAGAATATTTCTCCTATTATCAAGAATGTCGCTAGCCCTGTTAGAGACAAAAAAAGCAGCGCTAACTACGGTTAACGCTGCTTTTTTACGTCTGCTCATTTTCAGACTTAGCCATGATATCCTATGGAAGGAGGATATCATGGCTAAGTTTGCCTGTCCCTATCAACAAGGTAACGTGTGATTATCGCTGGGTTTCCAGCGATAATCTCACGTTAGCCTGTTAGCGTGTAGATTTTTATCGCTCTTGAGATAAGCGTTGCTAATAGCACGCTATCTCAGCGATAAAAATTCACGCTAGCCGGCGATAATTATCCTCACGCCCAAGAGCGCTGAGAGATAATTATCGCCGGTTGTTGTTGATATGCCCCATAATACCCAGGGAAGCAAAACCATTTTACTGAGGGCAATACAACCCATTAGGAATCGGGAATTGGAAGCATCTATATATACTTTTTCTAGGATTCTACATTGCAAGTGTATATTTCATCCAAATCAGTGCTCACCTGAATCCCTAAGTATTAAAAAGGAGTTGTTTGAACGTGCAACTGAAGACGCCTCCCTCACTCCCGAAGTCTACCATTCATGTGGTATAAGACCGATTTGTTAATATGAGTCTAATGCCGGCCTGATGCCTCACTTCATTTATTGTGGTCTCTATTTTCCCCCATGTGGCCACGGGATCTCTGTAGGTCAAGAGAATGTCATTGGCATACAGTGGTATAATCACACGCATACCCGTTAACTGAATGCCCACGCTTGCTGTCTGAGCTGTATCAAATATGGCAGCAGTTCAATAATTAATGCAAAAATCAACAGGGAAAGAGGGCACAACTGTCTCGTACACCCCACATTCACCCTAGCCATACTACCAGAATACAGGAGGTCCACCCACCTCATAAAATCAAGCCCAAAGTCATATGCACCCACCGTTTGGCTCATAAATGCGAAACAGTGAACAATATCAAATGCATTACGAGTGTAAAGATTTGCAACTGCACTCTTCTCACCAATTCTCTTGGCAGGTTTAAACAGGAGCCCAGGTCCAGCTCTCCCCTGACTTACCTGCGACTAGTCTAGGTAAATCGTTTTGAATTTCTTTTTATACATCTCGTGAAACATCATAAAACAATTCATAGATCCTGTTTCGGGAGTGGAATGTGGGTCGTGTCATTAAGCCATAAATTACTCCCACCTAATGACAAATGCAGGCAAGTTTCTACCTTGCGTGGCCAGTGAGTAATATCTCCAGATGTCTGGCATGGGGAGTGCATAATTACTGCGAGTGTAGTGTGTGCTGTGTCCTGATTGGCTGATGTTCCTAATTTCATGTGGCATCTAACTTTATGATGTTTTGGGAACACGTGCTCCTCCGGCTATATGTATTTAATTGGGGTCAATCTCCTAGGACCATTGTGGTGTCACTGCCTATCTGTGGGACTAATCTGTTTTTTTCCTGTTCCTGAATTTGTCCTGCTGGTTATATGCCCCCCCACCTATGATCTGTCAATCAGTAGCCTCAGGCCTATGGTGCAGGGCCTGTCTTACCACATATTTCTGACTCAGGGTTGATGGAGAGGTCATACTGGGGGATTTTGACAACAGTGATTCGATTTTGTTTTTGTACATACAATTATCATTGCGTACATCAACATCAATATCAACATTCCCCCGCTAGTTGAATTTTCAACTACATCATTTACCCCATACTTCATGACAGCCACATTGTTGGTGGCTTGTCATGTTTCATTCTTAACAAGTACTACTTCCCTAGCTACTTGCATTCTACCCAATTTGAGGAATGCATTTTTACAGCAGGAAACCCTTATTTGTAGGAAACCACACAAAAACAGTACAAAAATTAGAATTGGCAGCAATGACTGCAGAGTCCTGCCACCCACTGGAACAGCCAGGAAAGCCAGCCGGTGTGCCAGTCCTGCTTAGGGGCATCTCCCTCCTTATGAATGTCGGTTTGTAAGTGATGCAGTGTTTGGATGGCAAGAGTCAGAGTCCCATTGTTCATGTCGTTGCCTGCGATGAACAAGTAACTGGACGCAAAAATCTTGGCACATACCCCTCCCTCCATTGAGGTCACCAGGGTAGGAGTGTGTATGGTGACCAGGGAGCACAGGCCAGCCCATCCGGGGACAAACTGGGAGTAGGCAAATTCACGGTACTGACAGTAGGTATCCATCAGCGTGGAGGTTCTCCATTGCATGTCCGGTACTTGCAGTTTAGCGCCACATATTGCGCCACATTGCTCAGTAGTGCAAAGTGCAAATGTTCCTTTTCCTCTGAAACGCAAGGAATACAGTGTAAGTTTCCATAAATTAGGAGATGTCCCTTTTCTTCCAATCATGTGTACCTATCTATCTCAGTGTCCCATATTTCCTGACAGGGGTTATCTATGCTAGTATTTAACCCTACCCTACGAGAATCATTTCTCTTTTCATCATCAAGGTGAATAGCCATACACTCAAACTCCATGTTTGGCGTCCATTTGTTATTAAAGAAGACTGCACAAGACATGCTGAGGACCACCCTGGGACCACAGATGGTAGCGGGAACAGATGTGTTTGTGCACTGGTGCGATGGCTTTGCTACCTCCAAGAATATTTTCCTGGAAGGTCTCGGGGCTAAACAGTATCCTCCCCTACGGTGCCCGACTGCACATTCTATATAGCTCTGTTTGAATCTCGCTAGGATCAGTTAAGAGGTATAGAACTGTGCAATTGGTCTCATAGCATATCACTTTCTTTACTATTCTATGGGGTTTTACTCGGTTGAGTTGTATCTTGGTCATACTCCTACAGAGGTGCAGGTGGAGAAGGCATTTAGCTTTTCCAGGGCTCATCTCTTGGGGCAAGAGAAGCAAGTCTGCACCTATTTCATGTGGTATCATCGAACAAACTAAGCATGACCCGGCCAATGTCTGGGTGCCCATGGCAGTTATGTGATGTTGTGTAAGAGTGCATTGTGTAGTGTGTGTGGAATCCTAGTTTTGTGCTCAGTGTAATTATAGGTGGTATGGGGGAGGTCTATATGCAAGCACAGTGCAAATGTCCGGGTGGACTTCATTGGACAAAGCATATCTTTGGC
Source organism: Triturus cristatus (assembly GCF_964204655.1). Taxonomy (NCBI): domain Eukaryota; kingdom Metazoa; phylum Chordata; class Amphibia; order Caudata; family Salamandridae; genus Triturus; species Triturus cristatus. The sequence goes on from NC_140589.1 coordinate 856,283,999, forward strand.
AACATGTGGATGTGGCCATACCCACAGTAAACAGAAGGTATACAAATGTAAAATAATACATAATTTGTGAAACATTACAGGTCTTGGGGATGGATCCAGGAAAGATGTCTGTGGTCCTCCAGTGAGTAAGAGATTTCTTTACTTTGAAAACATTTGAATGAGTTCAATGTCTTGGACTTGCATGCTTTGGGTCTTTATTAAGATTATGGAAGTGGATGCAGGAGAGATGGTGGGCTACTGTAAGGGTGGTGCACTTTTGTGGCTCAAAAGCAGACCTGTTAGATAACAGCTATTGTTTGTTGGTTACTTTTTAGAAAACATTTGCCTCCTTATGTACTATCATCAGTCATTCTTGGGAACTCCTGTGCCTTTCTTTTTTAGGGGTGCATTTTACATTATACCTCTTATTTTTGGGGGACACCGGAAGGTGGCCCTGATCAGGGTGTCTACTACTTGGGTATAAAGGGTATTAGTTCATGGGTTGCCCTAATTCTTGCTTACGGGTTGTTGGTTCTCCCCCCTCCAGGATAGGAAAGGATATATTTTGCTACGGGTTGTTTTGTTGTGAGCCTATGGATGGTCTGGGATCTTTAAATAATATCCTGCTTTCCCTAGTGATGGAGTGTGGAGAATGCAGTTTGACCTACACATGTGTGGGGTGGTGTGTAAAGAGGGTGTGTGCTGTAATTAGGTGTTATGGGCAACTGCGGCATGCTCTGGCGTCACGTGTATACCCCTCTAGTCCCAGCACATGGCATCCAATGAGACCCTCCCTAATGGTGCTAGATGTCTCGACTATGCCCCTTTTTATAGAGGGTTCTTTATGGGTTAGTTTTGTGCTTCTTTTTGCACGCATCTTGGGTGTTTCCATGTGATTTGGTTATTTCCATTGTCGTTTACCGGAGAAGATCAGAGATTTGTCCGTGGCCCCCATCTGTTTCTGATGTGGCGTGTCCAAGATTGGGCTTATTTGCTCACCTAGATTGCATGTGTAAGGCCTTGTGTGTTGTCAGCCTGATCGCTAGGTTAGAGACGGTGGCAAGCCTATTTCTGAGTACTTTGCACAGAGCTGTGATCTATATTTACGTACTCTCTTCTTCCTGACATCCCATTTCCCTTCGATTACGTTCTACCCACGATTTTGGGCCTGCTGTCCTCGGCTGTAGCCAGAGACTTCAGACCGGTGACATGCTACCTTCAATGTTTCGGAGGTACATGGCCCGACGAGCAGTCTTTGATGATTTGAGAACCTTGAGGGAAAGGAGGAGGCAGAATGTTGCACAATGGAGAGTCCGTTGCAAGGCTAACATCGTTAAATTTCGCCTGATTTGGACCTGGGTATCTGCTTTTTATGTACTCAATGGGGAACCACCCTGCTCCCCCTTCAGACTGCCCTTCCCCAATGCATGGCCACCAAACCCAGCCCTGAGCGATTAGCTGCAGAGTGGGGCCTCAGCTTCTGCAGGCATCGGAATTGCGAACTGAGTTTCACAAATGTAAATAAAGGCTTGGAATTCCTAATGTTGCCTAACTAGTCTTTATTGTTGAAATGTGTATTGAGGTTTGCGTGGAGTTTATGTTCTACATTGAAGATTTGAACCTACTGCGCAGGTGGGTTTTGCGATTTTGTAAAGGTATTGCCTCCCCGGACACTTACCCCTCCCTGCTGCAGTCTGTGTTGGGCTGGGTCCCTGTCTGTTGCTGTTGTTGCCACATGTTTGGCCAACAACCTGTTTCCTGCCATGGAGGTGCAGAGGTTGTCTGACCTCCCTGTGGTTGAACATACAGTGCATTCAGGTTACCTTTGGCTTGGTTTTGAGGATGGAGATTCTGTGGAGACTGACCCAGATTTATCTATTTCTGTTTGTGATAAGCTTTTAAGCACCATCAGTTGCCCATGTGGCCCATTCGGTCAAAATAATAACATTCTCTGAGGTTCAGCTGCTGCCAATCTCCCAGACCTCAGCCGTTACAACTGGGTTGAAGCCCTCTGGAGTTTTGTGGCGGAGCCCCTCTTCAAGACTGATGTCCTTTGTATACTAGCGTCCAATGCGGCCCCCTTGATAGTGGTCTTTTTCAAATTGTGTTGACCCAATTTGGTTGTGCCTCTCTGGGCTTGCTCCTGCTTTTTCCTGTACTTTTCCTGTCTTTCTTTATAATAGTGTAATATGGAGGCTTGTATTTCCTGAAAGGGTTTGGTGTCTAACCCTACTATGCAGTCCAATCTGCTTTGTATTTCGGTGAGCAGCCCCTTTTGAGGATGTTGTTGAAAAATTTGACCTTGGGACCCGCATCAGTCCAAGACTGGCCTGTCTCTTGTCCCCATTGTTCCCTCATTCGGTCTAGAAAGTATGTTATGGTCTCCTTAGGCGTCATGCTATCATGTGGTTCTTTTATGGCCCATTGTAGTTTTCCCTAATTGTGCACGTTGAAGGCCTTATTTTCCTATGCACACTTTACTACTTAAACACTTTTTTCTTTAGCGCCACATTGTACTTTCACACGGAACCTGCATATGTTTTCGAGCTATGTTCTTTTCCTGGGATTTTGTCAGAACACCATAGACAAGGTCAAACAACATTGTCCCTTGTTATTCTTTCTGGCCAGGCACTAGCACCTAGACATAACACAAGACTGCAGCTGTTGTTTATGTGCACACATATACTATCATATAGATGAAGACATAAGCAAAGAACAGATACATGAAACCAGAGTTCTAACACAAGAGCACTGTATCTGCTGAGATGTAGAGCGTCCATCTGTGTATGCTAAGGTACAGGGTCTGCCAGTAATCCCAGATCTCTTTGTTACATAATCATTTAGCTTTATTAGCAAAGAAGGGGGGTTTAGGTTACTCTCTCCTTTAAAATTACAGGGCTTTTCATGATATATGGATTATTAGCCATGATAACAGTATTTTTAGTATGCATTTGTTTTCTAATTGTGGCACATATACTGCATTTCAGAGCACAATAGTTTAAATAAATATTCTAAACTGACTTTGTGTTTCCTGGTTATCTTATTGTGGATGAGTGAGAGAGCGAAAGGGTGTGTCCTGTTACCGCGATCCCTCAGAGGGTCAAGAGTGTTGTGTTCTAGTTTGACAATTCACTTGTTCCTCTGGTAAGGTTAGGAGGGTAAACGAGGCACTATAGCTAGACCGACTCGGACTCATATATACTGAGGTTGTATGGTGACTCAGTCACTACATACTAATGTTCTATGGTTACAAGCATGGTTTTGTTCTAAGAGCAGAATCCCTGCAGCAATACTCTTTGCAATCAATCCTACTACAAATAGATGATCAGGGAATAGTATCCTCAGGGCCGTTTTGGGTGTCTGTATGAATTGAATGCAGTCAGTCATGCTTGGTTTTTGTCAGCGGGACTGCTGGGATGCGGGCATGGTCGAAAAACGTGTTAGTCTGCTCTCCGATGAAACTGCTTAGCAGACTTTTGACATCACCTATTGCTAGGTTTATCCCCGTGGTTTTCTACTTGAAAAATGAGATCCACTTCTCCGCTCAATCCATCAATGGTGGCAGTTTGGTTCTGAGCCCTTCCTTTTCCATCTGGGCCCGAAGAACCTAGATGGTCCCCGACATACCCTTCTGCAGTAGTGGAAGTATTTAGGCTTGGGGAAGCACTGCGGGTTTCTCTCTAACATACTGTTCCCATTTCCTTAGGAAATCCTGCATGTAGGAGAAGTTCCACTTGGGATCTCCCCCATGCGGGATACAGTCTTCCTCAATAGTCATGTCCTCTCGTTCGTAGGATCCCTCCTTCACTCAGGGCCATCATATTGGCCCTCCCTTTCAGTCCACTGGACTAGCAGATGGCAAAATGGTTGCATGAAGTTCTCGCCTTCCTCTCTGGTCATCATCTCTCTTGGGGTCAGTTTGGGGGGAGCAGCAAACGTCTTCATCGCTGCTTTCTCGTGGTCATGTAAAGATGCCATGTGCTTCTCCTAAGTCTTAATTGACTCTTTCCCAGGCTACCATGATTCCTTATCACCTGGTCAGCCCCTTCTCCTACGCTGATGATCTGGTGAGGCTGGGGGCCCAGGCACAATCCTTCCTTCTGCCTCAGGCTCCTCTCCGAGCGATACTCTATACCTACCCCCACTCACCTCTGGTGGAGGGCGCACTGCCCCTTCTCTCATTGAGTTCCCGGGGTGAGAGCTCTCTCTCTCGCCATCATTAATTCACACCTATGCTCTATCTCCCACCTTGGTTGTCTCCTTTGCTCTGAGATAGGTGCTGTTTTTTTGGGCAGTAATCTGCCCTCAAACTCCCTTTCTTTTGTCCCCGCGGCTAACTAAACATTCCCTGGGGCTCCCCCTTAATCGTCTGATCCTGGGAGGCTGGGGACCCCCTCTTTACCCCCACTGGTTGTATTGCTGTCTATACTGCTATGGATCTACCCATCACCCAAGTGCTTTCACCCGGGCAACTGGGAGTGCATGTTCTCCGTGTCGCTGGGGTTCAATGAGTTAAGTACGACGAATGGAGGTTGAGCTCCAGGGGCCTCTAGCGCTGGGGTGATGCTAGGATTCCCTGGGTGCCAGTTGGCCTCCTTCATCTAGATCTGGTAGTTTGTGTTCCGTGGGGGCCCTCCTCCTCACTCGACCGGTGGATTGGTATAACCTAATGCAGGAATTTGAAGGCATCGGAGAGAGCATTTCCATTCCTACATATGGGGGAGGGACGTGGACACCTTGCTTGCGGGTTCTAGGATAGGATTGTCAGTCTGGGCATTCTCAAATATGGCCCATTGTTCTAGTAGTGCCTCTCTCCTAGTCTTCTTTTGTCCTACATATTTGGTCTGAATGTGTGTACTCATGTGTTCAATTATGTTGGTGTCGAAGGTCCCTACCTCTGGCCAGGGGAACGTCTGTGCCTTAGTGTGTGCATGCCATTCGATTTGCGGCAATACTTGCTACATTTTTTGATCTGTGTGGGAATCTAGTTTGCATATGTTTTAGCGGCAACTCCAACATAGCTGAGAACCTTTTAAGGGATGGGTACGCTCTTGCTTCTCGGGATCAATTAACATTTTATTTTACTGTGACCGTTGGGGAAATAAAAACAGAGGGATTACTGGTTTTAACTACCTCTATGAGCTCAATACTTTTTACACAGCTGCATAAGGATAGAGATTTAACACAATGGCAAAAGATGCATATGAAGGATCACAACCTGAAAGAAAATGCAATGGTTACAAAGATGACAAAAGGAGGCTTCGTGCTGTACAGGGTACTAAATTAATCTGATAGTCTGTCAATATCAGCTCTGAGACAAAGATAACAACAATTTTCACAGAAACAAGGAACAACTTGAAAACCACAGACCCTCCTTAGCCAAGCACAAGCTGCACTTAATCTCCAAATTTTTCTCTAATGTCCGAATGGCTCCCTATATCATACCCAGGGGATATGAGTATCATTGGTATCATGCCCAGCGGTCCAAGCGAATAACATGTCTCACTTCTTTCAGATACCAACAGTGTTAATAAACCAACAGCACTGAGAAAAACCTTTTAGACTAAAAAATAAGATCCTGGTGCTGGCCCTATATCACACCCAGGGCCTATGCATACCATCTGTATCACACCCAGTGGTCCAAGTGGTGAGGCCTCACCCCCAGTGCTTAATTTGTGCCGGTGCTTTCCGGTGCTTAGCACCGGCACTTATTTATCAGGGCCGGGTCTAGAAGTCAGGGCCAAGTTACAACTCGCAGCTGCACAACGTGTGTAGTGTCAGCCAATATAAACGACTGTTAACACTCTGTCTTTCTTGTGAAGAGCTGAACTGATAAATCCATGCCTTCTGTCTGTTTTGCCGGTGCCCGGACAATACAGTCTCTGCAGAGGCACCTATCTTCCTAATGAAACGCATCAATTACCCGGACTGTTTTTGGTGCATTGAAGGCTTACTTAATTATGGCAATAAACTCTCTAAGCTAGCGCCGCCAAACCTGCTTTCTGTTACAGCTCCCCGGGTCACATCAGGTCCCACATAGACACATTGTTGCGAAGGAGCCGTGTCCGGTCGGCGCGCATTCTGTGGCAGGATGTTGAATTTCCTGCCTGCCAGTCGGGCCCCAAAGCACCAAGGAAATCAATCCCCAGCAGCAAGGCCGAGAGTTAAAGGAGGAAGCCGGTGTTTACGGATTGACCACCTGCTCACTTTCTCCTGACCTGGACCTGTGCTGTTGCTGTGCGTGCCCATGCCCAGTCAGAGCCCAACTTATGCCCTGGACTCACCGCGCAAGCGTGAGTCTCGTAGTGGGAGCAGGGGGGACAGGCTGAGGCTGCACTGCAGCAGGGCACGCTGTCCGACTGTGATCAAGAGACAGGGTAGTGAGCCACGCGGAGCCATGCCTGCAGCTCCTCTCGGTAAATCATTCTGACAGCTGTAAAGAGATTCAGGTAAGTCAGATATTCATTTATTAATCTGCTATTGCTGACATTTAAAACGTTTGTGTTACAAGAATGGAGAGGGGACTCCAGCTCGTAATAGCTGCGCGCCTTGGAAACGGGCACACTAACTTGTCTGTCTGTGTTGTAAATGGAGGGCCATCTAAGGTGGAAGTTTTGTCTCAACTAGCAGTTTTGCTGATTTACTAGTGAAAAGTGTTTAATATCCGTGCTTGACCGAGGCGCTATGAAGCAGCAGCCTTGATTTTCCCAGTGCAGTGAGACTTGCTACGTAAGAGATAAGTCAGGTGATTAATGTTCCCCCTCGAGAGATGTCAGAGTTTTGTCTACCGGCAGTTTCACTCTAACCATAAAGCAGCGCAGAGGGTTAACATGCCTACTGCAAAGAAAGTCTACCACCATATTGTATTGTATTGAACTGTATTGTATGTGGATAACTCAGTGGGTTGCTGCATTTGCACAGAGATCTCTTTGTTACATATGGTTCAGCCGCTAACTGGAGCGGAGGTTGAGGCTGCTGATTATTCAAAAATTAAATATTAGCTTTAACTGCACCTGCTGCAAAGTTCAACTTTCTTCGTGCTCAAATGAGTGTGATTTCTGATATTAGTCTATTTCCATGGACTTCATTGCATGATTTTGGTAACAAGAAAGTGCCACACATTTAGTCATTGAATGACTCATAAATCCACCGAATCTATGAAAATGTCACACATAAGCAATCTGAAACATTAGAAGCTATACTCAAATGGGTGCAATTTCTGATATCTATATGATTCCCTCGTCTTCATTGCTTGATTTTGCTCACGAGAAAGTGTCACTCATATTTGTTGGAATGTCACTCATATTTACACTGAATGTAAGAAAATGTCACACATAGCAATCTGAAACCTTGGCAGCTATGCATATCGTCATGAGGCACGCACTACGCACTAGCCAGCAGTCCGGCACAATTAACTGAAGTAGCAGCATGCCATGCAGCAGAAAGGTTCTTGAAAAAGGCAGTAATTAAGTAAGTAACTAGCTCTGCTTTTACCTGAGCGTGCCACATAGGTCACATTGAAAGGTGGGATCTGCTTGTTGTTAAATGTTTTCTGACCGCAGTTTCTTCACGGGCACCTGAAATGTGGCATCTCTTTATTTTGCAATGTTCAGTGTCTGCCATGTCTGTACAAGTAAACGAAAGGTTTGATTGGTTGTCCTGGAAGCTTCGGTGTGCGGCTGCCGCTCCGTGATGCAAGTTCGTTTTTTACAGTGTGACTGTCACAGGCCAGTTAGTAGCAAAGACAAAGGGTTTAAGTGGTCTAATGCTGGAGCGAGATATTGAATTTATGTGCAAATTAATGGTCTCCGTCAGTCAGGCCATGAGCCCGATAAACAGAGATATAAATAGAGCGATGGGAAGTGTAGGATGAGGACGTGTTCTCGCACTTCCCTGGTGCAAGCTCCTCGTGGTACCCTCAGGTGCCAGCTTGTCACACTGCTTATCAATGCCAGACAAGGGATTATCCAGAAGATGAAAACACCTCCCTCTTTGACCATCCCTGTAAAGCGCCGGCGAGCAAAGAGGGACCCCACCATCCCTTGAGGTTTTCAGGGGAGTTTGTGCTTAAGAAACCATTTTTCGTAGCTATTGATAAAATAGGGTTTTAAAGAAATTCTCCAAACAAAAAATGGCTTCTGAATGCTTGCCCATGAAAAAATACAAAACCTATTTCCAGTTTGCTGAGGCTGACTGTTGGGGCTTCCTTCCTTTTGTCACCCTTTCTCCACTTTTCCTTTCATTAATGTTTTTTAGGTCTCGCTGTCGTTGCAGCGCGAAGCGCTGTCGCCAACGAGAACTATTGTTGCCGTGATGCCTCTCAAGGGAGACAGACCGGGGCACGCGCAGCGATCGGGGTCTGTGGACGCGCTTCTGAGATGCGCTTGCGCAGACGCGCTCACACAGACACGCGTGCCCGCGCACACACACCCCGCCGCTGCCGACCCCCCTCACCGCAACCTCCGATCGGGTGTTTTATCAAATTGTCCTTTTGTCACTTTTCAGATTTCTTCCATCAGCTGTTTCCCCGTCAAACGACTGCGTTAACAGGGCACGCGTAACAAAATTATTGGCGGACTAATGGCACTCTCTCAGGCAAAGGCTGTGCCTACGGCGCATGCGCACAATTTTGTTACATGCACCTCGGTTCCCGTGATCAATTACAGTAATGCCGCTTGGATCTCGGTACTCACGGAGAATCTCCCTGTTTGGCCCGCTCATCTTCCACTCGCGATCACTGCCGCCACGATCGGGGCACGCTACCCTAGATAGGGCACACCACTGCTGCCTGCTTCGCTGTCACTACTCCCACGAAGATCCAACTACTTCATCCCGCTCGCTGTTTGTACACACCCCGCCCACACTGCACATTCATTGGTCGGATGAAAACCAGTGGACGCATTGTCGGCTGTTCTATTGGACATGGCCTATGACAAGCAAATCTTTACCGCCAATCAAAGCGATAACCTCATTGCACACGGAAAAACAAGCAAACTACATCCTTATTGGTAGTGCAGCAAAAAAAATCGCATGCGCATTCCCCAAATAGTGTCCTCTTGGCTCACTACCGCAGTGATTAGTCACAAGCAGCCACGAGCTGTGAGATGTCATTTGTGAGGGCTAATGACGTACACGGAAGCAGATGGATCCTCTCGTAGCAGCAGTCGCGTTAAGAACAGAAAGCACACTGGCTAGGAAAGGTGACATTCCAAATGCGGAAATTGGTAAATAATAGAACACGAGGGTGCAATTTTGAGGTCTCCCCGATCTGCTCCTTTCAAACCTCCAAGGTAAACGTTCCATGTAGCCAGTATGGTTTTACCTTTAGACTCTTCACGGTAGCTCCCATTTTCGTGTATTCTAGTTCTGTTTTAGAAACTACGGGAATCTTTGAGCTTTGAATGTTTCATTTTTTTAAATGTTATTTTTACATTGCATCTTCGAAGGTAAAAATAACATTTAAAAAAATGAAGCATTCAAAGGAGCATGATGTGTCGGAGTCACAATCTTTACTGAATCACCGCTCTAAACTCGTCTATCGCTATATTTTTTTGGTTTTATTTGGCGTGCTTTAATGACAGATGTTTGGCGGTGAGAACATTTGGGTAAAAGTTATATTTGGGGTTGCGTTTGTGAAAACTTGCTCCTAATTCTTGCTGAAATGCACTGGCGAGCATGTGCTCTTTAAAGGGACAGAGTGCAAATGACTGTTTATGAAAAGGCGGTCTTATCTGTCTGAAGACTGGTTTTGTCCCTTGCCTCTTGCGCCTCCGCTGCTGCCCGTGTCCCACCACTGTGAGCCCTAAGAGGTTGGCAGCAGGATGGACAGGAGCAGCGTGGGCACCATTTCCAGCACTGCTGACCGCCTGATCTGCCCCAAATCTGGGTAAGCGGAGCAGATGGAGGTGAGCAAGGCTCGGGCAGCCTAAAACAACAAACTCCCCCTCCAGACAGCTCTCATTGCTGTGTTGTTTCCCCACCCCTCCAATCCCCATATTTTTTGAATCGCAGCTAACCTGCTGGGACGTTTTTTTTTTCTCTCTGCCTGCCTCTGCACAGCCTCTGTTATTACCTTTCATTCACTCAAGAGGACACCCCTCACTGCTTTTCTCTAATACTTGTTCTTTTCGGTGCGTGTCCATCGTGCAGCTTCTATAATACAGTGCTTGAGCCCGGACCCCTGCTTAGTCCACTGTGTGCTTAAATGCTTGAAAATGTCCCCGGTTCCTAAATTTCAGTGCTGCTACTTATATCAATAACTTTACTGTGCTGGACTCTCTAATTGCTTGTACTGCTCTGGGATACACTCTCTGCCGGTGCTGCTGTGCTCACTGCCTCTTGTCTTGCTGCCTGTCGTGCTCAGTGTTTGTTACTAGGAGTTCCTTTTTTTTGGTGTACCCATGCCTTTTTATCTCCGAATTCACATACCACAGTTATTGTATTTATATTTATATAACGCGTACTACCCCTGAAAATGTTATTCAACAAAGGGATTAAAACAAAGGAATGTATTGTAAAAACAGGACCGCGATTCTGGGCAAATCACTTAACTTAAACTCCTCATGCTTGGTATTCTAATAAAGCGCTCTTATGCCCTCGGTTTAACAGCTTCAGTAAGTTTGCCCTAAGTGCCAGCTTAGCAGCGCTTGCCTTCTGTAATTCCATTTGCATCACATGTCCACACCCTGCCAGGTCTCCCATATAAATAAATCCTTCCCCTCCAATTCGCCACTGTTTCTGCATTCCTATTTTACGACATGTACCAAAATGGCTCCCAGCCATTCAGGAGGCACTAGTCTGAAATAAGAAGGTCTCTTCCCAATGCAATCTGTCTTCAAAAGCCACCAGCCTGACGTGTGAGTGACTTTACAGAAGACCTTTGGGCTCCTGAGTTGCGGACTCTGCCCCAGCCCCACAGCTCTTTCAGAGGCACCCTTCTAGTATGGAACTGTCAATTCTGTTTACCTGCCAGTTCGGACCTGATTTTATTGGCACCAATTTAGCTCTGCATGTTAAATGCAAATATCTATCTAAAGGGTCCCCTTCTGATCCAGCGAACTCCGACCTACCTATATGCAAGTTATTATGAATTGAAAGTGGTTTAAGAAGTTGTATGTTACCACTGACCATGTAATCGTGCCTTACACACACTCACATCCCCTCCCCCAACCACCTGCCTATCAAGTGTGCGTGGGAGAAGCAAATGCATTTAAAATCAATTTGACACACCTAAATTTCCTGGAGTGTTCTTCATTTCCTGCGCTTCCCTAACTTCCTCTGGGGATTATTTTTTAACCCCAAGATATTGTTTCGACAGTGCCAATCCCAGTAAGATAACGGAGTGGTTGTGTGATTGCTAAAGAAATCTGCGTACCAACTATACATCACTAATTCCAGTCCCAGTATATGAGCTTTTGGGGTCCATTCAGTGTGTAACCCTTATGGGACAGATTCCAAACCTAGCAAGATAGGCCACACGGTTGATATATTTTCAGAGCGTTTTTCTGATTATCCTGCAAGACACACGATTGAATAACATGAGATAGCTCATGAGGTTTGCGTTCCTGTTGCAGAGACCTTTTCTCCTGCAGGCCCAAGGTCCCTTTGCAGTAAGATGTCTCAACAGTTCTATAAACCTGCTGCAAATATCTGTCTATAGCCAAAAATCTCACACACACCAACAAGATACCCTGGTAAATTAGTGTGCCTGCAGCAGATGTGCTGGTTGCCTGCAGGTTATGGGTTACAAATTAAGAAATATAATCCAGGAGGTTCATGCAAGTGCTCCAGAAATCTAGGTGTAACTCACACATCTGTTTCAAGCATGCGTAAGATAGCCATGTGGGTAAGACGCCTGCTGCGATGATCTTTCAAACATCCAAGTCACAGGTTTCAGTGCTATTCACATAGCTTAGCGTGTTCATGCACCTGGTGCACAAAAAAAAAGATATCCTATGGGCAACAAACACAGTTACTGGAATTTTGCAACAGTGTTAACTAAACTATGCGGAAAAGAAATATACATTATGTGGCATACTAAGAGGTTTTAGGCCATATAGGCAACTCACTTTGAGGTATTCTTTCTGCATCCATTTTGACATTATACAACCCTGATACAAGAGGAAACACAAAGGATTCTTATGGAAAACTATTGACAAATTCTCTTCACAAAGTTAATCACCAATAATTCGCACCTATTGCAGACAACTCTCTACAACCCTACTGATCACATTTTTTTTTAAATCACAGTGAGATAGCCCAGTAAGTTAATATATCTGCAGCAGAGAGTTGCATGCCACGTGTTAATCCCATTGAGCTAGTTTAGTGGGTCTTGTACATACTGCACACCTTTGCATGCAACCTGCGTGTCACCAGCTCCAATACCAGAAAGACAGCTCAGCGAGGCAATGCACCAACAACAGAAATAAATACATGCATGCTTTCAAATAACATAAGATTGGAAAGCATCACAAGGTTGAACAAGACTTCCATTTTCTCACCCACTGCAGCCCCTATACTCTACATAGTTTCCAGGACTTTCCCATTCTGAGCTCATAATTCCTTTGTAAAGCCTTTCAGAACCTCTAATACCACGGATTCTGCCTCTTATTTATACTGAGTTATTCTTACTAGACTTTACCGCATAAAAAATAGTATCGGTAATAAAATATTTACCACATAAATTGGCGCCCGAATAGGGACACTTTCTCATCTCACGCGCCGGAGGTGCGTTGCAGGCCCGGTCTCCTGCCACAGCTGGACGGACAACAACGCGTACCCGCAGGATTTCCTGTATCTCCCTCCGGCCAAGCGGGGGTGACTGAGGCTGCGATCAACACCCAGACGAGGCGGTGAGAAGTGCGAAGTATCCCGACCAGAGCCTAGCTGAGAGAGCAAGATCCGAGGTATACAGAGGCCCACCAGGTTCCGAAGTTCCGAGTCCAGTCGAGTCGAGTCCAGTCCGGTTCAGTTTCAGTTCAGTTCCGAGGCCTTCCGTTCCGAGCTACCCGGTGAGTACCATTGCCGGGGAGGCATTTAAACGTGCACATAGTCTGTGCCGGTCAAGACGGGTTTGGGTACACAAATCCGGTCTGCACTGTTTCAGCAGTGTATCTGTACTGTTTAGCAGTATATCTAGTATGTCTTGCATATAATTCAGTATTATTTAGTGTCAGTATTATGTCAGTAACTAGATTTCTGTTAATTATCACCGTTCATTAAATGTTAAATGTTTCAATACGTTCTACATATTGTGGTGTGAATGATTGTTCATTATTGTGTTTATTGTATTAAGTATGTTCAAGATTAAGTGTCTAAAAATGCCGCTCTTTTCAAAATTAAGACAGATCAAAACCAGAAAAGGGGTACTCGAAGAAGCTGTTCCCATTCCACCTAGGGACACTCCAGGATACTTTATGTATCATAAGCATGGCCTAGATGCTGTGTTATTTCTTGATTTATGGGTGGACTACACCAAAGAGTTGCCAGAAAGTCAGAGGTGGCCCGTAGCGGGGACCTGGGATGCAGATTGCATCATGAGAGTAGAAGAAGAATTATGGAAAAAGAAAGCCAGACAGTCACAGAAAGATGCCATTGAATTATGGTGTAAAGAATCATATAGGCGTACAGAAAAAGCGCTCAGACAGGAAGAGAAAAGTAGGGAGAATTCAAATAAAGCCCGAGAAAATATATAAGTTGAGGAAGGTACCCGAGTAAAAGCAGAACAAGTAGATAGACAACGAAACACCCTTAAGAATGGTATGTATCCTCTTTTGGCCGAAGGGTTACCTCAGGCCACCCCGGAAATACCGAAAAACTTGACACCCCCATTGCTCCCGATAAAAGCACATCCCAAAACAGCAAAAGATATTTTCCTTTCTTCCTATTTAGATGATGTAGCTCCTGAATATGCTAATGCTCCGCCACACGCACCGCCCACCGATGGTGCTCAACGCCAAGATCATCCGTCTGTATCCCCGCAACAACAAACTCCTACGCACATTCCCGCAGGTCCATCTGTTTCTACCGCTTTTCCTACATCTACAGTTTCTATCTTACATCCAACAAATCCTTTCGTGCCTAGCACCTCAGACGGTGCGACAGGAGGTACGACAGAAATTTTTGCCACGCCACCCCGAGGAAATAAACTATCCCTTAGAGATTTAGCGTACGAACGTACACCCCAACTAGCAACTTCCGACATGTTTAAAGAGCATCTAGTGGATTGTAGATATGATCCTGTGCCCGGTAGACGGGACGGTATGCTGCTGTCATCACTACGTATACGACGAGCTTCAAGGTATTTAGCGACGCTACCAGGAATGGTGGCACATTTAGATAATATATACCACTTTGTCCAATCAGGGCGAGGCCCTGAAAGTATTGACGAAGCTATGGAATACCAGAAAGTGGATGTACAGAGACAACTGTTACGCTTCTTCATAAACTGTGTGATCAGAAACCAAGACAGGCCTGAGGTAGAGCAGAAGGAAATACAAGTACTTACCAAATGGGGTCAGAATATATCAGAAGGGAAACACGATAAACAGACATGTATAGTACTAGTTATGTGCCGAAAGATCCGCAAAGAAGTAGAACGAATACATAAAGAAAGATTAGAGACAGACCAACATGCATCAGAGGGAGAGGAGGCCGAAGAATCAGAAATGCCCACAGGACACTTAGAGACAATGGCTTATGTAGGTAAAGGAAGATCTTTTAATAATACCAGATGCTTTAATGATCCGATACGTCCGATACGTCCAGAATGTAACAGAAATTTTCAAGCCCCTATGGTAAATACAAGGTCTCCTGAACACCTATTCCAGGCTGCTGATATACTACTCCGAGACCGAAGGGGGTACCATATGCTCGATTCCATGGATGAACAAGAATTAGCCAGGTCAGCAGTACAATGGGCTGACAGTCCCGACAAATACAGTGAAGATGCACTAGCACACACGTTTCTGAACCTTACCCCATACGAACAGCGTGTAGCTGGTATATACATGATTCAACACCTCCTCATATTATATAAAAGCCAACACTCCGATCCAGGACCCTTACCTGACTTATTGACAGAATTACTCACGAATAAATGGAGAGGTTCAGGTACTGATTTAATTAAAGAAATTCTAGAATTTCGAAACCAGTATATAGTTTCCGCATACCCAGAACATGTTCCAGTTCCCACTATGGGAAGAAAAATGTATCACATAGATAGACAGAATCCCTTACGCGAAGTACACCCAATCAGAGGTGAAGATAATACCTTTAAACGCGTGTTTGTGTACACGCCTATAACTAAAATTGAATTATTAGAAATGAAGAAAGTAGTACCCAGCCATGACAAGGATCCAGCAGGTTTCCACCGTGAGATAAAAGACATGTTGCTCATGGGAGAGTATACCTACCCCGACATTATGAAAATATTGAAAGTGTTAATGCCTGCCGGTGTTTACGAGAAACTCAAAGAAAAGGAATGGGAGGTGGGAGACCAAAAGATAGATTGGACAGCATTAGAAAACGAAGAAAAGGCCCGAGCTGCAGGATCAGAGCTTGGGGAAAAGACTACAGCACTACCAGGATTACTAGTGCAGGTATTGCCACGTTTATTAACTACGAAAAAGGAGGACTGGGGTGCAATCTCAGCCTGTAAACAAAAGCAAGATGAAGACACTAGTGATTTCTATTCCCGATTTGAAAAATGTTTTGGTATAAATAGTGGCATAAAAGCAAGTAGCGAGTCATATCCACATCTGTTTGTGACAAAATTAGTTGAAAATTCCCTACCGCAAGTTAAGAATAGAGTATTGAAATTTGAGAGTACCTGGCAAGGTAACACCCCGTCACAGATGTTACAGATGTTACAATATCACCACAATAGAATTAGAGAAGAACAAGAACATGAACAAAGACGTATGAAAGATACGAAAATGAAAATGCTTGTTGCCCAGTCAGTTCCAGCTGATGGTCATAAAAAAGGTGATTCCGCAGGTCCGACGAAAGGGACATGCAACTATTGTAAGCAACAAGGTCATTATATACACGATTGTCCAGTCCTGAAACATAATATCGCCACGGGTAGAACACAGGAAAGACCACGTCCACCTAGACAGGATCAGAATCAACAACAAATCCCTCAGCATGCACAACCTAGGTCAGCTCCGCAACAACTAGCTCCGCAACAGGCAGCTCTACAACAGACCGTAGCACCACCACAAGCGCAGCCTATTGCTGCCACACAAGCAACAACGCAACAGATGTACCAGTATGCACAAAATGACTATCCCGATTATCAGCGATACACATGAAATAGCCTAGAGAGGGAAGTTGGCTTACCCCTTATCGAGGTTCCTGTAGATCAAGAGGGACCTTATGTACATAGTGAACTATTAGGGGAAGACAGAAAGTTTTTACTTGATACAGGGGCGAGCAGAACAACTATACGACGCAGTGAAGTTCCAGGGGCACCCCTCTCAGGTTCACAGAATATTTCCCTTGGATTCTCAGGAAAGCCTATCATTAATGAAGTATCGCAACCCCTACCACTTACGGTTGGTCCATTGACACGAACTACAGATTTATTGCTTACTAAATCATGTCCAGAAAACTTGTTAGGTATAAAAACATTGAAAGCTCTAGGAGCTATAATATGTTGTTCTCCGGATGGAGTACGATTATTTTTACGTGACTTCAAAGGTCACTACGTGTCCAGAGACATGGATCACCGGCTGCAGAATTTACCTACACATTTATGGGCACAAGGCCCCACTGATGTTGGTTACATGAACATTACACCATATCGAGTCACACTAAAAACAGGAGTGGTACTACCACAAATGCGACAATACAGGTTACCACCCGATGCTGTTGTGGCTTTACTGCAAATCATTGACGAGCTCATTGCACAAGGAGTGGTTGTGGAAACAGACTCCAATGTATGTAATTCACCGATAATTCCGATTCTTAAAAGAACGGATCCAAAAGCACCACCAGTATATCGATTAGTTATTGATCTGCGCGAATTAAATAAATGTATTGTACCACAATACCCTGTGGTCCCAGACATCTCTTCATTATTAACAGCTATTGATTCAGAAGCAACGTTCTTTACTGTAATTGATCTCAAAAATGCCTTCTTTAGCGTCCCAATAGATCCGGAAAGTCAATATTTGTTCGGATTCAGTTTAAATGGACGGAGTTTTAAATTCACACGCGCACCTCAAGGATTCACAGAAAGCCCCAGCATCTATAGCCAAGCACTGAAACGAGAACTTGACAGTATCCACATGCCAGTTAACACCGCCTTGCTTCAATATGTCGATGATCTGCTGATCACCGCCCGAAGCGAACCTGAATGTGAAAAAGCGTCACTGACGGTTTTGAAATTTCTGGCCGACAAGGGGCACAAGGTGTCCCCTTCTAAGCTGCAATTCTGTGTCCAGCAAGTTGTTTACCTTGGGCACTCGCTGTCCAAGGAGGGAAGACAGCTTACACCCGACCGCATCCAGTTAATTGCTAACATGTCACCACCAAAGACACAAAAGGAGGTGCGGGCTTTTATAGGTCTCACTTCATACTGTAGGCAGTGGATCCCTCAATATGCATTTCTAGCAAAACCACTCATCCAGTTGACAACACAGGAGGCAGCCACATCGACTGTCCTCCCTTGGACTCAAGAACATACACATGCCTTTAAAAGCTTAAAGAAAGCTTTATGTCAAGCACCTGTTTTAGCAACACCATGTTACAGTAAACAGTTTACACTCTTTGTTACAGAACGTGAAGGTACTGCCTTGTCAGTACTCACTCAGGAACAAGCAGGATCACACAAACCATGTGCTTATTTCTCTAGTACATTAGATCCAGTAGCTCAGGCTCTTCCTGCGTGCCTGAAATCAGTGGCAGCAACAGCTTTAGCAATCAGACAAAGCGATGCCATAGTGTTAGGACATCAATTGACAGTACAAGTACCACACGCAGTAGAGGTTCTCTTGAACCGCACACAAACACAACACTTGACTATAGCGAGACTCACCGGTTATGAATTAACATTGTTTCAGCCACATATAGAAATCAGACGTTGTAATACGTTAAATCCTGCCACACTTTTGCCCGTAAATGGAACAGATCCATTAGCACATGATTGTATTGAAGTCATTACTATCACGACGAAACCCAGACAAGACTTGACAGACATCCCTTTATCAGATCCAGACCTGACATTGTATGTAGATGGTTCATGTATGAGAACAAGTACAGGAGAGTTAGTGGCTGCTTACGCAGTCACAACAGACACTGAAGTCATTGAAACAAATTGTATTAACACTTTGTCAGCTCAAGCAGCAGAGCTCATCGCTCTGACACAAGCCTGTATTCAAGCCAAAAATAAGAAAGTCAACATATACACAGATTCACGTTATGCATTCGGAGTCGTTCATGACTTCGGCGTGCTGTGGCGAGAGAGAGGTTATTTAACTTCTCACGGTGCCCACATCCAACACGGACCCCTCATTCAAGCCCTATTAGACGCGATTCATCTACCTATTGCAATATCGATTATGAAATGCAAAGCCCATACAAAAGTTACCGATATCATTTCTCAGGGTAATGACCTAGCTGACAGAACAGCTAAACAGACTGCTCAGAATCAGACCCATACAACTGACACGACAAAGACAATAGTTCCGACACCAACACATTGCATGACAGTTAAGGATCCCGCCCTTGATGTAATTGACATACAGACACATGCTACACCAGAAGAAATAAAGAAATGGACTGAATTAGGAGGGATCCAAACGGATCAAGGATGGATGACGAAGGAAAAATCTATATGGTTTCTTCCCGACTCCATGGTTCAAGTCATCATTAACACAATACATAGTCCAGCGCACCTAGGAGAAAAAGCTATGCTAGACAGTATTCAACACATTTGGTTCAACAAACACTTGCGAGCAGCAGCCAAACAGAAAGTACGTACCTGTATGATATGTTGTCAGTTTAATCCAGGTAAAAGCATCCCCGTAGAGCATCCCCTCCCGATCATGCTTTTGAAGTCCTCCAGATGGATTATATCCAGATGGAACGATGTCGAGGATTCAAATATGTTCTCGTAGTTGTCTGTGCTCTTTCCCGTTGGACAGAAGCCTACCCGGTTTCAGATTACACTGCCCCGACTACTGCCAAACAGTTAGTTCGAGAATTCTTCCCACGATTCGGTTTACCACGTGTCGTGTACTCAGATAACGGCCAGCCGTTCTCATCTGAACTAATGAAACACGTTTCACTTCTGTTAGGTTACCAATGGAAATTCCACTGTGTTCGACATCCCGAGGCAGCAGGCCTTGTGGAACGTCATAATCAAACTGTGAAAATTAGATTGTCCAAAATATGTAGAGAAAAAGGTGTCGATTGGATAGTAGCCTTACCAGTTGCGCTCTTTTATATGAGAATGGTAGCACATTCTCGAACAGGGCTATCCCCGTACGAGGTGATCTTCGGTAGACCACCAAATATGTGGGGGACGCCTATACCTCGCAAAATCACTGATGTTGACTGTAATATGCTGACAGATTACCTGGCTTCCTTGATGTCTGCACTACAATCTTGTCGTTCACAGGTAGCTGCAGCTTTTCCCGATAACACTGAGGTGAAGCCCCATGACGTGGTTCCAGGTGATCTGGTTCTTGTGAGGAACTTCGACCGGAAGACCCAGTTGGAGCCCAGGTGGAAATCTCCCAAACTCGTCTTGCTGACAACAAGGACAGCCGTGAAGGTTGAAGGACGTAAAGGGTGGTTACACTCGAGTCATATCAAGAAATTTTATGGACTACCGTCCGATGTGAACACTCAGCCCTGCATTCCCTCACAGACAGACTCAAAGCTCCCCTTGGTTGAACAGACAAAAATTGAACTCTATAAACTAAAATTAAGGTCTAGCAAGTCAGACAATTTGATTGTTTAAGTCCTCTCCAAGGTGAATCGGTTGAATTTGTCTCTGACATGTATCCTCTAGACCGAAATAGAGAGAGAAATAGACAGATAAAGCTTAAAAAACATGCGTACTGTAAATCGCTTCGTAGTCACTGCACAGTTACATTATTAATTTTGTTTTTTCTAAGTCTTTTGATCATCATTTCTAGTGTATTGTTACGTATGTATTACCCTATTTCTAAGCATGCTTACAATGTTACCGCAGAACATTCTTTTAGCGAATTACCTCCGCATGAATTGTCTTATAGATTTGCGCTGCGCAACAACACTTTCATTAGTATGTTACATCATTCCCATCAGACCAGCAATGCTACAAATTGTTGGATATGTGGCCGACTCCCTCCCTATCAGAACTATAAGGGAGTTTTGCCTCTCTTTCCGTATCCGTTCACACACAATGGCTCCTGTGGAGCATGGTTTAGTTTGATTAATTCCCTAGATTCAAATCCCGTAGTTTATCAAGACACCTGGGTATGGGGAAACCTGAACCTAGTTTTGCTTAAAGTCTGCTACCCTAACAAGGAGGGACTTCCCAAAAGAACAGGAACTGATCTAGAAAATGAAGTATATGGATTAGGTAATTTTACACTCAACCTCCTGATTCTGAATGTTGAATCCGAAGCTACGCCAATCTTATCCGTTATGTCAGTATTCCCAGTTAAAGGGGAATTATGTGTAAGAAAGAATGGTTCCATACACATGGGCCATAGTAAATGCACCACTGTAATAAAATTCAGTGATCAAGGCAAGTCTACATTTAGAGCTTCCCGTCATTCCTACTTCATATGTGGCCAGACCGCATATATACGTCTACCTCTAGATTGGGATGGTACCTGTTACATAGCAATCCTTCTGCCACCTGTTTTCCTAGCCCCTCCTGATTATCACAGAAATACCCATTTAGTACACAATAGACAGCAGAGAGATCTCCCGATTGTCGATTACACTGAAACGGCATGGGAACAATACACAGATTTCAATAAAGGTTTCTTTCCCTATATAGGTACAGTCACTAATAGTAAGCTGATACGTAGATTAACTAGAACCCTTGAAGCAGTAGTGAACGAGACTACTTCCGCCTTAGGAAATTTAACAGAAGAGCAGTCTGCGATGCGGATTGTTGTGCTTCAAAATCGTCTTGTCCTTGACGTCATCCTGGCCGATAGGGGCGGAGCTTGTAGGGTCATCGGATCAAGTTGCTGTGTTTTCATACCAGAAAACTCGCCGTCAGTATATAAAGCCATAACTCGCCTTCATAAGATTATAAGCCAGATACACCAGAGTCCAGGCACCTGGACTTGGTCCGGTTGGTTCTGGAGCGTGTTGTCAGCCTGGGGATGGAGGATCCTATCTTTCCTAGGTATTGGCTTTCTCATACTATTCAATTGCTGCTTATGTCTACAATGTGGGCCATCGATTTGTGGTCTGTGTGCCACATCGTGTATCCCGCATCCAAGTTTTCGTTCAAGATCCCGGAAGAAGAAAGAAGAACAAATGATGCTATATGAACAGATCGATGGATTGATGAAGATCGATATCTCCTGAGGGTCCGTAGGGGACAAGGAGGGAATGAGGAAATATGAATTTTGTGATCAGTTATGTCCCCTATCGTAGACCCCAACGGCTCCATGTGCATGTTACAAGTACATGTATGTTCCCTCCAGTTCCAGTTATGAAGACGCAAATACATGTGCGTCCACCGTCAACATGTCCTCTTTCAGATCCGCCATGAATGGGTCAGATATTCCATTCCTAAGTATGAAAGGCCACCGACTTTATGTGGTTCACTTTCCACATTTTACAGATTCAGGCGAGTAGGCCCTGAATTCTGCCATCAAGCCTTTTCCTGCCTTCTACCTCTGAAAGCTCCAGTCCGAGCCCGCATCTGTATCCATGAACTTTGTCCTACTCCCTGCGCGGCTAATGATGCCTGATCCGGCCTGTTGCCTGCCAAAAACTGTATTTCACCTTCAAGATTATCTGCTCCGCTCCTCATCCGATGCATTCCTGTCTAGTAGTTTAGGTAAACATTCTTCCAGCTACCGAGCAAAGGGCCAGGCCTCACTGTCCTCACGCAAGTAATTCATAGCCCCTGTTACTATGGAAGATTCCTGCCCCCTCGCATCTCATGTAGACACTTAGACGCTTGTACACGCACTAACAGTCAGTATAGAATAGATTCCATCCGAGAGACCTTTCCTTTTGGATAATACAGTTCTTTAAACATAAGATATTAGATATGATTTGGGATTAGGTTGACATGACCCCTCAGACTTCTGTCTCCACATGTAGAGCTAAATGTCAAGTCCCCTTCACCCTCTAGTTGCACGTCAATCACACGTCATGCGGCTGCGCGCGCATCTCTGCCAAATATTTCTGCTGACATTGCAGGATTCTCTTATGGATCCACCCACTTGTGACATCATGTTTAATGACGTATTTAGTTACGCCTATGTTTACGCCTATTTTTCATTACGTATGTGTACTATTATCTGTATTATCAGCTGTTACGCCTCCTGCATCTGTCTTAATGTAATGCTTTTCATATAAATATCATTACTTGTCAATAATGTATTGCCTTCCCTTCCTGAACCCTCGTGGTGATGGAATTTGATGCCTATGGTTCGAACCATAATTCCTTTGTAGAGGAATAAAGCCTTTCAGAACCTCTAATACCACGGATTCTGCCTCTTATTTATACTGAGTTATTCTTACTAGACTTTACCGCATAAAAAATAGTATCGGTAATAAAATATTTACCACAATACACAGGCGCCTCTTTATGCATCTGTTGCCTGCTCTCCCCCCTTTTTTTTGTATGACATTACAAAGTGGTCTGAGGTCGTTGAAATGAGTCTCCAATGTCAAGCCAATAAAGATAATTCTCAGCATCCTCGCATGCACTAGAAGTCCAGCCAAACATAACCTGATTGGTCAAATCTATCAGGATCCAATACAGTTATACCATCCTAACAATAAACTGTACCCCACCTCCCCGCATGCTCGGCCATAAATATCTAACAGTAGTATTCGCACATTTTCCATATCAGTAGTTGTGTGGGTCTCGGTTCCAAAGTCTGTCGTAAGTGAACTGTACAGTTCTGCTAACTTACACAATATAGCCCACAGATATTGTGAGGAGCCCATGTGTCCTGTAGCCCTGGATCCCGCCCCATGCTATAGTCAGAGTACGCCTTAGTAAGACAAAATATCTATCGCAGCATATTCTTCCATCGTTGCATTCCAGCTCAACGAAATCGGTGTTTTTCTTAGGCCTCTGTATTCCTCTCTTTAGTTCAGCTCCCTCTGCCCTACCCCACCATACCGGTGTGCCAGTCCTGTAGGGACGGGGCCCTAGTGGCTCTCCATCATGTGGTTATGGCTCTCTTGGCTAGAAGGAGCGCAAGATTGGCAAATCAGGAGGTAGAGTTACCCTTCTTTTCAAGGGGCCCTAACCCCAGTATGCAGTATTCCAAGGTGTCATTCTGGCGCACCGGGGCTATATCCGTCAATATTTTGCATATCGTCGCCCAGTAGTGTCCCAGCCTAGGGCAATCCCATACCATGTGCACCAACCCCGCATTGGGTGCGTGGCAGCACGGACAGTAGTCATTTGCCCCCGGAAATAGAGTGCTTAGTCTGTGTGGGGTTAAATAAGCTCTGTGTGGCAACATCAAATGTATACATTTAAATTTAGGATTACGAGAGACCTTCTTGGGGTACCCCAATATAGTGTCCCATTCTTTGACTGTAAATGCACGGCTTACGTCCCCTTCCCATTTGTCGCGCAGTGGCCGTAATGAGATCTCCTTCTCAGTTCGAATGTCGTGGGTTAGCCATTTTGTCAGTCGTGCCCCATTTCCCATTCAATATTGCATGGTAAGTAATGTATTCGTGGATGGTTCAGTGTCCTCGGGTGACCATGTAGTGCGTATATATCTAGATATATGTGCGTGTAAGAGGAACAACGTATCAGGGGCACCATGGACGCGCACAAACGTTTTGTGTGACATTAACCCCTTCGCTGCTGCGGACATTCCGCTGCAGCGCTGGGGGGGGGCAGGGGGGCAGCGCGGCGGGCCTGTGCTCATGACGGAGCCGCTCCGTCATGAGCCACAGTTGAGCTGTGCTCATGACGGAACGGTTCCGTCATGACTCCGCCCATTTGCGTTGTCCCCTCGCACAGGCGGGGAAACAGCGCCGCGCAGGCGGAGCGGCCGCCAACAGGATTGTCATGACGGAACCGTTCCGTCATGAGCACACGCCAACCGTGGCTCATGACGGAACAGTTCCGTCATGAGCAGGGAAGGGGTTAATACACCCTCGCCTGCTCTCCCCTTCTTCCCCTCTCTCACATGCTCTTTCTGCTCCTTTGTCTGGAATTCATTCACCACTTTGTGCACAAAATACCTATTACTTTATTTCTTCCTGTTTATGTATTCTGTGCAGCTCTCACCCATAATTATCCACAATGCCACATACATTTCACCCCACAAATCCACTCCACCCCACCCAATACCACAACTAACAATTCCAATGCAAACCACATAATTCCACACCCCAAAATCTACTCCAAACCAAATCAAAGGGGTGAAAGACATTGTCATTTACAACACCAATAGCTCTAACTCTTGCAATTGCGAGACCTGTTGGCATTGCCAATGCTTGTTTCCTTTTCTCACCTCTATACCTTTTGTTTCCTTTTTGAAAATTCCAGCCTTTGTGACCGCAAAACTCTTTCAAAATCAGCCTTATGTGGGTGAATGTAAAGTCTGGAGTGCTAATAAAACCAGGGAACATTTCCAGTCCTCAATTCAAATATTCAGTTGCTTCAAACACTAAGTGTTGAAGTTAAATTGTATTATATATTTAATGGCAATCGAACTTTGATACCGAGTAAACAACACGTCTTGTGTTGGGCTGCAAATAATGACCCTGGAGGGAGCCAGTAAGTGCATATTTTGTTACATTTGTCACCTCAAACCACCAACCTCCTTGATGCCTTTTATAAACATAAATGTCACATTCACACTGATTAGCATTCAGCACATCTTAAGTCAGCTACCTTTTAGGTTTGACTTGATGACACCTGCACCATTCATGGCAGATGCTTCCATATGATATACATGAATGGAATAGGACACAGGTTTGTAGGATTGCTTGCATTTGTTTGAAAGAAAGAGATATGCAATTATGCCATCCAGGTGTTAAATATGTCAGCGCAGACGAGCTTGAGGTAACATAGAATGTTGTTACAACTTACTTTCTCAACTAGGATGGCACTGAAGCCTTACTGGACAATATATGCCACAATACATCACTGCTTTCTGCAAGTTGCTACCAACCAAAACAGGAAACACTAAACTTGGCATTAAATCCACTAAAAATGGTTCCATGTGGTGCCAGTGGAGCTGAAACAAACCAGTCTCAACCTGTAATGCAAGTTGCACAAGACTATTTTAACTGAAGATAGCCCCTCTGTAAAAGACACTTGTAAGGCCTCCATAGTGCCATGAGGAGAGCCAAAAAGTCTTAATTTACAAAATTCATCCAGCAGGTCTGACTGAATAAGAGAAATCTTCAGCATCTTTCAAGAACTGTCTAACCCAGATACCCAGAAGAACAACCCCTGTGCCTCACACCAATATTGTGACAAAACTCCTGTATTTCTTTTGTTCAAAATTAGCACCATCGGTGACTCCAACATTACTGCCCTGTACCATCTGCCTGCGCTCTCTCTCCTTTCTTCACAGTTTTCATCCTTTCTCTGCCTCTGTCTATATGTGCTATATTGCTATTGCTTCACTGTCAGCACTTAACCTTCCCTGTTAGCTCTGGCATGGCATTTTAATGGCATTTTATTTAGGAGCGTAGGCATAAGCAATAGGAAGATAGGAGCCCATAAGGTAGTAATTTTAGATGTCTCCTTTCAGTGCATTAGTCATTTCAGCCAACTTATTCCAAAATTGTGCTTTAAGTGCACTTTTTGATTTAATTTTTCTCAAAACGTTCTCGGGCTGGGGGAACCTACTATCAAACCCTTACTTAAGGAAGGCTCCATTGCTGAAAATTCAGATGTGGTATTACATCTGGCTTTCAGCAGTGGCAGTTGAGGATGTGGGTGGAGACAAGTGGGTGGAGCCAGTGGAGGAAGTGGGTGGAGCCGGGGAAAGGGGTGTGGTCTCCTAAACAAATTTGAGCACCTGCACTTAATATTTTACAAATTAAGCACTGCTCACCCCTATATCACACCCAGGAGACAAGTGTACAATTTGTATCACGCCCAGCGGTCCAAGTGGTGACCCTGTATCACACATAGGGCCAAGCATACTATCTGTATTATGCTCAGTGGTCCGAGTGGCAACCAATAGTCACCTTTCCTAGCCTGCTGACCATTGAAGAAAGGTAACCTCAACAGGATTGCCTCTGAGGTCACCTTGCGACTGCTCAGTTTGGATGCATGAAGTGGGCAATATGTCAGATTTCTGTCAGTGGCAGGAAGCTCAGGTAAAATATGTGTACTTCTTCCTACTTTGCCATGCACTAAAAGCTTTCCATGAATTGCGGCGTCCGTTCACCTTCCTTGGTGCACTGATGTGACTCCTTTCCTTCTGCTGTAGTCAGGTTTGAAGCACCAATCTCTCGTGGCTGGCTCACCAAAATTTATGAATTTACCTTAAAAAACACAGACAAGAGGCATTAGGCAAAACGGGAACAGTTGGTTTAATCAAGCACTATGGCAGAGAGTGCAGCATACAGAAACAGATCTGAGCACCAACTCAAAGTACAATCGTTTTGAATATCTTTTTAAACATTTCTTGAAGTATCATCAAACAATTCATAGATCCTGTTTCGGGAGTGGAATATGGGTTTTGTCATGAAGCCATAATTTACTCCCACCTGATGACATATGCAGGTGGGTCTCGACCTTGTGTGGACAGAATGAGGGCCAGTGGGTAACATGTCGAGATGTATGGCATGGGGAGCGCATGATCACTGCGTGCGTAGTGTATGCTGTGTCCTGATTGACTAAGAGTTTTGAACTTCATGTGGCATCTAAATTTATGGTGTTTTGGGAATGTGCACCCCTCTGGACATTTGCATTTCAATGGTCCAATCTCCTTGGACCATTGTGGTGTCGCTGCGCAGCTGTGGGACTAATCTGGGTCTTTTCTGTTTGCGCGTTTGTCCTGCTGGAGGTGATAACATTTCATTACATTTCATTTTTGCACATGTACATGTCATTGCGTCCATTGATACCAATATTAGCATGCTTTTCTCTGACTTTTGCTTTCTTCCCTCTTGCTTTCTTCTCCTGTGCTGTTTTCCAATGTCTTTTGTGCCTCCTTTCCATGCTCCTTTTCCTGCCTCCCACCTCCTACACCCCCTCCCTCTTCTCCTTCCCTGTTCCTTTCCACACCTCCTGCTCCCTCCCACACTACTGCTAAGCCCCGCCCCTCCCCCCCCCAGTACCTACAGTGACATGCAGTGGGCTAGTGTGCTGAAAATGTGCCAAAGGCATGTCCCTCTGGTCCCGTCTGCACCTTTACTGTGACCAGTGCCACAAACCTTGGTCCAACTGCTTTCCATTTGTTCTCCACAGTGTTACTCTGGTCACTTAACCTGTGACACCCATTACCCCACTGCTGTAACAACACAAATCACAGAAAGAGCTTTCACTTGAACCCACTGTTGTTTCATGTGCAACAACCCACCCACCTCGCCAGCACCACCAAAGCACAACCTACACACAGCACCCCTCCCACTACCACTAGCAAACGGGCAGCCCAAGACCAATTATCATGTATTAGTCTCAATACCCGCTTGCTCAACAAACACACCACGGAAATCTGGGATATTCTGAAGAACAATGCCCCAGACCTCCTCTTCCTCACAGAAACGTTGCTGACTGCCAAGTCAGTAACCAATATTGCCTCAGCCAGCCAGTAGTATACAAGATCACAGGACGGGACCCTTAACACAAACTAGGTCAAGAAATTGCAATAATTTTTAAAGATGCACCACAGCCACAGAGAAAGTGAACTGCTTCATGGAGTACATACACTTCAAACTGTGAATCTCAACATCATTCAACCTGAATGCAACCCTTGTCTACTGTCTGCCTGGACTACCAGGTAGCTTTACCCACAACATTACAGATTTTGTTGCCTCTTTTACCATCAACTCCTACGCCTTCATACTACTAAGAGAGCTCTACTTCCACCAGAATGACCTTAGCTCA
Organism: Triturus cristatus; assembly: GCF_964204655.1. Lineage (NCBI taxonomy): Eukaryota > Metazoa > Chordata > Amphibia > Caudata > Salamandridae > Triturus > Triturus cristatus. The sequence continues at coordinate 856,312,218 of NC_140589.1, forward strand.
ATCACACTCCTCGAAAGCCTAGGAAACCTTGGACTGGCTACCCGTAAACACAACAACCAAAAGAGAACCCCAAATAAGACAAGCTGATACCCTGAGCAAATCTGCTCAACCAAACAACACTACAAACAACTAAAAAGATGATGAAGAATGAATCACAAAGAAACAGGCACGAACAACTTCAAAGCAGTACAAAGGCTCTACCACCAGCAGATCATAATATAACAAGAAGAAGGCCAATTTTGCTGGATTATGTTTGTTGCCCTTAGGACTCTTAGCACTTTACCGCTGTCAGCAAGTGTTAAAGTGCATGTGCACTCTCACTCTAAACATGGTTTGATGGACTTATCCCCAATTTGCATCATTAATTTACCCATAAGTCCCTAGTAGAGTGCACTACATGTGCCCAGGGCCTGTAAATTAAATGTGACTAGTGGGCCTGCAGCACGGATTGTGCAACCCACACAAGTAGTACTTTAAACATTTCTCAGGCTTGCCACTGCAGAGCCTTTGTGTACAGTGTACACTACCATTTCAACTTGGCATTTAAAACCCTTTGCCCAGTCTTAAATTTCCCTTTTATTACATGTAAGGAGTCCTAGGTGGTGAATTCCGCTCTCTTTGCTTTGTGGATTTTGCTGAGTTTTCCGCACTCCACGGAGCACACAGACTTCCTACGCAGAGCAGAGTTTTTTCCTTGATCGCGCTTGCCAACTTTGGCGAGCATGAGCGAGGAAAATCCACCTCCCGGCAAGATTTCTCAATGGAGGCGGTCTAATTTCTCAACGCTGGTGGAAGATGATGGTCACTACCGCTCGCATTGAGAAACCTTTAGTTCACGTTGAGAAAGCTGCCACTCGAGTAGAAAATCTATTCGAATGTCAAGAGAAGAAGCAGACACCTTATGCACTGCACAGGGTGATGTTCGCACTGATTTTACAAAGCGGGACAAACACCCAGCGCTGAAAATCAATAGGAATGGCATGACCAAATGCACTTTGCCGCTTTGTGGAACTCCACATAGCGCTGCAGAGTTTTTTGGTCACTCTGGGGAATTCTGCGTAGTAGAACTCCACCCAGGCCTGCAAATAAGTCACCCCCAAGGTATGCCCTAGGTAGCCAAGAGGGCAGGGAGCTGTGTAATCAAAAGGTAGGGCATGTACTTTTAAGTTTTGCATGCCCTGGTAGTGAAAAACTTCCAAATTTATTTTTTACTACATCGGTTAACATTGGGAATTCCTTTTTACACTTCATAAACTATAATTCCTAATTGACACAGAAGAGATATGTCATGTTTCATATCACTGGAATGGCAATGATAAATCCTCTTTACTGGTAAGGTCGAATTTGTCATTAACCTTTTAAAAATGCGACTTTTTGAAAGATGCATAAAGAACAATTGATGGACAGAATGCAGAACAGTGTCTTACATTGTCCCCAGTGCAGACATCTGGGCCTAAATCCATCGTTTTTGTGCTCCTCATGCCATTCCAGTTTGAACCCAGCCATATGCAAATCAGTCTTGACCCTGTGCCCAATGGAAACAGTCCATCCCGAACTGCCAGGCCAGGTCCTCCCTGAACTGGAAACAAGTATCCTAGGACCGGTTTGGGGGTTTGACCCCTCATCAGTCAGGATAGCATGACTCCAGTGGCGTGGGGTGATAAAGTGAGCTAAAGAACAATGGTGGATTCAACCCAGATCTGTGACTGGGGGTGAGTGTCCAAAAAGTTTCATCTCCTTGTGTTTGCTTTGTTTGCCCTAAGTTGGCAGGGTATGCCCAGATGTGAGTCCCTTGCTCACTTTGCCAATGGATTCAAGCTAGCCTGGCTGATGAGGGGTGTTACCCTGAAACTGGTCCTGGCATGCTTGTTTCTGGTCCAGGGAAGACCCGGGTTGGTAGTTCAGGATGGACTGTTTCCATGAGGCACAGGGTCAAGACTGATTTGCATATAGCTGTGTCTGAACTGGGGTGGTGAAGTGAGCTAAAGAACGATAATGGATTCAACCCAGATCTGTGACTGGGGGTGAGTGTTTGAAACGTTTCAGTGCTCCGTCCATCATCTCCTTGCATTTACTTTTAGAAAGATGGCATTTTTCTGCTCTTAGCCCTGTGTGCCTGCAGCCAGTCTCTAATACACATCTGGGGTGGGGGCTAGCTGGACTTTGTGCATTCCCTCTAGACAGTCACACACAAAGGGAGCTTAAGTGTGACTGAGTGGCCATTCACATCCTGATGGGTCATCCTGAGGAGGATGGGAGAGAGGAGCTGACACACCTGAATAGGCTGTATCCTGTCCCCACACAAAAGGCTGCATATCCCCCCTGGAGTGAGTCTGGGCCAAGGTCAGTGATAGAATCTCTGTACACTTCAAAGCCCCTCTTTGAAGTCTCATTCACTTCAGAAGCACCACAGGGTATAAAAACCGGACCCCTGGCCCTACCCCTTCAGTACACTACTGGACCTGTGAAGAACTCTGCCTATAGGAAGGGCTGCTGTGCTGCTACAAGGACGAGCACTCTGCTGGACTGCTGCTCTGAAACAACTGCTTTTCTTCTGTGCTGCCCTGCTGCCTGCTAACCTCTGCCCTGCTGAGGAAGGGCTGGATCCATCTCACTTGAACCCAGAGTGACTCCAAGGGAATGTTGGCTTGCCCCCTGTTCCAAGTCTCAGGGGCATCAAAGACTTCTCATCAACCTGCACAGCACCTGGACTTTTCTTGCTGCAGGTCTTGCTGTGCAAAGTGTTGCCAATCCAGTCATGGGCCCTTGGAAGTGGGTATAATTTGCAGCAGGTATCAGAATCCACGCATCGATGACATTGCGATGATTGGAACCAGTGCCTCTCCCTCGATGCTGCATGGACTACAGACGTCACATTGATAATTGTGCTGCGCATTGTCTCCAGTTTCCAACACATATTCCAGCTAGCGGTGTGATGACAACGTATCTCCTCTTTGCTACCTGCATCTCAACTCCATCAAGAACACATCTAAGGTACTTTGCAGTGGTCCAAGGCTGTTCCCGTGTCTGACTTGTGCTCCATCGCGGTCAGCCTGAACCTTTGGATTTTCACCATTCTAGCATGGCCAGGGAGCCCTGGTTGGTGATTTAAGCTTTTAAGCACTGTCATTTCATTTAATCTTTACAAATTCATAAGTCTGGTTAAACTTATTGGATTTTTGTCATTTTGGTCTTGTTTTGTTCAAAAACATACAATGTATTTTCTAACCTGGTCTGGAGTTGTTTTGTGGTGTTTTTGCTGTATTACTGTTTGAAGTGTTGCACAAATACTTTACACATTGGCTCTCAAGTTAATCCCGACTGCTCTGTGCCAAGCTACCAGAGGGTGAGCACAGGTTAATTAATGGTGTGTAACTGACTTTTCCGGACTAGGATTGTGATTCCTGTTTGAACAGGGTGCATACCTCTGCCAACCAGAAACCCATGTTCTAACACTTGGCATTCCACCTGTTGGCCAATATAACTCGGTTCCACACCAACCCCCAATGCCCATGCCTGAAACTTCGGAATCATCAGCACAAGCTTGATATGACAGCCTAGATAAACACAGTGACCATCTGTTTCCACATACTGAGTATGCAGTTAACAATCTTCAAGTGACTACCAGGGAACACCAGAAAACAGCCACACAGGCACTGATAACTAGCAGGCTTGACTACAGCAATGCACTCTTGGTGGAAATCACCAAACAGCTCCAGAACAGGCTCCAAACCATCCAAAATACTGCAGCAAGACCTGTCTCTAGCCTACCTTACCACACCCACATCATTCCACATCTTAAGGAACTTCACTGGCTCCCAATACACAAATGCACTCAGTTCAAACTCCTCACACACCCATACAAAGCGCTACACAATATAGGCCATGCCAACCTCATCAGTGGCATACACTCTCAACAACCATCCAGACATCTCCCTCAGCTGGACTCTCACTAGCACATACACAAAAATAGGGTCGGAGCTCTTGCTTTCTCATACATCTACCTCCAAAGCATGGAATGACCTCCAAAGCATATCAGATACTCCTCATCGCTTCTTGAGTTCTGCAATAAGCTAAAGACCTGGCTTCTTGAATGATTTCACCTTAGGAGACCACGACCTACCCACTGGGGAAGCACCTGGATACCCTGATGGGTGATTACTGCGCTATACACACAGGCATAACATAACATGTTCCATAAAAAGGAATGCTGTTCTAATATTTCGGGTTGTTGTGTGTCCCCCAACAACCCCGCTTGATCCATGTATATCTGGATCTTGTCTACCTTCGCTAACTGTTTAACTAGTATTTTCCCTAGCTGATCATAGACAATGGTCTCTATGACTCACAGGCCAAAAGGTCCTTCACTGACTTAGGTAAGACCATTATACAGGCCTCACAGAGAAATTCCGGAAGAATCCCTATCTCCAAAGCTTCTGGGAACATGGCCAGCACAGGTGCAATCAGCAACTCACTAAATTCAGATTGTAAGCCCTCATTTCCAGGGGCTCTTCTCATTCTCGTGTCTGTAATAGCCCATTGAATATCTGCTTCATCTATAGGTGCAGTAAGAGCCTTATGCAATTCCACAGTTAATATCTCCAATATTGTTTTCTAACAATGCAGTAATACCTGCTGTTTCTGGAGTATTCTGGCTAGAATATAGCATAGTATAGATCTCCCTAGACCTCCGGAAGATAGCATCCAGATATGTGAGAAAACCTATCCCTCTTACTTTTAATTGCCACCACCACCCTCAGTCAATCAGGATTTATAAAGCATGGCTAATTACCAAATAGGGTACCCAGGCGCTTGCAGGCCCCGGAGGCTTATTCGAACAGCCAGGTCTTGAGGGCCATTCTGAATTCTGGAAGTGGGGTGATGGTCCGAAGGTGCATGGGGAGGCTGTTCCAGGTCTTTTCTGCAATAGGGAGATGGAGCGTCCTCCACTTCTGCTTCTGTAGATGTGGGGAGTATGGACAAGTTAAAGGTAGGCGGAGCGTTTTCTTCTCGGTGGCTGGTGGAACTTCAGGAGGGGGTTAATGTATGCGGATACTTGGTTGTGTAGAGCCTTGTATGTGTGGGTCAGCTTGAATTGGCATCTCTGCTCTACGGGGAGTCAGTGGAGTTGCCTGAGGTAGGGTGTGATATGGGTTCATTGGGGAAAGCGAACGATGAGTCTGACTGCGCTGTTCTGCATTGTTTGAAGTCTCTGATGGAGGTGTGTGGTGATTCCTACGTAGAGGGCATTGCCATTGTCCAGTTGGCTGGTGATGAGGATCTGTGTCACAGTGCATCTCATGTGTAGGGGTAGGCCCCTGAAGATCTTATGCAGCATGTGCAGGCTGAGGAAGCAGGTGGAGGAGATGGCATTGTTCTGTGATTTCATGGTGAGCTTGTTGTCAATGATGATTCTGAGGCTTCTGGTGTGATCGGAGAGAGTGGGTATGGATCCTTGTTCTGATATCCACCAGGAGTCATTCCATGTGCTGCTGCTGTTGCCAAAGATCAGTACTTCCGTCTTGTCTGTGTTCAGCTGCATGCAGTTGTTCTTCATCCTGTCGGCGGACTTTGTGAAGCATCTGTAGAAGTTGGTTCTGGTGGTGGTGGGGTCGTCGGAGAGTGAGAGGATGAGTTGGGTGTCGTCTTCATAGGAAATTATGTTGAGACCGTGGGACATGACAATGTTAGCAAGCCGGGTCATGTATTTGTTGAAGAGCATGGAGCTGCGGGATGAGCCCTGGGGGACACCGCGGATAATCTCTTTGGGTTCATATGAGAATGATGGGAGGTGGATCCTTCGGGTTCTTCCGGTGAGGAAGGAGGTGATCCATCTGAGCGCATCCTCTCGAATGCCAATGTGGTGGAATATTTCGATTAGCGTGTGCTGGAATACGATGTCAAAGGATGCCGAGAGGTTGAGGAGGATCAAAGCTACTCGTTTCTCCTCAGTGGAGGAGAGTTTGGATGTCATCAGTGGCTGTGATCAGGGCGGTTTTGATGCTCTACTTGCTGCAGAAGTCAGATTGAGAGGCATATTATAGCTGGTTCTGATCAGGTGTGTCGTGAGTTGATGATCTTTTCAAGTCCCTTTGCTGGGAAATGGACCGGGGAGATTGATCCGTAGTTTTTGAGTTCATTGAGATCGGCGGAGGGATTTTTGAGTAGTGGTCTGACTTTGGCATGTTTCCAGGCATCAGGAAATGTTGTGGTGGTGATAGAGGTGTTCAGTAAGGTGGTGAGTTCTTGGCTGATCCTTTGGTTTCCAAGGTAGTAGAGGTGGTGCAGGCATAACTCTGTGGGAGCTCCAAAGTGGATGGATTTGATATGGGAGGTGGTGTCCTGGGTGGAAAGGATGTTCCAGGTGGTCAGTATGTGTTTCGTGTCAGTTATGGTAGTGGCGTATCTTTCGAGCAAGTCCATAGGTGTGGGTTGGGGTTTGAAGTTTCTGTATTTGGTTGCAATCTTGTTGCTGAAGAAATGGGCAAGGTTGTCGCTCAGCTCCTGTGAAGGTATGATCTTGTTATCGCTGGAAGCCATGTTGGAGAACTCCTTAACTGTTGAAAAGTTCCTTGGTGTTGTTGGTGCTGGTTTCGGTGCGTGTTGCAGGGGCTGTCTTCTTTGTTGCCCTCAGCAGGCAGTGGTAGATGTTGAGGGAGGTCTTGAAGACTGCCCTGTCGAAGGTACCCTTGCTGGCACACCATTTTCTCCCCAACTGTTTGCTGTCCCGTTTTGCTGTTCTGAGTTTTTGGTTGTACCAGCTGGCCTTTTTGGACGGTGTTTCTGGATGTTGCTCTTGATGGGGATGATGATGTCTGCACAATTGGTGATCTAGGCATTGAAGTTTTTGTACTGTCTGTTTGAGGCTGGTGGTGGTAGCAGGGTTGGAGGTGTTGAGGGTGTTTGCTCAGCTGGTCTCTGAGATTTCATTCCACCTCCGGTGGGGGGGGCATAGGTCATCTTGGGGGTGGCAGTGCGGGTGCTGGAGATGCTGAAGTGTATGATGGAGAGACAGGTCCATGTGCGTTATGTAACATTGCTGTGTTTGATGCGGTTGCTGTAGGTGGAAATTGGGTCCAGCGTATGTCTTGTACACATTATATAACTAGAGCTATTGAATAACCTGCATTCAATAGAATACAATCTGGTCAGTAGTTGCAGGAGGTGAAAGTGGAAATCACCAAGGAATGTGCAAAGCTGCTCTATTGTGTGCCATAATTGAAGTTTCTCGATGTGGAGTGAAAACTGAGGCCAAGATTTACAAACAGTTTGTGCTGGGTTTCCTTCACAAAAGTGATGCTACCCTCGACAACATTTTTATTTTAGATTTACTTTCCAGTGCAACACTAGTTTGTACTGGAAAACGTACTCAAATTAGAACATTGGAATGTTGGAAGCTCCATTAAAAATAATGGAGTAGCTCCAGGCTTATAATGGCTGGTATAAGCCCGGAGCTCCAACATTCCAATGCTTCTTTGTTCACAGCTCTTGCTGTGAACAAAGGCTTCAGGGAGCCGGAGGGAATTTCAATCCCCTCACGCTCCCTAAAGCCTTTGTTTAATTTGTTAGAGTATTCTTCCCTCTAGTAGCAGAATGTTCTAATAGCCTGAGAGCCCTTCATAGCTGGGCTATACCGGCTATTAAAGTCCCGCTGCCTTGTTAAAGTCCCTCGCCTTCGGATCGGGCCTTTAACGCTGCAGCGGGCCTTTAATAGCCGCTATAACCCGCTACAGCAGGCTATAAGGCTATAGTAAAACACTTTCTGCTGCTTTGTATTACTTACGCCAAGGGAGCATTCCATGAGTGCCTCATGGGCATTCCGATGCAACCACACATGTTTTTGGATGGAAAATCCTATCAGCAAAGATTCATAGACAGGGCTTTGCACGCACAAATAATGCCTCTTTGAGACAAGGTACCCTATGCTACAGTGCTTGAAATGGAAAAATAGAAGTGCAAGAATTCTGTAACAGAGTACTTGCTTGTTTCTGAGAAGTGTCGGTACTCTCCGATTAATAGTATTACGTTTTTCTTGAGAAATGCAGGTACTCTCCCTGTCAAAAAAAAAAGTGCCGGTACTCAGTACCGCTCAGTATTGGCCCATTTAAAGCACTACTATGCTACAAAGCCTGTGCTGCACGCATGCAGACACCTGTGCAGTGTGGTGCAACTGTATGTGCATGGCGCTAGGCAGCCTGACTGTGCACCAGCACTAGGAGAAGGCAAAAAGTGTAATATCTGAGTAGATATGGCTCTTTCCTGCATTCTCCCTCTTATTTCAATGCAGAGCAACAACTTTGGGTGATGCACTGCATTGCTGGCATCTTTGCAAATGGGGTCCATAATTTTTTAGGTATGTTTCAGTCGTCTTGATGACCACAGTATGTGAAAAGTGTTGTACTTAAAGCAAAAATTGTAATGTGCTATTATTGCATATTTTCCTTTCAGTATAGGGGAAGGCTGTGTATAATGACAGCCCGTTGCATCATCACCAATAACAAAAATATCCATTGTTATCATGGGCTGCCTCAGAAAAAGGCACAATGGTAATGGTCTTCATTAGAACATTTCCATTCATTGAGGGTTTTCAAAGAGTAGAATAGAGCTGGCTTCAAAGTGGTCCTTAGTGAGTGCACATAAAATGTGAAAATGGCTTATCATTATCATTGAAATCTTCAGAGTAAAGGAACATGGAAATCAAATATGAAAATCGTTTCAGTGCCTCCGAAATAACAAGCTACATTAATTTTCACAAATGAGTTTGGATGGCATTTACAGTTCTGAAGGAACATTTAAACAAAGAGACAGAAGGGCAACAAGTTTTCTTTTCCGGTAAAGAAAATAATGCCTTGTTGGAATACAGCACATTGATCTAAAAGAACATGCACTAATTAATAAATATGAACGTAATTTAGAGTTTGGCCTGATTGGAGCACTTAAATTGTCGGCGCTCCAGCAGCCCAGACTGCTTATTTTCCAACCGGGAATTTCCACGTTCTGAAGCCACTGGAGGCTGATTGTTGAGAGAGGGGGCCAGGACTGTTGCCTCTGCCACTTTTTCTAGCTTCCCCAGGAAAATATAGCATGCACGTGGGGTAAGAAGGGGCTTCAGGAGAGAGGGAGATGACTGCGAGCAAGTAGACAGAAAAGAAGGAGAGAGATATAAGAGAGGGGTCTGGGCTGGCTTGTACATGTTGGCTATGGCAGATTTTGGTTCCCAGTCCAGCCTTCTTACAGTAGTGGCTGCTACCGGATGGGTGTGGTGGGCGGGGGGGTTTAAATAATTTAAAAAACACCTTAGAACGTCCGGCAGCCTGCTGCCTCCCCTGCCTCCCATTCCTTCTTCTTCTGCAGCAGGAAGCATCTGGCACACAGGCTCCCGAGAGCCAATCACAACACTGAAATGCAGCATTTTGATTGGTCTAAGTGCCGTGGATCGGCGCTCAGACTCGAACAAGGAGCCTGTGCATGTTCCTGACCAGGCTGGGTAATGCAGCCTGGTAGGAACATGCAAAGTGCGCATGAACTGTTTGGTCGGCCCAAGAGAGGCGGCCAAACAGCTCATGCGCTCTTTAGGAGTGCAAACCACTCTTCCCCTACACTACACGCAGGCTGCATGCAATAGGCAAAATAAAATGACAATAACGATGCGTTATTGTCATTTTATTTTCCTTTTTACGCAGTGGGGCAATGCTCCTCCACCTTAGCGGAGGAGCCGTCACTGCCTTCTTGTACAGTCTTGCCAAACTCTGATTTCCCCACCTCATTTAGAGCTGACTGAACCACTTAATTTACGATGGCAAAGCCTCAGTTATCTTTGCCATTGGAAACCCTCAGCCTTACAGTCCATTGTCCGTGGGCCATGAGGTTACAGTAACAGACCCCAGCCTCATTTAGGGCGAGGTAACTCACACAGTTTTTTTCCTGCCTCTGTCTGCCATGTGACCTAATTTCAGAGATTGTGAAAACAAAATCATTGGTAAGTGGGAAGAAAAAAATGCATGGCAGTCCGCTTAACATACCTCTAAGTCTAATCTTCCTTTAGATGCACATACAGTTTAGCGATCCCATCTGCAAAGCAGTGATTGCTAAATCCAGCAACACGTTAACCACAGGGGAGGGGCTGTGGCCAAGACTCCGCAGATCTAGGGGACCTAGCAGGCTGCTTTCAGTACAAAAAATTAGTTATTGTATTTGCTTTTTGAATATAGAATGCTGGAAATGGTAATCGTGTTTCATAAGTGTTTGGAGGAGACATCCTTTGCATGGTACCACCCCAGAGGTTAATCTCGACTGTTTTTTTACAGGCTATAGAACTCTGTGCACATTACCCCTGCTTAACCAGTGGTAAAACTTTCAGTGCTTTTCATTTCTACATGATGAAATTAGCAACCCCTGACTGGCATATTTAGCTTACCTCCAAGTCCCTAGTATATGGTACACCTGCCATTGGCCTGTAAATGAAATGTCACAAGTAGACTGCAGCACTTAATATGCCATCCACCATAGTGGTATGACTGTAGAGATGCTACCAATGGCCTGGCTGTGAAGGTTTAAATTGCAAATTCGACCATTCAAAATAGTCCTTTTGACGGACCTAAACCCTCCTTTAAATAGTAATGACATCCAAAGCTGACCTTACTTGCCCATATACCGGGTGCATGGTATTTAAGAGTAGGGCATGTAAAGTATAATGGTAAACATGTCCTTATGGTGAAAAGGCCCAAAAGGCTATTTCCACAGTAGCATGATTAACTGTTCAATATGAAAACACTGGATACAATAGTACATTTAATATGGACTATCCCCCCTTAGTAAATAGCTTGAGAGATCATATTTGGACTATTTAAAATATTTTTTACAAGTCCAACTCATAAGGAGGCGTTTGAGCGACTGCAAAGGCTGAAGAATGAGAAAATTAGTGTGGCAGTTGGAAATTTTGTCCTCTAATCACTGGGGGTAAAAAATAAATATGGTTCCGTGAAATTTCTCCTACTTTTGCTTTATTAGCTCTTAGGATCAGATCCCCTAATTTTTAACTTTCCACACTTTTAGTATAAGACCCTTTTGGTTGTTTACACATGTTTTATGTTTTGTATTTTTGGTATGCCATTCATGCAGTGCCCACTCTCTAATTAATTGTATTTTATCTACTCTGCCTATGCTGTGTTCTGAATCTTAGGATGCTGCTATATCCATGAAATGTTTTTATTATCTGTACTTTTATGGCCGTGATTGGCCGAATAAAGTTTTGTGACTGAATGACATGTCATGAATCAAATCCACTGTTTGAATCCCAGCCAACTGGGGGCTAAAATCCTTTCTTCTCACCCTTTGTAAAGAATTCTGACTGCAATAATGAATTTCCTCACTTTAGTTTATTTGTTGCCACTAAATCTAATATTTTATGCCACAGCATTCTTTGACAATTGTGTTCACCAAGTGTCTCTGGTTATGTAGCATTCTGCTTGCAAGTGCCAGAAGTCAACTGTGCAAGTTTGAAACAATTCTTTGTGGAGGAATGAGCACCTATTACTTCCATTATCAATCTGACTATTATTGGTGTAAGGCCTTGAGTCAACCATGTTCTCTGTACCACTGGGAGAATAAATTCTAAAATGATTTATTGGCAAGGTCTGGATGCCTAGAGATGGAAAATATGTGATAGCAAGCCAAAACTCTGCATTTTTTGTGTTACCACTCCACTCCCAAGGTTCCTTGATATAAATAGGGATTTTTCCATAATTTTTATTATTGTGAATTTTATTATTCAAAATTACAATAACAGTAAATGTGATTACATGAATTGATAATTATAATAGTAAATATGATTATATTAAGTACACCAAGTAAAATGTATAAATGTTTTAATTTGTTTATTTTTCCAGACCTGGTGGTGAATGACTGTGCAGCATCATGAAGAAGACTGAAAAGCACATCCTGTCCCTCTGATTCCCAGTTTATAATTCATTTATGGTCAAATGTCCAACATGGAGTTACGCTGAAAAGCCAGCAAGACCACTCATCATGGAAAACTTTGTTTTAGACAGCTCAAGTAGGGAATCACATTCCACTATTAGACATTGTGAGAAATGTGGAAAGCATCATCGTTCAACAAGTATTTTACCACAGGAAGTGCAGGAAACCTGTTTACAACGAAGAGAAATTTACAGATTATTAGGCGAAAAGCAGAAGCAAGTGTCAGTGATGATGCTGTAATGAGTGAGTGTACGGGCAAACGCTTAAACAGAAGAACATCATTAAAGTCAAACGTGAATGCTGAAGAATGTATATTTTGTGGAAAGATAAAATGCTACAAGGGAACATTAACACCTGAGAAATTAATCAAGGCCACGGAGCTTAGAGTTGACAAAAGGTTTCCTGAGTTTGCAACCATTAATTGTGATTCAAAGATGCTAACAGTTTGTACTAGGGACATATTTACTGCAGAATTCCATTATCATACATCTTCTTATTGGAACTATTTAAGGGTTAAAGCAAAGGAGGAAGATCATGCATCGAGCATTCAAACCGATGATAACTACAAAAATCTGAGTGATGAAGCATATGATGAACTAATTCAATACATTAGAACTGTGATTATTCCTAACAAAAAGGTAATACATGTGACGACTCTCACTGAAAGGCTTGAAATCCTCATAACGTGCAGAGGAATACAGGGAATAGACAAATAAACCAGGAAGTATATTAAAAGAAAATTGGACTCTGAGGGGGATATGCACAAGGAAGTGGCGGAGCCCGTCGTTAGCCTCCTTGGCTTATTGCTGTGCTCCGCCACTTCTAAAATGCAAGGCTGCACAATATTTACAAGAATGTGGTGCAGCCTTGCGTTTCTCCCTTTGCTGGCACTAAGTTTAGCAACTTAGTGCCAATGCAGGCACCTTTGCACCATAGTACAAGGGTGTCTGTGTGCAGGTGAGGATTGTTTATGTGTAGGAAGGTGTACCCTTCCTTCACAGAAACAATCCTAAAATACAACTACATCACATTCATGTGTGCAGCACACATGAAAGTGACAAAATGGTGTGTTTTTTAAAGGTTTGTTTATGAACAGGAAGGGACACCTTCCTGTACATAAACACACCCTGGCATTTTGCTTTATCCATGGTTGCTGCACAAGACAGCAGACATGGAAAAAGCAAAAACGAGGAGAAATAATGCATTTCTCCTTGTTTTGCCAACATAAGACCAGGATTAACCTGGTCTTAATTTTGGCGCTGCCTCCTATGTATGCCACCACTGAACATAGGGGGCAGCGTCAAAATGAATGGATGTTGTGGTGGAACGCCCACCAAAAACCCACTGCCCACCCCTTTCACACTAACCATAGCATAAAAGGGGGCCTTATGTACAAGGCAGCGTTAGTGGCTTAACACTGCCTTGTACATAAGGTGCAGCCCAGATCATCACCACAACGTCGCTAAAAGTGACATTGTGGTGGCAATAGGAGCTTGCACATATGCCCCTGAGTTCGGTGAGAGCCTCCACATATTCCCAGACATCCAACAAAAATTATCGGCCCAACCTGATAGTGTCATGCTACAGGATGTTTGAAAAGAGAATTATGAGTCATAAAGGTTAAGGCAACAGACATGGACAAGATCATTGATCAAACATCATTGCACATAAGAACAATGTTAAAAACAAACTTGACATCAACACCATGGCCATATCATCCATCAGATGCTGATAAGGATTGATTTACAGGGCCTGATTTCCTTGAATGGTTCCTATTAGGACTTCTGACTGGATATCCAGAAAACAAAATCCATGCAAAAGAGTTGCCTTACTTATGTAATCATTCAGTCAGGACTTTATATATGCGGTCACAAATGGTCAGCAAACCCCCCCTAAGCAATTGCTGCTCCCATACACCTTAAAAACGCTGACAGGCATTGTTGAAATCCTTAACACTCTAAACAGACTTGGTCATGGGATTTCATACTCTCAACTGGAAGAAAATGATACTGCCTTGTTTCTTTGGAAACTTGCTGCTACCTTAAATGAGCAAATTACTCTTACTGGTGAGGGGACAACTCATCGAGTCAACAGTATAGCTGTGGAGCACACGTTCTTTGGATGATAACCTTTTAAAGTTACTCTCCCGAATATTGAGAAACAAAAGCAAAGAACTTTGACCACCACAAACACTGAAGAATTGTTCATGTACTTTTCTGGTGAACTAGTTCAGGCTCAGCCATTAATGACAAGTACCACAGTCATACGAGAATGTGTTGCCCAATTGTAGCTTGCACCCAATAAGAAAAGATTCTGCGTTGTTACAAGACAAGAAGCATGCCTCAAGCAGATAATACAAAGTTGAACAATATTTAACATCAGTACTAGAGACCTAGTTAGTGTATAACAGGATTCCCTTGGCTACTTGCCCACCATTAATGCCCCTGCAACTGAGTTGACAACTGTTTGTGAAATTTTGAAACAGTCAGAGCTGATAAGGGAATCACTGCATTTGAAAAAAAGTTGTAGTGGTCATGGATCAAGATCTTTATACAAAAGCAACTGAGATCATGTGGAAGCATAAAGCAATGTATGACAGAATCATTATTTTAATGGGCACCTTTTCACACCATTTGCAATGTCACGTCCATTCTTGGAAAACAATTTCAAGACTCTGGTATTCGTGACCTTTACAGTGCAGTAGACATGATAGCAAAAGGATATTATCAGTATTAGAAGGTCATATGTACAATCGTGCAGTTCAAGTATACAAGTGCGTGCATAAAGTTATGTTGAGACTGGCTTGGTTGGAATTTATCCCCTGGGTGTAGAAGAATAACAAAGAGAAAATTCAGGTAATCTACTCCCTCATTGAGAATGTTAATGACTTTGCAAAAGACCTATGCAAACAGAAAGTAGACGACCTCTTGCAGACTTCTGCCTTTGATGAAGTAACACAGCTTTGGGATGCATTCCTGTAAGATCTTTGTCATTACAATGTAGATCTCTCTGCATTTTGGATGTCGTATATGGATATTGTTGAAAATCTCTTCTTTGCTCTGCTGCATACTGCTCGGGAAGGAAATTGGCACTTACATCTTACCGCCATAAGCTCCATGATCCCATGGTATTTTGTGTATGAAAGGATGAACTACGCTAGATATCTTCATGTATACGATGCCCAAATGACACTACTTCCAGTGAAAACATTTACTAGAGCGCTATGTTCTAGACAGGGTGTGCACCACCATATGCACTCAATTGTGAGTGTGTGTTAACAATTCATTACCACTTAAATGCTTTACTAGCTTGTACACAGTGTAAACACGTTGTAAAACATAAACTTCATGACATGGTCAAAAATATCCAAACAATAACTCAATAAACCAAAGTTGAATCCTTCTTCTTGATGTGCTCTTCTTTATTAACACATCTAGTTGAAAATCAAGTCCAAATTGTAAACCCAACAATCCATCTAGTAGATCGAAAAAACTTTACTCAATCCCAATGCATTTCGGGTGATATCGTCACCCTTCTTCAGGGGATATCTACAAATGAAATTAACAGAAGAACTCATCACATTCAAATATATCTCTGAATTTGTTTATCAATGGTGAAATCCAAATGCTAATAGAAAAGAAAAGAATGGTGCTCTGCCAGCCAGGAGGATTAGAGTGGAGCTATACGTATTTATCAAGGGATAATGGTAGACCTGAAAAGTGATTGTAAGAGAGAAAGTCAAAGAACCACGCTACCCTCAGAACACCAAGGTGCCGTTTGCCCCAGTGCGCAGAAAATTTGAGAAAATTTGTGTCTGCCGATTTCAACAACAACAATAACTACCTTTAAGTAGACCAACTGTAGACGGGTATTCGAGCCCAAGGCTCTATTTGAATGAATGACTTGCGTTCTGTAGAACAAAAGCCAGTGTAAACACAAATCGTTTGTCAAAACGTGAACCTCACTGTTAATTGCGCGGTGCAATAAAAACGAAAACTCACCACTACTTCACGTCGCTGAGTATATTTATGCGAAATTATAAGCAAAAAACCAGAGGACCGAATCGTGCAAGCTCGTTTCGAGTTTCAGCTACGTATGCGTTACAAGCACCGTAAGAAACTGTAGAGTGCTCTCTGTAAAATACACGTTAAACGTGAATGTAACAGGCGTTGCTAAATTTTAAAGTGTTGCGGCTCAATTATATGCCATAACCCAAATATTACTCACATGAAGTGTGTCGAAGGTTGCCGCTCTCATGTAAACGCCCTGGTGAAGAAAAGCCCAGTGCGTTATGCCAATTAAAGAGTGCTCGAGCGTGAGTCTCGTTAGTATTAGTGAAACCAATAACGGACGGTAAATGAACACCTAATTGCTAGTATGTGTCGGCCATATTGAAACAGAGTGTTGCCGGCTGATAATGCTGAATTTAAGATAAGAGTAAAACTGAGTTCTTCTAATATAGGTGCTCGTAGGGAAAACAGAAAGCCAACCACAAGTGTATAAAAAGGGTAATTGATGTTATCAATGTTCCAATATTGGACATGAACCTTAGAGTGTATACCAAAGTTCTCCTCTTATTGCTGTAATAAATATGCTTTACATCAGAATACACAAAAAATAAATTCGTCATCCTCCATTAAGCATGTACCTTAGAGTGTATACCAGTGTGATCCTCTTATAACATTAATAAATAAACTTTGCATCAAATTTTGCAGTAAATGAGCTCTTTGTCTATGTGATTGTATCCGGCTTAGACAAGGTCACATATCAAATGGGTCCACATACATAAGCATTAAGAAAGCATAGCTAACATAAACAAGATCAAATACGTTTGTGTCTAGTTACACTCAGCATTCACTATTGTAACATTACTTGTCCAGAGATGACTGCAGTTAATTTTGAAGAATCCTCATACATGCAAGTTCCTTGTGCTGTACATTATGAGAATAGCTAACACAAACAGGATCAAATGCGTTTATAGCTGCTTACACTCTACATTCGTTATTATAACATACTTATACAAAGGTGACTGCAGTTAATTTGAAGATTCCTCATACATACAAGTTCCTCATGCTGTGCATTATAAGAATAATGATCATCACAAAATAAATGAGCAGTGAAACTAATCCCTAAAATGAGTAATCAGTATTTTTTTATCAAGGAATATCTAATATCTTTGGACCCCATGCTTATCTTGGGGCACGTAATGCCAAGTTAACCATCTACTATGTGTATCTATCCCTATACTGAAACTGAAGAATGTGTGGTGACATCTTATCATAAACGGCACCAAGGGGCTGTTGGGAGCTCTCAAGGTTGTGGTCCTGCCGGATTAAGCTAAGTCTACAAACTGGTTTGTGGCATGGAACTAATGCTCTATAGAAAGCATGAAAATTCCATGCGATCATTTAATCCCTTGGGATACATGGTATCAAGGTA
This sequence comes from Triturus cristatus, assembly GCF_964204655.1. Taxonomy (NCBI): domain Eukaryota; kingdom Metazoa; phylum Chordata; class Amphibia; order Caudata; family Salamandridae; genus Triturus; species Triturus cristatus. The sequence goes on from NC_140589.1 coordinate 856,329,636, forward strand.
CCTGATCCAGAACGTCTCCCTCTGTATGATGTGTTTGACCATGTCCCTGTCCTTTAGATCTTGAACTACTTCTATGACACTGAATCTTAGTTGTGCGATGGTGTGATGTGCATCTACCCAGTGACTTGCTAAGGGGGAACTGAGATTTTTAGTACGGATTCTGCTTTTGTGTTCTGTGATGCGGGTGCGCAGAGACCTTTTGGTCTTGCCTACATAATACAGGCCACATGGGCATCATATCATATAAATAACATTTTGAGTGTTACAGTTGGCTGTGAAATTAAGTTTAATCGGTTTCCCTGACCAAGGGTGTGCTATGTGTGTGCCTAAAATCACATTGTTGCAGTGTGAGCAGTTGTAACATCTCATCATGCCTTTATGTTGTTGTGTCACTTGTGTATCCTGTTTTTTAAGTACTTTAAGGTTACGTGATCGTTTGGACGCGAAAATTGGGCGATCTTTGAAAAGATCGCCAAAGTCTGATTCTGTCTGCAATAAATCCCATCTATTCAGAATAATTTTCTTGATGGCAGGTGAGTGGGTCGAGAAAATAATAACAAAGACTTCTTTGTTCTCAGGTGTTTTGGTTCTCTTCTCTAAAAGTGCTGATCTTGGAAACCCCTCTAGCCTTGCTGCTGCTTCTTCCACTATCTGTTGTGGATACCCTCGTGTCAAAAACTCTTTTTTGGTGTTATCAAGAGTTTCTGTCTGAAGTGATGCGTTTAATTCTCAAAAATTGAGAAAATGGTAAGTGTCTTTTTTAAGATTCCAGATGAAAACTGGTATACAATAATGTGTTGCTGCGGTCAGCAGATTTCTTAAAAACCTTGGTGGTAATAGTGGATTCCTGTATTTCAATGTTTACATCCAAGTAGGATATGGACCGGCTATCCAAAGTGTATGTGAATTGGATCCTAGGATTAAATTCATTAAGTTCACTGAGCTTCCTCTCTAGGTCTTGTTTCTGTCCATGCCACATGATGAAAATATCATCAATATACCGTCGGTATATGATGAGATGGTCTGTCCATGATGAATCATTCAATATGTTCTCCTGTTCAAACTTCATCATGAAGAGTTTTGCGTAGCTAGGTGCCCCCGCAAAACCCATCGATGTACCATTAGTTTGAAGGAAATATCTTTCCTTCCATCTGAAGTAGCTGTGGAAAAGACTGTACTGTAGTAGTTCAAAAAGGAAAACTTTATTGGCTGGAATATTCCCCTGTTGTAGTAGTGCCCACTCTATGGCCTCGATCCCCTCAGAGTGGGGTATGGAGGTGTAGAGGGACACAACGTCAACTGTACTTAACCATATTGATTTTCCAGGAAGTAAAGTGAGCTAATCCAGTAACTTTAAAAAGTGAGTCGTGTCCTGAATGTAAGTGGGTCCTGATTGCACAAAGGGTTGCAAAAATGTATCTAGATAATGACCTAGAGGTTCATGGATGGAATTGCATCCTGACACTATGGGACGAAAAGGGGGATCATGCAAATTCTTGTGAATTTTTGGTAGCATGTATACGAATGGCCTGCGTGGAAATTTCGTGTACAAGAACTCATATGTTTTAGTGTTGATCCATCCCATGTCTTTGGCGTGTGTCAGTATGTGTAGTAAAGTTGTTTGAAATTCAGAGGTGGGATCCTGACCGAGTGGTAAATATGTCGACTCATCTGACAGCATCTCGTTAACCTTGGACTCGTAAAAATTACGGTCCGTTACAACCAGGGCACCCCCCTTGTCATCGGGAAGAAATGTCAATGATTCATTTTTTTTCAATGATTGGAGTGCTCTTTTATCTGAAGTTGTCATATTCTGATGTTTTTCAAGTGGTGTCAGTAAGGAAGAGAGGTCTCTCTTGGCCAGTGTCTCAAAAGAGTCAAGAACCTTGTGTGATGTTGGAGGAATAAAAGTACTTCTAGGTTTAAACTCTGTGTATCCTGAATCCATGGAAATTGTGCTCGTGGGGATCTGATTGGAGAAGAAATACCTGAGACTAAGCTTCCTCATGAACTTGTAAAATTCAATCTCTGTATTAAATAGTGTGGTATGAAATGTTGGCACAAAAGATGTTCCTTTGTTTAGTACCGCAATCTGTGCCTTCGACAGAGTTACTGAAGAGATGTTAACTACTAGTGCTTTTTCTGTCTCCTGCCTGAGCTGGGTTGCTTTGCACTTTCCGCTGCCTCTGCGGGTTTTATGCTGCTTGACTCGAGTGAAGGTTGTGCTGTTGGTGGATTGTTGGCTGCTGGGCTGGTTCCTAAAAAAGAAACCTTGGAACCTGAAGTAGATGGTGCTTCTGAGAGCGTGGGATCAACTGTAGGTGGCACCGGTGGTCTGTTCAAACGAGTGTCACTAAGAGAGACTATACTCTCTTCAGATGAGGCATCACCGGGTTTCTGGTACGTGCATTTCTGCGCATATACCTCCGCCCAGGAGTATACCTCATCGAGCTTATAATCAATAGTGTCTCGCCTAAACTTGCGCACCTTCCGCTCATGAATCTCTTTTGCATAGAGATCTAGTTTCTTGTTTATTGCTTCTAGTCACGATGCACAATCTTCACCTGTCATGCGTGTCTTTAGTGATTCTTGTAAATCATTTATTTCCTGCTCAAGACCAGCTAAAACCATGGAAAGTTCCTCAACTATCAGCAGGATTAAGTCTAAGGAGCACTTATTTAGAATAGAGTACCATTTATCCATGAATTTCCAGTGAAACATCCAGAGAAACTCTACAACGTCATCAATAGATACTTTTCAATTTGACTGTCAGATGTTAATCCATTTGAATGAGTTTCAGTCGATCAAGCTATAGAGGGAACAGTCAACAAAGACACACAGACTCCTGATGGTACGACAAGGTTCAACCTTAAGGTGGGTTTTGTTAATAGATATTATATGACGGCTCAATATTGAAGCGGCTTTTTGGGTTAGAAAAGGGAAATGGTTCATACCAACAGATCAGATCTTACTCACACGGACCTATATAAGTCAAGAATAGAAAAAGACAAAGATAGTGTTACGAGAGCTGTTAGTCTGGTTCAAAGCTGGTTAAACCAATTTGTTGGGCCACATGATCTCATAAGTCTTTCAATGGCAAAATATACATCTCAAGACACAGTATCTGACATAATGAAGGTGCATGGAATAGGTGAAAAGTGCTATACAGACTTCAAACTTGAGGAATTTGAGAATAATCCACCTATTAAGAAGTGTCATGACCCAATGAAAATTAACAAACTAAAAACATTCACCAACATGTCCAAAAAGAAGGCAGGACAATCATCATGAAAGCTGACAAAGCTCTATTTTGTTGAATCATTGTGACAGCAAAGATATGGACCCTTCAAATGGCGGATGTACTCTCTCATACCTTAGATTCTTTATCATGGGCTTTAGCAACTCCAGAGGTCTGTTTTGAAAGACAAACAAAGCTGTTTTAGCAACATACTTGCAGAAAAATGTTACCCCTGCTGAGGAAATACCTGGAAATTCAGCCACGCTGATTGATCGTATAGTTCTTGTTCAGAGAGTAAAAGGAGAGGAATCGAACTTTGGTGATCTGGCTATGTCTGTCTTGTCCATGGCATTGCAGGAAGGAAATAGGAGTCAAAGAAATGATGCTGTCTTTGACACGGACAATGAGACATCTATTAAGAACAGCGAAAGAACAATGGGAGGGGAATAACTCGGACACCAGTGACAGAGCATCTCACCTTCCCAGAGTGTCAGACAGTGGAGGAAATTCCTAAGACATATATGGAATAAAACAACTCTCATCGCATTTCCTGTTAACAACTGGAGGAAACCAGAGTACTTTGTAAAACTTTAGAATAAAACACTGTTCGTGAACTGTGAAGATCAATGTTACTAAATCACAACAAAGTGCCCAATCCCAACAGTACACACGAAGAAGCAGATGGTCACTTGTTGTAGCATACACTGCTAATGAGGGTTATGAGGCAGTAATCATAAGCTCAGATGACACCGATGTGTTCATTATGTGTTTGGGATTCCATGACAGAATCATGGCTGAATTGTTTCAGAAATGTGGTGCTAAAATACGCATGCTGGTCCTTGATTTTGGCAAAATAGCTTAAACTCTTGGTGAAAATGTTTGTCAAGCTATGATATGTCGCCATACGTTTACCGGGTGTGACACAGTAAGTGCATTTGTGGGACAAGGAAAAGTAAGTGCAGTCAAAATCATGTCTGCTAACAGACACAGAGGAACTATTTCACACAGCTCGGAGATGAATGAGATCTCTCTGAAGAACTAATAGACACATTGGAGCAGTTCTTGAGCTTGCTGTATGCACCAAAATCTTCAGTTCATCACATGAATGCCTTGAGATATCATCTATTCTGCACAAAGAAGGATGAGATAGACATTCATCAACTTCCACTTTGCAGGGACTGCCTGAAGAAACATGCTGAATTTGCAAATTATCAACAGCTATAAGAATGAGATGTCTTCTGAATGCTCCACAGACACCTCATCCAACTGGGAGAGGGTGGAAGTTGTAAAAACACAAGGGAGAAGAGCAAATGGTAGTGGACTGGATGGAGGGGCAGCTAGCACCGCAGGCTGTGTTAGATCTACCAGCTTGCAACTGCATTAGGAACTTCAAACTGCCAACATGTGTCTGCTGTCTGAACGACCTCAAGTGCATTGAAATGTGCAGGCTTCCCACCTGTGCAAATAAAACACATGCAAAGAATGATGACACCTATTCAGAAGATGAAGATGATGATGAATGGAAATGATAACATTTTGTTTATATTCACTCATTAAATACATCGCCTATGTAAGATGTAACAACTATTATTTGGAATTGTAAGTTTAAATTACACATTTTTTCTATCTCAATATATTAGGAATACAGTTAAGTTTTACTTTTATTATTGTGAGCACTATATTGTTATTATTATAATTAATAATCATAATTATTTTGAAATAGTATTGAATTTAACAAATCTAGTGGATTTAGATTTTTTTCCACATATTATGATGAATGTGTATGATATGAAAAACAGTATTTTCTTTTCAGCTATGGTTGCTAATCCAATAAAATCAGACAAAAGGCAAAGAGCGATGACCTGCTTTCACATATTTTCCATCTTCAGGCGCATCCATACCTTACAAAAAAAGTATGTTAGAACCCATAACCCATAACCCACCCCCTCACCCCCCACCCCCCGAGTGGTACCAATGACCTACATTCAGGGTCCTGGCTCATGGCCTATGTGTCTGAATCATAACACAATTTAATTTAAAAGCACATTTTTTGAGGCTTTCCTTCTCAATGCACCAAATCCTGTCTTGGATTGTAGGTGTTTTTCCATCTTGCTTTCAGTACTTGAATACATTATAGTGTTTTAAAACTAACAGGTGCAGTTTTCCAGGAAGCTGTACATAAGCGAACTGTCTGTGCCTCAACCTCACAGCCCTACACTCTAAAAATCAAGTGTGCACTATCTGTGAGAGTTTAAAATAACTCACATCACAATAGAAAAATATTAGCAAAACATATACTTCACTTCTAATTTAAAATGTTGATGTTTGAAACAAAGTCACATGAACATCTCAGAGCATAGTAAGGAGGAGCAGGAATTTTTTTTGCTATGATGGTGTAATCTTGCATAATTTCGAGCATTTCACTTTGTGATTTTTTTGCATGAAATACCCCAAATTATTCCATTATGCCAGGTCGCATAATTATTCATCTGCTCAGGGAAAAATCTTATTGCAGGAATACAACAGCAATGTGAATCAACAGAACTACAGTTGTTGCTATTCACATCATCAGCAAACAGCTCTAAATTTATAGTTGTCAGTTCATGTAATATCATGTAATTTTCCCAAAATTTCACAAAAATACACAAGGTGAAATTATGTTAATTTCATACATCTCTATATAAACTGATTAGTTTATGCAATCAGTGGGCCTTCTGTTAATTTTTCAACCCCTATCAACATTTCCTTACACTGCAGCATGATAAAGTGAAGTATTCAACAGTCTAGAATAGTGGTTTTCAACCTGTGGTACAGTGTCCCCTGGTTATCCCAATACCTACACAGGGAATCATGAGTGCTTAGAAAATTAAATAATATTAGCAGATTAAGAAAGTCTATAGAATTAAAGAAACAAATTTAGAAGTGAAAATGTAAAAATGTTCTGTAAATGTGAAGGAATTTGTAATTGAAGTCTAAAAAAGTATGTTAGTTACCTCAAATTGATTTGTGGGGAAAGTGCAAGTGCATCAAACAGGTTATAGTATGGACAATGAATGGCCACAATTTAAGTTAGATAAGCTCCAACTTTCACATTATTTATTTATTTTTTTAAGTTTATTTGTGAGTGAAATAAAATACTTGATATTTTGTTATTTTAGTCTGATGAATGCGTATTTCTATATTTGTGTGCATTGTTTTGCAGTTCAAAGCATCAAAAATGCTTAGGCTGGAGGCAAGCATTGCGGAAGATGGGCTGGTGGAATAGATTGACTAGGAAGACCACATTATGGCACAACGGCTGTTTTCCGCAGTTGCTGAGTCTCTCCGGGTTTCGCGATTGGGATAGCATCGGGATATCTACTCTGGGGGACGTTATGCACGGCACGGTGTTGAAATCCTTTCAAGACATCCAGATGGCTTTCCAGATGCCAAAGACTCTGTTCTTTAAATATTTACAATTTCAGCATGCTATCGCTCCCAGCTTGGATGGTCTGGACTCGCTGCCTGAGTTCAGCCCGGTAGAAGCTAAGGTTTTTATGGGGGACCTCCTGGACCATAAGATCTCCAAAATCTATCAGTCCCTGGTTAAGCGCTGTTCCCTCTCTTTGCAGTGTCTGAGGGAAGCCTGGGAGTGTGATGTGGGCCGGATGGAAGAAGAGGACTAGACAGAAGCTTTTGCTTCCCCACATGGGGCGGCTATTGCAGTGCGCCTGCGGCTTATCCAATTTAAATACCTCCACCGGGTTTATTTTACCAGGGTTAGGCTCTGGAGGACGGGCTTGGTGGCTTCCCCGGTGTGTCTCCACTGTGGGCATGAAGAGGGGACCCTGATACATACTATATGGCACTGCACAGCGCTAGCACGCTTCTGGAGGGGGATACTGGCCTGCCTCTCTGAAGTTCTGGGGTGGGAGCTTCCTCACTCACTGAAGCTTGTTCTCCTTCATGTGATGGAAGGGATCGTGGGCAACATCTATAAGCGACATCTCATGTCCTAGGCTTTACCTTGCCGAAGAGAGATATAGCTAGAGCTTGGAAAGCGGTGGTTGCCCCCTCGGTCTCGATTTGGAAAAATGGTCTGGACTTTTGTATGGGCCTCGAGCTCCCCATTTTTGAGGCCAGAGGGTGCCCTAGGAAGCACTATAAGATCTGGAGGCGATGGGCGGATTATCGAGGCTTGGAGCTGGAGCCGCCACGGGGGGCCAGGATCGTGACCCAGAGCAACCAGTTGGCCTCTCCCGTTCCTTGCACTCCCCTATGTGTGGCTCGCGATTCCTTAGTAGAAAATGGCATTGTGGATGTTGAGCGCTTATGTAGATTGATGGCAGCCTGGGTCAGTAATATGTTGTTCCGGAATATGGAGACGGTGCGCTGGGGGGTGGGGAGGGAGGTGGGCAAGTTGGTTGTTTGCAGGAATTGATTTTATTTGTATTGCCTTTTATATTCTCCTGTCCTTAAATATGCACAATGGTCAAAGTCAATTGTTTCTATCTTACATGCGGCAGCTGCCTCTCAGATCCAGAGGTCTGCATAATTTGTGCTATTTTGACAAATAAAATATGTTTTTTAAAAAAATGCTTAGGCTGATGTCCCTAGCTTCCACTCATGATTTTGTGGGGATTCCCATATTTCTACAATGATTCAGTGGAGATCCCTTGGTTACAGTAATCATTAAGTGAAGGTCTATAGAAGTCAATAGGGTTAGAACCACTGGTCTAGAAAGTAAGTCACATCGCAATAAAATCAGAATATGAATGAATAACTAGAGTCTGTCTTTGTCATATAAACAGCAATTAAATAACTAACTAACATAAATCAGGCTAGAGGCCTTCCAAGAAGGAAATGGAAAAAATAACCAGCTGTGTTCTGGTCGTATTGAGAAATAAGAGGGAAAGCAGCAACTAATTTGAGAGTATTTACATTGAGAAGGCATGTTACTTTATCAAACAAGAAAAACTGTTGGCCATGTATGAATAACGGGTCTCAAGATACTGGTCAAAAATTGCAGCAAAAAAGTTTGCTACCAATAAAGAACTGTACAAACTGACCTATATACTAGTGGACCTGTCCATAAACGTCTGCATCCTAGTGGGTAACAATCTAACCTATCGCATGACTATTAATGAGGTAGTTCGCAAATTGTGACTCACTATGATTTGAGGCCATTACAAGGAAGGTTACCTGCTGGGGTCAACAGACCACCATGTATGTGATTGCTTTTAAATAAAGCAAGCTTCTTTTTTAAATGCAGTCCGTTTTCCTACGGCTGCATTTGAAAAGAAAAAGCTTTGTTGTTTGCTTGAGAGTTGACAATGATCTTGTGTAAAACTGGTTATTCCCCAATACTTTTTGTTAATTCTCAAAGGGAAAGGGGACCAAAGGGACGCCTTCCCTTTTGTGAATGGGTTGCCACCTCTTCAGAGCTCTCAGTAACTTTTCAATGTTTTGCGATGTGATTTTGCTCCCAAAACATTTACATATTGCATACTGCTTTGGTATTTGGAACATGCTCCTTGCAGATGCAAATTTTGTATCCCTTCACAGTCCCACTTTAGGAGCTGCAAAAACATTTCTGGCTTCTTCAATAGGAAATGCCTATTGTTTGCGATGCTAAAAATGCTTAGTACCTCTGGACTATTGACTTGCTCTTACAATCAGTTATTTGACAATATTTTGTGAATCACTGAGACCCATTTTACAGTGAAACAATTGCAAGAGTATTAACAAACAAAGGCCATCCAAAGATGCAAGGGCACAAAACATGCTTCTTCTGTTTTGCTTCTGTTGTTTTATTGGAAGAACCAAATCAATATAAGGGGCAGTGGAGGGAAGGAATATAAATTAAACAGAAAATCCACCTCAGCACGAGGTTTGTGTGGTGTGCTGAGAGAAATTATTCTTGTATTTATCTCCTTATGGTGTACCATATTTTGGTCCAAATGTAACTTCTCTGGCAATTTACTGTTCCTCACTTCTTCAACTTTTTGCTCCAGAAGATTAGAGGTAGCACTGCCCCCTCACTGTTCCCTTACACTGTAGCAAGTAGCATCCTGTCCTGATCAAGGTAATCACTCTTCTGTTCTGCATGGTCAACCACCACCCCCTCCAAACTCACACCTCCTATTGGCATGGTGTGGTTTGGCTCTCCAGAACGAGGCAGTATGTTACCATTACCTTGAGGTTTTTGTATCAAGAGTCCCACATTGTGGGAATTACATCTGGAAAATTTACATCTCATGAAGTTTTCAGTCTTTAAGCTTTAAGTGTTCTAACCATAACAATATATGCGTGTGTGCAAATATATATAAATATTTTAAAGATTTTATCACTTAAAAATGTAACATGAGTTTAAATAATAAAATAAAAATTGAATGCAAGTAATTCGTAAGTTTACAAAGTATGCCATTGTGATGAATTATTAAAATAAATATTACATAATAAATAATTAATTAAAAATGTAACATTAATTTACGGGTTTATGGTTTTCATTTTTTCAATTCATATGGGGTAGTCAGGAGGTTTTAAGGCACAAAGATTGATAGTGTATAGTGGTAGTAGTTCGTTTTTGAAACTCAGGGATGGGTATTTTAGGGGTAGTAGGCAGTGTTAAGGGCTCAGGAGGGAGTAGTGAGGGGTGAGTAGTATATAGGGGTATTTAAAAATGTATATCACTCAGAATGGGCAGCACATAAGAGTTATTAGGGCTCAATGGTAGGTAGTTTATAAAGGTATTATGGAATTTTTAAGGCTCAGGTATGGGTAGTGTATAGGGTTAGTAAGGAGTTTTAAGGTTTACGGATGAGTAGTGTAATGGGGTAATAAAGAGTTGACACTTACAATTTTGAATTGGAGTAGTATAGAATCGACACTTGCTATTTGCAATATTTCTTTTCCTATTGCTCCCATCAATGAGAAGTTATGTAAGGATGTTTCTTCTGGAATGGTGTTCCTGTAGAGTGAAAAATCATGACCGTATGTACCCCATTACAGTGCATTTTACACTGTTTCCTCAAGGACACAGAATGCACCCTTTCCTCTTAATCCCAGGATGCTAAACAGCTCGTCCTGTATGCACTGCTTCACCACGAACCACAGCTTTTTTAGCCTCTGCGACCTTCCAGCAGTCTTACCAAAGTGTCCCACTGCATACAACATTTTTTTTCTGCATATTCAGAACTAAACTTTTGTCATAAACTCTCTGTGTCATACTCTCTTACTCCAACACTCACTGCTTTTCCCTAGTTAGCACTTCACCAAATTGCGTTCGCCAACCTCACTTCTTCCCAAAACCTGGTATAAAAAATGCAACCTATGTGCTCACTGAAACATTCATCTCCTACCTCTATAACACCTGTCCCACATGAATTGTGTCATTTCAATTTGTGATGTAATGCTTCCTAAATATCTCCACCAAAACACCCTTTTAACCCTAATCCAAGCAGGAGAAAAGACACATCCAATCACATAGGAGATTTAGTAGGAACTCTAATCCCTCCTCCTTCATTACCGTGAGGAATGTACTTATGGTGGCACCCAATAGGCTAGACTGAGGCAGGGCCGGACTGGCCGTAGCAGGCATCGGGCATTTGCCAGGGAGACTGAAAGGGTGGGGAGCGGTTTTGTTACTGAGAGCCGGTTTTGTAGGGCTGCTGCAATATCGGCCCCCAATAACAAAAGCTGCAGTACTGTTGGGCAATTTTGTTAAGCAGCAGTGGTTCACGCTTGCCCCCACCCCACCCCCATGGAGTGGGGGCCAGTCCGACAAAAATGCCATGGCTGCTTTGGATTCCCAGTCTGGCTCTGTAAGGGCCATGTAAAGGTATGTGTGTCCATATAGCAGATATAATTGAATGCTCTTGGTAGTGAAGGGTTTTGCACAAATGACCAATGGTTATATCTATAGTGGCATACATCTTATTTCACCCAGGCTTCTCTTACTGGGATCACTCAGGCACCCAGAACTCTCTCGGTCGGGCATCAGCAGCACATGATTCCTCTGGACAGGTGCCACCTTTTTGGTTGGCAATCACACTGTAGCCCAGGTTGCATTTCTAGCAGCCAAGGAGCTGCAAAGCCTCGCTGCCTTTGAGCCCTGCACTAACTGGACTATGTCCCCTCCCAGTACAAATGAGCAAGGGAACCAACGTTCTTGTACTCTCCCTGAATGTAAAAAGCACAGTCTATGAGGTATCATATTCATATGGCAAGTGGGCAAAGAGCAAGATCAAGGCTCTGAAGGTCTGAAGCCAACCGAAGAGACAAACAGCCCAAAACTTGTCCCAGAAAAGTCACAGCTAGTCCCATAGGGCATTTAAGCCCCAAACACCTCCTCTGTGGACACACGTCAATTTAAAAACTTACATTTTATTCTTTTTTTCCAAATTGATCTAGGAATTTTACCTGATTTATTTCTTAACCCTGATGTTGTTTTTAGTCCTGTTAAAAACAAAGCATGTATTTTCTTTGGGAGAACCAACCACTTAGGCCTATAGCTACCAAGTGTAAGCATAGGATTCCTCACAGAAAACTGTCTTTTTTCTTTTTCGTTTTCGCTTTTTTTTTATTGTGGGAGATCATCCTTAGGAAAGGGACCTCTCTCTGCCTAGTTGTCAATCCGGATTGAACAGTCTGTCTGCAATATTTTATAGCATATCTTTTGGAAAATCAGTCTGCCATATTTTGCTTCATTCTCACATTTTTCGGTCTTTTGAAGTATTCACTTCTTCAGGTCATGGTAGTCTGGGGACACAACAAGGGGTCCATTCATATGCTGATGCTGACTGAGCTGTCATCATCCACTAACCTCTCTTAAACTATCCATCACACCAATTCTCTCATTAATATGTACTGCTTACCTTGCCGGACTTCCACATAGGTATTCTCTCTTGGTTCTAAGTGGCCTTGTTGACAACCATGATCATAAGTTGGGCTAGAGATGAGGGCTGATCTCTCTTCTCTTGCAGGTCATCCAGCTCTCGCTCTCTCTTGGATTCTAATAGGTCAGGGGTGACCTAAATGCATAGGGCCATGCAGACTCACATTGCTGCCATGTGTAAGGACATGCATTTTTTTCATGATCACCCCCAAACTTTTGGACTGATGCTGCAGATTTTTGGACAAAGTGTGCTCAGTCCTGTAAGTGAATCCTATGTGCCAGTACTCTGATCCTGAAAGGTTATATGCCGAATTTGTTAACCGATAATTGCCATTTGTCACCTTACTTATAGGTAGGGGTGGGAGTAACTGGTGTACTTCTCTCTAGTGCAATTACTCATAATTAGTACATGTAGTGGTGAGTAATTGTGTGAGAAGTGTTATCCAGTATTTAGCTCTATTTTCTTAGTGAAAAATGCACCATTTTATCCAAAATGGGCCAGAGGATGAATTTTGCGTTACGAAAAAAGGACTAAATGCTAAAGGACATGTACAGTAGGGGCCGAGCGTTGCTCACTCTCTTTTAGTTCCTTGTTCCTGTGCTCCTGTGGTAGGATGATTGCCACAAATTCCTCTTAATTACTCAAGCTGGAATAATAGTGTAATTTCACAAGAGTAATGCGTAACCAATGAAATTACTTTAATTACTCCGATGTAATTAAAATTTCGCCCAAGCTTACTTATAAGTCCCAAGTATATGGTACCAGGGTTAACTAGGACCAGTGAGTTAAGTATCTCTCGTGGACTGACACACTTATTGTGCCACTATGAGTTTGACAAAGCAAAATTGAATCACAGTCCACTATGCAGACTGGCAGAACAGTTTTTAAACTGCTTGCTCAACTTTTCCATTTAAACCAATGGCCAATTCCAAGTAAAAACCCGGCATTGTCATTTTGAAAGTAGCAAGGCTAGTAAGCCCCATTGGCAGATATGGCATTACAAGCTGAAAACTCAGCAGTGCCAACTTCCAAATGAGACTACTAAATATGGTACTTAATGATATCAAGAGAATTGTTGCATTAAACCTGATTTGTTGATAAAATTAAACTTAATCCATCTATTTGACACATGGCAACTTTATATAATTGCCACGTAGTTGCCCAAAGTTTCCAGTGCACACAGGTACTATCTTCAAGACATCCTGCTGTCCTCAAGAGGAGAGGTAAGAATGACTCTCAGGAAGAAGTACAAAGGACCTGCCAAGTGAAAAGAGGTGTGACTGTCTCCTGGTTGAATGACCAAAGTGGATATGAGTCCAAAAGGCGAGCTTCAAAGGGCAAGCTGTCTTTGATGGGAAAATGGTAGCCACACTAGGAAGTGGCTGTTCTTTTGTTTAGGCAGACAGGTTGCCATCTGTGGCAGAGAGGTAGACTACCTTGTCAAACTGGTTTTTCGTGGGGAGTGTAGCTCTGAGGTAGCCACACCTCTGGGTTGGGCTAGGGAGCACCACACACCAAAAGAAAGGTTCTTCCATGTAGGGAGTGGGCAGAATAGTGAATTCTGAGCTAGCCGGATGCCACACTTCATAGGAAGTCTTCAACAGGAGGGAGAGGTCCTGGTAGCCCATTGGCTGGTTAGTGACCAAATCCCAAAAAGCGGACCGTGTCTGTAGTGCTCTACTCATGAAAAAGTTGCCCACAGGTGCCAGGTAGAAGAAGTGACTCAAAGAGTCCATTGTCTGAATCCCTGTTACACTGACGGGGCCATTAAATCTGAGAAGCCTGCATTTCTGAGAGCTCAGTGGCAAGGAGCCCAACTGCTGGTGGAGATTGAGGTGCAGCCTGGGAGGCAGAATCCTGACCCTCAAAGCTGAACCCGAGGTCTATTGATATCTTCGTCCTATTAATGCTGACAAGCACTTAATACACATCAGCACTCAGGCTAAAAGAATCTGCCAAAAACGCAGGTTTCTGTCCATCCTTCTGATGCTAGTAGTGCACCGATCTTGTGCAATTTGTTCATCAGCTGTCATCTTCCATAAGACCCTCTATGAGATTGAATTATTAACCTCAACTTATAGACCTCTTCTTATGAGAAGAGACCACATGAATGTCCACACCACAACCATTTTAAGAGCACCCTGTCTTATCTCTTTATACATCTCTCCATAACTATTAAATCCAATAGATTTCTGTTTCTTTACACTCAATTATCTTTTATGTAGAGATTTATTTATCCTTTGAGAGGCTCTGCCACTTTCCGGGGTCAAATCCATTACTACATACACTTATTTTTTGGTGCATTTTTTTATTGTGTTATAGATGATATCCTACATAGGACGGGCTCAGTGTTCTACATGCTCTAGTAGTTTTGTCCTCCCCTCTAAGTTTTCAATTCCCACCTCTCAGTACTCAATAAATACCAGGAAGGAGAACACAAAAGAGGAACTTTGGAAAAAATGGTTCTGTTTTAGCCTGATGGACCAAGAACAAACATCTCCAAAGACCACCTCCTTCATAAAAAGGTCGACCTGTAATCTGAAATGATAAAACTCAGTTGAATTTTTATGGATTGTGTTTTCTATTAAATAATATGTAAGAAGCTGAAGTGATCATTGACCCACAGTATTGACAGAAACTGCCAACTACCACATTTCCAACTTAGTTATGTATTTGCAGAGGCTCAGAAGTGTGCAGGAAAAAGTGAACTGCCCTGCCTATTCCTAGATGTGCAGTGTCAGCTGCCTGTTGTACTTCGATATTCAGTGCACAAGTGCATACAATGGTCAGATCACATTGTGACCTGTTACACTGGCTCTACAAACACCAATCATCTTGTGGCTGATGGAGTCCACAGCAGACACATTTTTGGATCATGGACAGTGAGTAGTGGACATTTTGTAACTGACTATGGGTGGCAAAACTGCATTTGGCTGGAAGGTTAGGGTGGTGATAGCATATGTGAACTATTCCACATTTGTCTCACAGTCAGCACAAGCTTACATCACACTACTGGTGTATTTGTGCCTAACTGAGTGTGCCTAAGATTCCTGTGGCAGATATATCTGATGATAAATACAGGACACTCAAACATTAGCTTTCACGTATCCCACTCTTTGATAAAGGTGGGCAGTGAATAGAGAAATGGATGAGATACAACTGCCTTGGTGCCATGTGATAGGGTCACCAACAAAAAGCTATTGAAATGCATCAATGAACTTTCAATTAATCAAGGTAGCCATGAAATAAATCCATGGATGGTTTTGCTCAGTCAATGGTTGGCTCACAAAGCTAGATGCACACTGTGACTTTTATACTGTGAAAAGATTTGTTGCCCTTAACACAGATACTGACTGACACAGAACATAATCCAGTGAAATGGACGGACATATTTTCAAACTGTGACCTCTACAAAGATATCAGCTACAAGTAGATACGTAATAACATTCTTGACACAACTGAAGCTGTTCAGATATGACACCAATGAAGGGAGTGAGAGAATTTTAAATAGGTTGACCGTACATCCTTCCAACCGATATGTGAATAATGGCAAACCTAAACAGAAAATGGGCGATGGAAACGTCTTCAGTCCAAGAGGGATCTCTTTTTAAAATGCAGGGCTCATACACACCAATGGCAGCATGATTCATCTTTGGGCCCTATCCTTATTCAGAGCACATAAAGCATCCTTAGAGGCATTTTTGTCTTTCAATGCATTCTGCAGAATGCAGAATATGTTGAAAGAGGAAATAATGAGGAGACTAAAGATATTTTTCTTCGTTATACCTCACATGGGAATTTATAGCATTATGATGCATTCTCAGGATTATTAGCTTTAGTAAGCCTCGTAATCCACCAAAATACATTGGTAGATGCATGGGATCACTCGTGCTCCACCGATGGAACTCCTCCCAGCTTGAAAAGTAACATAATGCAGCACAAGCATCTGCGTTACATTACATTTGTCGACGCAAGGTGGTTCAAATGGCCCCTTACATAGCTTTGTAAATATTACTGAAGCCTTTGTTTTCTTCTTTCGTCACTTTGCAAACACAAGGACACCACGAAGGCTTGATAAATCTGGGCCTTGGTGTGGATATTGAAGAAATCTCAGCCATTTAAAAAATAAGTGGCACATTTCCTAAATCAGGGACGTGCCACTCTTACGAGAACTCACATTGCTGTATTCAGGACGCATACAACCTGATTACAAGTATAGGTGCTATTTATCACACCAGGTACATAACTACACCATGGTGTTAGTTATTTATCGGGTGCAATAAAAGGGACCTGTTAAGAGTTTCTGGCGTATAACAAGTGGATTTTGGTGTTTATTGCACCAAAATCTATATGATACAGTAAATACCATATACTTTTCCTTGTCAAATTTCAGCAGGTGTGACCTGCCAATATTTAAAAGATGTTGAGCTATTTAACATATCCATTAATTGTCAGATGTGTTAAATAAAACCAAACTCATAATTCCAACAGTTCTACCAGTGTTCAACAAGATTTTATTAGTTTCTGGCATTTTATGGCTGAAACAGGTGGATAAGGTTCCGATCCTCCTTTCAATGATTTAAGAATCTTGACTTTTTTTAAACACTTTGATATTTCTCAAAAGAAAATAATCCTTCTGTGGCCACAAGTGGACAGTCTGCATGAAACGTCCATAGTTACAATAAAATAGCCAACTCTAGTGATTCTCAACTTGTGATCTGAGGACCCCTAGAGTTCTATGAGGCCTACTCAGAGGGCCTGCTACTGTCTCACAAAGTTAAATAATACTAAAATTAACACATTACAATTAATAAAGTATAAGCAATTAAAGAAGCAACATTTAAAATATAAAAACTTTTTCTATATTTGCTTGTGAATTTATTTCAATATTTGAGCATTTGTTTGGTGTACTCTTGTTTTCTATATTGCCATGTCATAGAAATTGATTAGGTCGGGGGACCACGGCTTTCAATATTTACTCAGTTGGGGTCCACTAATTCCAGTAATGCTTCAGTGGGTGTCCACTTTAGTCAAAAGCTTAAGAACCACTGGCCTACTCAGTTACTTCTCATAGACATATGCCATATAAAGGGTACTCCAGGACTAAAGAAATGCTTCTCACTGATCAAAATGCTGTCACTCATGTTGCATTGTGGAATCGTAAGAACTAAATGAAATTGTATCCCTCCAACTTTTAGAATGGTCATGTGAACAAAGGACATCCTGATGGATGCCAAGATGACATAAAATGCAAAAAAGTGAGACCCGGCCCTGGTGAGGAATGTTGGGAAACTGGAAAGCTAATGTGAGGATGAGTACGAGAACAATATATCCATTTATGACAACTGTGGTCATTAACATCTTGTTTCCTGAGCCCACCACACTATTGGATCCAAAACTAGATTGCCAAGTACTTCCATTTAGCAATTGGCTCTCTCAGGGTAGGCCAAGGATCACTTAAGGAGGCCATCTGGCTCAGACACTGAGAGCACAGTAAAGAACAACATTGCTCTTTATCTACCAAACGCTCACCCAGTGATATACTTTTATAAAAAGACATGTTATGTCATACGTATAAGTTGAATACAATATATGAAATAAGGATATGTAAGGAAAGGGAGAGAGCAGAACTGCATCAAATTTACAAAGATATTGTGCAGTTAAGCTCTCTCCTTGCATTGGTGCACTTTAGGCTGCCTAGCGCCCATACAGGCATGTAGGAAAGTAGGATCTGCTTCATATGGTTACTCTCACTTTTTTGCTTGATGTGACACTGTTTTTGACTACTCTTACAGGGATCCTGCTAATCAGGACCCCAGTCAATCTGCTTTCTCCCTAAACTGTTGTGTTCAGTACCTAGGTGCATCCCAGATCGGATACTGGGGTACCCTTGTCAGTCCCTAGTATATGGTACCCATGTACCGAGGGCATAGGTACCCCAGAGGTACCCCATGGGCTGAAGCATGTATTATGCCACCCATGAGGGACCATTCAAAATGGACCTACAGGCTTGCCGTTGCAGCCTGTGTAAGTTGGTGCTAGCACCATTTACAAAAGATATATGTTTCCTATATCTAAGGGTCACTGCACTTAAAACCTATAAGTCACCCCTACAGCAGGATTTTACAAACCTGAGGCAGGGTTGCTTGGCTCTAAGTGAGAGGGTGCCCCAGCATGAGCAGGACACCCCTGCAGCCTACGGAGTCTATTCTCATGGGTTGTCAGTGAAGCAGCCATACACTATATAGAGGGGCATCGCGTAATTACGTGATGACCATCTTGAAAATGGCTGCAACTAATCCTACCATGTTTGGTATCAAACATGTTGGAATCATACCCTCACACCATAAACGGTGTTGGAGGTATGATTCC
Source organism: Triturus cristatus (assembly GCF_964204655.1). NCBI lineage: Eukaryota > Metazoa > Chordata > Amphibia > Caudata > Salamandridae > Triturus > Triturus cristatus. The sequence goes on from NC_140589.1 coordinate 856,348,122, forward strand.
AAGCACTGGAAGAGCCCTTCATTAGGCTCTCAGTGTTCCCGGTACCAGCCTTCTTGACCTGGACAGCACAAAATGGTTGCTGCTGACCAGAGACACATTTCTGCCCTCCTGCCGCTGAGCCAAGGTCGAGCAGAGGATGGTGAAATAATAGGTATCCTGTCACATGGAGGTGTGACCGACTCCCAGACAAGATTTAGTGCATTGGGGCTGGGTGGGTGTGCTTTCCAGTGCCTGAAAGTCTGCATGCGGGGCACATTTGGTGTCCCTGTGCATAATCCAGTTCAAACCAGTCCCGCTCTGGTGTGAATCTGGACTAAGGACATGGGAGTAATCACCCCCTGTCAAGACCCTTCCCTGAGTGGGTCCCCTGAATAGTCCCAACCCTTTCCTTAGGGTACTTGAGGGCTTACCTCACTGTAGGTCCCTAGATTTGTCGTGAGACAAGATTCAGAACAGATACCACTGCACTTCTACTGTCTGGGCACTCTGGATTTTGCTGGACTTCGTTTGAGCCTGGCTTCGTCTCCCTTCCCGTCTGCTGCATTGTCAGTGCCTGTGCATCATACAGGAACCTTCCAAAGCCTGTGGAGCATCAAGGACTACTGACGTAATCTCCCTTGGAGTGAAGGAGTCACTCCCCTGCATTTGCAGGCACTGCAACACTGCTGACTGGTCTGCTGATCCTGAGCTCCTATGGACTCTGAAGCGTTCAACAGCACAGGAAGTGGGTTTCTATGTCCATCTAGGCCTGAGGGGTCCTCTCATCAAGTTTGAGGCCAGTATCCCTCATGGGGGCTGCAATATCTGAACCCCTGTGCACTGCATACTTTGGCAAGTGCTTGTGGCAATTCTGCAACAAGGGCATTGGGCTACAAGTAGCCCCAACCTTGGCAACTTCTCCTGCAAAGATCTTCAACCACCTCGCACCATGTGCTCCATGGCCTGTTGTTTTGTTAAGCTGCATGAGGTACTCCTGCGACTCCAGTGTCTTCAACCTGTGGAGGGTCAACCACATCTTATATAGCCTCGACTGATTGCTCTGGACTTGCCCTGACCCCCTTGGTTGTGGTGAGTCTCCTGGACCTTGCTGGTCCTCTTCCTACAACGTCTTGACCACCTGAGTGAGTTGCTTTTGCCAAGGCGTGTTGGTGCTCCCGCCGAACACCGACCCCTCAGCACTCAAAATCATTTGTGGGACAGCTCGTATCCGGCTCCTAGTTGTCCTCAGCATTGCCTGGTCCCCACAGCTGCATAGTCAAGATCACCTACATCTATCGTGTAGCACTCCACATCGGTGGGCATTCGTCTACTGAGCCCCTGGTCACTCCCAAGTGACCCAGATAGTGCCCCCTCTGCTTTCAGGCTCTCTTCCTCAAGAATGCACATTTGGATTCTCACAGACTCTTTCTCCTCTTCCAGCAGCAGCACTTTCTTGAAGCCCTTCATGGGGTTCAAAAGCTGTTACCGACACCACTTCACACCTATGCACCTGGCTTCCCTGGTGGAGGTAACGTGAATACTAGGGTATTGACCGGTGGGGTGGCTTTCCAACCTTCTGTCTTCCATGGGGTTTCTTCAGTGTCCACTGGGAAGGATCCTTAATCTTTAAAAATCCAACCGCGACTTACACGTAGAGTTGTACGGAGCCTGCATTCCTGTTCTCACACTGAACGCGTCCTCTGTGGGGTCCCTTTCTACTTACCTCAGGTGATTCCTTGGGTCCCCAATGATTCTACAGCATCTTAACATTGTCTTGACTCGAGTTGTGATTCTTATACCACTTTCTTAATTTATGGTTTGGTCCCTCACTGGGGCCCACTGGGTATTAGTGGTATTTACTGTGGTTTCTTTGCTATAGTATTGTGTGTTTTGTGTATATCTACATGTGGGAGATACTACAACGTACTAGAGAGGATTCTATAATAAATACATAGTTTTATAAATACCTTGTGTGGTTCTCTTTCATTTAATCTATACTATAATATTGCATTCTGGTAAAACAAGCTGCTTTACACTGCTCAAGACTAAGCCTGAAGGCTGTTCTCCAGAGCTACCACTTAGAGAGCTTTCTGTGGTTATCTGTGACCTCTTAAATCACCATAAGGGTTTTCTGGACTGGTGCAGGGTGCCCACTTACATTAGGGGACATCATATACCAGGCCAGCTTCTCACATTTGTGTGCAGTGGTTGGGATTCAAGCCTGCATTCTTTTATCAGATAAATCTTTGTATTGATAAACTGAAAAACCACTAGTACTAGGAACATATATTTATATGTTCCTAGTACTAGTGGTTTTTCAGTTTATCAATACAAAGATTTATCTGATAAAAGAATGCAGACTTAGAATAGTCAGTTCTACTGAACTTAGGGTTGGGTAAGTCAAGGGTCTAGCACACCCTTTCTCCAACCTCAAAGAGTTTAGTTCCCACTAGGTTAGGTAGGTGCAACACCACAACACACTCAGTATGTCTACTAATTTGAGATGCCAGTGGCTCTCTGCCTTTTAGATACAGTGGACGTTCATTCCAAGAAGTGAAAGCACTGTGTGCCTCTAGAAAACTGAAGATAGGGAGAAATGCCAACACTCAACACCTGGTAGAGGTGTTACTGTTAGATGACTTGAGGAAAGCCTCTGGGTCAGAGGAACAGGACAGAGTGGGTTTGCAGAGGACTGAAGATAGGACAGGAGGGGGACCCCTTTTTGACCTTGAATCTAACCCTGACCAGGTGGAGCATGACAGCTTTGACCTGGATAACTCAGACTTCCCAGAGGAAGCAGTAGAGTGCCTAGAAGATGCCCTCTTTGTTCCCCCTGGGAGAGTGCAGAGTACACATAGGAGGTCTAGATCCTCCTCCATGGAATCCAATGCCTCAGGACAGTCAGTAGGGACCTCTATTTCTAGTAAGGGAGGGAATACCAACTGCTTGAAGTTGAGAAAGCTAGGCTTAGGGTCAGGAGAGAACAGTTGGCCCTTGACATATAATTCCTAGAAGTCCAGAAGGCTAGGAAGAAATTGGGACTAGAATCCCATGGTGGCAGCAACAGTGTCCCCAGAAGTCAGGAACATTTATTTGATCATAGGAACCTGAGTAAGATTGTCCCTCCCTACCATGGTGGGGATGACATCCACAAATGGATAACTGCTTTAGAGAGGGCCTGTGAAGTGCAGAAGGTCCCTCAAGAGCAGTGGGCAGGATCTTGTGGCTCTCCTTTGCTGACAAAGGTAGAGATAAGCTCCTCACTGTTAGAGATGAGGATGCTGACAATTACTCCATTTTGAAGAGTGCTCTCATTGATGGGTTTGGCTTAACCACTGAACAATACAGGATTAAGTTCAGAGACATCCAGAAGGCAAAGAATCAGGATTGAGTAGACTTTGTGGATAGTGTTATTAAGGCTCCGGAAGGCTGGTTACTTGGCAGCAAAGTGCAGGACTTTGATGGATTGTACAATATGATTATGAGAAAGCAGATCCTTAATAATTGCCAGAATCAGTTGTTGCATCAATACCTGGGAACTCAGATCTGACTTCTCCCCCAGAATTGGGAAAGAAAACAGATAAGTGGGTCAGAACCAGGGTGAAGCAGAAAAACCAGAACAATAGTGGTGACCAGAGGAAGCAAGATTTGTCAAAAGCTCAAGATAAGGGTGGGGACAAGGGTAAAGACAAACAGAAGTCTTGATCAGGGCCCCAGAAACCTGCATCTGGGAGAGTCACAATCCAACAAGGAAAAAGGCAAAAAGAAACTGTGGTGTTACTTTTATAAGGTAAAAACCGATTGGACAAAAGATGCTGATTGTCCAAAAGCCAAGGAAACTACACCGACCACCACTGCCCCTTAGGCAACTGCTCCCCTAGCACAAGTACAAGTTGTAGTACAGGGAACAAGGGATTAGTGGGGTTAACCTTGGGCTCTGAGGTGGGTTCTGGCTTAGTCAGAACTTCAGCTTAGGCTGTTCTAGTTTGTGATGGTGACATAGATCTTGCCACCTTACTTGTTAGTCCCAGTAACCTGGGCAAGTACAGACAACAGCCTTTGATCGGTGGAATAGAGGCAATGGCCTACAGGGACACAGGGGCCAGTGTCAGAAAGGTGACAGAGAAACGTGTGTCTCCCGGACAGATCATATTTGGTGAAATGTACCAAGTGGCCTATGCAAACAATGTCAGGCATGACCATTCCTTGGCAGTTGTTAATTTCAGCTGGGCAGGGGTAACTGGCCCTAAAAAGGTGTGGTAAGTTCAGAACTACCAGTAGATTGTTTGTTGGGAAATTATTTGGAGACTTCACCTTGGGATGATGGTGAATTTAGGACTCATGCATCAATGTTGGGCATCTCTGCAGATGTGTTTGCTGTGACTAGGTCACAAGCCAAACTGACATCCACTGAACAGGCCCTGGATCCTGGAACAATTGACCAAGTGCCTTCCAAGAGAAGAGCCAGGAGGGGTAAGGCTGTGTCTTCCCCCCAGACTCAGAGTGAGGATCAGTCTCTTGAGGGAGATGATCTCAGTCCCTGTGAAAAAACTGTCCTAGATGAACTTGAACCTGATCAGGTTGAGTACTTGGGGACAGAGAGCCCTTTCAGGGCAGACTTGAGTTTAGAGCAGCAAACCTGTCCCTCTCTTGAACCCCTCAGACAGCAAGCTGCTGCTGAGGCTGCTGAGGCTGCTGGGAGTGTCAGTGGGTCCCACAGGATCTACTGGGATGAGTTACTCCTTTACTCAGAGGGTAGAGACCCCAAGCCTGGTGCCACCAAGAGGTTGGTTATACCTCTGATGTATAGGGGCTTCCTCCTCACCCTTGCACATGATATCCCTTTAGCAGGACACCTAGGCCAAAGTAAGATTTGGGACAGGCTTTCACCTCACTTTCACTGGCCTCACTTGTCTGAGGACACAAAGGAGTTTGGTTGCTCCTCTTCCACTTGCCAGGCCAGTGGTATGGCAGGTGGCACTACAAAGGCCCCCTGATACTACTTCCAGTGATGGGTCCCCAGCGATTCTACAGCCTCTCGATATTGTCCTTACTCGAGTTGTGGTTCTTATACCACTTTCTTCATATATGGTTTGGTCCCCCACTGGGGCCCACTGTGTATTAGTGCTATTTACTGTGATTTCTTTGCTATAGTATTGTGGATTTGTGTATATCTACGTGTGGGAGATACTGTAACATACTAGAGAGTATTCAATAATAAATACATATTTGTATAAATACCTTGTGTGGGTCTCTTTAATTTAATCTATACTATAAGATTGCATTCTGGTAAAACAAGCTGCTTTACACTGATTCAAGACTGTGCTTGAAGGCTGCTCTCCACAGCTACCACTTAGAGAGCTTTATGTGGTTGTCTAAGACCTCTGAAATCACCATAAGTGTTGTCTGGACTGGTGCACGGTGCCCACTTACATTAGTGGATATCATATACCAGGCCATCTTCTCACAAGGCAACTTTGCGCCATGAAACATGGGTGCGTACATTGAGGTCAGGATACTTTTTGGGCATGAAGAAATACCTTGCTATACAAAAATGACCATTGGAGGCTTATTACTCTTTGTATGTGTCCTGCAAAATGCAGCATACATGCAAAGAGCAAGTAACAATGAGAAATAAAGATATTTCTGCTCATTACACCAGCTTTAGATAGCGTAAACCCATCTTTACAAGTCTTCGTTAATATGGGTTTGAGTGAAAATTAGTTAGTAGATGCATGGGTATGTCCATTCTCCACCCATGTAACACTTATTTGACAGGCCGTCTTTTGTTACTTCTTTTTCTTTTTACAAAGCCACACAATGCAGGCTTTGTGTGGGTTTGTAATAGATTTATGATAGATTTTGCATTGGGGCTGCACCAACAAAGTGACGCATTCCTGACACAAAATATTAGCAAATCTGGGCCCTAGTGTTTATTTAAACTTCCATGGTCGACTGTAATTCAGTAGACTGTCTTGGCTTACAATACAAACGCAAGAGTTTTTAAAAATGTGCGGTAGAGTGTGTGTAATTAATTAGGATTACAGACATTCCTAAAACATATAATGTAGGTTGCTTCAAGTTTAGCCCTCTTTGATTTTATACCTTTGAGTATGTGTAAATGTTACAAGCAGGCAATCTTTAGCTTTTTTCCCTTGTGCAATTTTCTGAGTCCATAAAGCAATATCTGATTAATCAAAATTCAAAACTGAGGCTATTCAACAAATCTATGCATTCAAAGAACATGAAGAACATTAGGCTCCAGAATAAAGATGGCGAATGATAACGTTTTCAAACCATGAAGATTAAATAAAAGTTTGATTGTTTACAGAAGGAAAAATCAATCAAGTTAGTGACAAATCCCTATCAAGATAGGAAAGCATCAGTTAATATGAAGCTAAAGTCCATTAAAAGTCATTAAAAAGAAAGGACGACTAGCTTTGTGTTGCCTCAAAATTAATGGTTAACGAAAGTCAGTTCTCCCTTAAGGAGAGTACCTTAAAATCCCCTACTCTGCCCAGTCTATACTGATCAAAAATGGAAACTAAAGCATCCTGCTTTGCATCTACTCTACAAAACCTTAATTCACACAATTCTAACATTCGCTATAATACACACAGTTCCCATAAAATAATCTAGTCAGGACAAAGTGCAATTATACAATCATGTACTCATTAGATCCGCAGGTGCCTTCGTGAGTATTCTATTAATTCTAACATGATTCTCACAGTAAAAAGAAAACATTTCACATGGGAAAGAAAGCAAAAGAACATGACGTTTGTTAATTGGGGCTCCAGCTTTGCCTAGAATTTATTATTTACGTGCCACAAAGCAAGGTGGCAACCAACGTATCAAGTTTAAATGCCAGCAAGCATTAGCTATGGTAAATATGAACACGAACGAAGCACCGTTAATAACATTTGTGTGCGGTTAATGTTGATCTAATGCAAAAAAAGCCAAACATATATATATATATATATATATATATGTATATATATATATATATATATATATATATATATAGATTCACTGAAAAAACCATAGGTTTCAGGGGCGTTATAGTTAGCTGGACATTTCCCTCGTACAAAACCCTAGAAATTCCCATGTTATAGTTAGTTCAGCTAACTATAACTCGCGCCCCCATCTCAAATGACATCACTGATGACATCACCGATGACATCATCCATTGAGTATGTGTTTCTGAACAGTTTTATTATGTTTAATATATATAGGGAAAGGCCTGTTGAAGAATAAGTGGGAGTACAAGTGTGTGAATGGATGATTTTCTAGGTGCGTAACTGACTCTATAAGTGAGTCATTAAATGTACCTTACTGCAGACTAGTGACTAAACTGTGTGAATGTCTGTATGTGTCTGTGTGTTGGTGTATAAGTGGCTGCATGGTTTTGTGAATAGCTATATGAGTGTCTATATGGGTTATTGATTGGTTGTCTGAGTATGGGTGCCTGAGTGTTTGTGTGGGTAGGGTGTGTGTGACTCTGTGACTAGATGTGTGTGTGGGTGATTCAGTGGGTGCATGGTTTTAAGAGTGCATCTGTGATGGACTGTATGGTTGGGTGAGTGTACGTATGGGTGTGTTAGTGATTGAATGTATATCTCAGTTGTACATGTGTCAGAAACTACATATGTGAAACGCAGTGTATATGTGTGTAAGAGTATATAACTATCTATATGTGAGAGTGTGTGATTTTGGGAGTGGATGTATGCGCCATAGTGCAATGATATCTGTGTCATGTGCTGTTTATTTTTCTGCAGGAAGACACAGAATTTGTTAGTATTTTTATGAGTAAGTGAACTTGAGTGTGTTTAACTGTATAGGTGAGTAAATTGGACTGTGATTAATTATTTGCATGACTGACTAGATGTGTCAGTACCTCAATGAATGATTGGCGGTGTGTGAGTGTCTATATAGGTATATAAATGCACAGAGTGACTGTAAGTATGAGTGATTGTACAGGTGAGTGAGTGGACATGTATGTAGACCTAAAAGTCAATGGGTGGGTGTGAAGTTATTGGTATTGGAGTATCTATGGTTGTCAAAATGGCCGTTTGAGTCGGTTTATCAAAGGTTATATTAGGGTGTGAGAAGATGTACTAATTTATCACATGGATGAAGTCATCAGTGATGTCATCAGTGATGTCATTTGAGATGCCATCAGTGATGTCATCAGTGATGTCACTGACCATGTCATGAGTGATGTAATATGTGACGTCATCAACAGTGCATTGCGGGGGCGCGAGTTATAGTTAGCTGAACTAACTATAACATGGGAATTTCTAGGGTTTTGTACGAGGGAAATGTCCAGCTAACTATAACACCCCTGAAACCTATGGTTTTTTCAGTGAATTACAAAGGTTTTTTAAATGCCAATTCCTAACTATAACGTGCATGAAACCTATGGTTTTTTCAGTGAATTTCAAAGGTTTTTTAAATGCTAATACCTATCTATAACTTATCGCTGAAGATATCATGAAAAGCATTCTTTTTTAAAAGTAGGGTGCACATTAGTTTTGTGGAAAAGCATCTTTGTGATTGGTTCAGAAAAAGCAGTTTCAACCTGGAGTACATATCATAGGATAAAATTTGCTCAGCTCAACCACACCTGCTACTTGCATTTGGAAGGCACTGTTCGAACTTAAAACAATCGTCAACTTTTAATCTGTACGTGTCGTTAAATGTTCAAGAAAATGTTACAAAAAAATATCGTAAAGTTTTAAAAAATTGATGAACTTTTAACCTGCACGTATTGTAGAATGTTCTAGAAAGTGTGTTGATAGAATACGTTGCACTTCTGACTTCTATGTGTTGTTGAATATTAAAAAAAATGGTTCATATGGAAAATTAAAAAGAAACCAATAGAGAAGTTTTGAAACCTAAAAGAATCAAGGACCTATTCTAATTTATTCTTTACATGTATTTATGTGTGCAGCAACAAAATGATAGACACAACAGCACTAGGAAAAGGAAGAAGCAGGGAGTGGGGGGAGGGGGGAGATGGGCAGAATGGCACACATGCACAATTAAGTACAACACACATATAGACTAACAATGGCCAAAATGAAACACACCAACAAGGAGCACAAGTCACACAACCTGCCAACATCACACCACTGAACGAGCATAGAAGTGAAAACCACGCTGCATTCATAGAGGATGTGTACAAAGGCCAGTCGTTGGTGTTGTGGGATGTCTGCGACCGTGGTCATCATGGATGAGATGCCCAGCATGTGGCACATGGTCGAGTTCACTGTGTGTTATGTTGCCAAACGGCTGCTCCTCCCTCCCACAAGCCCCCACACTTTTCTACGGTGAGCTGTTGTATCTCGCGCACTCGTACGGCACACCATTGTAATGCCTATTTGCGCATCTCCTGCTACATTCCAACTACAACATCACAGTGCCGTTTGGAGGTGGTGCATGCCACTTTACAACATCGACTGCTGCGGCTCTTGTAACAGGCCACACCAGAACACAGAGACACACTTACCGCACTTCCTGTACACGGACATGTCCGAGACACCCCGTTCCCCTTGCCGGATAGGCACACCCCTGCACTGACCTGTGAACGACAGACCAGCACACGCCAGTTGTGCATGCAGGAGGATGCGTACGTAGCTACACATCCAGGCTCACTGCCAACGCTGAGGTGACAGCACACTGTGATGTTGCAGGGCTCGAGCATATTATGCTAAGACAATGACCACAGGGACACACTTACTAAGATGTGGGTTTGGGGGGCATTGGCGGTCCTGCAATTGTTGAGATGAGTCCTTCTGGCCCTCATGGGTATCCCTGTATCATGCTCTTTGACTCTATGGTACCTGTGGGTGTTCTGGTGTGGCTCTTGGCTGTGTTCCCTTTCATGGTCCAGGTAGTTGTCCTGCTTAACACCAGCAGAAAGCAGGTGTAAAATCCCTGGTGCTAACGTGTCTTATCGCCGGAATTTGTTTCGCATTGCAATTGGTGTGAAAGTTGCGGATGTGATTTTTTTCGTGTGCAGAACAATATACGAACTGAGCAGTGTATCTCGTCAAGATCCAGCACCTGACGCACTATTCCCAATCAATATAAATACAATGATATTTCGTAATAGATTTTGTGTGTACACTGTAAGTGCAGCCAATACCTCAGTGCAATTCAATACAGGATTTTAGTATTTAGAATAAATCGCAAAGGTGCACCTCGTGTCTTTTTGCACGGGAACGGCTACTCTCCATTTCATTATCAGCACTTTAACAGAAGTAAAGTTGAGATAAATCTAACACACTATTCAGAAGTTGGTGCAAACTGCAGATATCACCAGTATTCCAGCGATAAG